>NC_080197.1:96380947-97630947 GCF_030028045.1 Hippopotamus amphibius kiboko
GAAGTGGAAAATGAGCATCCTTGTCTTGTTCCTGATCTTGGAGGAATAGCTTTCAGTCTTTCGCCATTGAGTTTGATGTTTACTGTGGATTTTTCTTATGTTGCTTTTATTATGTTGAGATAGTTTTCTTCTATTCCTGATTTATTGACTCTTTTTATCACAAAAGGGTGTTGAATTTTGTTACATGCTTTCTTTGCATCAATTAAGATGTAGTCATGTAGTTTTTTCCTTTTATTTTGTTGATACAACGTATTGCATTGATTGATTTACATATTTTGAACCATCCTTACATTCCCATAATAAATTCCACTTGTTCATGATGTGTAATCCTTTTCATATGCTGCTAAATTCAATTTGCTAGTTTGTTCATAAAGAATGTTGGTCTTTAATTTTATAGTGTCAGTCTGGCTTTGGTATCTGGGTAATGCTGACATCATAGAATGAGTTAGAAAGTGTTCCTTCCTCTTCAATCTTCTGGAAAAGTTTGGAAAGGATTGATATTCTTTAAATCTTTTTTTTAATCAATTTATTTATTTTTTGGCTGCATCGGGTCTTAGTTATGGCATGCAGGATCTTTGTTGCTGCATAGGTGATCTTTCAGCAGTGCTCAAGCTCTTTTCTGTGGTGCGTGGGCTTCTCTCTAGTTGTGTTGTGCAGGTTTTTTCTTCTCTAGTTGTAGCACATGGGCTCCAAAACTCACAGGCTCTGTAGTTTGCAGCATGCAGGCTCTCTAGTTGAGGCGTGTGGGCTCAGTAGTTGTGGTGCATGGGGTTTAGTTGCTCTGTGGCATGTGGGATCTCAGTTCCCAGACCAGGGATCAAATCTGCATCCCCTGCTTTGCAGGATGGATTCTTTACCACTGGACCACCAGGAAAGTCCCAGTTCTTTAAATTTTTGGTAGAATTCTCCAACGAAGCCATCTAGTCCAGGGCTTTTCTTTGTTGGAAGATTTTTGACTACTTATTCAAGCACCTTAATAGTTGTAGGTTTATTCAAATGTTCTGTTTCTTCATGATTTAGTCTATGTAAGTTTTGTGTTTCTAGGAATTTGTCCATTATATGTAGATTATCCAATTTATTGGATATAATTGTTCATAGTACTCTCTTATAATCCTTTTTATTTCTGTACTATCTGTACTAATGTCCCCATTTTCATTTCTGATTTTAGTACTTGAGTCTTCTCTTTTTTATTTAGTCCATCTAGCAAAAGATTTGTCAAATTTATTGATCTTTTCAAAGAACGAGCTTTTGACTGCATTATTTTTTTGTTCTTTATTTTGTTTACCTCTGCTCTCATCTCAATTTCCTTCCTACTGCTAGCTTTGGGTTTAGTTTGTTCCTCTTTTTCTAGTTCTTTACATTGTAAAGTTAGGTTATTGATTTGAGATCTCTCTTAATTTTTTAATGTAAGGCCTTATAGCTATAAATTTTTCCCTTAACACTGCTTTTGTTGCATCCCATAAGTTTTGTTATGTTGTGTTTTTGTTTTTATTAGTCTTTATATATTTTCCAGTTTCCAGTGTGATTTCTCTCTTGATCTATTGATCATTTAAGATTATGTTGTTTAATTTCCATAAATTTGTGAATTTTCAAGTTACACTTCTGTTATTGATTTCTAACTTCATCCCATTGTGGTCAGAGAAGATACGTTATATGATTGATAATTTTGAATCTATTGAGACTTTAATTAATGGCCTAACACATAGTCTGTTCTGGAAAACGTTCTATGAGCACTTAAGGAGACTGTGTTTTGTATGCATCTATTAGGTCTAGTTGTGTTAAGTTCTCTGTTTCCTTACTTATTTCTGTCTAGCTGTTCCATTATTAAGAGGAAGCTGTTGAAGTCTCCTGATTGCAGTGTAACAAGGTTTCTGAGGGTGATTCTTGAGGAAGATAAAAATCAATTGTGTTACTGATTGTTGAGGTATCACAGTGCATGTGTTCAAGCAACACTTATTTTACTTGATAAAGGCTCCAAAGCACAAAAGTGGTAATGCTGGCAATTTGGACACACCAAAGAATAGTCATAAATTGCTTCCTTTAAGTGGAAAGGTGAAAGTTCTTGACTTAATAAGGGAAGAAAAAAATCATTTGCTGAGGTTGTTAAAATCTATAGTAAGAATTAATCTTCTATTTATAAAATTGTAAGTAGAGAAAAAGAAATTTATGCTAGTTTTCCTTTCACACCTTAAACTGCAGAAGTTGTGGACTCAATGCTTGATGAGTGCTTAGTTAAGAGGAAAAGGCATTAAATTTGTACAGTGAGATATTTTGAGAGAAAGAGACCACATTCACATAGCTTTTATTACAGTATATTGTTATTATTGTTCTATTTTATTGTTATTGTTGTTAATTTCTTACTGTGACTAATTTATAAATTAAACTTTAACATAGGTATGTTTGTATAGAAAAAAATGTAGTATATGAAGGGTTTGGCACTATCCGTGGTTTCAGGCATCCAGTGGGGGTCTTGGAACATATTCCCCATGGATAAGGAGGGAATATTGTAACAGTATTGGGGAGATAGAAATATGAGCAAGGTGTTTGTGTGGGTGGTAGTAGGAATAGTAACAGGATGCTAAATGTCTATGGTTGAGGGAATAATTGATAGGAATTGCTAAAAACTTTTTATGAAAAAACATCAACATACAGACAGATGTAAAAGTAAATAACAACTGAAAGTAAAGTAGCAGTGATCTCAGAAATGAGAAATGATATAGGGAACTAGTATTATTAGATGCTTGTGTGACTTTTTTAATAGTAAAAACCAAAATAATTTGTCTAAAAGTAATTAAGCCATGAAAAGTATAAAATTTCTGAACCATAACTTGTAGGCTTTTGAATATTTCTTTACCCTTATTTCAAAAATAATTCTCTTGTTTAATTTTTAAAAATATATAAATAAAAAGTATTAATGTACTGTCATTGTATATACTCAGCTGGTATAAGTAAATGCAGTCATTGACATGTATTACTGTGGCTACTTTTTATTTTTTTAAAGATTGACATTCATTGGTAAAAGATAAATAACAGAAGTTGAAAGGTCAAAGTAAAATATACTCATTCAACTCACCTTATTACTTTCTGACTTGTTTCAGGTTGATATTACAAATGCTAATAATATATCTGTATATATATGAAAGCTGACCTTTTCATTCATGTGATATTTTATATATCATATTCCCTAATATGCATGGTGATATTAATAAATGTTGAAGAATGTTTTTAAAAGAACAGTCCTTGGCAGATTCTCTGCAGTGTATTAACATAGATGAACAAAAAAACTTGTTCTTCATAATTAGTATGTCTGTGGAGTCAGAAAAAGGTGAAGGCCTTTCAACTTGCTAAATGACTAATTCAGCTTCCCATATAACTTTCTGACATCAAAATAAAAACCTGGATATCTCTTATGCTTGAGTATATGGTAAAGTCTTCATTTTAACAAGTTTAAACATTTTGTTTCCAAGATTGCTTTAGGTTTTCTGGAAGTCAAAAACTGTAGGATATTTTTTGTAAACATCAATTATATTTGTTTAAGAGTTTACATTATTAATGTATTCTGAAGAGAAACGAAAGGCATTTTAATGTTACACTTTTTCACTCTTTTGTTTTTGTTATTCACCTTAATAACCTATATTCAATACAAGTAATTTTGGAGCTTTAAGTATAAAAGCTTTCAGGAAAATAGAATTAAAATAGCTTTAGTAGAGAAATGAAAATGAAAATAATAGCATATTTTTGGTTTTAAATTTTATCCCATGTTTGTATACTTTACATGTCTTATGTTTTTATAAAAAAGATTGTGATTATGCTAATTTACCTCAGAAAAAGGTAAAATGTGCTTTGAGGGAGATGGGACAGGTATTGAGGTGCTAAGATTTATGAAGCTTTTTTTTGTAGTTTTTCCATTTTTGCTTTTTTTTAGTATATTTTATTGTGGTAAAATATATCTAACAAAATTTGCCATTTTTACCATTTTTAAATGTACAATTCAGTGACATTAATTACATTCACGTTTTACAGCCATCATCACTATTTACTCCCAGAACTTTTCATCACCCCAAACAGAAAATATATACCCATTAAGCAATAAATTCCCCATTTCCTCTTTCCCTCAACCTCTGTCTATTTATTCATTTATTTGTAATTAAAATAAAGTATAAATATATTTACAAATAATATGATAGAGTTAAATAATATTTATTGTTATATTTAGATTAAGTGGCTTTACCTTATTGAAAAGTTGATTTCAATATTTCTTTACCTGTTATTTGAATTAGTCTATTGGGACATCAAATGCATTCCAATTATGATGTAGTAATTTAACTTTAAATTAATTTTACTTTTGCCTTAGCTAGAATGTTTAAGACACACATACAAGGATTAGTATCATATCCAGTATACTCAGTCAGGGTTACTTCAGATGCTGCCTTGTGGCCAAGTCAGAATTGTGAATTGTCAAATTAAAATAGAATGCAAAAATATGGTAATACTTATGCCCTGCACTGATACCCTTTGTAGAATGTTTTGTTGGTCATCAAACATGGACTCATAAGCAGTAATATGTATCACTTGAAAACAGTTTGCTCAATATAAGCAACTAGAGGTGCTAGAAGCACCCATGACTTTTCTGTGCAAGGATGGCTGGGATACATGCCTGCATACTTAAACACTGAAATGGGGGGAAATGTGACGGCAGGGCAGGAAAGAGCTCCCTTTCTTTGTCAGTGGCTTCCTTGAACTAAGAGGAACTTCCCACTTCAGAAAGACTCTCCAAGATGTTATTAATTACTGAAGATCATCATTTTCCAAGAACAGAAAGAGGGAAATTCATGCACCTGAAAACAAGCTAATCCTCCAAGGCAAACACCAGAAAATGTGCACACAACTCAGTTCTTACACTTGAAAATTACCCCTTTTGCAGCTCTTACATAGGCAATCTTGTTACCAAACACAAGTTCATGTGCCTGATGCACAGTGAGGCCAAACAAACCAAAACTTTGGAGTCTGGAACAGAGAAAGGTTTATTATAGGGCCATGTAAGAAGTTAGGTGGCTTGTGCCCCCAAAACCCTGAACCCCCAGTGGTTTTCAGGGAGAAGTTTTTATAGGTAAAATTTGGAGTGACAGCTACAGGGTCTGTGACTTTCTTCTGATTCATTGTGATGAGGTAACAGGGCAGGGTTTTAGGAATGTTGTGCTCAGCCTGCAGTTACCATCCTCCTCCTGGGTGGGGGCCTTAATTCCTGCAGAAGAACTCAAAGGTATTGTTAAGTATATTCCTTCAGGAGGAACCAGGACCCTGCCCCAAGGCTGCACTATTGTTTTTTGACTGCTCCTCCCATGTCTTTGCATTCTCTCCCTTCCCTGATTAGCAGCTGTTGGAATCTGCACTTTAGAACTCAGGGGAGGTCAAGGAGGCTGAATGAAGCCTATTTCCTACAAACAAGAAGTAGGGGACGAGGAAAGTATTTGTACTGGAGAGGACCCCACAGGGTCCTGCTCCATTTCAATCCCAGTGCTGAATATCCTATTTAGATATCCTGTACATAAAGCCAAAATCGGTCAGTTGTGTTTTCATTTTTTTTTTTTTTTTACATTTCAGTATCACCGTTAATTCTCTCAGGTTTGTGGTTTTCTGTATTTGAACTACTCTGCAAAAAATTTTGTACAAATCATTAAAGTGCTTAGTGCCAATATTGTTTAGGCCTACTTATTATTTACACTAGCTGATGAGGGCAGGAACCAGGTTTCCTTTAATTATCTATCCCTAGCTTTTGGTGTAGTACCTGGCATTTAGTAGGCATTCTAATGATAGCTAAGGTCTATTCAGTTGTGTTTGTGTGAGAGAAAGCTTTGGACAGATGATTTTCTTTAAACCTCACAATACCTTTGTATGGTTGGTTTGATTACTATGCTGATTTTTCAAATAAGGAACCTGGGGCTCAATGACATGTTTTGCCTGAGGCCTTAGAGCAGTGATCAGTGTAGCTGGGATTCAGAGCCTGAACTTCACCACAGAGCTCTTAATTACTCAGCTATACTGTATTCCTAAATGATTGTTGACCACAGTGCTTTGTTAAATGAAGGAAGAAGCCAGGATATATTATGCTGTAGTGTTGTGTCCAATTTTTAGGTTTACACCCCAGTTCTCAGCAGTATAGAGGTTAAGAAGAAATGCAATGATACCTCTGGTACACTTCTCTCTACCACTAGCTAACCTTATCCTAACTTGCCTCTTTTCATAGTATAAGCCATTAACTAGTCAGAGGAATTGCTTAAGAACCTACATTGTTTAGAACAATATGCTAGATTTCCTGGGAGATAATTAATATGTAGAAATTCACAGCCTCTTGTTAGATATTATACCATATGTGCATGTAGGACATGACTGATTCCAGTTACTTACAGAAAAGAAAGGTTAAAAAACTGTATATATTATATGTATATATATGTATATGTTACCGAGTCCACCCTTGCTCTGCTCACCTCACAACAGGGCAATAAATTGGGAGGTGAAGTGTTGAGGCATGGAATAGTGACTATTCGGAAAGCTGGTAGACTGAGAAGATGGTGGACTAGTGTACCAAAAAACCATCTTATCCAGCTCTGGATGCCAGTCTTTTATAGAACAGAGAGGGAGAGGAAGTGAGGAAGTAAAGTAAAAAGGCCATTTGTCTTGCAAAATCTCCTCACTTGGCCCACATCAGGGAGAGGATGTGTTAATTTCTTCTTTTCTGCAGCCATTCACAGGTGGGCAGGTTCAGAATGTCTCTCTGTGAGCTGAACAAAGGCCTTTTAGTTTAATAGTCAGGCAGGGGGGCAGGGTTCCCGGTGGCAAGCCATTATGTATGCTTACAGCTAGAGACAGCAATTATAATAACAAAAGCAATGAAAGGCAAAGGTTAGAGTAAAAGAAACAGAACCACATGGAGGCAGAATTTTCTCTTCCCTGCTACATTTCCCCACTGTCAATGTCCATTCCACAATCTTGTGGGAAAAGGGGAAACAGTCTTTCTAACTGCTTCTTGTTGTGTCTTGTCAGATGGATCTTTCTGGGAATGTCTGCCATTGGTGCCTGTGTTGCACATGTTGCTTCTTTTGTTACCCTTTGGAAAGTGTCTACTTTACACCTGTAGAATTAAAAAATATTCACAACCTAAAAAGTTGAGAGCTATGTTTTATTTGGTGGGAATTTTGAGGACTTTAAGCCCGGGAGGCAGCATCTCAAGTTAAGGGATTCAGCATTCTTCTATGTATGGGAAGATGCAAGAGTCTGGGTCACTGAAGTCATTCCTTTGATGTGCATTTCAGCTATCTGAGCCTGTAGCCTGTATTTTCATATCCTGAGTTTGCTCAGGGCTCACCATGGGGCATGGCTGCAGTCTGATGGCTGACATGGCAGAAAATATTCCATTTCTTAGATCCTCTCCTCTTGGTCAGGAATTTGACCAATATTTGAGAGACATTTCATGATCAAATTTTGTCCCATGGTGCTGGGAGGCTCATCCCAGATCAGGCAAAAATTCTTGGTATGCCACTCCAGGTGCTAATTTTCAGGTTAAGCCCTATCAATACAGATTCTCTGGATCCTCTGTCTATTATGACCCAGGAGGTAGTTTCCCTTGTTGTTTCTTCCCGTATCTAGAATTGAAAAATATCAAGAAGGTTTTAAAACACAACAGGATCATAAGTCACTGTGAAACAATACTTATTCATTTAACCAAAGTCACAAAACGATTAAAATAAAACAAATATGGATCACCTAAGGGCGCAGAAACTCATACAATCTGTTACCAAAAAAGTGCACTTCTAACAGAGAGAGAGATCAAATTCCAGTCTTGTATTAGCTTACTTAACAAAATCTATTTAGTTAATAACATCAATCTAAATTTACTTAACCATGACCATGTATAAAACTTTCTTAGCAAAATGTAATTCCATTCTTCATACCTTTTTTTTTTTTTAACTTTTTATTTGCTTATTTTTTACAATAAACTGCATATATTTAGAGTGTACAATTTGGTATCCCAGTCTCCCAATTCGTTCCCCCCCCAACCCTCCCCACTTTCCCCTTTGGTGTCCGTATGTTTGTTCTCTACATCTGTGTCTCTATTTCTGCCTTGCACACTGGTTGATATGTACCATTTTTCTATAGACCACATATATGTGTTAATATACAATATTTGTTTTTCTCTTTCTGACTCACTTCACTCTGTATGACAGTCTCTAGGTCCATCCATGTCTCTAGAAATGTCCCAGTTTCATTACTTTTTACAGCTGAGTAATATTCCATTGTATGTATGTACCACATCTTCTTTATCCATTCATCTGTTGATGGACATTTAGGTTGCTTCCATGTCCTAGCTATTGTAAATAGTGCTGCAGTGAACATTGGAGTGCATGTGTCTTTTTGAATTATGATGTTCTCTGGGTATATGTCCAGTAGTGGGATTGCTGGGTCATATGGCAACTCTATTTTTAGTTTTGTAAGGAACCTCCATACTGTTTTCCATAGTGGCTGTATCAATTTACATTCCCACCAGCAATGCAAGAGGGTTCCTTTTTCTCCATACCCTCTCCAGCATTTACTGTTTGTAGATTTTCTGATGATGCCCATTCTGACCGGTGTGAGGTGATACCTCATTGTAGTTTTGACTTGCATTTCTCTAATCATTAGTGATGTTGAGCAGCTTTTCATGTCCCTCTTGGCCATCCATATGTCTTCTTTGGAGAAATGCCTATTTAGGTCTTCTGCCCATTTTTTGACTGGGTTGTTTATTTTTTTGATATTGAGCTGGATGAACTGTTTATATATTTTGGAGATTAATCCTTTGTATGTTGATTCATTTGGAAATATTTTTCCCATTCTGAGGGTTGTCTTCTCATCTTGCTTATAGTTTCCTTTGCTGTGCAGAAGCTTTGAAGTTTCATTAGGTCCCACTTATTTATTTTTGTTTTTATTTCCATTATTCTAGGGGGTGGATTAAAAAAGATCTTGCTGTTATTTACATCAAAGAGTGTTCTTCCTATGTTTTCCTCCAGGAGTTTTATAGTGTCTGGCCTTACATTTAGGTCTTTTATCCATTTTGAGTTTATTTTTGTGTATGGTGTTAGGAAGTGTTCTAATTTCATTCTTTTACATGTAGCTTTCCAGTTTTGCCAGCACCACTTATTGAAGAGGCTGCGTTTCTCCATTGTATATCCTTGCCTCCTTTCATAGATTAGTTGACCGTAGTTTATCTCTGGGCTTTCTATCCTGTTCCATTGATCTATATTTCTGTTTTTGTGCCAGTACCATACTGTCCTGATCACTGTAGCCTTATAGTATAGCCTGAAGTCAGGAAGCCTGATTCCCCCAACTCTGTCTTTCCTTCTGAAGATTGCTTTGGCTATTCGGGGTCTTTTGCGTTTCCATACAAATCGTAAAATTTCTTGTTCTGGTTCTGTGAAAAATGCCATTGGTAATTTGATGGGGATTGCATTGAATCTGTAAATTGCTTTGGGTAGTATAGTCATTTTCACAATGTTGCTTCTTCCAATCCAAGAACATGGTATGTCCCTCCATCTGTTTGTGTCTTGTTTGATTTCTTTCATGAGTGTCTTATAGTTTTCTGAGTACAGGTCTTTTACCTCCTTGGTTAGGTTTATTCCTAGGTATTTTATTCTTTTTGTTGCAATGGTGAATGGGATTGTTTCCTTAATTTCTCTTTCTGATCTTTCATTGTTAGTGTATAGAAATGCAAGAGATTTCTATGTGTTCATTTTGTATCCTGCAACTTTACCAAATTCATTGATTAGCTCGAGTAGTTTTCTGGTGGCATCTTTAGGATTTTCTATGTATGGTATCATGTCATCTGCAAACAGTGGTAGTTTTACTTCTTCTTTTCCAATTTGAATTCCTTTTATTTCTTTTTCTTCTCTGATTGCTGTGGCAAGGGCATCCAAAACTATGTTGAATAGTAGTGGCGAGAGTGGACATCCTTGTCTTGTTCCTGATCTTCAAGGGAATGCTTCCAATTTTTCACCATTTGAGAATGATGTTTGCTGTGGGTTTGTCATATATGGCCTTTATTATGTTGAGGTAGGTTCCCTCTCTGCCCACCTTCTGGAGAGTTTTTATCATAAATGGGTGTTGAATTTTGTCAAAAGCTTTTTCTGCATCTATTGAGATGATCATGTGGTTTTTATCCTTCAGTTTGTTAATGTGGTGTATCACATTGATTGATTTGCATATATTGAAGAATCCTTGCATTGCAGGGATAAACCCCACTTGATCATGGTGGATGATCCTTTTCATGTGTTGTTGGATTCTGTTGGCTAGTATTTTGTTGAGGATTTTTGCATCTAAATTCATCAGTGATATTATTCTGTAGTTTTCTTTTTTTGTAGTATCTTTGTCTGGTTTTGGTATCAGGGTGATAGTGGCTTCATAAAATGAGTTTGGGATTGTTCCTTCCTCTGCAATTTTATGGAAGAGTTTGAGAAGGATGGGTGTTAGCTCTTCTCTAAATGTTTGATAAAATTCACCTGTGAAGCCATCTGGTCCTGGACTTTTGTTTGTTGGGAGATTTTTAATCACAGTTTCAATTTCATTACTCGTGATTGGTCTGTTCATATTTTCTATGTCTTCCTTATTCAGTCTTGGAAGGTTATACATTTCTAAGAATCTGTCCATTTCATCCAGGTTGTCCATTTTATTGGCATATAGTTGCTTGTAGTAATCTCTTATGGTGCTTTTTCTTTCTGCAGTGTCCATTGTAACTTCTGATTCATTTCTAATTTTATTGATTTGAGTCCTCTCCCTCTTTTTCTTGATGAGTCTTGCTACAGGTTTATTGATTTTATTTATCTTCTCAAAGAACCAGCTTTTAGTTTTATTGATTTTTGCTGTTGTTTTCTTTGTCTCTATTTCATTTATTTCTGCTCTGATCTTTATGATTTCTCTCCATCTACTAACTTGGGGTTTTATTTGCTCTTCTTTCTCTAGTTTCTTTAGGTGTAAGGTTAGATTGTTTATTTGGGATGTTTCTTGTTTCTTAAGGTAGGATTGTATTGCTATAAACTTCCCTCTTAGAACTGCCTTTGCTGCATCCCATAGGTTTTGGATCATTTTGTTTTCACTGTCATTTGTCTCTAGGTATTTTTTGATTTCCTCTTTGATTTCTTCAGTGATCTGTTGCTTATTTAGTAGTGTATTGTTTAGCCTCCATGTGTTTGTGTTTTGTACAGTTTTTTTCCTGTAATTGATTTCTAATCTCATAGCATTGTGGTCAGAAAAGATGCTTGATACAATTTCAATTTTCTTGAATTTACCAAGGCTTGACTTATGACCCAAAATGTGATCTATCCTGGAGAATGTCCCATGTGCACTTGAGAAGAATGTGTAATCTACTGTTTTTGGATGTAATGTCCTATAGATATCTGTTATATCCAGCTGATTTATTGTGTCATTTAAAGCTTGTGTTTCCTTATTAATTTTCTGTGTGGATGATCTGTCCATTGGTGTAAGTGGGGTGTTAAAGTCCCCCATTATGATTGTGTTACTGTTGATTTCCTCTTTCATAGTTGTTAGCATTTGCCTTATGTATTGAGGTGCTCCTATATTGGGTGCATATATATTTATAATTGTTATCTCTTCTTCTTGGATTGATCCCTCAATCTTTATGTAGCGTCCTTTCTTGTCTCTTGTAACATTTTTTATTTTAAAGTCTATATTATCTGACATGAGTATCGCTACTCCAGCTTTCTTTTGATTTTCATTTGCATGGAATATCTTTTTCCATCCCCTCACTTTCAGTCTGTATGTGTCCCTAGGTCTGAAGTGGGTCTCTTGTAGACAGCATATATATGGGTCCTGTTTCTGTATCCATTCAGCCAGTCTGTGTCTTTTGGTTGGTGCATTTAGTCCATTTACATTCAAGGTAATTATCGATATGTATGTTCCTATTACCATTTTCTTAATTGTTTTGTTTATGTTTTTGTAGGTGCTTTTCTTCTCTTATGTTTCCCACTTAGAGAAGTTCCTTTAGCATTTGTTGTAGGGCTGGTTTGGTGGTGCTGAATTCTCTTAGCTGTTGCTTGTCTGTAAAGCTTTTGATTTCTCTGTCGAATCTGAATGAGATCCTTGCTGTGTAGAGTATTCTTGGTTGTAGGTTCTTCTCGGTCATCACTTTAAATATATCGTGCCACTCCCCCCTGGCTTGTAGAGTTTCTGCTGAGAAATCAGCTGTTAACCTGATGGGAGTTCCCTTGTATGTTATTTGTTGTTTTTCCCATGTTGCTTTTAATAATATTTCTCTGTCTTTAATTTGTGTCCATTTGACTACTATATGTCTTGGCATGTTTCTCCTTGGGTTTATCCTGCCTGGGACTCTCTGTGCTTCCTGGACTTCTGTAGCTATTTCCTTTCCCATGTTAGGGAAGTTTTCAACTAGAATCTCTTCCAGTATTTTCTCGGGTCCTTTCTCTCTCTCTTCTCCTTCTGGGACCCCTATAATGTGAATGTTGGTGCATTTAACATTGTCTGAGAGGTCTCTTAGGCTGTCTTCAGTTCTTTTCATTCTTTATTCTTTTCTGCATCAGTGATTATCACCATTCTGTCTTCTTGGTCACTTATTCGTCCTTCTGCCTCAGTTAATCTGCTATTGGTTCCCTCCAGTGTATTTTTCATTTCAATTATTGTGTTGCATATCTCTGTTTGTTTGTTCTTTAATTCTTTTAGGTCTTTGGTAAAGTTTTCTTGCAACTTTTCAATCTTTGCATCCAGTCTTTTTTCAAAGTCCTGGATCATCTTCACCATCATTATTCTGAATTCTTTTTCTGGAAGAGTGCCTATCTCCTCTTCATTTAGTTGTTTTTCTGGCATTTTATCTTGTCCCTTCATCTGGTACAAAGTCTTTTGCCTTTTCATTTTCTCTGTCTTTCTGTGGCTGTGATTTTCAGTTCCACAAGATGAAATAGTGCTGATCTCTTCATACCTTCTTAACTGAAAACACACATTCTACTATACTGAAATGTTTTATTTTCAGTAGCTTTAATTATATATTTAAATTAGAATCCCTGACTCTTAAAAATCTTTAATTTCTAGCAAAAACCAGGAGGCAAGTAATAGTTACCAAAATCTGGAGAGACTATTTTAAATCATTTTCAGAACAAAATTATTCCTATAGAGTTTACCTAAAGGCTTTTATCCTTATTTACATTTACTTTGTTTCATCATATCAAGTTACTTTTCTTGCTGACAAATTTGCAACAGGTATAACAAGATTTCATTTATCTTCTATTAAACGTAGGTGCAGTGAAAGTATTATACTTAATGTTGATGACTCTGTGACTCTAAAGACATGTCTATATTAATTAGATCAACTAACTTAAACATTAAGACCAGGTATTAATTAAATACTGAATTTTTCCTAGTTCATGTGAACCTGAAACTCATTTAGCTCAGTTTCTCTTGTATTTAGAACTGTTTGGTTTGTAAGCACTTACTTTTCTTTAAGCCAGTTAAACAGAGCTCATCCACAAATCAATCTCAGCAATGTTATCCAAAGACAAAGACACATACAAACACATAAGCAAAGAGACCTCATAGTTCTCATTTCAAAATTTTAGCTCTGACTCAGGTACAGCAACGTAAAACCCATCAGTTTACAAAAGAGTTTGAATTAAAATTAGGTTTCTGGTAGATGGAACAAATCAAGCTCACTTGTCTAGATGGCTAAATATTTACAGAAAAGACCCTTAGGATTTCTATTTACCCTTGACAAATCAATTTCTAAATTACTTTACCCTCTTCAAAATTTGCATTTAAAAAAAAATAGCAGACATGAGCATTCCTAAGAAGACTAGATAGGACATTTGTATTTCAAAAATACAGGCAAGTTTCTCTTAGGATGACTATTTCTCCCTTTGTTTAATACTTTAATACTTACAAGCCTCTTAAGATAAACAGGGAAAGTTTTGGGAGTGATATCTATTAGACAGTCAATCAACTTGTTCCCCACTGTCAAAATTACCTGGGGCTCCTGCAGGGAAATTAGAATCAGATGCCTCAAGTCCAAAGAAGTCCCCTGGCCTCTTACAGGATTTCAGCACAAGGGAAATTGCCCTGCTGCAGAAGTGGCTCCTGGTGCAAATTGGATGCCCCGTTGGGTCTTAGATGGTGACCAAACCAGGTCCCTGTGCCTCGGCAATTAACATAGAAACTTCTATTCAATCTCCATAGGCAGGGGAAACAGGAGGCGGTGAAAGGACTGAATATGTTGGAGGCATGAAGGGGCAGTTGAAACAACTGCTGATGCAGCCTCCTCAGCCAGTGGGAAGCTGGATAGGCCAGAGGGAGGTTTAGATTTTGAACTAACATGTCCCCACTCTCATTTTCTCACTCTTCTCCTTGTAGAACAGGTTCCCCCTTGGGCTTCTTTTCAGACCACTGCACCATAAGGTGGCAGCCCTCCGACTCCTTTTCCTCCTGATGCAATAGCATAAATGCTTCTACATATGGAATCTCATCTGTTTTCCCTGCTCTTTTGCAAAACACTTCTAACTGTGAGATCTTATAATAATCGAATGAGCCATTCAGGGGCCATCACTCTTCTGATTCTAACATATATTAGGTCCACACCCTATTACAATAGTATATCTTGTCTGTCTTAGTCATAGGTTCATGGCTATGTTTTGCCCATTTATCTAATATATGCCCCAAAGGGCTCTCCTTCAGGATGGATGGAGTATTTCCCACTTTTATAAGTTTGATAACACCGAAATACAAAAGACACAAACAAATTCCAACACAAAAGGCCCCAACAAATTCCAGCATTGATGCATACAAGACCAAAATCAAAACCAACAAACTTGCTCTCAAATCAGGTAGAGTCTAACAACAATTCCCCTCTCCAACAGGGCACCCCAATCAAACAAATTGGCTTGTCCCGTAAAGGAAAAGCCAAAACTGAGGAGGGAGTATGCTCCCAGTGTGCACACCAGAGCTACTTAACCTACAAAATCCAGTCCGTCAACTTGCAGAAGTTTGTCCGTTCCTTGTTTCAACTGCCAGGTGCTGGCATAGCTGGTGCAGCTTCAGGAAAGTTTGAAGGGAAGATCCTCAGGACAAATCATCATAGCAGCTGCTAGGGCCTTGCCTCAGTGTTCTGTGAACGAGGCTGGCTAGCCACAAGCAGCAAGGCTCCTGGCTGGCTCGCCAAATTTGTTACCAAGTCCAGGCTTGCTCTGTTTGCCACACAACAGGTCAATAAATCGGGAGGTGAGGTGTTGAGGCACAGAATAGCGACTTTATTCAGAAAGCCAGCAGACCAAGAAGATAGTGGACTAGTGTACCCAAAAAACCATCTTATCAGGGTCTGGACGCCACTTTCTTTTATAGAACAGAGAGATGGAGGAGGTGAGGAAGTAAAGTAAAAAGGCCATTTTTTTTTTTAATTTGTCTTGCAAAATCTCACTCAGCCCACACTGGGAAGGGGATGTGTTATTGTCTTCTTTTCTATAGCCATTCCCAGGTGGGCAGGTTCACATTGCCTCTCTGTAAGCTGAACAAATGCCTTTCAGTTTAACAGTCAGGGAGAGGGGCAGGGTTCCCTGTGGCAGGCCATTATGTATGGTTAAGAAACAGAAACAAAACCAACATGGAGTCAGAATTTGCTCTTCCCTGTTGCATATTATATATTTATTTGTATATATATATGTCCATACACTTTATGAGTGTTGGAAGTGTTCAATTTTAAATATGGTTTAGTGCGAGCATCTCAGAATGTGTCTTAGATGATGGAGTATAAGAAGGTGCATTCTGCTTGGTGAGCACATGCCAGCTGGGACTCCTTTTACCAGGGGTCAGTTTGCTAATATTTCACACCTCTACTCTTAAGTAACAAAGCTGATTAAAATAATATTATTCAGAGATAATGAGTGTATCAAGGTGCCAAGTCTGGTTTATGTAAAATCATTTGAAATTTAATATAATAGCTTTGGGGAATGAGAAGGAATGCACTGTAGACCTTTTCACATCTAATCATCATCACAAAATATCTATACATGTGGGAAGAATTCTCTTTAGATAAATAAAACCTAATTAAAGCAATGGTGAGTTACATTAATATATGACCACCAGATAAAGTAAAAATTGCTGTTTTTAAATAAGATTTATAAAATATTAGGCATTTGTAGATTTTCTTTGTTATGTTTGTGTTTGTTTATACTTTTAAGATTTTATATTGTGGTCTAAAACATTATTTATCTTATTTATATAGTTTTCTTAGAACACGTTAGGATAACTATACTTTGAAACTTATGGCTTGACAGATTTTTTTTAATTACTGTATTATGTATCATAGAGAAATTTTAGACATGTGAGTAAACATTCTTGAAAAACAGAAAAAAGAATAATGTAATATATTGTTAAAAGTATCAGCTCATCTTGATTATTTTTATTTTATAAGTTACCTTTATTTACCTTAGCATAAAACAATACAAAGATATCAATATTATTTTGTCATCTGTAATGTAGTTATCTGTAATCACAATTATCTTTTTTAATATTGAAATACTAAGGGTTTTATTTTTATTGTAGCATTTTACTTCAGCATTAGCCAAGAAGAGTATTTATCATTTTTATGGTTTATATTCTTCCACATTAAAATATTCATAATCCACAGGCATATAGAAACTTCAGGTCTGGCTATAACTAAAAAGGTTTTCTTCAACTCTTTCTAAAATCCTGTGCACATGTGCACTAACCATCCATCCTATTCTGTAGATACATGTAGAATATGGTAAAAATAATTGCATGTTTGTTTCTCATAAATGATGATTTGTTGCACCATGAAGTCAGCTTTCTTATACTAATAGGCATTGCTCAGTATAAAGAATGTGTCAAAGGTAGAAACTTCCTTGATCTTATTTAGGACTAACTGTAAAATTTGCATAGGGGGATTAATGTCTGATATAAAATTATTTTATGTGAATTAAATTCTTTGTTTTAGAGGTTAAGATGTGAAAAAATTCTTATTTTCAGGAAAGGGTTCTAATTAGTTGAATAATTTGTATGTAAGAAAACCAGAAGAAAGACAATGGTAACTATGTAAAGTGATGGATATATTAATTAGCTTGATTGTGGTGATCATTTCACAGTGTATACATGTATCAAGATATCAGGTTATACTCCTTACACATATACAAAATTTATTTGTCATTTTTACCTCATTAAAGCTGTTTTATGCTTTTGTTTTTGTTTTAAAAAGAATAAAAAGGCAGTATAGTGAAGTGTCTCAGAGCATAATATATGATGATATAAGCTATGAGTTAAATGTCATTAAAATGATTTTCATCTAATGCTTTCACTTTAGTGAATAAGTTAATTCTATTCAGATATAATTATTGCAAATGGTATATATATATGCAAATGGCATATACATACATATATATAGTAACATTAGAGTACAGCAAAATAAAGTAGATAAGATCCTTTCAGTTAAAGAATAGAACATCTTTTTGACCACCTACCACACATCAGGTAGCATTCTAGGCACTGGGGATTCCTTGGGAACAAAACAGATAAATTTTCTGCCTTCATGGAGTTTAAATTCTAGTGGAATATAAATAATAAGCAACATAAAGAAATTATGTAATATTTTAGAAGGCAATAAATGCTGTAGAGAAAAATAAAATGGAAGGGATTATAGGGGGCCTTGGGTGGAGAGGAGGTTGAATTTTAAATGGTATTCAGGGAAGGCCTCACTGTGAAGGTAACAATTGAAAATAAGTCCTAAAAGAATTGTGGGAATAGGACATGAGTATTTTTGGGGGAAGAGCATTCCAAGTGGAGGAGAGAAAACATGCCAAGGCTCTACAAAGTGCCTGGTGTGTTAGAAGACCACCAAAGAGGCCAGTAAGGCTGGCGATGAGTGGGTGAGGGGAGATGAGGTCAGAGAGGTAATAGGGATTCATTTACAGGAGCTGAAATGCAGAGAACTTTGGATTCAGTCAGTTTGGGGAAGGATGAGGCGCAAGTGCTGTCTCATGCAAACCTAGTGGGAGGGGAAAAGCTGATTTTAGGGAGGAGGCAGTAGTCAGCTGTGTCAGATGTTGCTGATAAGCCAATTAATGGAAGGACTAAGAATTGGCTATTACCCTTAAAACATAGAGGATGTTGTTGACCTTGAGCTAGGGTGGTGTAATCAAAAACCTAATTAGAAGAATAAGAGGAAAAGAATAACAATGAGTAAGTACAGCCAAGTCTTTTGAGTTGCCTTTTTTTTTAAAGGGGAAAGTGGGAAGTGGGGTCAAGCAAGTTGCATGTTTTTTTGGTTGATGGGAATCTTCCAATAGAGAGAAAACAAATGATGCAGGAGAAATTAGGAAGATTGCTGAGTGATGCTCTTGAGTAGGTGAAGTGTTTTCATTTGAGCAGAAGAGCTCAAGTTTTAGATGTAAACACATTTTGTTCAAGAGTGTAAAGACTACAAAGTTCTTGTGAGAATCTAGTAGTGCACATAGGCTATAGAATGCTTTGAGTATGAGACAAAGGAGAACTGAACTTTATTTTGTAGGTAGTACCCACTGTTGCTGTTACAGGGCTCTGAGTAAGAGACAGACAAAATCCGCATATAAGACAATTGATCTGAAATAAGTGGACAAGATGAATAGGTAGTGGAGAGACCATATATAAGGAGACAATGTAGAAAGGCATTGCAAGTCTGAACAATGAGAAAATGGTGAAAATATTGAAGAGCCCTGAGTTTTCCATCCCGGTAATTGTTAAGTGATTAACTAAATCATAGGTAAAGAATGTTTGCAATAAAGAAAAACAATTGACACTTTCTTAATTTTTTAATTTATATTTTTAGTTATCAAGGCTAATCACTTAAGAATATGAAATAATAATTATCTATTATATTAGTAAACATTTAAGGCCTAGTTACAGTTATTAAAGGTTATCCTTATACATCATTATTCTTTTAATATAATTTGACTTCTGGTCTCATTCTACTATATTTTTTTTGTCTTTTACTAAGAGCATGTTGGCTTCTAATTCATCTTTATATATGAACACAGTAGATGGTAAATTTTGATTGAATGATAAATGTCTTTTTAAATCTTCTTTAAATAATTAGCCTTGAGACAATTGGGGATATTTCAGTATGGATGGTGTATTAGATTATGCTATGGAATTATTATTTTTCTTTGGTGTGATAGAGGTTGTTGGGGGTGGTATGTGTATATTATGTTATGTGTACTCTCTAGAAATGTTGAAGCTCTAACCTTCTGTGTGACTGTATTTAGACATAGAACCTTTAAGGAGGTAATTAAGATTAAATGAAGTCATAAAGGTAGGACTCTAACCTTATAGCACTGATGTCCTTTATAAGAAAAGTAAGGGGCACCAGAGAACTCTCTTTCTGTGCATATGCACAGAGGAAAGGTTATATGAGGACACGGTAGAAGGTGGCCATCTGTAAACCAGGAAGAGAGATCTCACCAGACACCATCCCTGCAGGCACTTTAGCTTAGGACTTCCACCCTCCAGAACTGTGAGAAAATAAATGTCTGTATATGTGTGTGTGTGGGGGGGGGGGGGGGGTGGCGGTTGAGGGGAGCCAGGGGGATTGGTTTTGTTTTTTTTTAAAGTGGTGAGTCTAGATGAAGAATTGGCATACTTTTTCTGCAGAGAACCAAATAGTAAACTTTTTAGACTTTGCAGGTCTTATGATTTCTGTCACAACTATTCAGTTCTACCATTTTAACATAAAAATGTATGTATGTCACATATGTAAACAAATGAGCATGGCCGTGTTCCAATAACTCATTAATGGACACTGAAATTTGAATTTCATATAACGTTCACACGTCACAAGATTGCATCTTTTAAAATTGTTTTCATTCTTAGTTGGTGGGCTATACAAAAACAAGTGGCAGGCCAAATTTGGCCCCTGAGCCATTTGTCATCTCAATCTAGGTAAAGAGCAAATAGATGTTTATTGTGATATATTTTTAATTTTCCTGTGAATTCTGAAAATTCTCACAATAAAAATGTGGAGGAAAGTGATTAATCTTGAGGATAAAAGTAAAAGCAAAGAACAGTTTCCAATTTGTTAATTATTCTTCACTGCTAGAATGAAAGGATGCTAGAGAAATTTCTCAAGAGAATGCATCTCTTTGAAGAAACCTGGCTTCAGTAGTTACATACAGGATGAGTGGAGTGACCCTAGTTTGTCATCCAAATGGGGATACTTTTGAGAATGGAAAGGGATGCCAATGATGATTTGTTCCAGACAACAGGTACAAATCAATATGTGTGGTCACCCTGGAAGTTGGATTAAGAAGGTTGTATTCATTTTCTAGGGCTGCCATAACAAAGTACCAAAAATGAGGTGGCTTAAAACAAACGAAATGTATTCTGTCATAGGCCTGAAGGCCAGAAGCCTGAAATCAAGATGTCTGCTGGGTCATGCTCCCACAGGAGACTCTAGGGAAGAATCTTCCAATTTCCAGTGATTGCTGGCCAACTTCAGCCTTCCTAGGCTCCTAGACACACCATTCCAATCTCTGCCTCCATTGTCACATGCTCTTCTTTCCTGTGTGTTTCTCTGTCTATATCTAAATCCTCCTTTCATTTTTCTTATAAATGTAACAGTCATTGGATTTAGAGCCTACCCTACACCAGTATGGCCTAACCTTAACTAACTACATCCCAGGAGTTAATATGGTCCATCTATGAAGATGGACCATATTAACTAAGACCCTATTTCTAAACAAGGTCACATTCCGAAGTTGTGTAGAAACACTGTTCAACCTGGTTTTGTTTGGTTGGTTGTTTGGGCTGGTTTTGTTGTAAAACAGGAGAGATTTTGGTATGCTTAAGGAATGAGGGGAAGTAGCTAATATAATAAAGGACATAAAGATTGTGTTTTCCAGCCATGTCTCTGATTTGTGTTCAAGTAAAATCCATTTCAACTAGGTCAAGAAAAAAGAATAAAGTCATTGAAAGGATACAGCAGAAACTTTCATACATCTAGGCACTGGAAATGATGTGTCTTGTCAAGGGGGATCCTAGAACTGGAAATTAGAACGAGTTTCTTCCCCTGTCTTTTGAGCTCTGTGTCTTCTTTTCCCTTCAACCTCTTCATTGTCTGGCTTTTCTATGCAATAAGAGGAAGGGATTAGTGTGTGAATGTTGATCATAACAGGAAAATGGAGAGAGCACAGGCCTTGGTTAAGTAGGAGCCGAGATTCTTTACTTAGAGAGTGAATTGAGTAGGTTCACAGGTGTTATTTATTCTTTTTTCAACATGTGGCATATTTTGTTGTTCTCTCAACATGTCAAGTAGATCTTTTTATGCTTTTCTACAGAAAATGACATCAGTGTAGAGTCATGAATATCCCTGAGCATCTTGCCTGAAGTAGTTCTACGTGAAGCCTCTTGTGTGTATTCCCCCAACCAAACACAAAACTTGGAATCTACATATTCATGTTTATTTTAATTTGCTCCACTTCCCCAAAAACTTGAGTTAAGTTAAAGCTCAAGGAAGATGTACCATATTAACCCCTGGGATTTTATACTGTCTAGGACAAGGTTGTATTCCTGGGGGTGTGAACACTAAAAGTTACAGACTGTGTGAACGTTCTTATGCTCTGGATAGATGAATTTTGTAGTGACTGTGTTTCTTTATCCTAAGGGCTTTGCATAGTGGGTACTCAATGAATGTTTAATTGATGTTTTTATGCACATTTCCTCATTGACAAGTAAGGGGTTTTCTGTTTGTTTTTTGTACTTAAGCTATTTTGTTTTCTTATCTTTGGAATAATTGAAATGGGAAACTGAGATTAGGGAAGAAAGAATATTAAGATAAACTGAATAACAGAGAAGAAGGGAAAGGAAGGGGAAAAGGCTGCTTTGCTTTTCAGCCATATGGGCATTTGTGTTACCAGAGACCTTAGCACATGCTGTGTCTTCTGAATAAACAGCTTTCCTTTCCCTTTTCGCTGAGCTAATTCTTAAGAACTCTATTTAATCATCCCTTCATCAGGAAAGACTCTTCTGACCACTCTGATTAGGTCATATTCTCAAAGCCCCATATGCTTCTCTGGAGTTATTATCACATTCTAACTTTAGATTTATTTGTACATATTTGATTGACGTGTGTATCCTACCCTAAACCCGAACCTCCAGGAAGAAAGGGACCATGTTTGGTTTTGCTACCAGCATAGTGGGTGGCCCATAGCAGGTCTTCAGTAACTGTCTGTTGATGTATATGTGCAATGTGACATACTTTACTGCTGTAATTAAGAAAGAGGATTCTTGAAATCTCATGAGATCACCCAAGATGGAGAATGAATAAAGCTGTGTTTTGCTTGTCCTTTATGTTAGGGAAGAAGATGAAATTGCTAGTACCTGTGCATACCCCAGTGAGAAGAACTGTCTCTGTTTTTACCTTGGTTATTGAAATTATACTCCTACCCCAGGACCATGACTACAGAATTAGGAGGAAAGAGATACTAAGTTCATTAATTACATAAAGATAGGAACTTAAAATTCTTGTAAAAGTCAGGTTATTGCTGTTCTCTTGATAGATGTTTTTAATATATAATGATGGTGTGAGCCAAAGCTGACTCAGCTGTCTGGTGAGGTCTGTGTTCCAAGGGAACATTTATGGAAAACATGATTAATTTTAAAAGTGTTTTTATCCTCACATGAAAAAAGAAAATAATTAACCTTGGTTGTTAATACCATTTAATTTTGGAATGTTGATGTGTGTGATATTGGGATACAAATAGTGTATATAATTAAGCTAGCAGCTGAGATTTGCATTTTCAGAATTAAGATTTTTAGCAGTAGCGGAAGAAATTAGTTTTGACTCATTTTCACTTTTCTTAGCAGCAAACAGGGAGAGCTATGTTTTTTATTTTTGTAAAGGGAAGTACTGCTGGTCTTAATTTCTCAGAAAATTTCCTCCAGACAACTGAGAGCAAAAGAAAATGTCAGTACATTTTGGCACCTGATTATGTTTAATTATGTTCTTTATTATATACTGCCCTACTTGAGTTGTATCTGTGCTATAATGGAACTTAAAAATCATGCAACATTTAAACGTCTTAAATTAGTGTTGCCCCTTCATAGTAGTCACCTTAGGAATCGAGGAAGATTGCTGCTTTTTAAAAAAATTTTTTCCTTTTTATTTGCTTTTCAATTCCTAAGGTATGTTCTTTTAAATATTCTCAGAGGTGGTAGATCTTTGTTCTCGGAGGGTGGTTAGACTGTTGGACATAGGCAGAAATAAAAGGCATTTAGAAGACATTCTGTGTCTTTTGAATTAAGGTATGTGATCAAGTCTTCTTGATTATTTTTTTAACTTTCTCTTAGAAAATGTGCTGTGAATCATAGTTGTCATGGTGGAGTCAATCATTGAGCTCTTTATGTCGCATATACTCTTAAGCTTCAAAATTTCTTCATGATGACTGTGATTAATGTTTGGACATTTTGCGTTCTGCAGTTATTTTTAAGTTAGCAATGTCGTCGGTTGTCAGGTTGTCATTTTGATGAACCAACTTGGTCTTGATATTTTTAACCCTAGAATTTTGTGCTTTCTTTAAATGTAATACTCAAAAATTCTGTTTCATCACTGGCTGTTTTTAAGTTCCCTATGAAAGATGACAATAAATGTTATATCTTTTACTCACTGAAAATTGTTGGGCTATTTTTTTTTTCAAAATTTCTTCTATGTTCAACTTTTCTTTCAGAAGAGATCCATATGCTTTTAACTCTTTTAATAGCCATGATTTGTCTTTGTGAGTGAATCAGATACCTGACCTTCCCGTATGCATATTTTCCTTCCTCCTGGTGGTGTTTGTATGACTGTCTTATGCATCACTATTGTCTGCCCAGTTACTGCATTGCTCTTGACTTTGCTTCAGTCATTCTTTCCATGTCACTGTTAATTCATTTGTCAATATGATTACCTGTACTGAAACTTTTATATTAGCTCTTACTGGTTTTTATGCCAATATAAAACAAAACCAAGGCCCTGTCTTAGTTTCTTAGTTTTTGCTTATTATCACTGCCATTCTTCCTTTTTTTTATTATCTGCCCCCCTCACATCTTTCCTTCTCCCTAGGAACTCAATGTACCTACATATTTAATGCTCAATATATTTAATATATAGTCTTTCAATCTACTAAATGCTTATTTTGATTAATTTTGTTTTGTGGTATTTTCCTAGAAATCTTGTTCTCTAACTTTCCCCCATAATATTAGGTTGTTATATGTAATTTTAATACTTCAACTGCTGTATTTTATCCTAGCATATTTATGTAAGACATTTAATGAATCCATTTTCCTACTTATGGAGAATCTTAGTGCCTCCAACTCTTAGCCTTTATAGACAGTCATGCACTGAACTTCCTCTTACATATCTCCATATTAATTTCTATGAGCATATTTCTGAAGTATTGATATATGTATCCAGGAATGGAGTTTATGAGTCCTAGGATATTATTCTTGACTGTGTCTTTTCAGATTACTCTCAGATTGGCTTCAACCATATTCATTATAAGCATTTGTGTATAAAAGGGTTTCCATTCCCAGCTCCCACCCCTCCTAACACTTGATATATACAACTTTATACATTTTGGCAATCTGGTGGGTATATATTTTTATCTAATATTTTAGATTTACATTATTCTGATTATTAAAATTATTATTTATTGAAAATTCCTTTTCCATGCATGACCATCCATATGCTTTACCCATTTCTCTATTGGTCTTCCTGGCTTTTTCTGACTTGAAGATGTATCTTATGTATTGCACGTATCAATCCCTTGAAGTCTTTTGCTCCAAGTCTATCATCTGCCTGTTAATTCTGTGTTGTCTAAAGATGTAGTTAATAGTTTTTCCCTTCATAATTTGTGCATTTTAGATATGTAAGATATTCTGTTTTTTAATAAAGTCACAATTTTTTTTTACATTTCCTTCTGTTAGTTTATAGTTTTATCTTATACATTTAGTTCTTATATTCTTTTGGATTTTTTAATAATGTAAGGTTGGGAATTCAATTCTATGTATTGAGTCAATTTTTCATTCTCCACTTAATATATAGTCTGTCATTTCCCACTGGTTTGTTATACTTTCTATATCATAAGTATGTATATATACACAGGCATGATTATAACATGGAACTTTATTCTTCTACACCTTTAATAGGATTTTAAAAATATTCCTATGAAGATCCAGTGCATTCTTTGTTAGGTTAATTCCCAGATGTTTTTCTTCTTATTGCAAATGTTATCTCATTTTCTATCACATGTTCAGCTTGTTCGTTCTTGGTGTAGAGAAATGTTAATAAAATTTATAGGTTGATTTGTTCAGCCAGGACTATGATACTGCTGAACATAAATGGAAAAACAGGCATCTTTGTCCCAGACTTAAAGGAAATGTCTAAAGTTGCTTCACTAAGTATGGTGTTTCCTGTAGAATTTGATAGCTATTCTTTACTGAGTTACTGAGGTTCTCTTTGATATCTTGTTCTCTGAGTTTTTATTATACTTGTTTGGATTTGCAAGATAGTCCGGGGTGGGGGAGGATGGTGGTGTAAGGTTTTAGATACTGTTTCAACTTCTTAAGTAATTACTGATCATCATATGTTCCATTTCACTTTTTTTGTTTGTTTTTGTTTTTCAGAATGAATCTGTTCCATTCAGGTATTCAAGTCATTGGCTTATAGTTGTTCATAATATTCATTCATCTATTTTGTGCTTAATCTGTGTAATAGTTCATGATAGTGGTTACCCGTGTTTCACTCTATGGTTAATTTATATTTTCTCTCTGTTCCTTTTGATCTGTCTTGCCAGAGATTTGTCTATCTTATAAATCTTTTCAGAGAGTCAATTTTTGGTTTTGTTAATCTTTCCACTTAGAGGGGGACTATTCAACTCTAGTGAGGTATGAGTTATATAAAATAAAATTTACCACTTTAAGTAAACAAGTATATGAGTTTTGAGTTTGACAAATGTATGCAATCATAACAAAGAATAGTTCTGTTACCCCCAAAAGCTTTCTCATGATACCTTGGAGTCAATTTACCCCCCCTGCCCCTGACCCCTGACAGCTACTCAGTTGATTTTGTAACTATAGGCTTGCCTTTTCTGAAATTTCATATAAATGGAATCATACAGTATAGAGTCTTTTGTGTCTGGTTCTTTCAGTTAGTATAAGACTTTGGAGACTCACTTATATTGTATATATCAGTCATTCTTTTTCCTTTTTATTGCTAGGTAATATTCCATCATAGATATACTTTTTAAGATTATTCATTTGTTGATAAATATTTGAACTGATTCCAGTTTTTGCCATTACAAATAAAGCTGCTATTATAAAATCATAATGTAGACATATGTTTTCACTTTTCTTGGGTAAATAGTTAGAAATGGAACTATTGAGTCATATGGTGTAATTTTAACATTATAAGAAACTGTCAAATTATTTTCCAAAGTAGCTGTAAGATTTTGCATCTCCATGAGAGTTCTTGTTCTTCCATATCCTGCCAATATTTGGTATGGTCAGTCCTGGTAATTTTAGCCATTCTAGTGGAGGTGAACTGGAATCTCATTGTGGTTTTCATTTACATATCCCTAATGACTAAATGATACTGGACATTCATTTGTGTGTTTATTTGCCATCCACATATCTTTTTTCAACTTTATATAAGTATAACTGAGAAATAAAATTTTAACATATTCAAAGTATACAACATAAGGATTTGATATACATACATTGTGAAAGAGTTTTTTTCCTCCATCAATTAACACATCCATCAGCTCACATATTTATTTATTATTGTCTAAGAACACTTTAAGTTTTACTCTTTTAGCAAATTTCAGTTATACAATACAGTATTATCAACTATAGTCACCATGTTATACATTAGATGATCCTCAGGCCTTCTTTATCTTATACCTGAGTATTTGAGTGCTTTTACCAACCTCTCTCTATTTCCCACACCCCCAACTCCTGATAACCACCATTCTACTCTCTATTTCTATGACTGACTTCTATTTATAAATGTTACCATGTAGTATTTGTCTTTCTCTAACTTACTTCACTTAGCATGATGCCTTCAGGGTTGCAAATGACAATGTTGCCTTCCTTTTAAGGCTGGATGAAATTATGTTGTATGTATATGTCGTATTTTCTTTATCTTTATATCCATCACTAGATACTCAGGTTGTTTCCATGTCTTGGCTATTCTGAATTATGCTTCAGTGAACATGGCAGTACAGCTGTCTCTTTGAGATAGTGATTTTGTTTCCTTCGGTTACATATCCAGAAGTAGAATTGTTGTATCACATGGTTGTTCTATTTTTTATTCTTAGAAATGGCCTCAGTACTTAGACAGGAATACTCTTTTCCATAGTGTCTGTACCAGTTTACATTCCTAAAACAGTATACAGGGACTCTATTTTCTCCACGTCCTCCCACTATTTGTTATCTCTTATCTCATTGATAATAGGTGTGAAGTGACATTGTGATTTTGAT
Source organism: Hippopotamus amphibius kiboko (assembly GCF_030028045.1). Taxonomy (NCBI): domain Eukaryota; kingdom Metazoa; phylum Chordata; class Mammalia; order Artiodactyla; family Hippopotamidae; genus Hippopotamus; species Hippopotamus amphibius. The sequence goes on from NC_080197.1 coordinate 96,408,488, forward strand.
TTTCATTTCCCTGAGGATTATTGATGTTGAGCACCTTTTAGGTCTCTGTTGGCCATGTAAGTCTTCTTTGAAAAACTGTCTTTCAGTTCCTATGTCCACTTTTAATTGGGTTGTTTTTTGCTGTTGCATTTTATCTTGTATATTTTGGAAATTACAAATAGGATATGTGGTTTGCAAAGATTTCCTCCCATTCTGTGGGTTGCCTTTTCATTTTGTTGATTCTTTCTTTTGCTGTGCAGAAACTTCTTAATTTGATGTAGTCGCACTTGTTTATTTTTGCTTTTGTTGCCTTGGTTTTGGTTTCAAACCAAAAAATCACTGCTAAGATTAATGTCAAGAGCTTTTTCCCTATGTTTGCTTCTAGGAGTTTAGTGTTTCACAGTCTTATGATCAAATCTTTAATCCATTTTGAATTGATTTTTGTATATAAGATAGAGATCTAGTTTTATTCCTTTGTGTGGATATCTAGTTTCCCCAATGCTATTTATCCTTTCCCCATTGCATAATTTGGTGGCTTTTTTGAAAAATAATTAACCATATATGCATGGATTTATTTCTGGACTCTGTTCCATTGACCTGTGTGTTTGTTTTTAATGCCGATACTATGCTATTTTGATTACTGCAGCTTCGTAATGTAGTTTGAAATCAGAGCGCATGATGCCTCCAGCTCAGTTTTTCTTTTTCAAGATTGCTTTGGCTGTTTGGGGTCTTTTGTGATTCTCTACAAATTTTAGAATTTTTTGTGTTCTTGAAAAATGCCATTGGAGTTTTGATAGGTATTGCATTTAATCTGTAGATTGTTTTTGGTATTATGGACATTTTAACAATATTAATTCTTCCAGTCTGTGAGCATCTTTCCATTTATCTGTGTCTTCAGTTTTTTTAATTAATGTATTATAGTTTTAAGTGTACAGATCTTTCACCTCCTTGGTTAAATTTATTGCTGAATATTCTGTTCTTTTTGCTGCTATTTTAAATGTAATTGTTTTCTTAATTTCTCCTTGCAATAGTTCAGTGTTAGCGTGTGGAAACAACTGATTTTTGTATATCGATTTTGTATCCTGCAGCTTTACTGAATTCCTTTATTAGTTCTAGCATTGTTTTGCTTGGAGCCTTAATTTTTTTTTTTAATATAATATGTCACCTGAAAATGGAAATAGTTTTACTTCTTTCTTTCTAATTTGGATGCCTTTAAAAAATGTTTTTCCTGATTAATAGTCTGGCTAGGATTTCCAGTGTTATTTTGAATAAAGGTGGCTAGAGTGGCATTCTTGTCTTGTTCCTGATCTTAGAGGAAAAGCTTTCAGCTTTTCACTGTTTTGTGTGATGTTAGCTGTAGGCTTGTCATATATGGCTTTTATTATGTTGAGGTACATTCCTTCTACACCCAATTTGTTGAGATTTTTTTATTGTGAAAAGACACTGAATTTTGTCAAATGCTTTTCTGCATCTATTGAGATTTTCATGTGATTTTTATCCATTTTATTAATGTGGTATTTCAGATTGTTTTGTGTGCATTCCTGAAATAAATCCTGCTTGATTAATTTTGTATTACCCTTATAATGTGCTCTTGAACTAGGTTTGCTAATATTTTGTTGAGCATTTTTGTATCTGTGCTCATCTGGGATAACTTTCTTTTCTTATACTGCCTTTATCTTTTGTGTCAGAGTAATGCTGGCCTCATAAAATGAGTTTGGAAGTATCCCCTCTTTTTTTATTTTTTGGAAGAGTTTGGGAAGAATCGCCATTAATTTTTCTTTAAATATTTGGAAGAATCTGCCATTCAAGCCATCTGGTCCTGGATTTTTCTTTGTTGAGAGAATTTTGATTATTGATTCAACCTCTTTACTAGTAATTGGCCTGCTCATATTTTCTGTTTCTTCATAATCCAGTCTTAGTATGTTATATGTTTCTAACAATTTGTCCATGTCTCCCAAGTTATCTAATTTGTTGGTGTATAATTATTTATAGTGGTCTATTATGATCCTTAGTATGTTTGCATTCTCAGTTGTAATATCTCGTCTTTTGTTTCTGATTTTATGTCTCCTTTTTTTCTTAGTGAATCTAGCTAAAGATTTGTCAATTAGCTTATCTTTTCAAAGAACCAGTTCTTAGTTTTATTTATCTTTTCTATTGTCTTTTTAGCTTCTATTTCATTTATTTCTACTCTGATCTTTATTTTCTGCCTTCTACTAACAATAGTCTTCATTTTTTATTTTTATAGTTCCTTGTATATAAGGTGTAAAGTTATATTGTTTGTTTTTTTTCCTTAATGCAATCATTTATTGCTATAAACTTCTTTTCAGAACTGCTTTTGGTACATCCCATAAGTTTTGCTATGTTGTGCTTCCATTTTCATTTGTCTTAAGATATTTTTTATTTCTTCTTTGACCCAGTGGTTGTTCAGAAGCATGTTGTTTAATCTCTGTATATTTGTGAATTTTCTAGTTTTTCTTTTATAATTGATTTCAAGTTTCATACAATTCTTGTCAGAAAAGATGCTTGATGTGCCTTCAGTCTTCCTAAATTTACTAAGGCTTGTTTTGTGACCTAACATATCATATATCCTGCAGAATGTACACTTGATGAGAATGTGTATTCTGCTGCTGTTGGATGGAACATTCCATATATATCTATTAGGTCAGTGTGGTATAACATGTAGTGTACATCCAATGTTTCTTTATTGATTTTCTGTCTGGATAATCTATCCATTTTTGAGAATGGAGTAATGAAGTCTCCTACTATTATTGTATTGCTGTCTATTTCTTCAGATCTGTTAATATTTACTTTATGTGTTTAGGTGCTCCTATGTTGGATATATAAATATTTACAAAAGTTATATTCTCTTGATGAATTGACCCCTTTATCATTACATAATAACCTTTGTCTCTTGTTATAGTTTTGGCTTAAAAATCTCTTTTGTCTGATATAAATTTAGTCTACCCTGTTTTCTTTTTGGCTGCCATCTTCATAGAACATCTTTTTTCATCCCTTCACCTTCAGTCTATGTATGTCCTTAAGTTGAGGTGAGTTACCTCTCTTATAGGTAATATACAGTTATGTTTTGTTTTTTTATCCATTCAGCCACTCTGTGTCTTTTGATTTGAGAATTTAGTTCATTTACATTTAAAGTAATCATTGATAGGTAATGAGTTACTCTTGCCATTTTGTTCATTTTTTATGGCTGTTTCACAGTTCCTTTCTTCATTCTTACTCTCTTCCTTTGTTTTGATGATTTTCTGCTATGGTATGCTTTAATTCCTTTCTCTTTATTCTTACTGTATCTACTCTGGTTTTTGCTTTGTGATTACCAAGAGATTTACATAAAACATCTTATGAAAGTCTATTTTAAGATGGTAAGAACTTAACTTCAAATGTATCAAAAGCTCTACATTTTTAACTTTCCTCCTCCCAAATTTTAGATCTTTTTATATTGTGTATCTATCAACAAATTATTGCAGTTATGGTTATATTTAATACTTTTGTCTTTTATCCTTTACACTAGAGTTACAAGTGATATCTCCACCACCATTATAAATCTCATTATATAGGATTTAAGTATATGTTTAGTATAACCATTTAGTTTTATACTTTAACATATTATCCTGTTACTAATTAGCATCCTTTCATTTCTGCTTAAAGAACTTCCTTTAACATTTCTGTAAGGCTGGTCTAGTGTCGATGAACTCTTTCATCTTTTGTTTGTATGGAAACTCTTTATTTCTCCTTTATTTCTGAAGGACAGTTTTGCTGGGTAGGGTATTCTTGGTTGGCAGGGGATTTTTTGTTTGTTTGTTTGTCTGTCTTGTTTTTCTTTTCTTTCAGTACTTTGAATATATCATTCTGTTCCTTTCTGGCCTGCAAAGTGTCTGCTGAAAAATCCACTGATAGTCTTATGGGGCTTCCCTGGTATGTAACAAATTGCTTTTCTCTTGCTGCTTTTAAGATTCTCTCCTTTAACTTTTGACAACGTAATTATAGTGTGTCTGTTTGTGGATGGCTTTAGGTTCATCTTATTTAGAATTCTCTGGGCTTCCTGGAGCTTTATGTCTGTTTCTTTTCCAAGTTCAGGGAAGTTTTCAGCAATTACTTATTTATATAATCTTTCTGCTTCTTTCTCTCTCTCATCTCTTCTGGGATCCCTGTCATGTATGTATTGGTATACTTGATGGTGTCCCATAAGTCTCAACCTATCTTCACTCTTTTTTTATTCTTTTTTTCTTTTTGCTCCTTTGATTGGATAAATTCTACTGCCCAGCCTTCGTGTTCTCTTATCCTTTTATTCACAGCTTGAATCCCTGGACTGAATTTTTCACTAGCTGTTGTGTTCTTCAGCTCTTTGCTTTCTGTTTGGTACTTATGTTTTCTGTCACTTAGTTTAAATTCTGACTTTTTTCAACCATTGCTCTCCTGACCTCAGTGAGCATTTTTATTACCATTATTTTGAATTCTCTATCCAATAAATCACTTATCTCCTTTTCATTAAGATGAGTTTTTGGAGATTTATGTTGTTCTTTTGTTTGGAACATATTCCTGTTTCTTCATTGTCCTGGACTCTCCATGTTGGTTTTTACACATTAGATAAAAGTCACTTTTCTCAGCTTTGACAGACTCATCTTGTAGGAAATGAAACTTGCGGATCAGCCTGGCCTGTGCTCCTGGTTCCCTCTCAAACCTCTGTGATATCCAAGCCACCATCTTTGTTCTTAGTGTCTCCCAGTAGTAGAGGGTGTGCTAAGGACCCAAAGAGGAAGATAGCAGTCAGCACCTAGATGCAGGCTGATTAAAAGTCAGGCCCTCAGGGAGCAGCTGGTAAAGTATGTAGTCAGGCCTATTCCAGGGAAAGACTGAGAATTGGGCATTTTTGCCTGCTCCCTCTGCTGAGCCCTGAGGGGATAGCCACAACAAGTGTTCATGTACACGTTAACAATGGATTCTTTGCTTGCTATAGTCCTGTGGGACTAGTGAATGCAAGCCCCCGTGGCTTTCAGAGCTAGTTCATTCGGGGGTCAGTCCTTTGGATGGTAGCCTTAAAACCTGGGGCACTGGGCGTGTAGTCCAAACCTGTCACTTCTCAGGGAGAAGCTGGGAGTTGAGGGTTCGCTCTTGATTATGGTGCTGTACTGAGGGTGAGGTGTATTTCAGCCTTTTCGGTCAGTTTTGATGTGGGTATTTTCTCAGTCATCTGATGAGTAGGAATCACTCAGCTAGTTTCTGGAATTCTCTCAGAGGGTATTGCTCCATTTGTTCATATCTTATGCCCTTATTTTTATTGAGTTGTTTATCTTTTTGTAACTGAGTTCTAAGAGTTTTTATATATTCTTTGCCAGCTATAGGGCCATTTTTCAGGGTGGTATTTGTAGTGAACAGCCTTGGGAAGTAGATAACATCTCTCCTCAGACAAATAGCAGACTTATTCCCACTTGCTTTAAAATTGGCACATTCCTCCAAGGTCAGTGTTTATCTCCTATAATGTAACCTTCTGCATGTGCAGGCAGTTGTACAGATCTGCTTGTGTTTGCCACCAAGGTACTTTGTGGTCAAGGGAGAACCATTGCCAAGTAATTTGATATTCATGTTGCTTACTCTTCCTTGTGTAACAAAATCCTTTGTCTCGGACCTAGTAGTCTGTGTCTTCTGCCTGCATCCATGAAATAATAACAAATTAACTTTTAACTTACAAAGAAGGTAAAGAAAGACCCTTCACAGATTCTGACAGTACATAATTGCTACTTGTAAATAATATTGTCCTTTCAAGGCTTGCTTTTAAACTTGATTGGGGAAGTTCCATAACTAATTTCAGCATGCACACTACTGAGGCTATGCCATGCTAAGGACTTTACTCAGTGCCCTGTGTGTCCATTCTGGTTGGTGTGTCCACAAACTATCCCTGACCCCATGTGAGCTCTGGGGGATTTTTTTCTACCTGTTCATTTGGTGGTTCTTTGGCCAGCCTCAGTAGTCTCTCCACACACATGCACTGAGCATTACTTACCAAAGGTTTCAGGAAAACTGATGGCAGACCTCTGGAGTACTCTTTTCCTTTGTGCAACCCTCCTCTCCACTACTCTGAGTTCCATTGTGCTGCAGTCTGGAAGCTAGCTGTGGCATTTGTAGAGCTCACGTCATTTTCACTCCCTTCTCTCAGTGTTCTCTGTCCTGTGTTGACTGTTGTCCAAAGTCACAGAACCCTGCTTTCTTATATTTCACTTGATTTTTTTGATTGTTTAGTGTAGTAGGGTAAATTCAGTACCTGTTATTCCACCATTGTTGTAAGCAGACATTCCATTTCTTAATTTCTCAAGTAGAATGCATAGCTCGCATGTTTTCACTCTTTTATTTTATGTGAAAAACTATCTAAATCTCTGCATTTCATCCTAGGGCTTTAGATGCATCTCACACAGCCTTTGACATGTAGAACTTTCCCTGTCATTCAGCTCGTAAGGGTTGTCTAATTTGTCTTATTATTTCTACTTCATTTAACTATGAGTTTATTTAACTATTTAGTTCCTTGACCTTTATTTTTTTAGCTTTCATTTTATTATTGATTTAAAGTTTTGTTGGAATTTATATAGAAATCATGATGCATACATTGATTTTTTTTGGAATTTGTTGAGGGGTCCTTTTGGTCTAATACGTAAAACATTCATATGTTCTTGAAAAAAATGAGCATTTATTTTACTGGATAAGGTTTTACTATATTTATATTTTTAGATTGAGCTTGTTAATGGTGTAATTCACATTTACCATGCATTTGCTTCTTTTTTTCTACATAATCTATCCATTTCTAAGAAAGCTGTATGAAAATTTCCAGTGAAAAATTGTACCTGTTCTGTTAGTGGTTACATTTCAGATGGATATATATTTATGAGTATTATGTCTTATTAATTAATACACTATATTTAGGAGCAAAGTATGTTTCTTTTCTTCTTACATTGCTTGATCTAGTATTTAAATTGCTATTTAATCTTTCCTTTGGTTAACATTTATGTTATGTTTTTTTTTCCATCTTCTCCATCAACCTTTCTTTGTCTTTTGCGGACAATTTAATGCTAGATTTTTTTGTAGATCTGATCTGAGTCTTCTGATCACTGAGTTTGAGAAATGTATTCTTGTTGTCTTTATTACTGCATGGAGACTTTATTTCTGCCATCTTATTTCATCATGTTTTCTTAATTTTTCCTCCTTTCCTACCTTTTATTATGTTGACAACTCAGACTTTATTTTTGTTTGAAAGTTACAAATTCTATTTTTTCTTTCGTTATCTCTAACTTATTAAGATTCATTATACTTATTTTTCCCTTCTAATCTGTAAAATTTGTATCTCTGTCTTCTCCCTCAACAAGAATCTGAGCAGTCTCTTAACTCACTTCTGTACTATGACCTCCCTTTCTTTCATGTTGGAATGATTTCGTTTTTGTTCTATATTTTTTATGCTTATCCTGTTAGCAATAAATTTACTAAGTATATTACTTGCCATTGATGCCCTTATCTGTTTGCTTTGTCTAAAATTCATTTTTCTTCTTGTTACAGCACATCCTGTAAGATTTTTTCAGAGGATTTGTAATTATGTGATTCATTTTATGAGACTAGTACCTTTTTCTAGGCTATGCATCTATGGTCACATCTCAGACCACTCTTTTTATTTCTTCCCCTGTTCATTCAGCAGCTATTTAGTGGTTACTTGTTTTGTAACAGGTATTATCCTAGGTCTGAGGAAGGAAACAAAGGCAGTAAAAATGTCTGCCCTCTGGAGTTTATACAAAGTACAGAAGAGAGGGGTAGAGAGCACTAGGGGCCTGGTCAGCAGTCAGTCCCTGGTGAAAGTTCCACATTCCAGCAGAGCTCCAGAGCTGCCTTGATGTTGCTCAGCTATTTCTGGATGATACTGAGCAGGAGATGCTCCTTTCTTGTCACATCAGTTTGACTGGGCACGTAATATTTTAACTAGGGAATTCTGGTAGAGAAAAAGGCCCAGTTAGAGAACCTTTCCCAATCCATCCCAAGTCTGTGGCTTTTGACTCTTCCTCTTTTAATGATAACTTTCCCTACCATGTTAGGACAACTTCTTCCTGTTCTGCAGGGTTTCTTGTTTGTGGTTGTTGTTTTTTTTTTTTTTTTTTTTTTTGCTGTGCGCAGGCTTTCTTTTTAGTTGAGGTGAGTGGGGGCTACTCTTTGTTGCAGTGTGCAGGCTCCTCATTGCGGTGGCTTCTCTAGTTGTGGAGCACGGGCTCTAGACACGTGGGCTTCAGTAGTTGCAGCACATGGGCTCAATAGTTGTGGCTCACGGGCTCTAGAGCGCAGGCTCCATAGTTGTGGCGCATGGGCTTCGTTGCTCCGTGGCATGTGGGATCTTCCTGGAGCAGGGATCGAACCTGTGTCCCCTGCATTGGCAGGCAGATTCTCAACCACTGCGCCACCTAGGAAGCCCCTGTGGTTGTTTTTATTGTTATAGTTGTTTTATCTTCTAAGTAAGGTTCTAGAAACCTCAAAGACTCAATATTACCTGTAATAGCTCTGGGATTTGGCTGAGAAAGGAATCCACCAGCCCATGGTAGTTCTTCATCTTGTCCAGAATTGGTAGTTCTGGTAGAATTTATTATCATTTATTTTTATTATATACTATTGTTTTGGCATGCAAATGCGAATGGGAATTAATGCCAAGAGCGTTTTCACAGATGATTAGCAAACACATTCTTAAGCTAAAAGAGAAAATCTATGAAATTACATATGTGGCCTGTTAGCCTAGAAATTATCAGAATCTCAGGACAGTTTTATCTGCTAAACTCCTAGGAGAGTTGATCATTGTGGGAAAACGGGACTCCGGGGAGAAGCTGAGAATCACTGAGTGACCCTTTTCTACATATTTTCAGGAGGCTGGACCAGCTCCCACTTCCAGTTCACTACAGGAGTCAGGAGTAAGTGAGTGTTCTCTGATTAGAGACTCAGAAACAGTCCTGAATTTCCAAAGTGGAGACAGGAAGCTCTCTTAAAGAGCAGCTGCAAGGGACCAAGCCATATTATTCATCTGACAGTATCCTACCTGGCAATGTGTCTCGCACAGCTTTGATTGTAAACCATTCCCTACTGCAGTCTATGCAGTCCTAATTTTTAGACACACTCCCCACTGTCCTTAACTCTTTTTTTAATTTCCAGGTAAAGGATTTAATATTGGATTTTTATCTTAGTTTACAGCTCAGTAATTTCCTTGGTACTAAGAAACTTCTCAGACCCTATTTCAGGGAAGGGTGCCAACCCTGCAGAAGGCAGTGGAAATGGACCTTTGTCTAGTAGTAACCAAAAAAAAATGGGGGGAAGGCAGGGAAGCCTGTGAATTTGGGGTACTCTTCTTACAGTGAAACATAATATAAATTGGAGGCTGGAACAAATGCCAAGAAAGGGTAAGAACTATATTAAATTCCCTATTTAATAAATCCTCTTGTGCTTTTTTTCCTTTTTATCCCCTAATTTCTATTACATCTAATTATCACAAAGGGAGACAACAGGATGAGGTAACAGTATCCTAAAACAAAAACAAAACAGATTATATACCTAAAACAATATTTATATTGTGACCAAAGAGCAAAATAGTTGACTTTTTTTAAAATAGTGTCAGTAAGTAAAAATATCAGAACAGTGATGTTCTAAAGGCAGCTCAGTAAATAAAAGCAGACATTAATAAACACAAAAATTCTATTGTTTTAAGCTAAATTTAGTCATGTTCTTGCCAAGGCCAAAATTTCAACATATTCACCTTGCCATGTGCTCTAAGTATCTAGCAAGAACACATGATAGAGTATATTGTTATCTCAAGCTCATGAAAGATCAATGAAATACCAAGTCCTATTAAAATGAAAAAGGTCGGGCATGTTGTTGTACTTTTAGCCAAACTTATTAATTAAACCACTCACCCACAGTCATGCTCTCACACACAGCCCCACTAGGTCGTAGTAGTTTTTCCTGTCAGGAAGTCTTAGTGAATGACAATTTGTTAAACTAAGGATCTGAATCCTGCAGCTGTCAGATGTGTTCTGTGGGTTTCCAAGGTTGTTGATTTCCTCTGCCATCACAGATGGAGTGCAAGAGGACAGAAGAGAGTATCCACATAACAGGAGGCAGGTGTGTTAGTATTCCAAATGAATCTATGTATTAAAGCCAGTCGGTGATTATATCTCAAAAAATTAGCTCAGACTTGCAAAAATATCACCTACAACACACTGGTGGCTTGATAATGGTTATATCCTTAAAAAAAATCACTTGACATTTATCCAAGTATTAACTATACCATATGGGTGGTTAGAGCATAAGTTATATGCTTTCCGTAAGTACAGACTAAAAGATCATTCTTCTCAAAGAAATAGTTAAGTTGTAAAAATATAGATATATTTATTTAAATATAGCAATTGTTAAAAATTAAAATACTCATGTAAGAATACAAATCAGTTTCCAGGATCGCTGGTGTGTTTGTTCATTAATTATTCGAGAAGGAAATGTATATACAATACATGTGACACAGTAGACAGTGCTGCACAGGGAGGCAGGTAATGAGGGTCTAGTCCTTCCACTTCCAAGACCTTTTGAAAAAGCCATATAATTCTCGACCCTTCTTAAAAGGGGGGACATTGTAACACCTTAACTACCCCTGGATAGAGTAGTAGGCCAGAGCTCCTTCCTTCCTCTCATATTTGTATGTGTGTGTGGTAAAATACCGGAGCTCCTTTTAACTTGCCTTTTATTTCAAACATCTGTGATGTTTTTTTTTTAACTGTAATGTGGAGTTGTGGCAAAGGAGGGTGGAGAGAGCTAAACATGTATGGATTCCCTATATATCTAGGGAGACGTTCTCTATGTTAACCTCCTCAAGAAAAAACAAACAAACAAAAAACAAAACAAAACCAAAAAAACCTGAAAGGAAAGAAATGAGAAGAAAACTGGTATGCATTGAGTACCCACACTGCACAAATTACCTACATTTTCTGATTTAATTTTCAATGAAATTTCAAAAGTATTTTTTAATTAGCACCATTTGAACAACTTGGACTCAGAAAGATTAAATTGTCTTTAAATGAATATCTTTTTTAAAAGATAAAATAAATTTATTCATAGAGCCAACATCGATTTTTGATATTTTTTGTAGTTTTAGGCATATTATATCAGGCTTATATGTATGTAATGAGTATTCAGCAATATTATAGCAATAAATTGAAGGTTAACACGTTCTTCTGAAATATTCATGGCAGGCAAAACAAAGAGCACCAAATTAAAAAAAATTGTTGGCAAATTTTGTTTTTGCCACATTATTGACAGATACAAGCTGTTCATATTTTGTTTTTGGGTAAATTTGTTAGTCCTGTTGTAAATGCCATTCCTCTCATTCTGTAAAACTAATTTTAGAAAAGAAAATCTTATGTAAAATAGAATTTAGAAATAAGAAGAAATGACATACAGAAATTATATGATTGAGAAATACACATTTAGACCTCATAGCAGTGTATGATAGAAAGATCTTATTATAATCCTTTTATCTTTTTTTGAAAATTGATTAGTACAAAATGTTAATTTCCTTCCTCTGTTATTAATCTCTACAGGTTTCCAAACATGGAAAATATATGTATGTCACTAGATGTCTTATGTATACTACTTATCTCTACCCCCATGAATTACTCCCTTTTTAATATAATCATTTTTTAAAAACCTCTCTTAATACTTAGTAATTTTCAAATCTTATCTTGATACAGTCCCTCTCTGACTTGTCTGTATCCTTCACTTATAAATAACTGTTCAGGCCCTGTTATCAGCTACACGCCTGTTCTGAATTGACCCATAGAATTCCCTTCCATCTTCTTCATACATAAAAGTGTGTTTTTCTGGTCCTCCCACATAGCAAACCCTTTTTGCTTCTTACCTTAAGCCTGCAGTCAAGGCCTTACCGCAGTTGTGGTGCAAGGAGAAGTACTGATCTGGATATTAGGATGAAAGTGAAGTCAAGGAAACACCTCCTCACTCCCGTAAAACTCACCCCGAACACCACCATCCTGGTATTTTTGCATCCCCAGTGTTCACCCCTTGACCTTCATCTCATTCTCCTCAGTCACACCCTGGTTTTCTTTCCCTTCCCTCCCTCTTTCTCCTTTTCTCTCTTTTCCTCTGTTAACACAATCTGTTGTGTCAACTCCAGGTTTCTCTTCCTCCTTGGGTTTTGAGGAAAGGAATGCAGCCACACAGAGCTTTCCCTTTACCTATAATCCCAGAGGTAAAGGGAAAACATTAGAAACATTAGAGTGTCCAACAATGGGTAGAAATAACAAGAGAATGTTTGCATTACAAGTCTTACCATTAGAATCTGTATCACCTTCATGTGGCTTTATCTGTTTTTCTCACTCTTGTTGGAATAAATTGAGAAGAGAAATTTAAGAAGAAGGATGCTCCTCAGTCTTCAATCCCTGTAATAGATGGTCTGTACAGTTCTTACGATTCATAAATTTTGCAGCTCCCCCTTGCTTCCTTTGTGGTTCCCATGTGGCTCCCACCATGGTTCCAATGCACTGAAACGTTTGAAGGTGTGGTTGTAAAGGTGGAATGATCAGGGAGAAGAATGGGTGGATTGGGAGTATAGACTCTAAGTTTCCAGTCTCTTTCTAGTACCTAGGGGAAGAGAGAGAGCACTTGAGCTGAAGTAGAGTTCGAATCAGTGGATAAATAATCAGGTAGGCAAATACATGTAAAAGAGAAATTACTCCCCAGATGAGAATCTAGTCCACATACTTTCCAGACCTGTAGAGCTTTCTATTTCACAGGCAGAGATTTTTCTACAGAAGAATGGTGAGTAAGATGTGCCTGATTCTATTTTCAAGATAATGTGTAGGGGATAGGTAATTTTAGCTCTCAAAACTGGATCATTTAACACACCATCCCACTAAAATATCATCCACTAAAATATCCCACTAAAATATCACTCTATAGAATGGGTCCTATATTCTATTAGTATCATATATCAGGTACATTATGGATTGAATAGCGTTTTTTGAGAGCCCAGGGCCTCTAACTTCCTTTTATTTTATGAGAAAACTCATCCTGAGGGCCACACAAATAGATTTTGGAATCTTATAAACTAAGGATCAGCTTGTAAACTCTGAATAAATATTTTCTGTTTTTCAATTGAGAAAATTAAGGAAATCAGCGTAATCAATTGAAATTTGCTCACTAGGTTTATAAATAATACAAGTAAGTTCTCTTTCATTATTTTATATCTTGATGGATTTTCATGAATATGTAGATATTTTAATGATGAAATACATACCCTTACTTACTAGAGCCAGTAAAATAGAATGGCTTTCCTGTTTATAAGGTTCATATATTACCAGGAAAGTTGTAAAGGGTTACTAAAATGCAATAACAACAACTATTTAAGCATTAATATGATAGCATATAAATATAATAAGAATTCTATTCATTTACCTTGATTTATGTGTTAATTTGCTTAGTTTCTGCTTATAATATAATAATATAATAGCTCAATGGAAGAAATCTAGGAGACAAAAATCCAAACAATTGACTTTTCTGTTTATAAAAAGAATTAAGGAAATATACAGTTTGACTCCCTAATGGACACTACAAAACAAATTTTATGTTAGGTACTTTGTCTTACCTCATAATGGTTTTGCCTCCTTTCATACTTCAGGGAAAAAGGGCAAAAAACATTAATGCAATCATCTCCACTCTGTTAACTTTTAATTTAAAATAATCACAGAAGACATATGAGCCCACTACGTTTAAGTAGCTCTCACTTTAATATGAATTTCAGTAATTGATTTAATATTTATTTGGCCTGAATAATGCAACTGAAATTCTCCGCCACCACTTCATCCTCATCCTCTTGGTTGCCCAGCAACATAGAACAGAGCAGAGACCCAGCAGAACAAAAAACAGGTTTAACAATCACAGAAACTGACAAAATGAAACTATTTCTTGCAGATTAGATAAACCGGGCTTCCTAGGTGGCGCAGTGGTTAAGAATCCGCCTGCCAATGCAGAGGTCATGGGTTCAATCCCAGCTCCAGGAAGATCCCACATGCCGCAGAGCAACTAAGCCTGTGTGCCAAAAGAAAAAAAAAAGAAATATCCAGATTAGATAAACCACTTGGGAAAGTTATCTCATAATTTACATATCTAACATGTGAGTATGCATGTATGTACATATAAATTTAATCCTCATAAACAGTAGGAGTTGTGACAGTTAGTTACCTCTGATGAAACTTAGTTAACAAGCTTGCTTTAGTTACTTAAATAGAGTTTCAGGTAGTAATTTGTCCATAGCCTCAATTTGTTTCCTTAAGATAGAAAATGAGAATTGGAGTTACTGCCCTCAGGGATGAAGGACTAGAAAGCTGTGCCTTGTAAAATGGTCTCAATTGAAAACAAACCACAGTTCTTTGTATGCAAGAAGTAGAATTTATCTAACTAACATATGAATTTCATCACAAACAAGTTTGTCTGTAACAGTAAAGTTGAAGTGTTTTTAGGATTTCAGATGTTTTTCAGATTATAAGAATCTTTTTAATCAGTTGTTTGATTTCACTTGAGAAGTAAAATTATAAACATATTAAAACCAGATATAATTTAACCTAACAGAAATTATTATTCATCACAGCAAAAGACATTTTGATAAAAAATTTCAAAGGATATCCCATCTATGAGAGGTAATGGAATGAGTTACTCATGGAGGTATGGAAAGGAGGGAAGGGGGAGTATTTTAATATAATAAAAGGCTAGTGCCATATCAGCATCTGTTTGAATTTGAAGCAGGACTTTTCTCTTTAGGTTAAAAGGATATACACAATGGCTTCCTGAGGTTTCTCGAGCTCTGTGATTCTGCAGTATACTTCAGAATATTAATATTTATAGGTATTAGGTGTCTTAAAGATAACATTCTAAATTAAAATCAGCAACATTTGTAAGACTTAACGTGAGGAAAATTCACTCAGATGTGTTTACTGTACTTTGATTCAAAATGCCCTATTTACTTAGAGATAGTATTGTAAATAAGATGGGGAGGGGGGAGTGCCACAGAATGAAGCAACTCCTCTGTAAACTTAATTAAAGTCATGATGATACATTCAGCCTGGAGTTTAGTTTTATTTTCAGCTAGTCATCTGCAGCCATGCTTCCCACAGCGGGAGGCTGCCAGTCTCACAACACACTGTGCAGCTTGGATGAACAGTATTACAGGCTGCTTATGAGCATATTACATCTGGGATCTGTGGAGAGCAGCCAGAGCAGCAAGACAGCGATGCTGAATGGAGGGCATTTTCTAGGTAGATTTCCTAGCCACCTAAATGATCACCACTTGTCTTCAATACGGCGTTCAGGAGGTAGCAAGAAAACAAAATATATTTCCAGCTTAATTGTTGTTCCTGATACGACCAGCAAGTTATTCTGATTTTGAAATTCTGATTTTTAAAATTGTTCATATGATCATAAGTCCTTTTCTGTGGGCATATTTGTGTTCATCAAGTTAATTTAGTGACTTTGTAGCTCAAGTAAACTAGTTTTAGCTCCAGCAACTGAAGCAGCCATTTTACTACTGACACTTGGTTAGTTTCCCTATACCATATCTCCGTGTCAGAAAGTGTATGCCCTTCATGTGTGTATGAGTATGTGCACATACATTCAAAGGACAGCTGCACAACAAAAAAGGCAATCAGGGGCATGGCAGGTTTATACCTTGGGATGTGGGTATTCACCCAAAAAATATGTATTAGAGAAGTATAAGGGGCTAAGAATTCTGGATACAAAAATAGAGCATTGCCCTGATCTCCAGTGGTTTGTAATCTAGTTTACTTGGCTGCAGCAGAGTAGGACATATAAAGATATAAGGCTGGAGCTTGAAATGAGTTCCATCCTTCTGTCAGAAGCGGACAGATGGTAGGATATTGAATTCATCTGCGATGTCTACGATGTCCAGTCTAGCAAACAAGAACAAGTCTCCACAGAATGTGGTGGGCAGCAGTTGGAGGAGAGAGTGTCCAGTTCGAAGTCTTGCAGTATCCTAAAAGAAAGATAGTGTGCAGGGAACAGTTAACATAGCAGGCCTGAGACTGCTGTCCTTAGGAACGCTGACTTTTAAGGTTGGCCTTTGGCTGATGTTTGGGAACTTGAATGATAAACAGTTTGCTAGATGATTTAAAACTTTCTCTAAATGGCAGGAGTGGCTCACTGTGTACTATGTCTAAACTATTTTTACAAACAGTGTATTTTATACTGAATATCCATTTTCCTTCAGAGAGGCTGGATATTTTGTACATGCTACAAGAAACTTTTTTAAAGCAAATAACTATTTCTATCATTCATTTTTAAAAAACCAAGGAAATATGGCAAATGTAAAAAACACAAACAGCTGCAATTCAGGGAGTAAGTGAAGGACTGACACAGCCCTTAAATGCAACAGCCTCCAGAGCCATCTGCACTGCATCAGTGAGGGGGCCTTGTTACAAGGGCAGGATCCTCCAGCCTATATGACTAGCCCCCGGTAAATACCCTGGGCACTGATTCTTTAATGAACTCCACTGGTAGACATTTCAAAGGTGCTGTGACAACGCATTACTGAAGAAATTAAGCATGTCCTGTGTAACTAAACTGGTAGACTCTTGGAAGCTTGCACCTGGTTTCCTAAAGACTTCACGCTAATAGGCTTTTCCCTTGCTGATTTTTACTTTGAATGCTTTTGCTGTAATATATCGTAATCATAAATATAACAACTTCTTGGTCCCATGAGACTGTCCACTGAATCACTGAGACTGAGGATGGTTGTAGGGACTCCCAATAAAGGCAGAATCTAAATTTCAAGCTAACAGGTAGCAGCGGGAGATCTGACAGATAGCAGTATCTTATTTATTGTTCGTAAGTCCAAATGTGAGATTCCAAGAGATACTGGTCCAGCTTGAAATGCCTTTTCTTCACTTCCTCCGACAGTATAAGAGGCATTCAATCTACCCTGTTTTTCCCACCTCCATGCCCATTAGTTTTGAGTGGTGGAAAACTTAAGCTAAATTGGAATTTATTGATTCTCATAACTGAACAATTCTGGGATAGAACTTGTTTCAGTTTGATGCTCAGTTCAAAAGATGCCTCCATCTCTGGGTTCTGCTGCTTCTTTGCGGGCTACCTTTTCCAACAGGGTCTTCCCTTATTGTCACAAGGTTGCTGTTGCAGCCCCAGTATCCTGCCCTCCAACAAGGAAAAGCCAAAGTTGAATATTAGAGCTCCTGAGTTTAGTCTTTGCCATATGCACACATGAACCACATTCTGAATACCCTTCCCCCTTCCCCAGCAAGTGATGTGAACCTACCATTCCCCTAAAAAAGTCGAGACTAAGAATGGTATTTTCCAAAAGTACAAAGAAGAGATACCAGGAGGCTAAAATCACACCCGGTGTTTATTACCCTCACTAACCCCACCGCATAAGAATCACGGATCCCCAATAGATGCAGAAAAAACATTTGACGAAATTCAACGTTCATGATAAAAAAAAAAACTTACAACAAAAAGGTATAGAAGGAATGTACTTCAACATAATAAAGGCCATATATGACAAGCCCACTGTAACAAGATAATAGTGAGAGGTTGAAAGATTTCCTCTAAGATCAGGGACAAGACAAACATGCCCACTCTCACCACTTCTATTTAACATATTACTAGAAGTCTTAGCCAGCGCAATCAGGCAAGGAAAAGAAATAAAAGCTATCCAGATTGGAAAGGAAGAAGTAAAATTGTTTCTGTTTGCAGATGACATAATAGTACATATATAAAATATCCCCAAAAGTCCAACAAAAACTGCTAGATCTAGTAGACAAATTCAATAAAATTGCAGAACACAAAATGAACATACAAAAATTAGTTGCATTTCTGTACACTAACAATGAATTATCTGAAAAATAAACAGTTCTGTTTACAAAAGCATCAAAAAGAATAAAACAGGAATAAATTTAACCAGGTAGGTGAAAGATATACCAAAAGTATACTGAAAACTCTAAGACACTGATGAAATATTGAAGAAGACACAAATAAATGGAAAGATGGCTTGTGTTCATAAATTGGAAGAATTAATGTTGTTAAAATATTCATACTACCCAGAGTCATCTATGGATTCAAGTCATTTGCTATCAAGATTCCAATGGCATTTTTTACAGAATTAGAAAAACAACCATAAAATTTGTATGGAACAACAAAAAACCCTGGATACCCAATGCAATCTTGAGAAAGAAGAACAAAGCTGAAGGTATTACATGTGATGCTTTCAAACTGTATTGCAAAGCTATAGTAATCAAAACAGTATGGTACTAGTATAAAAACAGACACAGAACAGTGGAGCAGAATAGAGATTCAGGAAAAAACCCATACATATACTGTCAACTAATACTTAACGAGGGAGCTAAGAATACTTACTGAACAAAAGATAGTTCTTTCAATTAGAAATGCTGGAAAAACTGGGTATTTGCATGCAAAATAATGAAAGGATGCCTAACTTACACCACTCACAGAAATTAGCTCAAAGTAGGTTAAAAACTTACATGTAAGACCTGAAACCATAAAAATCCTACAAGAAAACACGAGGAAAAAGTTCCTTGACATCGGTATTGGCAATGATTTTGTAGATATGACACCTAAAGTACAAGCAACAAAAGCAAAATAAACAAGAGTGATTATATTAAACTGAAAGGCATCTGCAAAGCAATATAAATGATCAACAAAATGCAAAAGCAACCTATGGACCAGGAGAAGAAAATATTTGCAAACTATACATCTGATAAGGCATGAATATCCAAAATGCATCAGGGACTCATACAGCTCAATAGCAAAAGATAATAATAATCTGATTTAATAGGCAAAGGAGTTGAACAGACATTTTCCAAAGAAGATACACAAATGGCCTTATAGGTACATGAAAAGACACTCAACATTACTTATCATCAAGGGAATCTAAACCAAAGCACCATGAGATATCATGTTACACTGTTAGGATGGCTGTTATTAAAAACACAAGACATAACAAGGGTGTGGGAAATAGGGAACCCTGTACCCTGGTGATGGGAATGTAAGTTGGTACAGTTACTGTGGAAAACTGTATGACATTTCCTCAAGAAATTAAAAATGGAACCAGCATATGATCTAGCAATTTCACTTCCGGGTATATTTCCAAAGAAAATGAAATATCTCTAAGAGATGTGTGCACTCTCATGTTCATTGCAGCATTATTTGCAATAGCCAAGAGATGGAAACAGCCTAAGGGTTGGTCAGCAGATAAATGGTTAAAAAAAATTACATATACATATATATACACATATATATACAAACTTGCACACACATATACAGTAGGATATTATTCAGCCTTAAAATAGAGAGAAATACTGTCATTTGCAACAGTGTGGCTGAAAAACAGAGGGCATTATGCTAAGTGAAATAAGTCAGAGAAAGATAAATCCTACATGATCTCACATATACGTGGAATCTAAAAAACCAAACTCATAGAAACAGAGAGCAGATTGGTTGCCAGAGGTGAGGGGCATGGGAATGGGCGAAGGTGGTCAAAGAGTACAAACTTCCAGTTATAAGTACATTCTGGGGATGTAATGTATGGCAAGGTGACCACAGTTAACAATACTGTATTGTAGATTTGAAAGTTGCTAAGAGAATAGGTCTTGAAATTTCTTACCACCCCCGCCACACACAAAATTGTAACTATGTAAGGTGACGGATGTGTTAACTAACCTTATTTCACAATATATTCATATATTAAATTTTAAAAATCACTGGGACACATGATAAATTTTATAACTGTGTCTTCAATATTTTTATGCCATTTGGAAAAATTCTGCCTAAAGTAGCTAATCTATCCAATACAGTATTTTGATTAAAGGGCTGATCACATAGATTAGTGCCCACTTTTGAAATCCTCTTTTTTGTATTCCAGTTAAGTCCTATACCTAAATTAAGGAGAGGAATGCCACATTCAGGTTCAGAATATTATTCAGACTTTTAAGTACTTGAGTCTATACCTATCATATCAATTTAGATTTTTAGCCTATTTTTCCATCTAGATTGGCTAATTGGATTCAAATTAAGTTAATTACTGGATTCCTATGGCCTTTTAATTCTGTCTCTTCCCCTTCTTGCTTGTCTCCTAAGCACAGTAATTTAACTTTTCCATTGCCTTAAAGAAAGGAAATGAGCTTTTCATGAACAAATGTTTCCCGGAATGTGGTCAACCTTTTATATGCAACTCAATAGAGAATAAGATGCAGAATAGACATTGAATTCTTAAGGGAATTCATTTCCCAGTTGCTTATTTCTTTTAAGTTTGAACATGAAACTGCTGTGCCAATCATCTCATTCACAGTAGATAACTAAAATTATGTTACATAAATGTAAAATTATACAAATCCCGTTATTTTATTCTTTCTATTAGCCTATAAGGTAAATGAAGATGACTCTGTGGAATACATGAGTTATCAGGCAGTGCAAGAAAATGCTAACCTCCACCTCTGAAATACTAAGCATACTTTAGAGCTCACTTTGGTAAGAAAAAAGATTATTTCTTCTCATTTGTGATTTTAAGTATACCTGGCAGAGCTTAAAAACAGCATGAGATCGTCTATGGTGTGTACCAGGGGTATACCACTTTAACTCATTACAAGCACGATGAACAGAGCATTGAAATAATACTGCACCCTGGTAGGGGGAATAAAGAACACATTTCGAGTTTAAAAATAGTTCGGTCTCATGTGCGTACACGTTTTTTTTTCACTCATTTCTTTTCTCTTTCTTCTCACCTTCCTTTTTTCTTCCATCTTTCATTTGATACACAAAGGTGAAGAATGCATTAAATATCCTGTACAGCAGTCACACCTTTTATACATTTAACATGTTCATGCTGAAAGAGAATAATCCAAGAGAGAAATTGTGTGGGTGACTATGGTTCCAGTCCATGAACATATGCCCCAGATTGAGCAGTAAAATGGGAAATTACAGTTTGCTGTTTTCTCATGATGTCTCAATTCCCTGTATGTCTCATAATGTAAGTTTAATGCTGATTTGTGTGTGAATCCTTAATTTAAAGATACATATGCTTCGTATAAAATAGACCTAAAGACAAGTCAGCTGTTATATTTTGCCTGGGGTCTAGCTGAGGAAATAGTAATCTGTTCATTGATAGAGGAAAAAAACCTGAATACAACATGGAGCTCTTGAGTGGCAGAATGTGGTATATCAATCTTCAAAAGGACATACAAATACTATTTACTGCAATTTAAAGGTAAAGCAAAGGATTTTCAAAGATAATTGTGAAGTCTATAGAGCCTGCTCATCTCCACTGTATCATCATCACCATCATCTCCTCACCCTAATTATGTAGACTTGTAAGCGTTATCTAATATTTTCAAAAGAGTTTGTCTTTTCATTGTTTTTTTTAATGTGAAGTAATTTGATAAGAGTTATCACAGTCTGAAAAACAGACATTTGACCCGTCAATTTCAATTCTAGAATTTTTTCCTAAGGGAATGTTCCTACAAATAGAAAAACAGATGTACAGATATGTTCACTGCAGGGCTTTTTACAAGAACAAAAATAGGAACAGAAACCTAAACTTTCAACAATGATGGACTGTTTAATAATTCCACCTCAATGTAATGGTGTACTATGAGTCATTAATAATAATGGATGATGTCTATAAAGTGTTTACTGTGTGCCAGGCACATAATAAAATTACATGTATTAACGTAGTGTAAATCCTAACAGCCATTAGATTTTGTCTAAAGTATTTATATGTATTTAGTTTATTTGTGCATGGATATATTTTGTGATTTATGAATATATTCATAAATATAAGAAAAATTTTAGAAGACTAACAAAAATGTAAATAACCATATAGGTGAAATAGGTTAGAATGTTTTTTTAATTAATTAATTAATCTATTTTTGGCTGCATTGGGTCTTCATTGCTGCACATGAGCTTTCTCTAGTTGCGGTGAGCAAGGGCTACTCTTCCTTGAGGTGCACAGGCTTCTCCTTGCGGTGGCTTCTCTTGTTGCAGATCACGGGCTCTAGGTTTGTGGGCTTCAATAGTTGTGGCACGCAGGCTCAGTAGCTGTGGCCCACAGGCTTAGTTGCTCTGCAGCATGTGGGATCTTCCTGGACCAGGGCTCGAACCCGTATCCCCTGAATTGGCAGGCAGATTCTTAACCACTGCACCATCAGGGAAGTCCCTAGGATGATTTCTTTTATTGAAGTATTTTTAATTTACAAAATTATTTTAATTACAGCCTAGTGATTCAGTATTTTTACAGATTATACTCCATTAAAAGTTATTACAAGATAATCGATATAATTCCCTGTGCTATACAATGTATCCTTGTTGCTTATCTATTTTATACATAGTACTTTGTATTTCTTAATCCCATACACCTAATTTGCCCTCCCCCTTCCCTCTCCCATTTGGTAACCAATAATTTGTTTTCAATATCTGCAAGTCAGTTTTTGTTTTACAAATACATTCACTTGTATTATTTTGTAAGATTCCACATAAATAATAACATGCAGTATTTTTTTGCTTTTATTTCGTTTGCCTTAGGAGACAAATCCAAGAAAGTATTGCTACAATTTATATCAAAGAGGGTTCTGCCTGTGTTTTTTTTTTTTTAAGGAATTTAATGGTGTCAGATCTTACATTAAGGTTTTTAATCCATTCTGTGTGTACTTTTGTATATGGTATGAGGAAGTAGTCTAATCTCATTCTTTTACATGTAGCTGTCCAGTTTTCCCAGCACCACTTGTTGAATAGACTGTGTTTCCTCCATTGTATATTCTTGCTTACTTCATCAAAGATTAATTGCCCATAAGTGTGTGGGTTTATTTCTAGGCTATTTTCTTCCATTCATCTATGAGTCTGATTTTGCACCAGTTCCTTGATATTTTTAATTTAAGCCACATGTGATGTACAATATTATATAGATTTGAGGTATACAACATAATGATTCACAGTTTCTAAAGGTTATACTTTATTTATAGTTATTGTAAAATATTGGCTATATATCCTGTGTTGTAAAATATATCCTTGTAGCTTATTTCACAAATAGTAGTTTGTACCTCTTACTATTTCTGTCTTGCCCCTTCCCACTTCCCTGTCCCCCGCCTCCAGGTAACCACTGGTTTGTTCTCTGTATCTTTGAGTTTGTTTCTTTTTTGTTATATTCACTAGTTTTTAAAAAAAATTTTTTAGAATCATCCTGTAAGAGATAACAGTATTTGTCTATCTCCATTTGACTTCTTTCCTTAAACATAATACCCTCCAAGTCCACCCTTGTTGTTGTAAATGGCAAAATTTCATTCTTTTTTATGACTGTATTCCATTGTGTATGTATAAGATTCCACATGCATATAAATGATATATGTACACATATATATATGCACACCACTTATTGAAGAGACTATCTATTCTTCATTGTATTTTCTTGCCTACTTTGTCATAGATTAATTGTCCATAAGTTTGTGGGTTTATTTCCGGGCTCTCTATTCTGTTCCATTGGTCGACGTATCTGTTTTTGCACCAGTATGGTGCTGTTTTGTCTGAAGTCTGGGAACATGATACCTCCAGCTTTGTTCTTTTTTTCTCAAGATTGCTTTGACAATTTGGGATCTTTTGTGGTTTTGTATGAATTTTAGGATTACTTATTCTAGTTCTGTGAAAGATTTTGTGGGTATTTTGATTAGAATTCCATTAAATCTGCAGATTGTTTTTAGTAGTATGGTCATTGTTAGTGTTAATTCTTCCAATCTGACAGCACAGGAAATCTTTCCATGTCTTTGTATCATCTTCAGTTTCCTTTATCAATGTTTTATAGTTTTCAGTGTATGGGTCTTTCACCTCCTAGCCCAAGTTTATTCCTAGGCATTGACATGATTTTAAACTGGATTGCTTCTTTTTTTTTCACTCTCTGATATTTCATTACTAGAGTCTAGAAAAGCAACAGATTTCTGTTATATACCTTTAGTATCCTGCAACTTTGCTGAATTCATTTATTAATAGTTTCTGGGTCAAGACTTTAGGGTTTTCTTTGTAAAATAATTTTGGGGTCAAGACTTTAAGGTTTTCTTCATAAAATGTTGTGCCATCAGCAAATAGTGATAGTTTTATTTCTTCCCTTCCAATTTGAATGCCTTTTATTTCTTTTTCTTGTCTGATTTCTGTGGCTAGGATTTCCAACATTATCTTAAATAAAAGTAATAAGACTGGGTATCCTTGTCTTATTCCTGAATTTAGAGGAAAGACTTTCAGCTTTCCACAGTTGAGTAGCTTGTTAGCTGTGGGTTTGGTATAAATGGCCATTATTATGTTGCAATATGTTCCCTCTCTACTTACTTTGATTAGAATTTCTGTCATGAATGGATGTTGAATTTTCTCAAGTACTTTTTCTCCATCTGTTAAGGTGATCATGTGAATTTTATTCTTCCTTTTGTTAATGTAGTGTATCACATTGATTTACTTGCAAATATTGAACCATCCTTGTGACGTGGATAAATTTAACTGGCCTATAATTTTCTTTTTCTTTTCTTTTTACTTTTTTTGTAGTGTCTTTGGTTGTATTATCAGGGTAATGGTGGCCTCGTGGAATGAATTTGAGAGCATTCCCTCCTCTTCCATTTTTTGCAACAGATTGAGAAGGATTGGTATTAGTTCTTCTTTATATGTTTGGTAGAATTCCCCTGTGAAGCCAACCAGTCCTGGACTTTCTTTTGCTGGGAGCTTTTCTATTTTGTTTTGTTTTTTTCTTTTTCTTTTTTTTAATTGAAGTATAGGTTTTTTTTTTTTTTTTTACAGTGTTGCATTAGTTTCAGGTGTACAACAAAGTGATTCAGTTATCAGATTCTTTTCCATTTAGATTATTACAAGATATTGAATATGGCTCAATATCATTTTCAGATTCTTTTCTGTTATGGGTTATAACAAGATATTGAATACAGTTCCCTATGCTATATAGTAGGTCCTTGTTGTTTATCTATTTTTTTTATATATAGTAGTGTGTATCTGTTAATCCCAAACTCCTAATTTATCCTTCTGCCACCCCTTGCTCTCCTCTTTGGTAACCATAAGTTTGTTTTCTATGTCTATGAGTCTATTTTGTAAATAAGTTTGTCTCATTTTTTTGGATTACACATATAAGTGATATTATATGATTTTTGTCTGTCTCTATCTCTCTTACTTCACTTAGTATGATGATCTCTAGGTCCATGCATGTTGCTGCAAATGGCATTATTTCATTATTTTTTAATGATTGAGTAATATTCCATTATATATAATACTTGG
The DNA here is from genome assembly GCF_030028045.1 of Hippopotamus amphibius kiboko. Lineage (NCBI taxonomy): Eukaryota > Metazoa > Chordata > Mammalia > Artiodactyla > Hippopotamidae > Hippopotamus > Hippopotamus amphibius. The sequence continues at coordinate 96,433,844 of NC_080197.1, forward strand.
AGGTCTTTTATTACAAATTTAATTTTACTACTGCTGATGGTTTCATTCAGAATATCTGTTTCTTCTTGATTCAGTCTTGGCAGGTTGTATGTTTCTAAAAATTTATCCATTTCTTCTAGGTTGTCCAATTTGTTAGCATATATCTGTTCATAGTTCTCTTATGATTTTGTTTTTTTATCTCTGTGGTATTGATTGTTATTACTCCTCTTTCATTACTTATTTTGTTTATTTGGGTCCTCTGTATTTTCTTCTTGGTGAGCCTGGCTAAATGTATATCAAAAGCCAGCTCTTAGTTTCATTAGATCTTTTCCATTGTTTTTGTTTTATCTCTATTCTATTTATTTCCTCTCCAATTTTTATTATTTCCTTCCTTCTGCAGACTTTGGGATTTGTTTGTTCTTCTTTTTCTAATTCCCTTAGGTGCTAAATTAGGTTGTTTGTTTGAGATTTTTCTTGTTTCTTGAGGAAGGACTGTATTGCTATAAACTTCCTTCTTGAAACTGCTTTTGCTGCAGCCCATAGATTTTGAATTCTTGTGTTTGCATTTTGATTTTTTTCATGTATTTTCTGATTTCCTCTTTGAGTTCATCATTGACCTATTATTGGTTTTTTTGTTCAGTTTCCACATGTTTTTCTTCTCCCATTTTCATCTTTTTCTGGTTGATTTTTAGTTTCATACCATTGTGGTTAGAAGAAAATGCTTGGTATAATTTATATCCCCTTAAATTTGTTGAGACTTTTTTGTGGCATAGCATGTGATCTATCCTGGAGAATGATCCATGCGCACTTGAAAAGAATGTGCATTCTGCTGTTTATGGATATAATGTCCTATAGACATTAACTTTTTAAGTCCAACTGGTCTCTTGTGTCATTTATTGTGTCCGTTGCATTATTCATTTTCTATCTAGATTATCTGTCCATTGATGTCAGTGTGGTGTTAAAGTACCCTACTATTAATGTATTATTGTTACTTTCTCCCCTTATGTCTGTTAGTATTTGTTTATAATATTTAGGTGCTCTTGTAGGGGTTCAAATATGTTAACACATGTAATATCCTCTTCTTGTTTTGATCCCTTTATCATTATATAAAGCCCTTCTTTGTCTTTTGTTACAGCCTTTCTATTAGCCTATTTTTTCTCATATGAGTATTCCTGCCCCTGCTCTCTATTCGTTTCTGTTTGCATGAATTATCTTTTTCCATCCTCTCACTTTCAGTCTGTATGTATTTTTAGTCCTGAAGTGAGTCTCTTCTAAGCAGCATATTGAGATCTTGTCATTTTATCCAGTCAGCCACCCAGTGATTTTTGATCAAACATTTAGTCCATTGGCATTTATAGTAATTATTGGTAGGTGTGTACTTATCGTCATTTTATAACTTGTTTTCCAGTTGTTTTTATAGTTCTTCTCTGTTCATTTCTTCTTCTTTTTGCTTTTTCCCTTGTGGTTTGATGATTTTCTCTAGTAGTATGCTTGTGTTCATTTCTTTTTGTGTTTTGTGTATCTATTTTAGATTTTTTGATTTGTGGTTACCATGGGATTCATATATGTTGACCTATAATTATATCCACTTGTTTTAAACTGGTAGTCATTTATGTTTAAACATATTCTAAAAGATCTATATTTTGTACTCACTTCCCCTACATTTTGTGTTTTTGATGTCGTATTTTACCTCTTCATGCTTATCTCTTAATTGTTTACTGTAATTACTGTTTCTTTTATATTTTTTTTTGTCTTTTAATCTATGTCCTGGCTTATTTAATTGGTGGTCCTCAACTCTTAATATATATTTGCCTTTCTTTTTAGAATTTTCCCTTTTCTGTAGATTCATACTTCTTTTCTATTTAGAGATGACTCTTCTACATTTCATTTAGGGTAGGTATAGTATTAATGAATTCTTTTAGTTTATCCTTGGCTGAGAAGTTCTTTATCTTCCCTCCTGTTATAAATGATAATCTTGCTTTGTAGAGTATCCTAGGTTGCAGAATTTTTGCTTTCAGCACTTAGAATATTTACGCCACTACCTTCAGGCCTGAAAAGTTTCTGCAGAGAAATTAACTGATAGCCCCATAGGGATCCCTGTACATGAGTCTTTTTTGTTTTTTTTTCCCTCTTGCTGCCTTTAGAATTCTCTCCTTCTATTTAACTTTTGCTGTTTTAATTCTGCTATGTCTTGGCATGGGTCTGTTTGAGTTCATCTACTTTGGAACCCTCTGAGCTTCTTGTACCTGGATATCTTTTTCCTTCTTCAGGTTTAGGAAGTTATCAGCCATAATTTCCTCAAATACATTTTCTATCCCCTTGCTTTACTCTTCTCCTTCTGGAACCCCTGTAATGTGAATGTTGGAATTCTTAATGTTGTTTGAGTGATCTCTTAAATTGCTTTCATTTTTAAAAGTTTCTTTTTCTTTCTGCTGTTATTGGGAGATTTCCATTGTTCTGTCTTCTAGATCACTTATGTATTCTTCTGTATCATTTAGTCTGCTGTTCATTTCTTTTACTGTGATTTTTATTTCAGCAGTTGAATTATTTCATTTCTGATTTTTTTTTTTATATTTTCTGGTTCCTTGTTAAAATATTCAGTGTTTAGATCAATTCTTTTCCCTAATTCAGTTAACATTATTATTAACAATGTTTTGAATTCTTTATATGATAAACAGTTTATTTCTATTTCATTAGTTATTTTTTCAGGGATTTTTCTCTTGCTCTTTCAATTAAGAGTCGTTCCTCTGCCTTTTCATTTTGCTTCAACTTTCTCTGCCTCTGTGAATTTAGGTGAAACAGTTACCTATACAGCCTTAAAAGGGTATTCTTGTGTGGTAGTGTATCTATACAGACTGCACGTGCCCAATGCCTTTGATGGGACAACTGGGTTTAACATGGACGCAATCACGTCTTTCCTCAGGTAGTAGTGGATAGGGCTGGAGATGGATGGGCTAGAACAGGCTGCAGATATGAGACTAGACTTCTCTGCTAACCACCCCATCAGGGGTAGGGCTTGATTCTAAGTTGCTGGAGCAGAAGCCCTGAGATTCAGGCTTGAGCTGGCTCTGTTCCCTTTACGTGTGTGTTTTTCCCTCTCCCTGAACTGAGACCTTTGCCCCAGAGAATGGAAGTGCTGAAACAAGGGAGGCCTGTTCACCAACAGAGGTCCAGTGAGCTGCTAGTGTAGGAATCTATGGCTCTGCTCAAATGCAGCCTTACATGCAAAACCCCTTAGTCTCTCATAGCTCATCACACGGCCCCCAGCCTTCGCTGCTCCCCCATTGTGTGAAACCGTTCTGCAGGCTGCGTGGGGAACCACGGGAACTCTCAGCTCGTGTCTGGGGATTAGCTGTGGTACAGCGGCCATCAGAGATATGGGCTGCTTATGCAGCTCTGCCTGAGGAAGCACCAACAGTGGCCACTGCTGTCCTGCCCAGGCTTTGCCCTGGGACCAGGTTGAGTCTTCTCCCTGTCCTGCCAGCCCCATATCCAATGCCACACTGTGGGATGGAGTGAGCAGGGCTGGAGCGTTTTTTCAGCTCAGACAGGGGCACACAGTGAGTCTGTCATGGAAAAGCTCTCCGCTGATAGGGCAGACCTTTCTGTGCCCTGCCTCGGGCTAGTGTGTGCACTCCTCATGAGCCCAGTTTAGGCGTCTCCAGTCTTTCTGTCTGACTCAGTGGTCCTCCAGACAGCCAGGGGGGGTTATCTCCTCCTTTTAGGACCCCAGACCTAAAACGTGCAGTCTGTGGCTCCACGTACTCACTCCCCATGATGGGTGTCCACTCAGTCATCTTCCTTTTCCTCTCAGTCCCCTCCCAGGGGCACCAGTCCCAACCCGATCGCTGTTCTTCCCTTCCTCCCCAGGTACGTGTGTATCTTTCTTACAGCCTTGATTGTATAGGAGTCCTTCTTCCGGTTTCCAGTTAGTTTTCAGTGAGGATGGTTCCATATGTAGTTGTATTTTTTTGATGTGTTTGCTGGGGGAGGTGAGCTCCACATCCTCTTACCCACCATCTTGATTGCCCTCCATGGAGTGATTTTTTTTTTTTTTAATATTGTATTTTCTAATTTTTATAAACTGAAGACATCGCTTCATTTGGGCCTTTAGTTACAGATTCTCTAACTCTGTGATGTCCACAGAATAGCCACTGGGCACATGCATTTTAATGAGAATTAATTGAAATTAAATAAAATTTAAAATTCACTTCCTCAGTTGCACTCACCACATTTCCAGTATTCAATAACCACAGGTGGTTGGTGTCTCTTTCATATTGGACAGAACAAATACAAAGCATTTCCATCATCACACAATGTTCTGTTGGACCAGTGCTGCCTAACTCTTGAATTAAAAGTTGTAGTCCAACAGCAGTTCCCTGTAGAAACAGTAAAACATCTCCCTCCTACTAGTTGTAGTAGTGGGATTGTTCTCTCTTTTCCTGCCTACTTGTGGTAGGCAGTTGATTGTTATAACAGCTGTCTGTTAACAGAGGTTTTGAGATTCTGAAATTGGGAGCCCTATTTGGGCATAGTTTAAAGTCTGTCTGTGAAGACTGGCAGAAGTATAACCATGTTCTTTCAAAGTGCTTGATTACCTCACACCTGTCAGAATGGCTGTTATCAAAAAGACCACAAAGAGCAAATGCTGACAAGGATGCAGAGAAAAGGGAACCCTTGTGCACTGTCAGTAGGGATGTAAATTGGTGTAGACGCTCTGGAAAACAGTATGGAGGTTCCTCAAAAAACTAAAATATGACTACCATGTGACCCAGCAATTCTACTCCTGGGTATATATGCAAACAAACAAACAAACAAACACAAATACTAATTTGAAAAGGTACATGCACCCCAGTGTTCATAGCAGCATTATTTGCAGTAGCCAACGTATGGAGCAACCTAAATGTCCATCAACTGACAATTAGATTAGGAAGATGTGGTATATACACAGTGAAATATTACTCAGCCATTATACAAGAATGAAATACTGCCATTTGCAGCCACATGGATGGACCCAGAGGATATTATGCTTTAGTGAAATAAGTTAGACAGAGAAAGACAGATCCTATGTCATATCACATATGTAGAATCTAAAAAATAATAAAAATGAATGTATATGCAAAGCAGAGACAGACTCATAGGTATAGACAACAAAGTTGTGGTTAGCAAAGGGAAGAGGAGAGGGCAGGGGAGGGACAAATTAAGGATCTGGACTAACAGATACAAACTATTATATTTAAAATAGACAAGCACTAAGGATAGACTGTATAGCACAGGGAATTATATTCAGTATCTTGTAATAGCCTGTAAGAGAATTTAATCTACAAGAATACTGAGTCACCATGCTGTATACCAAAAACTAACACAATATTACAAATCAACTCTACTTCAATTAAAAAAATTAAAAATACTGAAGTGTTTGAGCTCGTCTCTTTGTTTTAAATGTATGTATCATATAGATATCAACTGTCACCATACTCTTTTTTAACGGATGGAAAAATTGGGTCCCAGAAAGATTGGCCAAAAGGCATAATATGTCTCTGACTGCAGAGGTCTCTTTATTCACAGGAATACTGTTACAGAAATAATAATTAATATCAATTGCTTGCCCTCATGAAAATAAGCAGCGAACTAAGGACTAGGAATTGTCTCTTCAGTTTTTTTTTTTTTTTTCTTTTACTACCTCATCTTTTTGGTTAAAATAAGATAAATGAAGACATACAATTACATATACACTCCACCATGTAGCAAGTTGAAATTCCAGTAAAAAAAAAAAAAAAAAAAAAAACATGGGTTTTTTCATGCATGTGACTTGATTGTAACAATTATAAAAGTTGTAAATATTTTAACTCAATATTGGCAAAATAATTTGTTTCTCAATAAAAGTGTATATAACTTTATAAGGTTTTGATTGTATGAAAAACTAATAAATATGAAGTGCAAGATATTTTCTGGGATATACTGAATATTACCTGAAGTATTCAACTTCTAAGAAAACTTCGGACATATTTAAACCCTGTTGAGCACTACTGTTTTCTTCTGGAAATCATATTTTTCTTTGAAAAATACCTGTAGGTTCTGTAGTTTAGTCCCATCCTGAGGTGCATACAAGAGTGGCAGACCCACCCACCACCTATTGCATAGTGTCCTGCTGCTGGTGGTTGTGGTTCCTTCTCTTTCCTGCAGGATTTAGGTCATGGACCTAGAGTGCTTTTTATGAGTAAGTGCAGTAGAGTTTGCTTACCAGCTTTCTGTGCAGCAGTAGTTTGTGCAGTTCTTAGTACTCTGTGGTTTCATTTCCATTTCTTCTTTTTTTTTTCTTTCCTTCCTTTTCCTTTCTTTCACCTTTTCCTTGCTTTTCTCTCTTTATCTTTGTTGCATCTCGCTGCTTTCTTCCCTAACTTTTACATTTGTTTTACCTGTATTTTTTATTGCCACGAAAGACCAGTATTCTCCTGTGAGCCTAGCTAGTCCTTCGGATTGACCTTGAACGTAATGACTGCTGACGTCTGCTTTAGTTGTTTGCCCTGACTCTAAAATATATACCTTTAAAGTAGCACAAAATGATCATTTTAATCTTATTTTGCCCTTTAATCAGTTCAGTGTTAGAATTTTTTAATCTGTCTCAAATATGGTCTGGGTTTAACCGCTCCAATATCCAAGCTAAATCAATTCATCAGGAGAAATTATTTTTGTAGACTTGAAGGCTCATTTTATCTCTTCTTGACATTCTTTTCTTACATGAAGGGAAGCTTTTCCTTAAAAGTTTTAGTGACTTGTGTGTCTGAATGTTGATTATGGCTCAGAGAAAAAATTCTACAAAAATATTATTGTAATCTATGTTCTGTTAATCAGATTCAAAATGTGGATAACTAGTATTTGGTGAATTCGAATTAAGCAAAGTAAAGCAAAATAAAATTTTAACTCAAAAGCTGTGATGGCCATGTTTTTTTACTGATGACAGTTGAAGACACTTCAAGGCTTTCAGAGTCCTTCATTTTCAGTTTAGTTAATAGAGCTGCTACTATGTGCAAAGACCTAGTGACATGGTACTGTGCTAGTAGACCATGCTTACTAAATGTTTGCAAAAACATTTGTTAAAATGTACTAGACATTTACCATAATGTACCAGCTGCCTACCAATGGTACTAACACATTTAAAAGTAAGTTGCTTTGCCTTTTGAACTATTGTACACATCACCATCTTTTTTCAATATTTATGTTACTCCCTACTAACACATTTATCAGTTGTAAAAATTAACTTATTACTCAACAAAAAGAATGGATTGACTTTTTGTGTTTTCAGTTATTCGCAGAATCTGAAGACATTATTTTGTGGGCTTAAAATAAATTGCAGAATATGTTTCTTTTAAATTTAGTTAAATAAATACCTTGAAAATGAAGCCTTTAAAACCAGGTCCAGCACTCCTCGCATAAACAAACCCTGTCCCCCCAAAAAAGCACATATTATTTATTGTACAAAAGGTTAGTTTTTCTAGTTGGAATCTGACTTCTTACTTTTACAGTAATTCTAAATTTTATTTTTATTAGAAAAGGGCTGTAAATTTTCAAGTAGATATTTTATTTTCTATAAAATAGATATAGATAAAATAAATTATTGGAAGAAAACAATCATCTACTTAAAATGGCATTAAGCATTTTCCTAGAAAATTGGCCAGCCTAACTTAAATGACAGTATAGTTTCGCTTTCTTATTCTCCGTAATTCTCATTGGTTTCTCTTATTTAACATTTTGGACTGTCTTCCTCAGTAGAGAATATACGAAGAGCACATTATCATATCAATAATATGGAAATTGAATTCAATTAATTGAATTTGGAGTAACTTGACTCGGGATTGTAATATCAAAATTAGAATATAGTTAAAATTTTTAATTTTATTTTTCAATTATAAGGTTTGGCAAACTATCAGTATAAATATCAGGATTTGCATTCTTTTTCTTTGCAAACTTGATGATGCTCTACAACTTTGGTTTTTAAAAGGCAAAAAATTTACCACAACTTTGGCTGATTTAACCTCTCTTCTTTAAGTCTTATGTCCGTACTGATTTTAGGGACACATTTTTATCCCCTCTGTTGCAGAGAGTTTTTCTATCGCCAGTTTGGAACAAATAATATATTTCTTGTTTGTTTTCAAAGAAAATCAACTAGGTTCAAATTAACTGGCTAGGCTACTATTGATATTCATTCATCACTGTTTTCTGTGGTTGAGATGAAAGGCAGATTCATGAGAATTTGTTCAGAGAAATAGGTTTATTGTTTAATGCACTCAATTTACCAGTAAAAAAGAAAAGCAATGAAAATTAAATGATGATAGCAGTATTTTTTAAAGTGTCTTCCTCTTAACTAAAATGTAAACCACAGTAGTCTACAGATGAAGGCACAATGATAAAATTGTACGCAATCCAGAACTTATCCAGTGGAATCTGTTATAGCACAGCACCTATGGCAGGTCCTGTGGCCAGGCCAGGCAGTATCATGGATCTCCTCAGGCAAAAGCAAAGACATGTACAAGCCAACATATCTGTCCCTGGGACCCAGTCAGTGAAAGGATAAGGAAATGTGCCCTTTCCAGCCTGCTGAAGACATGCAGATTAATGAGATAGGGTAAGAGAGAGCCTTAATAATTACAGAAATGTAACCATGGCTTTCTCTCAGCTCAGGCTCCTTTTATTACTTGAAATATAAATAGTATACTATGTGGAGCAGAAGTGGAAACGTAAACTACAATAAAATGCATGCTCCTTGGTGGTTTGCAAACTTTTGAGAACAGAAGTTAGGTCTTCTCCACAAGAGAGAATAAATAGGCTTGATTAAACCTACTAACAAAACCATATTCATTATTGAGATAAACATATTTCTCAAGATAAGGATTATTTTCCTCCTATGATATCTTTACAAACCTATTTTTTAAAAAAGCAGAACCATAGGCAATGATGATGATCAGATCACTCATAAAAATTGTAATTTCACAGTAAAGGAGACAGATTGTCTCAGCTGAGTGTCTAGGAAAGGCTGTAGATAAATATTGAACCCATATGGATTTAAGCAGCAATGTGACCTAGGGGAGTGAGTCCTTTTCTGAGCCCATCCCTACCACTAACCTCAGGCAAGTTCTTAACCTCTCTAAACATCCAGGTTTCTAGTATGCAGAATTGCAAACCTTAAGGATTGCTGGCAGTAAAATAGACCTGCAGAAAATGATATCCATTATTTTCAAATTCCCGTCTTACTCTTCACTATAGAACTCGTGAAGTAACAAACTTTCATTGTTTCTATAATTCATTAACTGAAGAAGCAGTAGGGTTGAGTAAATATATCAAAAGTGGTCATATGCTTTCTCAAAATAAGTTATAAAGCTCTCATCTTCTCTGGCCTAAACTATTAATGATTTTACTTATGAGCCAACCTCTGTAAGTGGATACAAATACACAGTTATGAGCAAAATTGTGTCTTCCTTAAGTTTATTGAGAGTTCAGTGGAGGAGTCACAAAAATAAAAGAAGCAGTTATCCTACAGTGCAAAGATGCTGCATTAATAATAGTCACAGTGCATAGACGGGAGCCTAGCGCTTAATGGAAAAGGTGGAGGGGATTGGGGAATGGTTCGTAAAGGTTTAAAGGTTTTCAAGAGGAGAAGCTTCTTATATGCGCCTTCAAATGAGATCTGAAAAGGTACTTTTGAAACTTTGAGATGCTCTTAGCAATTTGGGTGCCCAGCATTTTTCTGTTACCATTTGCTTTTTAAGAATATGTATGCAATAAAATTCAACATTAACATGAAAAGATAAAATAAATTAAATTATTCATAATTCCATCTCCCAGAGATGACATTTCACTTTTCATGTTATGTGTATATAGTTTGACTTACAGAATTAAAATCATGTCTTATATACCCATTTATGTTTTTTACTTAATAGTAGAAATGTTACTATTTTCCATGTTATTAGTCATCATTTTTAAATGTTTTTAATAGTTTTATAGAATTATTTTGTATGGCTAGGCTATAGTTTGTTTAACCAATCTCATAACGTAGGGTATCAATGTATTAGTTTTCTGCTGCTGCAAAAAAAAACCCCACAAATTTAGTGACGTACAAAAATCCCACAAATTTATTATGTTATATCCTCTATGTGAGAAATCTGAAAGGGATCTCAGTGGGCTGAGGTCAAGACGTCAGCAAGACTGCATTCCATTCTGGAATGTATAGGGAAGAATTCATTTTCTTGCCTGTCCAGCTTCTAACGGCAGTCCTTGGTTCATGCCCCCTCCCATCCTTCACCCCAAAATCCATCTTCAAAGCCAGCAATGGTGAGTTGAGTCTCATATCACATCACGTTGACCTCCTTAGTCACCTCTCTCTCTGACTCTTCTCTGCCTCCCTGTTTCACTTTTAAGACTCTTGTGATTATGTTGGACCCACCTGAGTAATCAATGATCATTTCCCTATCTCAAGGTCAACCTTAATTCCATCTGCAACCTTAATTTTCCTTTACCATGTAAAGTAAATAATATTTTCATAGGTTCTGGGCATTAGGACATGGACATCTTTGGAAGGCCATTACTCTGCTAGCCACAATATGGTTTTAATTTTTTTCAGTTTTATAAATAACGTTGTATAACAATAATGATGCTGTAATGAACTACATGGATTTTCAATTACATCTATTTTTTTAAGGTAAACAGATGGCCAACATTTTCCTGTAAATTGAATAATATTCTCCTTACTTATTCATTACATATGACTCAAGATTTTATATACTAGTAATTTCCTGATTTGGTACTAAGAAAGTGATACGGACATATATTACATAATACTGATGACTGGGATTACTTTACAGGTTGTAGAGTTTCTACTCACAAGTAGCAATTTTAACTTAATACATAAATATAAAATATTATTGTTGTCGACTTAAAAAAAATGCACAATGTGAGACTTGTGGGTTGAGTTTATTTGGGGCAAAATTAGGACTGCAACTGGGGACACAGCATCCCAGATAGCTCTGAGGAACTGTTCCAGGGAGGCAGGGGGGAAGATTGGTATATAGGTATTCTTGGTAAAGGAGGAGTACATGCAATCAGATACATTTTTTTGTAGGGGGTTTCTGCTAGTCACAGGAGCAGATGTCACCGTGTAGGGATTTAGTGCTTTTCTAGGTATGAGAGGATGCAAGGGTTGGGCTCATAAAATCAACTGAAAACATCTAACTATCTAAAGACCATCCTCCGAAGCACAGAGTGCGTCATTCCTGGTCTCCACCCTGAATTCCCTTCAGGGGATGTGAAAGGTCAGTAGCTACAGCAACATAAAGTGATTTAATTCTTGTACAGGCAGATGGCAAGTTCCAATTTATAGTTGACATTGGCCAGAGACAAGTTGGAAGTAGAAGCAGGTAAAGAAATAATTAATTTTTTAGTTGAAATAATCATATGGGATAATAAGAACAACAAATGAGGGTTTAGAACTTAAAGTAAAATATTTTTCACCACTAAAGCCTAAACTGCCTGTACTGACTTGAAGTATGTCATAGTGTATGAGTGCCACTCTAATAATTATAAAATATAGAATAACTTGTTTGAGAGGAAGCATATACTTGTATTAATGTGTGTTAAAATTTCTCATTTAATATAAAAAAGCACAAGAATCTGCCGGTACTTTAAATTCTGAGAGAAATATATGGCATCCTGAGAAAATAAGGTAATAATTGAGAAACACATAATGAAAAATTTAGCAACAAATATGAGATTGGTAACAAATTTTGGGATTTGAATTGGTGATATATAGATGATAGATAAGTAAGCAGTCAGTTATGTGTGATCTGCAGAAAGATAGGCCTGATAAACTTTAAAATGAGTAGTGTGATATGACAACCTAAGCCAGCATCTGGTTTGCTTTTAGTAAAAATAAGAGCCATCCCTTCTTCTAGTTGGTAAATCTTTCTAAAACCACAGTATCACAGCTAACATTTTAAGTTATATTGTTCAATACAGGGAGAGTTGTCATTTGTATTCTTGAAAAGTAAACACTTTGATCTATTCAGAAGAAAAATAGTTCAGTATTTATGGTTATTTGAAATCCTGGAATAATTTTAGTTGTTTTTATTCAGATGTAAGCAGGTCATAACTGTATGAGATTATAGCTGTATGAGTTAGGATATACAGCTAAGTACCATCAATTAGTATTATATCATAAAATTTTGATTACTGTATAAGAATTCCATATAGAAGAAAATACTATCTGTATTCAAAGGGATCTCTATACTGAACTTCTTTGCCTATTATGCCACTGTGAACATCATATTGAAAAAGTGATCATGAGAAGTTAGATCAATGCCCTCTTGCAATTCTGTGCAGTCTGATAAAGGGTAGATATTCAAAAACAGGATGAGTTTTGCACACTGCCACTGATCGTAAGTACGTCACTAAATTGTGTGCTTTAAGTGAAAACCCTAGAACGGTTAAATACATAAGCATTTTCTGCCATGAGCTAGGCAAGCAGCAGAACTTGGGCATTTGAGGCAGCTTACTTACATGGCCCTGCTACTTCTCCAGAAGGATGTGGCTTATCCAGGGGATTTTAGTAAGTCAGCCTAATCAGTTCATAATTCGCTATCTGCCACATCAGTTCCGTAGTTTCCAAGCAGTCCATCACAAGGCTGAGAGTGGGTCTGGAATGTGGGGTGCAGAGCAGGGGCAAACTCATTTTTTGAAGGTTTCTGAAACTGGAAGGAAGAGCGTTGTGGATCACTGACTGTTCACACCACGCGCCTCTGGCTTCTGCCTCATTTAATCCATAAGAAGGAGAAACAGAAGAGGGGCCCCATACAGTGACAAAAATAAGCACATATTTCTTGGCTCCTTGCTCAGGTTCTTTTCCTCTCTATAGTAATACCGTCACTTCTGTACCTTCTTTGCCGAGAAGAAAGAACTTCTAGAAATTTAAAAAAAAAAACAAAAAACAGATTTAGTTAAAATCTTACCATAGTCTTCACAACAGAATAATAGGTTACTTTCTCATGAAACTGGAGTAAGTAAGTAATCCTCAGCTACAGGCAGGTCATTAGAATAGAAGCAGCTGGAAGGAGAAGGAAGTCTACCCTCTGTACAGTAGAAACTAACACAATATTGTAAAGCAGTTATACTCCGATAAAGATGAAAAAGCAAACAAACAAACAAACAAACAAAAACTCCTAATAGTTCCTTGCCCCACTATCACAGTGGTAGACAGAGGGTGTGAAGAACTCTACTTCTCCTTGTTTTCCTACATTTGTAAAGATGCTCTTTTTGTTATTTATATTCCTTTTTACATCTGTTCTTTAAGCTAATTTTAATTGATTAATTCTAGAGCTCCCAATGGAGAAGAGAGTTTAATTGGCTTTGGGCCTCTGGGACAAGCTAGTGCTCTACATCCCCCTTAAGGGGCAGCGCACTTCTGGCATACCTCTTGTAACAGGCTGGCTGCCCATCCATTCACCCATCTCTGAAGGTCTCTTTCTAACTAAGTGCAATTTTATGAGTTTTTTGTTTTATGAATTACACTATTAATGACAAGTCATTTGGCAGCAAACGTGCTAAACAATACAAAAGACTTTCACTGTAGAAAATGAAAATCGTTTTCATGCAGAAAGAAATGTAAAGTCGTAAATGTGCATAAGGGTTTATGTTTTGCCCTGTGCGTAGCGTGAATAAACTGAGTAAGAATTTTCATAACAGTCTCTTTGGGATCCTGAGTATGTGTAAGGATGGAGAGCTTTTATGTTGAGTTAATCACCTAAAAATGCTTATCATTGACTCTTATCAAGTTTGCATTTTCATAAAGTGTTTGTGACGATTGAATGATGTAATATGAGCAAACTCATCTGGCTACTACTTGGCATATGGTAAGTGCTCAATAGATGTTATTTCTCCTTTTCCACTTTCATCAGGAGATAAGTTCTGCCATCAGCTCCAACTCTAAAGTTGAGTTTCATAGACTCAGAAAATGCTAATAAATATTAGCCATTATTCTTGTTTTTCTCTTCTGTGTTTCCTATGAAGCACCTTTAAGTTTTCATCATAAAAAACAAAAAAAATGAAGAGGGCATTTATAGAACCAATTCTACATCTTTAAAGGAAAGTGGAGAATTAAAACAATCCAGTCAGTTCAGACACACAAAAATATTTAACTCGAAAGTGTTTTCCTAATTCTCCTGGTTTTTCAGAATTAGCAAGATGATTCAATGCTTTTCTCTAGAATTCAAAAATTAAAATGAATGTCTTTCATGAAGTATCCCCTCAATGAATGTATACTGACTCACTGATGATTGCTTTTCTTCTTTAGGTCAAACTTCATGTGTACACATAGGCTGAATTTTTTCTGTCATTGGTGAAAAGTCCTGCACTTCCACCAATAATTGAACAAGTATATCCTGGTGCTGCCTGCATGCACTTGAAATGAACCAAGCGCAGTTTTAGGTCTTTCTTTGAACATCAAAGGGCACAGTGCTGTCAGTGGGCCTGCATCAAGTCAGCCTAATTTACTGTTTAATAATACATTGGTGTGGGAGCCCTCTCTTTGCAGTGTGTTTCGCCCAGGGCTGTTACAGCTCAACTTGTTCCTCTGCTGTTAAAAAATTGATCAGCTTTCTTTCCCCAATATTTGGAAAAGGAAAAACAAGATTTATTCATACTAATTCAAAAGTCTTTATTCACTTCAGCCCTTCCTTATTCCAGAAAAAATTTAAGAGGACTTAATTAAACATATAGAGAGGCAATGGGAACAATAAACTTTAAAGATAGTGACTTAGGAAAGAGGACAAAGTAGGACAGGATAAGATGATTTCTGTACAAGAAACTTGCTATAGAGTAGTGTCTGTACAAACTAGGTCACAAAGTCTGTCTTTTTCAAAGTGTTCTTGGAACCCTCCAGGTTAGAATCTCTTAAAATGAATCAGTTCTGGGCAGGGGTGAATGGATGGGGGTGAGCAAAGAGGACGGACAGCTTGGAATCTTGTGTTTGTTACAATCTCCAGATTGATTTTTGTTCACACTAAAGTTTGAGAATCCTGCTGCTCTAAATGTTTTAGCAGCCAATACAACATATACAATACATGTTTTGCAGTGTCCTTAAGATAGAAATAAATCAGTTATCCTAGAGAAGCACAAGAACTCCTCCTTACTAAGATCAGAGAGAATTTCTCTCTGGGTGCTTTGTAGTAACTACAGTTTCCATTATTTATCTTCTCGCAGAAAGTATATTGTAATCATCTAAACTTGTAGGTATTGGTTTTCATATCTACAACAGTTAATCGCACCATGCAATTCCTTCACCCACAGTATAGAAGGAAATAGTGGGGAAAAAGAGAATTATCTCTATACTTTTTACAGGTTAGATGATGGAACTCTCTGGCACGTTGTTCACAGAATTGCATTCTACTTCCCTGCCTGCTCTTGTTCTACATGCCCACTCTTCCTCGGGAGATGGACTTATCATTTTGGAGAGCTGAGGAATGAGCATATTTAGGGAATTTCAAGTGCAGCCAGTCAGTGTGTTGCTCTCACTCTTTGAGAACTGAGCAGTCCTGTTGACCTTTAAGTATGCCTCCTCACTCAGCTCCTTGGCTTCATGAGCACCAGTGGATGGAGCTCCTTTTCCACTGCCATGGATTCCTCCACAGCAAGGCACGCCTTAAATGCAGTCACATTTGAACCACTGCCATCTCCTGTGAAATCAAAATCAAGACTTTCCTTCCTGGCTGTAACATCCATCTCTGCCACTACAGTTTTTCTAGTCAGTGAACCAAATACGTATTTATCCTTCTGACTATGATTTGTAGTCTCTCAAGTCTTTTCTACTCTCTGTGCATGATCCGTGAGCTGGTTTTGAATGCTCTCCCAGACTAAGTCTTGTAACTGGCATCCTAAATTCCTCGACCTTTTGTATTTTTCAGTCTTGGAATATGAGAAGTAGTAATATGGCTAATTGGAATCACTGATTAACAATTTGGACTGTTGGGTGGAGTTAACCACTGCCTTTATGTTCCAATAGCACTTTAATCTACTGCTCCCATAAAACATGGCCCATTGGGATATAATTTTTTGTGTATGGCAGTTTCCCTCAGTGGAATGAGAGACCCTACCCTCCCCAAACAGTCCCAGATGTTATCTTTTTATCTCCCACTGTCTCTAGCACATAGTAAGCCTTGAATAAATATATTTTGATTGCATGTAATGGAGACATCCAGCCATAATATACTTATTTTCCACTGACATCTATTACTATTATCATGTAAATATTTGTTGAATTAAAGAGATAAGTTACATGTTTATTACAGTGTCTCACTTGTAGTGTTTTGGCCACTAAGACATAAAAAATGTATCATTTCATCTAAGAAAATACTAAATTTGGCAAAGAAAAAGTAAGTTGTAAGTGGCTTTATTTGAAGACAAACACATATTTCCTCATGGTTATTATTTCATGTTTGTTTTACTTAAAATAATATTGGATTTAGTTTATAGAGTTGGAGGTTTATGGTGCCTGAATTCAATGTATGACGTGTTCTACAAAATTTTAATACTTTCAGATAACACATATTTATCATGGAAAGTTGAAAACCTATAAAGAAGAAAAGGCACCTAAAATCTTTGATTTAGTATATGTTAACATTTTGGTGTATTTATTTGTCTTATTTTTCCGTGATTAATGTTAATAGTTGAGATTCTGCTCTCTAAATAATTTTGCATTTTGGTGTTTTGTGTTTTTTTTTTCACTTCATCCTCCATGCTCTTGATCTGTTTTCCCAGTAAGTGATTCTGCAGAGATTTACAGTTATAAATAATGTGCATAAAACTACATATCTTTGCATAATCACAGTTTTGTTGACCACGCTGTAAAACATTGCTCTTATATAGAATGAAAGTTCTTGCAAACTTTTGCCTACAAACAAAACTTTGAGTGCATTTAGCTTAAAATAAAATACCATTTTATACATTTTTGATAGTGCCAAAAGCAGTTTTTTCATAAAGTAAATGACATGACCTGCCCTTTTTTTCTCATTCAGGTTCTTAAACCCCCTGAGAGAAATTTTAAATAGACCATCACCTTTTCCCCTCTTGTTTGCTTCACTGAGGTGTTGTATGTACACACCTTGGAACCAAGGAGACAGTTTGCATCATTGTTTGAGTAAAAAAGCTCCCAAGTCAGTCATTTTTTAACGTTCTCTTCCCTAGCCTTGAGGGTACCTGGGTACCAGGCTGGCCAGTGGGGTGGAAAGGAGTGCAGCTGAATCAGGAATGCATGTTGGTAAGGAGTGTGTTGAAACTCTCACCCTGCTCCAGGAACATTTTTATTTCTTTAAACCCTCTGGGTTGTTTTTAATACTTTATTGTGAATATTATTTTAATTAAGGGAGTTAAATTTAGTCATAGGTATACTAAAAACCACCGAATTATACACTTTAAAAAGGTGAGTAACTCTGATACCAGAAGGAAAGTGGTATGTATGGTAAGAGAAGTACAGATAAATTGCTGAGGAGTAGCAGATGAAAAGATCAATGATTCAAGCAGCAAATATTGAAGAAGGAATCTAGAAGAGAAATATTTGAATGCCAGTTAACTTTCCATGAATTAATGTAGAACTGATCAGGTAGGTTGGTAGATTTGGTGGTGGTGAGATGAGGGAGTACCTCTCTGATTGTTCACTTTCTCAGTGAATATTAGGCAGTATTTCAGCTGAAGCTATATAGACTGTAACAGTGGAAAGAAGGGAGGTACTATGAAATCATCCTTTTGAGAATTGTAGAGTTTGCATCTTAGGGAATTTCAAGTGAGGTCAGTTTGTGTGTTTCTCTCTAGAACCTTTCAGCTGCTAAGTGTAATTGCAGAGTGGAAGAATAATTGAATGTAAGTAAGCAGTGTTGGATTTTATGGCATGAATATCACAAAGGGGGAATAGGCCAGGGATTTGGAGAATGGTCAAAAGAAAATGATTATAATAATGGTCTGGGGAGTACATTTTAAAAGCAGTATCAGCATCACTTGGAAACTTGTTGGAAGTACAGATTCTTGGTGCAATTCTTGACCTACTGAGTCAGAAATTCAGAGTGGGGCCCAGCAATTTGTGTTTCAACAGGTCCTCCAGGTCATTCTGTAGCATACCAATACCTGAGAACCACTGGTTTGAGAAATCTAAACTATTTAAGACCATAAGTACAGTTATAGGAAAGAAGCAGAAATGAGTGATGAGGGATAACTGAAAAGAGGTAGAGTATATGGCATAAAGTCTCCACGAGAGTGAAGAATTGTGTGAGTGGAGGAATTCAAGTAAGGGAGCTGTGACGGGATGGTGCTGGTCAGAGACTAGGATAATTGAAACATTTTAGAAATGAAGCAGTTAAGAGACTAGATGTTTTATGGGTGGACCATGTTGATACTACCCTTACCAAAAATCATGACACAGGGGTAGGAGTAGAGAAGAAATTATCAGGCAGGTACTGAAATTGCCGTTGAACGAGGAGTGACCAGAAAGTAGGCCAACGACTAAAAAAGGATGGTTAGAGGATGCTGTGTTCTTTTATTCCCCTCACCATCCTCTCCCCATCCTCAGGTCTCCTTGAGTTTATAGGATGTGAGAGAAAAACAGCCTGGACTCTAGATCCAAGCTGTAAGAAGGTGGTACCCTCATGTCCAGACTTGGTTAATAGGGCACGGGGAAAAGAGTATGGGAAGGTTGGGACGAGAGGAAGATTGGGGCAAATTATTGAACTACAGGTTAATACGGAAGTAAATGACCAGCTGGAAATAGGTAACCTGAAAGTCTTGAATTCCTGCCTGTTGCTGAAATAAGTAGGGTTGTGATATATGGTGAGGAAAGGTGGAAGCCCTCTTAACTGGCATGATGATGACTGGCTCTTGTTTAGTTAACTGAAAAAGACAGTTAAGAGGAAATGAGGCATATATACCTTCAACATTTTATTTTTAGTTGTACGAGAATTCATCACAGCCATTGCTTGAACTTTCAAATTGTTTTTCTTTCATAAACCACACTCAATATTGTCATCTATGAATTCCAGGTTTAGTTTCTTTCAAATAGAACAAGAACTGAAAGACACTTGAGAAGAATCCTAAGGGCAGAATCTTTTTAGACTTTTACATCTTATCCCGTTTTTTTGTGGCTGTGTTGCCCACAGAATTTTTCCGTAATTCACCTCTATTGACTTTTTTTTTAAATTTATTCATTATTTTTTTGGGGGGGTACACCAAGTTCAGTCATCTGTTTTTATACACATATCCCCGTATTCACTCCCTCCCTCAACTCCCCCCCCACCCTCCCTCGAGTCCCCCCATCCTCCCCCTCCCAGTCCTCTAAGGCATCTTCCATCCTCGAGTTGAACACCCTTTGTTATGTAACAACTTCCCACTGGCTATCTATTTTACAGTTGGTAGTATATATATGTCTGTTTTAAAAGCATGCAGTTTTGTTTTTAATATAACTGTCTTTTAGCATCTTATATTTAATTGATTTAGGTATTATTTGATTAAATTACATAATTACAATGACAGACATAAACAGGTTTGGGGACAGACACACCTGATTTGATATACATACATTCAACAAATAGGAAATGGGAGCCTGCATGAAGTCCCAAATGTTCAGTTGTCCTGTGGGCATGTATTTTGTAGAAAGAATTAATAGATTTCAAAAAAAAAGAAGTAATAGGTTAATCTGGCAAATTGATGGATTAGAGTTCAGATTAGAGAGCTTCTATCATTGTTCTTAGTGATGCACAGGGGAAGGTTAATGATGTGGTTAAGCTGGGAGAGATCAGTTATTTCTCCTGAGGTTTCCAGATGTGTGAAGCCAGGGTGAGGGGAGTGGTCTCTGAGATGGAGGGTGGGTCACATTGGGTACACTGAGGGTCTGTATAAATCCCTAATTTCCTTTGGCACATTTTTACTTTGTACTTACCAAAAGATTAATAAAAATAATTGAAATTATGAAAATTATCTTGTAATATATTAAATGTGATTAGTAATTATGCTTTCTGAGGATTCCTTGATTTTTGGATCATTGCCTGGTTTAAGAATAATGTGACACAATAAACTAGTATATTAGCTCAAACACCTGTATTATATAAGTGAAATCCTAATTTCTACTTGTCTTATTTTTGGCTTTATGGTTTGCATCTGATAATACACAAAGTAGTTTTCTCAATATACAAAATACATAAAATACATTCAAAAAGTTTAATTATTTTGTAAACGGTTTTTAAGATTTTCTTATTTGGGTGAAACATTTTTCTAGTAAAGCTATTAATGTAGTTACCATAGTTACCCATGTTTTTGACTGCATAAACACCGTCCCAGTAGGAAAACACAGTATTGTCCATTAAAGAACATCATCGATTAGAATGACACCTTAAATCTGTAATCAATGTATTCTGGCATATGATACAAATAGAAACGAAAAGAATCAAACAACGTAACTTAGATAATGGGAATCTTTCAGGGTTTATAGTTCTTCAGCTGTGCTCGGTAAGTTCCAGTCTTCTCATTTAACTTGGTCTTTCTCCCAAGTACAAACATGACCTGTAAGGCTATTGAGTAAGACAAGGCTTGTATTTGGATGCTATCTGCAACACTGCTAGAACATATCACCTTTGTGCCACATGAATTAAAATAATTATGACTAAATTTCATCTGTTAACTTGTATTTAGACTGGCTGACAGTGTCAGGAAGAGTATATTCCATATCTCTTTTACTCGTGAAATTAAAGTCTATAATTTCATGCTTGAAAAAGTTGATCTTCTTTATGAACTGATTTCTTTGTCAAACGGTTAAAACGATCATTTACTATTTTGCCTTGACTGCCAGAAATTTTAGAGATAGCGTATAGTGATCCTGCATCCAAAGTTTTCATGTAGTTATCTTTATCTTCTGCCTCTCCCACTTTCTCTTCTCCGTCTTTCATTTTAACAACTCTATCAAGTTTTTTAGTATAAATATTCTTAATTCCTTTTTAAAAGTTGGTGGTGGATAAGTTCAGTAAACTTAACAAACAGTTATCGGGTACCTACTTCTTGCTGTTAAATTAACTCCGTTACAGTAGCAGTAGCGAAAAAGACAGGCTATGGCTTCGAGAAGCTAAAAGAAATAACTTTTTCAGAAATTCCTATGAAATGCTTTGTTCAAATAGGAACGTAATATATGTATTTTGCTCAGCATGTAAAGTGCCCATGTTTATGCTTTTATTGATAGTTAAAAGTCTTCATTAGGATAGATTGCCATTACCAAAGCCTGCATGTTCTCTAGAGCTATTTTGTTTTATTCACATTTAAAATCCAGGATTGGAAGCTGCCTCTCACGTAATCTCTAAGATAGTGATATAGGTACAGTCTGGCTGTTTCTGTGCTTAGACATCTGCAGAGATTTATGAAGCTGGTCGTCTGTGAGAACACACTGCCTTCAGGCCTTTCATTTTCACTCTGGGGAGGAGATGGTATGTGTGAGGTAACCAAAGGTTTCCCAGGGAATCTTTGAAGAAGATGATAGTTTGTCAGATAGATGTTGTAAAATGATTTTGAAAAGAGAAGACATCCCTCCTTTGAATCTAGAAAAGGAAATAAAGCCTTTTTCAGTTGTTCATATGCTCTTATGAAGAAAACACTGTTATGCTTTGTGCAAATTTAAACTACTACATAAAGGCTCAGACTAACTACAGTGGTAGCCTGTTACATAAGTGGTTGACTGATAGCATCATATACAAAAACACTGGAATTCACACATTTTAAAATGTAAACTAAATGTGTCTTTTCACCACTCCATGACCTGACTTTTAAAAACTAGCTTCATGAATTATTCTGACCTAGATATGTCATTCCCCTGCTCTTGAAAAAGTCCTACGAAAGGGGATATAGTTACTGTCTGAATTCTTCTGGAACTGCTTACTCTTTAAGTGAATATCCTTATCTTCATTCCTCACCTTCTCGTTCTAATGGTTGGCCCTTTGCTTATTTTACTGTTTATTAGCACCTTTATGTAATAGAATAATCCCCTCCAAAGATGTACATGTTGTAAACAACCTGTGAATATTTTACATTACATGGCAAAGGGAAATTAAGGTTGCAGATCTAATGAAATCTGCTAATCATTTTACCTTAAAGTAAGGAGATTACCCTGGTTATCTGGGTTGGCCTAGTGTAATCACAGAGGCCTTTACATAAACAGGAAGCAGAAGGGAATATCAGAGTGAAGAGACCTGAGAGGGACTGGACCACCTTTGTAGGCTTTGAATCTTGAAGAAGGAGGGGCCCCCAAGCCAGGGCATGTGGGAGACTTGTAAAAGCCAAAAAAAAAAAAAAAAGGCAAAGAAATCTGTTTCCCCTGGAGCCTCTAGAAAGGAACACCCAGCTGACATCTTTGATTGTTGACACCCAGTGAAACCTGTGTCAGATTTCTGACCTATAGACCTGTTAGACAATAAATTTATGTTGATGTAAGCCACTAAGCTTGTGGTAATTAGTTATGGCAGCAATAAAATCTAATACAGTTACCAATGTTCAAGAAAGAAAAATGAGGATGAAATCTCAAGACGCTCCATCCAGAAGAAGATGTAGTGTGGGTTGAGGTTGCAGCGCTTGACGACAGGAAGCTATAAGGCCGTCATTGAATTCCAGCCTTTGCTCTTACTGTTTCACATGAATACAGAAAATCTGCAGGGTCCTGTTTCCAGTGTAATGACCTGAAAAGGCTTCAAAAGCAATATACCCTTCTTCCCGTCTGCATCCAGTCTGCCCATTTTGCTGTAGTTAGAGGGATCTTTTCACAGAACAAACTTAATTGCGTTATTTCTCCTTAAAGTCCATTTCATGGTTCTCTATTGTTTACAGAATAAAAACCAAGCATGTAGCATGGCACTCAAGGCCCCACTATAACAAAAGCTTCTGCTACAGCCTTATGTCATATTTCTCTTTCCTATGGACCTTATTATATTCAGCCAGGGTAACACTCTGGCTGGTCTCTGAGCCCAGCACAGTATTTTGTTCTTTTTCCTTCATACATGTCATTTCCTTTACCACTAGTGTCCTCCCAGATCGTCACACCTGCTGGAAAACCCCTATGAATTCTTCAAAACTCAACTCAAATATTAAATTTCCTGGAAAATCAAGGAACTTTATACATCAAAGAAATTTATTTGGTCTGTCCTTTATGCCACATTGTGGTTTGTTACCTTGCGATATTAAAATTATTTCTTTCCATTTCATTGTCATACTAAACTGTGAGCTTCTTTAGGGCAACAACAGGATCTAATAACATATCTGTGGGATCTCAGTAACTCACATAGCTTAATAGTATGTTCTCAATGAATAAATATATTAAGTGAACAAAGATTATGTTACCAGACCTGGCTGACATTCCACAGAGGTACGTTTAGAATGACAGTTTCTGATTCCCAGGCCAGTCTTAATATTCTGCCTCTATAAGCTAAGTACCATAAAATAAGTTATTTTCCATTACTAGGACAAATTTTTCATTTTAAATAAAATTCTGACACAGACCAACTTATTTTGTTTGATACCACTCCCGTTTCTAGCCCCTAATTTAACACCTGTAATTTCATGATTTTATTGCGTCAAAAATGAAAACATCAAAATACAGTGGTCCCTCGGTATCCACTGGAGATTGGTTCAAGAACCCCGCAGATACTCAAAGCAGTGGATGCTGTAGTCCCTCATGTAAAATGGTAAAGTACAGATGGCCCTCAGTGTCTGCAGGTTCTGCATCCCCAAATATGGCGGGGGGTGGCCTTCTGTAATATCTCTGTTTTGTTTAGTTTATTGTGGCTCTATTTGGAAGGATTGCTTTGTGCAATATCTCTGTTGTTATTCTTAAAACATTGTGTAGATTGTGAAATGTAATAGAATAGCATGGGAAGTATCAAATTCTTTTGGCTTTAAATGTTTGAATTTTCTCTCAACATTTCTATTTTCTGCCTTTCTAGATTTATGTCAGTTTCTCTGGTTATATACAGGTTTGACCTTGCTGCACAGGTCTTTATGAAAATGAGATAATGTATTCAGTAAAACACCATTTATGTGGACTGAATTGTTTTCATAATTTTTATTATCACTTTACAGTCTGACTGCAGAATGTTCACAATTGTCATGATGATGGGAGAGGTTTCACTGGGAGTTTCTCTTTTTATAACAGCTGTCAGAATTCAAAATCTTACAATGGTTAGCATAGCTTTTAATGTGATCAGTAAAATACATCCTTCCTGCTGCATAGTAAGTTATTAGTTTGTTTACTATTTTAAAAAAGGAAAACACTTTTTATTAAAGTGAATGAGCCCATATCGGTGTTAATATTTTACATGAGAAGATTATCATTAATTTAAAAAATAGACTTTTTAAAAATCACTACCGAAGGTGGCAGAATAGGAAGATGCGGAATTCATCTCTCCTCACAAGTACATCAAGAATACATTTACAAATGAAACAGTTCTCACAGAGCACCTGCTGAACACTAGCAGAGGACCTCGGACAGCTAAAAGCACAAGAAAAATCCCTGTGCAACTGGGTAGGACGGAAGAAAGAAGAAAAGCAAAGAGGAAACAGGATGGGACCTGCACCCCGGGTGGGGAGCTGAAGAAGAGAAGAGGTTCCCACAGCCGAGGAAGCCCCTTCCCCGGTGGGAAGATCAGCTGGGTCAGAAGGGGAGCTTCGGGGGCTCAGAGGAGAGCGCGGCCACTGGTCTGTGGCAGGCAGGACAGAGAGAGAGCTCCACGGGCGGTCCACGCCGCAGCCCTGCACGCGCCAGCTGCGACGTGTGTCTGCTGGGACGGACGGGCTGGGGGCTGGAACGTGGGAGTTGGAGAGCAGACCCAGGCATCGGACAGCTCTTGGCTGTGAAGAGACAGCCTGAAGAAGGCACGGGAGTAAGGAGCTCCACAACTGGGACTGTTTGTGGGAGAAGCCCAGGCTGCCAGAGACGCAGGGCGCCATCGCTGAGTGGTAATAAGCGAGGGGCGGGGCCGCCGGTGCAGCCGCCTTCCCCGCGCGCTGGCCTTTGCCTCCGCAGACACCGGGAGGGGCTCCCAGCTGAACGGGCTCCCGTGACCCGCCTGTCCCGCCTCGGCCCCCACCTGCCTGGGTGTGCACACATGCTCCTGGGTAGCCTCAGGACCAGATGCTGGTGGGAGGCCCACACACAGAAGTAGGGGCGAAACCACAGCTGAGCCCCAGGGGCCATGCAGCTAATGAAGAGGAACTGAATTTCATTCCTTTTTACGTGATATTCCATTGTGTATATGTGCCACATCTTTATCCATCCATCTGTTGATGGGCATTTAGGGTGCTTCCACGTCCTGGCTATTGTAAGTAGTGCTGCAGTGAACATTGTGGTACATGTTTCTTTTTGGATTATGGTTTTTCTCTGGGTATATGCCATAAAAAGGAATGAAATTGAACTATATGTAATGAGGTGGATAGACCTAGAGACTGTCATACAGTGTGAAGTAAGCCAGAAAGAGAAAAACAAATACCGTATGCTAACACATATATATGGAATCTGAAGAAATGATACTGATGAACCCAGTGACAGGGCAAGAGTGGAGATACAGAAGTAAAGAATGGACTTGAGGACACGGGGCTGGGGTCAGGGGGAAGCTGGGACGAAGTGAGAGAGTAGCATAGACATATATACACTACCAACTGTAAAATAGATAGCTGGTGGGAAGTTGCTGT
Organism: Hippopotamus amphibius kiboko; assembly: GCF_030028045.1. Lineage (NCBI taxonomy): Eukaryota > Metazoa > Chordata > Mammalia > Artiodactyla > Hippopotamidae > Hippopotamus > Hippopotamus amphibius. The sequence goes on from NC_080197.1 coordinate 96,459,563, forward strand.
ATAACAAAAGGAGATCGACTTGATGATGGGAGATGCCTTAGATGGCCAGGACAGGGAGCGAGGGAGGGAGTCGCGGGAGGGAGGGGATATGGGGATATATGTATAAGTACAGCTGATTCACTTTGGTGTACCTCAAAAGCTGGTGCAAGAGTGTAAAGCAATTATATTCCAATAATAGAGCTTAAAAAAAAAAAGAGGGTACATTGTCCCACTAAGCAAAACTTTTTTTGTTAAGTCAATGGCATGAGCACTGCATTGGAGGAAGCAAGGTGAGCCACGATTAATAAAAATGTTTTTATGGTTTAAAAAAAAAAAAAAGAGGAACTGAAGTCTCTTGTGGTGGCAGAACCGCAGATTTGCAGCCCTGCTGCTGGCTTTGTCAGCTCAGTGCCTGTAGAACATCCGGATGGATGCGTGCTACCGCAGCTGAGAGGGGTCTGGCTTTAGCAGCTGTGGGCTTCGTGGGGATTGAGCCAGGCCGGAGTCTGGGCTGCCTCCATAGCTCCTGCAGTGGGTCCACGTGCGCGATTACTGCCGTCTGTCCTGGGACCTGACTTCAGTGCATCTGAGCTGGTGCCCTGGTGAAAACAACGCCTGAGAGATGCCAGGGCCGGTTGCCAGCATACCCATGGTTAAGGTGGGGCTGAGAGCAGTGCCAACAACAGTGTCATTTGAGTGCTTGCACAGTGGGTGAAAGGTGACACGACAGAGCACACCCACAGGTGAACAGCTTCAGGGGAGGAATACTCAGGGGCTTTCCTCCAGTCCTGCCTACCTCACACCGCGTATCAGAAACACAGCCAAGAAACAGACCGTGGGGCCTCTACTACAACAAGTAGGGAGCACACCCCACCTCTGACAGGGCAGTGACAACCACAGAGCAAAAGGGAGGCCCCCTCAATCGCCATTGAAAACTCAGGTCACCACAGCATCAGTCACACCTCCTATCAAGGGGATAATGGCCAGCATACACTGAGGAAAGAGGTGGCGGACACCCATGCTAAAAGCACTGCTCGCACCCAAAAGTATTAAACCCACACAGGCTACACGGGAATGGCCCTCCAAGGCAGTCTGAGGGTCAGGCATCAGGAGGAAGAACCCTCTGAGCATTTGGCTTTGAAGGCCAGCAGGGCCTGAGTGCAGGAGCTCCACAGGGCTGGGAGAGACAGAGACGCCACTCTTGGGAGGGTGCGCACACGATTTCCCATGCCCTGGGACCCAGCATAGGAACCGGGCTAGACCTAACTAAGGGTCTTAGAGGGTCTCCTGGGGAGGTGGGGGTCAGCTGTAGCTCACTGTGGGGGCAAGGACACTGGTGGTGGAGGCCCCAGGGAACATCGATCCACGTGAGCTCTCCTGGAGGACCCATTCGGCACCAAGATGCAGCTCCACCCAACAGCCTACGGGCTCCAGAGCTGGAATGCCTCAGGTCAAACAACCAGCAAGATAGGAACATAGCTCCTCACCCATCAGCAGACAGGCTTCCTAAAGTCATAATGAGCTCACCGCCACCTCAAAAAGTACCCATTGACATGGCCCTGCCCCACGTTATCCAGCAATCCCATTCCTGGATATACATGCAGAAACAAACTGTAATTGGAAAAGATACATGCACCCCTGTGCTCATAGCAGCACTGTTTCCTACAGCCAAGACATGGAAACAACCTAAATGTCCATCAACAGAGGAATGGATAAAGAAGATGTGGTGCATATACACAGTGGAATATTAGCCATAAAAAAGAACAAAGTAATGCCATTTGCAGTGACATGGATAGACCTAGAGACTGTCATACTGAGTGAAGTAAGTCAGACAGGGAGAGACAAATATTGTATGATATTGCTTATATGTGGAATCTAAAAAAGAAAAATGGTACAAATGAATTTATTTACAAAACATAAATAGAGTCACAGATGTAGAAAACAAACTATGGTTACCAGTGGGGAAAAGCGGGGAGAGATAAATTGGGAGATTGGGATTAACATATATACACTACTATATATAAAATAGATAACTGATAAGGACCTACTGTATAGCACAGGCAACTCTACTAAATACTCTGTAATGACTTGTATGGGAAAAGAATCTAAAAAAGAGGGGATATATGTATATGTATAACTGATTTACTTTGCTAAACTAACACAACAGAAATGACACAATATTATAAATCAACTATACTCAAATAAAAATTTAAAAAAATGAAAAATAAAACAAGAATTTAAAAAAATAGTGAACAGTAGTCACTGATGAATCAATGAGACAAATTGTTTAAACACATTTTATTTTTGAAATATTATGTAAATGTTGACTAATATCCAGAAAGTGTAGATTATAACTTTGGAGATAACCAGCTTGATTGAATATGTTGCTTAGATGCTGACTGTTGGATTTGGGTAAAGCTAACTTGTTTTGGAATGGCTTGACAGCTAGGCAAAGCCATGGTTCAGAAAGTATCTTTAAGATTTTAATTCTGTCACATTTCATAGATGATTTGCCAGGAGGATTTTGCTTCCTTTGTGTTAAGGGCAGCTTTAAAGTAATCTTCTGATATAGCTACTGATATTTTCCCCAGAAATGTCCTGTGAGAAACATGTCATCTTTAAATGTACCAGACATATCTCCCATTGTGCATCAACAAGTTGGCGTTATGGTTTTTTAGAGCCAGTCTCCAGTGTATTCATTTAGAGCAAGATGAGTCTATCGAACCTAATCATGCAGATTGTACTGGAGACTTACCAAAGAGTAAACCTTTTTAGAAACCACCAAGCATTCTTTTTGTACATCATGTAAATTTCTTATCTCCTTACTGGATGCCAGATAAATTGATATATTCTTACTCCTTGTGTGTTTGAAGAAATTCTTTAATTGTATCAGATTTTTGCCATTATATCACATTTTCACATGTGCAGCAGTTCTCTTTATTCTTAAGTACATAAATTTACAGTGTATGGTGACTTCTGATTCATTCCATGGATTTGGAGCTTATCCTTGATAGTTTTAGTGAAACTACCAGCTGTCACTGTCCCTAGGGGTGGGGTACATTTAAAGGCTTCAGGCCTCTATTCACTTGCTTATCTCTTCTTAATGATACAAAGTTAAAAATAAATTCATCTGAACACAGTCTCTGTATTATGATCCTTTAAATAGTTTGCATGAATTCCCACGTTAACTTGATGTCATTAATGCAGTTATTCCTGGTCTGTTTTAGTCGGGCAGATTTTTTTCTATATGAATAACTGTGTTTCTTTGAATAACTAACAGCAACAATTGTTTTATTCTTGCCTCCCAGGTACTACAGTGCAACCATTCTGCAGATGTCTGGTGTTGAAGATGATAGACTTGCAATATGGCTGGCTTCAGTTACAGCCTTCACAAATTTCATTTTCACACTTGTGGGTGTCTGGCTTGTTGAGAAAGTGGGCCGCAGAAAGCTTACGTTTGGTAGTTTAGCAGGTAGGTGCTGAAGAATTCAGTTATACACTTTTCTTTAATGATAAGTTAACCTTTTAAAATATATTACCAGTACCAATTCTGATATAGTTTTCATAGCCAAATAATAGAGTTCCTCTGAAAAAGCTTTTTTAATAAGAACTTTTTATGATATATAACTAGAAATTGGGATTGTAATAACAATTTGAAAATACTGAGGATGGCATTTTGCAGTTATTATTTTCAGTTTTGCTCAAAGGTACAAAATGAAAAAGGGAACTTGGTATTCATAAACTCACTTTTTAAAAAATTGATTTTTTAATTTATTTTGGCTGCATTGGGTCTTCATTGCTGCATGCAGGCTTTTCTCTAGTTGCGGCAAGCAGGGGACTACTATTCATTGTGGTGCACGGGCTCCTCATTGCCGTGGCTTCTCTTGTTCCAGAGCACACGCTCTAGGCACGTGGGCTTCAGTAGTTGCAGCACGTGGGCTCAGTAGTTGTGGCTCTCGGGCTTTAGGGTGCAGGCTCTGTAGTTGTGGCGCACGGGCTTAGTTGCTCCGTGGCATGTGGGATCTTCCTGGACCAGGGATCGAATCCATGTCCCCTGCATTGGCAGGCAGATTCTTAACCACTGTGCCACCAGGGAAGCCCGCATAAACTCACTTTTTAACTCATGTTTTTTTAAGTTTGGGATAATGTGGAAATAAATTTGCAGCATTTTTTTCAAAGTTCTTTCAACAGTGGACCATACAATTTCTTCACAAAGCAGGGACAGACTCTTTTTGTGTTTGAATGAGACCTAAATCCTAGGGTAGATTCTGATTGGTTAAGTATGTTTTCTATGATAACTAAATAAGAAAAACCCTTCTCACTTTCAAGTATCTTTTGTCTTTAAATCCAGCCCATTTCATTTATTATTTCTCTGTAACGCAAGGGCTGCTTCACTTGCCAAAGCAAGACCCATCTCTGTCATTGTCTTCACATGTTTGCATCATATAATTTTCTAATCTTTTTCAAATATACGAGCAGATTCTTCCTTTTCAATTAGCTGTCCTTTAATAGCTCCTTTATAAGTTTATTTAGAGTAAGAATACATATTTCCATTAAAATTTAGAGCTTCCAGGCCAGCATTAACTAAATTCTACTTTAAATTATACCTAAAACATTGATCTAATAGAACTGCTTCAACGCACTTGTCCCAGATTTTGATGAGAAAATACATTTGGAGTTTCATACTCAGTTATTCAGAACACATACTCCCTCCCACCCTTAATTCCAGAAGGAAGACTAGAATGCTTCCACAGTCTGTTCTTGCCTTGAGTGGAAGCCTTCAGTTCAGTAATGTAAGCTGAACTGCAGTATCAGCACTGAGGGGAAGATTGTCTGATTAAAAGGCAAAGGTAATTGCAACAGCCAGTGTGTATAGGGAAGCGGGAGGGTAAGTGAGGAAAGATGAGAGGCAAGTGAGGGTTAAAAACCATACATGTGTAAACCTGTTCAAGGAACCAGAAGTGTTTACGCCAGAAAAAAAGACTAAAGAGACACCTAATAGATATCTTATTCTCGCAGATGGTAAATATTATGAGGACATAGATTTTTTTACTTAATGTAAGAAAAATATTCTTAATAATCAGAGCTATCCAACAATGAATTGGGCTGCCTCATTAAGATGGTGAACTCTCAACAAAAGGATAGATGGCCATCAGGCAGTGATGTGCTAAAAACAAATTCCTACAATGGGTTGAAAATTGGATTTTCTGACTCCTGAGGGTCAGGTCAACTCTAAGAAGAGATAATAGCTGCTTTAAAATTTTTTAAATGGACACAGTTTCTTTTTGACAGGGCCTTAGTATACTGCTACCTCAAGAGGTCTATTTTTTAGATAGAATGTCAGGTCTTAAATTTGGGATTTGGCTTTTGAGATTTGGAGAAAAATGCTGATTTTGAGATGGGGGCAAATACTTTTCCTAGCAGCCTCTGTCCCTTCGTTTGTTGTATTCCAGGATTTTGAGGCATTATAAATATAAAGCCAGACTGTTTGGGTTTCAATTGTGTGACATTGAGCAAGGTTCTAGTTTCTCATTTGTAAACAGGAATTAATTATAGTCCCTACTTCATAGGATTGTAATGAAGACTAAACACATTTCTATATGTATAGCATTTCAAACAGTGCCTGACACAGACAGTAAAATGCCCAAAGCATTTTGCTATCACAGTATTGTTACTGTTTTAACCATATTGTAAAATCAACTTGCATCAGAATCCAGGAACTTTCCTGAACTCCTCTTGCTGATGTCATGTTTCACTCCTCTTAGCAAGCTTTGAAAATATTAAAAGTCAGATCACCACAAAATGTCCTACCTTCAAATTTTTCATGAACTATATATTTTGTATTTCGTTGTATAAAGAATTTCTTTGTCTGGGTCTAGCTAAATGCAGTTTATTTGTAGTACTTTTTAAAGAATGAGCACCTAAAAATTTTTTTTAAAGAATTTATTTATTTAAAATTTTTTAAAGAAATTATTTTGATACTTTTTCACTATTTTTCACCTAATAAAATAAATCATGATATATTTGTTATTCTACTAATGCTAAGTATTAGGACACTGTTCTACTTAAAATTTCTTAAATTAGCCTAGAACTTTTAAACCTTTGATTCAGTTTTCTCCCCTATTTTGTGTTTTTATTATGATTTATTTTATATTGAGTGAAAATAGTAAAAAGTAAAAAATATATATATCGAAATAACTTTTTGAATATGTTCTTGTTTTTTAAAAATTACTATAAATAAACTGTACTTAGCTAAACCTGGACAAAGAAACTCTTTATACAAAGAAATATAAAATATATAGTCCATGAATAATTTTAAAATTAGGACATTTTGTGGTGTTCTGACTTTCAATATTTTCAAAGCTTGCTAAGAGAACTGGTCTTTCTTGTAAACATGACAAGCTTAATGACAACCTCTTGATCCTTTTAATAGAGGAAGGCTTATATCTGTGTAACTTTATTGCTTATAAGTCAGAAAGCCAGAAACACTGTGTTATTTTCTGCCAGTTATTTTCTGGTAGTGGAGTATTTCCTAAAACATAACTCACAGGCTGTCTTCATCAGAGTTGCCAAAGGTACTTATTTGAAACTGTGAATTCCTGGGGCCCAACTCCAGATCTAACAAATTAGAATCTCTAAAGATGAGGTGATATTTAAAACACAAAAAGTGTGCTCTGTTAGAATCTTGGGGGGGGTGGGTATTATTTTTTCTGAGTATTTACTAATAACCCAAACCTTGTACCAGGTAGTTAAGATAACTTATTTCATCAGATGTTTTTGAGAATGCTATTTATCCAACACACTTCACCTCCTGTGGAGAACATTTTTATTAGGAAAATGATATCAAAATTCCAAAATGTAACAGTATACTTGGTTAGGAGGGACTCTTCTCTTAAAATATAAAGAATGTGGCCAACCTGCCCTATACAATGGAGAAGATCCTTTCATACAAGGCCTTCCTGTATTGGACTCAAATCTAGATTGCAGTCATGAATCATTGACAACAGCTGTAACAATTTTAAGTACTAACAAGTGACTGATAAAACGTGTGTAATTTTTTAAGTTAAAGGAAATAGGTAATTTAAGTAGTTTTAATCCTTAAAGATATACGAGTATATGACAGGACTAAGTGATCATTTTAAAATTTATTTATTCCATAAATAAAGTCATTTAAGACACCATTCCCTTCCCTCAAGGAGTTTATCATCTCATAAGGGTTTTTACCCTGTCTGGGTATCACAGTCACCTGTAGAGTCATATTATCTGATCCCCATTTTCTGGAGACTCTCATTCAGAGGTTGAGATGTTTACATTCTAAACGTTTGCTTTTCCAATAGGAAGCCAGAATTGAGAAACACTACTATATGTAGTAAAGGGTATGATACTGACTTTTAAAAGACTTCCATCCACAGTGGGTCAAAATAAAAATAAATTTGTGTTTAAGAAGGATAAACCTTCAACTATTTAGGGATTTTTTTATATACAAAATGGTCTTCTCCCCAAATTTTGCAAGCTGCTTGGACTTTTTTAGAGATGGATCCAAGAGATGTAATATCTATACTACAGAACTCTCATGTAGGATATTTGTCCCATACTAACCACATGACCTCAACTGAATAGTCTTAACATGTTTTGTTGTTTTCTTCAAAAATAGCCAGTATCGCAAAAATCTGTGGTACTATGGAATCTGCTCTATGCCAGGCACTAGAATTGAACATATGTTAGTATACATTAGGTATACCTTCTTGGAGTTTACAGTTTATCACAGAGACAAGTTATTTACGTAATGTTATGAAAGAAGAGTATCATCTTTCCTTCACATCCTCAAGTATCAATTTTTCCTTGTTGAAACAAATCTTACCTGTCCCATGACAATATTCTGTGGAGGTAATTTGATAGACAGATTAACAGTAAAGCTCATGGTTTATTTTGCTTTGTTTGAGGAGAGAGCGATGAATTTTATTTACAGGCCTAATACATCTTTTCTCTTTCTGAGAGACAGACTTCTTTTTTTGTTTCCCAATTCAAGGCTTGGTAGTATTTTGAGAAAATAATTCCTAAAACTACTCCTAGTTTTGGTTTGAATTTTAAGCCAACAAGGGGAAAATGAAACTGTAATTTTAGGTTCATGGCTCTTCAGCCTGATGTGGTAAAATAGGCCTCTGATCTTTTCTTCAAGCCTCCTCCCCCTTTTTCAACTTTTTTCTAGGGTTTTAATAGTATGCTGCTGCTATGGTTTCTAATGATAATTATAGTACAATAATTAACATTTTTAGCATTATCAAAATCCTTCAAATGTATTATGATATTTAAAATTCATTGCAATTCTGCAAGGTGAATATTTTCACTAAGCCCCATTTACAGCAGACAAAATTGAATTTTGGAAAGATCACGTGCTTTGCCCAAGATCACTGAGTCAAGATATAGCAGAGGGACTTACCTAGAGGTGCAGTGGTTAAGAATCTGCCTGGCAATGCAGGGGACATGGGTTCGATCCCTGGTCTGGGAAGATCCCACATGCCACGGAGCAACTAAGCCCGTGTGCCACAACTACTAAGCCTGTGCTCTAGAGCCTACGAGCCACAACTGCTGAGCCCACGCACTGCAACTACTGACGCCCGCGCGCCGAGAGCCTGTGCTCTACAACAAGAGAAGCCACCACAATAAAAAGCCCACTGGCCACAACTAGAGAAAGCCCACGCACAGCAATGAAGACCCAACACAGCCAAAAACAAAAAAACAAAAAGCAAAACCCAACAGAGCTAGCACTTAAGCACAGTGCTTAACTTGACACACCCCCTCTATCTTAAACACAGACACTTCAACTATTATGTAATCCAATTGCATTTTCACAGTGCTTCCCAAAGTTGTTCTTTTATCCATTTAAAAATTATTTTTGGTCATTCTTAAATTACTTTCCCATTTACCTAATAAAAACTTTATTGCTGCATAAATGACCTCCCTGAATTCCATATTTTAAACATGTTGCCTCATTCAAATAAATTATACACACTGATACAGCCATATTTTCTTTCCCCTTTCTTCCCATGACTCTTTTTTTTATTCTCACAGTAGCTGGAACAACAGTCAGAAATTTGAGAACTTTCTTATTTACTGTCAGTATTTCTATCAGGAACTCAAAAATGAGATTTTTCAGCGATATGTATAATCGCATTCTGTACCTTAAAATCAAGGACACACATTCCACTTCCGAGTGCCGACAGGAAAGACAAATGAATGTATGTGTTATGTCATTTCTGGCATTTTAAGTCTTTACAAAATACCACTCCTTTTTAATGAGAAATGCTCTTTCAGCTGCTTTTCAAATATTTAGTGTGTTACTTTTCAGTTTATTTATTTGGGTCTTAGATGATCGAATGACATTAGAACAATTTTCTTGGCAATGAAAGGAACACTTGGTGTAAATCTGTTGCCTTTCATACTTCCTGACATGTTAGGCACTCAATAATGTTGGTTACGTTAATTGATTTTGAGCCTCAGCAATCTAAGATGGTGTTTGTTTACAAAGTTATTACCAACCTACTGCTTGGCTAGCAAATATATTTGATTTGAATTTTACTCTTATCATTTCTCACAGTGAATGTGCTAATGAGTTTTTATGACAATATATATGTATAAGAATCATGTTTTTTTAATCCAATGAAGATAGATCAAGGTAGTTTTTTAGAGATATGTTTAGCCAAACCCAGTCTGCTTTGAAAGAATGTTGTCAACTCTTCTCTGATATAAAACTTTTCTTTTTGTTTTCATTTTTTCATTTTTTTTTTTTTTTTTTTTAGGTACCACTGTAGCACTCATTATTCTTGCTTTGGGATTTCTGCTATCAGCCCAGGTTTCTCCACCCATCACTTTTAATCCAATAACTCCTTTAGGTCAGAACACTACTTGCACAAGATACAGGTGAGATTTTATAATAGTCCCCTTCCTTAACCTAACTCTGGTAACGTTTTTGTTTGCTTATAACTTTCCTAAAATATGAGAGATGAGCAGGAGCTTGCTAGGTATCCAGACTTAAAGCTGAAAGGGAAGAAGATGGGAAAGGTGTTAAGGAGGGGCCACCAGGAAGAGGAAGAGCATATACAAAGAACAGCATGTGCAAACACATGCTTAAGGAAAAGTGAGTTATTAGACATAATTTTTTTTAAGAACTTTTATTGAGATACAGTTAACAGACAATAAACAGCATATATTTAGAGTGTACAATTTGGTATCCCAATCTCCCAGTTCATTCCCCTCCAACCCTCCCCGCTTTCCCCACTTGGTGTCCATGTGTTTGTTCTCTACATCTGTGTCTCTATTTCTGCCTTGCATTTCCTCTTTCATAGCTGTTAGCATTTGCCTTGTGTATTGAGGTGCTCCTATATTGGGTGCGTATATATTTATAATTGTTATCTCCTCTTCTTGGATTGACCCCTTGATCTTTATGTAATGTCCTTTCTTGTCTCTTGTAACATTGTTTCTTTTAAAGTCTATTCTATCTGATATGACTATTGCTACTCCAGCTTTCTTTTGATTTTCATTTGCATGGAATATCTTTTTTCCATCCCCTCACTTTCCTCTGTATGTGTCCCTAGGTCTGAAGTGGGTCTCTTGTAGACAGCATATATATGGGTCTTGTTTTTGTATCCATTCAGCCAGTCTGTGTCTTCTGGTTGGTGCATTTAGTCCATTTACATTCAAGGTAATTATCGATATGTATGTTCCTAGTACCATTTTCTTAATTGTTTTGTTTTTGTTTCTGTAGGTCCTTTTCTTTTCTTATGTTTCCCGCTTAGAGAAGTTCCTTTAGCATTTGTTGTAGGGCTGGTTTGGTGGTGCTGAATTCTCTTAGCTCTTGCTTGTCTGTAAAGCTTTTGATTTCTCCATCAGATCTGAATGAGATCCTTGCTGGGTAGAGTATTCTTGGTTGTAGGTTCTTCCCTTTCATCACTTGAAATATATCATGCCACTCCCTTCTGGCTTGCAGAGTTTCTGCTGCGAAATCAGCTGTTAACCTGATGGGAGTTCCCTTGTATGTTATTTGTCATTTTTCCCTTGTTGCTTTTAATAACTTTTCTCTGTCTTTAATTTTTGTCAGTTTGACTACTATATGTCTTGGCGTGTTTCTCCTTGGGTTTATCCTGCCTGGGACTCTCTGCACTTCCTGGACTTGGGTAGCTATTTCCTTTCCCATGTTAGGGAAGTTTTCAACTAGAATCTCTTCCAGTTTTTTCTCAGGGCATTTCTCTCTCACGTCTCCTTCTGGGATCCCTATAATGCAAATGTTGGTGCTTTTAACATTGTCCCAGAGGTCTCTTAGACTGTCTTCAGTTCTTTTCATTCTTTTTTCTTTATTCTTTTCTGCATCAGTGATTATCACCATTCTGTCTCCCAGGTCACTTATTCGCCCTTCTGCCTCAGTTAATCTGCTATTGGTTCCTTCTAGTGTATTTTTCATTTCAGTTATTGTGTTGCATATCTCTGTTTGTTTGTTCTTTAATTCTAGGTCTTTGGTAAACTTTTTGATCTTTGCATCCAGTCTTTTTTCAAAGTCCTGGATCATCTTTACCATCATTATTCTGAATTCTTTTTCTGTAAGGGTGCCTATCTCCTCTTCATTTAGTTGTTTTTCTGGGGCTTCATCCTGTCCCTTCATCTGGTACAGAGTCCTCTGCTTTTTCATTTTCTCTATCTTTCTGTGGCTGTGGTTTTCAGTTCCACAAGACGAAATACTGCTGATACTGCTTGATACTGCTGTCTGCCCTCTTGTGGAGGAAGCTATCTAGGAGGCTCGTGGGTGCTTCCTGATGGGAGGGACTGATGGTGGGTAGGGCTGGGTGGGCAGAGCTCAGTAGAGCTTTAATCAGATTTGGTGGGCGGAGCTCAGTAAAACTTTAATCTGCTTGTCTGCTAATGGGTGGGGCTGTGTTCACACCTTGTTGGTTGTTTGGCCTGAGGCCACCTGGTGCTGGAGCCCACAGGCTCTTTGGTGGGGCTAATGGCAGACTCTGGGAGGGCTCACACCAATAAACACTTCCCAAAACCCCTGCTGCCAGTGCCCCTGCCTCCTCGGTGAGCCACAGCTGCCCCCCCCACCTCTGCAGCCAACCCTCCAACACCAGCAGGTAGGTCTGGTTCAGTCTCCTATGGGGTCACTGCTCCTTCCTCCTGGGTCCTGATGAGCATATTTTTTTGTGTGCCCTCCAAGAGTGGAGTCTCTGTTTCCCCCAGTCCTGTGGAGGTCCTGCAATCAAATCCCACTGGCTTTCAGAGTCTGATTCTCTGGGGATTCCTCCTCCCATTGCTGGACTCCCAGGTTGGGAAGCCTGATGTGGGGCTCAGAACCCTCACTAAAGTGGGTGGACTTCTGCAGTATAACTGTTCTCCAGTTTGTGAGTCACCCACTCAGCATTTATGGGATTTGATTTTAATGCTATTGCACCCCTCCTACCATCTCATTGCAGCTTCTCCTTTGTCTCTGGATGTGGGGTGTCTTTTTTGGTGCGTTCCAGTGTCTTTCTGTTGATGATTGTTCAGCAGTTAGTTCTAGACATAATTTTGGTGATGTTTCCCTGAAAGTCGAAAGTATATATTGATACAGAATCTAAGCAGGAATACTGTGAAACTATTTTATATTGTGTGTGACTCAGTGACATCTACATTCTAGGTGAAATAAAGAACTTTTATCAGTAATTAAACTTCTCCATGATGTACATGTCTGATATTTTGATTGTCATCTGGATATTCTAGTAATTAATCTTCACTGTGTTCCACAAGTATCCCCTCATTCATTGAAGCAGAAAAGAGTGTTTCCTCTCACTACTAGGATTCTTGCAGAGCAATAGGAAGTGGAAAGAGGTGGTGGAAAAGAATGTTTTAATGGTTATCTGCAGGTTTAAGAGCTCATTAAGTTTAACAGTGTACACCCTATGCGATAGAGTGATAGAGAAATGGGTGGCTTCATACATGGGCTCACAGATGAACCGAAGAATGAGCAAGTGAATTAATTAAAGATTGAATGATTGGTTCATCTGTCATTGGATATTTAGGTTGTTTCCATGTCCTGGCTGTTGTAAGCAGTGCTGCAATGAACATTGAGTTTTCTCTGGGTATATGCCCCGTAGTGGGATGACTGGATCATATGGTAGTTCTATTTTTAGTTTTTTAAGGAACCTCCATACTGTTCTCCATAGTGGCTGTACCAATTTACATCCCCACCAACAGTGCAAAAGGGTTCCCTTTTCTGAGTGAAGTAAGCCAGAAAGAAAAACACAAATATTATATATTAACACATACATGTGCAATCTAGAAAAATGGTACAGATGAACCTACTTGCAAGAAAGGAATAGAGACATAGACATAGAGAATGGACATGTGGACACAGGAGGGGAAGGGGAGGGTGGGACAAATTGGGAGATTGGGATTGACATATATGCACTGCCGTGTGTAGAACAGATAGCTAGCAGGAATATGATATAAAGCACAGGTAGCTCAGCTCGGTGCTCTGTGATGACCTAGATGAGTGGGATGGGGAGTGGGGGAGGTCCAAGAGGGAGGGGATATAGGTATACATATAGCTGATTCACTTCTTTGTGCAGCAGAAACTAACATTATAAAGCAATTATACTCCAATAAAAAAAAGATTGAATGATTGAACAGATCAATAATAAATTTGTCAGTAGAGTTTCAACTTTTTTTACTTCATTTTAGTGGCTGGAAAGGCTAACAACCTCTTTAAAATATATGGATAGGATAGCTTTAAAAACAAAAAATGATGTTCCTTCATCCTCAGCTAACCAGACACAAGTCTCAAATCAATGGTTAAATGATTGTCAGGTACTCCTATGTGAAATTAAAACATTACATTGATATGCTAAATTTCACTCGGAATCACTTGGAGCTTCCCACTGAACAGAATTTATTGTGCCCTCTCATTACAATGAGGAAGACATATGTTATTACGCCTTTCTGGTTGCAAATTGTGATATTCACTTGCCTTTGGAAGTGAACCATTTATATGTTTATTGCTTTACTGTTGTTGTTTTTTTTAACAGTCTTTATGTTCTAAATAAGATTTAAAGGTGTCTTAAAAGAGGTTACCCTTAGCAGAGACTATTTCTAGATGTAGTGATCTTTACTTTCTTTGGACATCTCACCTCAACTGCTAGAAAGATGATAGACCATTGAGAGAATTCTGCATGCTCTACTTTTGTTTTTCTTTTTTTTTCTTTAAGCTCTTTATTGGAATATAATTGCTTTACACTGTTGTACCAGCTTTTGAGGTACACTAAAGTGAATCAGCTGTATTTATACATATATCCCCATATTACTTTTGTTTTTCTTGACAGATATTTTAAGTAAAATATTTTTTTAACACAGTTACCACTAACAAATTATTTAAAAAATTGCTGTTGTTTGAGCACCATAGAATATTCACCAGCTCTGATGTCTGATTTAGAAGCAGCAGTTTAGATTCAGAATAAGATTGATACGCTGTCAAGTCAACTGAAGGCAGAAAGTCAGCCAGAGAGTATGAAAAACTTTTTTTATGAAGTTCTAATACAGGAAAGGAATAACTAAGTTTTTAGTGATTTACATAATGAAATAGTTTTCCTGACATTGACTTTTAAAATTGAAATAAGAATATTTATTGCCGTAGTATAGTTCATTGCACAGCAATTTACAGCGTGACAATAAGACATTATCACCTGCCAATATAATATAAATTGTATTGGAGTGAGAGAAGTGGTGAAACCTAATTTTATTCTTATCACAAAAATGGGCAGCAATTTTTGAAAACAGAACCAAATTTTAGATGTCCTCTGGGAGTCACTGAGTATGCAAAACAATTATTTCTTGTGTGCTTTCTCTCAGCATTACATATTAGGCTTTGTGAGAATTTGACAGTATGTATTTATAGTCTGAGTGAGTTTATAAAATACATCTGCAGTCCCCTTACTGATTTTGTTGTTAAAACTATCTATACACATTTCCCATTTCTTTACAATAAACATGAAACATATACAACATATATGAAAGGGCTTAAGAGAGTAAATCCTGAGTTCTCATCACAAGAAAAAGATTTGTTTTATTTCTTTAATTTTGTATCTATATAAGATGTTGGATATTCACTAAACTTATTGTGATACTCATTTCATGATGTGTATAAGTCAAATCATTGTGCTGTAAACCTTACACTATACACTGCTTTATGTCAGTTATATCTCAGTAAGACTGGAAGAAAAACAAAAAGTAAAAAGAAGATAAACATGAAACAGTCATGTTTGTATGACCTTAGGATGAGTACTGTTCATGCTATAAATATAGGTGGTATGCTTTCCTCTTGGAATGATCCATGTAAGAACATTGAGCAAAGAAAACAGATTTAAAGGGAGAGGTGGTTTAATATCTATCTTAGGAACATTGTATACTATTGGTGGTAAATTTTTCTCCATTTTGGAAGTTAATATACTTTCTCCTAATAAAAGTTAAATGCATAGGCCCCTTGATCTGAACTTCTACTTGTAGAAACCTAGACTCTACAGTGACTAGTACACAGTGCATTCTGACTAGAGTAGAATAGAAGATTTAAGAAAGTGGATGGTTCAAGGACAATGGTTGTTCTTTATTTTAATTCAATAAATATTGATTGTGTGGCATCACCAGGTAGGTTAGAACCAAAAATATTGTAGGTTGGGGCTCACTAATGACTTTGGACCCAAAACATTGACTACCCTAAATAACTTCTAATAAGAATTTACCCTTTTTAAAATTTTTAATTGTTTAATTGATGATATTTTTTTCCAAGTCCTGGTTAGATTTTGTGAACCAAATGTATTAAAGAACATCTTTCAGATCTGCTTTCTTGCAGCTAAAACTATGTGCAGTCACAGGGTGGCAGCTAAGGCTAGGAGAAATAACTCTAGAGGCGATGTCATCCGAATCATATATTTGTATGAGAATACACATGCATAGTCCTAATATGGCCTTTAGCTCCATGCTCTCCAATTACCAATAAACATATTTTCTTATGAGAGCTATCCAAGCTTTGAGGATTCAAACCTTTCCTGCATAATGCTTCCCTCAATTCTTTGACTTTTTATTATTTGTTAAGTATAATCTCAGTATATTCAAACCCTTCGAAGTAAACAGATATTTCTTAAAGTATACAGCTGTAGAGCTGCAAGGTAATCTTGCCCTAGGGCTTTCATCACATTGCCAGTCATTCATTCATTCATGTATGCATGCATTTAAAAAATATTTTGGAGCACCAACTCATAGGATTATAGTAAGGATGAATTAATATATGGAAAGCACCTAAAACAGTCCTCAGCACATATTAAGCACTCAGTAAATCTTGTAGCCATTGTTATCTTCCATAACACCTATAATAGGAGATGAGATTGTGATGATGGGTGGAAATTTTCCCATCTTTTGAAGAAGAGGATTTTTAAGCAGGATAGTGACTTGACCAGATTTTCTATTCTAAACTTCTCTGAGGCACAGAGGGCACATGTTGATATAGGGAGGCTGATGATTAGAATTGTCTATGAGAGAGATGGATAATTGCCTGGACTATGGAGGTGATATTCAAGATAAACAGGAGACAGCTTCTAGATATATCTAAGAGAGAAAAATCAACAGGAATTAAATGAGTAATTGATTAAGTAGGAGCAACCAGGTAGAATAGATCATGGAAGTGAGTTGGGGTAGTTGAAGGAGAAATTGACAGAAGGGACTGTGCCTCTAATTCACTGCTATTAATGTTTTTCATTTGAGAGTCTTACCTAGAACCATCTGAGGAGGTACTTAAAGCTGCCCGTCCCTCACTCCCACAGATCTGCCTCACCAGGACAGTGGAGAGTAGGTGATTCCAGTATATCTTCCATTAAGAACCACTGCTGTATGCTTCGGTATTTTTTAACTGCTTAACAGCCAGCTTTCTTTCATTCTTTTTTTTTCTTCTTGAACATTATTAAACCAAGAGTACAAAAATAATCCATATGGCTCTTTTTCTATAGAGTAATATTTTCATGTTTCCCTCTCTAAATGAAGTGTCCAAGCATCCAAGTTGACAAACTGTTCCTTCATCTATAGACCTCCTTGTGGTTGTAATACTAGTTTTAAAAAACTGGATATGCCTAATTATAATTAGTCTCTTTCAAAATTCATTTACAATAAAAATAATTTTGCATTCGCCACATTTTTCTTCTTTTGCCAACCTTTTGTGTTTCGGCACGTCATTGGCATTAGCACTATGAGACTGTTAGATTCAATCAAAAAACTTTTATGTGACCTTAGAAATGTGCAGAAACCCTATTAGCCCCTGTTTTTTTTTTTTTCAGTACTTGGCATCCTGCTGACTGATAATGTGTTTGTTTCTAATAATTCTTAGCAACTTGACAGTGAATATGGCCTTACACTGTGAATGACTTTTATTTTTGTTGAATTTTGTTTTCTAAAATTACTGCTTTCCTTTAAAAATGACATATTTTAATTTTTCTTTTTTTGGCCTGATGGTACAAGCTAATATAGGTGGTGAGGTTAATATCAATAAAACTACAGAAGAAAATATGCTATAACTGTTGAATAATACCAACGGACTTATTTCAGATAAAAATAAGTGTAATTAAATTGGTTCAAAGGGAAAATGAGATTTGAAACAAAAAACCCATGTAACCTTATCATGTACCTTTATCTCCATATAATTATATGTCTTTTGGTAGCACTTAAATACCCAGTACCGAACTTAACATCTGGATAGGAGAATGGTGGAAGTTGACCACCTATGGGACATATTCATTGAGTTCTTCATGACCTTTTTATCTTGATGCCTGGGCTTTTGGCCAAGGACCTGCTAAGCCCCAGCAATGGCAAGATCCCCTACTCAAACCTTATTTGTTTTCCACAGTCAAGAAGTGCTTCTTGGGAAGGCTTAAAGACAAAAAAGAAGGCTTTTTATTTTAGGTTTGCAAAGAATGGGGGAAGAATGTTCATTATGTGTACAGGCCC
Organism: Hippopotamus amphibius kiboko; assembly: GCF_030028045.1. Classification (NCBI taxonomy): domain Eukaryota; kingdom Metazoa; phylum Chordata; class Mammalia; order Artiodactyla; family Hippopotamidae; genus Hippopotamus; species Hippopotamus amphibius. The sequence continues at coordinate 96,477,554 of NC_080197.1, forward strand.
TAGGCATGAGCAAGAGAACAGCACAAAAATAGACTGGATGGCAGGCCAGTGACAGACCATACTGGACCCTCATAAACCATGAGAATCTTAGACATCATCTTAGAATACTGAGAAGCCTTTAAAGGATGATAAGAATGACTTAATCAGATTTGTGTTTCTAAAAGATCACTCTGGCTGCTTAGGAGAATTGGTTAGAGAAGGACAATGAGTGGTGAAAGGTGATCAGATAAAAGAAATCAGTAGCCTAGGCAAGAAATAATGCAACCTTGACAGTGGCTTTGGAGACTCAGAGATATTTTGGAGGGAGGATAACAGGGCTGGGTGATTGGATGAATGACATACAAGAACAAATGCTTTACACGTGGTTAGGATAGTGCTCAGGTGACAGGAGTCTAGGACTCTGAAATCTCACTGTAGCTCACTTCTTAGAACACAGTTTCAAGGATACAAATCAGGAGGGCCTTTCCCTTGCTTTCTGGTCAAGTACAGCAGTCCCATAATAAGAACAGTATTTGCTGTCATTTATGCTTTTATTTTACTCCCTGTTGAACTCAAGAGACTTTTGAGAAAAGCTCTTCTGAACTTATCCATTTAGGTCTGAAGTAACACAAAGAGGTAAAGGGGAAAACTTACAGCTCTGAAACTAATAAGGACTTTTATTCTTATCCTAGAGCTCTGATCATTACAATGAATAAATAAAATCAACCTGGAATTTTGTTCACAATTCAAGTCAACCCACTCTAGAATATCATCCCTATTTTGTCCTACATTTACAAAAGGAACACATTATCCAGTACTGTGACAGCAATAAACTATAATCACAACCACTGGTATATTTCCTTATAATAAAGATCAAGAAAACTTTATAGATAAAATAAGTACTAGATAAGATTTACAAAAAACTTAAATATTCTCTAATTAAATTTGAATAAGCTGAAGACCTTCTTGTAAATCACGATATTGAACAAATGATGAAAACAGTTTAGGTATTCATGTTTAAACATTCTGGTTTGTTAAATGGAAGTGAAACTGTGCACCTCAGATTGGGACTTGAACCCACACTGCCAGGACTCAAGCGCAGCCAAACCCAGGGTCTTCCAACTGAGATCACACACCTAGTTTCAGGACTTAATGAAGTTCAAGTTCTTAATGTCTTATTGCAGACAGAATTCAGTGAGAGACAAAGTAATAGGTAAGAAGTAGATTTATTTAGGGAAAAACACACTCCACAGACAGAGTGTGGGCCATCTCAGAAGGTGAGAAAGGTACCAGGGTATGGGGGTTGTCAGTTTGTGTAAGAGTGGGTGATTTCATTGGCTAATGAGTGGGCGGAGCATTCCAGAGTTGGGTCACACCCACTTTGTGATCCTCATGTTCAGCCTTGGGAACTGTCATGGCACCTGGAAGTTAACTTGTCTGCCATCTTGAACCCATTTGGTTCTAATCAGTTTATGTTAGGTCCTCAGGCTATGTCATTCTTTCAAAGATTGTGCCCTGCCTCCTTCCTTCCTATTTCATTCCCCCCTCAGAGATTTTACTCCCATATTCTTATGGGAAGAAGGGTGACGGTCCATCTTCTGTAACTGCTTCAAGGCTGAGTAGGGGCATTGACCCTGCCTGTCAGGGAGTAAACATCTCTGGATGCCTGATCTAGGGGCCCCAGGGGCAGGACAGCTCCTTGTTTTAAGTCAGTGTAGGCTAGAATCCTAACGTAGCCATCATCTTGGTGTGGAACTGTTGTAACTGCTTCCATTGCCTTTCTATGAACCTCCTTGATGATGAAGCACTTTTGTAACAGGTCGCCAGAGTACAAAAATATCTGTAAATGACAAAAGACTTAAAAGGCATAGTTAAACATCTGAATACAGTGTAATCGATAAGGAAACTTGGTTATAATAACCAGAATCACAAATGATTACATTTAATGTACCAAATAATCCTAGTTAAATATTTCTCTTTAAGATACCTCAGGGGTCCTCTAAAGTACCCAAAGTTAGCTGGAAATCAAAAGAAACAATTAAAATTTGGTATTTGGGAAGTTTGTCAAAAAGTTTTAAAGCACTTGGTCAAATAAGATCATAGGTTACTGTGAGACAATACTTATTCCTTAACCAAAGTTACAAAAGGTCTCAAAAGCATATATAGATCCCTTAAAGGCAAAGAAACTCATACTGTTATTAAAAGCAGCATTTTGAGAAAACTTCTGAGGGAGAAACCAAATCCGGTCTTTTCCCAGCCATTCCCAGCAAAATCCATTTACCCAACTAAATTTAATCTAATCTTAGAAAATCCTGGTCATGCACAACTCTTTTTAGTATTTTTTTTCTCATTCCTCCCACCTTCTTTTACTGAAAACATACGTTACTTTCCTTAAAAGTTTTATTTTTCATGTTTAGTTTCTTTTCTTGTTGACAAATGTATAACAGACAGAATAAGGTTTTATTTGACCTCTAGTAGACCTAGGTATAACAGAAGTATTATACTTAATGTTGATGACTCTAAATACGTCTATATTAATCAAACCAACTTTAAGCCTGGAGTCTGAGAACCAGTAGTTGCTTTCTGAATTCTGCACCTGATGTCTGGGGCACACTGGGCCATGAAGCACATAGCCAAAAGGGCCTGTGCCCTGGGGGAGGAGGGATCCACGTTTGTATACTTCCTAAAAGCCTCCACAAGTCTCCTTTGCAAGACTGCAGGATTTTCATCCTGTCCCTGTTGGACCTCTTTCACCTTTTCATAATTAATAGGTTTTACTATTAAGTTTCTTCATATCCTCTATTAAGCAGTTAATCATATGGTCCTGTCTATCTCTGTGAAGAGAACAACCTGGCAATTCCATTGTGGGTCTGCCTCAGGGACAGCGTCATTCCCCATCTGGTGCACTGCATGTCCCTGCTGGGCTCTGGCTGCCAGTATCATATGCTGCTTCTCCTCAGGGGTGCAGCAGTGGGATAGTAAGATCTGTAAGTCCCCCCAGGTGAGATCAAAAGATCTCACTAGTTGGGTAAACCCCTTTGTAAAAAGTTCAGGATCCTCTGAAACACTTCCCACCTTGTCCTCTGCCATACTTAGATCCGACATTGAGAAAGGCACGTGGACTCTTATTGTTCCTTGACTTCCATCAGGAACTTCTCTCAGAGGCAAAACTGCAGGGGCAGTTGGTTGGTAGCTTAAACCACTGCCAGTGCTAGCTGGGCTAAGGACCGGCCCCTTGGGTAACTCTGGGTACGAAGAAGAGGTTCCTGAATATGGGTAGGGAGTCTTTTCATCCCTGGCTGTGACTCCCCCCCACCCCCCACCCCCAAACCCCCAGGCAATAGCTCCTCCCAGTGGTTGGGGTGGAGCAGCAGTCCCTCTTTGAGGAGGGTATGACCTTCGGATGGCCCAGTAGGGTAGATCAGTTAAAATTCCTTCTGTGTCCTTAATAGAATTATCCCTCCCAGCTACATACACCTTAAATTCCTTTTGGGTCTCATTGTCTAAATAGAAGGCCATGAAAATTTGAACATACGGAAGCTCACTCCATTTAAATTTCCTTCTACAATATAAATCTAACTGCAACATAGTATCATAAATCTGGGACCCCTCTACTGGCCACTTTTCTTGGCTTCCTAACTTATAACATGCTCAAACCTGATTACATAGCCTAATAAGTTTTTTTCTTTTTAATCCCTGTTGTCTGAGTCTTTCCCAATACTAGAGGATATGGCCCAGAGGAGTATTGGTTGGGACTGATGCACGCCAACCCATCTCAGACCCAAACCTGAGATGATGCCTCTAACTCCTGTGCTATCCAATAGTCCACTTTTAAGTCAAAGTCTCTCTCACAATTTGGTCAAGATTTGCACTTATGATTTAGATGCTATCTCTTCCAAGGCAGTCTCCCAACCAGGTGTTAGTCCCCAAAAAGTTGTCGCAAAGAAATGGCACAGAAGACTTTCCCAGTGGTGCTGATGATGAGTGAGATTTGAGCTAGCTGTAAGTTGGGAATAAAGGGTCAGCACTTTTAAGGGTCAGAGGGAGGGGACTAAAAGTAATAAAAAGTACACCTTGGTGGTTACACAGGTCTTCTGGGGAGAAAGAAAGAGAAAGAAAGGAAAGAAAGAAAGGAGAGAGAAAAGAGAGAGAGAAAGAAAGAGAGGAAGGAAGGAAGCAAGCGAGTGAGCAGAAATGAACAAGAATGCAAGAATGTAGGAGAAAAACTTCAGAGTCAAGGAGAAGAGTATAGAGAGTGACAGTTCTGTCCTGGACCTGCTGTTGGATGTGCATACAGGGTTGACCTGCTGGTCAAAAATGAGCAGACATCGGCAGAGCGTCCTCCCCAGTATACCTGGTTCATGGCATCCCAGGGCACTCTATAGGACCAAAGCCTAACTCTCAGTATTTTCTTACCTTCTCACTGTCCACTTTGTGGTCTCCCGCTGAAACCGTGCACCTCAGATTGGAACTTGAACCCACAGAGCTGGGACTGAAGCCTGGCCAAAACCCTGCTTGGGACTCAAACCTGGCCAAAACCCAGGTCTTCCAACTGAGATCGCACACCTGGTTTCAGGACTTAATGAAGGTTCTTGATATCTCATTGCAGAAAGAATTCAGTGAGAGACAAAGTGATAGGTAAGAAGTAGATTTATTTAGAGAGAAACACACTCCACAGACAGAGTGTGGACCATCTAAGAAGATGAGAAAATCACCAGGTTATGAGGGTTGTCAGTTTCTGTAAGGGTGGGTAATTTCATAGGCTAGTGAGTGGGCAGAGTATTCCAGAATTGGGCCACGCCCACTTTTGGATCCTCATGGTCAGCCTTGGAACTGTCATGGCGCCTGGAAGTGGACTTGTCCACCATCTTGGACCCATTTGGTTCTAATCAGTTTGTGTTATGTCCTCAGGCTATGTCATTCTTTCAGAGGTTGTGCCCTACTCCCTTCCCTCCTGTTTTAGAAGTATTTTCCATCATGTTGTAAAAGCCCCTACTATGTTTTCCCTGTCTGAGGCTGAAAAATGCCTATTGCTGTTGGACCAACCTTTTTATTTTATTATTTTAAGCAAAGTATAGCAACCTTGTTAAAAGACTCACTCCAGTGAAAGTAACTTTGGAAACTATTATTTTGGGTGGCTGGGTGAGTGAATGGATGGATGGATGGTTTTGAAAGAAGGTAGATGATGCTGAGTAAAGGAAGTTTTTAGTATAATTTTTATTATAGAACTTAGATACATGTGCTAGAAAGTTTGGCAACACTTTGTTGCTATAAAAGAGTTGATGGTTTAGGAAGCTTCCAAACCTTTCTTTCTTTCAAATGCTTCGTCTTTCCTTCTAGCCATGGCTGCAGTGTGATTAGTGGTACCTCTTGCAGGCATGCTAGCAGACACATTAGTGTAGGCACGAAGATCTCTGGGCATGCAAGTCCTCAGTCGTTCAGGTAATGCGTCAGTGGATGTTTTAGATTGCTACATGGTTGTAGAAACAAGAGAGTGTTTTCTTAATATAAGTTAATTACAAAACAAGATAGTATGACACATGCCTCTAGGATTATTAACATCTGGGTTATATAATGAATAAACTAGAAGACTAGAAAAAATGAAATCATGTATCCTAAACAACCTGGTTTTAGAAGCAGATAATCAGCAACCGATTCTTGTATACTCCTATACAGTTTAGCAAATCAAAGACTGCATCACTTTAGGAAAATATTTATACACATTTATAATAAGTTTATTCATTTAATAAACATTTTTGAGATCTGCAGTAGGTCAGGGGATATTAAGATTAAAGGGAAAAAAGGAGACCTTTCTCCACATGGAGCTCACAGCTAGGAGGGAGAAAGATACCAATAAATAACTGCAAAGCAGTATGATTAAGGGTGATAGATGCATCAGAGCATGACCTGGCATGAGTCACCTCTCCTGGGGCCATCCCAGAAGGCTTCACACATGAGAGTTCTTAACCATGACTTCTGGACCCCTTCTTAGAGTAACGCTTTTAACTGCATAAAATAAATTATAAAGGAGTACAAAGAAAATAAATTATATTGAAGTATGTTTGCCAAATTGTTTTTAAATAAACTTAGTATATAGTAAAACATGTAATTCTTTATTAACATATTAAATAATAGATCTAGTGCAGGGCTCATGCCATAGTTTCAAAACCATGGAGAATGTAAATGGCATTTTGAAATTTCTGTAACTACTGTAATAGGATATAAAAATGTATGTGATTTCTGTTGTTCTCAGTGGTTTACTGCCTAATTTCATAATTGAAGGAAATGCTAAATTTCAGTAAAAGGTTAGTGAATTACGGTTGTAATTTTTTTCTCATCTGAGTTTACACACTCTATGTTAAGAACCCCTCACATAGGAGTGAGCTTCATCGAATTTTTCAAGAGTGGGTAGGAGTGTCTCAGACCAGTGAAAGTGGAGAAGCCTCCTAGGGCATGAGAGCACCCTGTGCAAAGACATGGATGTGAAACAGATTTGCTCTTCAGGATTTATAAAGTTTGATACCACTGGAGAAAGGGGTACCAGTAACATGTGAGGCAGAAGGAAAGGCAGGGCCTTATATGCTAGGTCAAGACCGGTGGTAAAGGGAGATCATTCAACAGCACCAGGCAGGGGAGTAACAGGATCAAATGTGAGCTTTATAAACAGTTTTCTGCCTGAAATTTGGAGTATGTATTGGAGGGAGGAGACTCTTGCAGCCCCAGGTAGAAATAACAAGAGTCTGAAGTTGTTGCATGATGGTAAGCTTGAGGACAAAGCTTGTGGAGATATGATTAGGAGCAGACTGGTTTAATGTTAAAGGGAAAAGGTGTTTGGACAGTTCAGTGTTATGGTTATCCAGTGTGGCATAAGTGACCCCAGGTGATATACCAAGAGAGATAGATGGACCATAATTCCAGCAATAAAATTAACTCCTTATTGTATGTAGACATCCTTGCACATTCCTTTTTTAATATTATCCATGTTATCCTTAAACTTCTGTAAGAGCAAGATACTATTATCTAATTTTACAGATAAGAAAATAAGGCTCAGAGAGTTTATATAACCTGCCTTTAGTGATGTAACTGGTAGGCTGCAGAGCCACTTCGTTCACACCCCTCTCCCTTTAGTCCAACCCATGGCCTTATGACTTTCTTTGAATAGGTATCAATACTTCCCAAATTCTCTGAGTATTCTGAAGAGAATAAGTATCAATTACCCAAGAAGAAAAGGGAAGAGTTTTAAGTTCCGCATATTTAAATGCAGGGCATTTAAATAATAGGATTTTATTTCACAAAACACTCCCCTGAACATCAGGTACAAAATAATGAAAATTGATAAAACCTGAGACATCCTAAGGTGCCATTTACTGGAACTAACATAAAAACTATTTTCAGAGATGTTCAGTAGCCAAGACTCATTACATAACAGAGATGAGGTGCTGAGTTCATGCACAGATTCCTAAACAAATGTAGATTACAAAAGTATTTTCTTTAAAATCACTTGCAATCACTTCACCTTCTCAGCAACTCTGACCCTGACAAAATAGGAGATACCTTGATTAAATGCCATACGGTGGTGGTGCTGATAAAGCCCTTCCTGACTAATAGGAGAATCATTTATAAAAATAAAATGATGTCCAGTTTAGAAGTTTAAGGACAAGTTTTACAAATCCCTGCCTTAAGATCTTGTCAAAATTGGAGATGACTCCCTTCATTCTCCTAGGGTTCCTTTTGATTCTTTTTATTTTTTTATTTTTTTTATTTTTTCATTTTCACCAAGAACTTTATTGAACAACGTATTCACCCTTTTGTTCCACTACCTTCTGCCTTTTTTCAGGCAACTTCTTTTTTTTATATATATATATATTTTTTAATTTATTTATTATGTTTTGGGGGGTACACCAAGTTCAATCATCTGCTTCTATACACATATCCCCATATTCCCTCCCTCCCTCAACTCCCCCCCACCCTCCCTCGAGTCCCCCTTGATTCTTTTTAAAAGGAAATAAATTAGAAGTTTTACGACACTGACCAAGAAACCAATTAGAGAGATAGTGTACTGTAACCATCAGTCTCTTTCCAAGATAATGCCAGATGACAGCCTTCTGCTAGTGGGTGAGATTTCTTGATTTTCCAGAAAGTATGTCTAGTTCTGGACCCCCACAGAAGGAGGCAGTTCCTATAACTGAACACCATTCTTCGGACACATAACTAGACAAATGCTTTAAGTGGGCAAGATAGTCTGACCCTTTTATTAATACCTCATATGAAAAAATACTCGGCAGTGGCCGTGGTCAGCTGTAAGCCTGTTATCTTCTTTGAGGCACATTCAGTGGACAAGTCCCCCTTTTTCTCTGAAGCAACACTAAAACATCAAGCAAGGCAGTAATTTCTTGACACAGATTTTATACAGGAATTCTGCAGCATTTTACATTCCTTTTGTTGCACTCGTGCATGTGAATTTTAGTCTGTTTTAGGAACAATTGATTATAGATACGGTTTGTGCGGTGATGTTAGAAGGTCTTTATGCCCATAAAGAGTAATTGGACCCAAATATCCCAGAATAGTTAACACTATTATTTGCTGAGCCACTTACTTTATACAAACTTTGTAACAAGTACTATTAGATAATTAATAACCACCTTATGCATCTTACCTCATCCAAATCCCCCCACCCAGGTTTTGTAGTCCTTTTATACCATGCTTCCCCCTGTAATTGCAAACATTCCAAAACATCTTTCAACAGTCCATTGTTCTAAGATGACAGGGTATAAAAGATATATAAGACATTGTTCCCATCCTCAGGAAAGTTTCAATTTGTGGAAGAGAAAGATGCTTTTACACAATGGCTTATGACCTATATTTTAACACAAGGGTAAAGAATATTATTCTTTTTGTTCTTGACAGTAAAATAGATGATTCTATCATTTTTGGAAGGTAAACTTTTGAAATTCATTTTAAACTGTGTAGGAGTGCTTAATTTGCAGTGATTGATACTCAAAGCTCAGCATATGTTGATGATGCCATATTATTAAGTAGCTGATAATACAAATCTGTCCTTTGTTCCCCTGCTTTTCGCGTGATACATCTAGAGTAACTGGCATTTTTCTCCATGTTCATTTAAATTGCATAGTTAGTTTTTGTGGAAACGTGTTACTTCTTGGCAATTAGCATTGATTATTATGTGAATTCTATGGTAATTTCATCATAGAACAAAATTTTTTGAAATGATGCTGTACATTATGACCAACTTGCAGGTAGGTAATAAAGTTTCCACCCTTCACAGAGGTTAAAAATGCACTGCTCATTTTTATAATTATCAGTAAATCATAAAGTCATTGCCAGTAGCCCAGATGGGAGTCAGAATTTAATTTTTTAAGCTACTTATTCTTCTTTTTTTGTTTGATTTTGATTTTTATATGGTAAATCCATGCTGATTAGTCTTATCAAATGAGGAGTGAAAATTATTTCATTGAGAGAACTTAGTATTTTCTAGTTCATTTTGAAAGCAAAGGAAATCTTTATTTCATTTAAATTGATTAGTATTTATACAAATGTTTAACTTCATGGGACCTAAATATTTAGTTCTTCCTGATTTTTAATTTTTATCATTGTGAGATTGATTTGTGACTATGTCAGTTAGATATCGTCACAGAAGTTTAGTGTAAAATAATAAACCTTTGAAATTTAATACAGCAGTTTATCTCTCAAAACAATAAATCCCTGAAATCTTGGCATGTGTAATCAAATTCAGCAAGAACATATACCAATAAAGAGCTTAAGAAAAAAAAAGAATGTATATTATCCCTTTTCATATATGCTATACAATTGTGGATTGTGTTATAGATAAAAACCACAAGTAAATGAACGTATCAATTCTTGGCAGTTAGCATGTACTAATGTTTGCACAGATATAATTCTTTAACTTTATTTTCATCTTTCATATCATATAAGTGTGTATGGGTACGTGTAATGGCTTGCTATAAATTATAAAAATAAGCTTCAGAAATCTAAATAGGCTAAATTAATATTACTGCTTTTTGTCTTGATAATGTGTGTACCAAAGTGGTCTCCTCTTCTTATGCAAACTGAGAGTGCCATTTCCAGTTCAACTGCAGAAGAATTACAAGAGGGGTTAGAGTGTTGTACTTTTTTAATATCTATTCTACTAATGTCTTTAGGCCACCTGATTTTACTTAATACTTCAGATGTTGAAAAATATATCACTGCAATAGAGGAACACAGTATTTTAAAGAGCCATTCATCTAATTATGTTTTAAAGTAATAACTCCTTATTATAGAAGGCTTCCCAAAACTGGGCAGTGAGGAACTGGTTGGAGTTAGATGGAATAAGCAGAAGAAGACAGCATCCCAGACAGAGGGAATAGCATGTGTGCAGAAACAGGAGAAAGCTTAATATTTTCTAGAAACGACCAGTACAGGATAATCTCTAGTTTCAGATACTCGATTTCAGAGAATTTTTTTTTTCCGTTTCATTGACCTATGTACCTTATGTGCCTAATTTTTTGGAGATGTTCTGAGGAACAGTAATTTTAATTTCCGGTATGGGGGCACTGGCAGTAAGAGAAGAGGCTAAGCCATGGAAGGGGGCCTGGAGGGTTCTTAAGATGCTTATGCTGGGCTTAGCAGAGCTGCATCACTTTTCAGCCCAGAGCGTCTGTCACTGTCTCCTGTCCCTTTCCCTTTCTTTTCCAGGCAGAGGGGCTCACTTGCCAGTCAGGGTCAGCATCACCAGTCAGTGTCGGTTCTCAGGGCCTGGCCCAGTCACCCCGCCATCCCCTGCCTCTGTTAGACAGTTAGGCATGTGGCGAGCTTCACCAGGGTCACCTGAGTTTATAGAGGCGAACAGCCAAGGCCCCACCCCCATGGTGGTCTCTGCTACGAGGCTCCGGAGAGTAGAGACTCCCCGCTCCCCAACCCTCCACCAGCCTTGACAGCGCGGGCTCCAGGTGTCTGTTACTGGCTAGTTCAGAAGTTCAAAGAGCAGGGGCTTTCCAACCGTCTTTCCCATCCCTGTGGCAGAGGGTCAGAGGCCTGGAAAGAAGACGCTTCCCAGGGATGTCTCTGCAGTAGTTCCTCTGTGGCAGATGTCTCTCATACTTTCAGATGTTGAATTTCAGACACATTCCAGAAATGAGATGCTGTCTATAATTACATTCAGGAAACATGTGGTGGTCTCTACACAGAAGTAGGAAGTGGCAAGAAATAAAACCTGAAGAGACTGTTGGGAATTTATAAGAAGTCAAGTGTAGAGGTTAATAAGGATTTGGGACTCTCTCATTTCCAAAAAAATTACGTGAAGCTATTAAGAATATCATTATCAGATTTGTGTTTTATAGAGACCACCCTAGCAGCAAAGTGGTGATGACAGAAGAGCAAAACCTCTGGGTTTAAATTGAGGCCAGAAGTGAAGGGCTGGGCCCTTGTCAGGCCTTGGTGACTGGAATGACTTGTAATGTTATTTACAAGTTAATGTGAATGTTGCTTAACTGTCCAGTTTTTGTGGCTTGTCTTCCCAAATGGAAATTTGTAACTTGAAAGGAGGAATTATGTTTCCTGTTTTTTTCCTTTTTTTCTCGTTTTTTTTTCTTTCCTCTCTGCTTTCTTCCTTATATACCTAGCAACTAATATCATGTCTTATATGATGTATTTGTTTACTGATTTAACCAGTCCTGAGACTGGTGTGTGCATGACTGTGGTGCAGACTTGCACTTTTCCTCTGAAACTGCAATAATTACACAAACTGATTTGAAATTCAATAAGAAATTTTTCTGTCGGTCTTATGCCTACCTCAGCTAATTCAGGGTTTTCAAACAAGTCCCTTGCAGGACTGTAAACTGCTCCTCAGGCCTGGTGATAGCGTTGGTAATGCTTCATTTCCATTTGATGGATTCTTGCACTGAGCTTTCAGCACTTGTCTATTTTGTCCTGATAAACTCAATTTGAATTGAGTTATCAAGGAAAATGTGGAAACACACAAGAATCTAAAGATTTTAAACTACAGGACTAAAATAAATTTACATATATGTGACTATTATATATATTAATTATACATATTAATAAACAGAAGAAAAATATCCCTCTGAGAGGGAAAAAAAAAGGAACAGAGCTTTGAAATCTGACTAGGAAAGGAAAGAGGAGAATGGCCATATCATTCTGAAAGTAACTTAGGGTCTACAAGATCTTTGAAAATTAAAGTACTAAAAAATAAAAGGCAACAAATTGAACATACTCTAGAAAAAGCTAAGAAATTTACGCATAAATGAAACTCAAATAAATATGAATCTTTGAGACTCCAAGAGAAACACACATGGTAATTATTCTGTCAGAGAGAAATCGGAGGAACAGAAATGGTAGCACTAAAAAAAGATGCTTAATTCCTCTGTTACCCTATAAGGAAGAGTCACAAAGGAACAGTTTACCACCTCAGTCAGAGAGGTGCTAAGGTAAGATAGATGCAGTCATGAACACCTCAAAAAACAGAATCACAAAGCAGAATAACCGTGACAAGCTAGAGCACTCACTGTCCTCCTCGTCCTGAGCCTGAGTCTTACAGATAAGAGGCCGGCCATGGAGGCTCAGCCATTCTAGGGTGAGGGCAAGTAGTTGCACGAAGCATTAACTCTTTGAGACTTTTAGGTCACCTTTCATGGTGTCCAAGTAACTTGAAGGAACCAGCATGCTCGGTAAATGTCCCATTCACCACTAGACATTGACTGCATCACTGAGAAGATCCGGAATTACAAATTTGCAATCATAGGTACACAGAGACGCTGTTAGGGATTTTTTCCCCCAACTTTTTATTCTTTCATTTGGTCTCCATTACGGACCATTTACCAAGTGTTGTGTCAGGTGTTAAGAAAACAAAGCATGAGATATAGCCTATTGTCAGGAGTTGTCAATATCTCAGAATGGCTTTTATTTACACTTTGAGCCCATAGTCAAGTCTCATATCTTCAGAGAGATATTGCAACTTGGGTAGAAGCTGCTACTTCAGAATATATATAGAAATTAGTAAAAATATGTTTTAAGCATTTGAATAAATATGTTTCTATCAGTTAGGAATTGTGCTTGGCTATGGATAACAGAAGAACCCAAAATAACTGTCTTAAAACATGAAAGGAGTTTCTTTCCTGCTCATGTAAGATAAATTCAAGGATAGGGCGTTTGGAACCATTATGCTACACCTAGTGTCATCTAGGGTCCAGGCACCTACCTCTTTGCTGTGCCCATATTTAAGTATTCTTCACAAGCCATGAGGAAGGTCCAGGATGGCTGCAGGAGCACCACAAATCATGTCCACAGGCCAGGAAGAGAAAATGTAGAAGGAGCAATGCCTCCTGGCTGAATCAGCTCCCTTTGAAGTGAAGTCTTCCTGAAATCCCACACAGTACTTCTCACAGGTTAGAATTAGTCCCATGGTCACATCTAGTTTTAACGGAGACTTGGAAATGCATTCTTTTATTCAGTGGTTGGGAGAGGAAGGGGCGGGGGCACCGCATTTCCAGTTAAGAATCAGAATTCTCTTATAGAGGAGGAAACAGAAGGGACTCTAGGGATAGAATGCTAGCCATCTTTGACACAACACTACTAGGGTTAACTTTATGGGACATGTATAAGTGGTTCTGCTTGACAGCAGGAAGGATGAATTAATTGATTAAATGGGGCTCTACATACTTACTTTTTTTGGCTTAGTTCTTTTTATTGTGACTAGAAATCTAAAGTCAGCTTTGCAGGTGGCAAGAAATACAATGTAGGTAATGTACCTACATTAGATAATGTACCTCTAGCTTTGCAGGAGAGAAAGAATCATCACAGTCTCTTCATTTATTGTATTTCTTTTGGCTTTGTAAACCAGTAAAATAGCTGCTCTTTGTTGTGTTTGTTCAAAATGAGTGATTTGAGTAAATGAGCAGTTTGCTCATCTATTCAGAAGGAATAGTCATGGCAGCTACCACTTATAGAGTCAACTGCTGTGCTAAGAGGCCCATGTGGATTCTCTTTCATCCTTCAGCAGAGCTGAGGTAGATGCTATTATTTCCCCCATTTTACCAATGACACTAAGGCTTAAATAAGTTAAATGAAGAAGTTTAGTTAGAAGACTATATGGCTTATTAGCAGACAGTAAAACTCACTTTGGCTAAGAACCCAGCTCTTAACCACTACACTCTTCATTCTGAAATTTACCAGTTAAGCAGTGGGATGCTCCTACTGCCCAGATAGGTGTTGCATACTCTGTGGGAAGTGGACAATAATTGCTGATGATCAAAAGCCAGTAGATCTAAACATACCTATGTTGGTGTATTTTCACTCATTCAGTGTAATTGAGACTCTTTCTCCAAGAAACCATCTTTGTGAATGGTTGTCTATTTGGGACTTAAAGAAGATGTATTTTTTATTTTGTTCATTTATTTTCATTTACATGTATTTACTCAGCTCAGAAAATTCTTTTTCTGCTGTTGGAAGGATCATCATAGAACATCGTTCATATATAAAAGCAAATGCTTAAGATAATCTCATTCCAACGTGCTTTAAATGATTCCCCACCTTTGGCTTCCTTAGAGCAGAATGGTCTTAACCCCATAGTTTTGAATATGAGTATCTGATGCAAGTTTAATTGTAGTTGTTGTTTTGTTGGTTCAGGGTGAGTGTTGTTTTTTAGGCCTCTGTTATACAGATAGATAAATATGGAAAAAGTAATTTAAGAAAAGAAGCAAAGAGATGAGATGTACTTACAAAGAAGTATGCTTTGGGCAAATTAGACTGTATCTGTACGCTCAGATGAGAAAAAAAAAAGATCATGAAAGCTGTTCTCTTCTTATCTTCCTTCTTTAGTTGTGGAAATGTGTGATATGTGTGAGTCTGCATATTTTCTTTAGAGAAGAAGAAACATTGTACGCTGGTGTTAGTATTTTGACCCAATCCCTGCCATCACTATACTGGTTCCTATTGGTTTCATCCACTTTGAGTTCTTTTTATTTTGTAAAATGCTGTCAGTGAGGCAGGTTCTCGTTTGTAAGAGCACATGGTCACACTAGAGTTACATGCATCAAAAGACATAATGATGTCCAGAGAGATGACTTCCAGGCCACCTCATTTCATCTCCATCAAGCAGCGCAGCTTCCAAATCAAGCATGATTCTGGGGCTCCAGGGCTGATTGTTTCTCTCCCTCTCCAAGTAAAACTCACTGTCATTCACTTTCAAACATATCATTTCCTATAAAAATCAAAAAGTCCTCCAAGCAACCATGGAAGAGCTGATAACCAAAGCTGTATAAGCCAAAATGTATTTAGCCTCTTGATTTCGTTTTCTCTGTGTGAAGCACTTCCAGTGTGATAAGCATAGTGCCAGGTGTGGTAGGGTTTGATGAAAAATATAATACAGACTTGGTCACCAAGTTTCTTTCTTGCTGCATAAGGAGATACTTGGGTAATACTTAAAATAGAATTGTGAATTATCAAAGCAAATGGACAAACAAAATCGGGTCCTCCAAAGAGACGCAATTTTAAGAAGTGTTTGCACAGATAAGTAAAAAAAAAAAAAAAAGGTCATTTTAAAACAACTTATTTTTTCATATTGACCTAAAGAAAATACATGAAAGCCAATATAACCATGCAGTCACAAAGAATGCAGATACTGTGTACTCAAATTTCAATTTTTATACTCCAAACAGTAAAAGTTAATTAGTAAAAGTTATTAATTAGTTTTGGAATAAAAATTGATTCCCATCTCCAAATTTTCAATCTGGAAATTATTTGTAACTATTTATTAGGTGTGTTAGTTTCATTTTTCTTTTTGCTTTTAAAAATCATGAATTTATGTACGTGTGTATTAAAAACCAGTATATTCTTTTCAATTTAGTTGCTCTGAGGAGGAGTATTTCTAAAATCTATTTTGGTGGAGATAGACTCCCCTAACAATTCAAGGAAAATTAACTACTTAAGAAAATAAGTAAAAATTTTCCTTCCTATTTTCTTACCTTCATTTTAACCTGTCACATGAGGGAAGAATGTCCAAAGTCCATGAAAAACTGAGACCCAGAGTCGACTTTACACTTCAGTTGCCTGTCTCAGTACACCTGGAGAGTGTTGAAAGCTGAGTGTGTGACTGAGGATCCAAGTGTGTTTACAAGTGCTTGGTCTTCATGGATACTGAATACATGATGTTTCAGTAACAAATACCTTGCTTTTTTGATTACTTATTTATATTTTATATGTTAAACAGATGAATGTTGTCTCTTCTAAATAGGATATGCCTGTACTTCTTTTCAACTTTTATTTTCTGCTTCTGAAAAGTTTCAGAACAGGGGATATTTGTGGATATGCTTTCTATATATTGAAAGATACTGATGAGCTGCTCACTATTAAGAATTTTACTATTACCTTTAAAAATAGTACAACACTAATCAAAGAAAATGTCCCTCAGTGTACTGCTTAGCTAAACTCTGATTCCATAGTTATCACTGTGATCCAAACTGTGATGTTAACAAGGGACTCTACCTACCCTAGACCTTGAAATATTGGAAAGTTCTCAATAAGTAGAAGAGCTAGTGTTAGGAGCCCTGTGCAGAAATCAGCAACTCGTGTCTGGTGGTGTGCTTAGTTAAGCGCATATTGCAGGCGTGTGTTGTATAGCTTTTCAGGGACAGTGTTTATACAAGTACCATCACAAAAACATAAAATAAGCTTTATTTAGAAGAGTCTTCAAATGGTGATGATGAGCCCCAAACAAAACTGTGTTCTTACATTACTTTTATTTATTATTATTTTGGTAAAACTCTATGACCTGCATATAAAGTATCTGTCAACAAAATAGGGATCAGTTTGTAACTCTTCAATAAAAATGTGTCAATAATTATATCACTGTAGCTGATAACCAGAATGACACATTATTAAGTTCAGCTGGTATAGCAGTCAGGCTAGGAAAGGCATTGCTTTAGAACACACACAGATATACACATACACACACACACAAACACGAAAACAATAGTGGTTTAAAGCAACAAAGGCTCTGCTTGTGTCTCAGGAACCTAGGCTAATGGTAGTCCCAACATTGTATGATGCCATCTCTTACCTCGAGGCTTCAGGATTCATCACAGAGATGAATAGTGAGCTACCAGTTTTACTTCCACTCACATTATGTGGCCACAGCCAGTCACTTGGCTGCTCCTAACTTCCAGAGGCTAGGGAGTTATACTCCTCCATACAGCTTGAAATGGGGGGCAGCTAGACATTGGTGAACATAATTTGATCTTCCCACAATTTATTTGCTGTTTTTTATTGGCCAAGATTCCCTCTCCTTCTTTCTGCAGAAAGGCATAAAGAATTTTCATTCTGCTGATTGATAGCATTGTTATCTTGAAAACATCTTCTTTTTTGGCAATACCCATTAAAAATGACAGTCTTCAGTTGACCACTGCTTTGGAAAAATTGACGACATTCAAGACTATATACCTGTACCAGTTCAATTGGCTGAAGATCAAATGTCAGAACATGAAACATGTTGGACAAGCATGAAGTGGTTTGTCAGTTTTTCAAAGCATTAAACATAGAATTACCTACCATAGGACCCAGCAATTCCACTCCTAGGCATATACTCAAAAGAATTTTTTTAAAATGTTCCCACAGAACCTTGTACACAAATGTTCCTAGCAGCATTATTTGTAATAGCCAAAAAGTAGAAGTAACCCAATTGTTCCATCAACTGATGAATGGATAAAAAAAATATGATATAGCCACACAATGAAATATTACACAGCTATAGAAAAGAATGAAGTACTAAAACTTAGATGAACCTTGAAAACATGATAATAAGTGAAAAAAGCCAGAAACAGAAGACTACATATGATCCCATTTATATACAGAAATCTGTTGAGACATGCAGTAGGTTAGTGGTTGCCAAGAGGTGGTGAGAGGTGGAAATTGGGAGATATGAGGTTTGTTTTGGGGTGCTGGAAATTTTCTGGAATTGGATAGTGATGATGGTTGCACAAGTATGAATATATTAAAAATCACTGAATTGTAAGCTCTAAAATGGTTAAAATAGTAAATTTTATAGTATGTGAGTTTTATCTTAATAAAAAATTTTAATTAAAAAAAAAAAATCTGTGCCGTAGTGGTCAACACTTTTCCAAATTGTGTTGGCCTCTCTGCCTTCATTTTCCTGGGAGTGTAACCTCTACTTCATATGCAGTCTACACAAGACAACAGAAGATTCCACGTCATCTATACTCAAGTATTTATTTTATCTGTCGCAATGTCAGTATCTTCAATATGCCAATCAATTTTCTTACAAGCGTAACTTTAAATTTCAACAAACTAAAGCCTAAGTAGAATAAAAATTCCATTTGGAGTCAGAGAACCTGCGTTAAGGACATGAGCAACTCTTGCTTTTCTGAGCTTTGGTTTTCTCATCTGTAAAACAGGAATTCTAATGTGTACCTCACCAACTTGTTGGAAAGACCAGATGACACAGTGTATGTGAAAGTGCTTAGTAAATTTTACACTGCTATAGAAGCTGTAGTTATTCTTTTATTTCCCATTTAATTTTAGCATATTCCCTTTAAAACTTTTAGCCTATTTCCCTTTAAATAAACTTATAAAAATCTGGGCATTTGGAGTCAATATACTTTGGTCTGCATTCCAGCTCTGCCACATTTTAGCTGTGTGACCTTCCTTAGATAGCTTAATCTCTCTAAATGTCAGGTTGCTTGTCTAGCAAAGAGGAAAGTAAAGCCTCCAATGTAAGGACTAACTAAGCACATGTAATTGTCTAGTACAGTGCTCTGCATGTGGTCAGCTCTCTGTGGTAGCACCACAATAGAACACACCCTCCACAATTGTCTTCACATCTACAAATGCGAATAGAGGTGGTCTGTTGGCAAACCTAAAAATTCCAATCTCTTAATGTTTCTTCTGATATTTTCCTGTCCCTTCAAAAATTAATGCTGTATACTGTCACCAGAGAAGATAAATTACTATTTTTTTCCTTTGAAGGTGGCATGTTGCACACTAATTAGATTGTATTTGGGTGCCTATGTGTTGATTACCAAATTGTAATGTAAATCTGATTTTATTCTCAACTTATACCTTAACTTAATCTTGAAAAATTTGTATTTAAACTTATAACATACCTTAATTATGAAAAATTTGTATTTAAATGTGTGCGCATATATATACACACAGAGATTTACTTACATAAATACAAATATGTACAAATATGAACACATGCGTATACATGTCATCTTATGTTTGCAAAGTTGGAATTGAGGTTTTTGTTTTTAAGATTGTTGACCAAAGGTTCATGTAGTATAATAGGAAAACACTTAGCCCCATTGAAAGCGACAAGCTCAGCAGATACAACTCTCTTCTTCTACCTCCCTTCCCTTTAGAGAGTTTATTAGTGTACTTTTCTGAGATAAAATGGGAGAACCAATCCAAGAATTCATAAAGGAAGATTAGACAATTAGTGACTAGAAATTAGAGCCTAAAGTACTAGTAAATGTTTTTGGTTTTTTTTTTTTTTTGATAAATGCACTCTGATAAATAGGCTAAACTTTCCTTATTTAATAGCACCAAAGAGCAAGAGCGTGTGCTTGCTTTTAATCAGCAAGCCTCACTGCTAGGAGTTACTTTTTGCCTCTAATTCAGGAATCCACTGCATTCTCAGCCTCAGTTTCCAAGGGGAAGAGATGAGAAATACGACTGTGTTCCAGATGGTTGCAGCAAATTATATGTGGATTTGATCTGAGAGCCATGAATTGTAAGGCATAATTCAGAGCTTGATTTCAAGCTTCAATCCTATGATCTCATGGACCAAGATATGCTGAATGAGGTGTAACTTCTCAAATGGAGCTGCAGGGAGAACTACCAAATATGTTGTCAGTATAAGTGACATTCATTCATCCCCTTATTTATACAATGGGTATTTATTGAACACTTATCTATCAGGCAACATGGAAATCACTAGGAATAAAAGATGTACAAGACAAAAATCTCTACCTTGAGAAGGTTACAGTGCAATAAGGGAAGGCAAACACATCACAAACCCTTAGAGAAATGGTAGGATGGGCAGTAATAATAGTAGACTTTTATGATCCTCTGGTAGCATAGCGATACATCTAATTCTGCTGGTGCCTGAGTTTCACAGAGGAGGTGATGCCAAATATAAGTCTTGAGGCAAATGTGTAGGAAAACAAAGGTGGAAAGTAGGAGACCAGACAGAAAACATTATGAGGAAAAACATAAGAACATATATTCTGAATCCTGCAGTTTGTACGGACTGATTACAGCCCATGTCATCTGTGGAGAAATAGCACAAAAGATTGACAAGAAGGGGCTAGAGCATGCCATAGAAAGATTAGTCTTCATCCTATAGGCAATGGAAAGCTATTGCAGGATTTAAACAGGAGAGAGTTCTGATCAGGTTAGATTTAGGACAGCGTAGAAGATGGAATGGAAGGAGTCTAGAAGCAGGAAGACTCCGTAGAAGACTATTGGAAGAGTTCAGGTGAGAGGTGACAAGTTCAAGTCAAAGTACAGGTGAGACGTGGTAAGAATGGAGATTAGAGGAGCTACACATGCTTTG
This sequence comes from Hippopotamus amphibius kiboko, assembly GCF_030028045.1. NCBI lineage: Eukaryota > Metazoa > Chordata > Mammalia > Artiodactyla > Hippopotamidae > Hippopotamus > Hippopotamus amphibius. The sequence goes on from NC_080197.1 coordinate 96,498,141, forward strand.
GAGATAGATTTGATGGAGTTGTAACTATTTAAATGTGAGTAATCTCAGATCATGCCCAGATTATTAAACTGTGAGACAAAGAAGAGCAGTAGGAAAGCTTTGAGGGGAAAGTCAAAGATGGAGGTTTAAGTACTTGTGAATATTCAGAAAATTGGGCAGTGGAAATATGGATCTGGGACTTAGAGAGGAGAAACAAACTAGAGAAACAGGTCATGGAGTCTCTGTGTATCACTGATAATAATGGTTGTATACGGCTGATGTTTCCCAGCAAAAGTTATACAGAGTAATGAAAGAAGATTGTCAAGAAGAGAAGCAAGGAGAAAGCAAGGATGCCTCTGTCTGAGGTGGAAGAAGCATAAAGGACATCGTGTCAAGGAATGAAAAGATTTTAGGAAAGAAGGAAAGTGTTTAGGAAATTTTATCACAGAATGATAAGTTTAGGAAAGAAAGGTGCCCAGAGTTAACGAGAAGGCACCAGCAATCTCTGTTAGAGCAGTTTCCATGGAGTGGTGAGGCATGACTTGCTTCATAAAATCAGTGTCAATACTCCCTAACTTCTTAAATTAATTTCCAACCATTTACTTAAGTCCCCCAGAATTTCTTTTTTTAAAAGACATTCTCACAAGTTCCTTACTTTCACGGTCTAAATGGGGAGAGGGAGCCCCCTAACATCTCCACTCTGGCTGAGAAAGAAGGCAGGTGTCCTGGAGTTCTCTTTGCAGAACTCGTGTAGGAATCTGGTCCTGCAGAGAGCTACAAGCAAGGCAGGCTGTCCCCCCAGTAAGAGTAAATTGGATTCCACGTCGCCTGCCTAAAGGCAGTGGGGGCAGTTAGGAGTGAGGAGGGCATAGTAAAGAATAGAGAAAATTTAGAAGAGATGTCTGGGAAAGAGAGTGACATAATTACACAGAGTAAGGTGTTAAATTCATACATAAGAAATGAAGGAGTGAACCCACAGAGAATGAAAGTGGACCCGTGACAACTGATTATTCTAACACCTGCGTTTACCACAACTGTTTTTTTTTTTTTTTTAATTTAGGCCATGCCTAGACAGGCATTTTAAGACCACGGTTCTTAACGTTCTATCTCATTGGATTTAATGAGACATACTTAAAAACGAATGGACTGTTTTCTGTAGGGCCAAGTTCATACTTGACTTCACAGAGTAGGAACTTAAAATGTTCTAAATTAACCCAAATCAATTTTTTAAAAGATTTTCTCAGGAGAGCGAAGAGGGCACATTTAGTTAAGACCCTGAGTGCCATGTGAAACATGTAAATGATTGATTAAATGAAAATAGGCCATCCTTTCTCTCCCATAGACACTAAGCTGCCTTTTATTCTGTTCTTTTTTTACTTTAATTGGAAATATTTTGAAGTTTTAGAACCAGTTTTTTTCTAAATATGTGAATACTTATTTTTGTCCCTTTCTAAAAAGGAAGATCAGAGATTAAAAAGTTAAATCTTCCTTCCTTAAAACTAGCAAGACAAGAACTGTTTGGTTCTAATTATAGTTATTGTTTGGATTATACATTTTCCAGTTTCCTACTACAGTTTCTAGTATGCTTTGCTAGTTTCCCCAGCAGTTTCATCCCCTAGTAGAACATTGGCCATTGTATAATCTCCCCAATTGAAAGTATCCACAGTCAAGAACAATAGCATGCATTCTGAGCACACTTACCGCAGTTTCTCTCTAAATATCATAATGTCCTTTTACTATGAAATTTTGCAGGCTGTGATGTAAAAGAGAGCCCTCTCTTTGTGTGGCTGTTTTCTTTGGGCTTCAAGGAAATTGGCCCTTGCAGCTGGTGTTTCTGAAAGTGAGTTATCAAAATTACTAACCAGTTCCATTTACGTTGTAGATTAAATGTGTGCAAATGGCAGCTTTAGCCTCTGGCAATTTAAAAACTGGGCTTAGCTTAAAGTACCATCTGACAATTGGTTTTACCTTCTTTTAATTTCATTCCCAAACATGACTCAGATATTCACTCCGAACTACCCACCCCCCAAAATTATTTTCTATGAGTGGTCAGAAAGAGATTAATGAACCTACAGTGTACCTTGATTTATAGAGCTATCATGCTTTGATTCAGTCAGTAAACATGCATTGGGTATCTAGCCTACAATGGGATGCTGCATTTGCAGAGCTGGTAAGTATGGCCTTTTCCCTTGGGTCCTTGCCAACCAGTCAGTAAAGAACATTGTAAGTTCTACAATAGAGGTGTGCACAGATCAAAGAGGAGGGCCATCACCATCAACTGTACTGTATATTGACTTCTCTGAAATTTAAAATATTTTGTATCAAAAGAGAAGAATCCTCATTTTATGTGATTTATTCAGCAATGCCTTTTATAAAACACAGTCCTTTTGTAAATGCTTTCTTAATTCACTTCCTTTGTAACTTTAGAGTTTCTTAAAGTAAGGCACACCTATAATGTCTGCCCTTGTAATAAGTATGTAAGAGTAAATATTTGTGAGATGTTACAGCATCCTAATATGTTTTACACTGTTAAAGTTTGTGTGAATTTAGAGTGAAAATATATGTATGTCTGCTTTTTCTTTCATGTAGAATCTCACGACTGGGTGGGTTCCTAGAGATCATGTGCTGTTGGGATGGAAAACTTGAAGTCCAGAATTTAGAACTCATTCCAGGTCATACACTGAAAGGGGACAAATTGGACCTAATATACCAGTCTGCTTTTCACAAAAAAAAAAAAAAAAAAAGTTTTAATCTGTGCTTAGAATATTCTTATAAGCATTGGTTTAATAACAATGTATTTAAATTCTCAACTTTTATATTTAGAAAGTCTCATGTAAATTTATCAGGTCTTGTTCAAGAAAGCCTTAAAGAGCAAATCATGAATAAAAAATAGCCACTTCTAGAAGTTGTTCCTTTTTTCAACACCATTTTTTAAAGCCACAGTTACGATATATGCACTCTATAAAAGGTCAGTTAGCAGATTCCCCAGGAGATTTAAAGTTTTCTGTTATCTTCTAAATGTCAAGTTGAAGTTAGAAATGTTACATTTGGGAGAATTTTGCCATAAAATAGTACATATGATGAAAAATGTATATTCCAGGTCAAGGATAAGGGAGCGGTAGGAAATCATACTTTGCCTCCAGAAGCCTGAGAGGCTCAAAGGCCAGATGAGTTGGCCACATCAGTTCCCAAACAGTCGCCCACTCCCTGAGATGGCAAGGATATTGAACTCTCTTTAAATCTTGTCCTCTTTTCACTGACTGACTCCTATGAACTGGTGTAAAGTAGTGCAAAAGATAGTTTTTCATACTTTTTTAATATGGGAAAGGCCAGAGCCTGCACATAAACTATAGGGTATGTTCTAGGAGAGGTCTGAAAGTATAAAGAGAAAAAAACAACCAATGGGACAAAGTGTTGATCCTAGTGCAGACCAGGGGAGTAAGTTTAAAAGCTCTGGTAGAAGGGTGACCTTTGAACAATTCTTTTTCAGAGCCTGGAGGAGAGGAGGTGGGGGTACATGTGGCTATAGATATCTTTGTTCATGTCTGAGTTTAAAGTTGAAAAAGTGCATTCCTGATCCCTTCCGTTTTCTCTGGAAAGCACGACAAGGCCATTTTCTAAAAGATTTGTAGGAGGGAATAAGGATTGGGATTGGAGGAGAGTCATGGGCATTTGGGATATCAGCTGTGGGAGTGGGGAGAATCTCTGATTAGGGACAGGTAAGAGTTCCCTTGCGGCAGTGAGAATCCAGCTGCAGTTGAGTACTGTGAATGTATAGTTTTACCAGTATGCCTGGTTATGTTAATTCTCCACCAGTGCAGAGCAACTTAGATATAGAAAGTAAGAATAAAGATGGTTAGAAAGAACCAAACATAAAAGCTTATAGGTTCACTTTATAAGAGAACCTAAATACAAAAACACCAAGGGTCTGGTAAGAGTGGTTAAAGTGGTTTACTATGAAAGTTTGACAGAGAAGAATGCAAAGCCATAAAGTTAGTAAAGCATCAGGAAAAAAGGATTGTGGAAGATCTCTAAGACAAAAGAACAGTTATCCTAGGAGTAAGGAAGTAAGAGATCTTGAAGGAAAGGAATGAAAAAATCTGTATATGTGATTTAGATCAGGGATGAGCAAACTTCCTGTAAAGGGGAAGAGATAGTAAATGTCTGTGACTTTGCAGGCCATATGAATTCTATTAGATTTCCCAACTATTCCCTTGAAGTTGAAGGCATTCATAGGTAAGTAAACAAATGGCATGGCTATGTTTCAGTAAAGCTTTATTTACAAAAACAGGGGGTGGTCTGTATTTGTCTCAAGGGCTATAGTTTGCTGACCCCTGTGCTAAAGACAATTTTCAGGATGTGGAGGAAGTGAAGTGGAGTGAAGGCTGTTTGAAACCAATGGGCTAAGATGCTTTAAGATAAAAATATTGAATATAAATGATCTAGATCTTACAGATATCTGGAGAAGACTTCACCCAACAACAACAGAATAACACATTCTTCATAAGTGTACAAGAAACATTCTCCAGGATAGATCATACACTAGGCCACAAAACGAGCCTCAGTAAATTTTAAAAGGATTGAAATCATACAGAGTGTGCTCTCTGATCATAGTGAGGTGAAATTAGAAATCACAAATCACTAACAAAGAAATTTGGGAAATTTTCAAGTCTGTGACAATTAAATAATGCACTCCTCAACTGCCAGTGGATCAAAGATGAAATCGCAAGGGAAATTACAAAATACTTTGAGATGAATGAAAATGAAGACTTAACACACCAAATATGGGATGTGATTAAAGCAGTGCTTAGGGGGAAATTTATAGCTGTTAATGCCAACATTTAAAAGGAGACAAATATCAAAATCAAAAATCTAATCTTTTCTTTTAAGAGAGAGAAGGGGCGATAATCAGGTCTGAGTTGGCCTGAGGAGATGGAATGGGATGAATGCCCAGATAGAGAAGTTGACCTTAGCTAAGAAGAACAGCTTCTCTTTGTAACGGGAGCATAGGAAAGTAGAATGGTTTATATGTTTGCTATAAGATTATAAATTTCTTATCTTTGCCACTTTCATCTGTTTTCTCTACAAAGTTGGAGTTGAGGTCATTTGTAGAGAGTAAGGGGAAATGGAGCATTGGAGATCTGAGGAATAGTATTTGTGTAGGATGTTTGAAATAGTCCTCCTATGGAGTTGACGAGAGAAAACTATTGAGAATTTCAGGCTGTTGAAGATCCTTTTGAGGATGGTAGTAGTGTGTTATAGAGGAACTACTGATCTGCCCTGTTGTGTAAATCCTTCAACTGTATTTAGGTATGTGGGTGAAGGCACCGAAAAGGCAAATATTTCCATTCATGTATACCTTGATGGGAGAAATGAGAAGGTAAATAGGCAGGGAAATATAGGATGTTGAAACTATGGGTCATGGTCAGTAAGATAGTTAAGGATAGAACTAAAGAAAGGAGAAAGCTAATGAATAGTGAGCAAATAGATCAGTAAACGGAAGGTCACCAGGAGGTCAAATACACAAATCAGCCTCACAGGGGCAGGGAAACTATTTTGTTCTCTAATGAGTCCCAGCCCCTGGAATAATGCATGGCACAGAGTAAGTGTAAAATATTTGTATTTGTTGAATGAATGATCATGGCAGAGCATGGATTACTTAGTAAGAAAGCTGGAAGAATGGGAGGTTGTGGTCAGAGTTAGATGCTTGAATGGGTGATAGAAGCATTATGGATAACACCTTGTATGTCTGACATGCACATACAGTAGGTTCTCAGTAACTAGTAGTCTTTATCATTAAGTTTTTTGGCCCTTTATGGGAAATAAGTATTTTTCCAGAAATTAAGTAGAGAGTCATTTCTCTACAAATGTGTGAATTGACATTTCCCAAATAAGTATCATTTAAAGCCACTGAAACAATCAGAGTTGTTAATTCTACCTCATATGGGCAGAATAAAAAAACAAACAAATAAATAAACAAACAGAATACTAGTAGGAATGATCTGCCTTTCCAAATTAGCCTAGTCTAGTTCTCAAAGCCAGAAGCTCAGAGTACTTCTTATGCTTTCTGTTGTTTTATTTTGCTTATCACAGGTGTGGACACTTTTAGATTCACGGTACTCTATTACCTTTCTAAAGTGTATTGATCTTTTGGTAGGCTTTGGAAGACCTCTTTTTTGCTTTTAATATAGAGCTGAAGTCTCATTAAAAATAGACTGTTTGCAAAGGAAAGGTTTACAGACAGAGGCTGAAATGGCAATAATTAATTTTTAAACAATGCCAGTTTTTTTCCCATTTAGCTAAATGTATCAAAGAAGTATTTTGATTTTGAGGATTCATCTCTTCTTCAGGTAACTTGCAGTAGTTCTTACCCTGTTTCTCTCCTACACCCCCACTGTGTAATTACTTGTACAAAGTAGATATTTAGTAAATCTGTACTGACTGATCTTTAATTATGTACTGAGTTCATTCAGGTTGTTTCGTAAGATGTTATGGAAAAACCCAAATGAACTTTTTGGCCAACCCAATAATAAGCAGTTCTGTGAAATGCCCTTCTCTCTACCTCTTTGCCTGGTAAATTTCTCTTATGATCCAGTTCAAGTATCATCTCTGAATTATCCCCCACTCTTGCAGGCAAATAATCAGGTCTCTGTCCTTAGAGTAGTCAACTGTTTTCTATCATATTACCATTATTTACTGGTATAGCTATTTCTCATCCTTGCCTTTTATCTACCAAGGAGCAGGGACTTTAGCTTATTCATCTTAGGGTCTCCATACCTTGTGTGTGCCTGCTGTGTATAAAGGGCTCCAGGTTTGTCTGGCAAATAGCATGACAGTGAGAAAACTCATTCTACAAGCATGCTGTAGGCTTATGTTGGAAAACCTTGCTTTCTAAAGGATTTTGCCTCTTTAAAATTTTCCTGCAGTTAGGATACTGCTGTTAGGTGAGCAATGATTAATTGGTTATGACTCTATAATCCAACCAGTGGATGTAATTAACTTAGAGAAAAGTTAGCCTTTTTCCCTACACCAACTTTTTTTTTCCCCTTTCTCTTTTTAAAAAAAAATTTAGGGACTTCTTTGGTGGTCCAGTGGTTAAGACTTCGCCTTCCAATGCAAGGGGCCTAGCTTTAATCCCTGGTCGGGGAACTAAGATCCCACATGCCACACACAGCACAGCCTAAAAAAATACACAATTTTGAAAGGTTACAAGTTCTTTTAGACATAGTTTAAAACATAGTTGTACGTAAAACATAGTTGATTTTCAATATACATATTTATTAAAAGGACAGATGTCCACCAAGTGACCATTATTTTTGTGGTGGCATTTTTATTTTTTAACTTTTTTCCCTAGATGTAATTTTTTCATTCTTTGAATTTTCTATTTCATGATATATATTAGGGGAAAATTCCATTTTTTAAAAGCTGTGATACATGATGGAGATATTTAAGAAAAATAATGCTTTGGTACAGTTTGGAACCAGGCAGCTGGTTCAAGATGGACCAGTCCATTCTCTGGTAACAAATCTCAGTGGCTTAGGAAAGCAAAAGTATATTTGCTGTAGGTAGACTGTGGTGCTTCTACATCCAATATTGCACATCCAATCCTCCTCCATCTCAAAGTGGTTTCCAAAGTTGCTGCAGCCAGAGGAGGGAGAGATGGAAGAGACCAGCCAGCTCTCACCTGCCTTAGCCCATGTCGTTTGCCATGGCCAAAACAAGTCCCATGGCCCCAAGCTTACTGCAGAGTAGAGTGGAAAATGCAGGGGAGCACATAGAATACAGTGTGTGCTGAGCACCAATTGTCTCTGCTAACACAACTATAACTTGTTTCATTTTACAGTTACTGTAATGAATGTATGTTGGATCCAGACTGTGGTTTCTGCTATAAGATGAATAAATCAACTGTTATTGACTCCTCCTGTGTTCCAGTTAATAAAGCATCTACAAATGAGGCAGCCTGGGGCAGGTATGTCGCTCATTACGTATCATAAGAATATACAATAAAATTTCAGAATGAGACTTATTTTTTTAATTTTTTAAGTTTTAGTTCATTTTTTTTGAAAATAATTTTTTATTAGTTATCTATTTTATACATATTAGGGTATATATGTCAATGCCAATCTCCCAGTTCATCCCACCCCCCTCCCCTCCCCCAGCTTTCCCCCGTTGGGGTCCATATGTTTGTTCTCTACATCTGTGTCTCTATTTCTGCCTTGCAAACTGATTCACCTGTACCGTTTTTCTAGTTTCCATATATATGTGTTAATATAAAATATTTGTTTTTCTCTTTCTGAGTTACTTCACTCTGTAGAGACTTCTTTTTAAACTTACAGAATGACTGCACTTATAGTCAATGACTCTACTTTTAAATTGGTCTTCTATTAAAGAATCTTTGAAACTGGTCTTTATAACTGCATTTCTTTGCAGCATATTCTGAGTGGATAGACAACATTGCAACTGTATGTTTCACAAACTTAGAGTATAAACTCAAGCCTAGACTTCAGGAAATGCAAATTCTGGACCCAACTTTGTCCTAATAAGCTACAGGAGTTTGGATCTTGAGGCAGGTATTTCTAAATATTGTCAAGGCAGTTTCTCCTGCTGGGTATTTTTTAATTACACCAATAATTTCCAAATCCCCAAACTTAAGTGAAAGACAGAAAATTGTCAAGTCAAAATGAATTGCTATCAGTTTAAATTCTTTCATTCTTATAGTACTTTCCTGGAAGTCAGAGAAATTAAACAAAATAAGGATAAAGTTGGTGATTATGGGCATGTATCAGAAACTATAAACCTTTCTCTTTTTCACAGATCACATTGGTTTATAGTAGGCACATAAATGAAATATTTGTACAGAACAAATATGAACTAATATTCATATTCATGGACACAAAAAGATGTAAATGTTATTTGACATGGCTTTAACCTCTTTTGTGTTTTAAATTCTCATAAAAAGGACAGTAGACTCTCATCTGTCAGCCTCCTGATACTGATGAAGGCAATGAAATCTGTAGTAAAGTGCTGTATCTCCTAGGAGCCATGAAGTATAATGTATCATCATTAATCATTATGCTGTTGTCATTAATCATTCTATTAGAGAATTACTCCAAAGAAGTAGAAGTAAATTATATGGTATTTGAGTGAAAATCCAGACCACATTTTTTTAAAGTCTTTATTGAATTTGTTACAATAAGGCTTCTGTTTTATGTTTTGTTTTGTTTTGTTTTTTTGGCCCTAAGGCATGTGGCATCTTATCTCCCCGACCAGGGATCCAACCCGCAATCCCTGCACTGGAAGGCAAAGTCTTAACCACTGGACCACCAGGGAAGTCCCCAGGCCACATTTTAAATACACTCATTAAAAAGAAATACATAAAAGAAATGCAGTTATTACTTAAAATGAAAACTTGAAAGAGCTTCTTTTAAAAACACCCAGAGTATACTTTTCATCAGTCAAGCTTTATTAGGAAGTTAATTGATTAAATATTTCTGGATGTAATCGTTTACAGTTTTAATCCTTATGATTTTTTCAACAGAAAAAATCTGAAAGTTACTAGTCAAGAATTATGAACGTAATGAAATATGTGTTATGTAGTTTCCTGTATTTCATAGAATTAACTTACAAACTCATGAGAAATGCCTGCTGATGGTAAGGGGACACTAAACTTACACGTTTCTCTTTTCCTCAGTAGACAGTCTAGAGGTCAGAGGGCTCAAAATAAGAGTTTTGTTCTTTTTGCAAATAACAAAGTGTACAACTTTTCAATAGAAATGTGTGTTACTTTTATTTCAACTTATTCTTTGATTTTATTTATATTTTTGTACCATTATTCCTTGGCTGCACACACTACTAGAGAAAAGTGAAAACAGATAATACTCAAGTAGGAAAAATACAAAACACTTTTATGTTTGTGGAATATTCTTAGAATAACCTCAAACTCTCCCCCCTGCCAAAAAAAAAAAAAACAGGTTTTCTCACTCTTCTCTGTGCTGAGCAACAAGCCTCCTAGCTTGGCCGCTGTGGTGGGTTGCCTCAGTCTATTCTAGAAGGAAAGCAAAAAATGCAGGATATGTTAACCATGAAAAATTCCTGCAACAGATTTTCCATTTGTAGGTAAAATAGTATTCACTGTATTTTTGTTTATTAGTTGGTTGATAGGCTTTATACAAGTATCTAGAATGGAATTTTCAGGGTAAAATCTACCATTACCTTGGATTCATATTCAAGATACACTATTTATAGATGTTTTAGAGTCAAGTATTGAGGCAATTCATAGACATGAACTCAGATCTCTACTCTAATTGTAGCTGTTTTTTGAAAAGACACCTGGTAGAATGGTAATACCATTCATGATATGTGGATAGTATGCTGATTTTGATGTACTCTGAATTATCTCAATGAAATGAAAACCATTTTTCCATATAATCAACTATAATTAGTTGGGCTTCTCATTGCAGGCTTCTCATTGCGGTGGCTTCTCTTGTTGCGGAGCGCAGGCTCTAGGCAAATGGGTTTCCGTAGTTGCAGCATGCAAGCTCAGTAGTTGTGGCACACGGGCTTAGTTGCTCTGCGCCATGTGGGATCTTCCCAGACCAGGGATCGAACCTGTGTCCCTTGCGCTGGCAGGCAAGTTCTCAACCACTGCGCCACCAGGGAAGTCCCTATGTAATTATATTTCAGTCATTTAGTTCTCCAAAAGAGATATACAAATGACCAAGCACGTGAAAAACTGTTCAGCATCACCAATCATTAGGGAAATGCAAGTCAAAACTACAGTGTACTATTACCTCAAACCCCTTAGGATAAAAAACAACAGCAACAACAAAAAACAAACAAACAGAAATTGTTGTGAAGGATGTGGAAGAACTGCAAACTGTCTGCACTGTGGATAGTAATGTAAGATGGTGCAGCCAGTATGGAAAACAGTATTTTAAGATAGATTTATAACAACTCCATTTCTGGGAATATATCCAAAAGAATTGAAAGCAAAGTCTTAAAATTATATTTGAATACCCGTGTTCATAGCACCATTATTCACAATAGCCAAAAGATCGAAGCAACGCAAGTGTTATTTGACGGATGAATGGATAGCGAACTGTATATACATACAATGATATATTATTGATATTTAGAGAAAAGAAATTCTGGCTACTACAACATGAATGAACCTTAAGACATGATGATAAGTGAAATGAGCAAACAGCCTATGACTCTACTAATATCAGTTACCCAGAGTAGTCAGATTTGCAGAGACAGAAAGAAGAATGTGGTTGCGACAGGCAGGGGAAGGAAGGGAATGGGGAGTTGTTGTTTAATGGGTGTGGAGTTTCAGTTGTGGAAAATAGAATGAGTTTTGGAGATTGCTTGCACAATTAGGTGAATATACTTAACGCTACTGAAAAGTACAATTAAAAATGATTAGAATTTAAAATGGTTAAGATGCTAATTTTTATGTAATGTGTACTTTACAATGAAAAATTTTAAAAAAGAAAACCCATGTTAAAATCATTTAACATTTTTCTAGAAAATGTATTACACTGAGCTGATGGAAAACCTCCTCCTGCCGGTACATCCTGTGTACCTCCCACATGCATCCCACACACAGGCAAATATAGGTTTAATTCACAGCTGAACTTGAGGGAAGTGCCCAGGTGCCACCAATGAGAAGGAGAGCAGCGAGCCCACGTGGAAACCCAACAGCCCATGGGAATATCAGAACAGAAGCTGGCCTAAAAGGTGGGAGGCTAGTGTTTTAGGTGCTGAGAAGACAAAGCTGTAGGTCTTGCCCCTGAAACTATGACGGGCTACCTAGGCTCTGAAACAGAGACAAGAAAAACTGTTGGGCTGGGCTGGGCAAGCTGCAAAATTCTCTGTGGCCCACTTGGGACCTTGACTAGAAATAGTGTCACACATGAGAAAGCAAAACCAGGAGCCTTCACTGTGGGGAAGTATGGCGTCTGATTTCACACTGCCTTTGTGAAGGGGAGCCATAGGTGGAGAAACATGAATATTAAAAAAAAAAAAAAAAAAGTGGGTTGCAGACTGGAGACATCCATAGAGGTAATTCAGAAATAAACATGCAGTTGTCAGAACCCAGGACACATGAGACTTCCATGGAAAACAAATATGAGATAGCAGTCAAAAATTTAAAACTACATCAATTTCTGAAGGAAAGAAAGCCACCAAGTGTGACAGGTGGAAAATGAATACCTAAAGAACCTTGTATTACCAAAAAAAATTTTTTAACAGTCTTTAAAATAATATGTTTAAAAGAAAAGAAGGAAATAGTATAATTTTTTCAATTATACTGAAAGCTGCACACTTATGATTTGGGCAGTATATGGGTATATATGTGTGTGTGTATATATACACATATATACATACTGATATATAACAAATGTTATACTTAAATTTTGTGAGAAAAAAAAACTTGGAAAGCTAAAATTCTAGATAAATAACATAGAATGTGGTATGGGAACTTTGGGGAAAAAGCCCTCTACATTCTTTTGTTTCTTTTCAGAAAGAACTGGAGATTATAATTAGTTTTGCAACTTGTTAAATATAGGTGTTAAAAATATAATTGTGATCTTTTGAAGATATATACTAGTACAGAGAGAAAAAAGATAATCAATCAAACTAATAAAGACAGGAAAAGGGAGAAATTACTGGAAAAAAACATGGTGAAGAGAAACCACCACCAAACAAAACAAAACAAAACAAAACAAAAAAAACAGCAAAATTAGTTACATGTAAATGTGTCTGTTATTAGAGTGAAAATAACTCAATTAAACATACCTATTAAAGACAAAGCTCCTCACATGGGATTTTTTCAATGCAGTTATATATGCTGTTTACAAGAGATAATCATAGAAAGGTTGGAAATAAAGGAGTGGAAAAAATTAGATAAGTGCTCAGTCAAGAATCCGAAAAATAGCAGAGATTAGGGAATTTGAAAAACTTAATAATGAGTTTGATATGAGTTAATGAACCTGACACAAAGAGAATTTCATTCTTTTCAAGCAAACATAGAGCACTTATGAAAATTTACCATATTCAAACACAAAGAATACATTTATATAAATGTAACTTCCAATAAATTCTAAGTAAATTCAGATAATCAGTATTGTGCAAAACATTTTTTCTAACCAAAATGCAATGATAAGACTGCAAAGCAATAGAAAGGTATTTCTCACCCCTTCAACTTTAGACTCAAAACTTAAAAAAAACCTTCAAATTAATTAATTTGTTAAGAAGAAATCATAATGGAAATAAGGACATGAAATTAATAACTGACAAGATCCACAAGAAGTGAGAGATAGAATACAGGATTAGCCTGTAAACAGAGGATGGAAATTAAAAGATAAGAGGAAAAAGTAATACAAAGCAAAGAAATACTAAAGAAGATCAAAAAACAAAAGTTGGTTCTTAGAGAAGACAAATTTAATGGAGAAACCTTTAGCCATACTGGTTGAGGAGAGAGAGAAGGCACAGGTAATATTTAGAATGACCAAAAAGGGCATATAAAGATAGTAGAGATTTTAAAAATCATAAGAGAATATTAATAATAATGTTGTCTAGTGCATTTGGAAACAGGTAAAATAGACAGTTTTCTAGAAAAAAAACATAACTTTCCAGAACCAACTCGATACCTCTGTGAAGTGTGATTTTTATTCCTGTTGTACAGATGAAGACAGTGAGGCTTAGAGGATCTGAATTAACTTTCTCAAAGTCAAAAAGCCAGTAAATCCATTGCTTTCAGGGGAGCAACAATTGGGTGGTAGGAAGATGCACACTTTTGAGTCAGATAGTTTTAAATTTGAGCGTTTATCATTTACCTCATAAGTGGCACTGGGACAGCCTGAGCCTCCCTGAGCCCCAGTCTTCATCTGTAATATGGGAATAATATAATTGCTGTGTTGAACAATATGGTTTCTATTTGTTTTTATTGAAGTATAGTTGATTTACAATATTGTGTTAGTTTAAGATGTATAGCACAGTGATTCAGTTATTTTTTTCAGATAATATTCTATTATAGGTTATTCAAGATATTGAATATAATTCCCTGTGCTGTACAGTAAATCCTTTGTTGCTTATCTATTTTATGTTTGGTAGTTTGTCTGTTAATCCCATACTCCTAACATACAATAAAACATACAATATTCCATTATATGTATGTGTATATATATACATTTATGTGTATGTGTGTGTGTATACACACATATATACTGCATCTTCTCTATCCATTCATCTGTCTATAGACAGATTAATTCCAGGTCTTGGCTATTATAAATAGTGCTGCTATGAACACTGGGGTACATATATCTTTTTGAATTGGAGTTTTCATTTTTTTCTGGATATATACCCAGGAGTGGGATTGCTTGATCATGTGGTAGCTCTATTTTTAGTTTTTTAAGAAACCTCCATACTGTTTTCCATTGTGGCTGCACCAATTTACCTTTCCACCAACAGTGTTTGAGGGTTCCCTTTTCTCCACAACAGTATGGTTTTCATGAAGTTTAAATGTGTATTTCTGAAGACACTTGTAAAAATGCAATGTTCTGCACACATGTAAGTAGAAAATATCCTGTAATAATTTTTATTTTTTTATAGTTGTCAATAACAAATTTTCTAGGTTAGAATAAGCACTTCCTAACAGATAAGTGCATTAGAATACTTTCTTTTTACTTATCTGTGTCTGTTCATCCACCTCCATCTCTCCTGGCTTTCTATACACACAAAAACAAAAATAATCTGTTCTGGTACTTCAAACATCCTGACTCTTTAAAAGTATTGTTAATGAGGGATACTTTCTTAAAGTGCTGATTCAGTATTTATTTCCTGTAATACATTTTCACTCTGTAATTAGACACACCAAAATAGCTAGATAGCTCCTTATTTGGCAATTCATTGTTCTAACTTGCACTGAAAATGTCTGGTTTATTGCCTTCATTCAGCAGATATTTTTCTCAAAGCTGCACTCTGATACAACACCCAGCCTATTTTCCCAGCGGCCCACCCCTCTCCCACATAGAATTCTAGTCAATCGAAACCCCCTGCTATCACCCTAATTTCCAGTATGATTTCCCATCTCTTTTCTTTGCCTTTCCTCATGCTGTGCTTTCTGCCTAGGATTTACCCTCCTTCTCCCTCTTTTGAATCTCTGCCTCTGACTTTTAAGCATTATTTTTTACCCAAATCAGATGTCACTTTTTCCTTGCAGTCTCTCTGTTTAGCCCCAAAGAACAATGTTTTTTAAATCCCCTGTTGTCCTCTAGCACTTTCATACATAACTTATGTGATAATAATACTGTCTTATGTGATAGTGATTTGAGGTTGGATGTATCTTCTCTTTTAGATTATAAATTTCAATATCCGTATCCTGCACTATTTTGAATGCCCAGGTGCCTTACCAGACATTCAGTCAATAATCATTAAATAACAAAATGGGAAAGGCTGCCATCACCAGAAAATATATAAGGATTTGAAAGTACCAAAGTTCCAAATGAGAGGATATGATGTTCCCATCATTTCATTTTAGTGGTATCTTCTACATTCATTCTAAAGAAAAATTGAGAATGATGTGATTTTAAAAAACAATGTTAAATGTTTACCTGGTACTCATTAAAACACTAAGGAAGTTTAAAAAATAAAAATTAACCACATACTCCAAATATGCATACTACATATTGCTTGTAGTCATACTACATGAAAAATACTTTTCAGTAATTATTGGAAAAAATATTCAACACATTTCCTCAAAACATTCACTGGTATGCTAGGGGAGCAATATATCTATGGTGACACTATAAAATCAGCTGTATTATGGAAGTAAGCCAAATAGCATAAAGGGAATTTTCCCTTTATCATCTCTTCCTTTTTAATTTTTAAAGACATATATCAGTTTTGCATTTAGAAAAGGGAATTTATCATTAACAAACTATATCAGTATCTTAATTATTCATATACAAGACTGATATTTTTATTAATTTTTTCATATTAGGGATTTAAAATCCTCAAGCTGTGCTCCTAAACTAATAACGGTATACTTCAAAATTAATTTTTGCTAGCATATATCTTATGTAGAGAGAGAAGTAACAGAGAATCAAGTACAGGATACTTTTAATCAATTTTGCTGTGTTTTAAATTATTATAATTTTTTTATTGAAGTAAAGTTGATTTATAATCTTGCAGATGTAGAGCAAAGTGATTCAATTATACATATATGTATTCTTTTTCAGATCCTTTTCTATTATAGTTATTACAAGATATTGAATACAGTTCCCTGTGCTATATAGTAGGTTTTTGTTGCTTACCTGTTTTATATATAGTAGTCTGTGTCTGTTAATCCCAAATTCCAAATTTATCTCCTCCTTTCCCCTTTGGTAGCCATAAGTTTGTTTTCTACATCTGTGAGTCTCTTTCTGTTTTGTAAATAAGTTCATTTGTATCAATTTTTTAGATCCCATATAAAATATCATATGATATTTGTCTTTGTCTGACATTCTTCACTTAGTATGATAATCTCTAGGTCCATCCATGTTGCCGCAAATGGCATTATTTCACTCTTTTTTTTTATGGCTGAGTAGTATTCTGCTGTGTATATATACCATATCTTCTTAATCCACTCATGTCAATGGACATTTAGATTGCTTCCATGTCTTGGCTAGTGTAAATAGTGCTGCTATGAGCATTGGGGTGCATTTATCTTTTCAACTTAGACTTTTCTCTGGATATATGCCCATTGTTCTCTGGGGCTAATCAGAGAAACTTGAAGAAAAAAATGATTAAAAATAATGCTTAGAAGTCAGAGGCAGATATTCAAAAAACGGAGAGGGAGGATAAATCCTAGGCAGAAAGGAGTGGGATTGTTGGATCATATGGCAACTCTATTTTTAGTTTTTTAAAGAACCTCTGTACTGTTCTCCGTAATGGTTGCACTAATTTACAGTCTCACCAACAACGTAAAAGGGTTCCCTTTTCTCCACACCCTCTCTAGCATTTATTATTTATAGACTTTTTAATGGTGGCTATTCTGACTGGTGTGAGGTGATACCTCATTGTGGTTTGATTTGCATCTCTAGTAATTAGCAGTGTTGAGCATCTTTTCACATGCCTATTGTCCATCTGTATGTCTTCTTTGGAGAAATGTCTATTTAGGTCTTCTGCCCATTTTTTGATTGGGTTGTTTGTTTTTTGATGTTGAGCTGTTTTTGTATTTTGGAAATTAATCCCTTGTCAGTTGCATTGTTTGAAAATATTTTCTCCCATCCCTTAGGTTTTTTCATTTTATTTATGGTTTCCTTTCCTGTGAAAAGCTTTTAGGTTTAATTATGTCCCATTTGTTTATTTTTTTGTTTCCATTACTCTAGGAGACAGAGCCAAAAAAATATTGCTGTGATTTATGTCAAAGATTGTCCTGCTTATGTTTTCCTCTAGGAGTTTTATAGTATCCAGTCTTACATTTAGGTCTTTAATCTATTTTGAGTTTATTTTTGTATATGGTATTAGATAATGTTCTAATTTCATTATTTTACATGTAGCTGTCCAGTTTTCCCAGCACCACTTATCGAAAAGACTGTCTTTTCTCCACTGTGTATTCTTGCCTCCTTTGTTGTAAATTGACCATAAGTGCATGGGTTTATTTCTGGGCTTTCTATCCTGTTCTTTTGATCTATGTGTCTGTTTTTGTGCCAATACTATACGGTTTTGATGACTGTAGCTTTGTAGTATAGTCTGAAGTCAGGAGTATGATTCCTCCAGTTTCATTCTTCTTTATCAAGATTGTTTTGGCTATTCAGTGTCTTTTGTGTTTCCAGACAAATTTTAAAATTTTTTGTTCCTGTTCTGTGAAAAATGCCATTGGTAATTTAATAGGGATTACACTGAATCTGTGGATTGCCTTGAGTAGTATCATCATTTTAACAATATTGATTCATCCAATCCAAGAACATGGTATATCTTTCCATCTGTTTATGTGGTCTTCAATATCTTTCATCAGCATTTCATAGTTTTAAGAGTACAGGTCTTTTTGCCTCCTTGGGAAGGTTTATTCCTAGGTATTTTGTCTTTCTGATGTGATGATAAATGAGATTGTTTCCATAATTTCTCTTTGTGATATTTCATTGTTAGTGTATAGAAATGAAATATATTTCTGTATATTAATTTTGTATCCTGAAACTTTGCCTAATTCATTGATGAGCTCTGGTAGTTTTGTGCTGGCACCTTTAGAATTTTCTATGTATAGTATTATGTCATCTGCAAATAGTGACAGTTTTACATCTTTCTTTTCAATTTGGCTTCCTTTTATTTCCTTTTCTTCTGTGATTGCTGTGGTTAAGAGTTCCAAAACTATGTTGAATAAAAGTGATGAGAGTGGACATCCTTGTCTTTTTCCTGATCTTACAGGGAATGTTTTCAGCTCTTCACCATTGACTATGATGTTAACTGTGGGTTTGTCATATGTGTCCCTTATTATGTTGGGTATGTTCCCTCTATGCCCACTTTCTGGAAAATTTTTACCATAAATCGATGTTAAATTTTATCAAAAGCTTTTTCTGCATCTATTGAGATGATCATATGGTATTTATTCTTCATTTTGTTAGTATGCTGTATCACATTGATTGATTGGTGGATACTGAAAAATCCTTGCATTCCTGGGATCTTTTTAATGTGTTGTTGCATTTGGTTTGCTAGTATTTTGTTGAGAGTTTTCGTATCTATGTTCATCAGTGATATAGGCCTGTAATTTTCTTTTTTGTGTGATACCTTTGTCTTGTTTTGGTATCAGGGTGATGGTGACCTCACAGTTTTGCTTTTTAAATTACACTTTTCTTCATACTTTTGCTTGAATAGAGTCATTATGCTATTGGTTTGGCCAAAAAGTTTGTTTGGGTTTTTCTGTAAGATCGTATGGAAAAACCCAAACAAAGTTTTTGCCCAGCCCAATAGATTAATCCCTTTAAGATCTGTAGCTTTATAGTATATATTTGTAACTTTTATCTATCCATAAATAATTTCAGCGATCACATGCCTCTGGGTTCTTCTTCTTTCAGATCCAGAAACTAAGACTCTCTTGGATTTAGTGACTATCGGTATTGCAGATTCTGATGCTATTTATGTTGCACAGTGTATAAATCAGAAAAGAGCAAAACATTCTGAATAATTTATCTCCCTCCTCCATGTTAATTTGTCCAATTTCTTAGTTGACATTTAATTATAATAAATAAACACATTTTAACAGTTTTATCTAAGTAGTAGTGTTCATAATGTTTTGACTACCCCTCATCTTAGGCCAAAACCTTACATTTATAGTCACTCTCTTTTCCTTTTACATTTTTTAAAATTATTCTTCAGTTTATACTTCATCTGAAAAGTAGTCTGTGCACTATTTCTCACTAAAGAAGACTGTAAGACTTTTTATATGAGGATAAGGGCTGCGGCATGAATTGCATGTGCTTGGTAAATATTGCAGAAATGAATCTTGGTTCATCAAATAACAGTGCAATTAAGCAACATAAGGTGTGGCACTGCAGAGGTGAAGTACTGTCAGAAAGGGGGCATAGGGAGCGGTAGGAATAAGAAGAAGGAAAATTCATGGCTGGAGCTGATACTGGAAATATGAGTTTTGATCAGAGTTTCAGAAAGCTTTATTTAGGAGTTCTGTTTTGGCTTTTGTAGATGTGGAAATCATACTGGTAATGATTTTAGGTGAATGACTTTATATGATACCTGGATGTGGATATGACATTATATCATATAGAGAGACACAGTTCTCTTTCAAATATTTTAAATATATTAAGAAGAAAATCAGTTGGCATGATTTTAACACTTGGCAGGAAACATTAACTAGAAATTAATAACATTGTGTTTTCCATTCCATTTTATTTTAATTATCGTCTGTTCTTGGCAAGTGCGTTTGATTGTATTATTGTTCAAAATATCTGCTGCACTAGCTAGGGAAGGATTAGCTTTCCCTGGCCCATTCAGTCTTATCCACATGACTTGCTCTGGCCAAGGAAATGAAAGTGGAACCAATCTGTATCACTTCTAAGCTGAAGCTTTAAAAGCAAAGATTGGCCATATCCTCTTTTCCCTCTTCAGTAAAGTTGGCAATATCCCAGAATAGAAGGTGTTCCAGTAGCTTTGGTCACAGAGTAAAGAAAATGTGGAGCAGAATCACAACTGACCTTAATGGAACAACAGCACGAGCAGTAAATTAACCCAGTTTATGGCACTGGTATTTGGGGCTCTTTTGTTACCTCTGCATAACCTATTCTCTTCTGACTGTTAAAGCAAGATGAACTGTATTCCACTGTGCAAGTGGCACAAAATTTACTTACATGATATAAAAGGAAGCTTTAAATAAACAAATAATTGTTTGTTAAAAAAAGATAAGGTTAAAAAAAAAGATGTGGTTACCAAATGCCTTAACTTTGAGGAATATTGCTATATGTGGTAGGAGCTGTTAGGTTTCTAAGTAGGGGCTAACATGAATGGCTTTGGGTTTAGAAGGTAAAATTCTGATAGAAAATGGAGGAAAGCATCTTTAAAAGAACAGGTAGAAGGTAAGGCAAAGCGTTTGGAAATTTATTAGTATAAGGGATATATGGAGGGATGGTATCTGCATTTTAAAATGTTGTTATATATATATTTTAATAAGACATTTAAAGGGAAGACTATACACACTGCTATGATACAAAAAAAGAATAGCATTAGAAATCCAAATACTCTCAAGAAGTTTCTTGCTAGACAGCATGTGTGAACTAAAATCCAATTATTCAGATTAAAGAGCTGCTGCCTCAACACACATCATTTAGTACTCAGGTCCTCCCTACTCTCATGGTTTCAGTGCTAGCTTCAGTAAAAAATAAACAAAATTGGTTTTCCATTAGATATCATCTGGGTTTACAGCGTCTACAGTTTGTACAGTAACAATTGCATGTTTTATCCGCTTGGAATTTGCAAAGACATTCATGAACCAGTACCAATCAGAAGTCTTACTGTTTCAAAATAATACCAAAATGGCAGTCTGGAAACTGAGAACACAGTACTCTGTCACCATGATTCCTGGGAAGAATTCATTATAACACTGTTCACTGTATCGTCACTTGTCATCTATTATGATGTGTTGCCCTTTTTCATCCAAGAATTTAGTTTTAAAGTAAATAGTTCCAAAGTGTTAACCAACTTTGTTTTTATTTCAGAGTCACATGTGCCCTGCAACTGTCTAAAAAATAAAATAATTTTTTCCTTTTTGTTGTTTTTTTTTTTATTTGATATATGAGTTTTGGGGAAAAGGTTGGAAGTAGACCTGTTATGCATGTAAAAACTCATATATATTAATATTTTTATGTTTAATTATTGGTAGGTTGGATTTTTGAATTTAAATTCTATTCATGTTGGTGTAGCATTTGTAACTGGAAATACAAAGAGGTTTTTTTTTTTTCTGAAGTCATTTTATAACAGTGAAATTTGATATTGTGCTATATGTTATTAAAAATGTATTTATTGATAAAAAGACACAGACATTACCTCAAGATTTATAATCTAGGACAGATAGAAGCATTTATTCAAGCAAATTTCAAAGTTATTATAAATAAATGAATGTTTCTTTTACAAATAGATAAAAAAAGAAGAGAATTTACCATGTATACTACTTAGGGTCAAGGCCATTTGGGAGAGAAGGTATGTGAAAATATGTTGTAGAATGTGCAAATATGGAATGCGTTTTAAAAGACAAACCTTTTAGGAATTTCAAATAATGGAAAGCTTGAGGAACAAATGTTTATGGAAATCTATGAGGCAGAATATTTCAGATACAAAATATAGACTGTAAATATTTATAAAATTATGTATTCCAACCTTAAATATATTTTAAAATAATGTTGAATTCCCCATATCATGGTAACTTACTTGAACTTTCTATGACATAACTCAGGAAAATATCTTTCAGATACAAAATATAGACTGTAAATATTTATAAAATTATGTATTCCAACCTTAAATATTTTAAAATAATGTTGAATTCCCCATATCATGGTAACTTACTTGAACTTTCTATGACATAACTCAGGAAAATAAACCCATTAATAAATCATTAATTTGTTTTATGAGCTTTTTAGCCCCATGAAAATATATCATATATTATTCTGTATTATTTTTTCCATCTTTATTGAGGTATGATTGATAAATAAAAGTTTTTTATACTTAGGTTGTACAATATGATTTTCTTAAGGTGTGTAACATGATGTTTTAACATGTGTACACATTGTGAAATGCCTACCATCATCAAATTACTTATCACACCCAGCACTTCACATTCTTACTTTTGTGTGTTTGTGTATGGTGAGAACATTTAAGACTTACTCTCAGCAAATCTCAAATATAAAATTCAGTATTGTTACCCGTAATCACCACGGTGTACACTGGAGCCCCAGAGCCTATTCATCTTATAACTGGAAGTTTGTGCCCTTTGACCGATATCTCCCTATTTCTTGCATTCTCCAGACTATGGCATTCTACTCTCTGGTTCTATGAGCGTGACCTTTTTAGATTTCACATATAAGCGAGATCATACAGTATTTGCCTTTCTGTGTCTGATTTATTTCACTTAGCCTAATGCTCTCCTGACTCATCCACATTGTCAAAAATGGCAGGATAGTCCTCTTTTTATGGTGGAATAATATTCCTCTGTGTGTGTGTGTGTGTGTGTGTATACACACACACCTACATAAAACCATGTTTTTTTTGTCCATACATCCATGGGCAGACACTTAGGTTGTTTCCATATTTTGGCTTTTGTGAATAACACTGCAATGAACGTTGCTTTTTTATTTTTATTTTTTTATTATTCTTGATAAAAATTTCATTTAAAGCTTACAAATGAAACTGATGTGGCATACATGGAAACTCATTTATTAAAATACTCGAGCTATCCAGACTTCTGAAACATCAGGGATGGGAAACTATTGTTCAAATAACTGTAGTTATTTTGGTTTTTGTGGGTGCATGCTGGTTGACTGAAAACTGATTAGTAATGGAAAATCATCTTCCTTGCTTTAGCATTGCACTTCTAGGAAGTAGATGATTATGCAGACCTCGTGTTACTTTTTAATTATTTGGCTTAGGAAATGGGAGGTCAGAATTCTGCTCAGGGCGATCTAGGGATGAAAGAATGGGCAGAACAGAGTTAAGTCAACATTTTATATTTCAATAACATCTGAAACTCTTTTCTACATCTGTGCATTCAGACTGTAGTTGTCATCTGGGGGGAACATATGAAATTTATTATCTACATATATTCTGCCTATTTATTCAACCAACATTGACTAATAACTTTGCCTATAACCTAAAATAGGATTGCAAAGTTTAGTATTCTTAAAAATTGGGAGAGATCAAGGACAGTTAAACAGACTTGAAAAAGACTTTCAAAGGTGATTACAAAGCACAGAAATGTCCTTGCCCTGGGCAAAATCACAGAAGCCACTTTTAGTAACATCAGAGTTAAACAAAGGATGTATTATTGCCCAGAACATCCTCTTCCCTGTTAACAAAGCTATTCTTCTAAGTTCTTCATTGATTTATAAGATATCTAATATCTTGGGAGCAGTGAACATTTAGCAAATAATTCTTGATATAGTGTTACAACTTTGATGCTTTAAATAGAAATTAAGAAGGAAATAGTCTTTGTCTTTTACATTTAAACCAGGAAGCATATTTAGGACTGCTGCTCATTTAAGCCTGAGAATATCTATATGATTATTTCTGTCTGCCCTGAGCCAGGAGGGAGGCAAGCTCTGAGAATTCACAAAGGGGAGAAAATGTTTCCTCTACCCATCCTAGGTTCTCAGCTAGGCTCTGTAACAAGACAGACTAACCAGAGAAAATGAACTGAAGTTTATTAACATCTATATCTCATATACACATGTTGATGTGAGAAGCTCAGGAATGAGTAAGTCAAAGAGGTGGCTTAGAATTCAAGCTTATGTAGCATTTTCAACAAAGAACAATAAATTTTAGAAATGTGACAAGACAAAACAAAGGACCTTGAGTGTCTAGAGGTGGCAAACTGTAGGAAGGCAAATACATGGGAAAGGAATGGGAGATCAAGGCTAGTTGGTAAAGTTTGTTACATGCGTTCCTCTGGTGCCACTTCCAGGCTGATAGGGTCTAAAGTTGTTCACGTGATTAACTTTTATCCTTCCTGATAGAGACGGAAGGAGGGACATCTTTCTAAATTTATGTCCTGCTTTTAGACAAGTAGCGGAAGGGCAGAGAGCTTTTCTTGCTTTTGCTGCTTCTTAATTGCCTTTAGATCAGAATAATTCTTATAGGAAAAAGGCTATTTTGGCATGATGTATTCTGGTTTCCTTTATTTGGCATAACTGTGAAGGGGGATCACACACCTAGGGATGTCAGTTGGGTCACAGGAGCAGGTCAAGGGAGCTCAAAAGCAGAGTACGAATGCAGGAAGTAAATTAGGAAGTGTGGGGAGAGGTTAAAGAGCTGGAAAATGGTATCATAAAGGTATCCAAATTGGAAGGACAAAGTAGAGAAGAATCTGGAGATAAAAAGGGCGAACAGACAAATTCCAGGAAGGCAGCTCAGGAAACACACTGATAACATAAGTCAGTCTTCTCTGCAGTGAGTTTTTTCTCGCTTGCAGATCTCTCTTGCCTGGGCGAGGTACTGCCTTTGAAGTAAGCAGAATTGGTCTAGATGTTGACAAAGTCTTCCTAAGATTGACAGCTTTGAGTTTTTCTTACAGATTTAGTATTTAGTATCAATAGCTGTATATTGAATACATTGGGTATAGATATTTCTTAAATATATATTTAACATATACAAAAAGCTAAAGATGAGAGAGTATGTATAGCATTAAATTTTATTATCTACTGTGTACAAATAACTTTTTTTGAATGTAGATGAAAGGTATTATATCTTTGTTTCATCAAATCTCTCAGCAATCATCACTTTCTTTTCTCAACTGGTTTCTATAAATTTTTCATGTCCTATAATGTAACCATTTCATTTCAGGCAAGGCATTGTTTTCTGCTTTAGAAGAGGAGGTGATGGAATATAAATTATTGAGAGTCTAAATTTGTGGAGCATGTAATCCACAATTGGAAGCTGGCAGAGCCCATCCTAAATTGAAATAGGAATGGAGCTGACCACCCCATGAATTTACTTGTGATTTGTAGCAGCAATGTAACCTTGACTAATGACCTCCTCCATCCTACCCCACACATACCACCACTCCTGAAATGTGACATAAAACCGGTTGTGAATTAATCTGAGTCTTTGGAAAGACACTTTCTAGCCCTTACGAATTTGTTTTGCATATTCCTGAGTGAGATGTTCAAAGAAGTTAGTGTTTCCCCAATACCACTCATTCTTTTATCTTCCAGTTCAAAAAATTGAAGAAGATATTCTGTGTGCTGTTTTGAAAAGAGGAGAAAGCCACTCACTAACTACATATTCTTTTTCCCCATTTCAAGGCATTTGTGGCTATTGGCATTCTAAAATTGGAAATGACCCAAACCACACTGGAATAATAACATACTTGCCCAAGATAAGAGAAATGATCAGGTACACCTAGTGTATTAGATATAAAACAAGTTTAAAGCATCTGGTCCTCTATGCTTTTTTTTTTTAAAGTCTTTCAAACTCTTAAAAATAATATTCAGAATCCTTCTGAATTCCATAAAGCATTGCTTATCACCAACTTATCCCTAAGAGATAAGCAGAATAAAAGCCAATGGATAGAGTTTCAGGCAGCATAGTCCAAAGAGACTCATGAAAGGGCAGGTTTGTTTGTTTGTATTTGTTTGTTTTTTAATCTAGTGTTTTTTTTAATTTATATGAATTCTCCTTTATATTCTAAACTATAGCCACATTCAGTTTAGTATTATAATGGTTATCACTTATCCATTAATTTTTCTAGACAAGTCCAACCTACCACCTTCCATCTCATCCTTCATCCCATCGGTAAAAAAAAGGAAAATTTTTGTTCTTCGGAAATGTGTGTTTATTCTGTAGCACGTGCTAATTTGAGAAGCGTGACAATAAAGCATAGACCCAACCCAGAAATGAACACTCAGTTCACTAGAATTTTAAGAGGAATAGGCAAATTCTAGTGAAACTATTTCAGACTTCAATTCAGTATCACTCTAGGACACATGATATGCCTCATGGATTTAAATGTTATAGTTAGAATTTTGTGAACACTGTCAGATCTACAGTATAGCTAACTGAGTAATACTTCAACATTTAATTGAATTCCTTGAAAATATTGCTCTGAGCAAAAGGGAAAATATTTCAGAAACCTCTGGATTTATGTCACCAACTGATTCTGAACTGTAAACATTAAAAGATTATTTTACTTCTCCAGTTTTTTTGCTACATTTATTTTATATTAGGCTCTCTTACAGAGTGGTGGCCTGGGATATAATTTATCGACTAAAATAGTAGTTAATTATTTTTCCCAGACTGGAAATATAGGAAGTTATTTCATTATAGCTAGCATATATTAAGATACTTTTCAGCTATTACTCCAAAACACCCTATTCTCAGCCACTTAAGTACAACTGCTCTCTAGTACTTTGTCTATAACCTATAATTGTTTTCTTATGTTGCATTATGGTTATTTATATACGTGTTTTCCTCTGACTGTCCACAAACTGGAAACTTCTCAAGGCCAAAGTTAGATAGTGTTGTTCTGTCTGCCAGGTATTATGCCTGGCACATAGAAATCTCTCAGTACGTGTGAATATTGTTGAAAGAATATTAATAAAGAAAATGAGAGTGCTCCAGCCACGAGTCCTCTAGGTGTTTTGACAAAGAATCTGTCAGTTTTATTCTTCTGGATGATTTTGTGTAATATGGACAAGGCCAGACTTTTTTGAGAAACTTGTAGTAGACATGAAAATAGTTAACAATAAAGGCCAGACCATCATCATACCCACTACATCTCACAAGTTTCTAAACCTTATTCTGTTTCCTCTTTTTCTATTTCTGACTCATAGTTGAGTATATGGGATTCCGGAAGATTTTTTCAAAAGTCTAAAATGAATTGGCCTCTGGTATAACAGACAGAAAGCACTACATGGAGTCAGAAGACTGATTTTTGTCTGGACTCAGTAACTGACCACAGTATGCCCTTGGGTCATTTATTTCACCTGTCTGGTCATCAGTTTGCTTATCTTTAAAATGGAAGGAAGCATTTTACTTGCCATGCAAGATCATTGAAAAAGTCAAGTGAAAACATATGTGAAAAGAATATGTACTCTTGATTAAAAATACCTGATTATAAATCTCATTACCACAGACTGTAGATAACATCCACAATCTAAGATAACGTCCTGATTTAACTATGTAGACTGGAATTACATACCTAATTGGCAAATATAAAATTAAAAATTTCTTTCTTAAGCATTCAAGTATTTTGAGATGAAGAGGAGTTCATTTTCCTATAAATGCACTCTTTAAGTTTATAAGAACTTTCATCAATTCATTTTCATTAAATCTTATACAATTATACCCATGCTTAGTATTATCAGTTTTCATCAAATTTCTTTATTGAGTCAGTATGTTATTTGATAACATAAAATCAGCTCAAGCCTTCTTGTATTTTTCTTAAAGTATATTTCTACTTCACCCTCTACTTGTAAAAAGTTTAGGCTGGTGGAAAAAAAATGTACACTGAGGAAGTTATAAATAATTCATTAAATGTCATGAGCTTATTCCTCATAAACTATCAACTGCTGTCTATATCTGTAGCTCATTTCCGTGAGTGGTAAAGCAATGACATTAAAACTCCAGCAGTACAATCTATGTCAGAATGGCTGATTAATTTTTTGGAGTCTTGTCCCTAGTCTTCACATTTTAAGTTAATTTAACCCCTAATTGTCATAAAGAAATAAACAATATTGTGCAGGCAAAATTTAAGGGAATATTCTTGAGCAGTTTTCCTCCTGTTGAAATATGTGATTGTAGCCTTACAGAATTTAGCAATACAGTATTGATGAAGCAATAGGAAATCACTCATACTGGAAATTGTCCAAAATGAAACTTTTAAAATATGGAGTTATCTAAGATTTGTGAGGGTAGGCATTAGAGAATTTCCAAAATTGACAATCTTCAATATAAAATGGAAATCCCAATTCAAAAATGTTTGTAGTGGAGGAGTTTTGTTCAATTAATATTGCAGATTAAATCTTTTAATTACTATTTTACATTTTAAATCAAACAGAAGTCATAATGGGATTCAGAGATGATAGTAGCAGCAGCAGTGTTTTCAAATCTCCCTGAATCTCTTTCATTCCCACCACCCCAATAAGACAATTGTAAGGAATGACCTTACTTGAATCTTGATTCAAACAAACTGAAAAAAAATCTTAACAGTTCAACCAGAGAAGTCTGAACAGTGATTGGCTATTTAATGATATTAAGAAATTATTGTTAATTTTTTAATGCAATAATTACATTGCTTTTATATTTTTAAAAGTCCTTGCAAAGATACATACTGAAATAGTTACAGATGAAATACAGGCATACCTTTGAGATATTACAGGTTTGGTTCCAGATCATTGCAGTAAAGCAAATATCACAATAAAGTGAGTCACATGAATTTTTTGGTTTCCCAATGCACATAAAAGTTATTTTTATACTATACTGCAGTCTATTAAATATGCAATAGCATTATGTCTACAAAAACAATGTAACTATCTTAATTTAAAAAAATACTTTATTACTAAAAAATGCTAACCATCATCTGACAGCATGGGGTTGCTACAAACCTTCAATTTCTAAAAAATGCAATATCTGTGAAGCACAATAAAATGAGGTATGTTTGTAAAATGATATCTGGAATTTGCCTCTAAATAATCTAAGAAAGGTGACAGTGGGTGTTTGGATGAAACAAATGTATTTATAGTTGTTGAAGCTTTATTATGGCTATGTCAGATTAATTATACTGATTGTCTTTTGAGTATATATGGACATGTTTGTAGTAAAAGAAAATGTTAATGTTATTTCAAAATAAATGATGGCCTAGATCAATGACTAAAAATTAAAACAAAAAATGATAGCTAAGAAGCAAATAGAAGAGATTAAATGGAATGTGAAAACTTATGCAGTTAAGGCAACAGAAATCTTAAAAAAAGAAGAAAAGTAACGAAGGTCGGATGGGACAAATATAAGACAAACAGATGGTAGGTTTAAACCAACTATATTGATAAATTACTTTAAATGTAAGTGACCTAGAAACTCCAAATAAAAAGCAGAACTTGTCCAAGTGGATTTTAAAAAAAAAGCAATACTTAACTATTTTGTGTCTAAGGGAGAAAAATCAATTTAAATATAAAGACATTTATAGGTTAGAAGTAAAGGGATATGAATATTATTAGAGATAAAGAGAGACTCTCCATAATAATAAAAGGGCCAATTCACCAAGAAGACATAAAAATCTTAAGTGTATATTTCTCTAATAGCAGAACTTAAAACTGCATAAAGCAAAAACCTAATCTACAGTTATAATTGGAGAGTTTTTCACCACTCTCTCACTAGTTGGTAGTACAAACAGACAAAAATAGTGAAGACATAGAAGACTTGAACAGTACTGTCGACCAATGGGATCTAGCCAACTGGATATTTACAGAACATTCCATACAACAACAGCAGAATACATATTCTTTTCAAATGAACATGGAACATTACTAAGATCTACAGTATCCTTGGTTATAAAACAAGTCTCAGTAAATGTTAAATAATTGAATTCATATTAAATAAGTTCATTTTCTGACCACAGTAAAATTAACTTAGAAATCAGTGTAAAAAAAGTTTTCACAAAAATTTCCACATATTTGGAAATTAAACAGCATACCGCCAAGTAGCCCATGGTGTAAAGAAGAAATCACGAGGTAAATCAGAAAATATTTCAACCCTGTGAAAATGAGAAGACATCAAAAATTTTGGGATGTAGCTTAAAGCAATTATTAGGGCAAATGGGTAGTTTAAAATGATTGTATTAGATAATAAGAAAGATCTAAAGTCAGTGATCTAAAAACTTCCAATTATGAAGCTAGGAAGTGAAGAGCAAATAAAACCCATAGTAAGCAGAAGAAAAGAAAGCATACATAGAAATCAGTACAATAGCAAACAGGAATAGTAGATGAAGCAGTAGATAAAGTAAATGTAATTGAAAGCTATTTTTAAAGAGCAACAAAATTAAGTTACACCTGGACTCATCAAGGGGAAAGAAAAGAGAGAGCACATAACTCATTACTATTAGAATTAAAAGAGAAGACTTAGATGAAGTGGACAAAATCTTTGAAGACACAGGTTACCAAAACTGACACACACAAAAATAGAAAACTTAAATCATCTTATATCTATTTTAAAAATCAAAATTGTGATTAAAAACCTCCTCACAAAGAAAACCCCAGACCCAGATGGCTTTATTGGTGAATGATACCAGATATTTAATATCTGGTATCATTTAAGAAATAATGCCACTCTTGCATAAACTCTTTCAGAAAGTAGCAGGGGAAGCAAAGGGAGGGGGACTTATGATTGATATCATCTTGGTATCAAAGCTGTACAAAAACTATGAAAAAAGGAGAATTATAAACCAACATCTCAATATCCCTCATGTATATAGACATAGAAATTCTCAAGTTGAATCCAGCAATATAAAGGAATACTAGATTGATTTATCCTCTGAAAGCAATAGATGTAATTCATCATACTAATAAAATAAAGGTAAAAGTACATATGATCATCTCAATATATACAGAAAAAGGTTTTGACAAAATTGAACACCTATTTGTGATAAAAACCCTCAGAAGCGTAGTGTTAGAAGGAAACTTCCTCAAACTGATAAAGGACATTTGTGGAGAAACCCTACAACTAACCTCATACTTAATGGTGAAAACTGAATATTTTCCCTCTAACTTTGGGAACAAGGGAAGAATGTCTACTCCTACTACTTCTATGCAACATTTTACTGGAAGTCTTAGCTGATATAATAAGGCAAGAAAAAGCGTACAGGTTGGAACAAAGATGTATTCTATTTTCAGATGACACTATTTTTACACAAAAGCTACTAGAACAAATAAGTGAAGTTAGCAAGTTCTTAAAAAAGGTCAATATACAACAATAAATTTTATTCTAATACTTAGCAACTGGCAAATGAAATGTGTTTAAAAAACAAAGCTAATTATAATAACACCAAAACAGATAAATTCCTAAAGATAAATATAACAAGAAATGTCAATATCAGTACACTGAAAACTACAAAATGTTGCTGAATGAACTGATGATCTAAGTAGAGAGATATACCAGGCTCGTGAATTGGAAGATTCAGTATTGTTAAGATGTCAGTTTGCTCTAAATTGATCTATACATTCAAATAATACCGATCAAAATCCTAACAACTTATTCTGTAAGAAATGGCCAGGTTGTTCTAAGGTTTATACAGAAATGCAAAAGAAGTGGAATGGCCAAAACATTTTTGAAAAAGAAGAACAATGAAGATTTGGCTTGAAGGACTTCAAGACTTACTATAAATTGATTACTTACAGCAATCAAGACAATGTTGTATTGGTAAGACAGATATACACATAAATGAAATAGAATAGAGTCCAGAAATAGATCCATAGATGTATGGCCAGTTGATTTTTAACAATGACACAAAGTTAATTAAATGAGGAAAGGATATTCTTTTCAACAAATGGCGCTAGAAAAATTGACTATCTGAATCAGGGAGAAATGTACCTCAATCCTTACCTCACACCATAAACAATAAATAACTCAAAATGGATCATAGACTTAAATGTAGAACTTAGAATCATAAAACTTCTATAGGAAAATGTAAAAGGAAGTCTTTGTGACTTCAAGATAGGTAAATAATTTTTAGGAAGGTAGGACTCAAAGAGCACAGAGAGTAAAAGAAAAAAAACTTGATATATTAGAGTTCAGCAAAATTAAAATCATCTACTTTTTGAAAGACACTGTTAAAAGAGTGAAAAGCATACAGACTAGAAGTAATATTTACAGACAAGAAGTAAATATTTGCAATACATATATCTGACAAAGAACTTTATGAATAAAGAATTTTTACAACTTAATAATAAAATAAATAGGCAACAATAACCCAAATAAAGGCCAAAAGATTTGAACATTTTACAAAACACAATATAGAGATGGCAAATAAGCACATAATGAGATGCTCAACATCATTAGTCATCAGAGAAATGCAAGTAAAAATCACTGTGACACACCATGCCACAGCTCACCACTAGAATAGCTAAAATGAAAAAGACTGACTGCTGCTAAGTGTTAGTGAGGTTGCAAAGCACGTTTGTGGGAATTTTTTATTTTTATTGGCTGTGTTGGGTCTTCATTGCTGTACACGGGCTTTCTCTAGTTGGAGCGAGCAGGGGCTACTCTTCATTGCAGTGTGCAGGTTTCTCATTGTGGTGGCTTCTCTTACTGCAGAGCACAGGCTCTAGGCGCATGGGCTTCAGTAGTTGTGGCACTCAGGCTCAGTAGTTGTGTCACATAGGTTTAGTTGCTCCATGGTATAGGGGATCTTCCTGGACCAGGGCTCAAACCCATGTCCCCTGCATTGGCAGGTAGACTCTTAACCACTGCACCACCAGGGAAGTCCCTGTTTGTGGGAATTTAAACTGGTACAAACACTTTGGAAATCAGCTGGGAAGTTTCTTATAAAGTTTATTATACATTTTCTGTACAATCCAGTAATCCAACTACTACATATTTACTCAAGTGTGATAAAAACGTGTTCAAAAAAGATTTATATGTTATTGTTCATAGCAGTCTCATTCATAATAGACAAAACTGGAAACTACTCCAAAGATTACATCAATAGGTGAATGGATAAACAAATTATGATATACCCTTACAGTTAAATACCACTCAGAAATAAACAAAATGAATGACTGATATATCCAATACCTTGGTAGAATTTCAAAAACGTTATGTTGGGCAGAAGAATCTAGACACAAAGCAATATATAATGTATGGTTGTCTTTATATGAAATTCTAGAAAAGCAAAACTAATCTCTAGTAACCAAAAGCAGATCCTAAGATATAAAATTATGTTTTTATAGCTATTTTCAAAGGGCAGACTGATTCTCCTTTTAGCAAAGAGCATTTGGTGGCATGATCAGCCATTGCAAGATTCTCCTGGTGGTTATTAAAAGCCAAATCTGAATAACTTTATCAGTTTACATTTGAAAATGAGTGATTAGCCAAGCTCATATATTTATCAAGCCTTCTGGCCATGCTTTATTTAAAAAATTTAAACCTTTTAATGTAAATAATTTTAGATTTATAGGCAGTTTTAAGAAATTAAGGGTGAATGACATCAGCATCATAGCAATGTGAGATGGTTCCTTTTTCTCTCCCCTTCAATCTACATCTAAACATCCATAACTCCAACAAGGCTTCCTCTGCCCAACACACCAAGATGCTGGATAGGTCCACAGATCTGTGCATCTGAACATGGGTAGATTGGAACACATAAAGGAGGCAGAACCAGTGAAACAGCAGAGACAGTGCCAGCAATCCTGGTCCCTAGCCACAGTGGCTGAGGCCACACCCCCAGACAATCCAGTAACAGCAGTGGAGGTGGTGCACACGACTCCAGCCTCCCAGTCCCAGCAGCACCCACAGGCAGGGAACTGGGCAGTGGTGTTCAGCCCTGTGAACCTGGGCCCTCTTGCCACAGCAAT
This sequence comes from Hippopotamus amphibius kiboko, assembly GCF_030028045.1. Lineage (NCBI taxonomy): Eukaryota > Metazoa > Chordata > Mammalia > Artiodactyla > Hippopotamidae > Hippopotamus > Hippopotamus amphibius. The sequence continues at coordinate 96,531,878 of NC_080197.1, forward strand.
ATAACTCAGGCCACCCTGTTACAGTGGTGTCACCCACAAACCTAACAAGCAGTGGAGGTGCCCTTTACCCCAGCTTCCACCACTACCTTCTGCCTCCCTCCACCATGGTGGTGGTATCCATGACCCAGGTGACCCCAGACACATCAGAGTGCCCTCTGTCACCATGCCCCTGGTGGTGACACCAACACCATTAACAGCAGCAGTAGCAAGGCACCAAGAACCCTGGAGGAACAAGCAACAAAGACAAGGGCACCAGGGACACCTTTGGCAGCGATGGTAGAGGGTGGAAAGTGCTGATTCTCCAATATAGCCAGAAGCACCTCAGGTGAGAGATACCAAAAACTTGTACTATAGAGCCATCTACTGAAAAACTAAACAAAGATCTCTAGTTACCAATCTGTTCTATTGTTAAAACCAAAGATTTGCCTAAACAAGAAAGTTGTTTGCTACTTCAAATACATCAGAAGGGGAACAACTCATCAGGCACCATGAAAAACCACAATAACACAGTATCACAGAAAGAAAATGATAAAACTTCTGAAACCAAACTTAAAGTCACATAAGATTGGTACCTAACTGACAGAGAATTCAAAATAGCTGTCCTGAAGAAACTCAGCGAGCTAAAAGCAAACTCAGAAAGGTAGTTCAATGAGCTCAGGAATAAAATTAATGAACAGAAGGAAAATAAAAGGCTTTCCCAAGACAAACAAGATTGCCTAATGTAGTCTACAGATTCAAAGCAATCACTATCAAAATCCCAATCACATTTTTTACAAATAAAGAACAAAAAAATAACCAAAAAGACCCTGAATAACCAAAGCAATCCTGAGAAAAAAAGAACAAACCTGGAGGTATCATGCTCCCTGGTTTTAAGGTATACTACAAAGCTATAGTCATCAAAACAGCATGATACTGGCAGCAAAACAGACACACAAGTCGGTGGAACAGAAGTGAGAGCCCAGAAATAAACCCACAAATATATGGACAACTAATTTACAAAAAAATGACCCAAAACATACCCTGGAGAAAGGAGAGTCTCTTTAATAAATGATGTTGGGAAAACTGGACAGCCACACAAAAAAATAATAAAACTAGTTCACTATCTTACACCATGGATAAAAGTGGATCAAATGGATTAAATACTTGAATATAAGATCTGAAACCATAAAACTCACAGAGGAAAACATAGGCAGTACACTTTGACATTGGTCTCAGTAGTGTCCTTTTGGATACTGGCAAGGGAAATAAAAGCAAAAATAAACAAATGGGACTGCCATCAAACTAAAAAGCTTCTGTATAGCAAAGGATACCATCACCAGAATTAGTGTAATGGAGTATTATTATCAGCCTTTTAGTGCTGAGCACACAATAGTGTATGCAGAATTCAAATTATAATGTTGTTCACATGAAAATTATATAATATTATAAGCCAATTTTACCTCAATTAAAAATTAATGGAAAGAGATCCCATGTACTCTTTACCCAGTTTCCCGCAGTGATAACATTTTGCATACCTATACTACAGTATCATGACCTGGATACTAACATTATTGCAACGCACTGATCTTATTTAGGTTTCCCCAGTTTTACGTGTGTGTGTGTGTGTGTGTGTGTGTGTGTGTATATATATTATCACAGTTGTATACCTGTGTATCCACCAGCACAGTCGAGGTACAGTTCCATCACCACAAGGATCCCTAATGTTGCTCTGTTATAATCACACCCATTTTCCTCCATTCCACTCCCCTCAAACCTCTCCACCCCTGACGTGTTTTCTATATCAGTAATTTTGTCATTTCAAGAATGTTCGATAAATTTTATAAAGTATGTAACCTTCAGGGACTGGCTTTTTTATCAGCATAATCTCTGGAGATTTGTATTGAAATATCAATATTTTGTTCCTTTTTATTGCTAACTAGTTTTGCATACTACTGGATGTACCACTTTTTAACCATTCACCAATTGAAGGATGTCTGGGTTGCTTCCAGTTTTAAATTCTAAAAAGTTATTTTCAAATATCTTGATTTCATAATTACATGACAAAACTTATAACAACCAAATTGTTTCCCATGTGTAATTTAACACTTAGGAGAATTTTCAAATATTATGATGTTAACCATTTGTATACTGTGTAAAGTGCGTTTAAGATCTTTTTCCTGAGTTGAGCTATAAGGAAGTTTGTTTGAAGAACTTATATCTTTTCAAGTACATTAGAATTTCACTTATATAGCACCTAGATCTGTCTTGGATTAGATTTTATCTCAACGGAGAACATGCCTTTTTATGGACATTTTATAATATGAGATAATGATAAATGCAGTCAGCATCGTGTGTCACTTCTCATGGGAGCCTAGGGGAAATGTATCCAGAAGCATTTAGGGGAAAAGGACAGAATACCATTTTGTCCTGGAAAAGGGTAATTCATCAGGCACCTAGGGTCAGTTAGCTATTTCCCTTAAGAATACCTTACAATTTGTTGGCCAGTGTTATGGTTCTGACACATCCTTCATTTCATTTTGAAAAGGATTGAGAGGTTTTGGTCTGATATTTCAGCTTCAGAGGTTTCAGACAAGATCAGGGAAATCAACTCTAAAGTATAAATTTCTCAATTTTTTATTAATTTTTTTGTTTTTGAAATTACATTCTTGTAAAACTGTTTTATACATTCATACACAAGTGATCTTGTGAATTTAAATAATCTGTTCTGCTATTGCTAAGATTTTGTCACTCTAAGCTTTCTCAGACAGCAGCCAATATCAGAAAGAAGGCTGTAAAAATTTCAGGGAAGCTGCTATAGCTAAGAAGAGTGTTTAATGAATACACCAGCCACTAATTGTCTCTTGCTGGTTTGTCCATTTACCCATGAAACTAGGTGAATTCTCTCCACAGCTTTCTGCTCTCTACCTGTTTCTAAAATGTCCATTCAGCTATCTTTCCTTTTTCCGTTTAGCAAAGAAAAGTGAAGAAGAGGCCAGGTAACTCCTCTTTCTCTGTCATTTGTCTAAGGCCTTGACTGAATTGCCCACTCAGATCCAGTTTCCTGGGTATCTGAGATACTGAGAAGGTGCCACCCCCAACTCCCTTCACTTCCCTTTGCCCTTTAATGAACAGCTTATTTATGCAGAATAGATTTTTATTGAGGCATAGTTGATTGACAATATTATATGTTTTAGGTGTACAACATACTGATTCACAATTTTTAAAGATTACATTCCACTTATATTTATTATAAAATATTGGCTATATTCCCTATGTTATACAGTATATCATTGTAGTTTCATTTGTTTTACACATAGTTGTTTGCACCTCTTAATTCCCTACCCCTATCTTGCTTCTCTCTTCTTCTCTTTTCCCACTGGTAACCACTAGTTTGTTCTCTATATCTGTCAGTCTCTTTTTTGTCATATTTACTAGTTTTTATTATTTTTTAGATTTCACATATAAATCATATCATACAGCGTTTGACTTTCTCTACCTGACTTATTTTACTAAGCATAATACCATCCACATTCATACATGTTGCAAACAGCAAATTTTCATTCTTCCTTTTAAGGCTGAGTAGTATCCAGTTGTACAAATATATACATCTTCTTTATCCATTCTTCTATTGATGGACACTTAGATTGCTTCCATATGTTGGCTATTGTAAATAATGCTGCTAATAACATTGGAGTGTATGTATCTTCTCAAGATAGTTTTCATTTTCTTTAGATAAGTACCCAGGAGTAGAATTGCTGGATCACATGGTAGTTCTATTTTTAGGTTTTTGAGGAACCTCCATACTGTTTTCCACAGTGGCTGCACCAAATTACATTCACACCAACAGTACAGAAGGGTTCCTTTTTCTCCACATCCTTCCCAACATTTGTTATTTGTGGTGTTTTTGATGATAGACCTTGTGACAGGTATGAAGTGACATCTAATTGTGCTTTTTATTTGTATTTCCCTGTTGATTAGTGATGTTGAGCACCTCTTCATGGGCCCGTAGACCATCTGTATGTCCTCTTTGGAAAAAGGTCTATTCAGGTCTTCTACCCATTTACCCATTTTATAACTGGGTTGTTTTGTTTTTTGATATTGAGTTACATGAGCTATTTTTTTATATTAACCCCTTATCACTCATATCATTTGCAAATATATTCTCCCATTCAGTATGTTGTCCTTACATTTTGACAATGGTTTCTAGTACTATGCAAAAGCTTTTAAGTTTAATTAGGTCCCATTTGTTTATTTTTGCTTTTGTTTCCTTTGCCTTAGGAGACAAATCAAAAAAATACTACTATTATTGTCAAAGTGTTGTCTATGTTTTGTTCTACAAATTTTATGGTTTCTGGTCTTACATTTAGGTTTTTAATCCATTTTGAGTTTACTTTTGTATATTGTGTGAGGAAGTGTTCTAATCTCATTCTTTTACATGTAGCTTTCCAGTTTCCCTGGCACCACTTATTGAAGAGACTGTCTTTTCTCCATTGTATATTCTTGCCTCCTTTATCATAGATTAACGGGCCATACGTGTGTGGGTTTGTTTCTGGGCTATCTGTTCCATTGATGTATGTGTCTGTTTTTTTGCCAGCACCTTACTATTTAGATTACTATAGTTCTGTAATATAGTCTGAAGTCAGGGAGCGTTATACCTCTAGGTCTTCTTTTTTTCTCAAGATTGTTTTTGCTATTCATGGTGTTTTGTGTTTCCATATAAATTGATTACTGCAAACAACTATATGCCAATAAAATGGATAACCTATAAGAAATGGACAATTCCTGGAAATGTACAATTGCCCAGGACTGAACCAAGAAGAAATAGAAAATTTGAACAGACCCATTACCAGTACTGAAATTGAAGCGGTAATAAAAACTCCCAACAAATGAAAGTTCAGGACCATTTGGCGTCACAGGTGAATTCTACCAAACATTTAGAGGAAAATTAACACCTGTCCTTCTCAAACTATACCAAAAAATGGCAGAGGAAGGAATGCTTCTAAATGGATTCTAAGAGGCTGGAATCACCCTGATACCAAAACCAGAGAGAGATATAACAAAAGAAAAAATTACAGGCCAATATCACTGATGAACATGGATATAAAAAGTCTCAACAAAATATTAGCAAACTGAATCCAACAATACATTAAAAATATACACCATGATCAAGTGAGATTTATCTCAGGAATGTAAGGATGGTTCATTATCCACAAATCAGTCAGTGTGATACATCACATTAACAATTTGAAGAATAAAAGCCACATGATCATCTCAATAGATGCAGAAAAAACTTCTGACAAAATTAAACACCCATTTATGATAAAAATTCTCCAGAAGGTGGGCAGAGAGGGAACATAATTCATCATGATAAAGGCCATATATGATAAGCCAATGGCTGATATGACACTCAATGGTGAAAAGCTGAAAGCATTCCCTCTAAGATCAGAAACAAGAAAAGGATGCCCCAACTTGCCACTTTTATTCACATAGTATTAGAAGTTTTAGCCACAGCAATCAGACAAGAAAAATAAAAGAAATGCAGGTTGCAATGGGAGAAGTAAAACTGTCACTGTTTGCATATGGCATGATACTATGCAGAGAAAATCCTAAAGATGATACCAAAAAACTACTAGAGCTAGCTCATCAATGAATTTGGTAAAGTTGCAGGATACAAGATCAATATACCAAAATCTGTTTCATTGTTATATGGTAAAAATGAGCATCAGAAAGAAAATTTAAGAAAACAATATCATTTACCATTGCACCAAAAAGAATAAACTATCCAGGAACAGACTTACCTAAGGAGGTAAAAGACCTGTACACAGAAAACTATGGGTACATTGATGAAAGAAATTGAAGATGACACAAACAGATGGAAAGGTATACTGTGTTAATGGATTAGAAAAATTAATATTGTTAAAATGACCATACTACCCAAGGCAATCTCAGATTCACTGCAATCCCTATCAAAATACCAATAGCATTTTTCAAAGAATAGATTTTTTAATGAGAGCTCTTAGCAATATTTTCAACTTCTTCAAAGCTTTTTTTTTTTTTTTAACATGTTGCAATAGATCAATTTTTAAATACAATTTTTTCAGGCCAGTAGCCTATGGGAGCAAGGACTGTGAAAAGAAAAACAAATCAGAGGCATTAAGAACCTGAAAGAAAGAGTATAATGTGGGTGGCTGCTGCTGCCTGGAAAGACTCATCATTTATCCTGTGGGGCCTCTTCACAGTAGACCCAGAATCCCACTTCTTTCCATGCCTTCTACTGCTTGTACCCTTGCTTCAAGCTACTGTCCTCTCTCTCGTGGATGTATTATTTCAGGAGCCTCCTAACTCATCTCCCTGCTTTACCCTACCCCCCCACACACACACCCTCCCCTCTACTATATTCTCCACAAAACTGCCACAGTGACCCTTTAAAACTGGAAGCCAGATCACACTACTATTCTGTTCAGGACTCTCTCATGGCTTCCCATAAAAACCACCCCTACAAAGTCCTGCACACTCTGAGTGCATGGAACACACAACTTCTCTGACGTGGCCTCCCAATGCTGTCTTCCTTGCTCACTTTTCTGCAGCCTTTGTTCTTGCAGATACTGAGCAGGCTTCCATCTTCGGCTTTCACACTTGCCTGGAACGCTCTCTCTTCAGATACCTACAGGGAATGCTCTCTTCCATCTCTGCTAAGTCATCACCTTACATTAGAGCCCCTAACTGAGAGCCCTATAAAAATAGCAAACTACCTCTGCCGTACTCCTTGCACTTCTCACTGTTTTGTTTCCCTTTTTAGTATTTATACTATGTTTTATTTAACATGTAAATATAAACATATTTGTATGTTTATATATGTTTTCTGTGTGCCCACCTAGACTGTAAGCTCCATGAGAGCGGAGACCTTTTCTGTTTAGTGCTGTAACACCACACACAAGAAAAATGTCTGGAGCCTAGGAGACATGTGGTAAATATTTGTTGACTAAATTAATTAATTAATTAACTGACCTGTGTCCCCTTTTTGTTACACTGCATTAGCAAAAGTTGCAGAACAACCCAAGAGCAGAGGAATCAGGGAATACTAAAGCAAGCATGAGTATATAACATGAGAATGGTAAATAAATTGGTTTTGACAGATAATAATTATTAACTTAGCAGTTTTTGAGAATGAATGTTAAATTCTGTCCTCATGATTGTGAAGTTGTCAGTTTTATTTGAAATCCTACCTTTGCTCTACCTAGCTCTACCTAGCTTTTAAACACTTTAATCAGGTGTTTAAAAGATCAGAACTATTTATTTTTTTTGATGAAATGAACCTTTTATTGTGAATCATTTATGCTTGCTAACTATTTTTGCCTTAAAATCCATTATGTTTATTTTTGTGCAGTTTCATCAGTTTTCTTTTTGTTAATTTGTTTGTCTTTTTCTTCACTATTATTTCAACCATCTGCACCCATATGCTTAGCAGTGTCTTCTGAATAGCATATATAGTATTTTTTTCCCACCATTCTAACCAGTGCCTTTTCATCAAATCACAGCTTGTTTACATTTATCCACATGCAAACCAGTTTTCTATTCATAATTTTTTTCTTTTTTATTGAAATACAGTTGATGTACAATTTTATATTAGTTTCAGGTATACTACATGATTTGACATTTGCATACATTATGAAATAATCATTGTAAGTCTAGTAGTCATTTGTCCCCATACAAAGTTATTACAGTAGTATTCACCATTCCTTATGCTGTATGTTATATCCCCATGGCTTATTTATTTTATAACTGGAGATCTGTACCTCTTAATTCCCTTCACCTATTTTTCCCACCTCCTACCTGCCTCCCTTCTGACAACTACCTGTTTATTTTCTGTACATATGAGTCTATTTTCATTTTGTTTTCTCTGTTTGTTTTTGTTTTTAGGTCACACATGTAAGTGAAATCACATGATATTGTCTTTGACTTATTTCACTTAGCATAACACCCTCCAGGTCCAACCATGTTGTCTCAAAAGGCAAGATTTCAACTTTTTATGGCTGAGTAATATTCCATTGTTTGTGCGTGTGTGTGTGTGTGTGTAACATCTGTTTTATCCATTCATCTATCCATAGACACTTAGATTGCTTCCATACCTAGATTGTTGTAAATAATGCAACAGTGAACATTGGGGTACATTTATCTTTCTGAGTTAATGTTTTTGTTTTCCTTGTGTAAATACCCAGAAGTGAAATTGATGGATCATATGGTAGTTCTATTTTGAATTTTTTGAGCAACCTCCATACAGGTTTCCATAGTGGCTGCACTAATTTACGTTCCCACCAACAGTGCATGAGGGTTCCCTTTTTCTCTACATCCTTGCCAATACTTGTTATTTATGGCCTTTTTAATAACAGTCTTTCTGACAGGTGTGAAGTGATATCGCATTGCAGTTTTGATTTGCATTTTCCTGATGGTTAGTGATGCTGAATATCTTTTTGTATGCCTTCTGCCCATCTGTATGTTTTGTTTGGAAAAATTTCTGTGCAGGTTGTCTGTCCATATTTTAATTGCAAGGTTTTTTGTTGTTTTTTTTGATGTTGAGTTGTATGAATTCTTTATATATTTTGGGTGTTAACCCCTTATAAGGTATATCATTTGCATATGTCTCCTCCCATTCTATAGATGGCTTTTTCATTTAGTTGACAGTTTCCTTCACTGTGCAAAAGCTTTTTAGTTGGATATAGTCCCATTTATGTATTTTTGCTTTTGTTTCCCTTGCCTGAGGACACAGATCCAAAAATAATATTCCTAAGTCTGATGTCAAAGAGTCCACTGTCTATGTTTTCATCTAGGAGTTTAATGGTTTCAGTTCCTACTTTCAAGTCTTTTATCCCTTAGAGTTTATTTATGTACATTATATGAGAAAGTAGTTCAGTTTGATTCTTTCACATATAGATGTCCAGTTTTCTCAACACCATTTACTGAAGAGTGTCTTTTCACCATTGTATAATAGTGCATTCTTTGTTGTAGATCAATTGACCATATATATGTGGGTTTATTTCTGTGCTCTCAATTCTGTTCCATTGATCTATACGTCTGTTTCTGTGCTAGTACCACACTGTTTGATGACTGTAGCTTTTTAGTATAGTTTGAAATCAGGGAGCATGATACCTCCAGCTTTGTTCTTCTTTCTCAAGATTTCTTTAGCTCTCGAGTCTTTGTGTTTCCATAAAATCTTTAGAATTATTTGTTCTAGTTCTGTGGGGAAAAAATGCATTTGGTATTTTCATAGGCATTGCATTGAATCTGTAGATTGCCTAGGGTAGTATGGACATTTTAACAAAATTATTCTTCCAATGCATGAGCATGATACATCTTTCAATTCTTTTGTGTCATCTTCAGTTTCTTTCATTAATGTCATCTAGTTTTCAGAGTACAAGTATTAATTTTGTATCCTGCAATATTATTGAATTCACTTATTCTAATAGTTTTTGTTAACATCTTTTGTATTTGCTATGTAGTATATATCATGTCATCTGCGAAAAATGACAGTTTTACTTCTCAGTTTCTAATTTGGATTCCTTTTGTTTTGTATTCTTGTCTGATTGCTGTGGCTAGGAATTCCAATACTATGTTGAATAAAAGTGGCCAGAATGGGCATTCTTATCATCTCTTAGATCTTAGAGGAAATGCTTTCAGCTTTTCACTGTAGAATATGAAGTTGGCTGTGGGTCTGTCATACAATGAGGTATCGCCTCTCACCAGCTAGAATGGGCCTCATCAGAAAATTTATAAACAATAAATGCTGGAGAGGCTGTGGAGAAAAGCGAAGTTTCTTGCACTGTTGGTGGGAATGTAAATTGATACAGCCACTATGAAGAACAGTATGGAAGTTCCTTGAAAAACTAAAAATAGAATTACCATGTGACCCAGCAATCCCACTACTGGGCATATACCCTAAGAAAACCATAATTCAGAAAGACACATGCACTCCAGTGTTCATTGCAGCACTATTTACAATAGCCAGGACATGGAAGCAACCTAAATGCCCATCAACAGACGAATGGATAAAGAAGATGTGGTACGTATATACAATGGAATATTACTTAGCCTTAAAAAGAAACGAAATTGCATATTTGTAGAGACATGGATAAACCTAGAGACTGTCATATAGAGTGAAGTAAGTCAGAAAGAGAACAAATATCGCATATTAACACATATATGTGGAATTTAGAAAAATGGTTCAGATGAACTGGTTTGCAAGGCAGAAATAGACACAGATGTAGAGAAGAAACACATGGACACCAAGGTGGGGAGGGGGGGTGGGATGAATTGGGAGATTGGGATTGATTTATACATTAATATGTATAAAATAGATAACTAATGAGAACCTGCTGTATAGCACAGGGAACTCCACTTTGCTGTACAGTAGAAACTAGCAAAACATTGTGAAACAACTATACCCCAATTTAAAAAAAAAGTGACAGTCAATTACCAGCTCTGTTTCTTAATCCATTTTCTTTTCAAATTTAGGTGGTAAAGTCTACAATGGTTCTTTATTTATTTATTTTTTTTACAATGGTTCTTTAAATGCTGCTCTAGCTTTAGAGTTTTACAGTGATGTGACAGGCAAAGTACAAGGCATTTTAATGAAGTGCTGGATATTATATCTGTGATAGGTGTAATATTGCCTCAGGCCTATGAAACGCATAACCATGTTCTGGTCATGATCTTGGATTTTTATCTATGCAACCTAGTACCTACCATTAAGTTTACTTTTTTTGTTTTTTTGTGTGTGTTTTTGTTGTTGTTGTTTTGTTTTTTAAGAACTTTTATTGAGATACAGTTAACAGACAATAAACTGGATATATTTAGAGTGTACAATTTGGTATTTTTTTTTCTTATTAGTAATGTATATACGGGACTCCCTATCCCCCAATTCATTCCCCTCCAACCCTCCCCACTTTCCCCACTTGGTGTCTATATGTTTGTTCTCTACATCTGTGTCTCTATTTCTGCCTTGCAAACTGGTTGATTTGTACCATTTTTTCTGTCTTCTGCATATATGTGTTAACATACAATATTTGTTTTTCTCTTTCTGACTCACTTCACCCTGTATGACAGTCTCTAGGTCCAGCCATGTCTCTACAAATGTCCCAGTTTCATTCCTTTCTACAGCTGAGTAATATTCCATTGTATATATGTGCCACATCTTTTTTATCCATTCATCTATTGATGGACATTTAGGTTGCTTCCATGTCCTGGCTATTGCAAATAGTGCTGCAATGAACATTGGAGTGCATGTGTCTTTTTGAGTTATGGTGTTCTCTGGGTAGTGGGATTGCTGGGTCATATGATAGTTCTATTTTTAGTTTTTCAAGGAACCGCCATACTGTTCTCCATAGTGGCTGTATCAATTTACATTCCCACCAACAGTGCAAGAGTGTTCCCTTTTCTCCACACCCTCTCCAGCATTTATTGTTTGTAGATTTTCTGATGATGCCCATTCTAACTGGCGTGAGGTGATACCTCATTGTAGTTTTGATTTGCATTTCTCTGATAATTAGTGATGCTGAGCAGCTTTTCATGTACCTCTTGGCCATCCATATGTCTTCTTTGGAGAAATGCCTATTTAGGTCTTCTGTCCGTTTTTTGATTGGGTTGTTTGTTTTTTTGATATTGAGCTGGATGAAAGTTTACTTTTCTTTTTAAACTGAATATCAATTGCTTTAATATAGTCATTATTACATCTTCAAATTAACAGACTTTAACAATAAAGGATTTCCCTTCTGTTCATTACTAAGCTCTTTATATTTCCTAAATGTATATTTTTGTTGAAATAACCTATCATGGGGTTTTCTGGTTAGTTATGTTCAATGAATAAATGATAGAATGTTATAGTTGTAGGTGCCCTTAAAGATGATTGAGTCCAAGGGTAGCAACTGTGCCCTTCTCCCGCCATTCCTTCACCATGTCTTGCCCTGGCAGACATTACTATATGGTTACACTCTCCTTTCCTAATGGAGTCCAAGCAGCCTGAGAATCTTCATCAGCACAGTACTGATTTTCCATAAACTAGTAATTCCTAGATCCTAGTCTGGTTCTTTCATTATACAGATGAGGAAACTGAATCTCAGACATTTTAAATGATTTGCTAAGACTCACAAAGCCAACTAATTAAACTGGGACAAGAGAGTAAGTCAGCTGACTCCCAATTAAATCCTCTCTCTCAGCACTAGTACCTTCAGTGAATTTTTCTACTCTAGTTAATCTTTTTATTCAACTACATGACTTAAAAAAAAGAAGAAATTTAATAACATGTATACCCCTTGTAACATGGAAGATACCCAGGGGAACTGAGTAATTCCCTAAAATGGTCCAACCTGTCACTTAAGTAACATCTCCATCTAAAGACAAAAGAAGATATTAGTGGGGGGGAGTCAATTATGGGATCAACTGCCTGACTTTAAATAATCTTATAACGGAACACTACCAGTTTTGAATCTTATCTTTGTGCCAGTGGAAATTGGTCATCCCGTCTCAAGGTCAGCCATCTCAAGGTCAGCCATCTCAAGTAGATTCTCATCATCTCTGAGGGAACTTCTCTGTTTATGACTCTGCTACCCACAGGGCCCCCTCTTGGAAATGGGCCTGCCAGATCTTACTCAGCATAAGTTGCATTCCTATTTATATTATCAATATTTTCGGAAGAGATTTTAGCCACGGATGTTTCTTTTGTTTACAATTCTCATTCGGAACATGTCAGTACCAATTACCTCTCTGCAAAAATGCCAAGGGTTTGAAGATGTACGACTGGTGTGGGAAGCTCAGTAGCAGTTGTGGAGTTGCCCTGATTTCTCTGTGTACTAAGAAGACTGGAATAGTTCCAACTACATATTACAATAAGTATTGTGTAGAAGTTTTCTCAGCAAGGATCTCTTTTTCATGGAATTGAAGAAAAAGCTGGCATCTATCTTCATTACATATTTTGTATGTAACAGCTGCTTCAATGCAGATCAGGAACAAATTCTTACTCTAAGGATTTTGACAGGTTACAAATTATGCTGTTATAAATTTGATTCTCTCTGGACCAGTGAACTGAAAGGTCTACCAAGTTTCTTTCTGGGTAATGTGAACTCATGGTGCAGCAAATCCTCCTCAATTGTCAGGCTTTAGTAATGGGAAGGTATTATTCCTCTTTGTCTCTGTGCATGGTTTTTTTTGTTGGTTTTCTTTTTATTTTTAATAATTGGCCTTTAAAATGGACCCAGTTGCTGCATTTCACTGACATCTGGTCTCTACCTTTTGGATTGCTATTAATTCTACAGACCAATTTGTAGCCTTGATTTTTTTCTAATCTTTTTTGACCCACCGACTAGATATATCTCAGGGTTTTTTTGTTTTGTTTTGTTTTGTTTTTTTTGAGTTGTCTTACTTATTTCCTTTATTTGCCTTACTCAGCCAGTGGCAGTGGACATGAGACTTATTTTTACTGTAATCTTGAGATTACTCTGTGTAGGTCCCTGTAAAAATGTACCTTGGGGGTGCTGATGTTCAAAATTAAAGTATAACAGTGGTTTTCCAGGTGGTTGTATCTTTCCTGAGGTGGGGATGGGGGCTAAGGGTGATGAGATTGAGTATGGTTTGAAGACAGGCAGTACCTTTGTTTTATTACCTCAAATATTTGGGGGACGATTTGTAAAGTAATTTGAACTTCATTTAGTATAAAGGGGTATGAGAGATTGTTATGTGTATACAAAGATGTCATGGGAAATGTTCTAAAGACTTAGGAAAACCTTGAATGGAGGTGATGTGTGCCATAAGTCTCTCCTCTGCCTTACCACTAGCCTGGGTGTTCCTGGGAGGTGTATGCATGTACCTTGCAGAGAGGCTGAGCACGGAAAGCTGGAGGGCCTACTTAGGAGTGAAGCACTGGTTCTACAGTTAGACAAAGTTAAAGGGCTCTTATACATAATAGTATGTTGTAAATTTTTGATGAATTAAAAGTTTTTTGATGAACTAATTTGATAAATTAAAAATTTTTGATGAATTAAAAGTCTGATGAATTAAAAGAATATAGATTTTAACTTACTATTAAAGTTTCTTATTTTGCTTTTCAATTTCTTATTTGGGTTAATTGATCTTCATTTTATATTCAAAAGCCCCTAAATTAGTAATCTATTTCTATGTAATAAAACCCCCACATTTAGCAGCTTCAAACAATAAACACTTATTGTGCCATACAGTTTCTGTGGGTCAGCAATCCAGAAATAGCCAAGCTGAGAGACTCTAGCTGGGTTTTGCTCATAGGCTGCTGTCATTGAAGTCTTAACTGGAGCTAAAAGATCCACTTCTTCATGTGCCTGGCAAGTTAGGGCTGGTTGTTTTCGGTCATGCCTTAGTTTCTCTTCATGTGTAGCTCCCCATAGGGCTGCTTGAGTGTTCCTATGACATGGCATCTGGCTTCCCCAGAACAAGTGATAAAACATTTTTCATGAACTAGCTGCTGTCATACTCTGTCATTCCACAATATTAGTTACACAGGTTAACCGTATCCAGTGGGACGTACACAAGGACATGAGTACCAGGAAGTGGGATCATTGGGGGACATCTTGCAGGCTGTTTCTCACAGCTCCAAAGAAGAGTCATGAGCAAAGTGAATTTTAATCAAAACAATAGCTTTTATATTCATACAGACAGAACATATGCTTTCCAGTATGTGTCTCTGTATGTCTGTGTTTGCCGTAACTGGCATATACTACTGTATTCGTTAACTTTTCTGTTTTAGAGCACACTTGTATCTGGGACTGTGATTAAATCCTCTGATTTATGTTTCTCATTCTCACAGAATAAAAGCTACCAATATGAGACAACAAATGGTTTGAAATATTTCACTACCTAAGAGGGGATGGGTTATTGGATTAGTTCCTCATTTTGTGTCAGATCACCATTTACATATTTTTTACATACTGCTGTTGTTTATGAAAACATAAAACCATTTTCTGCTACACAAGCACAATATAAATGAGAAAATATTGAGCTGAAATGGGAAAATAACGTTATAATTATAGCTCAGGAAATGCAAGTCAGAAATCCAAAATAAGTTCAGTGTATGCTGAAAATGTTAGCATTTTTAATGTACTTAAAGATAATTATATTGCAAACATAATACAATTTTTACCATTGTTTCCCAGTTGAAGGGCTTAGGGATGCTTGCATGGTTACTTTAAATCCCTTGAAGAGATACATGTTATTTTCTTAGCATCAGAACTTATACAAATAATAAAGTGAATAGTTTTCACTATTCGTTAGTTACTATTATTTATCCTGAGCAAGTTATCAAATAGCACTTTTTAGGTTATTGTTTTAAGTTTTAAAAAATGCTCAAAAAGCACTCTACTGCACTGTCAAAAGTAAAACAAATCATCTTTCTAAATGGAAATTTGTCAATACCTATCGAGAGACTTAATATGTCCTCAACCTGTGATTAGCAACCCTACTTCTAGAAATGTGTTATAAAAAAATAATTGGAGAGGAAGTCAAGGATATAGCTGTTCATGGCAGCATTATTATTATTAAAAAATATTGGAATAATATCCAGTAAGCAAATGATAAAATAAATATTGCTACATTCTACTTACTTAGTATACAGGTTAAACTGTTGTAACCAAAAGATCTATCTAAATAAAGTTTATTTCAGTCAATTTCAACACTCCAGAGATACTATACCTTGTGACTATGCACCAAAACATGGTCAGGGACCTCGGTCTTCACTCTTTTTCTCAGTTAATTTGAAAAGTAATACCTTCTATATAGTTTCAGCCAACTTTGCGCCAGCCCATGGGAATGGGGAAAAAGGAAGGGGGAAGCATCTTTCTTTTAAGAAAATGACCTAGAAGTCACATCCCTTAGTCTGCTTCCATTCCAACAGCTAAAATTTATTAACTTGGTCACACTCAGGTAAAGTTAGGATGTCAGAGGCTGCACCCTGCATTGTGAGAGTGAATGAAATATGAGAGTTGCCATATGTCACCTTGAAAACATTATTTTAAGTGTAAAAAGGCAGTTATAAAAGGCCACATACTATACAGTTCCATGAAATGTCCATCATGGGCAAATCTATAGAGACAGAAGGTAGACTGATGGTGGCTAAAAGGAGGAAGTATTGGGGAGACTGCTAATGAGGGTGGGGGTTCTTTTTGGGGTGATGAAAATGTTCCAAAATTAGATAGTGATGATGGCGGCACAGCTCTGTGAATATACTTAAAAATCACTTGAAAATTATATACTTGAAAATGATGAATTTTTAAAGCATGTGAATTATATTTCAGTAAGACTGTTAGAAAAAAAATGTTCCTGTGCAGAAGAGTACAACAAGGAAACTTTCCTTTCTCAACTCTCAGGTGGATAGAAAGGGAAACCACTGCACCCCAAGAATTTAAAACCAGAAGTCAGCCGTTATGTGTGTCTTTCATGCTCCCCGTGTCTGTAAAACCTCCAGCGAAGGACTTAATCTAATGTGGTTTACAGCAGCCCCCGTGGGTCTAGCAGAAGCAAATGTAAATGCTATCTGGAAATATTAACCTCAATCAAAACCTCAAATCATTCCCAGAGATAAAATTCCACAGAAAACAAGCAGTTCACAGACCAAATCACAAAACATCCAAGGATACTAGGCACCATGAATGGGAATCAAAGAAACACAAGACGGCAGTAATTGCCTGCAGAGGTTTCGGGTATTAGATTTGTTTTAAAAAATACACACACACACACACAATTAATATGTTTTAAACACAAAAGAGAATCTTGAAAATATGAGCAAGGAATAAGCAGATTTTAAAAATAATTATAAAATTCTAGAAAAGATATATATGATAAGTTAAAATTTTGATTATATAGGTTTATTAGCAGATTTGACATAGTAGAATTAATGAACTGGAAGACAGATATTAAAATGTTATCCTGAACAAAGTCTAAAGAAACACGAAGATGAAAAATATGAGAAAGAGATCAGAATATAAGACAGGTTAGGATAAGAAGTTTGATGTACTTCAAAGCAGAGTATATACTTTTGTTTTCTAGAAGGAGAAAATGGAGTGGGGAAGAGGCAGTATTTGAAAATATAACTGAGAATATTCCAGAATATTTGAATCCATAGCTTTAAGAATCCAAGGTCCCAAGCAGTATAAGTGAGATGATATCCACACTAAAACACCTTAGTGTGAAACTGCTTAAGGACAGGAGGGAGAAAATCTTAAAAGCAGCTAATGAGGGTAGAAAAAGAAATCATCTTCAAGGCAAGAACAGTTAGACTAACAGCTTATTTCTCAACAGAATCCAGAAGAGAATATCTTCAATATGCTGAGAGAAAACAGACGTCAACCTATAATTTTTTGTTCATTGACAATATCTTTCAAGAATTATAGTAAAGTGCTGTCAGTTTCTCAAAAATTTTCTGAATCTCAAAACACGACAGAAAAGGGACTTTATTCAAGCAGTTGCCAGAGGGAGAACGACCAAGGGAAGAGTCCCTCTGAAAATGGACGAGGGGATTTTATGCAAGAAAGAGACCAAAGCAGCCATGTGCCAACTGCAAGGTTGGTGGGTGTTGGACAACCGGGTGTTAGAATCTTACAGAAAGGAGATGTTTTCCTTGCAATTTGACCGTCCCAGGCCATTACTTCCTGTTCTAGGAATTGTTGGCTCAAAAGAGGAATTTAGAGGGAGAGGGTTGGTTTCTCAGTACCAGAGAACAGGGGAGTTGGGGTAGGTCAGAGCAGACAATGTTGACAGTTCTCTGCAGCCCCTCCTCTTGAACAAGGAGGACAAAGCCCAGTACCTACTCACTTTAATGGGACTTTTGAGAGAAAAGTCATTAGAATGGGAGTCACTTTAAGGATTAAGCTTTCCTTTTACTTCTGTTCTGAGATAATGTTCTGGGATCATTTGTCTTGAAAGGATGTTGCTGCCTAGCTGAATAACCCTAGAAATTATACATTTCATGAGAGGAAGAGCAAGTGAATGAATGACATTTGGAGGAGTGTTCAGAGCTGAGACTGAATTTCTGTCAGGAATATCCCAAAGAAGAGGCCCAGCCCCATTTACCCGAGGCAGAGTCCATCCCAGAAGTCAGGACAAAGTTGTCCATACAGAGAGTACTTTGGTTGGCTTCACATCGGAAAGGTTCTGAGGGATGTACGGTACACGTAGATATCATCTCCAAAGACTTGTACAAGAACCCCACTCTGAAGACTAAGATGGAGGCAAAGTTGACTTGGCCATTCCATATGAGTTTTAGAATCAGCTTGTCTATTACAAAAAGTCTGCTGAGATTTTGATTGGATTTTGTGCTGATTCTTAGAGATCAATTTGGGAAAAACTGATATTTTTAACAATAGACAGGGACTTCCCTGGTGGCACAGCGGTTAAGAATCTGCCTGCCAATACATGGGACACAAGTGTGATCCCTGGTCTGGGAAGATCCCACATGCTGTGGGGCAACTGAGCCCATGCGCCACGACTACTGAGCCTGCCCTCTAGAGCCCACAAGCCACAAGTACTGAGCCCACGTACCACAACTACTGAAGCCCGTTTGCCCTAGGGCCCATGTGCCACAACTACTGAGCCTATATGCTGCAACTACTGAGCCCGTGTTGAAGCCTGCATGCCTAGAGCCCACGCTCTGCAACAACATAAGCCACCACGCTGAGAAGCCCGTGCACCACAACGAAGAGTAGTCCCCATTCACCACAACTAGAGAAAAGCCCCTGCGCAGGAATGAAGACCCAACACAGCCAAAAATAAAATTAAATTAAATTTTAAAAAATAGAGTATATATCTGCATTTATTTGGACTTTAATTTTTCTGCAATGTTTTGTAGTTGTTAGTATATAGATCTTATACATCTTCTGTCAGTTTTATTCCTAAATATTTCATATTTTTGATGCTATCATTCATGGAATTTCTCTTAATTTCCAATGGTTTGTTTTTGTATGTAGAAATGCAATAGCATTTTATATGGGGTCGGCCAAAAAAGTCCGTTCGGTATTTTCTGTAAGCTGGCTCTAGTAGCACTTAGTGTCTTTAACTTCATTCCAAACAATTTTGTTAGATTGTATTGTCACAGCTGTCACATCAGCATGCATTTAAAAAAAAAATCTCAATTGGTGAATTTTTGTGTAGCCATTTTAATATTGAAGGTGAAAGGAAAAAAGTAACATTTCTGGAATATTATGCTTTATTATTTCAAGAAAGGTAAAAACGCAACTGAAAGGCAAAAAATGATTTGTGCCATGTGTGGAGAAGGTGCTGTGACTGATTGAATATGTCAAAAGTGGTTTGCAAAGTTTCAAGCTGGAGATTTCTCGCTGGACAATGCTCCACGGTCGGGTAGACCAGTTGAAGTTGACAGCGATCAAATCAAGACATTAATTGAGAACAATCAACGTTACACCACGCGGGAGATAGCTGACATACTCAAAATATCCACATCAAGCGCTGAAAATCATTTGCACCAGCTTGGTTATGTTCATCGCTTTGATGTTTGGGTTCCGCATAAGTTAAGCAGAAAAAAACTTCTTGACTGTATTTCCACATGCAATTCTCTAGTTAAACGTAACAAAAACGTTCCATTTTTAAAACAAATTGTGACGGGCGATGAAAAATAGATACCGTACAATAATGTGGAAAAGAAGAGATCATGCGGCAAACAAAATGAACCACCACCAACCACACCAAAGGCCAGTCTTCATCCAAAGAAGGTGATGTTGTGTATATGGTGGGATTGGAAGGGGCTCCTCTATTATGAGCTCCTTCCAGGAAACCAAATGATTAATTCCAACAGGTACTGCTCCCAATGAGACCAGTTGAAAGCAGCACTCGACGAAAAGCGTCCGGAATTAGTCAACAGAAAATACATAATCTTCCATCAGGATAATGCAAGACCACATGTTTCTTTGATGACCAGGCAAAATCTGTTACAGCTTGGCTGGGAAGTTCTGATTCGTCCGCCGTATTCACCAGACACTGCACCGTCAGATTTCCATTTATTCCGGTCTTTACAAAATTCTCTTAATGGAAAAGATTTCAATTCCCTGGAAGACTGTAAAAAGCACCTGGAACAGTTCTTTGCTCAAAAAGATAAAAAGTTTTGGGAAGATGAAATTATGAAGTTGCCTGAAAAATGGCAGAAGGTAGTGGAACAAAACGGTGAATACATATTTCAATAAAGTTCTTGGTGGAAATGAAAAATGCGTCTTTTATTTTTCCTTTACAATAAAGGAAAGGAACTTTTTGTTCAGTCCCATTACATTGATTGAAAAAGGTCACCTTGCTAGAGACACATAGTCTAGTAACTTTTTTTGTGTTAATTCCATTGGATTTTCTACGTATATAGCCAGGTTATTTGCAAACTGTAAAATTTTCAATAGAAAATATAGTTGTATGTCTTTATGACCCAGGGAGAGGGAAGGATTTTTTTTAAACCAGTTCTGGAAATTGCAGACCATCATGGACATTACAGATGTATTTGACTACTTAAATTTCAGAATTTTGATGCATGAAAAAATACCTTAAAGAAAGTGAAAAAAGAAGCCCCACACTGATGGAAGATATGTACAATATGTGTACTTGGCAAAGTCCTGGTATTTAGAATTGTGATGCTTAGTAGGGTAGCCACAAGCCACTGTGGCTTTGAGCACTTGGCATGGGGCTCCTCTTAACTGAGATATGCTGTAAACGTAAAATGCAAACCAGATTTCAAAGACAGTACAAAAAAAAAAAGAAGTACAATATCTTCTTAATAATTTTTATATTGAATACATGTTGAAAGGAAAATATTTTAGATATTCAGTTAAATAAAATATAGTACTAACATTGATTGCATTTGTTTCACTTTTTAAATGTGGCTACTAGAAGAAACGTTTTGATTATATATGTGGCTCACATTATATTTCTGTGGGACAGTCCTAATCTACAGTATACCTAGATGTTTCTGTGAACCAATTAGGAAAAACAACAACAAAAAAAAGAGTCCTGTTGGAAAATGGGGAATAACAGACTGTTTACAAAAGTAGATATGCAAATGGCCCATTAAAGTGTGGGAAAAGTGCTCTAGCTCTTAATTAAGGAAATGCAAATTAAAACTATACTGGATTACCATTTTCATCTACCAGATGACAGACATTTGAAAAAAAAAAAAAAGCTGGCTAGGTGCAGTGCAGAGCTATCCCTTGTCTACTGCTGGGGAGAATCTAAACTTGTACAGCTCCTTAGGACACAATTTGTGTTATCTATGAATTTGTGCATATACCTATCATCCAACAATTCAACTTCCCTGTATTTAATAGAGAAACTCTTAGACACATGCACCACGAGACATGTTAAAAATATGTTCATGGCAGCATTATGTGAAACTTTCTAAAACTGGGGAAAAAAAACCAATTGAATGGATAAACTGGTATATTCCTACAAGTATAGACTATAGAGCACTGAAAATCAACTATACGCTAAAGGAATCAACATGGACAAATCTCAGAAGCATAATATTAAAGAATGCAGCAAGTCATAAAAGAAAGCATATAATATCCCATTATATTAAATTCAAACATCAGGCACAACCAAACTGTTTATTTTTGAGGAATGCGTGTATAAATAGGATCATAATAGAGAGAGACAGCATAATTATCACAGAATTAATGATAGTGATTATCTGTGGGCCAAGGGAGGGGATACAACCAGAAGGTGACCCACAGGCAGCTTCTGAAGTCTGATGACATAATTCTTAACCTGGTTGACGAGTATATCGGTGATTATCTTCTTACCGCTCTTTAAAGTCTACATAAATATTTTGTAAAAAGTTCTTTGTATGGATGATACATTTTGATAAATTAAGACAGGCTATGAAATAACTACAGCTGTAGATGAGTAATTCGAGTAGAATTTTGGACATTTAGGTTGCAGGGCAGCTTTGATTGGTGAGCTACTTTCTGATAGAGGTCAGCATTCTGCTGATTGTACTTACCAAAAACATAGGCAGTATTATATCACTACAGACCTAAATAGGCAAGTTTGAATATTTTTAGGAACGTTTTATGCTTCCTAATTCTTTTGCACATAGAGAAAGTTATGATTAGTTCATTTGAATGTATGTTAAGTCTCCTAGAAGTGGAATCCTTTCTGTATATGTACTTCAGCAAGTATGTGTAATAGAATATTATTTTGATTACTTTGTAATTGTTCGTAGGATATATTCTCATACTTTGCTCAAATTTTTATGATGAATGAACCGTATCACATGGAACAGTGTCACATATTATCTTAGTACCATTAAAACTTGTGCTTTTAGTGAATAATAATACCTCCCCTCTCTTGGTGGATTCGTGGCTAGCAAATATCAGTTTATCATCAAGAAACTTGGTGAATTTGCCTTGTTTTATTTTTAGACAAAGAGGAAATATGAGCTCAGTCTCTCAACTATTTCCATTCACTTCGCATCATGATTCATTTGTTTATTCATAGGCCACCTTCTCTTTTCTCTTATCCTTGCTATTTATTCATTCCCATCCTAAAATTCATCATAATGGTCTAAAAGACTATAATTACATTACTGTATAGAAATACCAGTAAGTTCATTCGTGAATGCGTGAAGGGAAAACTTGTTTCGATAAGGGCTAAAGAGAAAGCAAAAGAAGTATAACAATTTATTACAAGATTAACAAGCTGATTGTGACTGGGATAAATAAAATAAGCTGAGTTAAAAAATAACATCCTAGGAATCCAGATGACGTTACTTCCTTCTCCTTTAGGAGACACATCATTTCCAAATATATGCATTTTATTAATAGCAAGAATAATTACTGTTATTTTCATAATAATAATAATTTTATTACATGCTAAGCATTTTTAAAGGAAGGTAGCAAGCCTCAGGTAGGTTAAATAACCTGCTTAATGTCATTGGTGGAAGCTAGTAAGTAGTTGAGCTGGAATCCAAACGTAGGTCTGCTCTAGTGCAAAGTTCGTCCTGTTAACCTCTGTACAAAACTGGCCGTATACCCAAATCCATCTTCATTTCCTCTGTAGCTTTTAACCAGATTGAGTCATTCCTGATATATGGACCAGAGGTTTATCTTAAACTCTAGGTTGGTTACATGGTTTTACTACATTACAGGGCCCTAATTTTAACTTTTTTAAAAGAAAAAACATTTACAGAAAATTTAATTGTGGCTATGATTTGACTCATTTTATAAAAATGTTCCTGCTATTATAGGTACTATGCCAAGAACAAAGGCAAGTGGGACCTTTTTGGAGCTCAAAGTAGCCCATTTACTGCAATCTCAAATTTAAGTAGCATTCACTTTCCAATGACTTAGGAGAGAGGGGATTGAGATAAAATGTTTAACCCCTTGCACTGTCTCCCACACCCCACACTCCGCATGGGGTAGAGATAGTGCAAAAATGACCCACTCACCAAGGCTGAGCCCATATTTAACATGCTCTAGCTGTAGCTTCCCCAACTCCTAAAATTTTGTGACACTGGGTTTTCTATGTTGTGATTCGGGCAGCCAGGCTGATCTAACCATCCCTGAGGACCCACCTCTGAATTTTGTGTTCTCTCTGTACATGCCAGTGTCTGCTTAGAATGTGTTTCATATGTTTGGGGACCTCCTTTTCCTTAAAGGATAGAACTTTGAGACATATTACCAGCCCGAGGGCCCTTCTGGGAAAACTTCTACCCAAGGTAAATTCAAGGTTTTCTCAATAGGAGACTACGTTATACTTTGTAATAAAATCATAACAAGCCTTCCTTAATTTTGAGTATGTGCTTTTCCCCCTAAAATTTGTCTTTATCTACTAAGTCCTTGGCCTTATTTCTAGGCATAATTCCATGACCATGGCTACCCTAACCACACAGAGTACAAGTTTATCTAGGATCCAAGATAGAACCATGACATTGAGTAATTATAGCCCTCATTACCAGGCATTAGAGATGATCTCCTGAGCAACCCTACAAATATAGGCAAATGTGCCTCCTTCAAGATATGTCAGAGTCCCACCCAAGCTCACCCTCCACTTTTGTCCATTGCTACCAGAGCCTTTTCTCTCTTTGTAAAGAAAAATACTACAGATTTCCACAATTCTTTCTTCTGTGGGGGTGTGGGGGCAGTGTGTGTGTTGGGAAACATAAAAACTCCCATCTCACTTCACCTGCCAATTTCTTTTTGGCTGTGTATCTAATAATTTCAGTTGGCCCTTAGCTTATAGTAAATGATTGTTGAATGACGGAATGATTTAATATTTCATTTCATCTATTCTAATGCTTATTCTCATGCCTAGAACACACAGACATTTATTTGTTGAAATGATATATTTATCAAATGAGTAATTACTTGGAGTTAAAATCTATGTAGCTTTAAATACCTGCTGTAGATTATCAAAATATATGAAAATTCTCACAAAGTGTAAAAGATACATCACATTGCTAATTCATCCTATCCTTAACATAAAATTGCTTTGGAAATAAAGTAATTTCAAAACTGTAAGACAATGTATTATTGTTACATTGTCAAACGGTGAAAATAATGTATCTGTCTAACAAATATTTAATGAGCCCCAACTGTATGCCTGCCTCTGGGCCGGGCTTGGAGGCACAGGCGTGATGGTAGTGAGTGAGGTGGAGGAGGTGCCAGGTAAGGCTGTGTGAAACCACAGCTGTTTTCAGGAGGGTGAGTGTGCTGGTGAGGATGACACAATTTGCTTTGCTCCAGTGCCAGGAACAGATCAGAAGGAGGGGTATGGTGGATTTCAAGGATTGAGGACGCATCTTTTCTGTTTTATAGTTCTGTTTCATTGCTGATAAAAGGTGTTTCAGAAGTTTCTATACAAATCAGGAAGTGAGAAAACAGGCAATTGCAGTTATCATGCTTAATTCCTGAAGCTATTCCATTTTCACTTTAGCAGTAATTTGAGATAAAATAATGTGAAACTGTCTTACAGTTTATAGTTTTATGATAATGACTTTCCATCTCATTATTTACAAATTTTTTATGTCAATAACTAAAGGCAATTTCAAGTAATTGCTGAGACATTCCGTATGTATTTTCATCACCCTCCAAGCAACTTCTGGGAAAGCTTTTTTTAAATTCCTTGTAACTGTATAAGACAAAGTCATTAGGTAGCTTACTGTTTTAGAATATGTATTATTTAAAGACTGTTACGCTGCCATCTTATTATATCAGAATGATTTTTCTCCTTGTCATACATTTGTAGTGTTGACATCACTGTCCTCAAATTTAGCCAGTTCCTGAGGTTGTTATGTGATATTTTAGTGTCCAGCTCATATAAGCATTCATTTTGTTCCAGTTATGGTTTTGTGCTTCAGAGAAAGATGGATATGGAGTCAAAAGAGAATGTACAAGACACAGAGGCCCAGGTGTTGCCGTGATGCTGCTTATTTTAATTCTTAATGCTCTTTAGGAAGCATTTTATTCTACTCATTTTAAATAGAGATTTAAACGGCTGACTTTACTACCAACATTAAGGAAGAACACTGACTTAGGGGAGATTTCAAGCAGAGTTTTCATCTCAATTCTTTTTCCATTTAAATCCCTTAGAAAGCGAATTACCCCAAGGAAGAGAGGTTTTTGTATATGCATTAGTTGGTGGGATGATTATGTTGAAGGTGAAGGAACAGAGGACACTGGATTTCAAATGTTTGTTACCTCTGTTATGTAATCTTGGAAAAACCACTGTATTTTAAAAAGGCTTGTCGCATATGCAAAAATGGGAAGAATGATGCTATCGCTTTGGATTATTATGAGAATTAAATGTTAGTGTACATTAAGGTGTTTGTATATTGTAAAACTTTATACAAATATTAGTTTCATCAAATGAAGATTTACGGTTATTCAAGGACATTTCTGTGGGGAGCACAATTTTCATAAAGAAGCCATAGAACTCATACTGGATGGAAGGCAGCTGTAGAATGGATTGAAAAGAATCCAAGAACAAATTATACCATTGTTTGTATTAAGATAGCCTACAGCAGTGAATCAGCTACATTCATTCCCATGCACCTGCAAATAAAAACAAGGGAGGATCCAGTGTCTGCACGCTTGCAGTGGAAAGAAAATCAGATCAGAGTCTTGGTGTGGTTTGAAATTCTTAAAGTCTGAGATGATACAGATGGATTTTGCAATGCTGGTGGTATGGAAATGTGTACTACCACAGGCAATAACTTTTTAAATTCAGTAGCGATAACCTTCTTAGAATTCAAAAAATTTTAATGACAAATATATCTGTCTTGTTTAATGCTCACAATTTAATGGAGAAATTGGTGTCAGATGAGCAAAGATCAGCTTAATGGGGACTGATTCAAGTATTTTTATTGCTTTATGTAACAAACATTTATTGAGCACTGCTTATGTGTAAAATGTGCTAAATACTGACCTGTGAAGCCCAGGGAAGGAAGATGGAAGACAGAGGTGCTGTTTCCTCACTGGAGAAAGGTCCCCAAGTAAAACAGCGGCAGTAAAAGAAGTCAGGTAGGAGAGAGAACCCTTCAGTGTGGGAAAACCTGAAGTTTCTGGATTGAAACTTGAGAGGGATGGTGTAACTCCCCATCATGAGATCCTGTCACAGCACAGTCACATGAGGGCCAATCCTAACCCTTTATATAAATTGTAGTACTGATTTTACTTGCTTTCATGTTATTTTTATTTGAAAATTTGTTTTTAATTATTACAAGATTATTAAATTATTAAATCAGTCATAACCAGCAGAATAACTCTATTGAATACATTAAGCCTTTTCTTCACTTGACAAATGAATGTATACACTGTGCCAGGTATTGGACGTTATTTAAGAGATCACAAGTGGCTGTCAGATACCAATGACTGGAGAAGTGTGCCTGCAGCAGGTGCCACTTAGCATCAGCCCTCTCATCTCTCACTGTTCTAGAGCCCAAAACACACAAATGAACTTTTTCTCTGTGTTTGTTGCTATTTCTTCCATTCCACTGTTTCCCTACCTCCACTCCACTGGTTCAGTCTCTCCTTTCCACCCAGTACTTCAGAATTCCTCCTGTGCCTGCCTCAGGATGGTAAGAAATAAAAGAAAGAGGGAAGGCAAGGAAATCTCTGTGGCCACTGTGATACACTCTGTACACTCTTTTCAGGACCTGTGGAATTTCATAGATTTAGAATCAGGGTCAGTACTCTATTGCAGACCTTAGCCTTTATCTTGTTAGAACTTCTTATGCTGAGAGGAACAGAGACACACTTGATTTCCTCAGTTAAGGGAAGTTTTATGGTAAAGTTAAATGGAAAAGTAAGGGGGGACGTGAGAAAGAAAAGTCTCAACGTCCGCCCAGCCCTGCTTCATGGAGATCCAGAATACTCATCGTCAGCCTGGTAGCTGTGTGCTCTTGGCCCCTCTCTCCTGCACTTCTCCCGTCGCTCTCAGCTACAGGACCCTTCTTGTGACCTCTGCTTATTCTTCTCTCTCTGAGTCTTTCCACTTCTGTATTGCTCTGTCCTCTTCAGATATTTCATATTCTGACTTCCTGAGAGAGAGAGAAAATAGAAATTGCTTCTTGGCATTCTCTGGTATAAAGCATCCGCCCTTGCCAAGGTTACTGACACAAACATAGTCCTAGTCGGGCAGGCAGTCTGTGGGGCAGAGCATTACCGTCTGCACACGGGAGACCCCCAAGCTGTGGGCAGAGGCAGACCGTGAGACTCCTGAGGAGGGAAGCAGTGTAGTGATGACTTCGGAGTATAAATATGGAAACCAAAGCTTTTGAACCCTTTTGGGCAATGTGAAGGATCCGCATGATGGAGAATGTATGTAATTCAAAGGCAAGATTTCCCTTCCCTTCAGTGCCAGTCAAAGCAGGAGAATGGCTAATAACTTTAATGTCTGTCTTTACTATGGGAAAAATGTTAGAGTGAAAAAAAAAAGGAAAAAAAAATCCCAAGATTACTTGTCTATGAGTCACTAAAGTTTTTCCCACCTTGTCAAAGCGACACTATGACAGCTATAAATTCAAAAGTGAAAGCAATCATCATCTTAATGGATTTACGTTCCCCCCAATTTTGCATGTTTCCATTTACTCTTACCCATATAACCTTATATCCTACATAATATTTTGAGTTTGATATCCCCTATACTGCCAACTTCCTGGCATTTTCTATGTTCCCAGGTAAACTTTACAAAGTAAACCTTGAGCATGCTGGCTGTAAGTGTGATGATACAGTTAGAAAAAAGAACAATGAAGTATTTTCTTTCTTTTTTTTAAATATACATTTATTTACTTATTTTTTTATTTTTTTATTTATTGGCTGTGTTGGGTCTTCATTGCTGCTCACGGGCTTTCTCTAGTTGCAGAGATCAAGGGCTATTCTTCGTTGAGGTGCGTGGGCTTCTTGTTGCAGTGGCTTCTATTGTTGCAGAGCATGGGCTCTAGGCACACAGGTTTCAATAGTTGTGGCACATGAGCTCAGTAGTTGTGGCTCACAGGCTCTAGAGCACAGGCTTGGTGGTTGTGGTGCATGGGCTTAGTTGCTCCACGGCATGTGGGATCTTCCCCGCCCAGGGATCAAACCCATGTCCCCTGCACTGGCAGGTGGATTCTTAAGCACTGCACCACCAGGGAAGCCCCTGAAGTATTTTCTCATTAAGTAATACAGTGGAAATTTTTTCTAACACAGAAGTGGGGTTGAACCTTGAATGCTAATATGAAGTCTCTCTAAGGCAGAGTTCAGGGCTCCTCTGACTTGGCAGATTCTTTACTCTACATTGACCACAGAACTTCAGAGACAAGTCTGGGAGGAAGCAGAGAGGCAGTAGGGGACCATGTCCTCTTTCTTGTGTCCTTAATTGTACATCCATTGTACTGTTTGTTTGCCAGTTTGATACCAAAATGAAAGTAACAGAAGTTAAATCTAAGACATTTTGACTAATCTTCAAACCCATACCATCCTTTGTGGCTTGGCCCAACTTACTTTATAATTATTATTCTAATGGCTCCTTTATTCTATTCAGTTGTGGTACCTTAATTGACTTAACTACCCTCCATTGTAGTATATCTTCATTATTTCTAATTATTTAACTATATTTTGCTTGTACTAAATAAAAGTACCTTGAAAGTATATCTTTCAGCATATAATATTTTCCCATTTACATTATTTCCTCAGCATAAATTTTAGGAATGAGACTTTGGGTCAGGAATATTTGGGTGTGAATATTTTTATGTAAAACTGCCAGATTTCATTCCAAGAAGAAGTTATACTAACTTAAATTCTTATCAGAATTAGAGACTGTTCCAAAATCACTGTATCTTCATCAGCTTTAAGTACTATTATTATTTTCATTTGCTTGCCCACTAATATTCTGTCCATCTTTTTCCCATATTTAGGGCATATAAGCTAGCCAACATACTGGTATATTGTTTAGATACAGTGATTTACATATAAATAAAACTTTATTAATTCGTTATTATTCAATAAAAATGGGTTTTAGCTCCAAATTCTAGTGTTTTTAAAATTTACCCACATCCATGTTTAATCATCTCAATAATTCTAAGGGTTTTATTTTTACTAGAAAATAATAGTAATTAACAAAAGATAATAGGTGATTTTTTTCAACTTGCCTTTATGTGACGGTCCTCTGCAGAAAAAAATGTAAAATGTGGAAACAAGGAAAAAGGCTTGACAATAGAATGTTCATCATGGTCTGCATACTGCAAGCTAGGGAGCCATACTTTTCTAAAATTATTCATCTACGGATATGGTAGAGTTTAAATGCCGTGTTGAGACACCTGACACAAGTTTATTTCATGTTAGTTTATTATACAGGAATTATACTAGTGAACAGAAATTATACTTTCCGAGTAGCAATGATTCAAGTTTGTAAGAGTAACTTTTTCTGGTTGCTTTGCTGATTGCCCCAAAATCGAACTTTCTCATGGGCTAGAGTTACTTGTAAATTTACATCATCCTAGTCCTGTGATTGACTGGCATTGTGTTTCTTTATTTCTCCTCAGACGAAAGCAAAGGTGCCCTTTCCTGGGAAGGTACTCTCTCCTTTTCTAGGTACCTCTCTACCGCCACCATCAGACTATAAATGTGTAATCAGATCAGAAATTCCTATAGATAAAGAACGATTAGATTTAACCCTAAGCAGTATCCATTTGGTTTTGAGGTGATAGCTTAATGATCAGGTTCAAAGAAATCACAGTCCTGCATCAGGAATTGGAGATGAAATCATGCTTCACTCACACTTCTCAGTAATGAATTGACAAGTAAAGCATGTGCAGTAAACCCAGTAGAAGAATGGTAGAGATGTCACACAAATCGTAGTAAGCCGTCCCTTCCCTTCTCCAAAACCCCAGGTCTTTTATAAACTCTTTCCGGAAGGTGGCAGAGCTCTGTAGGTTTCTCAGTGGTTAGGATTGAAAAGATGAAATTTGAAGTTTTGTGCTATAAATACAGGTTGTAGTTTTTCTCATCCCCCCATTACATGAACATGAAGCACTTAAATAATTTCACCATAGTGAAAAAGTATGTGCTGTGTAGGAAGCAAGGAATAAGTTCCTTAGGGCAGCGGTCCCCAACCTTTTTGGCACCAGAGACCAGTTTTGTGGAAGACAGTTTTTTCACGGATGGGGGAGGGGGACGGTTCAGGCAGTAATGGTGACAACGGGTAGTGGCAGATGAAGCTGCTGTCACTCGCCCACCACTCACCTCCTGTTGTGCAGCCCAGTTCCTAGCAGGCCACAGACCGGTACCAGTCCACAGCCTGGGGGTTGAGGACCCCTGCCTTATGGTCAGTTGTGGCAAGAGCAATTGCACCACTTAGTTCCTTTGGTTATTTCTTTGATTTAAAACTCTTTAGAGATCTGATGGAGAAGTAACACCAAAAAATAGGCAGAAATAGCTCTACGTATGAACTGATTTTGGGGTGGGTGTTGAGTAGGCAAGGGAGAATTGTTCTGCCTTCAAAGAAGGCTGTTAATTTCTAGATGCATTATTAAGGGAAGCACTGTGGGCTCCAAAGCTGGAACAGGAACTAATCTTTTTTTTTGGTCTACATATCAGAAGTTAATCTAGTCTGCTGGTAGAAAGTAGTTCTCTCCCTCTGCCAAAGTGAGACCTGTTTTGCCTGCTTACATATGATCCTTCTGCTTTGTCCACTGCAGCACTCTCTGCGCAGCTGCCATTATTGTCATTATTTTTCTGGTTTTGCTCTAGGATGTGATGAGAAGGTGCCCCAGCAGAGAGCATGACGTTTTCTAATCCCCGCCCACACACTGATGTCAAAGAACTTTTGTTCCTTCCCCAGAGCATCGTGTCCTTCCACCGGCAGTCACTAAGCCAGGAAAACATGAGGGTGTTTTGCAATAACGCTTGGAATATACATTTTTATTTTTTAGTTGGAATTTCTAGTGTTTATAGGTTGAAGGTCATGTGTGATGTCACATGCTTAGTCATTAGCTGTCTACATCTTGCAGGGTATGTAACTGCCAAGTCTGTGCCTGCAGTGCTTTCCTAAAATCAGCATGAGGGTGGAGAGGAGTTAGCCTTTTATGCTTATAAATGTGTGTATCCAGATGGTTAAAAGCCACATCACAGCAAGCACAGTCTACCTGAAAATATCCTGCTTTCCATTGTTCTAGCAAGTGATCACGCAAGGAACTTTAATAATAATGAGTGTAAACAGTAAATAGAATTTTTCAGTGAATTTTAGTGATCTGATTATCTGTAAGCATTTCCCTCTGCAGCAGCCTGTCTTTTCCCTTTCCTCCCCATCCATCCCTTTCTCCCATCATGCCCCTTCCTTCTCCCACTTTCCATCCTATTTTCTCATTTTAAGATCTTCCTAACCCAAAAGACTATTTGACTGGTGGGAAGTGAAGCTGGAGTATTACTGATCAGGGGATTTCTAATGCTGTTTACTGCTCACCATTAAACAAATATAAAGGTTTCATTCGTTGTTCAATGAGCATTTTTCTCTATACAGAGTACTGTTATGGACTAGAGGTTGAGATTTTTAAAAGGAAGGGAGATACATAAATGAGTATTCTTTGGCAAACAAATAACTTGCTTTCTCTGTGCTGAGCAATTCTTCTTTGTAACAAGTGTATTATTAGGGACTCTTATTTTACAGATTAGAAAACCAAGGTGCAAAGAGGTTAAGTAACTAGCGTAAAGTTAAACAGTGGGTAAGTGGCAGAAATGAGACACAAAACTGTGCAGCTTGACTCTAGACCCTGTGTCCTTAATCTTTGTGCTATGTTGTCTGGGATGAGAGCTCAGGACAGTAGAAGAGGGAGTATATTCAGGTAGCTTAGTACAGAGCACTATGTGATAACAGTACAATGAGGAAATGAAAAGACATTGAGAGGAGGGAGAGAATATTTCAGACAGGTGAATGGGTGGCAGCTGTACTAGCCTTGAGGGCTGATGTAAATTTTGATAGTGGAGATCAGGAGTGAGAATTTGCCTTCAGGTAGAGGAAATGGCATGAGTAGAAGATGCTGGGTCTGGAAGGTAGGCTCAGAAAATAAGCAGTCTAGTTTTAGTTGGAGAAAAGGATTGTATAGGATAAGGTAGGCTACAGTCAAATTTTGCAGGCCCCGTTTCATAGGTATTTGGAATAAGGAGGATGAGAGTTTTTGAGCAGTGAGGTGGCAAGAACAATGCTCTGAAGAGCTCAGCTTGGTGAGGTAGTAGTTTGAAGAAAGGAATGCTAGAAGCAGTAAAAGTAATTGAGAGACTAGTAGTTTTCTATTGCTGCATAACAATATTGCCACAAACTTAGCAGCTTAAAACAACCCACATTTATGATATCAGTTTCTGTGAGTCAGGAGCCTAGGCACAGCTTAGCTAGGTCCTCTGCTCAGGGTCTCACAAGGCTACAATCAAAGCATTGACTGGGGCTGTGATTTCATCTAAGGCTCAACTAGAAAGGATTAGCTTTTGTTAGCTGAATTCAGTAACATTTGTATCAAGGACTCAGTTTCTTGCTAGCTGTCAACCAAAGGCTACTCTCAGCTCCTAAAGATTTCTCTCAGTCCCTGCCATGAGCATTCCAACACTGGCATTCCATAACATGGCAGCTTGCTTTTTCAAAGCCAACAAGGGAGTGAGAAACTTCAGCTAAATAGCACTTTGATCTGAATCACATTTGTCCTGTCACTTTTGCCACATTCTTTTGGTTTCTAACCAACAAGTCACCCCCACACTTAAGGGGAGGGGGTAATCGAAAAGCATGAACATCCAGATATAGTTGGTGAAACAAACACTCAAGAGTCTGAATTGGGGTGGTATGAATTCAAATAGAAAGGAAGAGTTAGATTGAAGAAATTATGTCTAGGAAATATAATTATGATTTCTTGTGAAATTCTTCACATACATTAACTCATGTATGCCTCAAAATATCTCTCTGATGTAGGTGCCAGGAAAATCCTTATTTCAGGTGAGGATACAGGCTTTTAGAAGTTAAGTGCCTAGATCACATACATGTGAGCTTCAAATCTGGGCGTCCTAACCTAGATGTGAAAGTAGGATGTCAGTCCCAGAGCTCATAGCCTTAGCCACCCTTCTTTCCTTGGACCTAAAAGTATAGAGAATTTAAAAAGAAATGGGGCTTCCTAGGTGGTGCAGTTGTTAAGAATCCGCCTGCCAATGCAGGGGACACGGGTTCGATCCCTGGTCCAGGAAGATTCCACATGCCACGGAGCAACTAAGCCCGTGCGCCACAACTACTGAGCCTGCGCTTTAGAGCTCATGAGCCACAACTATTGAGCCCATGTGCTGCAACCACTGAAGCCCACACTCCTAGAGCCCATGCTGTGCTGCAACAAGAGAAGCCACGGCAGTGAGGAGCCTGCACACCACGATGAAGAGTAGCCCCCACTCACCGCAACTAAAGAAAACCCGCACACAGCAAAAAAAGACCCAACACAGCAAATTAAATAAATAAATAAATTTATAAAAAAAAAAAAGAAATGAATAAGAAAATATTGACGATAACTAGAAGATTTCAACTAATTTCAACTTGTTTCAACTCAGGAAATGTCGTGAGAGGCAGTACTTATTGCACATATACTCCATGCCAGGCAGTGTGCTAAGCACTCAGTATAGTATGATCATCACATTTAATGTTGCCAAAAGCCTATGATAATAGTCCCTTCCCCAGTTTTACAGATCAGAAAACAGGACTGTGCCGGTGCCCACTAAACTCTAGCTTCCACAAATGCAAAGGGTTGTTATTTTGTTCGTAGCTATGTCTCTGATGTCTGACACATAAAAACAGTGTTCATTATATAAATTTTTGAAGGAGTGAGCTTGTAAGTGGTAGAGTCATGATTTGAACTCAGAACAGTCTCACCCTACCTCCTGGAGAAGACAGTGTATTCCATTGTAGCCACAGCAGGAAATCTAGACATGGATGTTCAGCAGATATATTCTGTTAATGGAGCTTGAGGACAAGGTCAAGGCTAGGCTCCCTGTGAGGGAGCATCCATGTGGAGATCAGAAATTCCTAAAATTAGATGAAATGATTACGCAAGAGGGTATAAGCTCCAAACCAGAACCTTAGAGAACACCTGTATTTAGAGGTTGAGAGGAGGAAGAGGCATTTTAAAAAGCAATAAGACATACACATCAGAGAGCTGAGATGGACACATAGATATAAAAGCAAAGGGGAAAGAGAAGGAAGGACGGTTTTCAGCAATATCAACCACTACAGGGTCATCAGAGAACCTCAGAATTAAGGCAAGATAATCGTATTTGGAGATGAGGAGGTCATCACTTTAGGGGTGAGCAGATTCAGAACACGTAGGGCCTGAGTAAGAATCAGGCAGGTGTCTGAGTGGGTGGGGAAATGGGCTTGTGAAAGAAAGAGTAGAGAGTGAGGATGTAGAGCTCACTAGTGTGAACTTTGTAATTTCAGATAAGCTAGTATTAGTAATATGAGAGGGATGAAAGATTTTAATAGGAGTAGTAATTTTCTGTGTTGTAAACAGAAGGGTAGGCTCAAGTAGGAAGAAACTAAAGATAGCATAGAGAGAATTGACTACTGATGGATCATGACCCCAGGGGAGACAGAAAGACAATGAGATGCAGGACCACTAATAGGAAGGGCGTTCCTTAGAGAGGGCAAGAAACATGTTACCATTCGAGGCAGGAAAAGAGTCTGAAATAAAATATAGAAAAGTATAGAGGTCCAGTAGAGAAAAATTGAGGGTACTCAAATTGAAAGTCCTCAATTTTCTTAAAGACAGAGGCAAGTTCTTCATACCTAGAAAGAGAGGGAACTATTTCAGGACTAGAGGATAGTAAGAAATATTTTAATTAATTGAGGCAATGGTTAATAAAAAGTTTATTCAATGTCTACTCTGAAATACGCAGAAAACTCAGTAGCGAAGACAATAAAGGATAAAAATAAGCATAATTAGGAACCCAACTGTGAAGAAATAGCATGAACTTTTAATAGAACTCAGCAGTACGGTTTCATAATTGTGCCCAGCTTCTGAAAAGTGGTTATTAAAGGAAGTCAGTGGTCCTGCACAGGGTTGGGAACGGGAACTGTGAGAACGACAGGCAAGCACGGAAGAATGAAAGATGGATTCCAGAGGTCAGCGAAGACAGTCGCGAAGGCATGGTTTAAGCTGAGCGATGATGTGGTGAATACTGAGAGGAGTTTAGAATCCAAAGACTGTAATTTGGGTGTGAAACAAGCTACCAGAAATGAAGAAATAAAGTGCTTGTACTCAGAAAAGGAGTGTTCTACATTTAAGACCTTGACGTAAAATAGTCCCAAATCAAGCTACTTACAAGGCCCTTTCTGCAGTTTCAGAGGTTAAATAAGGAACTATAAAGCCAAGGTATCAGATGGGCCAGAAGTAAACATAAATGAAGGTAGCAGAGGATGAGAGGGGTGGAGAAGATGACTAGCCAGACATCACATCAGGTGGGGTGTTATGAAGGAGGTCTCATAAACATAGCAATAAGGACAGGGCTTAGATGTCAAGGTTCAAAAATAGAGGTTGATGGAAATAGAACAATAGCCTAAAAAATGACAGTAGAGGATAAGAATGTTTTTCAGGCTGATTGTGTCTTCGGGTGCAACTCAGATTTCAATTAAGGTAAAGAATTGGAAGTTCAACTTGAGAATCAGTCTAGGAGAGTAGGAGACTGCTTCACCCTAGAACTAGGAAGCAAAGTCAGCAGGGAATGACTGATAGAGAAGCAAGTACACACAGCAGGAAAGTAAAGGGTTAGTCTGATTAAGATACAAGCATTGCTCCCTGCTCACACTACCCTATCGCCCCTTTACAGGTGACCCTTCTAATCCTTAAAATTACCCGTAAGGCACTATCCCCCATTTTACGGATGAAAAAAATCTGGTTCTGGAATTTGAATCTTGTCTTAACTGCAAAATCTAAAGCTTTCTACCACAACATACTGACTCTCAGTGGTTTTAAACTGTTACTGCAGTCTCTAAGGGCTAACTGGAAATCATGTCTGACATATGAAATGGGTATGAAACAGAACGGTTTGTTGTGGTTATTTTTAGGTATGATTTACAAATATAACATTATATTAGTTTCAGGTGTACAACATAATGATTCAATATTTGAATATACTGGGAAATGATCACTGCAATAAGTCTAGATGACATCCATCACCACACCCATTTACAACTTTTTTTCTTATGATGAGAACTTTTAAGATCTACACTCCTATGCAATGCAGTATCATTAACTATAGCTACCGTGCCATACATTACATCGTCATGACTCACTTATTTCATAACTGAAAGTTTGTATCTTTTGACCCATTTTCCCCCACATTACCCCCCACCCCTGGCAACCACCACTCTGTATCTATGAGCTCATTTTTTTTTTTTAAGATTACACATGTAAGTGATATCATATAGTATTTGTCTTTTTCTGATTTATTTCACTAAGCATAATGCCCTCAAGGTCCAGCCATGTCTCAAATGGCAAGATTTCCATCTTTTAATGACTGAATACTATATATATGTATATACTCTATATATGTAAACACCACATTTTCCTTTATCCTTTCATCCATTGATGGACACTTAGGTTGTTTCCATGTCTTGAATATTGAAAATAATGCTTCAGTGAACATGGGAGTGCAGCTGTTTTTCAAGTTAGTGTTTTTGTTTACTTTGGATAAATACCCAGAAGTAGAATTGCTAAATCGTATGGTATTTCTATTTTTAAGGTTTTGAAGAAACTCCATACTGTTTTGCATAGTGGCTGCACCAATTTACATTCACACCAACAGTGCAGGAGGTTTCCCTTCCCTCCACATCCTCGCCAACACTTTTTATTTCTTTCCTTTTTTTTAATAGATTTATTTATTTATTTATTTTATTGGCTGTGTTGGGTCTTTTTTGCTGTGTGCAGGTTCTCTTTTTGTTGCAGTGAGTAGGGGCTACTCTTCGTTGTGGTGCGCAGGCTCCTCATTGCCGTGGCTTCTCTTGTTGCGGAGCACGGGCTCTAGGCACATGGGCTTCAGTAGCTGCGGCACGTGGGCTCAATAGTTGTGGCTCACGGGCTTAGTTGCTCTGCAGCATGTGGGATCTTCCTGGGGCAGGGA
The DNA here is from genome assembly GCF_030028045.1 of Hippopotamus amphibius kiboko. Taxonomy (NCBI): domain Eukaryota; kingdom Metazoa; phylum Chordata; class Mammalia; order Artiodactyla; family Hippopotamidae; genus Hippopotamus; species Hippopotamus amphibius. The sequence continues at coordinate 96,569,467 of NC_080197.1, forward strand.
TCGAACCTGTGTCCCCTGCATTGGCAGGCGGATTCTTAACCACTGCACCACCTAGGAAGCCCCTTTATCTTTTTGATGATAGTCATTCTGACAGATGTTAGACAGTATCTCATTGTGGTTTTGATTTGCATTTCCCTGATGAATAGGGATGTTGCACACCTTTTCATGTACTTGTTAGCTATCTATATGTCTTATTTTGAAAAATGTCTATTCAGACCCCCTGCCCCTTTTTCATTTGGTTTGTTTTTGTTTTTGTTTTTTTGCTATTGAGTTGAATGCACAAGGTGTTGTTCTTGAATTATATTCAGCTCTAAAAAGTTTTATGTGAGCTTACATATCTGATCCTCCTATTTAAATCTTAAATTTTTTTTTCAAGAAAAATATCTTGGATTATTTTCCTTAATGACATTAAGGAATGTCCAAACACCTTCTAGATGATCACATTGAATTTCTGCAACTATACCCTAAAACCCTAAGTTAACATTTATATTGCATTATTTTTCAGGTGTGAAAATGAAACCAAATTCAAAACAGAAGAAGTATTTTGGGCCTACAATTTCTGCCCTACTCCATACTCCTGGACTGCACTTCTGGGACTTATTTTATATCTTGTTTTCTTCGCACCTGGTAAACAAACGCTTTGTTGTTATTGTTATGTTAATTAAATTGTCTCTGTTTAGAGGAGACAAGCTACTGTTTTAAATTCCTTATGTACTACTTTACTGAAATTCTTTACTTTGTATTTCTCAGGAATGGGACCAATGCCTTGGACTGTGAATTCTGAAATATATCCCCTTTGGGCAAGAAGTACAGGAAATGCATGTTCATCTGGAATAAATTGGATTTTCAATGTTCTAGTTTCACTGACATTTTTACACACAGCAGAATATCTTACATACTATGGTAAGAGAATATTTTTTTCCAGCTATAGTTTCATTTTTATTTTCCTACTCTATTTTTAGATATGCTATCATTTGTGATTGAAAGACTAGATGGTTATACTTTTGCTATTATAAATATCTGTGTATGGCTTTCTTATTCTCCAAAGCCCTTGGAAATGTTTCTGGGAAAAGATAAGAGGAACTCTCCTTTCCTAAGCAGTATTGCTTACAGCTTTCACCCACCCTACCTCCACTTCAAACCCAAACATCTCCCAGCTGTCTCCCCAGCTGGAAATCGTCACAGGGAGAACTTTAATTTAATGAAAGAACATAAACAACAGAGAATGGTAAAAAAGGTGCAAGCATCCAGGGCTAATGCGTGAAGATGTCTCATGCCAGGGATGGAGTCATATCCAAGAGTGGAATCAGAGTGGAGTTAAAGTAGCTGCCCCAGATGTGGCGCTGTGAGTTAGGCCTTCCACTCTATCACCTGTGCAGTTCAGGCCAAAGCATTTCAGCATCCACTGAGACCAGTGCTTACCACTTCTGAAACTATGGGGCAGAAGTGTTCAAGTGAAAATGTGTGGAGACCGTAACTCGAAGAAAACAATCTTGCGAAGGGACTGAGTTAGGAAAAAACGTTGGGAAGCTACTTCAAGCTTATCTTTACTAAACTGGAAAGACTTTGTCTGTTTAGCAAGAGGATTTCTTCATTGTCTGTATGGGTTTATAGGTTGTGATTAGATTCCAAATGATGAACTAGGTTTTCATTCTAGTCTTCCCATGAGCCTCTGCGATCGTGTATTGAATGCCTACTGCTTACCCCATTCTCTGATCCCCTCCCCCATCCCTCACCTCATCTCACCTCATCCCATGTTCTGGCTGCTTATAATTCCTTTTTGTAAGAATAGCTCCCCTACCCTACCCCTCACTGCTTCACCGTAAATCCCTTGAGCTTAGGCCAGGATTGTGCTTTGTTCATCGTTATAGTCTCAGTGCCCTCCAGGGCATCCTGTTCACTTAATAAACACTCAGAAGTGTTTGTCAAATGAATAAATACACAGATGAACTTTTAGATGGATGGTGAATATGAGGAAACATTCTAAAAGTCTATTCCTCCTCTCTTCTGAACGTGCTGAATTGATATTTACTTTTATTTAAAACTATTTATCTAATGCTTTTTTTATCTTTATAAAACTCCTCTCTCTCCCAGTCACCATTTGGGACATTTAGAAATATTCATTTTCTTGAAAAGGAAACACACTGGCATTTTAAACTGCATATATATTTAGCGTATTCAGCTTGATCCCATTTGGCGATTAAAATGTTTTACATAAATTCGTAAGCTTATTTTCCTAACGGCATAAATATGAACACAATAAATATTTACCCATATTTCTGATTCTTGAGAACGCTTAAATATTTGAAGACCTAAACACAGACTAATATCTTGAGAAAGCCTTTTTTAATAGAAAGTCATAGACCAAATAATAAAAGTCTACGTGGTAAGACTTTTGATAGCAAAGCTCCTCTTCCTTGAATAAATTCTGCCAGAAAAAAAATGAGGCAACAGAAGTAGAATTTGAATAGGGCATAGCCAGACTTCTTTCAAAAATATCTCATTAGAAGAAGCTTTTTGCTTTGCATTAAGCCAAGCTTCTATCATGTCAGCACACTGTCCATTAGGTCCTCACTAGTAGAACAATATCTCAGCTCAGGTTAGATTTTCCCTGTTTATTGCTCTGTATTTTAATCTATAGGTTACTGATCTATGTAAGGTATATGTTTACATTCCTGAGTTAACAAATATGCACCATAATGATGTATTTCTCTGGAAATAGTCATGTCTTCTTTTACTTCCTTTTTTTATTGTTTCATACTACCTCAAGTTTTGATTCCTTCCTAAACTATACTGCCTAGAAAGGTCTGCCGTGGACCCCATTCAGTAATGTTTATTACTAAAAATTGTCATGAAAATGTCAGCAGTGTATCACTTTATTTATAACACATGTGACTAAATAGATCCCTTGGTGACCGTTAATTACCAAAGTTCTTATGTTGAAGTACCAAAATTCAATAAAACATGGTCTTTAATTCCTCATTTTGTATAATTCAATTAAATATTTGTTTTAATCTGAAACATAGGACTTCAATAAGATTTATTTCCTTTAGAATAAAGCTGAGGAATAGCTGAACTGTTTAACAATCAAAACAGACTTATTACAGGCATCATTTTCATTTTCATTCCAAGGGGGCATAATTAAGAAAGCGAGTTACATAATTGACTTGCCCATCCACGGAGCAGGTCACAGCCTCCCAGGCCTGCCTGCACCCCTGTGGCTTAACCACAGGTCTCACCAGTGAAGCCCATGTACGCACGTCTGGCATTTGCCTTCTTTAGGTTGCTCAGGTTTTCATAAAAGGATCTTGTATTTTAATAGAATTTCCTTGATGTTATTTGGCTTTGGGAATCTGGTTCACACACAAGAAACTATATGGCCTTTAAGAATCTTCGTAATTCATCTAATTGGTTTTTTAACTGTAGGAGTTTAATACTAACAGATTTGATTTGTTACTTCTAATCATGCCACTGTACCTAAATTGTGAAAGATGATCAATATTTTCATCCTTTCTCCAGCCAATTTGTCACATTAGTGTATCATCTTCCTTCCCCCATCTCATATACAAGATGTTTTGGGCTGAAGGCCTAAAATTAGGCAAGGACATTGTTATAATTAGTTGTTCTCTACCATCAAAAGTGAAAGCATAAGTTCTTATATTTAAATTGGGAATTAGATTATAAAGGAAAGACCATCTTGGAAATATGTAGAGAGTACACACTGGACACACACTCTTATATCTCATACATCTCGGCTTGCTGTATTGACGCTTAGAAAACACAACCAGAAAGTATTTATGTCTTTGTGGTTGTGCTGCACTGACATGCAGAGTCTTACAGCAAAACAAAATTCTCTGATCTCATGGTGCTTACATTATAGTGGAGGGAAACAAATTAGTAAGCTTTATAGTATGTCAGATGGTGATAAGTGCTATGGACACACACACACAAATGGACTATAGGGGTCTCAGAGAAGGAATAGGACACTAGTTAGGAGACTGTTACAGTACTGCAGGTGACAGAGGATGGCTTTTAAGACCAGAGATATCCAGGAATGGTGAGAACTGGTCATCTTTGGATTGTGTTTGAAGGTAGATCCAGCAGAATTTTCTAACGGAGTGGATAATCGGTGGGAGAGTAAGAGAAAACTCAAAGTTTACTCCTAGACTTTGGGCACTGACTCATGAATTCAGCAATGTCATCACTGAATGTGGTTCTGGAAATACAAGATAAGCTATGAGAAGGAAATTTCTCCCTCAAAGTGCCTCCAGTCTAGTAGACAAGACAGACAGATTCACCTAATTATACTTCTTGGTTGTTATATACCACTTTGCCTCAGCAAAGTGTTGTGAAAACGCAACTAACTCTAACCAGGGAAGTAAGGAAAGACTTCAAAGCAGAAGTTACATCTGAGTCTGGGCATGACTTGAGTTTAGAAATACAGATTGCATTATATTCACAGTATTCGAACAAGTAGAGTAAACCAGGCTGGAAGGAATTTTTTGGTTCCATTTCAGACCATAGTCATGCACGATTGACCAGAAAGAAGAGTTAAAATCAAGTACCCTCTCCAATGTAAGCCTGTACATATGTATTGTTTTCTATTGCAGGAGCCTTCTTCCTCTATGCTGGATTCGCTGCTGTGGGTCTCCTTTTCATCTACGGCTGTCTTCCTGAGACCAAAGGGAAAAAATTAGAGGAAATCGAATCCCTCTTTGACAACAGGCTGTGTACCTGTGGTGCTTCAGATTCCGATGAAGGGAGATATATTGAATATATTCGGGTGAAGGGAAGTAACTATCATCTTTCTGACAATGATGCTTCTGATGTGGAATAATTGTCAGCTGCTGATATATTTAGTCACTTAAACACACTTAGGAGAGACGAACAGCAATTGATGACCTCGCTGCCCTGCTTTTTATCTGGTTCTTTCCACAGTTGAATGACTTCATATTCTAGAATATTTGATTCCAAGGAAGCGACAATCACAATGGCATTTTTTTTTCACAAGCAGAGATGTAAAAAAAAATTTACAGAGATTTTAAACTAATAATTATTGAACAAATGTGTGTAATTCCTTCCTGAGATAGTTTAAAATGGATATCGTACCCAGTGACTTCAGTGATACCCTTTTTTCCTAAGACTATATATAATTATTAGTGGCAATTGAGTCCGTGCAAATCTAGCCAAATCATATATGTGTGATATACTTACAACAAAGAGTTCTGAAATATGGTTCAAGGGTATTTTCTGTCAAAGCATGGCCTATTGGCCCTAAATTTTCCTAAGGACAAGGAGCTTATCTGTGATCAGCTTTTAGAAAGTAACTTACATTAAAGCTTTCATCAACAAATTCAAAAGTGCCTCCTACAAGGGCACAGCTGTTCTTATATCCTTTGGAGTCCACATTTTGGTTTCTCTCTCCAATTCAAATCTGGAAAGTTCTTCAGAAACTGACTCTGTATAGGATCTTTTGAACATTATGAAAAGCGGGTCTTTTAGGGTTTATTTTCCTACATATTTTTTGCATCAGTGAGAAGTACACATTTGAACAGATCAGCTAGCAAGTTTTGATAAGTATATTTTATTGCTAGAAAGTAAGAAAAGATTTTTATGGACCTTAAAGATTTTTAACCCTGAGTTAGTCACTTAAGTGTGCAACTGTAAACACAAAATAGCACTAGATCTTCAACTGTATTTCAGGGTCAGTTTTGTTCATGCCAAGATCACCTGATATTCACCACGCCTTCACTCATCCACTCTGGAGTCCTACTATTTGTGCCTTCGTTTGTGTTATATAAATAGCTTCTAGTAGACTATTTTTCCCTTCTTTTAAACAAATAATTTCTGAAACAAGAAAGGAAGGAAGAAAATCAGTGGCAGAAATAATCTGCTGTTATTGATGTCTGTTTAATTAAGTAGCGGGACTTCTATTTTTTTAACTTTTTATTAACTCTTCCTAAGGGAATTGTCACATTTGATTACATAATGGTACTTTTTTTCCTTTTAATTCTACGAGCGTAAACTGGGTTTTATTTTGCACACCCTTTCTCATTTTACCTGACATTCTATATAAAAAAAAAAAAAGATACATAGATTTGTCTGTGGGTGTTTCCTTTTTCTCATGCTTGGCTTGGATATTTTTCCTTCTTGTCTAAAAATTAGGATTTTCTATTGAAACAGATTAATGGTTCTCATATAACACGTCCTTAAGAAATGTTGACTTACTACATTTCTACAGTTCTTTTCAAAGTGTTCATTGGTTTTTATGCTCATTCATCAATGAACTCCAATTTTTGGTCATATACTATGAACTGTATAGTATGTACAAAATTACTTGCTAGTTCCAGTGAAAATATGAATGACTCTTCTATGGTCAGTTAAGAATGCATACATCTGATGCATTATAACGTGGCTCTAAACGTCTAACAAGTCCTCTTTGGAGCGAAAAAGTGGCTCTCTCTAAATTCAGTATGTTTCTGCCAGTCTCCACAATGGTTTGGTCTCTCTTAAAGTCTGACTTGTCCTTATCACAGTTATCACAACTGAGAATGTAGCCAACAAGGTTCATTCTCTAAACCTAAAAATCCTTCAGCCAAAAAAGAGTTTTCTCCCTTTGATCATTTCATGTAATTAAAAAATTATTTTAGAGAGCTTTTCTCCTTGAATTAGATGCTTTGACAATTGATTTCTAAGGGGATATTAATTTTGATTTTCCCCAGAAAAGCAGATATGCTTTAATAGAGAAAGTTACTATTCTATTGATATTTCTTATCCCATAAGAAATTTCTTATCTGTGTAATATGTCACACAGGTAAAGTGAAGTGGAAAGTGAACTATTGTGCGGTAAAATCAGAATATAACGCAGAGGAAAAGTATTTAGACCCATAAAGTGATGTCTTTAGAAATTTGTTTCCCTGATTTATCCAAATAATTGCCTCAATTCTTCCCTTTATTGTATACATAGCCTTAACTATATGTGTATACTCAGCTGAGCTGAATGCACAGTAACTTTATTAAAGGAGCAACTGGGCTCATTATTTCCTAAAGCAGAACATAGCCTGCTCCACCTGACAGAAGCAAATGGTGTTTTCAACTTTATATCCATAAATGCACATTATGACAGGGAAAAATAGCCACAGTCCTCATCCCCTATTCTCAATTCCTTCTGTAAAGGACTACTTGTTATTTATATAGTGATAGAGATAACATTCCTTATCTTTGAAGTACAAGGCAGAGAGGCACAGTATAAGAATTATTTATAATTTTTTAATAACAACTACTTGAAAAGCAACCTTATACAATTAGGGTGTTATTTTTAGATTCTGTGAACATTTATAGTGTGTTAAAAATTAAATGTTTGAATTTTGCAGGTTTTTAAATATTATGCACCTTTTAAGTTATGCTCATCTTCGGCTACCACTATCAACTTGAAAACATTCCATTTGAAATATCATCAAATACATATTTTGTAGGACACTTTATATATGATATAATTTGACCTACCATATTAAAACACATCATGCTTTTAGCTTAAATTATATGTTTCCTTCTAAACATGCTGCAAATTTAACAGAGGTATATTGTGATTTAGGAAAATATAAGGAAGTTGGTCATAACCCCTACTGAGGCTTAGTTGGATGGCTGGTGAGATCTGCACTAGACTTAGGAGAATGTAATATTTCATCGCATCTGAACACATAGGGCTGAATGTGATGTCACCTAAGATTCGGTATTAATATTTTTCTTAAATATAAAATTCCTAATAATTTGGATTCTTGCACCTCAGTCAATAATTACCTAAAACATGATTTTTAATGTATATGTAAAAGATCTAAATTAAAACTCGATGTAAAAGGTAATATTTCAATTCAAAATTTTGTTCCCAGTCATATGCAGTAGTTAGTTCCCACATGGAAAATGCTATGAGAGTAATGCTATCAAGTGCTTTTCATGTTTTTATTTTACCATGGAACCATTTTAGTATATGTCTCAATATTATTTCTTAAGTTGTTCACTCTAAAATGGGAACTCTGTTAAAGCAGAGAATTTAGAAATTGTTTACTATAATTTCAAAATCAGTTATCCAGAGGAAAAATTAACAGGAAGAATATAAGTTGACAGCTTATCCTTTTACTATCAGAACATAAAATTGAAATGTATTATAATAATCCACAGATCTTGGGGGGAGGATATTTTAGAAAATACACTTCACGTGTTATCTAAGAAAGTCTCACTGGTCTCATTAGTTTAATGACACTAATATATTTTAAAACTACTGTGATACAGTAAAGGGAATGGGAGGATTGTTTTGACTTTATTTCATCAGCACAGTAATTAAGAACAATAAAATTAATAAGATGTTTTGTTATAATCAGATTTTTTTTACTATTCTCCTAGTTATAAAATCTCAAATTATACTAAACACCTAAAAACTGACATTTATACAGTTGTTGCATCATGTTTTAAGTTGCCAAATTCAGACATTTTCATTAACTATGAATAAAAGAATGATATACCATGCCAGAAGCAGAGAATTCATAAATATGTGCTTTATACCAAAATGTATTGAATTGTGGATAAAATTTACAGCTCATGTATAGCTTCTGCCTACAAAGAGACTCAAAATTGTTCTCTGGATTAATTTTAAATTCCTGTTTTCTGTCACTTTCTATCCATTTTCTTAGCCTCATGTACAGTAATGTTAAGCTAATTTGATGACGTGATTCAGGTTGTAGCAGTGTATCAATTTTCAGTATCTTCAGTTTTTCTGAGTGAGCATTATTGCTGCTATTTTCTAGAAATAGCAGTCATTTTGAAATGCCAAACAGCTAACTGCTACCAGCTCTCTGAAATATCATCTTTCAGAGAAGGAGATTTTTGTGTGCCAATAATCATGAGAGAGATATTTTGTGTTAATGACATTCAGAAGTACATGAAAGAATTTTATCTCATAATTTTTGCTTGTGAGTGTAAAACAATGTAATTCTTACAAATCTTTACTTTTGTATGTATAAAACACAGTCTGTGGCACTTGAGTGATTTGGTCTCTGGAATGTTAAATATCTACCTTCATTTAGCAGTAATATTCAGGTTTTGATTTTAGATAGTTAAGTCCATGCATTTGATTTCATCATGTCACTATAAATGAGAAAAAGAAATAGAGCGTACAAGTATTACAAATTAAAAAACCATCAATATTTTGTAAAGTTTTAAAATTTTAGCAAGTTTAGCGTATTCCATCTCATTTGAAGGTCAAAAAAATGGGGCTTAACTCTAGCCAAAGTTGAAATTTATATTCTACATGTCCAAACTAGTTCCTAGTAGATTTTGGACTATATCTCACTTGATGTTACAGTATCTTTTATTTGTAATAAATGTTCCAAATTTCTATTTAAAAGCTCTAATGTACATCTAGATTAAATGAGAACACAGTTTTATGCTTTTAAAATATGTTTTCAAAATGCATATTTTAATTTCTGAGAGTGCATGTTATATAGTGTTTAATACTTCACATGTCTTAGCAAATCCAATATAAATATTTATTCCTACATGTGACATATGGGATATCTCTTAAAAATTATGAATATATATCATTTCCTTCAAAGTCATTCTAGCCTATAGTTGTATCAAAAGTATTGTATATTTTATGGAGATTTAGTGATGTATATGTAAATGTTTTTAAGTTATTTTATTGAAGTTCAATCTTTACATAAAATTTAAATCTTTTTTTAAAAAAAGTGTCAGTGCCAGAACTGTAAATGAAAACAATCAAATAAAAGTTAAGACAATTCACTACTCATTTATCTCCCTTGCAGTTTTGTATTTTATCCAATTCTCTTCCTTGGCTTTTAGGATCTAGGTTACGTAGTAAAAGCATCTACAAAGATTACCTACCTCTATATATTTATGCAATGCTACTCATTTTAATGATATTTTACCTCTCTTGATCATGGGTAAACTTAACTACCTTTAAAAATATATTTTATAATACATAAAAATTGTTGCAAGGAATTATTCTAAATAGTAAATATAAAGCTTTGAATGAAGTACTCAGAAATTCTTGAAATGTTACTTCTTACTGTTGTGAGAACCAGATGTTGACATGAACCACTGTGCCAGATTGACAAATTATTTGTGGTTGTTGCTTTGTAAATGAAAACAAAATACTTCTGGATGATCAGTTGACAGATCATTTTGGAATTCTGCTACTACGCTTCATGGCCATTCTGCCCCAGGCAGCAGCCACGGCTCCCAGTCAGCCACGCAATCACCAAGGTGAACAACTGATACACTTATAACCGTCCCATTCCCACTCAACCATTCTGTGCTCACTTTCAAAGCAGTGTTCAATAAATTACATGAGATAGTCAACACTATTATAATATAGGCTTTGTGTTTAATGATTTTGCCCAACTGAGGCTAATGTAAGTATTCTGAGCACATTTGAGGTAGGCTGGACTAACCTATGATTTCATAGGTTAGTATTAGTGCATTTTCAACTTAGGATTGGTTTGTCAGGATGAAACCCCATCAGAAGCTGAGGAAGATCTGTATAGTACTTTGTTTAAGAGGTCAGACTGATGCAAATTGTCTAGGTTTGGATCCTACCTTTTTCACTTATTGCCTGGCAACCTAAATTACTGAGTTACTCTTTGCCTCACCTTCTTATATATTAAAATGGAGATGTTACCATCTACCTCTGCAGTCCCCAACCTTTTTGTCACCAACCTGTCACCAGGGACCATTTTCATGGAAGACAGTTCTTCCCAGGAACTGGGGGTGGTTGTTTCAAGATGACTGAAGCACATTACATTTATTGTGCACTTTATTTCTATTATTATTACATTAGCTCCACCTCAGATCATCAGGCATTAGATCCCAGGAACTGGAGACCCTGTATGTACCTCATATACGTGCCGTGGCAGGGAGGGGTCACATCAGTTAGTCATGTAAAGCACTTAGAGGAATGGCACACAGTAAGTGCTGGATAACTGTTGGCTGTTCTGAGTATCATCACCCATGTGCTATCCCTGATGCTGCTAAGGTTCATGATGTGCATATAAATTCCCTTTCTTGCGAACAACTACTAGGGACAGGGGCACATGGGCTCCTTTGACATATGTCACGCAGGCTGTGTGACTGCAGCAACCAGGCTCTCTGCTGACTAGAATGGTTTGAGCTCATCTCACTGACTGGCCTGATACCTTCTCCCTTTCTCCATCTCTTTTCCATGAGCATCCCCTTCAATGGCACAGTTGATGAGAAGCACAACCTTCTCATATCCTCCAGATTAACAGGATGTAATATACAATTTCTATTTATGTGATCTCCCAGCCATGAAAAAAATTTTTTTAATCTCTCAGTTAATTATCATTTAAATTCTTTTCAGCATTTAAAAAATAATTTTGAAATCCTCTCCAAATGACAACTGACATTAACCTCTTCGCCAATAGGCTATATTGAAATTAAGCTCATATTATTATAGATGCTATGAATTCAATTTGAAACATGGAAGGTATTTTTTACCTCTAATATGTCATGCACTTTTCCACTACACTTACAAAAATTAATTTCAGATGATCAAATAGATATTAAACTCACAAGACAGATTTGATGGAGGAGTGGTTCTCAAAGTGTTGTCCCCAGACTATTCGTGCTGCCATCACCTGTAAGTTTATTACAAATGCAAATCTGTGAACGTCACCCGACCTACTGAATCAGAATCTCTGGGGATGTAGCCCAGGAAACTTTTTTTAAAAATATAATTGACATGAGGATCAAGATGGCAGAGTAGGGGGACATGTACTCACTCTCTCTTGCAAGAGCACTGGAATTACAACTAACTGCTGAACAATCATCGACAGAAAGACACTGGAACTCACCAAAAAAGACACCCCACATCCAGAGACAAAGGAGAAGCCGCAATGAAATGGTAGGAAGGGCACAATCACGTTAAAATCAAATCCCATAAATGCTGAGTGGGTGACTCACAAACTGGAGAACAGTTATACCACAGAAGCCCACCCACTAAAGTGAGGGTTCTGAGCCCCACATCAGGCTTCCCAACCTGGGAGTCCAGCAATGGGAGGAGGAATCCCCAGAGAATCAGACTCTGAAAGCCAGCGGGATTTGATTGCAGGACCTCCACAGGACTGGGGGAAATAGAGACTCCACTCTTGGAGGGCACACAAAAAATAGTGTGCTCCCCAGGACCCAGGGGGAAGGAGAAGTGACCCCATAGGAGACTGAACCAGACCTACCTGTTGGTGTTGGGGGGTTGCCTGTGGAGGTGGGGGGCGGCTGTGGCTCACCGAGGAGACAGGGGCACTGGCAGCAGGGGTTCTGGGAAGTGCTCATTGGTGTGAGCCCTCCCAGAGTCTGCCATTAGCCCCACCAAAAAGCCTGTGGGCTCCAGTGCTAGGTGGCCTCAGGCCAAATGACCACCAGGGTGGGAACACAGCCCCACCCATTGGCAGACAAGCCGATTAAAGTTTTACTGAACTTGGCCCACTAAATCGGATTAAAGTCTTACGGAGCTCCGCCCACCCAGCACTACCCACCATCAGTCCCTCCCATCAGGAAGCACCCAAGAGCCTCCTAGATAGCTTCCTCCACAAGAGGACAGACAGCAGGATCAAGCAGTATCAGCAGTATTTCATCTTCTGGAACTGAAAACCACAGCCACAGAAAGAGAAACTGAAAAAGCAGAGGACTTTGTACCAGATGAAGGGACAGGATAAAATCCCAGAAAAACAACTAAATGAAGAGGAGATAGGCACCCTTCCAGAAAAAGAATTCAGAATAATGATGGTGAAGATGATTCAGGACTTTGAAAAAAGACTGGATGCAAAGATAGAAAAGTTTACCAAAGACCTAGAAGAAGTAGAGAGCAAACAGAGATATGAAACACAATAACTGAAATGAAGAATATACTAGAAGCAACCAATAGCAGATTAACTGAGGCAGAAGGGCAAATAAGTGACCTGGAAGACAGAATGGTGATAATCACCGATGCAGAAAAGAATAAAGAAAAAGAAAGAAAAGAACTGAAGACAGCCTAAGAGACCGCTGGGACAATGTTAAACACACCAACATTCGCATTATACGGGTCCCAGAAGGAGAAGAGAGAGAGAAATGACCCAAGAAAATATTGGAAGAGATTATAGTTAAAAAATTCCCTAACATGGGAAAGGAAACAGCTACCCAAGTCCAGGAAGTGCAGAGAGTCTCACTCTCAGGCAGGATAAACCCAAGAAGAAACATGCCAAGACAAAGAGTAGTCAAATGGACACAAATTAAAGACAGAGAAAAGTTATTAAAAGCAACAAGGGAAAAATGACAAATAACATACAAGGGAACTCCCATAAGGTTAACAGCTGACTTCTCAGCAGAAACTCTGCAAGCCAGAAGGGAGTGGCACAATATATTTAAAGTGATGAAAGGGAAGAACCTACAACCAAGACTACTCTACCCAGAAAGGATCTCATTCAGATTCAATGGAGAAATCAAAAGCTTTACAGACAAGCAATAGCTAAAAGAATTCAGCACCACCAAACCAGCCCTACAACAAATGCTAAAGGAACTTCTCTAAGTGGGAAACATAAGAGAAGAAAGGACCTACAAAAACAAAAACAATTAAGAAAATGGTAATAGGAACATACATATCGATAATCACCTTGAATATAAATGGACTAAATACTCCAACCAAAAGACACAGATTGGCTGAATGGATATAAAAACAAGACCCATATATATGCTGTCTACAAGAGACCCACTTCAGACCTAGGGACACATACAGACGGAAAGTGAGGGGATGGAAAAAGATATTCCATGCAAATGAAAATCAAAAGAAAGCTGGAATAGCAATAGTGATATCAGATAAAATAGACTTTAAAATAAAAAATGTTACGAGACAAGAAAGGACATTACATAAAGATCAAGAGATCAATCCACGAAGAGGAGATAACAATTATAAATATATATGCACGCAATATAGGAGCACCTTAATACATAAGGCAAATGCTAACAACTATGAAAGAGGAAATGCAAGGCAGAAATAAAGACACAGATGTAGAGAACAAACACATGGACACCAAGTGGGGAAAGCGCGGCGGGTTGGGGGAGAATGAATTGGGAGATTAGGATACCAAATTGTACGCTCTAAATATATGCTGTTTATTAAGTGTTAATTGCATCTCAATAAAAGTTCTTAAAATATATATATAACTGACATATATAACACTGTGTAAGTTTAAGGTATACAATGTATTGATTTGATACATTTATATATCACAAAAAATTACACCACAGAGTTAGCTAATTCTTCTATCATATCACATAACTATCATTTCTTTTTTGTGGTGAGAACAATTAAGATCTAGTCCCTTACCAACTTTGAAGTTTATCATACAATATTGTTGTCTACAAAGCTCACCAGGACTTATTTTTCTACTAAGTTTGTACCACGTTGGTACCCTTAATCATCTCCCCAATTGCTCCAACCCCCACCCTTTGGTAACCACTATTCTATTCTCTATTTTTACAAGTTCAGCTCTTTTAGGTCAGGAAACTGTATTTTAACAAACTTTCCAGGTGATTCTTAAGCCCATGATGGTGTGAAAACCACTACATAAGAATTTTGAAATCATCGCTTTAAAAAGGAGTCATCATGTTCTTTCAAATGGCAAGCTCATCTGCTGAATATTGAACTAACTGAGTGGATTTATCTTCAGGTTACTTAGGAATTCATACAGCTAAGTCACTTCCACCTCAAGGGTTTGCACACGGTGTTACCTTTGCCTGGTATGCTCATCACCCTATTTGTGCACCTAATTCTTTTTTATTATTCAGATTTCAGCTCAAAATCATCTCTGAGGCCTACCTTGATTATACAACTTAATTACTCCTTTCCTTCCCAGTACATTATCAGCTAACCTTGTTTTATTTTCTTCCTAGTATTTATCACAGTTTGAAAAATATGTTTCTTATTTCTTGTCCGTTTCTCCCACTACATGAAAGCAGAGAAGTTCTATTATTTACTGCTAACTCTCCAGCACCTCATACAATGCCGAGCATATAGTATGTGCTCAATAAATATTTGAAGAATAAATGGATGCATGCATCACAGGTGCTCCTGTGGTCCACAAAGGAACAGTGGAAGCTTTTTCTGAGCTAAAAAAAAAAAAATGATTAACATGACACCATGCCACCAGGCCTGATAATATCAAAAAGCATGCTTTGAAAATGAACCTCTGTACAGGAAAGATATATTTTTTTAAGATTTATTTTATTATTTATTTATTTATTGGCTGTGTTGGGTCTTCTTTGCTGCACACGGGCTTTCTCTCCTTGCGGTGAGCAGGGGCTACTCTTTGTTGTGGTGCACAAGCTTCTCATTGCTGTGGCTTCTCTTGTTGCAGAGTGAAGGCTCTGGGCAAGTGGGCTTCAGTAGTTATGGCTTGCAGACTTCAGTAGCTGCGGCTCGCAGGCTCTAGAGTGCAGGCTCAGTAGATGTGGCACACGGGCTTAGTTGCTCCACAGCATGTGGGATCTTCCTGGCCCAGGGATCAGACTCATATCCCCTGCATTGGCAAGTGGATTCTTAACCCCTGCACCACCAAGGAAGTCCTGGAAAGCTATTTTAATCAAACAGTGAATCCTGTGTGGTATATGAATGCATGCGTATACACATAAACACATTTGGGTGATAAATTTTGTTTGTTATGATTCCTGTTAAAAGAAGGGGATATCTTTTGATAATAACAAAAATTATTAAATATTAGGATAGCAAACTTGGGGTGGAATTTGCATGTTTTATAATCCATTAACTTATTTCTATATTTTCTTTACAGATATCGGCTCATTATATGCCAGATACTTTATATACATCATATTATTATATCCTCACAAAAGCCCTATACAAAAAGGACAGTTATTACCATTGTTTTATGGATGAGGAAATAATTGAGTCACAGGCAGTAAAGTAACATATTCAGTATCATAATTTGTAGAGTCTGAACTTAGACCCAGGTCAGTTTCTGTCACTTTAACCACTTTCGTTTGCTGCTGTTGTTTTACAATGAGCTTTATCATGGAAAAATTGATACCTGCCTCTACCTGAAAACTGCTGTACAATTTTCTTCCTGCATGGTCACTGGTTATGGATTTACGAATTGAAACATAACTATTGGATAAAACTGACATTATAATTTCGAGTCACATGTGAAAGGGTTAGAATTTAAAATAAAAAATGATCAGTAATTTCTGAACACATGCCCAAATTTACATTTATGAATTAACCCTCAGAATCCTAATGTTTCCTTGCTCTAAAATCTCTCTGTCTGAAATGAATAAAGCTACTCAACTTCTTTTAATTAGTGTTAGTTTCATATATCTTTCTCCATCCCTTTACTTTTAATCTGTATGTGTCTTTATATTTAAAGTGGCTTTCTTTCATGGCAACATACAGTTGGGTCTTGTTTTTTGATTCACTGTGACAATCCATTTTTAATTGGTGTATTCAGACCATTGACATTTAAAGTGATATAATATCTATCATATTTATTACTGTTTTCTATTTGTTGCCTTTGTTCTGTGTTCCTATTTTTCCACTTTTTCTGTCCTTTGTGGTTTTAACTGAACATATGATATGATTCCATTCCTCTTAGCTTATCAGTTATACTTTTTTCCTCACTTTTTAAAGTGGTTGCTCTAGAGTCTGCAATATGCGTGTGTAACTAATACAAGTCCACTTCAAATAACACTATATTCCTTCACAGGTAGTATAAGTACCATATAGTAACAAAATACTCCTAATATTTCATTTCTGTTCCTTGTATCCCTGCTCTCATTCATTTCACTTGTACATAAACTATACATTGAATGCAGTGTTGCTATTATTACTTTGAATAAACTGTTATCTATTTAATCAATTATGAGTAAAAAAATAAAAGTTTTTAATTTACCTTCACTCATTCTTTTTCTTGTTGTTTTTCTTTTTGTATAGACCCAAGTTCCTGACCTACATCATTTTCTTTCTCTCTGAAGAACTTCTTTTAATATTTCTTTCAAGTCAGGTCTTATACAATTAGGAAAACTCCAGCTGAGACAGACACAATACCTTTTTACACTTTAAGACACTTTTTCATACTAAGGTATGAAAAAGTACTAAGTAGTAGGAGGATCTACCAGGCAAGTGACCAGAAGACACTGAAGCCTTTTCAGGGGTGGTCACAGGCAGGGAAGTCCCTGATCTCTAAGACACCTGTAACTTTAGAAACCAAAAATAAATATATTACCTTTATTTTTGAGGTTTAATCAGAAATTTCAGGTCAACAGGGAAGCCCTCAAATCGCTAGATGTTGGAGCTCACTTATCAATGCACTTAATAAACACAGCATAGGTATAACTGGCAATTACACGACCTCTTCCTCGCTCAAAAAAAAAAAAAGAGATGTTTAACTGTGGAAAGGAACCTGAGAGAGTGGCCTTTTATAAAAAAAAAAAAAACACACCATCTAGCTGAGCACAAATCAGAAAGCATTAATAGTCACTGTACTATGCGCCATCACCCCATACCCTAAGCTCTATGAAGTGAATCAGGTGATAAAATTTCTCTGTCCTCAGTAACACTGATTCTCCTCAGCAAAACAGAGATGTAATATTCTAATCATATTCCCTAATAAGATGATGATCAGGCCAATTGAATTCTATTGAAATGCTTGTATTTCCCCAGGATTATAGCAGGTCCTATGTAAGATACTCTTATAAAGGGAAGATGTGACCCATGAGAATCTCAAAGTCCAGTTGGAATGACAGAATTAGGGAGATGTAAATCTAATGAAAATTCTAAGGGCATAAGAAAAATAATATTCCAGGGAGAATTACAGAAATTAGTTTTAAGAAAACTTGGAATGCTTTCTATAAATTAAAGATGTTTACAAATGTGAATGAGAACTTTTGTTCATGAAACAACTACTCATGTTACATTAATTTTAAGTTTTTACTTCATTCAGACAACACAAAATAGATTTCCTTTTACATGGCTTTATTTTTATTGTAAAAAGAATCGTTGAATAGCTTGATTTTAAATATTATTCCTTAGTTTGGGGCAGGGAAAAAAATTTTTTTGAGAAGAGAAAAAATAAGCTTCTTAACAAAACCAAGAAAATTGTATTTTCTTAGCAGATATAGTTGTTTCAACTCCAAATCTCACATTCTTTCTTTTTAACTGTACTACTTCTACAACAAAATAAGGGTATCACTGACTCCATCTGGCAATTCATATTTCTGACCACAAGTTATCCTTGCAAGTGAACCCAAGATGCAAATTAAAGAAAACCTTAATATTTTCACTTTTGCTTGGCAAAGTGCCCTCCCCAAATCAAAACTAACATACAAAAAAAAACATCAAAAATTACAACACATTGTTTTAGTGAAAATGGATACCTACCTCCCATTAATTTGATACAAACATTTTGGAAAGCAATATAATTCACACATATTCCAATTCCTAATTCCACTTTTACCATAGGAAATCCGCCATAGGAATTCATCATAGGAAATAAAATTGGCAGAAAACTTATTTGAAGCAGTTTTGGCTGAAAACTTCCCTAACCTGGGGGAAAAAAAAGACATTCAGGTCCAGGAAGCAAATAGAGTTTCAAACGAGATGAACCGAATGAGATTCACACCAAGAAACATAATTAAAATGTTGAAAATTAAAGATAAAGGAAAAATCTAAAAGCAGCAAGAGAAAAACAACCAGTTATGTACAAGGGAACCACCATAAGACTATCAGCCAATACTTCAGCAGAAACTTTGCAGGACAGAAGACAGAAGGGAAAAAAATTCCACCCAAGAATACTCTATACAGCTAGGTTATCATACAGAGTTGAAGGAGAGAGAGTTTTCCAAAGAAGCAAAACCTAAAGGAGTTCATTACCACTAAACCAGCCTTACAAGAAACGTTAAAGCGATTTCTCTAAGCTGAAGCAAAAGGTTATAATTAGAAATAAAAAAGTATATGCAAGAAAATACCCTCAATAGTAAAGGCAAACACACATACTAAAGGTAGTGGATCAACCACTTACAAAGCTAGTTTGAAGGTCAGAAGAAAAAATAAGTAATATCAACTTTAACCACAATAATTAGGAAATGCACAAAATTAAAGATGTAAAATAAGACAACAAAAACATGAAACATGGAGGAGAGGAGTAAAAATATAGCACTTTTGAAGCATGTTCTAACTTAAGTAACTATCTAAATAGACTGCTCTCTTCCTCTCACTCTCTCATATGTGTATACACACACACACACACACACACACACACAATCTGTCCATCGATGTAAGTGGGGTGTTACTATTATTATTATTAGACATACTATTATTGTGTTACTGTCAATTTCTCTCTTTATGTGTGTCAATATTTGCTTTATGTATTTAGGTGGTCTTATGTTGAAGGCACATACACTTGCAATTGTTATATCGTCTTCTCGGATTGATCCCTTGATCATTATGCAATAGCTCTCTTTGTTTCTTGCTACAGTCTTTGTTTTAGTCTTTTTTGTCTGATATAAGTATTGATACACCAGCTTTCTTTTGCTTTCCATTTTCATGGAATATCTTTTTCCATCCTTTCAGTTTCAGTCTGTGGGCAGCTTTAGATCTAAAGTCAGTCTCTTATAAGCAGCATATATAGGGGTCTTGTTTTTGTATCCATTCAGCCAGTCTATATCTTTGGATTGGAGCATATCATCCTTATAAATTTATAGTAATTATTGATATATATGTACTTACTGCCATTTTGTTAATTGTTTTGGGGTTGTTTTTGTTCTTTTTTCTTTTGTTCTTTTGCACTCTTTGTGATTAGATGACTATCTTTAGTGTTATGTTTGGATTCCTTTCTGTTTTGTGTGTATTTATCTAGTATACATTTTTGGTTTGTGATTGCCATGGCGTATATATATAATTATCTTAAGCTGCTGATCTCTCAAGTTCAAATGAATTTTAACAATCTGTACTTTTATCCTCCCACAATGTTTATTATTTTTGACATATTTTGCATCTTTTTGTTTTGTATATACTTTAAGTAGTGATTGTGGATATATGTTTGATTTGACTACTTCTGTCTTTTAAACGTCTTAGTAGCTTATATGTGGTTGATTTACTGCCTTTACTATATACTGCTTTTACCAATGAGATTTTTTCTTTTGCGATTTTTCTGTTTCTAATTGTGGCCTTTTCTTTTTCACTTAGAGAAGTCCCTTTAACATTTGTTGTAAAACTGGTTTAGTGGTGCTGAATTCTTTTAGCTTTTGCTTCTCCATGAAACTCTTTATCAAATCTGAATGAAAGCCTTGCTGGGTGTGTATTCTTGGTTGTAGCTTTCTGCCTCTCATCTTACTAAGTATATTGTGCCACTCCCTTTTCACCTGCAGAATTTCTGCTTGAAAGTCAGCAGATGGCCTTATGGAAGTTTCCTTTTATGTAACTTGTTACTTTTTCCCTTGCTGCTTTTTAATAATCTCTGTTTAATTTCTGGCATTTTGACTACAGTGTGTCTTGGTCTGGGACTCTTTAGGTTGATCCTGTTTGGGACACTCTGTGCTTCCTTCACAGGATGTTTGTCTCCTCTTCCAGTTTAGGGACATTTTCTTCTTTTTTGTCTTCAAATATGTCCTCTGCCCATACTCTCTATCTTCTCCTTCTGGGACCTCCCTATAATGTGAATGGTAGTAAACTTCTTCTTATTCTTTTTTCTCTTTTCTGTTCATTTTCAGTCACTTCCACTATTCTGTCTTCCAGCTCACTGATCTGTTCCTCTGTATCATCTAATCTACTATTGGTTCCTTCTAGTGTATTTTAAAATTTCAGTTATTATTTTCTTCACCTCTGTTTGGTTCTTTGTATTTTCTTTTTGCTGAAGACTTCTTATTCTGTTTGCCCAATGTTCTCTTGAGTTTTTGCACATCTTTACAGTCATTACCTTGAACTCTTTATTGAGTAGATTCCTTATCTCCACTACACTTAGTTTCTCCTCTGGGGTTTTATCTTATTCGTTTTTTGGGAACTTATTCCCCTGTCACCTCATTTTGCCTAATTTTCTGCTTTTATATCAATGTATCTGGTAGATTGGTTACGTCTGCCAATCTTGAAGGAGTGACCTTTTGTAGGAGATGCTCTATACTTCCCATCAGGGCACTCCCACCTGTTTACCAGAGCTATATGCTCTAGAGGTGCCCCATGTGGGCTGCATGTGTCCTTCTGTGGACTGACTACTGTGGACTGTCTAGCAGTTGTGGCTGGATCCTGGTCCAGGTGGTGGCCATAACCTGCCTGGTGAGGGGGCCAGGTCATGAGATGTCTAGCTGTAGAGCCTCAGGGAGTCCCACGGCTAGTGTTGGCCTATTGATAGGTGAAGCCAGGTTCTGGGGTGGGTAGCTGTGAGGGTGGCGTTCCCAGATCTAGCATCAATCTGCTGGTAGAGGTGACTGGTTCCTAACATGGCTGGCTTCAGGTTCCAAGTTATCCTAAAGCTGGTGTCAGCTCACTTGTGAGTGGGGCTGAATCCTGGTGTGCATTGCTGAGGGGTCCAAGGTGTCTTGGAGCTGGTGTCAACCTGCTGGTAGGCAGGCCAGGTCCTGGGAGTAGTACTGGCCCATGGGCGGGTGGACCCAGGACCCAGGTCCTGGGGAGCATCATGTGAAGTCTGCACTGACTGATGTTCAATTGCATCCACAAGAAACACTAGGTGAATGCATGAAACTGCACCCATTTGAACTGAGCCACAGAGGTATACACAAAATGAACACATATCCTTTAAAAACCTAGCAGTTACTTAAACTCACTGGGTGTTTTATCTTTTAAATTTTCACATTTGTGGATATCTATATAAATAGATAGACAAATATAGATATATAGATATCAACATTTAAAACATATCTAAGTATATTGATTCAAAAAGACCAAGGACTGCATGTAAAAGTAAAGCTTTAAGTATTAAAGAGAAGTTTGAAATAATTTTAAAGAAAAGAGAGAACGTGATATCTTCTCAGCAACAGGCATAAAGGAATATACAGTGCAGATCATTAGAGACAACACTGAAAAAATAAAATTCATTGCTGGAACAACTTCAAGTACTGCAAAGTCAATAAGAAGAAGGCCTAAAAAAACAGAAGCAGTGGAAAATTAAGCATATGGGTTAAAGACTAAACAATGAAAAAAACAGAAACCTTTTCTACAAAGAAAAAGCACTACCTATATTCAAAAAGCTCAAATATAAATTGCCATAGCCTGCAAAATTGAGTCCCTCATGCTAGTACTGGCTACTATGGTGGTGTCAAACAGTGCTAGATCTGTAGGGCTGCAAACAATTTTAGAGTGACTGTTATTTTTCTATCAGGATTTGGATGATATTATTTATTATGCTGTCTTACGGCATTCATCATTGATTTTTAAAATAACCTAACAGGGCTTCCTAGGTGGCGCAGTGGTTAAGAATCCACCTGCCAATGCAGGGGACAAGGGTTCGATCCCTGCTCCAGGAAGACCCCACATGCCACGGAGCAACTAAGCCCTTGCGCCACAACTATTGAGCCTGCACTTTAGAGCCCGTGAGCCACAACTACTGAGCCCATGTGCTGCAACTACTGAAGCCCATGCGCCTAGAGCCCGTGCTCTGCAACAAGAGAAGCCATGGCAATGAGGAGCCCACGCACCACAATGAAGAGTAGCCCCCGCTTCCCACAACTAGAGAAAGTCTGCATGCAGCAGTCAAAAATAAATGAATGAATAAATAAATAATTTATAAAATAAAATAAAATAACCTAACAGTGTTGTTGTCATGGGAAGGCAGTCTTTTTCTCTCCAATTGCTTTCAAGATCTTGCTTTGAGGCTCTGCCATTTCATTATGCTGGGTCTAGACATGAATTTCATGTTATTTATACTACTTGGAAATTGTTGGCCTTGAATTTGTGAATTAGTATGATTGATGAATTCTGGAAAATTCTCAGTCATTATCTCTTCAAATTATGCCTCTATCCCATTTCTCTCCTCTACTATTGATACTTCAATTAGACATATGTTGGAGCTTCTCATTATATTCTTGTTATTGTTTAACTCACTCTCACATTTTCTATTTTTTTTCTCTCCTACATCTGGATAACTTATTTTGATGAATATTTCATTTCACTAATTCTCTCTTCACTTGTATCTATATGCTTCTAGTCCCATTTACTGAGTTTTCAGCAGGTGGCAGAAATAGAAGACAGGTACAAGAGAACTGTAAAACCAGAAACTTATTAATATTAACATTTTAGTGGCAACAGCAAAGACAATGCATTCAACCATCTGTCATGGTCCTTAACTTGTCAGTACAGGTTACCTCAGAAGCAAATCATAAGCCAAGAATTTAAGTGCATATAGTATGTTTGGGGTGTTCTCAAGTATGTTCTCAAGAAACATTGGTATGGAATTGAAGAAGTGAGACAGGAAAAGAAGGAAGCTGATAAAGAGCTTACTCTCAAGCAAGTTACCATTGAAAGCAACTGAAGCATAATACTTCTGAGGAGCCCTGGAAGAATAGTGTTTCTCCAACTTCAGAATGTATAAACATCACCTATTTAAGCACTGATCCCTTGGACCCACTCCAAGAGATTTCGATACAAGAGTTTTGGAGTGGATTCTAAGAATTTGCATTTCTAACCAACTCTCAAGCAATGGTAATGTCGATGTTACAAGTCAGTGGACCATACTTTGATTAAGCAGTGGTGCAGAACACACTTCTGAGAACATTATCCTGCTCAAGAGGCAAGGGAACTAGGGTGTTTACTCACCATTTACCGTCAGTCATTGTTCTAAAGGACTGCTTTCAGACAGTATTAATACCCTGGCAGTTCCTGCCTGCCTGCACATAGGCAGAACGGGTATCTGCAGCCAGGAGAAACCCCTCAGGAAATCAGTTAAAGGCTCTGGTAATTGGAAATCAGGTTGGCATGTACTGAAATGGAAAGTGCGAAGGCAATGTGAGTGGAGCACTGACATTTGCCATACTGCTATACATGGTGTCATGGGGAAAATAAACATTAAACAAGAAATTACACAAATAACTTATAATTATAAGTGCTATAAAAGCAAATTACTTGAGACTACTCCTAAATAGCCTCTATATTCTTCTTTACCTTACTAAGCTTAACTGCCACATTGTGATATTGATAAAAATGTAACTAGGTGTAGACTTTTGTAATGAATGTACTTTTAACAACTGCTAAACTTTGATTCATATTTGGGAGAAAAAATCAGTTTATTTGATACCCGAAATCAACCCAAGATTCAAAGCTCAATCGTATTCTAGTATCACCAGTATAGTCTTCTTTCTCCATATGTAGGTCTTCATTACTACAATATGTCACATTTTGCAAATAATGCTCAGGATAAGCAATCCACTATGGAACACCTTTTACTGAATATCAGGATGAAAATCTGGCCTTTTGAAAACCTATCAATGTACATCAGATAATTATATTCCCCTTTCATGAGATGATTACTATACTTTAAGAAAATTACTTAGGAGTTCATTGTGTGCTCTCTGAAGCAGCAAAAAGAGCTTCCAAAAACTAGCTAAAAGCTTGAAGATTGCTATTGTTTAAATATTAGCTGTTGGTGTTTCTAAATTGTTATGTTTCAGATCACCTCTGCAAAACAAGTTATTGAGTGATATGTGTACATGTAAAAATGCAGTATCTAATCGTCCTTTAACAGAAACTCCTAACAATTTTATTTGTGTTACGGTTAGGTATTAGACTGTTCCCTGCTGGTCACTTTGTAATACACCCATACAGATGTCCATTTTCTAAAACGACTACTGTGAGCATTTAAGATCTTCACAACAAAAATAAGTGTTATGTTGGAAACAAAACCTATATTTTACAAATGAGAAATTCTGATGTAATATTTATGAAAATCTTATGTAACATTAAAATTATTAAACATAAATAATTTTCCAATGTTGAACAATTCCTTTACAAAAGCACTGAAACATTCTTTTTAACCTTGAAGAGAAAAACCATTCCTTTGAATTAATATAAGCACCAACAGAAAATGTCCTCCAAATAAATTAGAAAACATATTTTATCTAGAAATTAATGCTATAATTTTTAATGATGGTATACTATTTAAGAGAAGTAGCTAAGAAAATTCTTATAATTAAGTTGTAAAATATATTTAATATTATTTAGTATTATTTTCTATCTTAAACTCTCAGAAGAGAACATTTTTGCCAAAAGATGTAACTGCACTAAATTTTAAAATAAATGCAACAAAGAAGGAAGCAATTAAACATAATTTTAATCCATAAACAGCAGCATATCATAATATAATGAATAATCACCATAAGAATGATAGTAAATTTACATATATATTATTTTCTAAAAAACTTTAAGACATACTAAAGCTATTAAAAATACCTATGGGAAATTAAAGCATAAATTAATAATATTAAAAAAATTCATCCTCCGAATACGTTCACCTAGTTGCTTAGCTACAAAAATATTCTCATTCTTTATTTTGTTAGTAAAATTCTAAACATTAAATCAAATGTAAAATCTCAGGCTGAGGATTTAGAATATTAGTTGTTTTTAAGGATTTCCTGCCCTCCAGTGGTATCTGCCTTAATATTTTCATTGCACTTTTCAACAGTACAAAATGAAGACACATCATTTCCACATTTAAATTTTGAAATTATATCACATTGTATGGCAGCATCTAATTTTTCTCCCATTACAGGTTCACTCTCCGTTTGTACCCATGCATCGCACCTTGCAATATGTAGAATGCAGTTATTATTGGTTTTGTTTTGCAATATGTTTGCTGAATTACACTGAGACTGTGGAAAGTGATCTATATTATTATTCATTGAGAACTGGTTAAAATTCTCATTTTGTTTATAAAATCTGGCATTGTTTTTAACAATCCTATCACATGGAAGTTTTCCCATGCTTTCTAAATAAAAATTCTTGGCTGTTTCTTTGGTTCTGATGGATCTCCTATTTGAATCTTCAATTTGATCTTCATCTTCAGATGGCTAAAAGAAATTTAGTAATTTTGCTGTAAATGATGCTTAAACTAAAAAAAAAATTCAATCACTTCAAAGCAGACATTCTTAAAATTCAAATTATAGACAATTTCAAAAAAAAAAAGAAAAGAATTTGGCAGGTAGCAAATCTACCTAGATTTTTTTTTAATCAAGGTATGGATTTTAAAATAGCATTAAACAATAATAATAATCCTATATTAAAGATGCAAAAATGGTAAAAAAGAGAAGACTGTTGTTTCTTATTAGTCCCCATAATCATAGGTGACATCATCCTCCTACCTTTTCACAGAGAGGAAATAATATACAACATATACTCTTCCACTACTTAAAAAGAGTGGAGTAGAAGTATAACTTAGAAGAAAAAGCTAACACATACAATTTGTTTTAATATTCACTCACTGACTTACTAAGTCAAAAAATATCTATATACTATCTTTCATGGGCTCAGTCTCAAAAAAAGCTAACAGGAAATCAAATAGACAAAAGAAAAGTTAAATAGCAATAAACATCAGAACTGCTATATAAAAAGTCAAATTTTAAGAACTTATAATAGGTCTAGATTTCAATTTAGCAGCTTAAATTTTTCAACTTCAAGAAAAAATATCTTTTAATTACTGATCTAACCAAAATAGTCTTTTAATAAAAATCATATATAAAAGTATTGATTATTCTAGCTAAAAATCAGAAGCAAAGTTAACATAAAAATACCTAAAATGAGATCTAGGCCTCAGCTGACTGGCACTAAAATAGGAAAAGTAAGCCCAAAAAAATAACATTAAAACTGGCTGGGCACAAATCAGAGAAAATAGGACCAACAAATTTATTTATTCAAGAAATAAATATTCAGTTAGCATCTGCAATGTGAGTGAAGCAGACGTATTTGCTGCCCTTTATAGCATACACTTTTATGTATGGAAATGATGTTAATCAAATAATTACACACAAGCATAGGTAATTACAAGTTGAAAAAAGCATTATGAAGAGCAAGTATGAAGCACTTCAAGAGCGTAACTAAAGGGCCTAATTTAGACTGAAAAGCCAAGGAGGGGCTTTCAAAAGAAGTGACATGTTTAAGCTGAGACCTAAAGGATGAATAACAGTAAGGCAGAAGGAACAGAATATATAAATGTCCTGAAGCAGAAAAGACACTAGTAAGTTAAGAAAGTGGAATGTCAGTATGTGTAAGGTGTGGTGAGAGAGGAATACTAGAAGTTGGAGATGTAGCCAGAGGCTAGATCACACATGGTCTGTCACCACTGTAAGTAGTTTAGATTCTAAAGTAAAACAGGAATCCATTGAATAAACATAGAAATAACATCATTCAATTTAAGTTTTCAAAAGTTCATGATGACTGCTAACTAGAGAAAAAGTGAGGCAAGAGTGGAAGTAGAGAGATCTCTTGGGCAACAACCATAACAGTTCAAGAACCAGTGACTAGGGTACTGACATCCAGGTGTGAAGTAGATAAATATGCAATTTATTTTGGAGGTAGAATTGATTGGATGAAGTGATGAAATGAATACGGTTAAAGAAGGCAGAAGAGACAGAAAGAAATGCGAAACTAAAATTTCTGGCATGAACAACTGAGTGGATAGAAAAGGTATCTACTAACATGGGAACTATGGAGATTGGCGGTGATCAGTTTTTTTGTGAAATATCCAAGAATATACCTGATAAGAAACTGGACACCTAATTAAGAATCTGAGCTGAAGTCATAGAGTCGAGAACTGTCATCAACCAGATAATAGTAGAAAAAGGTCAATGGAGTATGTAACATCATCTAGAGTTTGGAGTGTAGGTTAAGAGAAGAAAAGGCTCCTGAAGCAAACCCTAAACATTACAATATTTATACACAGGGAGAGGTGGAAGAGAAGTGAGCAAATGCATAAAGTAGCATTCAGAGAGGTATGAAGGACACTAAGATACTGTGTATCACAAAAGCAAACAGAAGAAAATGTTTCAAAAAAAGAAAATAATCATTTCTACTAATATTGTTAGAAATTTTTGTAAAATAAAAACTGAAAATCCAACTAATTTGGCACCACTAGAGGTCACTGGTGTCCTTTTTCAGCAAGAGCAGTTTGGACCGCAAGCCAGAGACAAAAGGTAGATGAAGTGAAGATGGAAGGATTAATTGAGAATTCCATTTAAAAATGTGATTTGTGAGAAACTCACTCAGAATATAATTATTCAGATTACAGTTCCCACTCAGCATTAAACGTCACTCCAATTATTTTCAGATTATAATATTTTATAGTTTTCTTCATATAAATCTTGAGATTTTCTTTTTGTATGTATTCTTGGTTGTTTTAGGTTTTCAATTATTGTGAATGAGTTCTTTTAAAAACTCTTTTAAAAGAAGCATGCAGTTACCATATATATATACACACACACACACATTTTAATAAGAGTTGGGTTTTTGTAACTAATAATGGACACAATTCATCACCTTCATAAACATGAATGATGCTCACTTACATTTTAGTTTACATTCTTCTTACATTTTTAATATTTTCACATTTTTGTTTACATTTATTTTCACTACTATCTCAATTTTTTCAGAATGAAAAGGTAAACTATGAGAAATACAAATCATCCTAAATTAGAATAGCATATATTAACAAGCAAAAAAAAGAGCATAACTTACCATCTCTGAACTAGAACTGAAACAACTATCTGTTGGCCTTGGAGAGTAACTGGCAGAACGACTACTCTGTGAAGAATCAAGATCTGAAAATAAAGATTTAATTTGTGAAGAATGGTATCTATCAATATGTACATAGGCAGAGAATAGCTGCTGGTAAAGAAGTTTAGCTAACATATTGTAGAGCATTTTAAAAGTTAAAATTTTGGATATGTGGCAGCTTGTATTTTTGACAGGGTATTATGGATTTATTCTATATGTAAAAGATGTGTATCTACAAGTAAAATAAGGCTAGGTAACATACAAGAAGAAAGGAGGACCTAGAAAATTGAATTGATTTTTTGCAATATAATGAACCATTTTTTTTATGAACAAATAATTTAAAGTAGGAAGGAGGAATAAGCCAAGTTTATTAAGATGCGAGATATTTGCTAATTTAGTAAATGATGTTTCATCATACAATCAAAACTGTATTTAACCTATAATATGATTTCATAATATAGAATTTTAAAGCCATTTATGAATTCAAAATAATTTAAAAAGATACTATATGATCTATTGACATTTGATGGTGACTGTGACACTAAATTTATTTTTTTGAAACTGTGTGTAAAAAAACCAACTCAAAGCATTCAGTATCTTATTCTTTCATTATCTGCCTAATGTGTTCTTTTATGATTACAAGTAAAGTTTAACAATGGGCCTGAGAAGTAGGTCATGACTCCCTAGAATGCATAAATATTATAGATCAACAATAGCTTCAACCATTCCTCTCCTTGTCTGTGAAAATGAATTTGCTATCAAAAACAAACAAAAAACAAAAAACAAAAACCCACATATTAAATCACATGCCCTCCTATATACAACAGACCATGACTACTATTCATACCTCAGTTCAGATGTGATGCCTTCTACAACAGAATCTATAACAATCTCTGATCTATAACAGAATCATTCAGCTGCAAGGTAGAGAGAACTTAGGTAAAATCAATTACCCTTAGTTCATCATTCTGGAAGAAACTTATACCCTCTCAAAGTAGTTTCTCCGCAACAATGGAAAGCAGAGAACAGAAAAGTGAACAGTAGGATTTTACTAACAACAGGATCTAAGGTCATTCCCCTAATTAAATCCAAAAGTATAAAAGAAAAGATTGATAATATTAGCTACGTAAAAAATGCAAAAAAGCCTTTTGCAAAGCAGGAGACACCATAAGCAAAGTAAAAACAACCAAAACAAATCAAAAATTAATAATAAACTAGAAGAAAATATTTGTGATGCAACACAAAGACCTAAATCTCTTTAATATTAATATATAAAGAGCCAAAGACAATACAAACAGATATCAGATAAACCCACGAACCTATGGGCACCTTATCTTTGACAAAGGAGGTAAAAATACACAGTGGAGAAAAGATAGCCTCTTCAATATGTGGTGCTGGGAATATTGGATAGCTACACGTAAAAGAATGATTAGAACACTTCCTAACACCATATACAAAAATAAACTCAAAATGGATTAAAGACCTAAATGTAAGGCTAGATACTACAAAATTCTTAGAGCAAAACTCTATAACATAAATCAAAGTAAGATCCTTTTTGACCCACCTCCTAGAATAATGGAAATAAAATCAAAAGTAAACAAATGGGACCTAAAAATTTAAAAGCTTTTGCACAGCAAAAGAAACCATAAACAAGACAAGAAGACAACCCTCAGAATGGGAGAAAATATTTGCCAACAAAGCAACTGACAAAGGATTAATCTCCAAAATATACAAGGAGCTCGTGCAGCTCAATATCAAAAAAGCAAATAACCCAATCCAAAAATGGGCGGAAGACCTAAACAGACATTTCACCAAAGAAGACATGCAAATGGCTAACAAACACATGAAAAGATGTTCAACATCACTAATCATTAGAGAAATGCAAGTCAAAGCCACAATGAGGTATCACCTCACACCAATCAGAATGGTCATCATCAAAAAATCTAGAAACAATAAATGCTGGAGAGGGTGTGGAGAAAAGGGAACCCTCCTGCACTGTTGGTGGGAATGTAAATTGATACAGCCACTATGGAAAACAGTTTGGAGGTTCCTTAAAAAACTACAAATAGAACTACCATATGATCCAGCAATCCCACTCCTGGGCATATACCCTAAGAAAACCATAATCCAAAAAGAAACATGCACCACAATGTTCATTGCAGCACTACTTACAATAGCCAGGACATGGAAGCAACCTAAATGCCCATCAACAGATGAATAGATAAAGAAGATGTAGCATATATATACAATGGAATATTACTCAGCCATAAAAAGGAATGAAATTGAGTTATCTGTAGCAAGGTGGATGGACCTAGAGTCTGTCATACAGAGTGAAGCCAGTCAGAAAGAGAAAAATAAATACCATATGCTAACTCATATATATGGAATCTAAAAAAATGGTACTGATGAACCCAGTGACAAGGCAAGAATAAAGATGCAGATGTAGAGAACGGACTTGAGGACATGGGGTAGGGGGTGAAGGGGACGCTGGGACAAAGTGAGAGAGTGGCATTGACATATATACACTACCAAATGTGAAACAGATATAGCTAATGGGAAGCTGCTGCATAACACAGGGAGATCAACTCGATGACTGGTGATGACACAGAGGGGTGGGATAGGGAGGGTGGAAAGGAGTTGCAGGAGGGAGGGGATATGAGGATATATGTATAAATACAGCTGATTCACTTTGTTGTACAGCAAAAACTGGCACAAGAGTGTAAAGCAATTATACTCCAATAAAGAGCTTAAAAATATATATGTATATACTTATATAAAGAGCTCTTAAACATCAAGAAAAAAATGTAAAACCTCAATGGGCCTAAGGACATGAAGGGAGAGTTCACAGAAAAAAAAACGCAAATAGCAATTACACATTTGTAAAAGATGCTCAACTTCACTCATAGAAAAAGAAGTACAAACTGAAACTTCTATGTATCTATCTTTGTAAAGATTCACAAAAATTCCTAAGTTTGACCACAGTCCCTGTTGGTGAGGCTGTGGAATAAAAAGCACATTTCTGGTAGGATTACAAAGTGATACAACAGGGAATTTGACAATTTCTATCAAAGTCAAATTTTGGCAATAACCATCAAAAAAAAAAAAAAAACCCCACAATGTATCTCCTCTTTGATTTAGAAATTACCCTGAAAATCCACTTCCACAATTAAGAAATATGTGCTCAAAGCTGCTCACTGCACATTGTTTGTAAGAATGAGATACTGGAAACCACCCAAATGCCCACCAACAGGGCACTGACTGAGTAAAGTATAGATCATCCACTTAATGGGTTACTAAACGGCCATAAATAAAGCATGAATAAATGCCCATGAGGAAATATGAGGAACTCCACAGTAAAATTTTTAAATAAATTAATCCATTTAATGCATCTATAAAACATACTGTATTAAATAAAATATCCTACATTACATTTAGGGTGAGAAGGGCAAGGAACTAAGACACACATATATGTGCATTTATATACTTTTAGGCTTTATTCTGAAAAAAAGTCCACTGGAATAATAAACAATAAATCAGCAAAAAATAGCTATTCATATGCGGCAAAAGGAAACAGGGCAGACAGGAGAGGGATAGAAACCAAATTAATGCTTCACATATTCAAAAAATTACATTAAATCAAAAGAAAAAAGTCCACAAAGATTTCTAGGTATCCCAGCAGACTAGATATTCTGAAGAATCATTCTATCACAAAATATCTAAAAAGTGCCAGAAAGTGTTGTCCATAAAAAGACAGTACAGAATAAAAAGATCACTCAAATATGAAATATCTGCTACACAGGAGTCTACAAGCAATTCGAATTTAGGATGTATAAAAGACATAAAGGACATAGATATAAAAAAGACGCATCCCATAAAGAAAGCCATACTTCCGAAAAGAAACATGGACAATAGACACAAAAAGCATTTCACAGATGAAATATGGGTGGCCAATAAACCTAATCAATAATGAGAAATATAAATTGAAATTACAATGAGATATCACTTTGCCAGCAATGATAAAAAGCTGACCCAGTGTTAGTGAGAATATGTAACAACTAAGACTCTTTACCTATTGCTAGTGGGAGTTTAAACTGGCACATCTACTTTGCAAAACAATTTTGCATTACCTAGAAGCGTGCATATCAATGTGAACTAGCCAATTCCACTTCTAGAGTTATATTCTAGAAGAAACTTTCATACATATGTTCCAGGAAAAATGTCAAGAATTGTCAAAGTAACATTGTTTATCATAGCAAAATAGTCAAAACAACTCAAATAATCATTGTCAGAAGATGCATAGATTGTGCTACATTCACACAATAGAAGGCTGTATAGTAGAAAACAAATGATGAAGTGTAGTACAGTCACAAATGTCAGGGTGATTGAACATCTAAATACATTACTGGGTGAACAAAAAAAAAGCAAGTTGCAGAAAAATATATAGGGTTTGCCTCAATTTGTTGCAGAAAGCTCAAAACCAAGCAATTGGAAAAGTCTGTATGTGCTATCACAAAAAACAAATTCAGGATAATAGCTACCTCTAGGGGGCAGGATAGGAAATGCAATTGAGAAGATACTCAAAAGTACTGATTATGTATTCTTTCTTAAACTAGAAGATATTCAAAAGTACTGATTATGTATTATTTCTTAAACTATTACACAAACTGAGTATGAGGATATCTGTTTATTATTCAGTAAGCTGTACATATATTATATATACTCATCATGTATAACCTTTCATAGAAGATAAAATCAATTTGGAAGAGCCAATTGCCTTATTAACATATTCTAAGATACTTACAAAATATATTTGCTGGAAAGACTCTAAAAAAACCTTAAAATTTAACTAACTTCTGTTAAAATGTTATTTTTTAAAAGAAAAAAATTCACTTACAGTTATACTGACAGGTTTTCTTAGTAGATGTTTTCCTGCCTCCTTCCTCCACCAGAATCTGGAAGAAAAACAAAATTTTAACAACTCCAAAGTATACAGAATAATATCTACTTATAGCTCCCTTTTAACCACACCAATTCACCTTACAGCATTCTTCTTTCATATTACTCTAACTCAACAAAGATGATTTTAAAACCACAAAGAAAAATTTGCCTGTAATGAACAATAAAATGAAACAAAATTTAAATTGGTTTAGAAACAGCAAACAACAGAATAGACATTTGCCAAGAAATAAATTACTGACAAAAAGGAAAGCTTCAGGTAATCTTAGCAAATGTAGTTGAGAAAAGACAGTTATTAAAGCAATTTGGAGATCTATTCTGTTATTCACTTTGTAATTTCTTAAGTTGGATATCAGTTCATTTATTTTCAGGTTTTTTAAATAATAAAAGCTCTTAGATGTATAAATTTTCTGTAGAACACACCACTGGTTTTGATTTTCATCAATTTCTATGTAATTTGCATTTTATTTTCATTTTTTTCTTTTTTTTTCTTTTTCTTTGTTAAGCCCACAGCAGTTTCTTTCTTTTTTTTTTTTAGATTTTTTTAAAAAGATTTTATTTATTTATTTATTTATTTATTTAGGTTGCATGGGGTCTTAGTTGCAGCATGCAGACTCTTAGTTGCGACATGCATGCAGGATCTAGTTTCCCGACCAGGGATCAAACCTGGGCCCCCTGCATTGGGAGCACAAAGTCTTACCCACTGGACCACCAGGGAAATCCCCACGGTGTTTCTTAATTTCCAAGAAGGTAAGGGAGGTTAAGCACTTTTTGTTGTTGCTATTGATTTCTAGCTTAATGAGTTTTTATTAGAGAATGTGGCTATGAATCTCTCCATAGATAAATATCTTAGAGTTTCTTTATGACTTATTATCAATATATGAATTATGTTTATAAACGTATCATGGGCTTATAGAAAATAAACATTCTCTGTTGGTGGAATATAGTTCTTTAGATAGGTAGCATAAAAGAGAAATTGTCTAGCTGCTCATCAAACCTGTTTCCCCCTCCTCTTAGGCATACAGCTAAACTACATTTTCTAGTCTCCCTTGGAGTTGGTTTGAACAAGTGATTTAAGTTCTGGTCATGAGCAAAAGTGGTGCACACCACTACCAGTCTTGGCCTATAAGAATTTTTTCCATAATCCTCCACTTCTTTTTCCCTTTGATATCAACATACAGTGCAAACATGGACACCTACCAATTAAAGAAAGCAGAGTGCCTACCAGCTAGGATTCCTGAATAACCTTACAGAGCACAGCCTCTTCTCTAACCTCATTATTCAACAATTTTAAAAGTCTTGTGTGTATGTTCAATTCTTAAAATATTCAAGTCTCAAACGTGCACCAGGAACCCACAAGTCAAAAGAGCTATATGGACCCCAAGGTAGACATATACTCTAATACCAACTTCAGATCTTTTGATAGAGAATAGAAAAAAATCAGCCCAACTAGAAAAAAAAAAAACCAAAAACTGAATTATTCAAGGAATTTCCCCTATTCTCCAGTTCAGCAAGCCTTAACAATGCCTGCCCAGCAGGATTTCACAATTGGTATGGATCAATAACTTTCTATCTCCTCTTCTTCTCTAAATGGGTATTTTATTGCATTTATACTGTCCTTGCCCTAATACTATATATTTTCTTTATATATTATCTTTTGCTATCTTTCTATTTTCAACTTTATTATTATGTTCTACATGTTTCTCGAAAAATATGTAGAGGTTTTCTTCTTCTTAATTTGATATTCCTCGAATCTTGATAAGAAAAACCATCCTTTTAATGAAATGTAATATATTAATTGGTAAGCAGAATTCATTCCTTACATTTTATGTTTACTGTTTATGTAGAAGTGTTATTTCATTTCTTTCCCACCTTGATCAGGTTTCCTAGTGTGACATTCCCACACTTTTGCATCCTGAAGTTCTTCCATTTCTCTAGTGATTATCTTCCTATTTTAAACAATCATATTTAAACTGTATTCCTCTACTATTTTAAAATTAAATAAGTCACAGTCAAAGATAGCAATGTTTCAGGGGGAATGAATTGGGAGATTGGGATTGCCATATACACATTACTAATAAGAAAAAAAATACCAAATTGTACACTCTAAATATATACAGTTTATTGTATGTTAACTGTATCTCAATAAAAGTTCTTAAAAAAAAAGAATAGACAATAAATAAGTAGCAATGATAAAAAAAAAAAGATGGCAATGTAAGAGGATCTTAAACTCACCTCCTCCCCTGGACACACTGAATCGACAACTACATTCAGAACAATTTCTTCTAAAAGAACCTTCCCCAACACCCTCCCCCGCCAAAAAAAAAAAAAAAAAGCAAAACAAACAGAACCTAGCCAAGAGCCTCTTACACACTGGCCAAATGAGAAATACCCCACATTGAAGCAGGTAGGACAGGCTGAGACTCAACCTCAGATTATGCTGAGACACCATAAACCCCACCCCAGGTGCAGCAACCCACAATCAGGAAGAAACCTACAACTGCAAGCTTCTCCCTGAAGAGCTTATGGTCAGAACCTTGTATTTGGTTCCCGAACTTCTAAAACCTGCACCTGAGAAATGAGCCTCCCAAACACTGAGCTTTGAAAGCCAGTGAAGCCTGTGTTCATGAGATCCACAAGACTATAGCAAACTGAGAAACAGTTCTCAAAGGGCTTGCACAAGCTCCACGTGACTACTCCCTAGGGCCTAGAGCAGAGGCAGCCCACTGACATACCCAGTCTTTCTGTGAAAGAAGCCTATCAGTTCATCCTCACAGATGTGACCTGAACAGAAGGCTTCTAATTAAACTCACATCTAAGGGCAGTCTGTAATCCTCTCCAGAAACCTCAGAGTCTAGGCATTAGCTCCATGCTCTCTCTCTTCCTTGCTCCCAGAGTTAAGCTTGTACACATATCTGGTGCCCCAGTTTTTGTGGTGCCCTTGTTTCCCTTGCTCTGGTAGCCAATGGATTTTACATTCATAGGTCCTACAGCACTATAACAGAGAAACAGTTCTTAACCAGCTATTTCCCCTGGGCACAGTAAAGAGGCAGGAGACTGAAACATACCCCAATCTTTCTGTAAAAGAGGCCTATTTGCTTATCTTAAATCTTCAGCCTCATGGACATGTTTCTTATTTGACACACATTTAGAGACATACTTTTCAAAGACCACAGAGCCCAGCAGGTACCATCTTTGCCCTTTCCCTCTGCCTTATTCTAGGTTGTCACAAAGAATGTCACCTGCCATATCAGTAAACAAAGGATGTTGCAGCCATCAAGCCATCAGCTACTGCAGCCTCCCCCACCCCCATTACCCATGGGTGCCTCTGAGGGGATTCAGGATGGAGTAAACAGGATATTAGACCTAGACAGTTAAGGTGTATATCAAAGGAATGATTTCAATGAGCTCAGACACTTGCACCTTCCACATATAGAAAAGTGCTATATTCATTAATTTGAGATGTCTGGTTTTTCTTTAATTAATAGTAATCCTTTGATGTTCTGACCATCTGTTTTGTTTGTTTGTTTGTTGTTTGTTTTTGCAAAAACTCCTATATATCCTGGCTCCTCCCTTACCTCTAAGGAACAGTTTCTCAGAGCTATCTGAGAGGCTGTCCCCTGGGCTTAAGTTCTCAGTATGCCTGCTCAATAAGACATAATTCTCAACTTTTAGGTTGTGCATTGTTTTTCCAGTTGACATTGGTATCTCCCAGAAAAGAGCTTGTGCATACATCTGGCACCCTGACTTCTGAGGCGGCTGCCCAAAGGACACATCCCTTGATAGCCTGGCTATAGTGGTCAGCAGGACTTGTGCTCAACAGGTTCAATGGGATGGTACCAAACAGAAATCAGAGCTGAAGAATACAATAACTGAGCTGAAAAATACAATAGAAAGTTTCAACAGAAGACCAGATTAAGCTGAAGAAGTGATCAGAAGACTCAAAATAGGGCAAAAGAATTCATCCAATCAGAGTAGTAAAAAAGATAAAGGAAGGAAAAAAGTGAAAATAGCATAAGGGACTTATGGGACAATATCAAGTGGACCAATATTCACATTATAGGGGTCCAAAAATGAAAAGAAGAAAAAAAGTCAGACAGCTGATTTGAAAAAATTATGGTCAATAATTTCTTTAACATGGGGAAGGAAACATACATCCAAGATCTGAGAAGACAATAAGAGTTCCAAATAAGATGAATCCAAAGAAATTCTCACCAAGAAACATTATAATTAACCTATCAAAAGTTGAAAACAAAGAAAGAATCTTAAAAGCAGCAAGAGAAAAACAACTTATCAAGGGAATCCTCATAAGACTATCAGCATGTTTTTCAGCATAAAACTTGCAGTTCAGAAAGGAATGGCACAATATATTCAAATTGCAGGAAGGAAAAAAAACTACCAACCAAGAATACTCTATCTACCTGGCAAAGTTGTTCTTCAGATTAGAAGAGATAAAGAGTCTTCCAGAAAAGCAAAAACTAAAGGAGTTTTTCACCACTAAATGGCCTTAAAAGAAATGTTAAAAGAACTTCTTTAAGACAAGACAAAATAATAGTAATTAATAACAGGAAAATATGTGAAAGTATAAATCTCACTGGTAAGGTAAATATGTAAAATTTAGAATAATCTAATGTTGAAAGGGTGGTTAATCACTTATAAAACTAGCATGAAAGGTAAAAGACAAAAGTAGTAAAAATAACAACTATAGTAACTTGTTAATAGATACACAAGAATTAAGATGGGGCTTCCTAGGTGGCGCAGTGGTTAAGAATCCGCCTGCCAATGCAGAGGTCATGGGTTCGATCCCAGCTCCAGGAAGATCCCACATGCCGTGGAGAAACTAAGCCCATGTGCCAAAAAAAAAAAAAAAAAAAAAAAAAGAATTAAGATGTGCCATCAAAAACAAAAAGGGGGAAGGAAATAAAAATGTAGAGCTTTTATCTCGAGCTCAAAATTGCAAAGTAGAATGATGTGGACCCCTTCTTACAGAAACACCAAAATCACAACTAACTGCTGAACAACCATTGACAGAAAAATGCTCAAAACAAAACAAAAAGATACCCTACAGCCAAAGACAAAGAAGAAGTCGCAATGAGATGGTAGGAGGGGTGCAATCGTGATAAGATCAAATCCCATACCCACCAGGTAGGCAACCCATGGACTAGAGAGCAACTGTACCAGGGAGGCCCTCTCATAGGAGTGAAAGTCCTGAGCCCCACGTCAGGTTTCCAAGCCTGAGGATCTGGCAATGGAAGGAGGAGGCCCTAAAGAATCTGGCTTTGAAAGCCAGTGAGGTTTGATCACAGGAAATCCATGAGACTGCAGGAAACAGAGACTCCACTCTTGAAGGGTTCACACGGGTTCTGTGTGCACCAGAACCCAGGGGGAAAAAAGCAGTGACCTTATAAAATACTGGGCTAGACCTACCTGCTAGTATTGGAGGGTCTCTTGTAGAGGCAAGGGGTGGTTGTGGCTCACTGCATGGACAAAGACACTGGTAGCAGCAGTTCTGGGGAGTATTAATTGGCATAAGCCTTCCCAGAGGCTGCCATTAGCCCCACCCAAAACTGCTGGGATGCCTCAGGGCAAACAACAAACAGGGAGGGAACACAGTCCCACCCATCAGCAGACAGGCTGCTTAAAGTTTTCCTGAGCATGGCCCTGCCCACCAAAGGAACAAGACCCAGCTCCACTCGCAGTGGAGTCCCTCCCATCAGGAAGCCTGCACAAGCCTCTTACACAGACTCATCCACCAAAGGACAGATGACAGAAGCAAGAAGAACTATAATCCTGCAGCCTGTGGAACAGAAACCATGATCACAGAAAGTTAGACAAAATGAGCCAGCAGAGGAATATATCCCAGATGAAGGAACAAGATAGAACCCCAAAAGAACTAAGTGAAGTACAGATATGCAATCTGCCAGTAAAAGAATTCAGAATATGATAGTGAAGACAGTCCAAGACACCAGAAAAAGAATGGAGGCAAGGATCAAGAAGGTGCAAGAAGTGTTTAACAAAGACCTAGATGAATTAAAGAACAAACAGAGATGAACAATATAATAGCTGAAATGAAAAATATACTAGAAGGAATCAATAGCAGAATAACTGAGAAAGAAGAATGAACAAGTGACCTGGAAGACAGAATGGTGGAGATCACTGCCATGGAACAGAAAAGAGAAAAAAAATGAAAAGAAATGAAGTCTGTCTAATAAACCTCTGGGAAAACATTAAACACAGCAACATTTGAATTACAGGGGTCCCAGAAGGAGAAGAGAGTGAAAGGACCTGAGAAAATATTTGAAGAGAAAATAGCTGAAAACTTCCCCAGCATGGGAAAGGAAACAGTCACCCAGTCCAGGAAGCACAGAGAATCCCAGGCAGGATAAACCCAAGGAGGAACATGTTGAGACACATAGTAATCAAACTGACAAAAATTAAAGACAAAGAAAAAATATTAAAATCACCCAGGGAAAAGCAAAATATAGCATCCAAGGGAACTCCCATAAGGTTATCAGAGGATTTCTCAGCAGAAATTCTGCAGGCAGAAGGGAGTGGCACAATATATTTAAAGCGATGAAAGAGAAGAACCTACGACCAAGAATACTGAGCAAAGCTCTAATTCAGATTCAATGGAGAAATCAAAAGCTTTACACAAGAGCAAAAGCTAAGAGAATTCAGCACCACCAGATGAGCTTTGCAACAAATACTAATGGAATTTCTCTTAGCAGAAAAGAAAAAACCACAACTAGAAACAAGAAACTTATAAATGGAAAAGCTCACTTGTAAAGGCAAACAACAGTATATGCAGTAAATCATTTGTACACAAATATGATATCAAAACCAGCAACTGTGAGGAGAGCACAAATGCAGGATATTGGAAATACATTTGAAATTAGAAGACCAGCAACTTAAAACAAACTGGTTTATATATAGACTACTATAGCAAAACCTCATAGTAACGGCAAACTGAAAATCTACAATAGATACACACATAAAAAAGGAAAAGTGACCCAAACACAACACTACAGTTAGTTATCAAATGACAAGAGAAGAAAATAAAGGAGGAAGGGAAGAAAAATGATCTATAAAGACAAACCCAAAACAATTAACAAAATGGCAATAAGTACATACATATCAATAATTACCTTAAATGTAAACTGATTAAATTCTCCAACCAAAAGACACAGACTGGTGGAATGGATACAAAAACAAGACCCATATACCTGCTGTCCACAAGAGACTAACTTCAGATCTAGGAACACATACAGACTGTAAATAAAAGGATGGAAAAAGTATTCCAGGCAAATAAAAATCAAAAGAAAGCTGGAGTAACAGTACTCATATCAGACAAAATAGACCTTAAAATACAGACTGTTACAAGAGACAAAAGAAGACATTACACAATGACCAAGGGAACAATCCAAGAAGAAATTACAACAATTTTAAGTATATAGGCACCCAAATAGGAGCACTTCAATAAATAAGGCAAATATTAACAGCTATAAAGGCAGAAATCAACAGTAACACAATAATAGTGGGGGACTTTAACCCCCCATTTTCATCAATAGGCAGATCATCCAGACAGAAAATCAGTAAGGAAACATAGGCCTTAAATGACACATTAGATCAGATGGACTTAACTGATATTTAAAGAGCATTCTATCCAAAAGCAGCAGAATACATTCTTCTCAAGTGCACATGAAACATTCCCTGGGAATGGTCACATGCTGGACCAAAATGGGAGCCTTGGTAAATTTAAGAAAATTGAAATCATATCAAGTATCTTTTCTGACCACAATGCTATGAGATTAGAAATCAACTAAAAGAAAAAAAAGTGTAAAAAAAAAACACAAAAACGTGGAGCCTAAATGATATGATACTAAACAACCAATGGAAAGAGGAGATTAAAAAAAAATACCTAGTGACAAATGAAAATGAAAGAACAATAACCCAAAACCTATGGGACACAGCAAAGGCAGTTCTAAGAGGGAAGTTTATAGCAATACATTCTTACCTCAGGAAACAAGAAAAATCACAAATAAACAATCTAATCTTAAATCTAAATCAACTAGAGAAAGAAGAACAAACAAAACCCCAAGTTAGCAGAAGGAGAGAAATCATAATGATCAGAGCAGAAATAAATGGGATAGAGACAACAGAATAGAAAAGATCAATGAAACTAAAAGCTAGTTCTTTGAAGAGATAAACAAAAGTAATAAACCTTCAGCCACAGTCATCAAGGAAAAAAAGGATGGGGATCAAATCAACAAAATTAGAAATAAAAAAGGAGAAATTACAACGTACACCACAGAAATACAAAGGATCATCAGCAACTACTGCAAGCAACTATATGCCAACAAGTAGGACAATTTGGAAGAAACGGACAAATTCTTAGAAAGGTACAATCTCCCAATACTGAACTAGGAAGAAAAAGAAAACATGAACAGACCAATCACAAGTATTGAAATTGAAACTGTGATTTAAAAAACACCCAACAAACAAAAGTCCAGGACCAGATGGCTTCACAGGTGAATTCTATCAAACATTTAGAGAAGAGCTACATCTACCCTTCTGAAACTATTCCCAAAAATTGCAGAGGAAGGAATACTCCCAAACTCATTCTATGAGGCCAAAATCACCCTGATACAGAAATCAGACAAACGATACCTTCCAAAAGAAAACTACCGGCCAATATGACTCATGAATTTAGATGCAAAAATCCTCAACAAAATGCTAGCAATCCAAATCCAACAATACATTAAAAGGAACATATATCATGATCAACTGGGATTTATCCCAGGGGTGCAAGGATTTTTCAATATTCTCAAATCTATCAGTGTGATACACCACATCAACCAACTGAAGGATAAAAACCATATTATCATCTCAATAGATGCAGAAAAGCTTTTGACAAAATTCAACATCCCTTTATGATAAAAACTCTCCAGAAAGTGGGCATAGAGGGAACGTGCCTCAACACAATAAAGGCTACATATGACAAACTGACAGCTAACATCATACTCAATGGTGAAAAGCTCAAAGCATTTCCTCTAAGATCAGGAACAAGAAAAGGATGTCCACTCTTGCCACTTTTATTCAACAAAGTTTTGGAAGTCCTATCATGGCAATCAGAGAAGAAAAAGAAATAAAAGGAATCCAAATTGGAAAACAAGAAGTAAAACTGTCACTGCAGATGACATGATACTATACACAGAAAATCATAAAGATGCTGCCAGAAAACTACTAGAGCTTATCAATGAACTTGGTAAAGTTGCAGGATACAAAATTAAAACACAGAAATCTGTTGCATTTCTATACACTAACAATAAAAGCTCAGAAAGAGAAATTAAAGAAACAATCCCATTTATCACCACATCAAAAAGAATAAAATACCAAGGCATAAACCTACCTAAGGTGACAAAAGACCTTTACTCCAAAAACTACAAGACAGTGATGAAAAAAATAGAAGATAACACAAACAGATGGAAAGATATACTATGTTTTTGGATTGAAAGTATCAATATTGTTAAAATGAATATACTACATAAGACAATCTACAGATTCAAGGCAATCCCTATCAAATTACCAGTAGCATTTTTCACAGAACTAGAGCAAACAATTTTACAATTTGTATGGAAACACAAAAGATTCCAAATAGCCAAAGCAAACTTGAGAAAGAACGGAGCTGGAGAAATCAGACTTCGTGACTTCAGACTATATTAC
This sequence comes from Hippopotamus amphibius kiboko, assembly GCF_030028045.1. Lineage (NCBI taxonomy): Eukaryota > Metazoa > Chordata > Mammalia > Artiodactyla > Hippopotamidae > Hippopotamus > Hippopotamus amphibius. The sequence goes on from NC_080197.1 coordinate 96,612,929, forward strand.
AAAGCTACAGTCATCAAAACAGTATGGTTCTGGCACAAAAACTGAAATGTAGATCAATGGAACAGGAGCGAAAGCCCAGAAATAAACCCATGCACCTATGGTCAATTAATCTATGAAAAAGGTGGCAACAGTATACAAGGGAGAAAAGACAGTCTCTTCTATAAGCGGTGCTGATAAAACTGGACAGTTACATGCAAAAATATGAAACTAGAACATTCTTTAACACCATACACAAAAATAAGCTTAAAATGGATTAAAGACTGAGATGTAAGATTGAATACTATAAAACTCTTAGAGGAAAACGTAGGCAGAACACTCTCTGACATAAATCACAGCAATAGCTTTCGATCTGTCTCAAAAACAAAAATAAACAAATGGGATCGAATTAAGTTCAAAAGCTTTTGCACAGCAAAGAAAACCACAAACAAGATGAAAATACAACCCACAGACTGGGAGAAAATATTTGCAAACATTGAACCAACAAGGGATTAGTCTCCAAAATTTACAAACAGCTCACATACCTCTATATCCAAAAAACAAACAACGTAATCAAAAAATGAGTAGAAGAGCTAAACAGACATTTCTCCAAAGAAGACACATAGGTGGCCAAGAGTCACACGAAAAGATGCTCAACATCACTAATTATCAGAGAAAAGTAAATCAAAACTACAATGTGACATCACTTCACACCAGTCAGAAAGGCCATCATCAAAAAATCTACAAACAATAAATGCTGGAGAGGGTGTGGAAACCCTCCCACTGTTGCCTGGAATGTAAACTGGAACAGCCACTATGGAGAACAGTATGTAGGTTCCTTAAAAAACTAAAAATAGAGCTAGCATATGATCCAGCAATCCCACTCCTGGGCATATATCTGGAGAAAAACATGGTTTAAAAGGATATATGCTCCCCAGTGTTCACTGCAGCACTGTTTACAATAGGCAAGACATGGAAGCAACCTAAATATCCATTGACAGATGAATGGATAAAGAAGATGTGGTACGTATATACAATGGAATATTACTCAGCCATTAAAAAGAATGAAATAATGTCATTTGCAGCAACATGGATGGACCTGGAGATTATCACACTTAGTGAAGTAAGTCAGCCAGAGAAAGACAAATATCTTACGATATTGCTTTTTTGTGGAATCTAAAAAAAACTGACAAAAATGAACTTATTTATAAAATAGAAACAGACTCACAGGCTTAGAGAATGAACTTATGGTTACCGGGGGAAGGGGAAGGGTGAGCGATAGATTGGGAGTTTGGGACTGACATGTACACACTGCTATATTTAAAACAGATAACCAACAAGGAACTACCTTTAAAAAAATAAAAAATAAATGTGGAGCTTTACAATGCATTCAACCTTAAGTTTTTATCAACTTAAAATATACTGCTGTAAATATAAGTTGTTTTATATAAGCCTCATAGTAACCCCAAACAAAAATCTATAGTACATACACAAAAGATTAAGAAATCTAGGCATACTACTACAGAAAATCATCAAATCACAAAGGAAGAGAACAAGAAAAGAAGGAAGACACAAAGGAATTTAAAAAATGAACAAAATGGCAGTAAGTCTATGCCTATCAATAGCTACTTTAAATGTAAGTGGACTAAATTCTCCAATCAAAAATTACAGAGTGGCTGAATGGAATAAAATAAAAACAAGGCCCTACTATATGCTGCCTACAGATGTAAGGATACTCACTGACTGAAAGTAAAGGGATGGAAAAATGTAAATGGAAACAAACAAACAAACAAAAGTTGAGGTAACTATATATCGGACCAAATAAACTTTAAGACAAAGACTGTAATAACAGACAAAAAGGTCACTAATTAAAAAAAAAAGGGTGAATCCAAGAGGAGGATATAACACTTGTAAATATTTATGTACCCAACACAGCAGCACCTAAATATATAAAGCAAATATATAAAGCAAATATTAACAGACCTAAAGGGAGAAATAGAGAGCAATACAATAATAGAAGGGAACTTTTATACCCCACTTTCATGAATGGATAGACCATCCAGACAGAAATTCAATAAGAAAGTGATACTTCACACCAGATGAACTAAATAGTCATATACAGAACATTTAATTCAATAGCAACAAAATACACACTCTGCTCAAGTACACATGAAACATTCTCTAGGACAGATCATATGTCAGGCCACAAAACAAGTCTTAAATTTTTTTTTTTAAAGACTGAAATAATATCAAGCATGTTTTCCAACTACAATGGTATTAAACTAGAAATCAATTTCAAGAGGAAACCTGGAAAATTCAAATATGGGGGTTAAACAAAATGCTCCTGAACAACTATGGGTCAAAGAAGAAATAAAAAGAGAAGAAAACATCTTCAGATAAATGAAAATGGAAATGCAACATACCAAGACTTAAGAGATGTAGCAAATACAGTTCTAAAAGGGAAATTCATGGTGATAAACACCTACATCAATAAACAAAAGATCTCAAATAAGCAATATAACTTTATACCTCAAGGAACTAGAAAGTGAACAAACTGAGTCTACAGATAGTAGATGAAATAAAATAACTTCAGAGTGGAAATAAATAAAATAGAAAATAAAAAGGCAATAGAAAAGATTAATAAAACTAATAACTGCCTTTCTGAAAAGATAAACAAAATTAACAAACTTATTTATACCCAACAACAACAACAAAAAAAGAGAGGACTCAAATAAATAAAATCATAAATCAAAGGGGAGATACTACAACTGATACCACAGAAATACAAGTGATCATAACACAATACACTAAACACTGACAAACTGGACAACCTAGAAATTATGGAAAATTCCTAGAAACTACAATCTAGCAAGACTTATCCATAAAGAAAAAGAAAACATGGATAGACTGATAATTAGTAAGAAGATTAAATCAGTAATCAAAAACTTCCCAACAAACAAGTCCAGGACCAATGACTTCACTGATGAATTTTACCAAATACTTAAAGAAAGTTAATATAAATCCTTCTCAAACTCTTCCAAAAAACAGAAGATGAGGGAACACTTCAAAACTCCTTTTATAAGACCAGCACTACAAAAACCAGACAAGAATACAGCAAGAAAAGAAAATTACAGGCCAACAACCCTGATGAGTATAAATTGAAAAATCCTCAACAAAATATTAACAAACAGAATTCAACAATACATTAAAAGAATCATACAGCATGATCAAGGAGGATTTATTCCAAGGATAAGGATGGTTCAACATACACAAATCAATCAATGAGATATACCACATTAACAAAATGAAGGGTAAAAACCATATAATCATTGATATGAATGCAGAAAAAGCATTTGCAAAAATTCCTATCCATCTATGTCTAAAAATCTGCAACAAAAGGGTATAAAGAGAATGTACCTCAACATAATAAAGGTCATATATGACAAGCTTACAGCTAATATCACATTCAATGATGAAAAGCTAAAAGCTTTTTCTCCAAGATCAGGAACAAGAGAAATATACCCACTCTCACCACTTTTATTCAAAATAATATTGGTAATATTTGCTAGAGCAATCAGACAAGAAAAAGAAATAAAAGGCATTCAAAACTGAAAGGAACAATTAAAATTGTCTTTATCTGCTTATAACACAATATTATATATAGCAAACCCTAAAGATTCCACTGTTGTAAAAAAAAAAACTGTTCAATAAATAAACTCTGGTAAAGTTGTAGGATACATAATCATATACAAAATAAGCTGCATTTCTATACACTAATAATGAACTATCAGAATAAGAAATTAAGAAGACAACCCCATTTACAATTGTATCAAAAAGAATAAAATACCTAGAAATAAGTTTAATGAAAGAGGTGAAGTATCTGTACACTAAAAACTATAGGACATTAATAAAAGAAATTAAAGACAAATAAATGGGAAGATAGTTCATGATCATGGGTTGCAATAACTAATATTGTTAAAATGCCCATTCTACTGAGTATTCTGCATATTCAATGCAATCCCTGTGAAAACTCCAATCATATTTTTCACAGAAATAGAAAAAAAAAATCATAAAACCGGTATGGAACCACAACAAAACTGAAATAGCCAAGACAATCTTGAGAAAAAAGAACAGAGCTGGAGGCAGCATACTTCATAATTTTAAACAATATTACAAAGATATAGTAATCAAAACAGTATGATATTGGCATAAAAACAGATACATAGACAAATGGAACAGAATAGAAAGCCCAGAAATAAGCCCATACATATTTGGTCAATTAATTTTTGACAAAGGAGCCAGGAATATACAGTGGAGAAAGGATAGTCTTTTCAATAAATGGTGCTGGGAAAACTGAACAGCCATGTGCAAAAGGATGAAAAAATGGATGCCTATCTTACATCATACATAAAAATTAACTCAAAATGGATTAAAGACTTGAATGTAAGACCTGAAATCAAAAAATTACTAGAAAAATACACAAGTGGAAAAATCTTTGATATACTGTTGGCAATGATTTTTTGAATTTGACATCAAAAGCAAAGGCAACTAAAGCAAAAGTGTAAACAAGTGGGACTACATCAAACTGAAAAGCTTTTCACAGAAGAGGAAGCCATCAAAAAATTGAAAATGTAACCTACTGAACGAAAGAAAATATTTGTAAATCATATATCTGATAAGGGGTTAATACCCAAGACATATAAATAACTCATATAACTCAAAGTAAAAAACAATAATGCCACTAAAAAATGAGAAGACAACCTGAACAAACATTTTTCCAAAGAAGATCTACAGACAGCCAATGAGTACATAAAAAGATGCTTAAGAAAGTGAATCATTTAGGAAATGCAAATCAAAACCACGTCTGTTAGAAGGGCTAGCATCAAAAACACAAGCAATAATTAGTAAGACTTGACAAGGATGTGGAGAAAAGGGAACCCTGGTACACTGCTGGATGGAATGTAAATTGGTCAGCTGCTACCGAAAAATAGTATGGAGTTTCCTCAAAAAATAAAAAATAGAGTAAATCCTAAGAGCTCTCATCACAAGGAATTTTTTTTCTATTTCTTTAATTTTGCATCTATGTGAGATGGTGGATGTTCACTATACTTGTGCTAATCATTTCATGATGTATGTCAAATCATGAGGTATACATTAAACTCATACAGTGCTGTATGTCAATTATACCTCAGTAATAAAACTGGAAGAAAAAAATTAAAAATACAAGATTGGGTCAAAAATTATCCGCACTCCAGTTATATTAAAACTTCTGTTGGCCGCACTGTCTTATCGGCACTTGCCGTTCAAGGCTACTGTTTCCCCAGTCACTGCTGTGCAGGTATGAATATGTTACATCTGTTCATTTGTAACTGTGCTGTGAGAAAAAATGGATGAGCCACTTGTGATCTGCACGAAAAAAGAGCAGCATGCAGTGATTCATTTTTTGTGGTCTGAGGGTGTACACGGTGCCATTATTTACTGAAGACTTTGTGCGCAGTATGGAGAAAGTGTTTTGTTGTGAAGTGTGTATGAATGGATACAGAAGTTCAAGGAAGGTTGCACAAGTGTTAGCCATCAAAAAGGAGCCAGATTCACTTCTGATGAAGAAGTGAAAGTAGCAGTGCATTCGTGGCTCGCAGCTCAGCCTAAAACATTTTTTAATGAGGGAATATGCAAACTTGTTGACAGATGGACAAAGCGTATTGAAAAGCAAGGAGATTATGTCGAAAAATGAGGTATTTGTCTTTTCTAAAAGTTAATTAAAATAAATTCTACAGCCAGAGTGCGGATAATTTTTGAATCACCCTCGTAGAACTACCATATGATCTAGCAATTCCACTTCTGGTGTTTTTCCAAGGAAAAGAAGACACTAAACTCAAAAAAATTATCCTCACCACCATGTTCACTGAAGCATTATTTACAACAGCCGAGACATGGAAACAACCTAAGTGTCCAACAATGGATGAATAGATAAAGATGTGGTACATATTTATATACACAATGGAATACTATTCAGTCACAAAGGAAGGAAATCCTGCCAATTGGAACAACATGGATGGACCTTGAGGGCATCACGCTAAGTGAAATAAGTCAGGCAGAGAAAGAAAAATACCCTATGATCTCACTTATACATGTAAACTGGGGAAAAAAAGACCGAATTCATAGATAGAATAGATTAATGATTGCTAGAGTTGGGGGCTGGGGTATGGGCAAAATGAAGGAATGTGTTATTTATAAAATAAGTTAAGTCCTGGGGATGTAATGTACAGCATGGCAACTATAGTTAATAATACCGTATTTTATATTTGAAAGTTGCTAGAGAGTAGATCTTAAAAGTTGCATTCCAAAGAAAACATTTGTAACTGTGTGATGATCCATGTTAACTAGACTTACCCTGCTGATTTTTTCACAGTATGTATACATATCACATCACTATGTTGTACACTTGAAATTAAATAACTATTATATGTCAATTATACCTCCATAAACATAATAAAGTAGCTTCCTTTTTCCAGGGTGGCAGCAAGTGCGGAGAGAGTGCCATGAAGGTCTCAGGCACACTTCCAGAGCACAAGGTGGTGGAGCACTGCCTGCTTACCCCCAAAGGCGGCATGTCACCCTTCCACTGCATGCGAATCTTTGTGCCTAATCATGTCGTTGCCAAGTCCTACTTCTGCTACTTTGTGTCTCAGCTGAAAATGAAAAAGCATTCAGGGGAAATTGTCTACTGTGGACAAGTGTTCCAGAAATCTCCCCTGCGGCTGAAGAATTTTGGCATCTGGCTGAGCTATGCCTGCCACAGCACCGAGTACCGGGTTGTGAACACAGCCAGCACCGTCACCCAGTGCTACCCAGACATGGGAGCCCAGCACCACACCCAGGCCCACTCGATCCAGATCACTGAAGGTAGAGGAGATCGCAGCAAGCAAGTGACCACTTAGCAGCAGGCAAGCAGTTCCACGACTCCAAGATCAAGTTCCCGCTGCCCCACCGGCTTCTCCCTCTCCAGCACAAGCCGTGCCTCACCACCAAGAGGCCCAATACCTTCTTTTAGATGCAGGCCCTCCCTGTCCCCAGATCTGCCCAAATAAAACTCATTGGGAAAACCAGAAAAAAAAACCCAAAAGTAATTATATCCAACACCTTATTCTTTCCTATTCCTTTCCATATCCAACAAAAGGATCTTGGAACACCCCTAATTCCCCATTCCCTACTATCTGCCATCCAAGAAGAGTTTTTGTTTTGTTTGATTTTTGATTTTTGTTTGCTCATTTGTTCCCTCTTCATTAATTCTGCCTCAGTAGGAATTACCTATCCTGAAGTTTCCCAACCAGTAGGCAGGTACAGCTAAGCTCCTCTACTGCTCAATCCCTTTCTTCCTCTTGTGGTGACTCCTGCCTTGGTCTCTCTTGTAAAAGTTAAGATTTTAGCCAGGGTTCCACTATGCCTTTAGCCCTGTCTAGGCATCACAAATTAAAAGCCAATTTCTGCTCTAAAGAACTCACAGCACCTGGTTCCCTTCAGGTTCCACCAGTGAGCTTATTTTCTTTCTGACTTGCTCTAGACACATTCAAGCTGCCATAGATGTAGAGATGGTTTTTTAAGGATTCCAACCTGTACATAATTTGTTAAGAGGATATATCTATATTATTCTTATTTAGGAAATATGAGTTATTTAAAGGAGTAACAGGATAGCATCTAGTATTACTGACCACATTTCCTTCCTTGAAAATCTCCCATTTTTCTTTCCTATGATACCATTCTTCAAGTACTCCTAAATCTCTATAGCAGCTCATTCTCTCTCTCTTTTTTGATAGTAAATAACCTATTTTCACCGATTAGCAAACAAAAGGAAAGTTATTTATACATAATTCAGTTTTGTTTATTCCAATTTTATTTAATGTATCAATTACTAAAATCTAACAGAATCCTGAGGAGCAATTTTTTTTAAATTTGATCAGAGAAATTCATATTCCTTCACAGAGATGGATATGGTATAAAATACTACATTTGGAGGGCAGAAGAAACTTAAGCAAGCATACTAAAAGTCACTGAATAAACAAATGATCTATGAGTTTGAAATATAAGAGGAAATGAAGCAACTTTGTCCCACTGAATAATACACCTTTTCTCAGTAAGTAGAGCAGTTTGGTATCCTACTGATTGTCTTAATTTGGGTTTGTTTGACACCAGAATGTTACACAAAAGTTGGAAGCATGGAAAGTAATTTTAATGGAAGTATAGTTGATTTACAAAATTACTTTAGGTGTACAGCATAGTAATTCAGTATTTTTGAAGATTATACTCCATTATAAGTTATTACAAGACAATGGCTCTAATTATCTGTGCTATACAATACATCAAGGGTCCCCATCCCCTGGGCCATGCACCAGTACCAGTCTGCGGTCTGTTAGGAACCAGGCCACAAAGCAGGAGGTGAGTGGTGGGCGAGCAAGTGAAGCTTCATCTGCCGCTCCCCATCGCTCACATTACCACTTGAACCATCCCCTACCTGCCCCATCCATGGAAAAATTGTCTTCCACGAAAATAGTCCCTAGTGCCAAAAATGTTGGGGACCACTGCAATGCATCCTTATTACTTATCTATTTTATACAGTCATTTGTATCTCTTAATCCCATACCCCTAATTTGCCCCTCCCTGCTTTCCTTTCCCCACTGGTAACCACAAGTTTGTTTGCTATATCTGTGAGTCTATTTTTGTTTTGCATATACATTCATTTATATTATTTTTTAGATTCTACATGTAAGTGATATTATACAGTATTTTTCTTTCTGTTTGACTTATTTAACTAAGCATAATATCCTCTAGGGCCATCAACATTGCTGTAAATGGCTAAGTAATATTCCATTTTGTGTGTGTATATATATATATATATATATATCTCCCACATCTTGTTTATCCATTAGTCTGTTGATGGGCACTTGGGTTGCTTCCATGTCTTGGCTATTATAAATAGTGCTGCTATAAATTTTGGGTTACATGTAACTTTGCAAATTAGTGTTTTCTTTTTCTCCTGAAATATACACTAAAGTGGGATGGCTGGATCATGTTAACTCTATTTTTAGTTTTTTAGCTTTTTAAGGAACCTCCATACTGTTTTCCATAGTGGCTGCACCAATTTACATTCTCACCAACAGTGTACAAGTGTCCCCTTTTCTCCACATCCTCTCCAACATTTATTATTTGTAGGCCTTTTGATGGTAGCCATTCTGACAGGTGTGAGATGAAATCTCATTGCTGTTTTGATTTGCATTTCTCTAATAATTAGTGCTATTTAGCATCTTTTCATGTGGCCATTTGTATGTCTTCTTTGGAAAAAAAAAAGTCTATTCAGGTTCTTGATCATTCTTTGATTGGGTATGTGGTTTTTGTGTTTTTTGTTTTTTGTTTTTGATATTGAGTTGTATGAGCAGTTTACATTTTTTTTATATTAATCCCTTGTCGACTGCATTGTTTCCAAATATTTTCTTCCATTCTGTTGGCTGGCTTTTCATTTCGTTAGACCCCCCAAAATACTGCTATAATTTACATCAAAGTGTGTTCTGCCTATGTTCTCTTCTAGGAGTTTTATGGTTTCATGTCTTACATTTAGGTCTTTAAACCATTTTGAGTTTATTTTTGGATATGTTGTAAGGAAATGTTCTAATCTCACTATTTTACATACAGCTGTCTAGTTTTCCCAGCACCACTTGTTGAGGAGACTGTCTTTTCCCCATTGTATATTCTTGCCTCCTCTGCCATAGATTAATTTACCAAGGTTCTGTGGGTTTCTTTCTGAGCTATCTATTCTGTTCCATTGATATATATGTCTGTTTCTGTGCCAGTACCATGCTGTTTTGAGTACTTTAGCTTTGTAGTATTCTTTGAAGTCTGAGAGGGTAATTCCTCTAGCTTTGTTCTTTTTTTCTCACGACTGCTTTGCCAACTCAGGGTCTTTTGTGGTTCCATGTAAATTTTAGGATTATTGGTCTAGTGCTGTGAAAAATGTCACGGGCATTTGACAGCAATTACAATAAATCTGTAGATTGCTTTGGGTGGTATGGCCATTTTAGCAAAATTAATTCTTCCATGACACAAACATGTGATATCTTTCCATTTCTTTGTATCATGTTCAATTTCCTTCCTCAATGTTTTATAGCTTTTAGAGTATAGGTCTCTCATCTCCTTGATTAAGTTTATTCCTAGGTGTGAATTTTTAATGGGAATTTTTTTTTTTTTTTTACTTTCTCTTGTATCCTACAACCTTGCTGCATTCATTTACTAGTTCTAGTAGTTTTTGTGTGGAGACCTTAGGGTTCTCTATATAAAGTATCATGTCATCTGCAACGAATGAGTTTTACCTCTTTCATTCCAATTTGGATAACTTTCATGTCTTTTTCTTGTCTGATTGCTGTGGCTAAGACTTCCAATACTATGGTAAATCAAAGTAGTGAAAGTGGACACTCTTATCTTGTTCCTGAATTTAGTGAGATGGCTTTCAGTTTTTCACCACTGAACATGATGTTGGCTGTAGGTCTGTCATAATTGGGCTTTATAATGTTGAAATATTTTCCCTCTACATCCACTTTGATGAGAGTTTTTACCATGAATGGATGTTGAATTTTATCAAATGCTTTTTCTGCATTTATTAGAAGATTATGTGATTTTTATCCTTCCTTTTTCTAATGTGATAGCACACTGCTTTATTTGCAAATGTCCAACCATCCTTTTGACCCTGGAATGAATCCAACTTGATTACAGTGTATGATCCTGTTTATAAATTGTTGGATTTGGTTTGCTAATACTGTGTTGAGGATTTTACCATCTATATTCATCAAAGATATTGGCCAGTAATTCTTTTTGTACTGTCTTTGTCTGGTTTTCGTATCTTCTTCCTTTTGTCTCTCTGCATCCTTTCTCTGGGCCTTCAATTCCATCATTATTTCTTGGTGCTTCTTAGCAGTACCAACTACATCACCACTGCTTTTACACTTGCTTCCAGACATCCTGGGCTTGAAATAAAGATACTGTACTACTGAACTCTATACAGTACTGTACACTAAAATACACAAAAGCACAATCTTTGTAGAGGATGCACACATGTGACAATGTACACCAGACATGTGAACTAACTTATATGATTTATGTAACTTACACATTTGCATCTTTGGAAGTTCGTAACTTGAAGGTTCATATGTAGGGGACTTACTATACTTAAGCATTCTTAAATTCAATATTCTTAAATATGTTCACCAGCAGCATATTTAAACCTAAAGAAATTTCATCTTGGAATAAATTTTATAGGACTTACAGAAAGAACTTTAAATGCATCTATATTGGTTTGACTGAAATAAGGCACATTACAGTTTCTGAAATGTTGTTAATTTTATTTCTAGATCTAAGCTATAATTCCCCCAGAGTAAAACAATTATAAAAAAAAAGTTACCCTAAAAAGAAATTTTTCAGAAAGAGAGAACCTTAAATCAAAGTAAATTTCAAATACTAAAATATGACATGATAATACAACTTACTTAATTGGAAAGATAATGTAAGATGTTCTTTACCTCACCAATTCTAAAGTCCCACGATTGCTGAGAACACAATTCTTCCAAAGGGATATTATCCCTAAGGGTTATAAATAAGACAGTATTAGAGTATTCTTTATTCCCTCTGAAAATTATTGTTCTTAAATTATGATTCCCAAAGTTGGCTGAAGATCAGAATTATAAGGGAAGCTTTTTAAAAGATAAAGATTCATAAGCTATTTATTTTGTGTAGGTCAAACTTGATATTTTGTATTTTAAAATCACCCTTCAAGTGATGAGGATCTGCACACAGGTTTGGAAGCTATGTTCTAAATCACTTCCATAAAATATACTTTAAAATTCAGGTTTTAACATCCTGTTTTTCATTCATTAAGTCTTTGAATATTTGGAGGTTCGATAACAAAGAATCTAAGTTGTATATTTTATTAAATAAGTGGTGAATCTAACTTTTAATTAATTTGTTGTGCCAATCCCATAAAAATGGCATCTAAGAATTCTTTGTATTAATAAATATTTTTATATATTTTCATAAGAAAGTACTTCCAAAATAAAAATCTATTCTAATTCACGATTTTCAATTACCAAGATTTGACTAAATCATAATTATTACCAAGAAAGTTAGGCTTATTCTGAAACTACAAGTTTTCTTTAATTACCTATAATTTCAGTCCCATAAATGGTTCACATGCTTGTTTATGCCATTAACAGTTGAATTCTATTACTCCCTTATTCTGCTTCTATATTAACCAAGCAACCTTCCCATGGAGAGCTGCCAAAAGGTAGAAAATATGCTCATCATGCCAGTAAGCATTCCTATATGTCACCCTTCTATTTCTTAATGTAAATTAATAAATTGACATTCTGGTGGGTAAGTAAATTTCCTGAATGCATAAGTCAGTTTTCTCAACTCTAATTAACACTATGATTCAGATAAGAAGATATTTTTGCATTGGTGAATACGAGGACCAAACTTTCAACTAGGGTGATATTACCAAGGTTCTGACAATTGATTTTTGAGGCCTGTCTGCCCACCCTCAGACAGCAATATGCCTACCTGACTTTGTATCAGTTTAATCCTTCAACATGCATTATATTAGACCCCATTTGCATTCCCCAGATTTACCTAAAAACTTACATAGGGTTCACTGAATATTTCTGTATTTCTTTCTGGGGTGTCTTCTCTTGGTAATCACTTTCAAATTTTCCTTTAAAAATAAAATTATGCATTGAAATAAAACTTCAGCATAGACAATTTCTACTTCTAATTTGAAGCTTATTAGCATGACCCATACAGAGGGATGCCACTGGTCCACAATGTCATATAACAGAATATCACTACATTTTTAATTTCATGTTCTTACACACACACACACACACACATTCATTAAAACTGAAAACAAAAAAAGCCCCAATAGATTATTACATTTTCCATCTATAACACCAACCTCTTTTATCAGAGCTGGCTGGGTAACAATCCTTCTCAAGAGACGTATTAAAATTATTTCTTTCATTATTGTTGCACTCTTTCTGACAATTCTTGTTTGGCTGACATTTTTCTGAATAACTTGATTTCTTAAAAGTAGAATTACTAAAAGTCCACTCTGAATCTGTAAAAATACTTCTAACACATCTATCAGTGAAATGGTCTCTATCAGAACTAATGACTGCACAAATATCTCCTGTGCTATCATAACCACACTTGTCAAAGGTTTTCTTTATTTTCTGTTGATCTGTGTTTAATAAATTGATCATATTTTCACTTATAAAAGAGTCACAATTGTCTGACAGAAGGCTGAGAGTTTGCTGGTTCATATCTTCATTTGAAAACTTTTTGTTATTTTCTCCCCAAATATGTTGTAATGATTTCTTTTCAGTAATGAAGTCTGAATGTCTTCTCTCATCCATTCGTCCATAATCTTCACCTACAACTGTAGCAGGTCTCCTAGTAAGGAAATTTCTATTTCCTGGACTTTAGGATAAATAAAAACATATTTAGAAAGAAAAGAATAGAGCATTTTCATTTAGAAACACCTGAAGTTAAATTCTTACCAAACATATTGAGTAGCTACTAACATTTAAGTAGACCATGTTTACATTCTTAAATTTTAAATAAATAATATTGCTTTGGGTGGAAATCTGTCTAATATGCTCTTCTAATACCTTACTGGGTATAAAAATAATCTACACTTAGTTTAGTATTTCAACATGAAAAACTAGTATGTGGTTCAATTTACTGTTACACTAACAAAACAAAGTATGACCTATCCATAGTATGTCCTCTCTAATAATGTCTACAGAATAACCTAGACAAACACTGTACATAAATGCCACTCCATTTAACCAGAGAAATATATTTTGAACACTGTGCAGAGGAAAAAATTATCCTTAGTGTTAAAATGTCAAATAAAATTGTTATGAGAACATTATGTCAGATATTTCTCAATCTAACAAGGAACTCAACCTAACAAACTACCTCTGAAGTTCCCAAGGAAGAACAATATAGATACAAATGCATGCATAAGTAATAAAGCCAAGAGATAAGATGAATTAGGTAAAAAGGTTAGACTAGATAGCTTGCAAATTCCCATCTAATGCAGAAATTACAATTCTAAGTTATGTCCAACTTGTATAAAAGAATCAAAGCTATCATGGAAAGTAATTAGAAATCAAGATATTCTGAATTTTGTTGCCTTTGACTATCTACAGATTTACTTGGGCTTGGTTTTGTTCCAGAGGTTGGAAGTACCAAAGAAACTTAGAGAAAAAAAAAAACATAGACTGTTAAAACTCCGACTGAGTTCCAACTTTATTTTTAATAAATTTATTAAATATTTAATGAGCAGGTACACCTACTCCATTAGAGGCAGTGTGTCATGTGCTGGGGACAGAGAGATAAAATATTTCAGTTTGGTATTAAGGAGAGAGAGATGTTTTGTTCATGAATGTTCACAGGTTATGATCCTACATTATTCCTCAATATGGGCCTTATTGGTATTTTGGGCAGAATAATGCTATTCTGTTTTACCAAAAAGCATAACCTATAGTATGCAATAATATACACCATTAACACCAGAGAAATTTCTATTACTCTAAACGAGAAAATAAATTTAAAAGCACTTCATAAGTTAGAAAGCATACTACAAATGTAAATCATCATTTAAAAGGGTATTTTAAGCATTCAGACTTAGGAGAATCACTAATTCAAAGATGTGGGCAATAGAGAAGTGTATAGTGCACAGTCATTGCTCATAAGAAATAGTCTAGAAGAGGCAAGAAAAAATTAGAAAGTGAGGAGTGCTATCCTACAGCCAGTTGTTACTACAGTACATAGTAAGAAGAAATTCTTTTGATTGAGAAAAATCAGGCAGGTGGCACTTGGGTTGGGGACCAATTGTTGAGAAGAATTGTTATTTGTACAAATGACAGAGGGAGATGATGCTAAAAATTTAAAAGTCTGATTAAGACAAATCGATCCAGTTTCTTTAACAGTTTATTTTTCCCATAGATAAATATAAAATTCATTAAAATTATGTACCAAAATAGGGACAAATTTATTATCTAAATAAAGAATATTCAACAAATATTCAATGTATGCCTGCTATGTGGTAAGGAGATAATACAGCTTATATTCTAGTGAACAAATATATAAACAAATAAATAAGATAATTAACCATTAATAAGTACAATGAATAAAAGAAATAAAGAATTAAACAAAAAAGATAATTATAGCACATTTATAAGTGCTACAAGATCACATGATGGAATAACATGTTGGAGGTCCTGTTTCAGATAGTTTGGTCAGGAAAGTCCCTAATAAGTAAATGATAAATAAGCTAAAGGTATAGAATGGTTAGACATGTGAAGAAAGGAGTAAGCATACCCCGGGGGACAGAATAATAAGCACAAATGCAAGCTCTGCAGCCTGTTTGAGAAATGAAAAGAAGAGGAATAAAACCAGATTAGAATCGGTAAAAGAAAACTTATGACTTAAGGCTTAAAAGGGACAAAAGGGCCAAAAATCATGCAGAGCTCTGAAAAGAGCAATAAGAAACACTGAAAGGTTCTAAGTACAAAAGTAAAACAGACTGCTTTCTACCTTGGAAAGTAACAGTCTGATTGCTGGGTAAATATGAATTTTAGGACTTCTGACTGCCCAAATGAAGTAAAAGGGACCCGATTTACCCTCCCAACTGACACAATTAAAAAACTAACCCCCCTACCCCAGCCCAATGCAGAAATTTTACTGTACATAACAGAGCAGATAATTACAAAGCCTCCTCATCAAGGAAGCTCTAATTGGCTGTCAGGAAGAGTTTATGCTATTCTGGAAAGAAAGTAATGTGTTCTCTCATGGAAAGAAAGTAATGTGTTCTCTCACTTATTAAGGTCCATTCAGCGACAGGCACCTACCATATGCTATTGTATTCATTTTTCATTAAGTGCTCTATAAGATAGGTACTAGTAATCATTACTTTACAAAGGAAGAAACTAAGGCTCAGACAGGTTAAGAATCTGGACGCCCACCCCCCCCGCCAACACACACACAGAGGGTGAACACATTACAGAGACAGAATTCTTTCCCAGGTCTGACTCCAAGGTCAGCAAGTACACTGGCCCCTTCCAAAGGCACCTTTTGGCCAAGGTATTTCAAATCCATTTCCTCCTACAATTAATCTACCAATAGTATGTTAGGTACTTTGAGTCTCTTTGGGAAAATACTAAAATGACCTTGTAGTCTTCCTAACTAGTCACAGTGCATGCATGCAAAACTGAATAAACAAAATGAAAAGAGAGACTGTAAGACATCAGATAACTCACAGTTTGCTTTGAGCACAAGAAACAGAATGGAAAAGAACAACTTGCTGGCTAAGGAGTGTTCTTCTTAGGTTGCATGCCTGAGGCTGGAATGAACCTCAAGGTCATTTGTGACCTTAATAACGTCCTCTGCTATTCTCCCTCCTGTGAATGAGGCAAACTTGCCAAAACACAAAAGATGCCTTAGAGTCACCTCTGCCATCAAGTCAATGCTTCCACAGGAGAGGAAATGCTGGCCAGTGGACTGAGCACCCGCGATCTGGGATAGACTGGCTCTGCCTTTGCATAGAGATGACCTTGTTAAGGTCATCACACTCTTCAGGGCCTCATTATAAAGGCTGTACCTGAAAGAACCAAAGGTCATTTCCTGAGCTAAGATGCAGCAGTTCTTTTCTCATAATGTTCTACGGTGTCAAGAGAACACTTTAAGAGTAGGCACTCCAAAAATTGTGTAAGAATTAAGAGTTACAGACTTGTTTGAATCCGGGCTCTGCCACTTACCAGCTATGTGACCTTGAGCAAATTACTAAATTCTTGTTTTCTCACACGTAAAAATGAGGGTGGTAATAGTACCTATCTCACACTGTGTGGGGATAATATATATATTTATACCCTTGCTGGTTCAATAAAAGGCAGTAACTGTGGCAAAAAAAAAAAACAAAAAAACTAGCAAATACATGAGACAATGATTTTCAGACATGGGCCATCAGGTAGAACAGGATAATGATCCCTGAGAGAAAGAAAACATATGAGATGAACCCTATAATTGTTCCTAGCTTACTGCACTGCGAGTATACCCAAGTCACAGAATATTTGAATACTTAGAGTGGAAACCTAGTCAGAGCCCGCAGATTCTCCTTCTTGACGAAGCAGAGTGGGGGGTTCAAGGAGACTACAGAAAATAGAGTTCACAGGCAGAATACCATAAAGGAGGGTGTTTCAAAAAGAGCAAGCTCCAGATATCTACAGAGAATTTTCCAATCTTTAACCAAGTACAGACCAGCAAATACATATGAAGTAATTATTCAAGGCTGGGGAAAGAATCACCCAACATGAGAAGATGGAACAATTCCAGGAACTCACACAAGGATGGGAAAATTTTGTGTTCTCATCAGCCAGAATGGAAAACCTGTAATTCAAAGGAAATTGGAGAGGACTCAGAAGAGTATAGCCTCAGCATAGGGCAAATTAGCCATAGATTGAAGGTGTATCTGGTCCTGCTTAGCAGTTTAAGGCAAGCCTCAATAAAAGCATACTACTTCCAAGTAATTAAACTGTCTCCCAGGAAAAAGCTTAGGATGATCTATAGGAATACAAGATTTCCAGAGACCAAAAAGATGATTCACAGTGTATAGAATCCTTACAAAATTAGCAAGAAAGCAAAGAAGCAGAAAGTTACAACCCATAATGAGGAGAAAAATCAGTTATTAAAATAGACTAAGAAATGACACAAAATGACATAAGTTATAGACATGGACATTAAAAGAGTTAACTATATTTCTTACATTCAAGAAGCTAGAGGAAAGACTGAGCATGTTGAATAGGTACATGGAAAATAAAAAGAAGAGTTAAATCAAACTTCTAAAGGTGAAAACTACACTGAATAGATTTACCAGTATTGGATACCAAACAAGATGCAATTAGTGAATTTGAAGATCTAACAACATAATCTACATAAAATGAAAGGAGAGGAAAATAATTGAAAATAAACAGAGCATCAGTAAACTGTCACACAACTTCAGTTGGACTACTTTACATATTATTTGGGTTCCCAAAGAAGAGGGGAGAGGAATCAGAAAAAATATTTGAGAAATTAATGACTGAAATTTTTACAAATTTGGTAAAAACAGTAAGTCCACAGATCCAAGAAGCTCAACACAGCTTAAACACAAGAAGCAGAAAGCAAACATTCTAATCTGAATGGAGAGAAATCCATAGTAGAAAATCTGTGGTAGAGAATCCATGATAAAAAAATCTTTAAAACAGAGAAAATTATATATTATATATACACAGATACTAAGATAAGAATGACAGCAAACTTCTAGTTGGAAATAACGCCACTCAAAGACATTTTTCAAAATGTCTTTGAAAAATGACACTCATCCGTGGCTGAATGTGAAGTATCCACTCATGCCTGGCTGAATGTGAGGTCTTCTGCCCAGGAGGAAGTCTTATTAGCTCCAGGTTTTTAAACATAGCTCAAGGTGTTTAAACACAACCTCCAACTAATTATTGGTTGACCTCTAAGCACTGCTTTACAGCTTTAAATGTCTATATTAGAAGAGAAGAAAGATATCAAATCAATAAGTTAAGCTTACACCTTAAGAAACTAGAAAAAAAAAAAAAAAAAGAAGGGCAAACTAAATCCAAAGTAAGTAGAAAAAGGAAATCATAAACATTAGGGCAGAAATCAATGGAATAAAAAACAAAAACATAATAGAGAATATTGAAACTCAAAACTTAGCAAATGCAATTAGCCAATCTTCAGTTATACTGACCAAGAAAAAAAGTAGAGAAGACACAGATCTGGAATTCAACAAGGGACATCAACACTTACCTTCCAGAAATTAAAAGGACTTCAAGGGGATACTATGAACAACTTTATGCTAACAAATTATACAACTTAAATGAAATGGATGAATTCCTATAAAAACACAAATTACCACAGAGGAGTCAAGAAGAAATTTTAAAATCTGAATAGACCTATAATAAGTACAAAATAAAAATTATTATTATTTAAAAGTCTTCTCACTAAGAAAAGCCCAGGTGCAAAAACACTGAAAGAAGAAATAACCAATCCTCCACAAATTCTTCCATTAAATAGAGGAGGAAACATTTTCCAACCTATTCTATGAAGCCAGTAGTGTTACTCTGGTACCAAAGCCAAACAAAGACGTGATAAGAAAAGAAAAATTCAGACCAATATTCCTCATGAAAATAGATGTAAAAATCATTAACCAAAATAATAGCAACATAAATCCAGCATTTTATGAAACGGGTTATATAACATGACTAAGCAGCCTTTATCTCTGGAAGGCAAGGTGGTTTAACATTTGAAAATAAGGTAATACATTACATATATTAATAGAATAAAGAAAAAAAAACTACATGATAATCTCAAGGGACAAAGAATGAGCATTTGACAAAATCAACAATAAAAATTTTCAATAAACTAGGAACAGAAGGGCAACCTGACAAAGGGCACCTACAAAAAACCTAAAGCTAACATCATTCTTAACAGTGAAAGGTTAAATGCTTTTTCCCTAAAACTGGGAACAATGTAAACACGTCCACTCTTGCCACTGCTATTCAACACTGTATTAGAGGTTCAAGTCACAGCAGTCAGGCAAGAAAAAGAAGTAAAAGGCATCCAGATTGAAAAGGGAAAGGTAAAAATATCTATATTCATAGACAGGATAATCCAATATGGTGAAAATCCTAAAGAACTCACAAAACTACTAGTAGAACTAATAATAAATACAGCAAGGTCAAAGGATACAATTTTAATATACAAAATGGTATTTCTATATACTAGCAATGAATAATCCAAAAAGAAAATAAAATAAAAAAATTGCAAAGATACTGGTCTGTAATTTTCTTTTTTGGTAGTGTCTTTGTCTGGTTTTGGTACAGAGTGATGGTGGCTTCATAGAATGTCTTTGGAATGTTCCTTCCTCTTCAATCTTTTGGAAGAGTTTGAGAAGGATTGGTATAAGTTCTTCTTTGTATACTTGGTAAAACTTGCCTGTGAAGCCATATGGTCCTGGAATTTGTAGGGAGTTTTATTATTATTATTATTATTACAGATTCTATTTCATTTCTAGTGATTAGTCTGTTCAAGTTATCTATTTTTTCTTGACTCTGTCTTGGCAGGCTGTATGTTTCTAGAAAGTTTTCCATTTCTTCTAGGTTGTCAAATTTGTTGGCATATAATTGTTCATAGTAGTCTCATGATTTTTTATATTTCTGTGGTATCAGCTGTGATTTCTCCTCTTTCATTTCTTATTTTCTTTATTTGGGTCTTCTCTCTTTTCTTCTTTGTGAACCTGGCCAGGGGTTTATCAATTTTGTTTTCCCTTTCAAAAGAAGCAACTCTTGGTTGTATTGATTTTTTTCTATTGTTTTTAATCTATTTTATTTATTTCCTCTCTGATCTTTATTATCTGCTTCCTTCTGCTGACTTTAGATTTTGTTTGTTCTTCTTTTTCTAATTCCTTTAGGTGATAGGTTAGTGGTTTATTTGAGATTTATCTGGTTTTTTAAAGAAGGCATATACTGCTATGAACTTTCCTCTAAGAACTACTTTTGCTGCATCCCATTGATTCTGTATGGTTGTGTTTTCACTGCCATTTGCCTCAAGGTATTTTTAAATTTCTTCTTTGATTTCATTGTTGACCCATTGGTTTTTTAATAAAAATAAAACTGCAGGCCAATATCTTTGATGATTATAGATGTGAAAATTCTCAACAAAATATTAGCAAACCAAATCCAACAACACATAGAAAAGATCATACACCGTGACCAAGTTGGATTTATCCCAGGGTCACAAGGATAATTCAACATATGCAAATCAATCACTGTGATACACCACATCAACAAAAGAAAAGATAAAAACCACATGATCATCTTAATAGATGCAGAAAAAGCATTTGATAAAATTCAACATCCATTCATGATAAAAACCCTTATGAAAATGGGTACAGAGGGAACATATCTCAACATAATAAAGCTTTTTAGGATAAACCCACACCCAATATAATACTCAATGGTGAAAAGCTGAAAGCCTTCCTGCTGAAATCTGGAACAAGACAAGAATGCCCACGCTCATCACTTGTCTTCAACATAGTACTGGAAGTCCTAGCCACAGCAATCATAAAATAAGAAATAAAAGGTATCCGAATTGGTAGGAAACAAGTAAAATTGTCATTATATGCAGATGACATGATACTATATACAGAAAACCCTAAAGACTCCACACAAAAACAAACAGAATTGATAAATAAATTCAGCAAGGTAGCAGGATGCAAGATTAACATACAGAAAGCAGTTCCATTTCTTTACACTAACAATGAAATATCAGAAAGGGAATGTAAAAAAAATCAATACATTTTAAAATGCATCAAAAAAATACTTAGGAATAAACCTCACCAAGGAGGTGAAAGACATATGCTGAGAACTATAAAACATTAATAATTGAAAGTGAAGATAATTCAAAGAAATGGAAAGATATCCCATGTTCTTGGAATGGAAGAATTAATATTGTCAAAATGGCCTCCCTATCCAAAGCAATCTACAGATTTAATGTGATCCCTATCAAATTATCCATGACATTTTCCACAGAAGTAGAACAAATATTTCTAAAATTTATATAAAACCACAAAAGACCCAGAACTGCCAAAGCAATCCTGAGGAAAAATAGCAGAGCAGGAGGCATAACCGTGCCAGACTTCAGACAATACTACAAAACTACAGTAATCAAAACAGAGTAGAACTGGCACAAAAACAGATATACAATTCCAGAAGAAGGGATTACAAAGGTGCCCAAGAAACTACTGGAGATGATGAATAAGTTCATTATTTTTAACATATGAAAAAACTTACCAAAATGCACATTTTAGATAAGTTCAGTTTGTTGTATGTTGATTACACATTAATAAAGATGTAAAAAAAAATTTATCTCATGATGAAGAGAAAACAAACAGAACTGTTTTGTACCTATTACAATTCTCCAGGCAAGAAGCAGTGTTTGCTTACACTGGGATGGAACTGTTTGAGATGAAAATGTAACTAACTAATTTTAAAGTTTATTAGAATACAGAAATGACAATACTTTGTTGGCGAAATGTATACTGGGAGACAAATAAAAGGAAGGAATCAAGGACAACTTTCATTTTGGCTTAAGCAACTGAGTGAATAGTCGTGCCATTTACTAACGTGAAGAAGGCTGGGATAGGATTACAGAGTCAAGGTTTCTCACCACAATTACCAAGAATAATTTGAACTGGTTTGACAAGTTCAATGGATTTTAAAACAAAGAATTGGGTTTATATACAGACATCTAGAAAATAAAAATAGGGCACTGATCAACTATCATAAATATGAAAAAGAAATTAATGATTATGACTCAATAAAAGAAACTAGTAATTCATGGAGATTATAAAACAGATGCAAAACACCTTGGTTCCAAATATTTTTTAAAATAAATAAATGAAAGGTAAATGTGAACATTAGGAAATAATTACTTTAAAGTGTTTTAATGAAATGCTACCTTTTACTGATAGTTTTTTTTTTCTATAAGTAATATTTAGATCTGTTTATATTTCTAACTAAAAATATTTGCATCTATTAAGTCAAATCAGTAATTCAAGGAAACAATGTTACAGGTTTTTTATTACCTTCAACATCTTTGTTTACCTGTTTAATCTTTCAAATACTGGTCCAAACTGTGCTGTTTCACATGATAGACTGAAAGTATCTTGACTTTCTTTTAATTTAGAAACCAAGGAATTAGAACAATTAACACTACTGAGCTGAAAAAAAAAAAAAAAAGTCTGCCAAAATGGTAAATGTACATACATACAAGTTAAATTATTTAGCATAAAATGCCATTTAAGTGAATATATATATTCAAAAAATGATTATTTTAGTCTAAAAGAAAGTAATTGTGTCCTAATTAAAGACAAAATAAATCCTGTTATAACAATGAAAGCAATATCAGTATCTGAGTGTTTATTAAAATAACAGGGTTGATACTATAGTGAGCTAAACATTTTCTCAGAGGTTAAAAAAAAAAAAGAGGTTAAAAAAAATACCCAGGACACTAGGATCTTGAGTAAATAAAACTTAAATTTCTCTGACAGAAAATACGTTATCTCTTCCAAGGAAACAGCTGTACTTATCTCAGTTTTTCCATTTACTGAGCAATTTTAGGCTGCTACTTTAATATTTCTAAATATCAATATCATTGAGTGAAAAATGGGGAAAGTGTTGGAACACTATTATGAAAAGCAGTTGAGACAATACCTTGATTAATGTGGAAAGTACCATATAAATAGAAGCTATTATATAGGTTCAACACTAATCTATCCAGCAATAATAATTTATATCTGTAGTAGATATTTACTTAAAAGTCATGACACAACAGAAATGACAAGTCCAAAGACAATCAATGACAGAAATAGGAAAAATGAGGGGGAGCAAAAAGAGATCCTCAAAGTCTTAAAAAAAAAAAAAAAAAAAAAAAAAGTCTGGGCTTCCTAAGTGGCACAGTGGTTAAGAATCCGCCTGCCAATGCAGAGGTCACGGGTTCGATCCCAGCTCCAGGAAGATCCCACATGCTGCAGAGCAACTAAGCCTGTGTGCCAAAAAAAAAAAAAAAAAAAAAAAAAAAAGGTCTAAAGAGATGGAGGGCTGAAAATAAAGTCTGATAATATATCTCACATCTCAGCCTCAGAAAGACAGTGACAGAGGTGCAGAGACAAATTCATTCCTTGATGTGAGAAATACACAAACAAATCAAAAGAGAAGGAAATATTGCTTCAAATACTACTTCTCTAGGGAAGTGAGAAGTGAGCCTCAGAGCTCACTTGTTTTTCTTCTAACATGTTTTTCAACTCATTTTCTTTTGTATGTTATAATTTCTTTTTAATTCTCCTCACTTTTCTTGAAATCCCTCCAAATAAACTATTAAATACTTGGCTAACACTTCACAATGTGACAATATGCCTTGGACAAGGACATTAAACTCTCTTTGTTCTCTTCTGTAGTATTAAGTATAACATTATTTATCCTTCTGGAGAGAATCACTAACCTGCAGTCTGTAAGTAGAACATTATTTAAGTTGGATTACAGAGTGTTTCATTATCTAGCCTATACACTATTTAAAAAAATAAGGATGAGTTATAAACTGATCTAGGATGCAAGTTTTAGTCTTGTAAAATACAAACTGAATGGGTAATTGAATGTTTTTCACTGCATCCTTCAAAAATTATTCAGTCCTTAAATTAATAAGGCTAACATATATCACTGAAACATAACACTTCACTTTCTCTTTTCTGAAAAACAGAAAACATACTTTAATAAAATTAAATCATGTTATATATTATATATAACCTTAATATACCATGATATGTAACTATAAGTTATAAATTTATAATTATAAATTAATTTATAAATAATAAACACATAAATATGACATAAAACTACCACATGCTAAAAATGGGAGAAATTAAAAACTAAAGATTCCTGTTAATAAGACACAGCATTTATATAACTATTTTCCTCACTATCATCATACATTAGTAATCATTAATAATTTTATTTTTAAATTCTATATAAATTTAATAAATAAAATCACTTCTTGGTAAGTTCTACGGCAGATATATTTTAGAAATTTAAATTTTGGATTTTTTTATATTTTCAACTTTAGAGCATACGACGATTGAACAATAAGCATTACACATCTCTATATAAATATATTTGTATAATTATAATTGAAGTGCATATAACCAGTTGTCATCTGTAAAATCATAAAAAGAATCAAGCCATCACAACCCATACTTTAATAGGCTACTATGATATCACTGAGATTATGTATTGCTATTCACAGGAGCCTTTCTATAACATGTCTACTGGGCCACCATGACATCACCAACCCGTTATCTACTGTAATTACAATCATCATACTAGTATACAACATAGTGAATGATTTTCAATTCACTATCAATTTTACAAAAAATGATTTTTTTCAAAGATTTTTAAAGAACACTCCAGTTTTGGGATTAATAATCTTCTACAATGCAGAGAATTAAGTTTTTTGACCTACACAGAACTACTATACTTAATTTAGATCTTATTTTGGCTAAATCTACAGCAATCCACAACTAACATTTTTAAATCTATAAAAACAGAAAGGAGCATATCATAAAAATATAATGATATAAAAATGCCAAGAACTTGTGATTCAAAGGTACCTGTTTATTCTGCTTCTTTTCACATGCAACTTTCTGAAGACTAGGTGCTATTCTGGGAATAAAATTTTGTTTTGTAATATTTCTATTGGAAGATAATTCTGCTAAAAAAAAGACTGTGGAGTGAAACTGCAGTTTCCTGTTCTGTTGAACTGAGGTTCAAACATTCTATACAAGTCCATGACTTATGATGACTATAGGAAAGAATATGCAATCATTTGATTTGCCTAAATGTATAAACTAGAGAAGAGAAAAGGGAAAATAGAAATGAAAAAGGTCACGGGTTGCAGAAAAAGTACCAAGGAAAGGCAAGCCAATCAGTAACTGACAAGACTTATTAAGGCAAGAGAGGTTATCAACTAGGATTATACTTAAGAGCTCCTTTTCATTTGCCTTTATCACCCTTGGTCCCCTCCAACCTCAAGCCCCATTCTCCTACGTGCCATCTCCTAAAGACGGGAAACCTGAGATTCATTAACCCACAATACAGATGAAAAGATTTCCAAGAGATTTTAGTATCACTGTTGTTCCCTTTCTGTAGATTAAATTTAGCAATTCAAAGGAAAGAAAGGATAATTAATAATATAGCCTTAGATCTTAATATTTCAAGCTTTAATCACAATTTGTGCATTCTCTAATTGATTAAAATTTTATTTGCTAAAAGCAGTTCTAAGAGGGAAGTTTATAGTGATAAAAGCTTACCTCAGGAAACAAGAAAAATCTCAAACAACCTAATCCTACACCTAAAGTAACTAGAGAGAGAAGAACAAACAAAACCCAAAGTTAGCAGAAGGAAAGAAATCATGAAGATCAGAGAAGAAATAAATGAAATAGAAACTAAAACACAATGGAAAATCAATGAAGTTAAGAGCTGGTTTTTTCAAAAGATAAACAAAATTGATAAACCTTTAGCCAGAGTCATAAAGAAAAAAAGGGGAGGAACCCCAAAGCAATAAAATAAGCAATGAAAAAAAGTTACAACCAACATCACAGAAATACAAAGGACCAAAAGAGACTGCTACAAACAACTATGTGCAAAGAAAATGGACAACCCAGAAGAAATGTACAAATTCTTAGAAAGGTACAATCTCCCAAGACTGAACCAGGAAGAAATAGAAAATACAAGAGACCAATTATAAGTACTGAAATTGAATCTGTGATTTAAAAACTCCCAACAAATGAAAGTACAGGACCAGATGACTTAACAGGATAATTCTACTAAACATTTAGAGAAGAGCTAACATCTATCCTTCTGAAACTATTCCAAAAAAATGCAGAGAAAGGAATACTTTGAACTCATTCTATGAGGCCACCATTACCCTGATACAGAAACCAGACAAAGATACCCCCCAAAAAGAAACTTACAGGCCAATATCACTGATGAACTTAGATGCAAAAAAAATCCTCAATAAAATACTGGCAAATCAAATCCAACAATACATTAAAAGGATAATGCCCCCATGATCAAGGGGGATTTATCCCAGGGATGCAAGGATTTTTCAATATCCACAAATTAATCAATGTGATACATCACATTAACAAACTGAAGAATAAAAACCATATGATCATCTCATTAGATGCAGAAAAAGCTTTTTATAAAATTCAACATCCCTTTATGATAAAAACTCTTCAGAAAGTGGGCACGGAGGGAATATACCTCAACATAATACAGGCCACATATGACAAACCAACAGCTAACATCATACTCAATGGTGAGAAGCTCAAAGCATTTCCTCTAAGGTCAGGAACAAGACAAGAATGTCCACTCGTGTCACTTTTATTCAACACAGTTTTGGAAGTCCTATCCATGGCAATCAGAGAAGAAAAAGAAATAAAAGGAATCCAAATTGGAAAACAAGAATTAAAACTGTCACTACAGATGACATGACACTATACATAGAAAATCCTACAGAAGCTACCAGAAAAGTACTAGAGCTCATCAGTGAATTCAGTAAAGTTGCAGGATAGAAAATTAATACACAGAAATCTGTTGCAGTTCTATATGCTAACAATGAAAGATCAGAAAGAGAAATTAAGGAAACAATCCCATTTACCATCACATCACAGAGATTAAAATATCTAGGAATAAACCTACCTAAGGAGGCAAGAGACCTGTACTCTGAAAACTATAAGACACCGATGAAAGAAACTGAAGATGACACAAACAGATGGAAAGATATACCATGTTCCTGAATTGGAAGAAATAATGTTGTTAAAATAACTATACTACCCGAGGCAATGCAGCGATTCAATGCAATCCCTACCAAATTACCAACGGAAGTTTCCACAGAATTAGAACAAAAAATTTTTAATTTGTATAGAAACACAAAAGATCCTGCATAGCCAAAGCGATCTTGAAAAAGAAAAATGGAGCTGGAGGAAACAGGCTCCCTGATTTCAGACTGTACTACAAAGCTACAGTAATCAAAACATGTGGTACTGGCACAACAGACAAATAGATCAAAGGAACAGGATAGAAAACCCAGGCACCTATGGTCAATTAATCTATGACAAAGGAGGCAAGAATATAAAATGGAGAAAACACAGTCATTCTCCAATAAGTGGTACTGGGTAAACTGGACAGCTACATGTAAAAGAATGAAATTAGAACATTCTCTAATACCATACACAAAAATAAATTCAAAATGGATTAAAGACCTAAATGTAAGATTGGATACTATAAAACTCCTAGAGGAAAACATAGGCAGAACACTCTGACATAAATCACAGCAATCTTTTTGGATCCATCTCCTGGAATAATGGAAATAAAAACAAAACTAAACAAATGGGACCTAATTAAACTTAAATATAGGGAAGGAAACCATAAATAAAATGAAAAGACAACCTACAGAATGGGAGAAAATATTTGCAAGCACTGCAACTGACAAGGGATTAATTTCCTAAATATACAAACAGCTCATACACCTCAACAGCAAAAAAACAAACAACCCAATCAAAAACTTGATAGTAGATCTAAATAGACATTTCTCGAAAGAAGACATACAGGTAGACAACAGGCACATAAAAAATGCTCAACACTGTTAATTATTAGAGAAATGCAAACCAAAACTACAATGAGGTATCATACCACACCGATCAAAACAGCTATCATTAAAAAGTCTACAAAGAATAAATTCTGGAGAGGGTATGGAGAAAAGGGAACCCTCCTACACTGTTGGTGGAAATGTAAATTGGTATAGCCACTTTGGAGAACAGTTTGAAGGTTCCTTAAAAACTAAAAATAGTTACCACATGGTCCTGCAATCCCACTCCTGGGCATGTATGTGGAGAAAACCCTAATTCAAAAAGATACATGCACCGCAATGTTCTCTGAAGCACTATTTACAATAGCCAAGACTTGGAAGCAACCTAAATGTCAACTGATAGATGAATGGATAAAGAAAATGTGGTTTACGTTTACAATGGAATATATTTTTTTTCAAGCTCTTTATTGGAAAATAATTGCTTTACACTCTTGTACCCGCTTTTGAGGTACACCAGAGTGAGTCAGCTGTATTTATACATATATCCCCATATTCCCTCCCTCCCACGATTCCCTCCCTCAACTCCCTCCCACCCTCCCTGTCCTGGCCCTCTAAGGCATCACCCATCGAGTTGATTTTCCCTTTGTTATACAGCAACTTCCCACTAGCTATCTATTTTACAGTCGGTAGTGTATATATGTCTATGCTACTCTCTCACTCCGCCCCAGCTTTCCCTTCGCCCCCCACCCCCTCACCCCGTGTCCTCCAGTCCATTCTCTGCATCTGCATCCTTATTCTTGCCCTGTCTGGGTTCATCAGTACTATTTTTTTTTTTTTTTAGATTCCATATATATGAGTTAGCATACAGTATTTGTTTTTCTCTCTCTGGCTTACTTCACTTTGTATGACAGACTCTAGGTCTATCCACCTCATTACATATAGTACTCAGTCATAAAAAAGAATGTAATAATGCCATCTGCAGCAACATGGATAGACCAAGAGATAACCATACTAAGTCAAGTAAGTCAGAAAGAGAATGACAAATATCATATGATATCGCTTATATGTGGAATCTTATAAAAAAAAGATACAAATGAACTTAACTACAAAACAGAAATAGACACACAGACATAGAAAACAAACTTACAGTTACCAATTGGAAAGGGAGGGGGAGATAAATTAGGAAGTTGGGATTAACATATACACACTAGTATATACAGAATGGATAACCAACAGGGACCTACCATATAGTACAGAGAACTACACTCAATATTTTGTAATAGTCTATAGGGAAAAGAATCTGAAAAAGAATGTACATATTCTTTTCATATATATAACTGAATCACTGTGCTGTACACCTGAAACTAACATGACATTGTAATCAACTACACTTCAATTAAAAAATAAATAAATAGGGACTTCCTTGGTGGTCCAGTGGTTAAAAATCCACCTTCCAATACAGGGGACACAGGTTTGATCCCTAGTCAGGGAACTAAGATCCCACATGCTGCAGGGCAACTAAGCCCGCACACTGCAACTACTGAGCCCATGCACTCCAGAGCCCATGCACCACAAATACAGAGCCTGTGTACTGGGCCCATGCACTGCACCTTCTGAGCCCGTGCTCTGAGCCCGTGTGCCACAACTAGAGAGCCTACGCACCAGAACTACTGAGCCCACATGCTGCAACTACTTAGCCCGCATGCTCCAGAGCCCATGTGCCACATGTAGAGAAAAGCTTGCATGCCGCAACTAGAGAAGCCTGTGTGCTGCAACTAAGAATCAATGCAGCCAAATAAATTAAATTAAAAAATAAATTTAGAAAAAATTTTTTAATTTATTTGCTAAAAAAATAATCATTTGCAATACTTTGAAAAAAATAATCAGAATTCCCTGGTGGTGCAGTGGTTAAGAATCCACCTGCCAATGCAGGGCACATGAGTTCAAGCCCAGGTCCAGGAAGATCCCACATGCCATGGAGCAACTAACCCTGTGCGCCACAACTACTGAGTCCGTGTGCCACACCTACTGAGGCCCACAAGCCTAGAGCCCATGCTCTGCAACAAGAGAAACCACCGCAATGAGAAGTCCATGCACCACAATGAAGAATAGCCCCCACTTGCCACAACTAGAGAAAGTCTGTGCTCAGCAACGAAGACCCAATGCCGCCAAAAATAAATAAACAAAAATAAATGAAGTGGATATCTTTTAAAAAAAGAAAAGATAATCTTAGGATCAACATGAATATTGAAAATCACAATTTGATATAAAATAAAATAATCCAATCACAATGTCTGAAGAGATGAATCACTCAATGATCACATGAACCCAAAGTAGGAATCTCCAAATGAATTATCCTTTGCAGCTTATCAGTAACAAGCAGAATCAAATGTTATGCACACATAGGCCTACTCTACCTTACCAGAACTACAAAATGTTTCTCATAAGCAATCAGTTAAAATATTCTTAATGTATAGTCTCCTCACATTAAAAACTTTTAAAAGAATAATTTTAAAGACTATAATTTTCTGTACTATTTGAAAAATTTATATCATTTGGTGGCATGTCACAATTGTCAAAATAATTAAGAAAATTAAGAAAAAAAAACTCACCTGCACTGGATCAAGTTCTCCCTTGCTGCCTAGTCTTTGAGAGTATATACTAATGAAAATAAAATTTTAAGGTTAAAAATTTGGCTGGCAATAAAAATGACCATCTTTTTATATCTTTTAAAAATTCATACTGTTCTATACAAATACATGAAAACATGGAATTCTAAGAACTCTATTCATTCCAGGGTCATAATATTACTGAATATTCTAAAAATTGTATTATTACACGAGAGACATTTTTACTATAAAGTGAAACTATGTGTACAAAAAACTTAGTATGGACACTTGGTCATTTGATAAAGGTCTTAATAGTTTAATAATATTATAACAGCTGAACAAACAAAAACTAGAGCTAGAAGGATAAATCCTTTGTACATTTTCCAATGAATAAAACAGTGTCAATAATGACCCATGTAAATACCTAATAATATACAACCTAGCTAAAACCTACTTGTTTTCTGTATCATCAATGCAGAGGTTAGATGGTACACAGTGAGGCGACATTGGAAGTTCTAGATCATGTTTTCTTAGGGGCATTTTTATGTCTCTATTCATATTCACGTGGACTGGTTTTATCACAGTTTCTATAATGAAAAAAATTACAATCATAATTTATAAATGATTATAAGAATAATAAAATCTTTTAAAAGCATTGTTTGATATACTACGTTCATTAAATACATGTATATTTTAGACATTTACTGAAACCACCTATATTCTATTGATATATATGCTAGAAGTCATTATAATACTATCACAGATAATTCAAATCATCTCTTTTCATCATTTTATATATTCCTCCTGAAAGGGGCTCTACTAATTCACTTCTACTTTTTAATTCCTCCAAGACTTCCCTGACCCCCAGACTATATCAGATGTTCTTATACATTCCCATAGCACTATATAACTTCTCTATTATAGCACTTACTATAGTTTGTTGTACTTGATTAACTCTATTATTTCCCTCAGTAGATTTTTAAGCTTTAAAGAAGCAGAATCCTTGTCTCTCTTTATAGAAGAAGTCTCTATTTTGTCTGTTCAGTACTTTCAACAGCTCTTCTTTTCTGGGAAATGCTTTTTACACATGCACCAACTATACAGTTCTAGTGGAGACTTTCTATCATCTTATAAAACTCTGCCTTTCTGGAAAAAATAATTGGTGGAGCAGCAGCCATCTGAACCAAGAAGAATTAATAATTGTTCCCTCCAGTTATAAGTAATTGTTCCAGTGCTGGGCCCTGGCACCAGCAAGGCAAGGAACATCCCTCCAGTGGAATTTTTTAAAGTTCAGAACCAGAGAAACAACTCTCAGTATTTCCCTGGTGGCAAAACTAGGAGAGATGAACACTATTAGTTTTTTAAGGTAAGGTTTTAAGCCTCAATGATGAAGACAGTCTGAGAGAATGAAGATAATATCTGAAGTGAGAAAGACTCTTGGTTGTATTCAAGTCCCTGATTCAAGCAGTCTCTGAGGCCTAGCTACACTGCCCTTCCTTTTAGTTAAGTGCCTTGGTCCATTCAAGGCTGCTGTAACAGAATACCATAGTCTGGGTGGATTATAAACAACAGAAATTTATTTCTCAGTCTAGAGACTGAGAAGTCCAAGATCAAGGTGCTGGCAGATTTGGTATCTGGTGAGGGCCTGCTTCCTGTTTCACTGACAGCCGTCTTCTCGCTGGGTCCTCAGATAGTACAAAGGGAGAGAGAGCTCTCTGGGGTCTCTTTAGTTTTAGTAAGTGTACAATTCTATTCATGAGGGCTCCACCCTCATGACCTAATCACCTCCTAAAGGTCCCTCCTCAACCATAATATTAGGGCTTAATATTTCAGTATATGAGTTTGGAGTGGGTGACACAAAACATCCAGTTCATAATATTAAGTAAGTATATATTTTTAAATGTCATCTGCAGCCACGAGTCCTTACTAATAAAGTCTTGCTTTTTAGAAGAGTAAAAATATCTCTACCCTCTACTTCTCTAAACTCCCAGCTGGGGCCCCCGTAAAAAAGACAGATTAACAAGAGGAAAGCATATAAATTTATTTAATATAAGTTTTATGTAGAAAACTTCATAAGAAAATAAAGACCCAAAGAAGGGTTTAAACCTGAGCATTTTTATGCTAGGTTTGATAAAGAATGGAAAGTTGTAGAAAATGTGATAGGACAAAAAAAGGGTATAAGCAGCAAAGTGTAGTAAATTGGGGGAAACAACAGTCCTGTTCATTTAGATTCCTCTCAGTGTCCCTCTGTCTTGGAAATAAATATGTTCCTTTCCTCCGGGTATAGGT
Source organism: Hippopotamus amphibius kiboko (assembly GCF_030028045.1). Lineage (NCBI taxonomy): Eukaryota > Metazoa > Chordata > Mammalia > Artiodactyla > Hippopotamidae > Hippopotamus > Hippopotamus amphibius. Next base: position 96,646,117 of record NC_080197.1, read on the forward strand.
TACCACTTACATGAGAATCCTTCCTGCACATGCTGCTTCTCAAATTCCTTCAGCTTAAAATTCAACATGACAAGGTGCCATATTTTTGGGGTATCATGTCCTGACCCTGTCACTTTCTATTCTTTTGCCAGCATCCAACACAATACTTATGGTAGGTATTCAGTAAACATATGTTGAATGCGTAAGTGAAAAGAAAGTCAGGGAGAAAGAAAATACATAAAGGTAAATTCATCATCGGACAATACATGCAAAAGAATGCAACTGGAACCCTATCCTACACCGGACACAAAAATCACCTCAAAATGGATTAAATGGGAGGGAGGCTCCAGAGGGAGGGGATATGGGGATATACGTTACACGTGGCTGATTCACTTTGTTGTACAGCAGAAACTTACACAATACTGTAAAGCAATTATACTCCAATAGAGAGTAAAAAAAAAAAAAGACTTGAGGGACTTTCCTGGCGTTTCAGTGGTTGAAACTCCAAGCTCCCAATGTAGCAGTTCGATCCCTGGTTGGGGAACTAAGATCCCGCATACCACACAGCGTGGCCAAAAAAAAAAAAAAAAAGTAAAAATTATAAGACTCGAAACCATAAAACTCCAAAAAGAAAACATAAAGGGTAAGCTCCTTGACATCCATCTTGGCAATAATTTTTCAGATCTGACACTAAAACAAAGGCAACCAAAGCAAAAATAAACAAGTGAGACTACATTAAACTAAAAAGCTACTGCACAGCAAAAGAAACCAACAATAAAATGAAAAGGCAACCTATGGAACGAGAGAAAATATTTATAAATTACATATTTGATAAGGGGTTAATATCCACAATGTATAAAGAACTCACATAACTCATTAGCAAAAAAATAAACAAAATAATTTAAAAATGGGCAAAGGACCTGAATAGACATTTTTCCAAAGAAGACACACAAATGGCCAACAGGTGCTCAACATCAGTCATCTTTAGGGAAATGCAAATCAAAACCACAATAAGACATCTTCTCATACCTGTCAGAAGGACTATTATCAAAAAGACAAGAAATAACAAGTGTTGACAAGACTGTGGAGAAAAGGGAACCCTTGTGCACTGTTGGTGGGAATATAAATTGGTGCAGTCACTATGGAGAGCACTATGGAGGTTCCTTAATATAAATTGGTTCCACATGATTCAGCAATCCCCTTCTGGGTAAGTATCCAAATGAGATGGAAAAAGGATCTTGAAGACATATCTGCACTCCCATGTTCACTGAAGCATTATTCACGATAGCCAAGATATGGAAACAACCTAAGTGTCTGTCAATGGATGAATGGATAAAGAGAATATGGTATATACATAAAATAAAATAGTCTACAGCCTTGAGGAAGAAGAAAATCCTGCCATTTGTGACAACATGGATGGACCTTGAAGACATTATGCTAAGTGAAATAAGCCAGACAAAAACAAATACAGCATGGTATTGCTTACATTCGGAATCTTTTTTAAAAAAAAAGTCAAACTCATAGAAACACAGAATAGAAAAGTGGTTTCCTGGGGCTGGGGACTGGCGAGTAGGGGAAACAGGGAGAGGCTGGTAAAAGGGCACAAATTTTGAGTTGTATGATGATTAAGGCCTGAAGATCTAATGTAAAATGTAGTGACTATAGTTGATAACATCATATTATATAAGTGAAGAGAATAAAAGGTAAATTTATCAAACAGATTTACAACAAAAGTTTTTATTCCCAAAGTCCATGAGTAATGTGTTTACTTTTACTACAGTAAAAGTTTTTTACTTGTGTAAACTGCCATCTATGGAGGGAGAAACAAAAATGGCAGAGAAAGGAAAAGAGGGGATACTAAGATTATGATCAATATCTATCCATCATTTATAAACTCTCTTATTTCTTAAGCTCTCATTTTAGCACTTGTTTTAAAAATTAAATATCAGACATAAGTTCCCTTGAGAAAGAAAAAAACTACTCTGATTAAACCTTTTATTTACTTAAAGAATCAAAGTGCAGGCCAAAATGAACTTTATTTTGAAGTATTAGCCTACTACAGTTAATACCTAAGGAGTGCCTAAGAAATTTTTCAAGTTTTGAGATAGGAAACTAATCATTGAGACAAAAATCTTTTCAGCTCTTCCTTTCAAACAAATTTTCTAAATAGTATAAGACAATAAATACATTTATTTCCTGCTCTTTAGCTAAACTTTGGTAACTATCGGCCTAGACAGAATAATATAATAATTGAAACAGCTGCACTGTAATAAATCTAACCATACCTTATAAAATTAATTTTACATAACACTTATACGACCTAAAAATAAAAGTAAATTGATTAAGTAACAAAAGATTTTAAGCAAAAATTAACAAATCTTACTTAAGCAGGCAACCAAGTTTTAACATTAGTTTACTTTCCACATTCTTTGAGTTCTAAAATTACACTTATTAGAGAACTAAATCTTATAATCACATCAGAATCAAAACAAAATGGTATTAGAAAAACTTACCAGGCATTTTCTTCTGGCAAGATATCTGATTTACCATATACAGGTTAAGGAGGTCTAAACTGACAGTAGAATTTTTGACAGGGGATAAAACTCCCAGTAATTTCATTTTTGATTTTAACCTTTTCTTTTCAAAATATTCCTAAAGTAATTATAAATAAAGTTATTATGTTTCAGGCAGAATCATAAATAATAAAAAGCAATAATACAATCAAATAATTGATATATTCATATTCTTGTGACACACACTTTATATGTTTACAAATTAAAATCAATCAATAACTTGCAGTTTGCCTAAAGAGTCTAAATTTCACAGCCTCTTATAATCTTTCTCTTGTTAAATGCAATACCTTTAAAACAGAACTTTATAAAGCCATTCACAGGTATCAAAAATTATCTGAATGTAGCAAGTTTTTAAAAATCTGATAAAACATATCTGACAGGCTAAAAAAATTTTTTTTTTTACAAAATGCGCTATCCTATAGATATAAAAGTCCTTAAAGATATTCTCAGCTGAGTGCCATTAAAAGTCAACTGAGATGAGGAGGAAAAAAAGCAGCTATGTGAGAAACAATCTGCAGCCAAAGTCAATTTTATTCCCTTTGTTATACTTCCTTGACTCCAATTTTTATTAAACCAGATTTGTACATAATTATTTTTTTTCATCCAGCATTTATTTTCCTCCTGGTTGTTTGAACTTAATTATTCTTCCTTATTTTCATTCTTTTTCTTTCAGATTATATCCTTAATTTACCAAGTTCAAAGGCATTTATTTGTTTAAAATTTATTTATTGAGCAACTATTATGTACTAACACTAAAACAAATTGTGAAAACATCTTCTTTTTCATTAATAATTCATAATATAATGCCATAAAAATGATTATAAATGATAGATATCAAAAATGAGGAAGGTCCAAGATGGCAAAAAACTAAAGAGGAAGTATCACTTTTCTGAGAAATTAAAGCTCTTTCACATTAACCTTTCAGAATGTCATTCATTAATTATAATAGACTTTTATACTGTAGACTTAGACTTAAGATTGTAAAAAACTTGTAAGAATTGTAAGAAACTTACCGGTTATCAAGTAACAAAGTAAATGTCAAGTTGTTATGCAAAATTAACCACAGATAAAAATATCTGTTCATAATTTGAGTGATTTGCAATCCCAAATTGGACTTAAATGTCTTAGAATAGATCACACTATGGTTCAGCAATGAAATGACAGTACCTTCAGGATGTAAATATTTTTTATCCATGAAAAAACTGACTATGGGTCTTATAATTGATGATACCTTGGAATTAAGATGTTATATCTTAAGGCACTATACCCCATGATGAATAAGACCATGGTGAGAGAGACAATGACACACATAATTACAACACAATGTAGGTGGTATAGGATCCTCCAAAAGGGTAGTCAACCTGTGGGTATGTGGTGGGAGGTCAGGCAGAGGAGGAGAAGGAAGGTTCCTTAGGAAATTATTTCTAAGATAGATAGATGAGTCAACAGTAAGCTAGAGGGTAAAAATACAAGGTTCCAGGAATAAGGAAGAACAGTACAAAGACTGTCTACAAAGTGAGTTAAGTCTTTATTTCAGGGGACACTGCTGGAGACAATGGATCCTCATACTCCAGACATCACGATGACCTCTAATTTTTGTGTTCCCAGAAAGAACAAAGGTATGTGACTAACTGATTTACCTGACAAGGTTAGGCTCAATTTTTCTATCAAGTTTCATTTGGTAGAGATGAGTAGAAAATAATTAGAAAAACTCAGAAAATAATCAATTTTTAACTTGAAAATAGCCATTTAAAAGAAGCAGCTAGAGAGACAGAAATAGAATCTGGAGAATGTGTTTAAAAAAAAAGCAAGGTAAGAGCTTGTTTCAAGATAAAAGGAATGTGCAGTTCTCCAAATGGAGACTGTCCACTTTATGAAGTGTTAAATAGTCTGTTTATATTTCACACACCTACAAAAAGAAAAGATAGAGGTAATGGAAAACTGCAGGAAATAATGACATATTAAAAGTAAGTTGGACTGAAAAACATCCTTGGAATTGAACAACCTGCAGTTCAGTTTTGACATTAGCAAGAGCTGTATAGTGGAGTATACTGAGAAGCAAATGGGAGATAAGAGTGAAGGGGCATAGCAGAAAAGGGAAAGGATCCAGAGAGAGCTTTTACTTGTTTTAACAGGAGAGAATTGAGTATGTATGAATATCAATACAAAGCCTCCAGTTGACCCAGAATGGCTGAAGATACAAGAAAGGGGTAAAGTAATTGATGCAGTGAGGTCCCTAAGAAAGCAGAAGTAAATGGAATCCAGATCACAGAGAGAACTTCCTTTGACAAGAGGAAACTACTTCCTTAGTTACAAGAGGGCAAGAGAAGATGGGTGAAGATGTAAGATGGTTTACAGAATTGGTGGTAGAAATTTGAGATAATTCTCACCTGATAGCTTCCATTTCCTCTGAAACATGCGAAAAGGTCATCTAATGAGTATGAAGGGATAAAGAACAGGATTGGGGAAGAGAGGGTTGAGGAGACAAAGGAAGGTATGAAATTTTCAAAGAATAAGGAAGTGACATGACTAGAGATCAACACTTTGGGAAAGGGCCATGAGTCTTTTCCTTTCTTATAAATATTCAAAAGAATGATCCAAATGGAGTTAGATTATTTTTTATAAAACAGTCTGGGGACAGACTAAATTCATAGAATATTTAGTATTGAGTGCCTATGTTACACACAATTCTAGGTACAGGAAGTACAGAATGAATAAAAGTGATAAGATCCGTTTTTTATGAATATATGTTAATAGGTGGTGGGGAAAGAGAACAGAATCAACACATTTATAAGAAAATTCCAGATTTTGAAAAGAGTGACGAATAAAAGAGAGTACTGAAGAGAGAGTAACTGGAGGGTGGGGAGCTATTTAGATGTAGTGATCAGAGAAAGCCAATTTAAGAGATAATTTAGCTGAGATACAAATATTGACAAGCCAGACATGAAAATATCTCAAGAGAGAAAGGGAAGAAGAGTGGCAGAAAGATCAGTGTGGCTGAAATACAATGAATAGGGCGAGTAGTAAAAAATAAGGTCAGAGAAGCAGGCAGGATGCAGTTCCTTCAGGTCCTTTTAGGCTCTGGTTAAATCAAATTTATTCTAAAAGCAATGTAAAGTAACTGAGGCTTTTAAGCAGGGAAATGATAAATTCTGGCTTTTGGGTTTTTGTTTTTTTTTTTAATCATACTAACTGCTGTGTGAAGAACAGAATACAAAAGAATAAAAGAAAAAGCAAAAAAAATTTTTTTTTGATAAATTCAATGACATTGAACTTTGAAGAATTTTCCTTCAAAGAAATCATTAAGGAAGTAAAAATAAAAGCTACAGAGCACACATATACTGACAAAGAATTCCTAAATGTATAAAGGCACAATGAGAAAAAGATAAACAACCCAAAGAAAAAATGAAAAGTGTACTTGGAAAAGCCCCTCATGAAACAGAAAACCTGAATGAAAAGACAGCCTCATTAGTAATCAAGAAAATACAAGTTAAACTTACAATAAGGTATCATTTCATTGAGTTAACAAATATCCTGTTCATCATAATCACTCCCTTGCTTTTCTTTAAATTTTACTACCTTTGAATACATTTTGTACTGGTTTGGACCTTTTCGTAAATGGACTCTCACTGCTTGTATTCATCTGTGAGTTGCTTCATTTGCTCAACATTCTGTTTTTGAGATTCACCTACATTAATTACTTGAGGATGGTACGTTTTCACAGCTGTGCCATTACTTGGGTATGCCACAATTGGCCTAACCATGCTACTGCTCCTGGACATTTCGGGGCTCCCTTTCCTCTTCCTCATACCCTGTCCTTCTTCTTCCTCTCTTTCTCCTTCTCTCTCTCCTTTTTGTTTGCTACTTAACAACAATGATTCAAACAAGCATGTACGTATCTCAAAGTGCACATGTGGAAGTTTCTCTGGGATATATACTGCTCAGTTGCAAGGCATATACATGCTCAACTGTACTATGCAATACAGTGAATGTAATAATTTTTTTTTTTAAAGTAGGAGATAGGTTATAAAGTCATTACAGTACTCTGGGCAATGAACAATGATGATGTGCATAAGGGGGCTAACAGTCCAGTTAGTGAGAAGTGGTCAGACTTGGAATATACTGGAACTAGATGACAATGAGAATCAACATGATCCTTAATTCTCTGCCTTAATTCTGAGAAAAATGGGTTGCTAATTAAGCTATCTACAAGAATGAAGGAGACTAAAGAAAGATGGCCTTCCAATTTCACTCAGGTGAATCTAACAGCCTTAAAAAAGGCACAGAAAGATCACTATTCTCATAAGACTATGAGACACAATAAAAATATATTTTCTTTACCTTTTGCTTTCTCCTTTCCTGCTTGATCAGAACCCTGGTCCTGAAAAGGGAAGCACAATAAAACATATAATGATTAAAGAAATGGTCTCTAAAATAACTGCCATTTTAGCTGAACACTTGGAATGAAAATCTAAAAGTGTAGTGATAATTATGTTATTTTCTGAAAAGAAACTATGAAAATGTTCTTAAATTATTTATAAATTATTTATAATGTACTGCTTGACAAAACTTTTCCAGACAGAAAATCCAAGAACTAACAAAAAAGACTCTAGATTTATGGTGAATAATTAAGCATAAAATAAACCTGTTATAAAAAACAAGATAAGCAGTGAAATCAATGCACTGGAAAGAATGTATGGCTAAAACATTCTTATCTGATAGCAATATTCTTGATCAACATTGCTATTTTCTTTGTCTTTCCTTGTATTTCAATATTCTACTAAAATCAACACAGAATAGAGAGAAGATCAAAATCTATATAGGATCTAAGGAAATGTTAAGTTTATTATTAGAGCAACTTCAGTTACATTTACATTAACATATCAGCTATGTGCATCTGAAACCTCAAAACTTCTTTTTAAACAATTTTTTTTAATAAACTTATTTTATTGGCTGTGTTGGGTCTTTTTTTGCTGTGCACAGGCTTTCTTTAGTTGCGGTGAGTGGGGGCTACTCTTCGTTGTGGTGCACCGGCTCCTCATTGCCGTGGCTTCTCTTGTTGCGGAGCATGGGCTTTAGGCGTGTAGGCTTCAGTAGTCGCAGCACATGCGCTCAACAGTTGTGGCTCACGGGCTCTAAAGTGCAGGCTCAATAGTTGTGGCGCATGGGCCTAGTTGCTCCACAGCATGTGGAATCCTCCTGGAGCAGGGATCGAACCTGTGTCCCCTGCATTGGCAGGCGGATTCTTAATCACTGCACCACCTAGGAAGTCCCCCCAAAACTTCTTTAAAAAACAGCTACTCATTACGGATGTGCTTCAAACCACATAATCTTTGTGCCCAAAACTGTACTGAATCCCAGTGATAATGCAATATTTAACAGTTATAAAATATTTGCTCTGTTAATAATAGCAGAATGCTATAAAATGTTCATTGATAATACTAAGCAGATCTGCACAATATATCTTTTGGATATACATGCAACTATGCCCTCAAATTCAAGACTTGTGCAAGAATTATAAGTAAAATAACAAAATGTATCTTAGCTATATGAAATTATGTAATAACATGAAAATAAAATTGCTAATAATGAGTACCATATATCTTGCACCATTCTAGATACTCCAGAATCTTTACATGTATAGACTCATTTAATCTTCATAGTAACTCTATAAGGTAAGTTCTATTTTTACCCCCATTTTACCAATGAAGAAACTGACACAGAGAGGTTAAGTAATTTGCCCAAGGTCACACTGCCAATAAATGGAAGAGCCAGGATTCAAATCCAAGAATTGTAGTCTTGGAATTTTTTTTGGGGGGGGGGTCTTTATTGGAGTATAATAGCTTTACACTGTTGGGCCAGTTTCCTCTGTACAACAAAGCAAATCAGCTGTATTTATACATATATCCCCATATCCCCTCCCTCTTGAGCCTCCCTTCCACTCTTCCTATCCCACCCCCCTAGCAATCATCGAGTTGACCAGTGCCTTTTACTGCCTTGCAAGTATGCCAACTGTGAATATACAAAGCTTTCATTTTTTCAAGTGATTTTCATAAACTACATGAGTTACTGAATATCCCCAGATTCTGCCACTTTTTGAACTTGCTCTTTAACATATTTCCCAATAGTATGTTTTAAATTGACTATTTTGAGGTCATTGAACAACAAACCCAATCTCTTCTGCTCCATGCAGCATCATAAGTGTACTGTTGGCATTCAAACTTTAGAAGAAAAAGGAAATAAATTACATTTCATTAACTCATTAAATGCTAAGGCTAGAGAGGACCTTTGAGGTTAGTTTATTCTCCATCATTTCCAAACTTAAAAAACTTTGACACAGAAAGCAAAGTGATTTTTCACAGTTCAGAAATATAAGAAGTATGATACAGGCTATAATAACACTAAACAATCAGGATTATAAAGAGAAATATCAACTCTATAAGCAGTTCCCACATTATAAGGATCAACAGAATTAGGGGTAAGTCAAAGTTTAAATACAGTCTTCATATACGTATAAACCAAGTGAATTTATTCCAGGCTGATTTTCCATTATCCAGGATATTATCTTATGGCTTTTGCCAAATTCTATGTGTTACATAATCCCTGTTCCTATTTGCCTATGAAAAAATTAATTAGGAATTCAAGACCAGCTGCTAGATCAGCCTACTAATCACTAAACCACAGTGAAAGTAAAAAAGGATCAAAGGTAATTTCTTAAATGGAACATTTCAGACTATTATAAAAGCAACCAATGCTACTAAATAGTACTCTATGTCTAAACATTTTACTGAATATAGTCACTTTCAGTTACATACATTAAAGAAGAATATTGCAGCAGTTAGGATTCTTAGTTGCAAGAAATGAAAGTATCTTTGGTTAATTTAAACAAGAAAATAAATTAAAAGGAAATCCGATCACCAATAAACCTGCCAAGAGGGCTGAGGAAGCAGATTTGGCAACTGGCAGGAACAAGGAAGTCTAAGCAGCTGTGGCGTCACAGTCAAAATCATGCCATGATTAGTCTCATAAGGACACCACTGATGGCACTGGTGAACACTGGACACCACTGACTGCACATTTCTATTCCTGGACAATGAACAACCACCTCCTCTGGCATCATGGGCATTACTAACCCTGAAAATTCAATCCTGTTACAGCTCCTGCAACTCCCTGCAACTACAACAGGTGCCCTGTAGGCCTTATTTCTTTGGGTCACTAACTTCTGATTCAAGGTACAGGACAAGTGCATCAAAGTCTGAGTTTAGATCATATGCCCATTCACTAGAGCAAAACAGGCTGAAACAAGTATCTTTTTTTTTCCCCTAGATTGTGTAGAGGTGAGAGGGCTGTGCCTATCCTCAAAACTTATAAGGTGAGAAATACCTCAGGTACAGACAAGGAGCTCAGATGTTGGGCTGCCAAAGAGTACAAATATCCACTAAAGAGACGTTGTACAAAAAAAGTTAAAATGTTGACAATCTAAAAGTGATTTTTTACTTGGCTATGTCCCGTATGTATTTATATGTATGTATTTATGTGTGTGTATGTTGGGGGTGTGGATGTGTGTGTGTGTGTGTGTGTGTGCATTCCTAATAGTTGCTTCTAATGGTTCTGCTTAGATTACATTAAAATAAGAGAGCAAACAACATCACTCATCATCAGAGAAATGCAAGTCAAAGCCACAATGAGGTATCACCTCACACCAATCAGAATGGCCATCATCACAAAGTCTGGAAACAACAAATGTTGGAGAGGGTGTGGAGAAAAGGGAACGCTCCTGCACTGTTGGTGGGACTGTAAGTTGGTACAGCCACTATGGAAAACAATTTGGAGGTTCCTTAAAAAACTACAAATAGAACTACCATATGATCCAGTAATCCCACTACTGGGCATATACCCAAAGAAAACCATAATCCCAAAAGAAACTTGTACCATAATGTTTATTGCAGCACTCTTTACAATAGCCAGGACATGGAAGCAACCTAAATGCCCATCAACAAATGAATGGATACAGAAGATGTGGCATATATATACAATGGAATATTACTCAGCTATAAAAAGGGATGAGATGGAGCTATATGTAATGAGGTGGATAGAACTACAATCTGTCATACAGAGTGAAGTAAGTCAGAAAGAGAAAGACAAATATTGTATGCTAACTCACATATACGGAATCTAAAAATGGTACTGATGAACTCAGTGACAAGAACAGGGAAGCAGATACAGGGAATGGACTGGAGATCTCGAGGTATGGGAGGGGGCGGGGGGTGAAGGGGAAACTGAGAAGAAGCGGGAGAGTAGTACAGACATATATATACTACCAACTGTAAAATAGTCAGTGGGAAGTTGTTGTATAACAAAGGGAGTCCAACTCGAGGATGGAAGATGCCTTAGAGGACTGGGGCAGGGAGGGTGGGGGGGAATCGAGGGGGGGGCGTCAAGGAGGGGAGGGAATATGGGGATATGTGTATAAAAACAGTTGATTGAACCTGGTGTACCCCCCAAAAAAATAAAATAAAATAATAATAAAAAAAAAAAATAAGAGAGCAAAGTTGTTTTTTGCCCCCAAGGGTTAACCAAGATTGTGTCAGAGAAGAAGAAATTTTCCTCTGCCCTTCCAGGTTCTTCTGACTGGTCTAAGAATTAAACTGACATGAGACACATTAACAGGAGAAAACCAAACAGAAGTTTAATAACACGCATACATAAGAGAGATCCAGGAAAACTGAGTAACTCACCACAATGGCAGAAGTCCTCACCTTAAATACCATCTTCAGCTAAAGACAAAAGAGGATGTTGGGGGTTGTGTTTTGGGACTTCAAAGGGGAGAAAGGCAATTCATATGGAGATGGAAAAGCAAATGTTTGGTACGTAAGTGTCTGCTGGGCCACACAGACAATGGGACACAGAGTGGACTCTGATCTGTAGGCCCTGCCAAGTTTCCCACACCACACCTAGTCGATATTTGCAGATATCTCTGATGATAGCTCTGTTTAGGGAACAGGCCCTCTATCTGAATTCTTTTAGGAAATTAGGAAGGTCAATGTTTCTTCCTGAGTCTTTTGGGCCTAGAATGTTTTCCGCTTGAAATAATTCACATGCCAAAGAGACATTCTGGAGTGGACATTTTGCTCCCTTACAGTGACAATATAAGAGGTTCCTGAGCTTCCTTCCTCCCACAGACACACCCATTGTACAGCTACACTTGGAGCATTCCCTCTGAAAGAGATCCAGAAACTAGGTGAGTGACTCCCGCATACTAGACAAATGATAAAATAGCCACACTAAAATGAACAGGAAAGGCTGAGACACACTTTCACCATAAACCCTACCCTACCACATTGCCACACAATTGGGAGAGAACCCCCAACTCCTAGCTTCTCCCTGAGGAGCAAAGGGTTTGGACTCCATATTTACCACTCCAAACCAGAGCCAACATTATAGTCAACAGTGAAATACTAAAACCTTTTCCTCTAAGGTCAGAAACAAGGGTGCCCACTCTCCCCACTTTCATTCAACACAGTAAGGAAATCCTAGCCAAAGCAATTGGGCAAGAAAAAGAAATAAAAGGCATCCAAAACAGAAAGGAACAAGCAAAATTGTCTTTATTTGCAGGTAACATGATATTATAGATTAAAAACCCTAAAGATTCCACCATAAACTGTTACAACTAATAAATTCAGTAGTGTTTCAGGATACAATATCAATGTAAAAAAATCACTTGTATTTCTATGCATTAACAAAGATCTATCAGAAACAGAAATTAAGAAAACAATCCCATTTACAATAGCAGCAAAGAGAATAAAATACTTAATAAATTTAACCAAGGAGGTAAAACATCTGTATACTAAAAATAAGACACTGATGACAGAAATTGCAGAAAACACAGCTAAGTGGAAAGGTATTCGGTGCTCATGGATTGAAACAAATTCATATCATTTAAGTGTCCACACTACTCAAAGCAACCTGCAGATTCAATGCAATCCCCATCAAAATTCCAGTAACATTTTTCACAGGAATGGAACAAATAATCCTAAAATTTGTATGGAACCACAAAAGACCCCAAATAGCCAAGACAATCTTGAGAAAGAACAAAGCTGGAGGCATTGTACTTCTGGATTTCAAACAACATTACAAAGCTATGGTAATCATGCAGTATGGTACTGGCATAAAAACAGACACATAAACCAATGGAACAGAGTAGAGAGCTCAGAGATAAATGCATATTCATGTGGTCAATTAATTTATGACAATCAAGAATACACAATGGGGAAAGGATAGTCTCTTCAATAAATGGTGTTGGAAAAACTGCACAGCCATGTGCAAAAGAATAAAATTAGACTCCTATCTTACACCATACACAAAAATTAACTCAAAATGAATTAAAGACTAAAATGTGAGCCCTGAAACCATAAGACTCCTAGAAGAACACATAGAGAAAAAAACTCCTTGATATTGGTCTTGGTAGTGATATTTTGGATATGGCACCAAAAGCATGACGAGCATAAGCAAAAATCCATAGGTAAGACTACATCAAACTAGAAAGATTCTGCACAGTAAAGGAAACCATCAACAAAATGAAAAGGTAACTTACAGAATGGGAAGAAATATTTGCAAATCTTATATTTGGTAAGGGGTCAATATCTAAAATATGTAAGGAGCTCATACTACTCAAGAGCAAAAAACCAAATAACCCAATTTAAAAATCAGCAAAGGACCTAAATAGACATTTTTCCAAAGAAGACATACAAATGGCCAAAAGGTACATGAAAAGGTGTTCAACATCACTGATTATCAGGAAAACGCAAATCAAAGACACAATGATGGGACTTCCCTGGTGGAGCAGTGGTTAAGAATCTACCTGCCAACGTAGGGGACACGGGTTTGAGCCCTGGTCCAGGAAGATCCCACATGCTGCAGAGCAACTAAGCCTGTATGCCACAACTACTGAGCCTGTGCTCTAAAGCCCATGAGCCACAACTATTGAGCCCATGTGCTGCAACTACTGAAGCCCACACACCTACAGCCCATGCTCTGCAACGAGAAGCCACCTCACTGAGAAGCCCATGCACCACAATGAAGAGTAGCCCCCACTCGCCACAACTAGAAGAAGCCTGCGAGCAGCAATGAAGACCCAACACAACCGTAATTAATTAATTAATTAAAAACAATGATTTATCACCATACACCAGTTAGGATTACTTTTATCAAAAAGAAAAAAGATAAGAAATGCTGGGGAGAATGTGGAGAAAAGGGAACCCCTGCAAACTGTTGGTAGGAATGTAAATTGATAAAGCCAGTATGGAAAGCACTATGGAGTTTCCTCAAGAAATTAAAAATAGAACTACGACATGATCCAGCAATACCACTTCTGGGTATGTATCCAAAGAGAAATCAATATCTCAAAGAGATAGCTCTGTCATGTGTTCATAGCAGCACTATTCACAACAGCCAAGATATAAAAACAATCCAAGTGTCCATCAATGAATGAATGGATCAAGAAAATCTGGTGTATATATACACAATGGAATGTCATTCAGCCTTTAAAAAGAATGAAATCATGTCATTTGCAATAACATGGATGAACTTGGAGGGCATTATCATAAGTAAAATAATCCAGACAAAGACAAATACCACATGGTATCACTTCTATGTGGAATCTGAAAAAACAAAAGTCAAACTCAGAAACAGAGAATAAAAAAGTAGTTACTGAAGGGTGGGGGAAATAGGGAAAGTTCTGTAAAAGGGTACAAATTTTCAGTTACAAGATGACTACAGTCTAAGGATCTAATGTATACCATGGTAACTACAGTTGACAACAATGGATTGTGTAACTGAAACTTGCTGAGAGAGGAGAACTTAAACGTTCTCACCAAAAAAAAAAATCTGTGAGCTGATGGATTAACCTGATGAGGGAAACACTTTCACAATGTACACATATATGAAATCATCATGTTGTACACGTGAAATATCTTGTTTTTATTTGTCAATTGTACCTCGATAAAGCTAGAGAAAGATAAAGAGAGCAAAGATGGGAGAACAATACCCCTAAATAATAGGGGAAAATAGATGGAATTTTATATCTGACAGAGAAGAAAAATGTCCACATAATTAAAACACCTTGCCATACATAAAATATGAATCCCCAGAAGTCATTTGCTACTTTGACTACTGCAATATTAAATATGTAGCTAACTGCCATAACTATATTTTAAAGTCTCCTCAATTTTATGGAAATGTTTTCCAATATATTTCACTACAATGGTAAGCATGATAAAACGCAGCACTTAGGGACATGACTTCCATAGCCTGTCCATTAGTTGGATTTCAACCTTGTTTCCCATTCTTTCATTTCATGTAATCCAACACCCAACCAAATTAAAATATATGCTTCTCTTTCTTCTTCATATATAGATGCTTCTCCAACCATATTTTTGTATTCAGAACTTTCAATACCTTCAAGACTATATTCAAATGTCAGCTTCTTCATGAAATTTATATGTACCGTACAAAAAATAACTTTAAGAGTTGTTCTAATATTGTCTTGAAATTTTAACACTAGAGAATTGAGAGTGGGGAAGTGGGAATGAGGCTCATCCTTTTAACAATTACTATGTCATTCTGGAGAACGAACTTTTAAAGACATATACTGCAACCATATCTTTCAATAAAAGTTTGAATGAATACTATTAGTTGCCATTATAGCTACATATTAAAAAGAAAATCAGTAGGTCATAACCTCTTCATAAGTACAAGTTATCAATTCTGTGAAGCAGGAATATAGATATTTGTTACATTATTTTTTGTTAAGAAAAAAAGAATAAAGTAAAACAGAGAGGTGTAAAGAGGTTAATGGAGTAAAGGTAGGGAAAGAAGGGGGGAAAAGTAAGGGAGAGAGTGAGGGAGGGGCAGAGAGAGACAGACAAAGAAATAAAACCATGCTGACACGAAAGCAATAAGGTTGTCAAAGAAATACCAAAAACAACACTAACGTACATCTTACATGGAATATGCAGGAGATATTGAAACTATATTAGGGATTAAAAACCATGAATGTCATATGCCTAAATTGTCAGTTAGTCTTGAATTGTTCTTTTTCGTTTCTTTTATTTTGTTTTGTTTCTTAGTGTGCTGCTTAGTTTATTCTTTCAGTGGCATGGTACTATGCAAAAGAAACTGTTTTCCAGATTGTTAAAATCTTATAATAATACCTTAAGTGTGATTAAAAGTGAAAAATGTAAATAAAATTAATAGAGCAATAACTAGCAAATGAAAAAAACTTTTATGGTTCATGTTACACTGAAATTTTTATTAACCTAAAACATCATAATCTAGCACTGTTAGCTAGCAGGCTTATTAAGATTCAGGGCAGTAACTAGCCTAGAAAAAGTACTTACGGTGGCTTTCCACAAAACTAAAGCAGGTCTACCTGATGTGTTAGGAATAGTAATGATATATTTTAGAATATTACAGCTGTAAATAAATTCTCCTATAACAAGAAAAAAGTTTTTAGATGTGTATGAATTACAAAAGGTAAAGTACTATGAACAAAATCTGGCAAATCAATAAGGCAGAAATCCATCTAATACTCAGAATACAGAACCTAATTAAAATAAGTTCTTAGAGACTGAATTCTTACAGTATTTTCATACAGAAAACAATGTTTCACAGTTACAGGCTGTAATGATAAACAGGAGTAGCCATCACTTGAGTCACACGGTGGAAGAGATTTTAGAATGTGAATGATACCCCAACACAGGTGTACCTTACAGGCTATTTACAATTAAGTTTTAAAAACATTATTTTCAATAATTTTAATTCACTAAAACCTTCAAAAGTTAAAGGTTTTTCACTCCATGTAGGGAATACTTTGAATAAAAATTTCCAAAAGTTTTTGAACAAAATGTCATCAAAATTTAGAGGAATTGCTTACAAAAATGTTCAATAACAATGTAGGACAAACAGACTGATTTATAAAGTAATTCTTAAAGGGCTCAAATGCTTGTGAAATTCAATTAATGAAAGGCAGCAAAGAGAGAAAGCTTATAGTGACATGTCAAAGTATTCTTTTGTATTCAACATCAGTATTGTCTCAAAAACAGTGTAATTCAGTTACATTAACTGTGCATACATAAAATAGTTTGAAACTTTGACAACTGCAGCTTCTGTTTTGTAAAATATGAAGCCTCTTTGGAATCAACTATGAAATATTTGCAACTACAAAAACCACAACCAATTCCAGGTATCTCTTGGCTATACAGGTTACATAATTTACTAAGAACCCTGTTTTACCCATGATGCTATTATCCATCAAATTTGTATTCATATTATCATTGTAGAAATAATTTTATCTTTAACTTTCCACAGTTCCATGTGTCAAATTACTGTCTGCAGCTATAATCACCTTAAAATAACTACTGAATCTGAAAATAAATCCTGATGCTTTTTCAGTAGGTTTGTGGCTTCAGATTGCACGTGGCCAATGATATAACCATGAGAGATGATAAATGTTGGCACACATCTTGTACACAAATTACAGGTTCACATCAACTTAACTGAAAAACAAAACATCACTAACTTTCCTGTACACCAGAAACATAACACTGTAAATCAACTATACTATAATTAAAAATAAAAATAAAACAAACCACTTCCTAGGTGGTGCAGTGGTTAAGAATCCGCCTGCCAATGCAGGGGACACAGGTTCGATCCCTGCTTGGGGAAGATCCCACATGCCGTGGAACAACTAAGCCCGTGAGCCACAACTACTGAGCCTGCACTCTAGAGCCCGCGTGCTGCAACTACCAAAGCCCGCGTGCCTAGAGCCTGTGCTCCGCAACAAGAGAAGCCACGGTAACGACGAGCCCACACACGGCAATGTAGAGTAGCCCCCGCTCACCGCAACTAGAGAACACCCGTTTGTAGCAAAGAAGACCCAATGCAGCCAATAAATAAATAAATTTATTTAAAAAACAAAAACAAAAAACAAACAAAACCGTCCAAGACAAAAGTGAGCATGCTACTAGGACCACAGGCATAAACCATGACTGTCCCAAGCAACTGGGATGATGTTCACTGTACATTTAAGTATTATCCCCATTTAACAGATGAAGAAAGAAATGTATAGAGACAGAGGCTAATTTACCGAAAAGAGAATTTATCATAAAGCTTAAGCTTCAGGGCAGTTCACCTGAATATGCATGCCCCTTTCAAGCTCTCTACATAATTTTGTAGTCACAACTTTGTAATCTTTTTCCATAAAGAGGGCTCCTTATAATGTGGATCTGTCCCTGAACAGAAAGGTTTAATAATTAACCCAAGTTCACATAGCCCACAGTACCAAAAAAGGAGTTAGCGCTGGTATTGATTCGATTTGGATAATATATAGTTGTATCAGAAAATTAAAAATATAGTACTAGTTTTTTTTCCCCCAAGCAGAATCCTAACTGGTATTCCTGTCTTGGCGTCTTTTCCTGCTATATTCCAACATACACACCAGTAACACCACACAGAGTCATAAAATACCACTTTCAATTGCGTTACTTCTGAATTTGAATGAGTTCTCGATAACAGATCAAATTTCAACTTCTCAGTCTGTCTTTCAACCTTACTGTCAAGCAGACAAAATACACATTTTAAAATATTTAAATATCTCCAATTTATATCCAATCACTTATGTTTATTTTCTTCTTTGTCTTTCTCCATCTAAACTTTCTTTCATCCTTGTTTCTGATTTGCCAAACCCTATCTAAAACTATCCTATGTTCTATTACTCACAGTATCTATTTTTTTAAATCACGTATTTTGGCCTCTGATCTTAAACATTTTCAAGCTTATTAGCATGTCATATACCCCTCCCCCAATAAACTATAAATCTATCAGAAAGAAACTAAATTTCAGTTATTTTGTACCCCTATTGGCACAGCACCTGGTGCATAGCATTCAACAAATGTTTTACACAGGTGGACATTTTAGGCCTACATTTACAAATGCAAGCCTCTCCCTCACCTAAATTTAAACAAGATTTTATCTGTGCTTTCTTATGACACCGGTCACATTTTTCAGTCTAAGTTATAAAAAGTCAGTCTCATTCTGAAGAGCATATTATAGCCCAAAGACTGGTTCCATCTTTATATTTTACTTCCTCCTCTCTCTCCCACACCCTTCATTTCTGAGGTGGCTATAAATTTGGTGAAACAAGTCACCAATCAATAAACAAGGAAAATAAAAGAGAATCTTTTCCAAATTTAAAAAATCAGTTGTTATACCTGACCTTTCTCAAATTTACACCTTAACCTGACTAGGAAAATACAGAGTCTCAGCAGTGACATATAAAAGGTACAAAACAAAAATTAGAGTTCTAGGTCAATGATTCCCAGAGAAGGAAAAAAAATTTTTTAATTGGTAAGACTGACAAATTACTGGTACTTTAATTTTGTCAAGAGAGGACTTAAAGGGGGAGAGGCACTTTAAAATCAAAAAAAAAAAAAAAAAAGGAGGAATATAATTTTAGAATAGTCCATTAAATTGAAAAACCTGACATTATCACTGATTAGCAAGTTTCAGGGACAGTAGATTGGGAACTGCTATCAGAGATGTACAAATTAGTTTCAGCTTAGATCAAATATCTTTACCCTAAATGAGACTTTGTTTTAAACGAAATGTTATGACATCTTGCAAAGATGTCCACAAACCATAACACTAAAGGCAAACCAAGTTAATTTAAAAAGGAAAATAAGGGAAGCTTACTTTTTCCCTAGCCCTTTCCCTCACCAAAAAAAAAAAAAAAGAAAAGAAAGAAAGAAAAGAAAAAGACATTTTATGTATAACTAGTAGAGTCCTTAAATTGAAGAGCAGCAAAAAGTCAAATGCCAAGTTTGTTTTATGCCAAGAAAACTGTAAAGACCTCTGCAATTGTAAAGATGCTCCTGTTAGATGATTCTGCAATTAAACTTAACATATATCACATTCCTATAATATACAATACTCTGCTCCAATTTAATGTATACAATCAAGTTGCTACGACCAAAACATAAACTTGCTTGCTATAGCCTGCTTCCATTCATTCCCTTGACAAAAATCTATAGTCCCTTAAGTGTTTTCCATGCAGACCCCCTCTACTGTCTGCCAAATAATCAAGTTCTTTAATATCTTCCCTCCCAACCCACCTCTTCTAAGAACCCTTGCTAAAAATTAGGTCTCCAATTTGATCAATTATTTATTTCACATCCTTTTCAGCTTTTAAGAATCTGTATTTCATTGCTTCTCTGTGGTGTTTGGTTCTATGCAGTACTGCTATCCTTCAAGTCTTAACGTAATTTCCTGTTTCTCAGTTCTCTAAATATCCACAGCCCTTTATTTATCTACAGGCCACTTTTACAATACTCATGTTTCTATACAGCATAGAGTAGTGGTTAAGCACATTGTTCTCAAATCCTAACTCTGCCACTGATTAGCTAGGTGACCTCGGGCAAGTCACTTAACATTAATGGTGTCCCCATCAGTAAAATGCAGATAACATCTGTACATACCTCATAGGGTTCTTGTTAAGAGTAAATGAGCTAATATACAAAAAGCAATTAGAATAGAGCTTGTTATATATTAAGTGCTATTTATCTAGTACTGTAGTCATTTACCTAATTCTAATCTCACCATTCTACCATACATTCTTTTTGTGGGCCAAAATTATATCTTTTCATTTCTGAATGCCCCTCATAGAGCTTAACAATGTCCTAAACAGGTAGGCATGTAAAAACATATTTGTTGAGTACTTAACGTTGAATGCTACGAGGGAGCAGTTGTTCTGAGGGAACTCTGTATATGTTCTCCAGTTATTTCACTTGTCTGTATTTTAAGTTCCTAACAGTTTCCAAAATTTTCAACCACAAAACAATCCTAACATCAGATGGGAAGAAACAAGTACTCCAGGATGGTCTGGGATAAGAATTAAAATTTCTATTCTATAGTAGCTCCCATCAGCTGCTAGTGATGACTAAGCATTGTCTGGGATTCTGAGGCCCTTTAGGGTCTCACGATCTGATGCCATGATCAGCTAATCCTGTCAAATGTGATAGTAAAAAGTGGAGATACTTATTTTTTCATTACCAATTTGGGGTTTGACCCTAAGGAACCCTTTCATCCCCCTCCACCCCCACCATGAATAAAAAAATTTTATTTAAAATTGCATATTTTATCTTAAAATTTCACAAAAGTTTTGTATTTTGCTCTATAATGTATCTGTTAGTTTAAATTTTAAAATATATTTTCCTCTGATCTCTGAGTAAAACTGATAACTCCAAGGAGATGTGTCATGTTTCTTCTGTGGTTTCTTAAGCCCCCCGGTACCTAATACCTCCAGGTACAGCATTACTGCACTTTGAGAAACATAATTTCTGACTATATGTTTCCTGCAGTATACTGCATTTACATCCTCCTAATAGCAATGAAAATATTACTCCCTGAATAATCAGAAGTTTGAGATATATGACAGAATAAGAAAAGCACTTTTACACTTTCATGCTTAAAATGTAATACATTAAATGCTTAAACATTTGTAAAATGACTTAATATCTCAGTTAATATTCACATTTTAAAGATTATAATCAAATTGTATGAAATTACAATCATGTATCAACTAAATCTTGTGAAGCCTGTAAGTGAATTTTCACTTTTCTCCAAAGTGAAAGTTTGATGCTAGAACACTAGCCATGAATAAAGATAACCTTCTAAAATAAAATTCTAACAATTATTGGGCAGTTACAACATTTGATGAATACAAAAACTGTGTTTCTTCTTATAAAATTCTTGAGAATTTTAATGTGTTATATTCTAACCATATACCACTCTCCTGGGTCTACTTATGAAAAAAAAATTGTATTTAAGGGCTTAGAGTTTCAATCAAAACAATTTTTTTCATCAAGGAATTTGAACAAATGAAATTATAGGCCCACATGATTTCCATCCTTGTGGACTTCAAGGTCAACAGCAACGAATAGGTTATATAAAACTAAATTATCAATCCATTATGTTTTATGTGATTATTCCTAAATACAAAATATATTGTAAATTCTCTGTAAGCTATTAAAGTAAAAACTGTTTATTTCACCTTTTAAAACAAACTATATTGGATTTTTATGGTTGATACTGCCCCCCCACCCTTCCCATTAATGGATTTAAGGGCGGCAAGGAATGACCTCTTCCACATTTATGCAAAATTCATGCAAAGATTATAATACTGACCCCAAAGAAACCCCTCCCAAGAAAGAGGGGCAGGGCGAGAAGAAAGCAGAAAAGGGCTGAGGTGCTCAGGGGCCTCATTAGAGGAGGTCGTGGGACACAAGGTGAGCAGAGAACCCCATGGAAAGTGGCCCCACGCGAGAAGCCCTTAGAAACACAGCGCGGAGAAGCTGGATGGCTTCTGGGATAGGAATAGAGACGTGGTGCTAGGGCCTCCCATCTTGCATAACGATTAAAAGACCCACTCCTGTCCCGTTCTTTCCAGCTAAGTCTGTGCGCTCCCCTCCAGGGCCTAGAAAAGAGGCACCACTATGGGAATGAATGTCCAGACACTCAAGTGCTACAGTCTCAAGCTCCAGCAGCACAACTCACCGGGATCCCCCAACCCAATTCATCTCCCCAGAACCTCGGAGAGAGAAGACACTGGGGTCCTGACAGCTGGTGTTCTGACGACGTCTCCGCCTTGAGCTGAGCGACAGCTTCTTAAGCCTCAGACCGCCCCTTCCCGTCTCCTTCCCGGCTCCAGGGAGTACGGCCCAGCCTCCCGAAAGCCTCTGCGGCCTGGGGTAGGCTGCTTCCGGGACTCCCGAAAGCCTCTGCGGCCTGGGGTAGGCTGCTTCCGGGCCTCCGGACAGCTTCTGTGGTTTCTGCCGGAGAGCCTGTCCTGACAGAGCGGAAAGCGAAGCGCTGGGCAAGCAGCCCCAGAGGACTGCTTCCACTGCACCTCAAGGAGGACGAACACAGCAGTTTTAACCGCCCCGGCAGGAAAACCTAAGTAAATGAAGTACCGGACTGTGGCCACAGGATTAGTGTTTCCAACCACCTACACCGTAATTTTATTTAGTTCTGTGTTGGTCTCAGCCTTTTCTTTCAGGTCAAAGACCAGACTTGGTGGAGAAGAAGAAAATGAGGACAAAGTTATAGATCCATGATCCTAAAGATGATTTCCATCCCCACTTACCACTCTTTCTTCAAATCCTTTAAAATCTTTCACTCGTAGTTTTAGTATGCAGTAAACGGTTGCCTATTAGAAACATTGCACTATAGTAATTGACTATTCTGTATATTTTGTTATTTTTTGAGAAAGCTTCATCAAAACCTGATTTAGCTGTAAAGGCCCAGAGACTTTAAAATCCTTATTGAAAAAAAAAATCCTCAGAACAAAAATTGGGTTTTGCTGTTCATTTCTGTGTTATGTTTGTATATGCTTACAAAAATTCATCTTATGATATTTTGGTTAGAAACTAGAAATCTCTTGTCCCAAATGCACAAAATACATCCCCCCCCCCCCCAATTGTCATGATTGTTTTCCAGATTTTAACCCAGGGAATATCTCATAATTTCAAATATAGTATATTTTCTGTTACGTCATTAGGAAATAGTACATAAAATAGGATTATGTCCCAGGGTAGACGTCTTGTATGATCATATAAATACTGATTTTTATAACAGGAATTCAGTAAAGTACATCTATCATTGGTTTGAATTAGACTAGTTAGTAGGTAGTTATTTGTAACAGCTGAAATGTTGACCTAAGATCTCATTGTCAGTGTTGTACCTCACAGGAATAAGGCTAGCATGACTGATAGATGACAGTCAAATATTAAGCTGTTTTAGGCACAGAGGGCAATTAGGTAATCTCTTGGGTCAGGAAACAGTTCAAGAAAGAAGTACAGCACCGAAAAAATATTATTTAGCATTTGTTGAAAAGGAAATCCATCAAAAACTCTTAAAACTTGATTTATTTTTATTACTAAAAATTATTTACTTTCTGGTCATTTGCTATCTAAATACACAAACATATTATCTACATGATATATATTTTTATTTATATATTTGTATATGTAGATTTCTATTATAAAAATTTGCTTCATATATTTTACAGTTTATCATATAGGTTTTACTAATATATGTAAATATATGTGTATGTTTTCTAACATATATGAAATGTATTTAATCCTGCTCTTCCATAGACATTGGTAGTATCCACTTTGACAAGGACATCGAGAGTATCACACTTGAGAACAGAGTAATTTAATAATTATTGCTTATTTTTTATTTTTCTTTTCAGTATCTTTTTCTAAGATTATTTCTCCCCTCTTAAGAAAATTTTAATACTTTGCCATATTAAAACATGTAAACTTGACAAGCCTGGGTGGAAACTAGACTGGACTATGTTTACTATAGTAAGCAGTGATTTTTTTTTTTTTTTCGTCTCCTGTTTCTCTAGTTTGGAACTCAAACTAAATTAACACTATCATTGTTTAATTGCATCATGCCAGTATAAAAAGATGAAAGAAGTACCTTGACATTCTTAGTTTCATATTTAAATGGCATTTATTTCCAACTGGTATTACCTATCTAGTTTCCATCATCTCTACCTTTCCTGAAGGCTTGAGCCTAACCTCATATGCTCAAATCAATCCTGGCCCTTGGGGGCAGGGTGGGATGAAGGGTAGGAGTGGAGTTTAAGTGGTGATAATTAGGTCTGTACTTTAGTGGCTTAACAACAAGTTAAATC
This sequence comes from Hippopotamus amphibius kiboko, assembly GCF_030028045.1. Taxonomy (NCBI): domain Eukaryota; kingdom Metazoa; phylum Chordata; class Mammalia; order Artiodactyla; family Hippopotamidae; genus Hippopotamus; species Hippopotamus amphibius. The sequence continues at coordinate 96,670,426 of NC_080197.1, forward strand.
TTATATTGACCTTCTCCCTAGTTCTAGTAACTGGACTTCAGCCTTCCTTGTACCACATTTCTGGTAACCGAATTTCTATGTTGATTATTTTCTTTATATCCAGTTCCTTATTCTATCAGTCTTTCACTCCAGGCTTTAAAAGCTTTTTCCTGTACCCCAGCTTCATTATCAGTTGGTAAACTGACCGCCTACATATTTAGGTCTGCATATTTAGGTCTCTAATTTTCTTTGCTTTTAGCTTTCCCACTGCCCTGCTCCTCCCCTGATCTTGTTGTCCTATGCCAGTGATGCAAGCCACTTCCCTTGACTGCAGCTACTTTCTGACCATGCATCCTTCTGTGTATCATGTTCTGCCTGCTGAACATCCCCCTATCACCCCTTATCCTGGCCCTCCACATGTCCTCTCACAGTCAGGAGATGTGACATAAAGAACTAAAATTTATAAATGTAAGGCAGCCTTCTTTTGACACATGAAAAGCATGAGATTAAGAACAAAAATTTTTTTGAAAATAACCACTATGACCCTATGATCTCTATGTATAGACTTAGAAAGTCTTAATGGCATGATAGATTATGCTGCTAATATGGCCAGCTATCAAAGAATCTTGCATGAATTTGCCACTCATGTATTAGTAAATGTGCTGAATCTGAAACTGTGCACTCCAGATTAGGACTTGAACCCAGGTACTGGGACTCGAACCCAGCCTAAACCCAGTTTGAGACTTGAACCCATGTGGCTGGGACTCAAACCCGGCCAAAACCCAAGATCTTCCAACTGAGATCACACACCTTGTTTCAGGACTTAATGAAGGTCAGGTTCTTGATGTCTTATTACAGAAAGAATTCAGTGAAAGACAAAATGATAAGTAAGAAGTTTATTTAGAGAGAAACACTCTGCAGATGGAGTGTGGGCCATCTCAGAAGGTGAGAAAGGCACCAGGGTTTGGGGGTTATCAGTTTTTGTAAGGGTGGGTAATTTCGTAGGCTAATAAGTGGGCAGGGTAGTCCAGAATTGGGCCACGCTCACTTTTGGATCCTCATGGTCAACCTGGGAACTGTCATGGCTCCTGGAAGTGGACTTGTCTGCCATCTTGGACCCATTTGGTTCTAATCAGTTTATGTTAGGTCCTTGGGCTATGTCATTCTTTCAAAGGTTGTGCCCTGCCCCCTTTCCTCCTGTTTCAAATTGAACGCAAACAAATGAAAAGAGATCTGTGATGATTCTTAGAATTCATATTGGTACCTGGAAAAGGAGGAGTTTTGAAAGTTTAAGAACGTGGTTACTTAAAAAGTGAGAATAGTTCTTTATTCACAGTAAACTGAATAATGAAGATCATTCAACACTGAGACAGGTTTTATATTCTAGCACAGGGATTGGCAAAATTCTTTAGAGGACCAGATAATGAATATTTGGGGCTCTGTTTCACCTACCCATTCTGCCACTGTGACTTGAAAGGCACAGACAGTAGGTAAATAAATGGGTGTGGCTGTGTTCAAATAAAACTTTATAGACACTGAAATAAAAATTTCATACAATTTTCACTTCACAAAATATTATTCTTCTTTTGATATATTTTCAGCCAATTTTTAAATGTAAAAGCTATTCTTATCTCATTGGCTATATAAAAGTAGATGATGGGACAAATGTGGCCCATTGGTTGGGTTGTAATTTGCCAACATCTGTTCTAGTTTAACACATATCTTCCTGGGTTTCCAGTTGACTAGAAATGTGTGCATATGTTATGTGTGAGTTGTGTGGGGGGGGGGGGGGGTTGGTAGAGAAAAAAATGTTTTTGCATTTTTGAGGATAACTCATCTTTGCCTAAAAACATGCCTTTTACATTTTTTAAAATATGCAAAATTTTGCTTGACTCTAGCAGTTTAACTCCTCCATTAGGGAGGAAGAGAATATTTTTAAATACTTTTGATTTTTATCAAATCATCAGAAATGGGAAGTAGCCAGTAGATTATCTCTAAACCTAAGCAAAACAAACAAAACAAAAGCTTACAAAAGACAAGGAACTCTTGCAAAATGAAGTAAGATCATGGAGAAGCTATTTCTACCATCTAACTTCTTGTTTGAGTCCCAAATGGATAACTTTTGATTATAGTCACATACCTACAAGTAACGACTCTAAAGGACACAAGGGGGTGGTAGAAGTGGTACACTGCTCCCATTTATTAAATAGTCACCTTGTAAATAATCACTAGTGCATCAGATCTCTATTGCTAAAAATAGCAGTTATGGGGCTGGAAGATTTTTATTATAAGGACAAGTAAACTTTGGAATGGGAGCACATCAAAGAATTATTTTCTACTATATGGAAGACATCTATTTATTTACAAAAAAAAATAGCCTCAACATAACTTGTCTGATAGGTTCTGGGACTTTATGTGAAATCACAGAGACAGAAAAAATATTTAATGAGGGAGAGGGGAGTGCCAGAAAAACAGATCCAAGTATTTGATACTTTTTTTCCAGTGCCCCTCCCATTTGTCACTTTCATCTCTCTCCCTTTCAGATTCATTCCATACCCTTTTTCATTATATGTTGATCCTCTTGTCCCTCTTCCCTCGTCTCCACAGTTCCTTCTCTGTTAGTCGTTTTTTTTAGCTCTTGGACATCTCCCTTTCTTTTTGCTCTTCCTCTGTAGTATCTACTAAAACCTACTAAAACCTTAGAGAAGTGATGTATTTTCTGAAACTTCTGTCGGCTTCTGTGACGCTGAGCATGCTCAGTCGCTAGGGCAGGTTTTGTCGCCAGCAGCTGCCCTGATTCGACCTCTCCAAAAATAGACATTTAACTCTCTGAACTGTTTAAGGATGTGATTCGTTTTGCTCTCTCTTCATTTTCAAGGTTCAAAGGAAAGCAGCGAGGATTCCAAGGGTCCCATCGCCCCTACAGCCAATGAGAGGCCTGAGAGGGAGGAGCTTGGGGCTGCTTGGTGCAGCTTGAGCTTCCGAGGGAATCATCCTTAGCAGATGCAGTGGAGTCTGTGCTCTGCTGCATCTGTCACTGAACAAAATTTTTAAAAAAATAAGAACAAAACAAAAAACAGAAGAGGAGAAACGCTGCAGACTATGGAAGCGCTGTAGAACTTTCTGAAACGTTTGCTGGGGATTCCCGCGGAGCATGATCTTTTAAAACCAGTTGTTTTTGAAGCCGGTTTGGTAACTGGGAAAATGATACATATGCTAAATGCAGCAGCTGATCGAGTGAAATGGACCAGATCGAGGGCTGCTAAAAGGGCTGCCTGCGTGGTGGCTGCAGCATATGCTCTGAAAACCCTCTATCCCATCATTGGCAAGCGTTTAAAGCATTCTGGCCACAGGAAGAAAAAAGACGTTTACCCGGCTGCAGAGAACAGAGAAATACTGCATTGCACCGAGGCCACTTGTGAAAAACCTTCGCCTGGAGTGAATGCAGATTTTTTCAAGCAGCTACTAGAACTTCGAAAAATTCTCTTTCCAAAACTTGTGACCACTGAAACAGGATGGCTCTGCCTCCACTCGGTAGCTCTAATCTCAAGAACATTTCTGTCTATCTATGTAGCTGGTTTGGATGGGAAAATCGTGAAAAGCATTGTGGAAAAGAAGCCTCGGACTTTCATCATCAAATTAATCAAGTGGCTTATGATTGCCATCCCTGCCACCTTTGTCAACAGTGCAATAAGGTACCTGGAGGGCAAATTGGCCTTGGCCTTCAGAACTCGCCTAGTCGACCATGCCTATGAAACCTATTTTACAAATCAGACTTATTATAAGGTGATCAATATGGATGGGAGGCTGGCAAATCCTGACCAGTCTCTTACAGAGGATATTATGATGTTCTCTCAATCTGTGGCTCATTTGTATTCCAATCTGACCAAACCTATTTTAGATGTAATCCTGACCTCCTATACACTCATACAGACTGCTACATCCAGAGGAGCAAGCCCAATTGGGCCCACCCTTATAGCAGGACTTGTGGTGTATGCCACTGCTAAAGTGTTAAAAGCCTGCTCTCCCAAATTTGGTAAATTGGTGGCTGAAGAAGCTCATAGAAAAGGCTATTTGCGGTACGTGCACTCCAGAATTATAGCCAATGTGGAAGAAATTGCCTTTTACGGAGGACATAAGGTAAGAAAGAAATTAAGGTGATGGGTGAAATGTGAGACTGTTCAAGCTGCCACTGCAGTGCTAGATACCATCTGTTGTACTGTTGGACCCACTTCTTTAGGGTTTTAGATTCTATGACATTTAAACCTGTATTAAAATATATGCTTCATTACCCTTTTTAATCACAAGCTGTTAAAGAATCATATGTAGAATGCAAACTTTTCTAAAATTTCATGAGAATAACATTTTCAACACTCTAAAAGGTCTACTTAGCCTCAGTTATCCAAATATGCTCAGAATTATCTCTAAAGCATTTTCTTAAAACTGAAATCCTAAGTAGATGGTCATAAGAACATTGAAGAAAATATACGTTTAGAAACTAAGTACACATACTTCCACTGAGATGGAAAATTTAGGATGGTATTGTTTGTTTGTTTATTTTTCAGGAGAAAAAAAAAGTGCTTTCATGTGAAAGACAAATGTGACAATTTTGCGTATCTGGTCCATGATGGAGTTCCTCAGTTCTAAGAAGTGCAGGAGAGTGGCTTACAAATGGCATTTACATTACTCTTAATGTTCAGTGCCATATTTTGACATAAATAAAAAAAGATAATGAAAGGAAATTTTGTCTAGCTTAGAGAGAAAAGCTAAGATTAGAGATGAAGAGGAAAAAAAGAGTTCCAGAATGTTATTTTTAAATATTAAAGATTTTCAATATTAAGCGGGTCCCTTAAATAGTTAACCTAATTACATAAACTTGCAGTACATTAAAGAATATTAAATATGACAGACATTTTTAAGGTGATGCATCTGAAATCTTATACAAATGACTTGGCAAATGAAATAGTTATTCTGAAGTTGAAATGGTATTATAATTATGAAGCAGAATTATTTAATTTTTGAAACATCATCAATTATTTACAAAAATAAGAAGTTTTATGGTTGTACCAATCTGAAGAAGAAAATTTATGGCAAATTTAGGACTCCTATTCCCACTTAAAAAATGGCTTCATATGTTGTATTAATCATATTTATTTGTCATTCTTGAGTCATTGAGCTCAGTGATATGAATTACAGCATGCTGTAGTTTCTTGCATTTAAGGCAAAACCTAGTAAACTGGTTAGTTCAAAACGTAGTTACTAGGTTAGCTTACAAAATGTAGTAAACTGAGTTAGTTCAAATGTGGAGTCTAATTACACATATACATGTCATGTGTTTATTTTCAGATATTTTGAGTGTGATCAAAAAGGATAAGGTCCTGTTTACTCGTGTCTTATGGAATATCATTTAATTTTAACATCTTATACATATAAGTTAGAAAACATAAGTATAAATCACTTGCATGTATTTATATTTAACATTATATTTACTGAATATCAGACATTTAAAAAATAACGTAGGTGTGATTACAACTAAATAATGACTAATTCTGACATTAATCTGTATTTATTGGTGATTAGAATCACAGATAATAGTATTCTAAGTAAAACAAAATAATATGTAATTATCTCTAAGGAAAGTCCTCAAACATACATTATTTATTTTTATAGCTCATACTAAGTTAATTCTTATCTCTTTTTCTCTCCATAGGTAGAAATGAAGCAACTTCAGAAAAGTTACAAAGCTTTAGCAAATCAGATGAACCTCATTTTATCCAAACGTTTGTGGTACATCATGATAGAGCAGTTCTTGATGAAGTATGTTTGGAGCAGCAGTGGACTAATTATGGTGGCTGTACCTATTATCACTGCAACTGGCTTTGCAGATGGTGGTAATGACATTTATGCTTAATAATAAATACATGTTTCAGATTATTTCTCTTTAAGGTGTCACTGCTGGAGGGGCTTCCTAGGTGGCGCAGTGGTTAAGAATCCGCCTGCCAATGCAGAGGTCACGGGTTCGATCCCAGCTCCAGGAAGATCCCACATGCCGCGGAGCAACTAAGCCCGTGTGCCCAAAAAAAAAAAAAGTGTCACTGCTGGAGTTGTGTGAGTGAATTGTGTAGCCCATTCTATAGTCCTTAATGGTCAGAAACAATGGCAGACTTTGCAATATCCATTAATAAGACCAACAATATAAAAGAAGTGACTGAAAAGACCTTTCCAGTTCTGCGATATTTCAGAAACCTCTAATGTAGTGTTTTTGGGAGTTGACCTTGAACAATTTTAATTATACTGCCTAATATGGAATGTTTCTCTAGTTTACATTTCAACTCAACACAAGTTAATACCTTCAAAAAGAGTATAATAGAAGTTCTCCCCATGTGTTGTAAATATAAGTTGTGCACATAGCATGCATTTAGTCTATAAATATTCTATAATTGGATCTGCCCTGATTCGTGATTTGAAGAGCTGGTTGACTACATTAGACAACCAATAATACAGTTTCAGTGACTGCTTCATGCCATGGAAGAAGGTCTCCTCTACTTGCAGGTAATATAGATAACCTCCTATTTGGTGGTATTGTAGGGATAGGGGTTGTCAAGTCGCAGGAGTCTAATCCTATCCTATCACTGTCTCAGTGGTTTTCTATCAATATTTTTCATCCTTTGGAACAACTAAGATAAGGACAAAGAGGACAGTATTAAAATGTTATGTTATACTTGAGATGGGAATTTAGGTCTTAATTGGTAGGACAGAGAGGGATTAATTAAAGAAGAAGCATTTTCCTCTGTTTGTCCAAAGTTGACCAAAATTGGTCTTAGTGTTGAAGGGGCTAGACAAAAACATGGGCTTTGTTGTGAGACAGAGCTTTGCTCAACTCTTTGCTTTCCCTCTTTCTGCCTGTGTCCTTTTAGTCATGTTAATTAAACTGTCTAAACCTTAGTTTCCTCATCTGAATCAGAAAGGCTACTTCAGAGTGTTGTTGTGAGGATTTAGTAGAATAATATATCAAGAGCATGTATCAAGAATATTGATGTATCAAGATTGATGTTCTTGATACATTGATGATACATGGTGACAATCATTACCTAGAAAACAAAAGGCAACACTAAGAAAAATATAACAGAATTCACACTATTTTACAGTTATTTTTGGTGTAGAATTAAATATTAATAGTTATTTGTTTGAAGTCATCCAATAAAAATGTAAAAAATTACCATATGCTTTAATAGTTTAAAACAGTGCTTTAATGCTTTACCAATTCTTACAAAAACACTTGTCAAATTTGTCATTCTTAACCTAAAAGTTGTTACTTTTGATAAAGTAGGATTTGTCAGTCCCTTGTGATAAGTGCTATACATATACCAAATGTACTCTGCAACTCAACTGTCTAATAGACAGTGTATTTAGACCACTAGGAAAACTGAATTTTATCTGTTCATTTCATGTCTTCAAAATTTGTTTTAATCATTTTAAAAAGTATATTGAAAAAGGTATTATTAGTAATAGTATGTTTAGATTTAATCCTTTCAAAATGAAATAAAGTAAATTGCTTTTTCAAAAAAGAATTAGAGGGAAAAAGACAAAAAAATGTATGGTCTTAAGATTAGTTTTACTAAGAAACAAAATTGTTAGATATTCATAGTGAATATCTGTAAGTTTATGGATATTTTAAAAGTTTCATGTATAATGTTTATTAGAAAGTACCCCAGTGACAAAATTATGGTGTTGTTGTTAGTCTTTGGAAGAACTGGTCTTATTAGAAAACCCTGGAGTATTCAACATAGAACAGAGAAAATGCAGCTATTAATGGTGATAAATTAACCCCACAGAGACCAGTAAGAAGTAAACAATGTATGCAAAATATCTAACAATCTTCTGTAGGTGATGTAATAAGATATTTAAAAATAAATCCTACAAATCTTGAAAATACCATAATAAATTAAAGAAACAGCATTAAAATTTTAGATTGACATTGTGATAATCGTGTTGATGCAAGTGAAACAAAATAATTCTTAAAGCTTCTTTTCAAAAGACAATTTATGAAAAGAAAAGCAATATAAGAATTTCATAGAAGAATAAAATGAATTCATACGATAATATTATGAGAGTGTGCTTCAATATCTTCTGTAATTTCTAAGGTTATTATATGTATGCTTCTAATGTTTGTATGTATGTATTTACAAAATATATTTGACTTATAATGACATAGCACATGAAAATATTGTTATCATTTTACTCAGACAAAATAATTATTTTCTTTAGATAATGATATCTTTGAGGCTTTAAGTCTTGGAATTAATTACTATCTATACTAATCTAGTCTTCAACCTTAATTTATACTTACACTCTGAATTGTCTCTTATATTGGAGATATGTTAAGTGCATGACACCATACTATTTTAATGAAAAAATAGATGGGAAATGGATGAATGAGAGGAATGGCAAAGAGAAAAAGCAGAAAAAGTAGAAAAGAGGAAAGAAAGAGAATAAAGGAAGAAGCAGGCCACTTTTCAAATCTTGACTCTGTTATTTAGTAGTTATCCATCCTTGAGAAAGTTATAGAAACTTTATATGCCTCAGTTTTCCTTTCTTAACTATAGGGATAATAATGTATATTTTACAGAATTGTTATGAAATTATATATAATGTACTTAGTGTGCCTTGAAACTGTCTGTGGCAAATAGTAAGAATTTAGGTGGAAGCAATTGTTAATATTTATTATATTCTTACTAAGTGGGCTCTGGTGTCAGTTTGCCGAGGTTCAAATGCTGGCTCTTTTGTTTATTAGGCTGTGATTTTGGACAAATCATTGAACCTTTTTGTGCTTCAGTTTCCCCACTTCCAAAATGGAGGAAATTATAGCAGGGTTGTTATGAAGATTAAAGAAGATCACATGTGTAAAATTTAGAACAATACTTGCATCATTGGAAATGCTCAGTAGATGTTTGCTAGCCTGGTTATTGTTAAAGGAGCAAGGCATTTGAAAGTGATTAGGAAGTCGGAGGTAAAGATGCAGATAGGAGGAATAGCCTACATAATTTTTTGGGAGGAGAAAAGAAAAACAGTTCTTTAGCAGAGTGGTTACACCATCTAACTACAACTTTAAGTAAAATCTTGTGGTAAGGACAGGATTACATTTATATTCAAGTTCACATTACAAGACTGCACATAGTATCATGTCATTTTCACGTTAGAAGAGGAGCTTAAATGTAATCCAGTCTGGAGCCCCAAGTCTGCCTAAGGTCACAAAAATGGTTAGTGAAAGCATCAAGGATAGAAGACATTATGCAATTCCTTGTGCATTGCTTTTGTTTCCCTTCACCATGCTGCCTCTACATCAGCTATATTGGAACTTATTCTTTAAGGGACTTAACTTATTTGAGACCAAGTAATCATCAGAGCAAATGTTTGAAAAACAGGCACTGAAATAGTTAATTATGTATCATCTCTATTACTTTTAGAGAGGACATTATCCCTTCATTTGCTTCGTATTAAGAGAAAGACTGAAATTATGTGAATAAAATAGTTACCTGGGAGGTATAATCTCAATTGTTTAATGTTATAGGCCACTTCTCTTCATATCAAGAGCAGTTCTGGGCAAGGCAAGGGATAGCACTTCTAAGTCTCTCCTGCCAGACCTTGTTACAGACACCTAATGGGCAGGGAAGACAGCAGCTAAGCCGCTGGCATTGCCAATGTTGGTAATCTGCTAGTGTGAGATGGCGCATCAGAAGTAGCAACTGAGAGATACTGCTCTTAGGAGTAGAACTCAATTCTACCCATCACCCTAGTAACAATGGTGATGTTTTTATTCTCAAAATGTACCTGCAACAAGGTTCTACCCATAGCTCCTGCTGCATTAGTATGTCTCATATTCTAATGTCAAATTATTGAAATAAAATGTTGTATTATAGGTCAATTTAGATATGATTACTCTCCTGTCGACCAATTATTATAACAGTAATTATCAATATATATCAGAGATACTTTTAGCTGTAAGTAGCTATGCATATCAGTAGTTATAATTTTTAAAGTATAACATATGTCAACAAGACACAATCATAGTGTACCACTCAATAAATTGTCACAAAGTTAACACATATACATATCACCTGTCAGAAGAAATAGACACTTACCTTCATCCCAGGAGCCTTCACACCCCTTCCCAGTCCTATCTTCCTCCTTAGCCCCATCCCCACTTCCTCCTGCCCTTGCCATGCCACAGCAAAGGTGGTTATTTTAACTGACCATTCATTAGTATTTGCTGGTTTTTGAATCTTCCGTAAATAGTGTTGTACAGTATGCATGATCATTCTAATTGCTCCACATCTTTGTTAGTGTTTGCTGTCAGTCTTTTTCATTTAGGCATTTTTCATTTTAGGCATATGGTGAGTGTATAGTGGTACTTTATTGTGGTCTTAGTTTTCATTTCTTTGATGACTAATGAGATTAAGCACTTTTTATTCATTTATTAGCCATTTGGGTAGCCGTTCTTATGAAGGGCTGATAATTTTTTTGATTAATTTTAAATTGGCTTATCTGTTTTTTTCTTATTGATTTGTAAAAGCTATTATGTATTCTGTAATAAGTCTTTTGTCAGACACACACACAATCTCAAATATCTTTTCCCACTTAATTCTCCCTTTTTCAGTCTCTTAACAGTGTCTTAAGAGACGTTAATCATTTTAATATAGTTCAATTTATCAGCCGTTTTCTTTGTGGTTAATGGTTTTATGTCCTGTTTAAGAAATATTTGTCTAACCTAAGGTCATAAAGATATTCTCCAATTTTATCTTTTAGAAATTTATTGGTTTTTCATCTCACATTGATATTATCAATCTAATTAGAGTTGATATTTACATATGGTATGAGGTAGGGTAAGGCAGTTTTTGCTAAGATTTGTCAAGATGACAAAGGTAAAATTTAAATGAAAATAAATAAACTCAGATTATAAAACCAAAGGATAAAAGTACAAAAGAATAGCCTACATTTTTTAACTTTTAAAAAATTGACTTAATTTTCTTAGAACAGTTTTAGGTTTGTAGAAAAATTGATCAGAAAGTACAGTGTACCTACCACAGTTTCCCCTATTATTTACATATTGTATTAGTGTTGTACATTTGTTACAACTAATAAACCAATATTATACATTGTTAACTGAAGTCCATAGTTTACATTAGGGTTCACTTTTTGCACTGTACAGTCCTATAGACTTTGAGAAATGTGTTATGACATAACCTTAATTTTAAAATCCTTTCTCATCTTTTCAGTGAAATAGCAACAGATGTGACTATGTTTCAATATAGACTTATTAGCAGAGCTGAAAGTTAGCAGTAAAATGAGCAGATATAATGTTAACTCTTAAATCCTTAAGTATGGAGATTTTTTTAAATATTTAAAATATTTGGTGAGGAAAATGAAATGTTTAGAATACAAAATAGGTGAGTGCTTTAGGTCATGAACTTATATTTCTGAACTTACATCTCTAAGGAATCTGGCCTTGTCATAGAAGTTATATAGTTTGCTGTTGAGTGCATGACAAAATATTGCTGCACTTGCTCTCAAACTGCCTGCCAAAGAACAACCAGTAGAATAAAAGTCAAATGAAGTCTTTCCAGAAATATTTGTAATTTCATTACAAATTTATAACTTTAAAAGCATGGAGAAAACCCAGTAGATATTAGTCTGCCAAAGCAACATAGAAAGTATCATGCCATACCAAACACCAGTCCATCTGTGCTAGTGTTATTTCTTCTTAACAGAGGCTGTCAGTGAAAGCTATTATTCAAATCCCTTTTAACCCAAATTCATAAAATCTCATAATTATTTTAGATCATTGGCCAGATTCTCTGAGCCAAAACAATTCTTAGTACTGTCAGCAATCACTATTTTGCTAATTTGCTGAGGATCTTTGGTTAATTTTTTGTGGCTATCTAAATTTTATCACATATTTAAAGGTGTTTAAGAATATCTACATTCTGTTCGTAGCCTATTTATCCAATCATGTCTTTCTCTCCTCACTTATGCTAATGCTCAAAGCCTTTCTTTTTTCATACTTCAAGGAAACTAGCTAACTTCAAGGGAACTAAAGATAGTTCTCTAGAGCAGTACTTAACTGTCAGTCTAGGAGGTCCCCATGAACTCATGGTTATTCTGATACTCAAGTAAAATTAGTGCTTGACACCAACCCATACTGTAACTTTACAAGGTTCTTTATCTTTCAATTGGCATTGCTTGAAATTTCCTTTCTCTGAGATATTGCTTATGCTGCACTTGTGATCTTTGAAAATTGTATGCTTTCTTCAAGGCCTCACTCACAGTCTACTCCCCTATGAAGCATTTCCTGTCTCTTGCAGCAAGAAATTATTTTTGCCTCCTTCAAATGCAACACATTAACTCTCCTCATAGGCTGCCCTGCATTGTTATTTGGGAACTTTTCTCTCTCCTACCAAACTGTAAGCTCCCTGAGGAAAGAATCTGAAAACCACATTTAATCCTCACATATCCTGTAGCACCTTGCCTAATTTCTTGTAAATCCTGCTGTTCAGTAAATATCTGCTGGTTTTCCCTTATGTTATCATGGATCCCTTTCAAACCCAGCTGAGTTGTCTATGAGCAAGTAAAAGTGAAAATATCTGGTAGTTATTGCAGGGCACATGTTAAATATTTGCATTGTCATGGAGGAAAAAAAAAAAACCTTTTCACTGAGATAAATCAGAGAAAAATAAATATCAAAGTGGGCCTATGGCTATTTATATTATTGTAATGTCTTCATCAACTAGAATTTTGGTGATAGTCCATAGAAAGACTAGAGAATAGAGAATCAAATTGATGGAAGAATTAAAGTAATGACCTGGAGAGAATAATTTTGAAGAATAAGACTAAATGGAGTAGATATGCAATAATAACAATAATACTTAGAGAAAATAACACCTAACATTAAAGAGCAATTATTATAAACCATGGATTAGGCTAATACTTCATTTGTATTTCCCCTTTAAATCTCACAACAACCCTCTGAGATAGAATTTTTTGAGATAGTTCTATTATTTCCCTCATTTACACATGAAAAAGTAGCAGGGAGAAGATAAGTGGCTTGCTCTACTAACCTTACTAATTGCCAATAAGCAGTAGAGTCTAGACTCTAACCTAGTCTGACTTCCAGCTCTTAACCATAATTCTGCATTGGCAGTAATTTAGAATGTTCATCTGTCTATCCATCCATCCATTCATGCATTCATCCATCCACCCATGCGTCCATTCAATACACATTAAAGAGTACTATGTTCTAGACACTCTGGTGAGTACTAGGAATAATGAATAAATTACAGTCTTGCCCCTTATAGAACTTATAGTCCATTGGAAAAGCCAGACAAGGGTTTCCAGGGAAACCTGTACTACAGTGTTATCTCCCTAAGAAAGAGCTCAGAAAAAACGAAAGTATATTAAAGTCAGAGGAAATTATATACGCAAATATCAGAAAATAAACAGAGTATTGCATGGTTGGGGTGTTGCTGAACTGTAGGGTAAAAGTTGAAACAGGTAGACAGAACTAGATTATGAGGGTCAGCTACTTTGCATTTCTGTTAAGGAAATCACACTAGAAATATTTGCTTAGATTCCAGTTAGTGGTATTTTATTGACTGAATCAGTAGTATTTTATTACCTAGCAGTAATAAGGGCAGGGAGTTGACTTTGGTAAGGGTTGAAAGAATGCTAAATGAAAATAGTCTTAATTCCTATAGATTTAATTCTTCTAACTCTTCTTCTATAAAAATAATGAGACAAAGAAAGATTTAAATAAAATCTGGTACAAATACTATTTTTTAAATAATTCATTAATTCCTAGGAAATTGCTGATACTAATGAAAAATTTACATATGGTTGTTTTAGTCACAGTCTCATTGTACAAAATAAAACATTTAGTTACTTAAAAATTCAACAGTTTTGTAATTTGCTTTTAGATATAGAGGATGGTCAAAAACAAGCTATGGTTAGTGAACGGACAGAAGCCTTTACCACTGCTCGAAATTTATTGGCCTCTGGAGCTGATGCTATTGAAAGGATTATGTCTTCATACAAAGAGGTACTTACATTTCTTATTATCAATTTGATTAAAATAAGACATATGAAAATCAAGCAAAAATGTAAATTACCACGTTTATTATTTTTGAAACATCTCTTCTCTGCCAAAAATTGCTGAGTATCATCAAGATAAAAGACAACTTCAAGTGTATTGCTGCTAATACCTTTCAATTTTTATACTCTGAATTGTCAATTCCTCTTTTTCTGTCTATAGCATGATATATTTGTTCTTAAGTTTTACTAAAAGGCCCTTCGGTATGGATTCTGGAGCCAGAGTGCCTAAATTTAAATTCTTGCTCCGATATTTACAAATTATATGAACTTGACTTGTCTGTGTCCGTTTCTTCATCTGTGAAATGGGGATAATGATGGTGAAGACTTCGTAGAGTTGTTGTGGTAGTAAGCACTTTAATAAATGTTACCCAGTGATATTACTTATATACCTTGCCAGCTTTTACTTGTCCTTCAGGACAAGTCAGGCCTTACCAATCACATATAAAAAATCCTTTTGTGATTCCACTTTTTTTCTGACTTCCCTACAGAGTCTGGGTCTCCCTTCTCTGTGTTCTAGTACATCTAGTGCTTTACCACATTATAAGTGTCTGTCTCCTGCATAGGACCCTGAGTGGAAAACTATTTTATTCATCTCTACATTTTAATGCTTGGAATATTTTATATGGTCAGTAAATATTTCCTAAGAGAACGGTGATAAGACCTACAAATATCACAGGGTTAAGATTAAAAATCACTTTATTCAATTCAGATGTTAAATAATATTCCCACAGACAGTCATTCTCACTATTAATTATATTTGTGGCTTTTGTGTCAATATAAATTGCCAGAGCATCATTATAAATTTAGTTGCCTATTAAATTATCCTTGAATAAATTATATAAGATAGTTGCAAAGTTTGTGATTTGCTGACAAAACTTATTGAATTGGGTTTTTTAAAAAAGGTAAAACCAGTTGTTTAGGACCACAAAGCAAAGCAACTCAATTAAAAAAGGGGAAGCTGGGACGAAGTGAGAGAGTAGCATAGACAGAAATACACTACCAACTGTAAAATAGATAGCTAGTGGGAAGTTGCTATATAACAAAGGGAGATCAACTTGATGGATGATGCCTTAGAGGGCCAGGACAGGGAGGGAGGGAGGAAGTTGTGGGAGGGAGGGGATATGGGGATATATGTATAAATACAGCTAATTCACTTTGGTGTACCTCAAAAGCTGGTACAAGAGTATAAAGCAATTATTTTCCAATAAAGAGCTTGAAAAAAAAATTTGCAAATAGTAATTTTGATAATCTGGAGACACAGTTTTGGGGATAGGTTTTTTGATCAAATAAATTACTTATTAAATTAAATGACAAATCAAAATTTTATGTATCTCACATTGAAATACTTTGCTATCCAGGTCACAGAATATCAATTTGTTTTCTAGATTGTCTTCAACACAAGAAATGATTGCATTTTGTTTTATTTTGCCTATATGTGCACTGAATCACAGAACTTTGACTTCTAAAGAATCTTATTACTGCTTGTGAAAGCACCTGAAAGCATCATGGATTCTTCACTAGCTGTAAAGGGAACAAGGTTTCTTTTGAGAAATCCCCTTGTCTTATATCCCAAAGTAATTTGTCCACAGTCACATTATCTTTTTGGTTTTTTTACACTCTTTGCCCATTCTGCATGCTGGTCTACTAACTCAGTGCCCACTGCCTTTCTTTAAATGACCTCTCTATTTGTTTTGGATTTTTTTATGCAAGTGTATTTATCTAGGTTTCTTTTGGATCCATATTTTGTTAATCCTTAGCTCTGTTTTTCTCTACTTGGGAACTCAAGAGATTCTTCTAAATAACATTTTAGAAATTGTCCTATATAATAGCTATGACATTAATATGTAGAAATGAAATACTAATCTAATTATAGACCTCTCACACAGTAGAGACGTGGTAGAAGGCTTTTAACAATAATACCTGCTCATTTGCTGCTTAAGTTTTGCACACACAAATCTTACAGAAATATTGGTATTGTAATAGTCCACAGTGTATTGTTTAAGAGACATTTATTAGTGGCATGCCTTCCTTATTAATACCAATTTCCTACTAAACATTTCTGAACGGGAATGGTTTTTGTTGCCTTCTTTTCACTGAGAAAGATGGTCTTGACAGGACATGAGTCACCTTTCACATGAGTCACCTTGATAACAAGGTGTTTGTTTAAAGATTTTATTTTATTATTTATTGATTACTTTTATTTTTGGCTGCATTGGGTCTTGCTGTGCACGGGCTTTTCTCTAGTAGAGACTGGGGGCTACTCTTTGTTGTGGTGGCTTCTCTCGTTGCAGAGCACGGGCTCTAGGCATGTGGGCTTCAGTAGTTGCAGCACATGGGCTCAGTAGTTGTGGCGCACAGGCTTAGCTGCTCTGCAGCATGTGGGATCTTCCTGGGCCAGGGCTTGAACCCATATCCCCTGCATTGGCAGGCAGATTCTTAACCACTGCCCCACCAGGGAAGCCCCAACAAGGTGTTCTTTTAATAGAAAAAGCAGCAGAGATTCAACCTAAATTGGACGACTGGCAGAATAGGTGCAATATACCACTCTATTGAGCTGTTTGAACTGAAGCAGAGATTTATCTCATAATCTCATCTAGAAAAAAAGTCATATTTAATATTTTTCTTTGGGCTTATAAACCATGTTTGACTTGAAAAGAAACTGAATTTTGTGGGATTTGGACTGAAAAGGATTTAAAAATTTTTACTGAGCTGACTCCCAATATTACTAGGGGTATTTTCTCTGGCCAAACTTAGGAATTTTGACAATCAATTTGACTCAGAAATATCATTTCAAATTTTTAAAAAATGCATTTTTCCTCTATTTAAAATCTTCTATTTTAAACTGAAAAAGCATATCAAAATAAAAGATCATTATTTCATGGAATGAACTTAAGCTTTTCACAAAACTTCTAATTTTTGGAAATCAAATTTTCATGTAAACAGAGGCCAAATCAGAAAATTGATTGAAAAATTTTTGCCTTGCTAATATTCTGAAATCTTTATATTTCACTTTGAACTCTGACTTAAATGAATAATTTTTATGTGTTTCATAATTCCAACCAAACTTAAACTGTCGACTTGCTATGCTGCTTTCTTGGTAAGCTTTTTAGTGTTACTTGTTTTAGTCATCAGATGTACTATCTACTTTTCATGTATAATAAAATAGGATTTTTAACATTAAATCAAGAAGCTTATATGATTGCATATTTGTTTAAAAGTCTGTCTTGAGTATATTAACTATTTTATCTCCCTGTGTTGGTTTCAGATAACTGAATTAGCAGGCTATACTGCTCGAGTATACAACATGTTTTGGGTCTTTGATGAAGTAAAAAGAGGCATTTATAAAAGAACTGCTGTCTTGCAAGAGTCTGAAAACCACAGCAAGAATGGAGCTAACATAGAATTACCCCTCAGTGAGACATTGGAAATCAAAGGTATTAAACTCAAATGTTTTTATGTTTTTTTTTCTATATTTAAGTGTTTATCAACAGAACCAGAGTTTTTTAGAAGATATCTTTGAGTAGATATAAAGAACCAACATTTAGTTATTTAAACAGTTACTCCTAAAGTTAGTGCTGCATTTTGAGGAGTAGCAACTAACATTACCATAAAAATATTATGCTACTTTTATTTAGGACAAAATGTCTAGAATTATTCTTGGAAACTGCACATATGGCAGAATGAATTGTTTGCTCTTAAAATTCAAATAACAGAATTAGAGCTAATGTCATATTGTTCTCCATTATTCTATCATTTGGTTTGGTTATTATAGTTTTAAAAATTGTATTTTTCTATGTCATAATTTACTTTTTGCAACACTGTTGTTTTTTATTTTCTGTAGGAAAGTTTAATTTAGAGAAATAAGTAGTTATAAACCAGAGTGGCTGGATTATACCAGATAGAGTTTAGCTTTGCTTTCATTATGATGTTAACATCATATTACTGTAAAATAATATTTCTGAGAAAAATTTTCCAAATAGATATGTCAAAATGTGCAAATTTACATTAGACTTTGCTTTAGATGTAGATATCTATATGTATATTTATTTCTATGATTTATTACTGTGAATTATCTTCGTAGTGAATTTATCTGTTATGCTGCATTATACTATTTTATTTAATTAGCAGTAACATATGATAGCTTTTGAAATTTAAACTGTTCCTTAACTTATAGGAAAAGTTATTGATGTGGATCATGGAATTATTTGTGAAAATGTTCCCATAATTACACCAACGGGAGAAGTGGTGGCTTCCAGGCTAAACTTCAAAGTAAGATGATATTCAAGAATCTTCTGATTGTTGCCAACACACTAATACAAAACAACTCAGAATTCATGTACCTTATGTTAAATACTTGGAGGAGCATATGGAAAGGAGGGGAATTCAAGAAAGGTATGCATAGTGGCTCAGTTACAGAAGCAGTTACTTCCTCAGAAAGCAGAGAGAAAGAGAAATTTGATCTACTGCTTTTTTGCCTGGTTGAAAATCAAAATTAGAGTACACTGAGAGCCTATACAAGGTAACTTTGGGAACAATAGGAAATTTCCTCAGAAATTAATATCTGGAAATAAATTTTAATTTTTTTCCTTATAGGAGTTACTTAAAAAATACAAGACTATGTTGTTACATATTTACTGAAATATGAGAGAAGAGGTCATCAGCAAGTTTACATTCTCTAAATTTAATTTATATTTTCAATAATCACATCTACTAAAAAAAAAACCAGAAGATTCATAAATTGGAATTTAGTTTTTAATTCTGTTGAGAATGATAGTTATTTGTTATTTAATATTCTGTCTTGATTACAAAAACTAAGGTACAAAAACAGCTAATAAATCTGAGGCCCTGATTTAAAGCATTGTAAAACTCAAGTGTACGTTTTGGAATTCAAGTACAGAAGAGTTTGCTCGTAAGTATAATGAAGTTATCTGTGCTTAGTTCAAACAATAACATGATTGGACTTGATAACAGAATTAGAAACATGACCATATATGTGCATTTAATGATTTTAATATGGACCTTAGTCTAGGTTTAATTATTAAAGATGTACTTGGAAATGCATAAGGCTGCTGGCAGAGGATGAGAAGTACTGAACAGGGGGAAATTCTTTGTTAATAAATGTAAGAGAAATTGTGTTTTAATTACAGTTTGGTTGGGCTCTATTTTTCCATTTATGAACCTACGGAGTAGCAGTGAGGTGCTAATGACGCAGCATAATCATAAGCAGACTTAAAATAAAGCCTTTGAAGAGGCCTACGTGGGATATTTAACTGTTTACTAATACTTTAGCAATTTATAATTTATGACTTTTGTATAGAGATTTTTCATCAGGTTAGGTTTCATAATATCAATTCTTGTTTCTCCATTTATTAAATAGAGGAAAAGTCTTGAATTCTGCCACCCACTAACTAAATACATTATTGTGGACACATCACACCCTTTCTGTGAAAAAATTCAGAGCTCAGTATATTTTTATATAAAATGAATTTTAAAATGCTTAATCTAGTGAAAGTGTCATAAATTTTGAGGTTCTACAAAGGTATATGTTAATATAATATACTTTTATGATAATTGTTTATATCTGAGTCAGACAGAGAGTATTATTTAAAGTATCAGGTTCCTAAAGTATAACAGAAAATTCTGTTTCCTCTGCATGGATTGATAAACAGGTTTCTAGAGGGAAATGTTCTCATTCTTATGTTAGCCTTTTGGAATTGAAAAACCATTTGCAGAAAAAAATTTCAGTAAATTCTTTTGCCTCACATTCACTGTTTACTAAACATCAGCAAACTTATGCTAAAAAATAATATGAATGTAGAAAAGTCTTCTATTACAACTAAAAATGTGTTAAATTTCTGAGAATTCCTAATAGAGAATGACCCTGTTAAATATTTTGTTTATATACCTTTTGCCATGGCACATATCTTTAAAAGAATCATTTGAAAACTATTTATGCTTCTACAAAATTAAACTTTCTTAATCCTCTCGCTACTGAAAGAACAAAGCAAATCATGAAAACAATTCTTTCTGGGTTCTTCCCAGGATTTTTTTGACTTTATTCTATCAAAATAGCATTTCAATTTGCCCACAATTAGGTAGAAAAAATATTTATAGTCAGATTTTATAGACTCAAGCTTGCTCCTGTCTTTTGTCCTTGTGGTAGCTATCTTTATTGCCTGGAATGCTCTTCTGCCAGATTTGACTCATTGCTTCTTGTCACCAGGCTAAGCCAAAATGTTATCGCCTCAAAGAGAACTTTCCTGACCACCTAATCAAAAGAAGCACCCCCACCCACCCTTCCCCACCAACCTCACAATGCCACCATCTTTCCCTAACATGTCTTCCTTTTTTGCTACCATAATAATATTTATGACTAGTTAACTTTTTGTTCATGTGCTTATTGCCATCTTTACCACTGAAATGTAAGCTCCATAAGAACAGGGACTTTGTCTTGGGCAGCACCGTATTCTCTGTGCCTCGAAGATTGTCAGACACGTGTAGATAATCAATCAATGTTTGCCGAGGAAATGTCTAATTACTTAGAATATGAATCTGAACCATTTTTGCTTTACATATATTTATTACATACATTCTTAGTTCTTTTATCTAACCTTCGAATCAACCCTTTTTTTCCTTCCCCTCCTCCCTTCCTCTCCTTACCACCTTCTTTTAACAAAAGGATTTTAGCTTATTTATACACAGCAAATGAGTAATGAATATACATGGAACTGGTTCCTTATACTGACATTATACAAGTAATATAGTGTTCTTTCACCTCTGAGTTTTCAACATGATGTATTCTACATCATGGACACTTAGATGTTTGTATCTCTACTGTACAAATCTACATCTATAGACATACTGTAAATTTCTATCTCTCATACTTTCAGGCTATATTCATTTTTTAATCACTGATTATAAAATATCATTTGTTCTTAGAAGAAAATCAGATTTTTTAATGATGTTCCCTTTTCTTCATCTTTACAATACCTTTTAAATACCATGCTGACAACTTCCTGATCCTATTGGGTGGAATGGGAACTCATGAAATTTAGTTGTTTAAATTTAAAAAGTAAATAAGATGAAAGATTCTAAGAGAATCATCCAATCAACAGTGGATAAATAACTTTTATGTGTGTGTGTGTGTGTATATATATATGTTTTAATTCATCCTTAGACATAAAACTAAATTACAGTCCTCTTGCTTGTCTCTGTCTTAATTTGGTAGACATATTTTCTCCATCTGTGAATAAAGCAAAATTAGAACCATTTTCTCCCTCTCATTATGAGCTTTTGTGATTTCTGTAACATTTCAGACTACTGA
Organism: Hippopotamus amphibius kiboko; assembly: GCF_030028045.1. Classification (NCBI taxonomy): domain Eukaryota; kingdom Metazoa; phylum Chordata; class Mammalia; order Artiodactyla; family Hippopotamidae; genus Hippopotamus; species Hippopotamus amphibius. The sequence goes on from NC_080197.1 coordinate 96,691,874, forward strand.
ATTAAACAACCCAGCTGGCTCTTAGAATAACTGTACTTTGTAGCTAGTTAACTCCAACTTACAAATACAACAAAGTTGTATTTTAACTCAAATAAATTTAATCAAATATTAATATAAGTGAAAGAAATTTAACCTATTTTAATTTAAATTAAATTTTTACAGTTTATTTGCACCTGGTTATGTTCCTACATATCTGTGTACTATATGATGACAAAACCTCAATGAAAATTTTGGGAAATCACTGTTCATTCCAAGATCCATTTTCTTTGGAGTTGGGTTATTTTATGATGCTTTTAGCTTCAGAGCATAGTCAAAAGTCAGATTTGATGTTCTCAATCTGATATATTTTTCTTTGATTCCTCGCCCATCCTAACTTATGTGTTTGAAAGTTTAAAAAAATAACTTTGAAATGATGCGTAATGAAACATATTGTAATTTCTAATTTTATTTCTTACCTTAGGTAGAAGAAGGAATGCATCTGTTGATAACTGGTCCCAATGGTTGTGGGAAAAGTTCTCTCTTCAGAATTTTAAGTGGGCTCTGGCCTGTGTATGAAGGAGTCCTATATAAACCACCTCCACAACATATGTTCTATATTCCACAAAGGTAGGTAAAGTTTCTTATATCACAGGGAACAATTTCCTTTTGCTTTTGAATTATCTTGATTCCTTAAGCTCTTCTGTAAGTAATCTTTAAGCATGTTTTTATTGAGAGAAGCTATTAAAGAAATAAAGATTATCCCCAAAAGTTTTATTACTGCTTTGATTATAATAATTTCCAGGACAATAACACTTCTTTTCATTTTCACATCTGTCTCATTGTAATGAACACTCAAAGACTATAGATGTTAGTCTCAAGAAATAGCAGGCTAGTCCAAAGAATAATATATTGCCTTAGATGTCAGATTATCTCTTCTCACAAAAAAATTAATAGTACTTGGATGGTATACTAGTTTGTCCATCAAGCTGCATACATTCATATGCTCTAAAATTGTTCACTTATGTTTCAAGAGCCTCTGTAAAATAATTTTTATCACAATTCTGCTATATGATTATTTAATGATTTGAAACTACCATAATTAAAAATATTTTACTCTGAGAATGAGTGTAAAAGTAAGCATAGAAATATTTAAAAGGAACTTTGTTTCTTCTGAAGTTTTTAGCCATCTTCCTTCATAACAATTTATAGATGTCTAAGCAGAAAGTTATACTTGAAAATTTGGAATATTCATGTGGATGAGAGAAAATGAAATTTAAAGAAGATACAGATCTCATGCTCATCTGATTTTTCCATCTGTCATCACCTTGTGTTAGGTTGACATCACAAAAGTATTCCTACTGTGTTAGAGACTATTCTGTGGAACCTAATAGAGCACCTATGCTGGAATTATATTACAAGAGCAAATATAAAAGTTACATAAAGTATGGTGCTATCACATCTCTCTTGCTCCTTTTGCTTTGTTAGAAACTGTTTGTACAGTTCTGCCCATTGGACTAATTTTTAGATCATATGTTGTTGTTATGCAGATGAGGCTTCGTGGGGCTTTTTCTTTAAAGTAAGACCTATCATAGTAGTAGGACACTATCTGAAGTGAAGAAAGGTAAAGAACTCTGTTGGCAGTAAGAAAATATTGGATGTGAGCAATGCTATGAATACTCATGTTTAACACAAAATAGATAACATCTCTGATACCAGAATCATTGTCTCTTTCTGTCTGTGCTTTAGAATCCTTTTGGGAAAACTTCTGGATCTGAAAACTAAATAATCTGCCAAAGTTTAGGTTTCAGACAGTAATGCATTAAGTAGACCAATTTAATTTCTTATTTAGGTTATAAAGCATAAAATCATGAGGAAAATATTCTGTTACATCATAGAATTCATTCTTTTAATGCAAATATAGTTATATACATAAATTTTATATTTTTAGCTCTGTTAGATTTCATTTATTGTATAGATACAATTCTTGGATATAGCTATAACCTGAGTAATAAAAGACATTTCCAAAACATAAGAAAGTGCATAATCAGCAAAGTCAAAATACTTTCCCAGACAAAAGCTGAGGGAATTCATCCCCATTAGACCTGCCTTACAAGAAATGCTGAAAGGAGTTCTTCAAATTAAAATGAAAGGATGTTAATTAGTAACATGAAAATATATGAAAATATACAACACTGGCAAAGGTAAATATATAGTCAAATTCATAACTCTAGTATTGAATTGTAATGGTGTGTTAACCATCTAACTCTCAGTATAAAGGTTAAAGGCCAAGACTAATAAAATAACTATAGCTAGTATAATTTATTAATGAATACATAATATAAAAAGAGGCAAATTGTGACATTAAAAACATAAAAGGGAGAGAGTAAAAGGGTAGAGCTTTTTTTTGAGGGGGGGGTGGCTAGAGGTTTTGTATGCAATTGAAGTTCAGTTGTTAACAGCATAAAACTTGTAAGATGTTTTATATACACCTCATAAGAACAACAAAGCAAAAACCTATAGTAGAGTCACAATAGATAAAGAGAAGGGAATCAGAGCATACCACTACAGAAAATCACCAATTCACAAAGGAAGGCTACATGAGAGGAAGAAAGAGGAACAAGAGACAAAACAAGCAGAAAACAATAAGATAGCATTAATAAGTCCTTACCTGTCAAAAACTAGTCTAAATGTAAGTATATTGACTTCTCCAATCAAAAGACATAGAATGGCTGGATGGATGAAAAAACAAGACCCAACTATATGCTGGCTACAAGACACTTCAGCTTTAAAAACCAAAAGAGAGCAGGGGTTTTCTAATATCAGAAAAATTAGATTTTAAACCAGAAATGCTAAAAAGAGACAAAGAGGGCCATTAAATAATGAAAATGGGGTCAATTCATCAAGAAGATGTAACTGTTGTAATATATGTACACTCAACATCAGAGCACCTTAATATATTAAGCAAATACTAACAAATCTAAAGGGAGATAAACAGCAGTACATTAACAGTTGGGGACTTCAGTACCCTACTTTCAACAGTGGGTCATCCAGACAGAAAATCAACAGGGAAAAATTGAACTTGAACCATACTTTAGATCAAATGGACTTAGTAGACATATACAGACATTCCATCCAATAGCAACAGAATACACTTCTCAATCATGCACAGAACATTCTCTAGGAATGTTATATGATAGGACACAAATAAGTCTTAGCAAATTGAAGAGGACTGAAATCATACCAAGTATTTTTCCCATTATAATGGTGTGAAACTTGAAATCAATAACAGGAGGAAAGGTGAAAATTTTACAAATATGTGGAAATTAAATAGCACACTCCTGAGCAACCAGTGGGTCAAAGAAGAAATCAAAAAAGAAATTAAAAAATATCTTGAAAGAAATGAAAATGGAAACTCAGAATGCAAAAACCTATGGGATGTGGCAACAGTAGTTCTGAGAGGAATATTTATAGCAATAAGTGCCTAAATTAAGAAAAACAAAAAAGAGATCTCGAGTAAAACTAACTTTACATCTCAAAGGAACTAGAAAAAGAAGAACAAAGTCCAACGTTTGCAGAAGGAAGGAAATAAAGAGCAGAAATAAATGAAATAGAGACCAGAAAAGCAATAGAAAAGATCAGTAAAACTAAGAACTGATTATTTGTAAAGATAATATTGGTGAGCCTTTAGCTGGACTAACAAAGAGAAAAACAAAAAGAATAAATAAAATCAGAAAGAAAAGAGGGGGCATTACAACTGTTACCACAGCAATACATAGGATCATGAGACTACTATGAACAATCATATGCCAAAAAACTAGAAATCTAGAAGAAATGGATAAATGCTTAGAAACATACAATTTACCAAGACTGAATCATGAAGAAGTAAAAAATATCAATAACAAGTAAGGAGATTGAATCAGTAATCTAAAATCTCCCCAAAAGTTGGTTTCACTGGTGAATTCTAACAAACATTTAAAGAAGAATTAATAACAATCTTCTCAAACTCTTCAAAAAATTGAAGAGGAGGGAATACTTCCAGACTCATTTTATGAGATCAGCATTACCCTAATACTGAAGCCACTTTAGGGCACTACAAGATAAGAAAACCACAGACCAAAATCCCTGATGAATACAGATGCAAAACTTCTTAACAAAATATTAGCAAACTGAATTTCACAACCATTAAAAGAAACATACCATGGTCAATTGGGATTTATCCCTGGAATGCAAAGATGGTTCAACATTGCAAATCAATAAATATGATACACCACATTAATAGAATGTAAAACAAATATCATATGATCATCTCAATAGATGCAGAAAAAGCATTTGACAAAATGCAACATCCTTTCATAATAAAAACTCTCAACAAACTAGGTATAGGAGGAACATACTTCAACATAATAAAGGCCACATATGACAAACTCAGAGTTAATATCACATTCAATTGTGAAAGATTGAAAGCTTTCCCTCTAAGATCAGGAACAAGACAAGCGTGCCCACTCTGACCATTCTCATTAAACAAAGTACTGGAAATCTTAAATAGAGCAATCAGGAAAGATAAAGAAATAAAAAGCATTCAAATCAGAAGGAGAGAAGTGAAATTGTCTTTGTTTGCAAGTAATATCTTACATGTAGAAAATCCTAAAGACTTCACAAAAAACATTTAAAACAAATCAATGAATTCAGTAAAATTGAAGGATACAAAATCATCATACTGAAATCAGTTGTCTTCTATACACTAATAACAAACTATCTGAAAAAGAAATAAAGAAAAAAATCTACTCCATTTACAGTAGCCTCAAAAACAATAAAGTACTTAGGAATAAATTTAACCAAGGAAGTGAAAGATTATACACTGAAAACTATAAGACTTTGAGAAAACAAACAAATGGAAAGATATCCCATGTTCATGAATTGAAATACTTAATATTATTAAATGTCCATACTGCACTAAGCCATCTGTAGATTCAATGCAATTCCTATCAAAATTCCAATGGTATTTTCCACAGAAATAGAAAAAACAATCCTAAAATTTTTGTGGAAATACAAAAGACCCTGAATAGCCAAAGCAAACATGAGAAAGAAGAACATGGCTAGAGGCATCACAATTCCTGTTTTCAAACTCTGTGACAAAGCTATAGGCATCAAAACAGTATGCTGCTAGTATAAAAATAGACATTAACCAATGGAACAGAATGGAGGGCCCAGAAATAAATGCCTGCGTATGGTCAATATTTGCCAGGAGAGTCAAGACTACTCAAGGATAGTCTCTTCAATAAATGGTATTGGCAAAATTGGATAACCACATACAGAAAAGTGAAATTGGACTTTTCCTGTCTTAACTCACAAAAATGAACTTGAAATGGATTAAAGACCTAAATGTAAGACCAGCAACCATAAAACTCTTAGAAGAAAACATAGGAAAAACTCCTTAATATTGATGTGGGCAATGATTTTTTGGATATGACACCAAAAGCACAAGCAGTAAAAGCAAAAATCAGTAGGTGGAACCATGTCAAACTGAAAATCTTCTACACAGTGAAGGAAAACATCAACAAAATGAAACGCCAACCTATGGAATGGGAGGAAATATTTGCAAATCTTGCATCCGATAAGAGGTTAATACCCACAATATATAAGGAGCTTGTACAACTCAACAGGAAAACAAACAAACAAACGACACAATTTAAAAATGGGCAGAAGATCTGAATAGACATTTTTCCAAAGAAGATATACAGATTATCCAACAGGTACATGAAAAGGTGCTCAACGTCACTAATCATCAGGGAAATGCAAGTCAAAACCACAATGAGATATCACCTCACACCTGTCAGATGGCTGATCTCAAAAGATAAGAAATAACAAGTGTTGGCAAGGTTGTGGAGAAAAGGGAACCCCTATGCACTCCTGGGGAGAATGTAAGTTGGTGGAGTCACTATGGAAAAGAGTATGGAGGTTCCTCAAAAAATTAAAAATAGAACTACTGTATGATCTGCACTCCCATGTTCATTGAGGCATTATTCACAATAGCCAAGATATGAAAACAACCTGTCTGTCAACAGATGAATAGAAAGAGATGTGGTATGTATGTATGTATGTGTATACAATGGAATATTCTTCAGGTGTGAAAAAGGAAATCTTGCTGTTTGTGACAACATAAATAAGTCTGACAGAGAAAGATAAATATTGTATTGATATCACCTATATGTGGAAACTAAAAGAGCTGAACTTGTAGAAACAGAGTAGAATGGTGGTTACCAGGGGCTGGAGCATCGGGGGAATGGGGAGATGTCGGTCCAGAGTATAAACATACAGTTAGAAGTTGAAAAAGTTCAGGAAATTTAATATACACCATTGTGATTAGAGGTAGCAATAAGACATATACTGGAAGTTGTTAAGAAAGTAGACCTTCAGTGTTCTCACCACAAAAGGAAGTGGTAATTATGTGATTAATAGAAGTGTCAAGTAACACTATAGTGATAATTATTTTCTATATGTAAGTGTATCAAATCAACATGTTTATAAGTTGAACTTATGCAATGCTTTATGTCAATTTTATCTCAATAAGCCTGGAAAAAATATCACTGAGCTGTACACTTAAAAATGGTTAATATGGTAAATTTTATGTGTATTTCACCAAAATTTTTAAAAGTGGGAAAAAAAGAAAAAAAGTGCATAAATTCCAGTCTTTGCCCTCAGGAGACCTAACTATGTTATTTTGCAACAAACGTAAATCACTAGGAAACTTTTTCTTAGTTATGAAATTTATTGTTGCCTAGGCAAAAAGTCAGCTACAACTTAGTTAAAAATGAGAATGAAAGTCTATTTTATAAGGCTAAATTTTTTTTAATAATTAATGTTAAAAGTCATTTTATCTTGATTATAAAGCTTCTAAAAACATGAAAATTTGTATTTATGTTTAAAATCCTATAGGACAAATATCTTGCAAAAGAGCATAGAATTTATTTAAATGTATACATAAACTGAGAGCCTAAATGTAGTATTTACGTCTACTGATGTTTTCAAAAAAGTTTGAAAATAATCTTATGAGTCTTCATGACTTAAAAGAAAGCTGCTGCATAGATGGGAGGGGAGTTTGGGGGAGAATGGATATATGCATATGTATGGCTGAGTCGATTTGCTGTGCACCTGAAACTCTCACAACGTTGTTAATTGGCTATATGCCAATATAAAATAAAAAGCTCTAAAAAAAAAAAAAGAAAGCTGCTACAATATATTTCAAAATATGTCAGCAGCATTAAATTATAGCAATAAGATATAGGTTAAGTACTAGTGTGGCAGAAAAAAAACCTGTAAATTGAATATAGAGTTGAGTGTTATGTACCTACAGAATAAACTTCATAAGTCACAAACAGACCTTTATAATAATCCCCCTGTTTTCACTTTTTGTGATTGAAAGAATTCTTGGTAGGGGATCAGTCTCTTTATGCAGTGATCAAAGGTAAATTAACTGTTATTTTGGTGGGGAAAAAGGAGTGGGTTTTGTTAAAGTGGATTTCTAATAATGTAATGTAGTGTACAGAAAAAAATAGAGGGAAAGAAATGTTCTGATGAAGTATATTGGGACTTATTTTTTTCTAATGAAATCTTCAGAGAATTTGAAGAGCTGCTGTGGCTCAGCAGTTTTGCAAGTTGGGAAACCTGAATTCCTGAGACATTGTGAAATCACCTCAATATTTTCCCAGTTAATGTCTTCTGATATGTCAGCAATGTTAATAATGAAAACCAGATAAAAGAAAATCTGGGCCATGGTTCAAGAACACAAATAAAAATTTTTGCTAGATAAATTAATTTCAAAACAGCATCCTCTCATCCCATATTCATTAATGATTGGATATGATAACTACTGGAACATTTGGTAAGTTTCAGCAGATACTTTTCATCTAAAATGTAGATTTAGCCACTCTAAATCTGTGGGACTGTAGATGGTAAAATGCTTAGTTTTGCTGAGGTAGTACTTAAACTATTTTGGCAATTTTAGGCTGAGACTGAATTTCCTGAGCAATGTGACTGTACTCTTTAAAGTGATCATTGAAACTCATTGTTCCCTACGATATTAGCCGTCAGACCCTCAGGAAAATTCTTACACTTGAATACAGATCCTGAATTTCTTTTGTCAGTTCTTGGTGCACTTTCTCTCTCTTCTCAACCATTTAAAGATCGAATTATGATCTCCTGCTCTAGCTTTCACTAATCCACAAATTTATGGCTCATTATTCATTTAGTAATTCCCTAGTACATCTCCGTCTTCAGCCACTAAATACTCTGAAGCCCAATCCTTTTATTTAAATTAATTAATTTATTTATTGGCTGCATTGGGCCTTCGTTGCTGCTTGTGGGCTTTCTCTAGTTGCGGTGAGTGGGGCTTCTCTTGTGGAGCACAGGTTCTAGGTGTGCAGGCTTCAGTAGTTGTGGCACATGGGCTCAGTAGTTGTGGCTCATAGGCTTAGTTGCTCCGCGGCATGTGGGATCTTCCCAGACCAGGGCTCAAACCTGTGTCCCCTGCATTGGCAGGCAGATTCTTAACCACTGTGCCACCAGGGAAGCCCCCTGAAGCCCAATCTTTAATTTGCTTAGTTCACTTGCTAACAAAATACTATTATATGCTAACACTTACTAAAATAGAAAATTGAAACATTTGGTGGGGGTTGGGGAAACAGAGTGAAGGAGATGAAGGGAAGGAGGGAAGAAGGAAAAAAAGAAGACAGGGATGGAGGGTGGAAGGGAGGGCAGGAAGTAAGACAGAAGATAATAGGTATTTACTAACAAAAAGGCAGCAAATCTTGGGTTCCTTTGTACTACCCTTTTTTTTTTTTAATTCTCCAAGGTATCGTTTGTATACATCACATATTTCTCCCCAGCAACAGTCTCCAGTTTGTCAACAACCCACCATGTAATTCTGTTCTCAAAGCGCCTGCTGTCACTACCCTTTCTTGGTAGAAAATACCTAGGGACAGGTATTTTAACCATAATCTTACTACTGTAAACATTATACTCAAATACTTACACCAAGGCCAACAGGTCTAAAATAGATTCAGTCTTCCCACAGTTTTGCATGAAAAGATAATTTGTACACATTTCTGTCCATACTTGACTTTGGGGCCTGAGAAGTAAAAGGTTAAAAAATTGAAAGGATTATAAGGATTGAATTAAATTTGACTAAACATTTTTTAAAAGAATAAGAAAAAAAAAAAAGAAAACATGGGGGTGGAATAGTAGGGATATTGTACTTCGTATCTTGGGAAAATTGCTGTACTTTATTCTGTCAATGCTCTACTGTTTTTCTTTTGTTTTGTTTCTAATCAGTGTTTATTAAAGCCCTGCTATAAGATTCTTTAGAGGACAGTGAATAAAGAAAGAAACAGTCACTCTCAATACGTGCTTGTGTCTAATTTGGTTATAAACAAAAACATGCAACTAACTCCTATAAAAGCCAGAATAAAAGCCTCAAGAAAGGCAGGAAACGCTATAGAAATATTCAAAATGAGAAAAAATATTGTAGAAAAGTGTCATTTGACCTGGGTTTTGAAAGTTAGAATTTTAACAGTTGTCATAAATTGGTTGTTTCTCAAATGTCTAAGTAGATCAGAAATGCCACAGATTCAAGTAAGCATGAGTTTTTTGTTTTTGTTTTTTGGATACTTCTAAACAGGGCTGTCCTATCCACCCTCCTCCTATTACACCAAGCTGAGGAAACCAAGTATTTATTGTTAATATTATGCCATTGGTACATACTGAAAATAATAGCATCCATCCCCCTAGGTACTTAAGCGTTGCTAAGATATTCATTCACCTAAGTTCTCTGAATTACTTTTTAAAGTTCTCTAGTGCTTTGAGGGTCTGCCATTTCCTTAGTTTCCACCTAAGAAGCTTATCTTTTTTCTTTTATTGGAATATAATTGCTTTACACTCTTGTACCAGTTTTTAAGGTACACCAAAGTCAATCAGCTATATTTATACACATATCCCCACATTCCCTCCCTCTCTCGACTCCCCCCCCATGCTCCCCGTCCCAGCCCTCTAGGACATCATCCATCATTGAGTTGATCTCCCTTTGCTATATAGCAACTTCCCACTGGCTGTCTATTTTACAGTTGGTAGTATATATATGTCTATGCTACTCTCTCACTTCATCCCAGCTTCCCCTTCACCCCCTGCCCCCCCCCAACCTTATGTCCTCCAGTCCATTCTCTGCATCTGCATCCTTATTCTTGTCTTCTCACTGGGTTCATCAGTACCATTTTTTTTTTTTTAGATTCCGTATATATGAGTTAGCATACAATATTTGTTTCTCTCTTTCTGGCTTACTTTACTCTGTGTGACAGACTCTAGGTCTATCCACCTCATTACATATAGCTCCATCTCATTCCTTTTTATAGCTGAGTAATATTCCATTGTATATATATATATGCTACATCTTCTTTATCCATTCATTTGTTGATGGGCATTTAGGTTGCTTTCATGTCCTGGCTATTGTAAATAGTGCTGCAATAAACATTATGGTACATGTTTCTTTTGGGATTATGGTTTTCTCTGGGTATATGCCCAGTAGTGGGATTACTGGATCATATGGAAGTTCTATTTGTAGTTTTTTAAGGAAGCTCCAAACTGTTTTCCATAGTGGCTGTATCAACTTACATTCCCACCAACAGTGCAGGAGAGTTCCCTTTTCTCCACACCCTCTCCAACATTTGTTGTTTCTAGATTTTTTGATGATGGCCATTCTGACTGGCGTGAGATGATACCTCTTTGTGGCTTTGACTTGCATTTCTCTGATGATTAGTGAAGTTGAGCATCTTTTCATGTGTTTGATGGCCATCTGTATGTCTTCTTTGGAGAAATGTCTATTTAGGTCTTCCGTCCATTTGTGGATTGGGTTATTTGCTTTTTTGGTATGAAGCTGCATGAGCTGCTTGTATATTTTGGAGGTTAATCCTTTGTCCGTTGTTTCATAGGCAACTATTTTTTCCCATTCTGAGGGTTGCCTTCTTGTCTTGTTTATGGTTTCTTTTGCTGTGCAAAAGCTTTTAAGTTTCGTGAGGTCCCATTTGTTTATTCTTGATTTTATTTCCATGATTCTAGGAGGTGGGTCCAAAAGGATCTTGCTTTGATGGATGTCACAGAGTGTTCTGCCTACGTTTTCCTCTAGGAGTTTTATAGTGTCTGGCCTTCCATGTAGGTCTTTAATCCATTTGGAGTTTATTTTTGTGTATGGTGTTAGGAAGTGTTCTAATTTCATTCTTTTCCATGTAGCTGTCCAATTTTCCCAGCACCACTTATTGAAGAGGCTGTCTTTTTTCCATTGTATATTCTTGCCTCCTTTGACAAAGATAAGCTGCCCATATGTGCTTGGGCTTACCTCTGAGTTCTCTGTTCTGTTCCATTGATCTTCCATTCTGTTTTTGTGCCAGTACCATACTGTCTTGATCACTATGGCCTTGTAGTATAGTTTGAAGTCAGGAAGCCTGATTCCACCAAACTCCATTTTTCCTTCTCAAGATTGCTTTGGCTATTCGGGGTCTTTTGCATTTCCATACAAATCGTAAGATTTCTTGTTCTAGTTCTGTGAAAAATGCCATTGGTAATTTGATCAGGTTTGCATTGAATCTGTAAATTGCTTTGGGTAGAACAGTCATTTTCACAGTGTTGATTCTTCCAATCCAAGAACATGGGATGTCCCTCCATCTGTTTGTGTCATCTTTGATTTCTTTCATCAGTGTCTTAAGGTTTTCTGCATACAGATCTTTTGCCTCCTTAGGCAGGTTTATTCCTAGGTATTTTATTCTTTTTGTTGCAATGGTGAATGGGAGAGTTTCCTTAATTTCTCTTTCTGCTCTTCCATTGTTAGTGTATAGGAATGCAAGAGATTTCTGTGCATTAATTTTGTATCCTACTACTTTACTAAACTCATCAATGAGTGCTAGCAGTTTTTTGGTAGAGTCTTTAGGGTTTTCTATCTATAATATCATGTCATCTGCAAAGAGTGACAGTTTTACTTCTTTTCCAATTTGGATTCCTTTTATTTCATTTTCTTCTCTGATTGCTGTGGCTAAAACTTCCAAAACTATGTTGAATAATAATGGTGAGAGTGGACACCCTTGTCTTGTTCCTGTTCTTAGAGGGAATGCTTCCAGTTTTTCCCCATTGAGAATGATGTTGGCTTTTGATTTCTCATATATGGCTTTTATTATGTTGAGGTAATTTCCTTCTATGCCCATTTTCTGGAGAATTTTTATCATAAATGGGTGTTGAATTTTGTCAAAAGCTTTTTCTGCATCTATTGAGATTATCATATGGTTTTTATCCTTCAATTTGTTGATATGATGTATCACGTTGATTGATTTGCGTATATTGAAGAATCCTTGCATCCCAGGGATAAACCCCACTTGATCATGGTGTATGATTTTTTTTATGTGCTGTTGGATTCTGTTAGCTAGTATTTTGCTGAGGATTTTTGCATCTATATTCATCAGTGATATTGGCCTGTAATTTTCTTTTTTTGTGACATCTTTGCCTGGTTTTGGTATCAGGGTGATGGTGGCCTCGTAGAATGAGTTTGGGAGTGTTCCTCCTTCTGCTATATTTTGGAAGAGTTTGAGAAGGATAGGTGTTAGCTCTTCTCTAAATGTTTGATAGAATTCACCTGTGAATCCATCTGGCCCTGGGCTTTTGTGTGTTGGGAGATTTTTAATCACAGCCTCAATTTCTGTACATGTGGTTGGTCTGTTCATAGTTTCTATTTCTTCCTGGTTCAGTCTTGGAAGACTGTATTTTTCTAAGAATTTATCCATTTCTTCTAGGTCATCCAATTTATTGGCATATAGTTGCTTGCAGTAGTCTCTCATGATCTTTTGTATTTCTGTGGTGTCTGTTGTTACTTCTCCTTTTTCATTTCTAATTCTGTTGATTTGCATCTTCTCCCTTTTTTCCTGATGAGGCTGGCTAATGGTTTATCAATTTTGTTAATCTTCTCAAAGAACCAGCTTTTAGTTTCATTAATATTTGCTATTGCTTCCTTCCTTTCTTTTTCATTTATTTCTGATCTGATCTTTATGGTTTCTTTCCTTCTGCTCAGTTTGGGGTTTCTTTGTTCTTCTTTCTCTAATTGTTTTAGGTGTAAGGTTAGGTTGTTTATTCTATATTTTTCTTGTTTGTTAAGGTAGGACTGTATTGCTATAAACTTCCCTCTTAAAACTGCTTTTGCTGCATCCCATAGATTTTGGGTTGTTATGTTTTCATTGTCATTTGATTCTAGATATTTTTTGATTTCCTCTTTGATTTCTTTATGATTTCTTGGTTGTTTAATAGTGAATTGTTTACCCTCCATGTGTTTGTATTTTTTGCAGTTTTTTTTCCTGTAATTGATATCTAGTCTCATGGCGTTGTGGTCAGAGAAGATGCTTGATATGATTTCAATTTTCTTGAATTTACTGAGGTTTGATTTGTGACCCAAGATCTGATCTATCCTAGAAAATGTTCCATGTGCACTTGAGAAGAAAGTGTATTCTGTCGTTTTTGGATGGAATGTCCTATAAATATCAATTAAGTCAAGATGGTCTAATGTGTCATTTAAAGCTTGTGTGTCTTTATTGATTTTCTGTTTGGATGATCTGTCCATTGATGTAAGTGGGGTGTTCAAGTCTCCTGCTATTATTGTGTTACTATCAATTTCCCTTTTATGGCTATTAGCATTTGCCTTATGTATTGAGGTGCTCCTATGTTGGGGGCATAGATATTTACCATTGTGATATGTTCTTCTTGGATGGATCCCTTGATCATTATGTAGCATCCTTCCTTGTCTCTTGTAATAGTCTTTACTTTCAAGTCTAATTTGTCTGATATGAGTATTGCTACTCCAGCTTTCTTTTGACTTCCATTTGCATGGAATATCTTTTTCCATCCCTTTACTTTCAGTCTATATGTTATCCCTTGGTCTGAAGTGGGTTTCTTGTAGGCAACATATAGAGTCTTGTTTTTGTATCCATTCAGCCAGTCTGTGTCTTTTGGTTGGAGCATTTAATCCATTTACATTTAAGGTGAGTATTGACATGTGTGTTCCTATTACCATTTTCTTAATTATTTTGGGTTTGTTTTTGTAGGTGTTTTCCTTCTCTTGTGTTTCCTAGTTGGAGAATTTTCTTAAGCAATTGTTGTAAGGCTGGTTTGGTGGTGCTGAATTCTCTTAACTTTTGCTTGTCTGGAAAGCTTTTCATTTCTCCATTGGATCTGAATGAGATTCTTTCTGGGTAGAGTATCCTTGGCTGTAGGTTTCTCTCTTTCAGGACATTCAGTATATCCTGCCATTCCCTTCTGGCCTGCAGAGTTTCTGTAGAAAGGTCAGCTGTTATCCTGATGGGTTTTCCCTTATATGTTATTTGTTGCTTTTCTCTTGCTGCTTTTAATATTTTTTCTTTGTGTTTAATTGTTGTTAGTTTGATTAATATGTGCCTTGGTGTATTTCTCCTTGGGTTTATTCTGTATGGGACTCTCTGTGCTTCTTGGACTTGGTTAATTATTTCCTTTCCCATGTTGGGGAAGTTTTCCACTGTAACCTCTTCAAATATTTTCTCAGACCCTTTCTTTTTTTCTTCTTCTGGGATACGTATAATTCGAATGTTGGTGCACTTAATGTTATCACTGAGGTCTCTGAGGCTGTCTTCTATTCTTTTCATTCTTTTTTCTTTTTCCTGCTCTGTGGCGTTTATTTCCCCCATTCTATCTTCCAACTCACTTACTCATTCTTCTGCCTTAATTATTCTGCTGTTTATACTATCTAGAGTATTTTTAATTTCAGTTATTTTGTTGTCCATTGCTACTTGTTCTTTAGTTCTTCTGAGTCCTTATTAACTGTTTCTTGTATTTTCTGTATTTTGTTATTGAGATTTTGTATCAGTTTTACTGTCATTACTCTGAATTCTTTTTCAGGCATTTTTCCTATTTCCTCTTCATTTATTTGGTCTTGTGGGTTTTTTTCCTGCTCCTTTGCCTGCATGGTGTTTCTTTGTTTTCTCATGGTAGTCCAAACTTCAGGGGTTGCTTGTCCTGGCAATAGAGGGGTTTAAAGAAGACTGTCCAAGCCCCAGACTAATGGCAGAGTGTTGAGTCAAACAGATACTAAGTCTAGGAAACACATTCATGTATAAGACACACAATTACTGGATCCAATAGAACATAAGGCACTAGAAAAACCTGACAGAAGAACCCCAGTATGCTATCAGACATTCAAAGAAGAAACCAACAGAAATTCAAAACCAAAACAGAACAAAACAGAAACAAAAGCAAAAACAAACAAACAAACAAATAACACCATACACACACAAACACAAATCCAGGGAGATATTGAAAGCTAGGATCAAATATAGAAAAGAGCTAGAGTACCATCAGACAGACTGGAGATTCTCAGAATGAAATTAGACAATCATACTAAGAACTAAAATAAAGACAAAACTTAATAATGATACCAAGGTGGTGCATCATCTGGAGAATAGAGCAAGGAGTCTAAGCAGATCAATAATGTTGCTTATAAGTATATTAAGATAAAATAAACTAAAAAAGGATAGAAGACAGGGCAACAGAAGAGCATAGTAGACTGGAAATATGAAAATAAAAAGAAAGAAATAGAAATGTATAAAAGATAGAGATGAAAAGAAGGTAGGAGAGATATATAGTCTGCACTACAAAAAACTTAGCTAGAAATAGAAGTATATAAAAAGGCTAAAAATAAAAATAGAATAAAAAAATATGTTATAAAACTTGTAGATCCCTTAGGACTAAGATTGTATTTAGTAAAGAAAAAGAAAAAGAAAAAAAAAAACTAGAACTGACCACAGAATGGACCAGTTCAATAGAATTAATACTAATATTTCTGTTTGCTTGGAGTCTCAGCTGTAAGTGTCCTTCTACCTGCCTTGGGTTTTTTGTATTTTTCTGCAACCAGCAGAGCTTCCATTATTGTTCATCTGTAAGTGCTGGTGTGTGGGGAGGGAGAGGGTGCAATAGTGGCTCCTTCCCCTGGGAGTGAGTGAGCAGTGGCACACTGTCTGGGTCACTTCGTTTCATCGTTTCAGTCGGGCGTGGAGGTGCCTGTTGCAGAGGGACACCAGTGGCTCAGGTGTAAACAGAATGTCTCAGAGTTGGGCCTCTCTCTGGGCTTTTTTGCTCTCAGCTGCAGGCGCTCTAAGCCAGCCCCGCCTGAGGGCCTGAGGGCCTTTGTTATCCCTGAGTGCCTTAGTTTGGCCCACAGGGGTCCTTCCTCTGCCCATTGCAGGTGCCGAAAGAGAGAGAGAGAGGCTTTGCCTGCGGCTCCTCCCCCCTGCCCGTGAGCCAGGAGCATCCAGCTGCCATCATGGCCCAGCAGCTCTCAGGGGCAGGTACTCCTCGCAGCAGACCTCTTCCCTCCTGTCCTCTTGGTCTGTCTCCCTGCTGGCAACAATATTTCTCACCCTGAACCAGTTCTCCAGTTCCCACACTCCCGCTCCCAAGCCCCCTGTTCAGCTGTGAATCGACGTCTCAGTCCGGGAATGCTGAGCCGTGGTGCGGACCCTCCGTGTGTTTCTCACTCCCTCCTGTCTGCCACAGCTCAGCCGCTTCACCCTCTTTGAGCTGTCATAGATGCCTCCCTACCGGTTATGTTGGGATCTTTGCAGTCCTTTCTGGTGTCCGAGGTCTGCTGGTGTTCAGTTGGTTCTCTGTGGGAGTTATTGCGTCTTTTGGTGCATTCCCAATGCATCTATGGAGAGGGATGCATTCCACATCCCTCTACTTCGCCGCCATCTTTTCCCCTCCCACTCATATCTTTTTGAATAAATGACATAGTCTTAACAAATTAAATTTTACTCTATTAATGCTTCTTGGAAAACAGCAAAAGAAGATAATAACTTGTTTCTACAACACATTTTTTTGTCAGAAGATATTCTAAAATTATAAATAACATATTAATCAGCTCAGTATTTGTTTACTAACTACTTCATTCACAGGGTAGTATATTCAAGTATCATCTTACTTAATATTCTAGACTAAATGTAAATGCTGCTTAAGAGATAAAGTAGTTATGAATCATAGCTTTAAATTAAATACAACATTAAAATCCTAAATTTGGTTGTGCACAGGAATAATAGCATGACTAGTGAGATTGTACGGAGAATTAAATATAGATGACAATACTTCTATTTTTTTTTAAACTCACACCATCCACTGTTTTATTTTATTTTATTTTTATTTTTAAAATTTTTGGCTGCATTAGGTCTTTGTTGCTGCACATGGGCTCTTTCTAGTTGCAGCGAGTGGGGGCTACTCTTCATTGTGGTTTACAGGCTTCTCAGTGCTGTGTCTTCTCTTGTTTCAGAGCACCGGCTCTAGGCTTGTAGGCTTCAGTAGTTGTAGTATGTGGGCTTAGTAGTTGCAACAGCAGGCCCTAGAGCATGCGGGCTTCAGTAGTTGTGGCATGTGGGCTAAGTAGTTGTGGCTTGCAGGCTCTAGAATGCAGGCTCAGTAGTTGTGGCACACGGGCTAAGCTGCTCTGAGGCACGTGGGAGCTTCCCAGACCAGGGATCAGCAGATACTTAATCACTGCGCCACCAGGGAAGTCCCTACTTCTGTCTTCTAACATATGAACAGTACCTATTGATTATGCTCTGCTAAGTCATGCTAAATAGAATATTTTAAAAGATTAAATTTGAGTTCAAAGGGATTCTAAACTTTAATACTTAGAGTTGCACAGCAGTTTAAAGCCAAGGTCAGAATTCACCAGATCTTTGGATACAGATCCTCTGTATTCACTTCCTCTTATTTCAGGTTAATAAAATAATCATATTAGAAACATATATCTCTGTTTGAAAAAAAAAAAACCTACTTTTTGACCTTAAATATTTTCTCAATCTTAATTAATCTTAATAAAATAAAAAGCTTCTCTAGCACTGTCCCAAATTTATGGGGAATAACAAACCATCATTCTTTTATAGCCTGCAATCACTTTCAAAAATTTCTGTATTCTTCAACTGCTTTTCTTAGAAGAGCTTATGAAATATCTCTTAGAAGTGCAAACATTTAAACAGTATTTTCTTTGATGGCATTTCCACTCATACCTTTAATGATATAGATTATGTATTTTTAAAATAAAGGGAATTAATATTTTTATTTTGATAATCTTATGACCTCTTAAGATAATTGGTGAATCCTAGGGCATCTTGAGCAAGGGCTGAGCATCTCTGGTCTATTACTGTTAACACAAGCAATTACTATGTATTAGTCACTGTTCTACATATATTACGTTTCTAATTTTTCTGTAAGACAACCTATAAAGTTGGTGTTAGTATCCCTATTTTTATAAATGAGAAAACTTGGAGAAGATGAAGTCATTCCACTGATAAATTTTAGAGCCAGTATTTGAACTTAGGTATGTCTGACTCTAAAGTCACTTTGTCTTTAAAGTCCCCCACTAGCAGCAGGGGATATGTTTCTGAAAAATTAGTACTCTCCTGCCTGCCCTTGAAAGTATCACCAGTTAAGGTTGTTTGCATGGTATGCTGAATCTGTACTAATATCAAGCTATTGTTTGGGAGCAGACGTCCTTATAATGCTCGGGTACAGGGCAATCCAAGCCAATATTAGCACGAAGTTTAGCACAGATACTTGGCTGTTATTCATTTGTGTTAATGTGAAAGAAGCTATATTCCTGTATAAAAGTAAAATTCATTTAAACTATGTTCAAATCATTTTCAAATTAGACTATGTTCTCTATTCTTTCCTATTCTGAAATCCATTTCTCTATAAAATATAAAATAATCTCTCAAAAATATACCCTTAGTTTTAAATCAGACTTCTTGCAGAAATATAAAATAAGCAAATCTTAAATTTTATGATGCATTATGGCATAAAAAATTATTATTTACCCTTTATGTTGTCAAAAAAAGAGATTATCTTCTGCAAGACTCTGTTTTGTTTTAGGAAGTTCAGCAGAATGGACAGAATGCTTAAATAATACCAGTAACAGCAGCATTGCCACAACTATACGGTGTGCTAAGAAGTGCCTGTGTCAAATGTTTTGTAGATATTTTAAAATATGAACTTTCTTTTGTGTTGTTACTTTATGATTGCTTTCCAAATCCAGGAATTCCCCTTTGGAGGGATACGAGAACAATGTTATATAACAACTTTGTTTAATCCACATGTTTAAAACTAGATAATGACTACTAAGCAACCAGAAAGCAAATGAGAACAGAAAGGAGGTTAGAAGACCTAATTTGCCTTCTTTCTCCATGGAAGAGTCAGTAAAGAATTTTCGGTGTGATCCTTACTTTTCTTCTTTTTGTCTAAGATCTCAGATTAAAAACTGAGGGTGTGAAAAGGAGCTATGTAAATATATGGGGTAGTGCTAGTTTAGATATCTTGATCATTGTTTTCTGTTGAGTCTCTAGCTTTTGGACTTTTTGATTCTTTTAATGAATCTGTAGGTGCCAAAACAAGATAGGGAGAGCCTCTGAAGGACAAGGAGTGTATTTATTTAAGTAAGATGCAGGCTAGCCTCAGGGGAATGTTGGTCTGAAAGGGCACTGAAGTAAAGGGAAAATATAATTGGTTTAATCCAGGCATACTCATGGAACCCCATACCTAAATACACTGGTCTTGTTGCCCCCAAATTAGACAAATCTGGACTTAGGGGAGGGGTTGTTACTGGAACAGATTTTGCACTTTTTGAGTCAATGTTGAACAAATCATTGTAGAATATAAGCTAGAAAGCACATCTGCATGTCTCTATACAGCACTGGGGGTATTCTACTAAATCTATAGTGTGCCTATTGGCCTATTGTAACTGTGCAGTGAATGTCTGCTGAATGATTTAATAAGTGAATGAATGAACATCTCCAGTGATTTGGTTTTTACTGCCAAATTGGTCTGGCTTCTTATACTATTTAGGAAGCAAACTATATATTTGGTTGCTTGCACTAGATGTGTCAGAAAATCTTTATGATGGTGATAAATATTTGTCACTTAACATGTCTTTTTTAAAAGAAATTATTTTAGCTGTGAGTAAGGCTCAGCAGTATTGCTATAGCTAATTCACTTCTATTCCTTTGCTTTCTGACTGTTAGATTCAAATCAAGTAAACTTTGCATAAATATCTTTGGGCAGCTGGCTCACAGAATTATAAACTGTACATTTTAGTACCTCATGTGTATTAATTGGTACAGTTCAGTTTTTTAAAATCTCTTAAAGAGATCTACAAATATGAAAATGATTTCCTGTAGCTTTTTATTTTTTGCTTTAATTTTTATTTATCACTTGGAAAAGTGTGACGGATACATTTTTTTCTTATTTAGCTCTTTTATGGGCTAATTTATAAAAATAATAATGGAAAAAATCTCCTTTGCATATAAAAGTTTTCATTATTTTATGAGTCAATTATTAGGTTAAACCAATGGAATTGCAATTTTTGTAGGTCAAAAGATCAAATATCAGGAATTTCATATAATAATCTAATATAACAGTAAATACAACAAAGTTGACTTTTAAGAACTTTGCATTCTTCTCAGTCAGGGAGTACTTTGATTATTACACTAACAGTATTCTTACTACTGCCTGAAAATAAAAACAGTCCCTGCTCTTAAAAGCCTGTGTACAGATCTCCTTTGTACCTAGAAATATCTTCTCCTAGAAATGTAATTTTAGTAATACTATATCTTTTCAGTTGAGTATTTCTTCTGTTTTGCTACATATTTATTTTAAGAATATTACAAATGACTTATGTATTGAGGACTCAAATCTAGTTCTTACTGTTCATGAAAAAAATCTGATGACATGATTGGTCCCAGAATGTACATTTATATGAATTATTAATAGCTACATCTTATGGCTTTCAGATTGCTAACTTATTACTATGGCAACACATCAGTACTTAGCTGCATCTTATTCTTAAACTTAATACATCTCATGCCTTAAAAATGAGTGTTGGTATAAATTTTTTATCAATATCATTCACAATTAGAATTCTAGATGACTATGAAATATTTAGCATTTTCGATGATCTTTCCAAAGACTTCAAGTACAGAGCTAACATTTCTCAATGCTTTCTTCTTCCTTCTACTTTGTCTCTATTAAAGAGAAAAATAAAGAATAGTATAAAAATATATGCGTATAAACCCTAATGAATATCAATACATTTTACCAAAAAAAATCATACATTTTTAGATATTTAATATAGAAAAGTAGGGAGTATAATACAAATTATAGAAGTACCCTGAGACATTTGTAATATAATTGTAAAAAGCCTTAATCCCTGGGAGTGGATTTGATCTCTAATAATTTTACTTTAATTTTGGTATTATAATTAACAGTTTTAAATATAGATGCGTTCAAAGTAATTTCAGACTACAAAGGAAGTTTTAATAATTCCTTAAATAATTATAATAATCTAAATTATAGTATGATACCTATAGCTTTATTCCAGTATCTTTTCCACAACAAATAGAGGTAATTCTGGATTTTACTTAGAGAAAGTAAATTGAAACTAGTGTTTCTTTTTTGATATCTACTAATTATAAGCAATCTATTTCTTTTATTTTTTGAACTAGGTATATTGCATGATATACTTTCTGATGGGCCAGAGCAAGTAAGCTAATAACATTCTGACATGGTAATTGATCTACCTGAAATATTTAGAAGATAATCTGAATAGGTGTATATATCTAGAAAGGAAAGTTTAGTAAAGAGTACTTTAAGTGCTTATCAATTATGTATAACTGTAGTAGGACTAGAGAAACTTGAACTAGCTTAAAATGTTAAATTCCAGGCCTTTGAGTAGGAAAAAGGATCACATATAAACTAATCATAAACATCAGCTATAGGGTCCTCCATTTTCCTGTGCTTTCAAATAGATTCAACAGCATCCCAAATTTCCTTGATATAGCCTTTCCAAATAATTCAGTTGTAACTTTATTAACTTTATAATAGTATTTTTAAATAATTATATTAATAAAATCTATTATTAGAGTATCTTTAGTTGTTATGTACCTCAATAAACACATATAGAATATGTAATTTTTACCATTTCACATGGTCATAAAACAACAATTGAGAAAAAAATGGAACTTTAATAAAGCAGTATTTGTTGGGTCCTTAATGAATATATATACCTTTATGAAATGTTTTTGTATAATTTCATCAACATTCCCTTCACATACATTTTCAAAATAGCAATTTTCATATTCTGTTAAATCATTTTGAGTAACAGTTAATCAAATAATAAATTATGTAGACATTTAAATCTGATTAAATTTTTTTAAACTTAGTAACTAAGAATGTTTTCTTTTTTGTTTTATTTTTACTTTTTTAAAATTTTCACAATACATATTCAACATATTATTAGGCTTATAAATGTAATAAGAAATTAAGTATTGTAAAAACAAAACAATTATAATTGAGTTCTTATGAGATAAATTTTCATCTGTTCATTGAAAAGAACTGACAGATTTCAGAAGTCATAAAGAAATCATAAATAATATTAAATTAACCTTTTAAAGAAGTTACAAAGTTTTTTAAAATTAATTTTTATTGAAGTATAGTTGCTTTACAATGTTGTGTTAGTTTCTACTGTACAGCAAAATGAATCAGCTATACATGTACATATATCCCCTCTTTTTTTAGATTTCCTTCCCATTTAGGGCACCACAGTGCATTAAGTAGAGTTCCCTGTGTTATGCAGTATGTTCTCATTAGTTGTCTATTTTATATACAGTAACAATAATGTATATGTGTCAATCCCAATCTCCCAATTAGAAGTTACAAAGTTTTTCTTCTTTAAATTCCTTTTATAAAGAAAACATTTCGCAGCCTTATGCATATTGATACCTTTGAGGTCCCATAAATTGCTACAATGAACTAAGTGGTACTTCAGTTACTAAAAGAAATACTTCTGGGTAAATGTGGCTATCCAACTGCCCCAATACCACTTGCTGAAAGACTGTCTTTTTCCCATTGTATATTCTTGCCTCCTTTGTCGAAGATAAATTGACCATAGGTGTGAGGCATATTCTTTTGCAGTATAGGTTATTATAAGATATTGAATATAGTTCCCTGTGCTATACAGTAGGACCTTGCTGTTTATTTTATATATAGTAGCTTGTATCTGCTAATCCCAGACTCCTAATTTATCCCTTCCCTTCCCCTTCCCCCTTTGGTAATCATAAGTTTGTTTTCAAATGAACTTATTTACAAAACGAAAACAGATTCACAGACATAGAAAACAAACTTATGCTCTTAAGATATTGCCTTTTCACATAGGCAGATAACTTAAACCTAAGTAAAAATAAACTTTTTTGTCTCCATAACAGTTTATTGAATGCCTACTACTTGCCTGTAGTACTGTACTAAGTGCTCAGGCTACATTGCTTTATAAAAACCCACTGCTTCATTTAATCCTCATAGCAAATGCAATAAAGTAAGTTGCTTTACAAATGAGGTAACTATAGCTCAGAATTTGGGTCACATTGCCAGTAAATGGTAAGATGGGGATTCCAGTACAGAACCATCTCTCCAAAGGCCATTATCAAAACCATGACTCTATACTGTCTTCCCTGAAATGTAGATATAAAATATAATTTCATCAAATATTGCCAGTTAATCAAGTCTTATGGTGGAATCCTGTAGAAACACCTTTGAAATGAATGTTCGGATGTATTTTCATCATTGTACTCTCAGTTACATATTGTGTCATTGCTGTTCTGTGGATTGAATTATATCTGGAGTTTATGCTAAGGATATCTGTGCTTCTGATTTACATTAAATTGGCACTGGCATCACTTTGTAAGTTAGCAAAAGTACTGACTCCTAATATTTTCTCATATTTCTTCTTAGTAGTCTCAGGTTACTGACTAAAAAATTGTTCACTGGCCCTGATGGACACTATTTTATGCTACTGTTACTATTACCAGATATTAATTTAAGATAATATCACATTATATAAATGCTTACAATGATGGAAATAAATAACTTTGTGTCTTAATTCTGTCTTTAAAAAATAAATGGTTAGACTGGCGAGGGAAAATAAAGCAGAGAGCAGGAGAAGACATAGGGAATATGGTAGAAGAAAAGTGACTAGAAATGGTGCAACCACTTGGGAAAAGAATTTGTTATTTCCTCAAAAAGTTAAACAGAGTTACCATAAGCCCCACTCCTAGGTGTATGCCCACTATTCATAATAGCCAAATAGTGGAAACAACTGAAATATCCAGATTAACAAAATGCTGTGTATCCATACAATGGAATTTAATTCAGACATAAAAAGGAAGGAAATACTGCTACATGGTGCAACATGGATGGATGAACCTGAAGACATTCTGCTGACAGAAAGAAGACCACAAAAGACCACATATTATGTGATTACATATATGTGAAATGTCCAGAATAGGCAAATCCACAGAGACAGAAAGTAGGTTAGAGGGGACTTCCCTAGTGCAATGGTTAAGAATCTGCCTGCCAATGCAGGGGACATGGGTTTGATTCCTGGCCCGGGAAGATCCCACATGGCATGGAGCAACTAAGCTCCTGTGCCACAACGACTGAGCCTGAGCTCTAGAGCCCTTGAGCCACAACTGTTGAGCCCACATGCCACAACTACTGAAGCCAATGCTCCTAGAGCCTGTGCTCCACAGCAAGAGAAGCCACTGCACCAAAGCCCACACACTGCAACGACAATTAGCCCCCACTTGCTGCAACTAGAGAAAGCCCACAAGCAGCAATGAAGACCCAAGAAAATAAATTTTAAAAAAAGAAAAAAGAAAGCAGATTAGTGATTGTTAGGGGTTGGGAGGAGGGAATAACTAGGAATGTCTGCTATTAGGTATGGAGTTTCTTTTTGGGGTGAAGAAAATAGCGGCAATGTTTACATGAGCTTGTGAATATACTAAAAATCATTGAATTTTACACTTTAAAAGGGTAAATTTTACAATGTGAATTAGATCTCAATTTTAAAAATATGACTAGTTATTCCTTATATTTGCAAAGACTCCATTGAAAACCTTATTATATGAATGCATATATATATATAATTGAAATTTAAATATTTTGATTTTCAAATATTAGTTGTCTGTTATAAAATAGATTGTGCTATCTATCCTTCAACTAAATCATTTGCATGTTATGGGAAAATAGGTAGATAATTGATCTACAAAACACATTTTATATTTAAAACCTTCAATTCTCTCTCTTTGTACACACACACACACACACACACACATACACACACACACACATACATCTTTTTCTTTTTTTAAAGTAAGTTGCTGGGACTTCCCTGGTGGCGCAGCTGTTAAGAATCTGCCTGCCAATGCCAGGGCCACGGGTTCGATCCCTGGTCCGGGAAGATCCCACATGCCTCGGAGCAACTCAGTCCGTGCACCACAACTAAGGAGCCTGCACTCTAGAGCCCATGAGCCACAACTACTGAAGCCCAGGCATCTAAAGCCCATGCTCTGGAACAAGAGAAGCCACCACAATGAGAAGCCTGCACACCTCAATGAAGAGTAGCTCACCACAACTAGAGAAAGCCCGTGCACAGCAACAGCAGTGAAAACTCAACACAGCCAGTAAATAAATAAGTAAATTTATTAAAAAAAATAATAAAGTAAGTTGCTGTAGGACTTCCTAGGTGGCACAGTGGTTAGGAATCCACCTGCCAATGCAGGGGACATGGGTTCGAGCCCTGCCCCAGGAGGATGCCACATGCTGCTGAGCGGCTAAGCCCGAGCACCACAACTATTCAGCCTGTGCTCTGGAACCCATGAGCTACGGCTGTTGAGCCCATGTGCTGCAACTACTGAAGCCCATGTGCCTAGAGCCTGTGCTCCAAAACGGGAGAGGCAGCTGCAATGAGGAGCCCATGCACCACAATGAAGACTAGCCCCTACTCTCGGCAACTAGAAAAAACCCATGTGCGGCAACGAAGACCCAACACAGCCAATAAAACAATAAATCCAATAAATAATAAATAAGTAAATTTATTTACTTAAAAAAATTAAAGTAGTTTGCTATAAATAAATCTTCACACCTAACTTTTTTAGGGTATACAGTTGACCCTTGAGCAATGCAGAGGTTAGAGGCGCTGACCCCAGCACAGTTGAAAATCCGTGTATAA
Organism: Hippopotamus amphibius kiboko; assembly: GCF_030028045.1. Taxonomy (NCBI): domain Eukaryota; kingdom Metazoa; phylum Chordata; class Mammalia; order Artiodactyla; family Hippopotamidae; genus Hippopotamus; species Hippopotamus amphibius. The sequence goes on from NC_080197.1 coordinate 96,718,005, forward strand.
TTTAAAGTCAGCCCTCTCTGCCTGCGGTTCCACATCTGCAGATTCAACCAACCACAGATCGTGAAGTACCGTAATATTTCATATTGAAAAAAACCCATGTATAAGTGGACCCACGCAGTTCAAACCCATGTTGCTCAATGGGGAACAGTATTTTCAAAGAGCAGCATAGTCTCTAACATATAGTACAATGATCGAATTCATGAAAATTAACATTGATATAATATTATTATCTGAACATACTTCTGTTGGTTCTCAAACTGGCCTTCATACAAGGGCTAGAAGAGACCAAAAAAAGACGCAGACCACTCCAGATTGGTGGATGGCAAGTTTAATAAGCAAGGCAATTTACATTTGAGGCTTGTGGTGAGCAGCCTCAAGATAAACCTGTCCACTTCCATCCATCAGAATCTTAAAAGTTTATATAGAAGCTTTACTGGGGTCCAGTCATGTATACCATCCAGATGGTCTCAACACCACATTCCTCTCTCAAGGCTGCATCCTTGAAAATAGTTGGTGGCTGTGGGCACTGTGGGTTAAGCATACATTGCAAGGTCAGGGGAGAGGGTGAGGAGCATCAGATTGCCTGGGTCCAGCTCATGGGTCAGCTGACAGTGGAGTCCTCTTGATTACCTCCTCCAACAACTTTCCACATTCAAATTTTGCCAACTGTCACAATGTTATTCTTTATAATAACTTGTTTCTCTCAATCAAGCATCATACATTGCATTTTAGTTGCCATATTGCTCTAGTTTCTTTTAATCTGAAAGAATTCCTCAGCCTTTCTTTGTTTTTTATGATATTGATATTTGTATAATGAGAGCACGACTGTTGTTGTTGTTGTTGTTTATTCATAAAGTCCCTCAATTTGTGTTTATTTGTTGGTTTCCTTTTGATACAATTCAGTTACATTTTTTTTTTCAATAATACTACCTGCATTCATTTCCAAGATCTACTGAAACCAAAAACTTGGTGCCTTGAAACAACAGAAATTTATTTGCTCATAGATCTAGAGGCCAGGAGTCCAAAATCAAGGTGTTGGCAGGCCGCCCTCCCTCTGGAAGCTCTAGGGGAGAATTTTTTCTTACCTCTTCCAGCTTCTGGTGGTGCCAGGCATTCCTTGGTTTGTGACAGCATAACTCCAGTCTCTGCCTCCGTCTGCACGTGACTTTCTTCCCTGTGTTATTCTTCTTCTTTAAAGGAGTTTATTGGATTTAGGACCCATCTGGTTAATCCAGGATGATTTTATCTCAAGATTCTTAACTTAATTACATCTGCAAGGACCTTTTTTTCTAAATAAGGTCGCATTCACAAATAATAGGGGTTAGGACTTGGATATATCTTTGAGGTCCACAATTCAACCCACTATACAACCTAAAAGATGTTGTGTCCTTCTCAAAGGATAGTACCAGGATGCAGAAAACATAAACAGAACTAGGAAATAGATTTTTTGTTAAAAAAAAATATGAATTCTTACTGATACGCTAATTCAAATTAAACAGCACAGTTTTTTTTTTTTTCTCTCACCTCACGTTTCCTTTTCGTATCTTCCACAGTGAGAACCTTAGGTCCTAAGGTTATTAAAATGTCTACTTACTTGGTCATTCCTATAACATAGTTTCAGAATTGCTACACCTATAACAGCAAGAAACATGAACAATTAGTTTCAAGTTTTCTTTGTGGTTCTTTTGGTTTTCAACTGAAATTATGTAACCAAATTTGAAAGTTACATGGATCAGTCCCTCCTCCCCTTCTGTGTGGTTATGCTATTCATTCGATATACTTTTCAGTTTGTTTGTTTCTGTGTGTATTCAATTTTAGGGTTTCTTCCTTCATCCTTATTGGTTATTTTTTTTTTTAAAATAATAACACTGTAACGTGATTCTAAGAGTAAAAACTATATAGAAAGGATTCTTGGAGAGTTCTCTCCCTCTCTTATTTATTCTTCCTTGGCCCTCCAATCTCCTATAGGTAACTGATTTCATTAGTTTCTGGTTTACTGTTTCCTTTTGTAAATATAAGCAGATAAATGTATATTTTCTTATTTTGCTTTAATTTCACATAAAAGTGGTGTACTACAAATCAGTGGTTCTATCAAATGGTTTTATCCCCTAGGGGATAATATTTGGAGACTTTTTTGTTTTGTTTTGTTTTTGTCACCACCTCAGTGGATGCTACTAGCATTTAGTGGGTAGAGACCAAGTATGCTGCTAAACATCCTATGATACACAGGATATACCTCAGTAACAAAGAATTATCTGGTTTAATATATCCATAATACCACTGTTGAGAAACCCTGCTGTACATCTACTTTGCACTTCGCTTTTCAACTTAACAATATATTGTGGAAATCACCCTATATCAATCCTTAGAGATCTCCCACATCCTGTTTTACACCTGCATAGTGCAGGTGCTATAGTTTATTCAGTCAGTCTCCTTTTTATGCACATTTAGGTTGTTCTCAATAGTTTGCAATTACAAATAATGCTGTGATGGAGAACTTTACACACTTTTTTGTTGTTGGTGGTATATTTTTGGAATTATATCTTTAGAATAAATTCCTAGAAATGAGTCAAAGACCAGATGATATATTGGTTTGCCAAATTCTCTCCAAAAGGTTGTACCATTTTGCATTTTCACCATTGCATGAAAGTACCTTGTCTCTCCATAGACTTGCCAATTGAGTGAGTTGTCAAGCTTTTGAACTTCTACCAATCTGATAAGTAAGAAACTCAGTATAGTTTTAATTTGCATTTCTCCTATTATGGATGATTTTTTAAAAGATTTGTTTGCTCACATTGCTGGGTCAAAACCTCAAATTTTATGTTTAACCCAAATAGTTTTAGATGAAATACAGAAGCAACATTTATAAAATGCAACAGAACAAGTATGTATTTCTGTGCTGAAAATATCCAAGTATTTCTTGTAGAAACTTTCTTGTGGCTATGTCTCTATATGTTTTTTACATGAATATAACTGCATATTATGCTTCCATGCCTGAGAGAGAAATACTCATCCCAGGTAATAAATTTAATCCTAGAAATATGCTATTTAAGTCTGCTCTGCAGTTTTCAGACCACCAGGATGTCACACTGAGTAAAGTAAACTGATTTTGTACTAGGATTCTTGTGTTCTTGTTGTATTACAGGCCATACATGTCTCTTGGAAGTCTTCGGGATCAAGTCATTTATCCAGATTCAGTGGATGACATGCATGATAAAGGCTATACAGACCATGATCTAGATTGTATTCTACACAATGTTCACCTCTATCATATAGTTCAAAGAGAAGGAGGTAAAGTCTATAATTTGGGGGGGGGGGGTCATGTATTTAACTTGATTATTAAAAAATAAACTTGGGTTTAATTTGAGTGTATGCTGTTGTTGGAACATAAGCACACAAGTAAAGATGGAGTTTACAGTTTTTGTTGCTTTTCCATTATTGATATGCACTTTTCTGCTTTTGTTATATTTCATGCAGCACACTAAGCTTTTTACTGTCTGCTGCTCGCATTTGAAAACAGTTTTTCCCCTATATTTGAATGTACATGTGTCCCTGAGGCCATAGTCAATCTAAATGTATGTAAAGTTCATGACAGAAATATTCTCCAGTCAAGCTTTCAGCTTACATTAAATGTAGTAATTTGAGAAGTAGGTATGACAGAACTTTTTATTTTCAGACCCACAGTCTTACCAATATATTTTTTTTTCCCTAAAGCAACACATAGAGACTTAGATGGACTATAGAGACTTCTGTACTGTAGTTTCTCAACATAAAACATACTTTTGGAAAAGTAGGAACAGCAGTTATACATATTAGCTCAAAAAAGAATTACTTTCAAAAAACAGAATTACTTTCAAATAACTTGATAAAAATATGATTTGGTAGCCTAGAAAAACTACTGAAATAGCAAGCTAGAATTCTTTCTAGGTTTAATTTTGCATGGGTTTTATGTTTTATTTTTAAGCCTATTTACATTATCAAAAGGAGCAGGGTAGTACCGTAATGAGGAGTGTAAGCTTTGAAGTCAGAGTTCTGGAATCAAATCTTAAATAGGTCTGTTCTCTGTATCTTTACCTGTAAAATGGGGATAAACATCTATCTTATAAAGATTCTGTGAAGATTAAATAAGACTTTATGTTAAGCATTAAGAACAGTGGCACATAGTAAATGTATAAGAATTAGTTGCTAAAGGTAATAGAAGTAGTTGATATTGATACTATGATATTTTGTCTTTGTGTGATGATACTTGATATTTTACATAGAAAGTTCACATGTATTATTTCATTTGCTCCTTACAATAAGCAAATGAGGTGGGCAAAAGAGGTATTATTATATTTAATTTATTGCATTTATAATATCATAATTGATAAATGCTATAACTATGGAAAGCAGGTTATCTTTTTGTTTCATATGGTCAGCTTCTTCCCAGTTTTAAAACACTGTGGTAGAATAACACTGTCAATTTTGGGTAAGTTATTTTGGCTAAGTTCGAAATCCAATAATCTGAATGGAAATTTATAATAAACATGAGATAGTCTATCCTTTTAGAAGTCATCAAGAAATTCTAGAACTGTTTTAAGAATACTCCAACCTTAATAATAGTAATTGTTATGGTTTATTGAGTGCTTACTCTGCAGAATATAACATATTAAGCATTTTACACTGTCATCCTATTTAATATTTGTGACTGCCCGATGATGTGGATTTTACTAACCCCCTTTAACAGATGAAATTCAGAAGTTCAGTAGTTTCCCCAGGGGCCCTCAGCAAGTGGTGGGTCAGGGATTCAAATACAGATGCAACTTGAAAGTCAGTGTTCTATATTAGGCTATGCCACTGTGCTATGCTATCTCAGCTTCTTAGATACTGATAAGACTTGTTATATCCTTACACATTAAAAAAAAAAAAAGCTAAGGAAACCCACTTTACTTGCCTAGTCCTTAAAACATGAAACATGTTTTTAAGCAAAGCAGGAAAGCACTTAAGTTTGCAAGGACATCACTTACTCTGGAAGAAGCTTGCTAAAGTTCTAGTAAGGCTAGCTAATACTTTGCTTAGAGAAATAATTTTCTTTAGTGAAAGATGGATTTTAAAACTATGTTTTATTCCATAAAAGAGATTACAGAATATAAAGGAGTATAAGCATTAACAAATAGACATGAACTGAAGCAGTTTGTACATCTTTAAGAAGGAGGAAAGCTGTTCACGTCTTAGCTGATTTAGTCTCACTATTTCAGCATCAGAGGTGATATTATGACTCAGAGCTTTGATTTATATGTTCTGTGATCATGAAATATTGCCTACTAAAACTTTTAGGTTTAGTGGAACAAAGGACATGATTTATTTAAAAATATGAAATTAAAGATTCCTTTGACCTAAATACTTTTGTCTTGTGCATTCTCAGTTGGGGAGAGGGGTGGAATTTTTTTAAGCCCAGAATATTTCTTCACCGTGTAGCAATCTCAACCTATTTTTCAAATCCTCACTTATGTTTCATAAATGCTATAAAGTTGTCATAGAGAAAATTTTATTTCAACAGTTTTCACTAGCAGCAAGAACTTTGAATCACTTGGCATTTAGAGATTTTTTTTTTTCCTAATAGAAAATTATGTTTTTAAATAGATAGAAGATTCCTGGAATTTTGCCCAAGAAACAACACTGGTCCCTACTAGGGAGAATCATTGGGAAGTAGGCAAAAATCTTCTTTTCAATCCGGTGCACAAGAAACAACAAAACTCTACTTCTTATTTCCTTTCCCTTTGACCAAGTTTATTTAGAAATTTTAGTAAAGATGAAAATTCAGCTGAGGAAGAATAAAGAAATAGTGTTCATCGAAGCACTATTTACAATAGCCAGGTCATGAAAGCAACCCAAATGTCCATCAACAGATGAGTGGATAAAGAAGATGTGGTACATATATACAATGGAATATTATTCAGCCATAAAAAGGAATGAAATTGGGATATCTGTAGAGACATGGATGGACCTAGAGACTATCATACAGAGTGAAGTAAATCAGAAAGAGAAAAACAAATATCATAGAGTAACGCATATAAGCGGAATCTAGAAAAATGGTACAGATGAACCAGTTTGCAAGGCAGAAATAGAGATGTAGAGAACAGATGTAGAGAACAAACATATGGACACCAAGGGGAGAAAGCAGGGAGTGGGGAGAGGGGTTGGGATGAGATGAATTGGGAGGTTGGGATTGCCATATATACATTACTAATAAGAAAAAAATTATCAAATTGTACACTTTAAATATATGCAGTTTAGGGCTTCCTAGGTGGCACAGTGGTTAGGAATCCACCTGCCAATGCAGGGGACATGGGTTCGATCCCTGGTCCAGGAAGATCCCACATGCTACGGAGCAACTAAGCCCATGCGCCACAACTATTGAGCCTGCGCTTTAGAGCCCGTGAGCCACAACTATTGAGCCCATATGCTGCAACTACTGAAGCCCATGTGCCTAGAGTCTGTGCTCCACAGCAAGAGAAGCCACGGCAATGAGGAGCCTGTGCACCACAACGAAGAGTAGCCCCCACTCACCGCACTAAGGAAAGCCCGCTCACAGCAAAAAAAGACCCAACACAGCCAAAAAAATAGATAAATAAACAAATAAACAAATAAACAAGTTTTAATAAATAAATAAATAAATGAAGTTTATTCTATGTCATTATAGCTCAATAAAATTCCTTAAAAAAAGTCCTAAGTGTTTTGTGTATGAGTGTGTGTGTGTGTGTGTGTGTGTGTGTGAAGTTTTGACAGTCATTTTCCTCTTTGAAAATCAGGCTTTGCCTAGTCTACTCTGTTTTCTGATATTCCCACTTCAGAAAAATATTTGATATGTCTGTCTTCCTAATAGGCCCCATGGTTTTGTTTCTAAGTAACTTTTTTTCTTATTACAAAATTAAGAAAGGACATAAAAAGTATTTGAAAATAATAAAATTTTCAAATATTATAAAAATGTTTAGCTTATATTAGAAGTCTCATAATTCCATTCCCAGAGATGTGTGTATATGTTTGTTTATTTACAGAAATGCAATTATAATGTATATATGTATATGTGTTCTTGCTTCTAGTGAAAGCTGTTAAAAGAAAATTTTCTCTATGTCTTAGTTTTACAGCATTTATGAAACATAAGTGAGGATTTGAAAAATAGATTCACATTGCTGCATAGTGGAGAAATGTTCTGGGCTTAAAAAATTTTCCCCCTGCCAACTGGGAAGGCAAAAGAGAAAAGTATTTGGGTCAAAGGAAACTTTAATTTGACATATTTAAATAAGTCATGTGCTTTGTTCCACTAAACTCAAAAGTTCTAGTGGGCAATTAAAACTCTGCATATAACTTATTGTAGGCCCTCTGTATCCAAGGTTCCTCCACATCTGCCATTCTGCATTTGCAGATTAAATCAACTGCAAATTGTATAGTACTGTAGTATTTACTGTTGAAAAAAATGCGTATTTCACAGTTCAATCCCTGTTGTTCAAGGGTCAACTGTATACAAGCAAGCACACAATTCTGCAATTTAGTTTTCCATATAAAGATATTCTAGGTACATTTCTATATTAGTATGTATTGATCTAACCTATTTTTTTTTAAAGAATAGAAGCCTGCCTTTTTGAATAAATATCCAACAAAGTCAGTAGTTAAGATGTTGTAAGATATGGAGTAGATAAACTGTAAAAGCATGAAGATAGACCTACATATAAATCCTAGCTCTAATATATAGCTGTGTAAAGTTTGATACATCAATTTCTACATGAGTTTCAGTTTATCCAGTTACAAAATAAAACTAATAATAGCTACCTCATAAGGTTGTGAAATATATAATGAGACAACTAATACACATTGCCAGGTGTGTGGAAACCATTTAAGTTAGCTCCTGTCATACCCTCTGTAGACTTTGCAACAAGCCTATGCAAATTTGTTGGTCTTTTCTCCCACCATCCTCCAAAATAAGTCTAAATATACCAAATCTTTGGAGATATTCAGAAACACATTTTCAAAGTGTCAGTATTTAGAATTCTTAGAAGATGTTTTGTCAGTGTAAGTAATTATTATCAGTAAAAAATATCAAATCTAAAACAAAATGCTTAAACATAAGGCTCTCTAGTTTATCCAAGCATATGTTCTGTGAAATATCATGTTCTTTGTGTTAATATTTCACTTTTCTAGGTAAAAACTGTAAAAGATGCTCTCTTTAGTTAAAAGATGCTTTATAAAATATATATTTGTATATATTTTAAAGGATGGGATGCTGTAATGGACTGGAAAGATGTCCTGTCAGGAGGGGAAAAGCAAAGAATGGGCATGGCACGCATGTTTTATCATAGGTAAGTATATTATACTCAAACAATGACTATTCCATTGTTGTAATCAAAAAACATTTAGACAGGGTTAGTGTCTTTATCTTTACTTTGAAAATATCTTTCTGAAAAGCTAGTGATTAGAATTTATGTTTTTTTAATTTCTTAGGTTATTTTTTTAATGTGACAGAAATCTCCAAATATTTTTTCTATTTCTTTTATGTTGAGTAGTTAGATGACAAAATTAAATTTTTATATGTCCTAAGTTTGAAAGTAGGATTATTACTAATTTTAAAATGTGAAGAATACATAACCATTATTATAACATTGTGAATACAGTAGGTAGACATTCAGTAATACTTCTCAATTACATTATTAAATTCAAACTAAATTAACTTTCTAACCACTCAGTAGCCTATAAAGGTTAGTAGTGCTCTCCTCCTTGAAAATCAGAGGCATATCTGGGAAAAAGAACCAGCCAGAGTAAGTCTTAATGGATGCAGAAATAAAGAGATGCAGGAAATCATTTCTCTTGATAAAACTCTTCTATTTGCAACCAGCTTCATAGACTTTTGAGTTCAAAGTACCAAGCACAAGACATTGGAAAGAAATATTAAAGCTATTCTGATTTGTTCCTCTTTTTTGTCCTATTCTTCTGTGGAAAAAAAAATTCCCTTTTCTTTATGTTAGGCCTCTGGCAATGAGAACCTGAGTTGTTACTCACTTTTAATACTTATACCTTAGGCAGAAAAGCCCAAGAGTTATGTACATGAATGCCTGAATGGACCATAAGCTGGGGCATATGTAGTACTCTTGAAGAAGTTGCAGTGGAAGCAATAATACTTTTGTAGGGAACTTTTAAAAGCTGATGAAAGCCACACACACACACACACATACACACACACACACACACACACACATCAAGTAAGCCTCATTAAACACTTAGCAACAAGTTGACTATCGATTTAAAAAAATCTTTTATTATGGAAAAAACATTAAAAGTCAAAGGAGAAAAATTTGTAAGATGAACCCCATATTCAACAAGTCTAACATTTTGCAGCACTTGATTTATGTATTCTTTATTTATGAAGCATTTTAAAGCAAATCTAAAATCATGGAATGTTTTCATTAAGTGCTTTGGCATCAATCTCTGAAATATTAGGATATTTTCTTACATAATATACCATAATCACAACTAAAAAAATTGATAATAATCATTTAGATTCATTTAATACCTGGTTCATATTCAATTTCCCTGTCTCAAAAATATCTTCTTTATTTTTTTTTAGAAACATTCAGCTGCATCTTTAATGTCATTATATAATCTCGGTGAACAAATTGTAACTAGTCTGTATATTGGGTTTTAAATTATTAAAATACCATGTTTCTTGCATTATGACTCATGCAATGTAATTATGAAGACGTATAAGGTGGGTGCTTAGCAAAGCCTGGGGTCCATTTTCTTCAACAAGTCAATGGCATAAAAGATGGGAGAAAGGGATGGGGCAGGAAGAAAAAAAAAAGACTTTAAATTAAAAAATAATTAGATATATAACAAAAAATTCAATATATAAACTTTGTTTGGATCTTGGTTTGAACAAACCAAGCATAAAAAGATATTTTTCCATTTAAAGAGTCTCTTTTTCTTCCTGCCCCTGTCCCCCTCCCTCATGGCATTGACTTGTTAAAGAAACAGGGTCCGTTGTCCTATAAGAATGTTGTCCTTTGTAGATTGATCTGATTGCTTCCTCATACGATCCCTTTACCTCTTTCCTCAATCTCCTATTTTTCTTGTAAACTGGAAATTAGAGCAGCTAAAAGCGTGATTATATTTAGGTTCAGCCTTTTTGGTAAGAATATAACATAATATTTATCATTGGAAAAATATGTATAATTTAAACAACTTTATTAAATATAATTATATGTATATTTTATAAAAGCAGAAAAAAAGAAAAAATCTGTTGTCTCACTACTTGGTATAGTTTTTCTCTATTTTGGTATACAAAAGTTGGTTGTTATTTTTTAATGTAACTATTTTCAAAGTATATTACAGCTTATATCTTTTTTTTTTTTTTTTTTTTTGTGCCACATCGTAAAGCTTGCAGTGTCTTAGTTCTGCACCGCCAGGGAATTCCCTATATCCCTCCTTTTATTTTGTGTGCTATGATATGTGCTATTATGTAATAGCTAGCCAGGGTTTAATTATTAATATTATCATTACTATTATTACTATTAAAACATTTATGTACCAAATACATAAATGTATTTAAGTATACAGTTCAATGACTTTTGATAAATTTATATACATTATGTAACCAATATCCCAATTAAGATAAACAATGTTTCCATCACCCTAGAAAGTCTCTCATGCCACTTTCTAGTCAAATCTCTCCATTGACAATTTTTGTTCTGTTTTCTATCCTCATAAATTAGTTCTCCTGCTCTACAACTTCATATAAATGAAATCATATAATATGTATTATTTTTGTGTTATACCTGGAGTTTATTAATGAGAAAAAATATTGTGTAATAACATGGTATTTGTAATAATGTACACAATTAGTTCAAGAGTATGGCAAGCTAAAGAAGTATGAGTCAGAAATTTGTGAACTCAGAGTTTTTAGTGAAGTGTATTTTGGAATGACCTTTTCAAGATGATGTGGTGAAATTCAAGAGTAAATTTATAGTGTGATGTTTATGACCATCTGTTACCCACTGTTACCCTGAATCTGTTTGAGCCTTGCCCATAAATATTCAGTAATATGATCCCCAGCATAATTGGTGAAATATAATATGATAGAATGTAAGATATGACCATAAATTTCTCATTATGTCAGTGGGTTAATAAGATAAGCTCTGTAAGGAAAAGCAAGAGGCATCAATAAAAGATGCTAACCTAAAGAGATTTTAAGTACCTATAACTTAAAATACATACTTGATACTTGTGTATCTAAAATATTTTGGATATAATGTGATACTGAATAAAAATAAAGTTATAGGTATATGAGTGGAAAGAATTTAGCAATGTCTAGGAAGATGAGGGAAGATGAGCAAGTTGAAAAGCAGAATCTATTGAGAAAATAGTAAAATGAAATAGAAATACTAAATCCAGTGAAGGACCTACACTGTTGGTGGGAATGTAAGTTGGTGTAGCCACCATGGAAAACAGTATGCATGTTCCTCAGAAAACTAAAAATAGAATTACCATATGAGCCAACAATCCCACTCCTAGGCATATATCTGGACAAAACTATACTTCAAAAAGATACATGCACCCCTATGTTCATATCAACAGTATTCACAATAGCCAAGACATGGAAACAACCTAAATGTCCATCAACAGATGAATGGATGAAATGGATAAAGATGATATGGTACATATATACAACGGAATACTACTAAGCAATAAAAAAAGAATGAAATAATGCCACTTGCAGCAACATGGATGCAACTAGAGATTATCATACTAAATGCTATAAGTCAGAAAGAGAAAGGCAAATACCACTGATGTCATTTATATGTGGAATCTAAAATATGACACAAAGGAACCCCTCTATGAAACTGAAACAGACTCACAGACATAGAGAACAGACTGGTGATTTTCAAGGGGGAGGGTTTTGGGACAGGGATGGAGTGGGAGGTTGGGGTTAGCAGATGTAAGCTTTTATATAGAGAATGGATAAACAACAAGGTCCTACTGTATAGCACAGAGAAATATATTCAATATCCTATGATAAACTATAATGGAAAAGAATATTAAAAAAAAAGAGTGTATAGGGACTTCCCTGGCAGTCTAGTGGTTAAAACTTTGCACTTCCAGTGCAGGGGGCATGGGTTCAATCCCTGATCAGGGAACTAATGATCACATGCCAAGCAGTGTGGCTGAGGAGGAAAAAAAACAAAAAGAATGTATATATATATACATGTATATATGTATGTATGTATATATATATAGACACTGAATCACTTTGCTGTACAGCAGTAATTAACACAACATTGTAAATCAACTATACTCCAATAAAAAATAAAAATTAAAAAAATCCAGTGAAGGAAAAGTGTAATAATGAGAAACTGTCTCCCCTCATTCTCAAGGGATTAATAACAAGATTTGAGTCGTAATGTGGAAGATTTGAGCTAACTAAAATGGAGAACCTTGGCAAGAAGTATTAAGTATCAAAACTGTGTACTTTTTTTTGAGAGGATTTTAATTTTAATGTTTAAAGAATGATCAGAAAAGTTCCATCTTATAGGGAATAGATTAGAGCCTTTTCAAGGCTCACTCTACTGATGATGCACCAAAAGAAAAAGGAGGGAAAATCTGAGAAACAATGTTTTACTTAGCTTTATCGGTTTCAGCTTACAGCCATTGCTCAATATATTTACCTGCATGTACACACACACACACACACACACACACGTGCACAATGAATCCGGCCAAGGAAACAAAAGTGTTTGATACATCTTACATTTGCTAGCTAGAGGTTGCTATGACAACAGAGGGTAGGAAATATACTTTTTTTCCAGTTCTAAAATGGCATCTCTTCTGTTTAGCTTGAGTCACTCTAAAAAATAAGACACAATAAGTAACTTAATTACTAAAAAGAGATTTATTAAAAAAAAGAAAAATTTACCCCATACCTCTGTGTTTTATACTTCCTTTTCTTCTCCCTCATTTCCACTTAAAATCATCCACAAACAGAAATCAACTCCAAGACAAAGAAATAATGCTTAATACTTAAACCAGGACAGTAATCAAAAGCTAACCAGTAAAATTACTTCTGTTGTCAATGGGAACCTGCAGAATTTTTTAGTTCTTTGCATGGAGAGCTGATATTAAAGTCAAATGGAGTGTTTAAGTCGGCTTTGACTCCTGTATCTATTATCCTTGACCATATCCCCCCAGTAGGTAATAGGATCCTATTAATAAGAAAATGCATCATAGAAAAACAATTTGCAGTGCTAAATAATACTGCATAATTATTTATTATTTAAATAATTATTAAGTTATATAATAATTATTTATGCTGAATGAGAAATTAATACTGGTTTCAATTTTTATCTTTCATTGTCATTTATTTTATTTTTACAGTTTTTTTATTGAAGTATAGTTTATTTACAATCTTGTGTTAATTACTCCTGTACAGCAGTGATTCAGTTATACACATATATACATTCTTTTTTAAAAAAATTCTTCTCTATTATAGTTTGTCATGGGATATTGAATACAGTTCTTTGTGCTATACAGTAGGACCTTGTTGTTTATCCATACCATATATGATAGCTTATGTCTGCTAACCCCTACCTCCCACTCCATCTCTCCCCCAACTCCCTCCTGCTTGGCAACTGTAAGTCTGTTCTGTATGGCTGTGAGTCTGTTTCCGTTTCATAGAGGGGTTCCTTTGAATCATATTTTAGATTCCACATATAAATGACATCATATGGTATTTGCCTTTCTCTTTCTGACTTGTTACACTTAGTATGATAATCTCTAGTTGCACCCATGTTGCTGCAAATGGCATTATTTTGTTCTTTTTTTATGACTGAGTTATATTCCATTGTGTGTATGTGTGTGTATGTGTGTGTGTGTGTGTGAGTGGACATTTAGGTTGTTTCCATGTCTTGGCTCTTGTAAACAGAGCAGCTATGAACATAAGGGTGCATTATCTTTTCAAATTATAGCTTTATCTGGGTATATGCCCAGGAGTGGGATTGCTGGATCATATGGCAACTCTATTTTTAGTTTTTCAGGAAACCTCCATACTGTTCTCCATAGTGGCTCTACCAATTTACGTTCCTACCAACAGTTTAAGATGGTTCCCTTTTCTTCATACCCTCTCCAGCATTTATTATTTGTAGACTTTTTGATGATGGCCATTCTGACTGGTGTGAGGTAGTACCTCATTGCAGTTTTGATTTGCATTTCTCTAATAATTAACAATGATGAGCATCTTTCCATTTGCCTATTGGCCATATGTATTTTTTCTTTGGAGAGTTGTCTATTTAGGTCTTCTGCCCATTTCTCAATTGGGTTGGGTTTTTTGTTATTGTTGTTGTTATTGAATTGTAGGAGCTGCTTGTATATTTTGGAAATTAAGCCCTTGTCGGTCACATCCTTTGCAAACATTTTCTCCCAGTCTGTAGGTTTTTTTCGTTTTGCTTCTGGTTTCTTTTGCTGTGCAAAAGCTTACAAGTTTGATTAGGTCCCATTTGTTTATTTTTGTTTTTATTTCTATTGCCTTGGGAGACTGACCTAAGAAAACACTGGTACGATTTATGTCAGAGAATGTTTTGCCTACATCCTCTTCTAGGAGTTTTATGGTGTCTTGTCTTATATTTAAGTCTTTAAGCCATTTTGAGTTTATTTTTGTGTATGGTGTGAGGGGGTGTTCTAGCTTCATTTATTTACATGCAGCTGTGCAACTTTCCCAATACCACTTGTTGAAGAAACTATCTTTTTCCCATTGTGTATTCTCACCTCCTTCATCAATGATTAATTGTCCACAGTGTGTGGGTTTATTTATGGGCTCTCTATTCTGTTCCATTGATCTGTATATCTGTTTTTGTGCCAGTACCACACTGTTTTGATTATTGTAGCTTTGTAGTATTGTCTGAAGTCTAGGAGGGTTATGCCTCTGGCTCTGTTCTTTTTCCTCAGGATTGCTTTGGCAATTCTGGGTCCTTTATGGTTCCATATAAATTTTAGGATTATTTGTTCTAGTTCTGTGAAAAATGCCATGGGTAATTTGATAGGGATCACATTAAATCTGTAGATTGCTTTGTGTACTATGACCATTTTAACAATATTAATTCTTCCAATCCAAGAACATGGGATATAATTCCATTTCTTTGAATTATCTCCAATTTCAAATTAATGGTTTGTAGTTCTCAGCATATGTCCTTCACCTCCTTGGTGAAGTTTATTCCTAAGTATTTTATTTTATTTTTTGATGTGATTTTAAAAGGGATTGTTTGTTTGCATTCCCTTTCTGATACTTCATTGTTATTGTGAAAAATGTAACTGATTTCTGTATGTTAACCTCATAACCTGCTGCCTTGCTGAATTCATTTCAGTTCTAGTAGTTTTTGTGAGTGGTCTTTAGGATTTTCTTTATATAGTATCATGTCATCTGCATATGAAGACATTTTACCTCTTCCCTTCCCATTTGGATACATTTTATTTCTTTTTCTTGTCTGATTGCTGTGGCTAGGACTTCCAATCTATGTTGAATAGAAGAGGGAGAGTGGGCATACTTATCTTGTTCCAGATTTTCTTGGAAAGCCTTTCAGCTTTTCACCATTGAGTATTATATTGGCTGTGGGTTTGTCATAAATATCTTTTATTATGTTGAGATATGTTCTCTCTGTACCCACTTTGGTAAGAGTTTTTATCATGGATGGATGCTGAATTTTGTCAAGTGCTGTTTCTGCTTCTTTTGAGATGATCGTGTGGCTTTTGTCTTTTCTTTTGTTGATGTGGTGTATCATACTGATTGATTTGCATATATTGAACGATCCTTGTGAACTGGGATGAATCCCACTTGGTTGTGGTTTATGATCTTTTTTATGTATTATTGGATTTGGTTTGCTAATATTTTGTTGAGAATTTTTCCATCTATGTTCATCAAATATATTGGCCTGTAATTTTCTTTTTTGGTATTGTCTTTGTTGACTTTTGGTATCAGGGTGATGGTGGCTTCGTTAGAACATCTTTGGGAGTGTTTTCTCCTCTTCAACTTTTTGGAAGAGTTTGAGAAGGATTGGTGTAAGTTCTTCTTTGTATGTTTGGTACAATTCTCCTGTGAAGCCATCTGGTCCTGGACTTTCATTGTCATTTATTCTAAAACATCAGAATTTCATCAGAGGAAATTGTCCTGGTAAATACTTGGTACTGATTTTCAACCCTAAAATAAACAATAAATGACAGTGCATGAGTTGACCTTTGGTCCCATTAACAAAACTAAGTCATGCTACTGAGTACCAAATATAAGTCCAGACAGGTTTGAAAGAAGACAGAGGAAGGATAAAAAAGATAAGGAGCTGGGGGTGAAAATGAAAGAAAGAGAGTAAACGGAAGGAAATGGTGGCAAATGATAGTTGCCACTGACAGTAGTAGTAGACAGTCATTTCCAGAGTAAAAATTGAGCTAGGAAAAAAGTTGTTGAGTACAATCAGAAAAATATTTAGATTTTTTTCCCCAAGAAAATGGTCTCAATGTTCCCAGGTTAAATGCCTCTTCTAAATTTGTCAGATTAGGCATACTTGCTTATGCAGAATCTTGGATCAATGAAATTCCATTAATAGTAATTAGATACCCACATTGTTGATAAAATTATCTTCTCAATAAATGTTTGCCAACAGGGTTGTGACCTGTTTGATAATTAGCTACTACAGTAAGTACCTACACACGAATGAGTTCCATTCCAAGAGTGTGTTCATAAGTCCAATTTGTTAGTAAGGCCAACAAAGTTAGCCTAGGTACCCAACTAATACAATCGAGTATATAGTACCGTGCTGTAACGGGTTTATAATACTTCTCACACAAATAATATGTAAAAAATAAACACAAAAATAAACATTTTTAATCTTACAGTTCAGTGCCTTGAAAAGTACAGTAGTACAGTACAATAGCTGGCGCTTCTTAGCAGTACCAAGTACATCACTGCTGCTTTTACAATTGCTTCTGGACGTCCTGGGCTTGAAATATTCAAGATACTATACTACTGTACTCTATACAGTAAAGTACACAAAAGCACAACCACTGTAGAGGGTGCACACACGTACACTGTACGCCAGACACATGAACTAACTTATGTGATTGGACATGCAAACACACGTTCGCATTTTTGAAAGTTTGGAACTTGAAGATTCGTATGTAGGGAACTTAGTCACAACCTTTCACCAAGAATGAACCTTCCTTCTGCAGGAAAGTGCATTTAGTGACCTGTCTCATCTTTCCTCTGCCTCATATTCATGGTTCACCCATCTGCAATAAAGTTTATTGTATTATAAGCAGGTATCAAAAAATCTATTTAAAATCTAAGAAAAGATGTAGAGAACAAACATATGGACACCAAGAGGGGAAGGGAGGGTGGAATGAATTGGGAGATTGGGGTTGATATATATATACGCTACTGATACTGTGTATAAAATAGATAACTAATGAGAACCTACTGTATAGCTCAGGGAACACTATTCAGTGCTCTGTCGTGACCTAAATGGAAAGGAAATCCAAAACAGGGGGGATATATGTATACGTATCACTGATTCACTTTGCTGTGCAGTAGCACTAACACAACATTGTAAAGCAACTATACTCTGATGAATATTAATTAAAAAATAAAATCTAAGAAGAATATGAAATTCTAGTTCAAAGAGGGTGGAATGACTGCTTTTTTGTTTTATCATTTATCACCTTTCGTATTGTCATTATTCTCTTTTGCTTCTTTAAAGTTGCTAACATTACAGCCCCATGTTGCCCAAATAAAGATTTATAATTCAAAATGAAAATTAGTAATGTATTTGTGCTTATTTTTAAGACCAAAATATGCATTGCTGGATGAATGCACCAGTGCTGTCAGCATTGATGTTGAAGGAAAGATATTTCAGGCTGCGAAAGGAGCTGGAATTTCCTTACTTTCTATTACACACAGGCCTTCTCTTTGGTAAGTGTTGTCAATGCTCATTTATGATAGATGATTTTTCTTTATATTTCCTAAAGAATAACTTTGCCAAACTTTGACTATAGAGCATAAGACATTTCATTTATTTTCTGCCTGTATTTCTGTTAAGGTTAAGCCATGTCTAAAAGAATAAAATCACTCCTAAGCTAACGGCTGAAGTTCATGTATTTGATAATACATGACAGAGATTAGTAATCTTTTCTGTATACTTTAGAGTAACTATCTTTAGGGTTTTAAGTTTTCCAAAAATTTGACCTCCCAATGGGTGGGACCTTACCAAAATTAAATTGAAAACAATGTATTTCTATATCAAGGGAAAAATTAAAAAGTAAAAATATAAAGTGTTAAAATATAGATCTAAAATAAAAGTAATGGGAAAACAAAAGATACCCCAAACCTAACATTATAACATTAATGTATTATTTGAAAATTATCATCACATTCTAATAATTCTGAGAAGTAGAAAAATCCAGTGATTTTTTAAACTGTAAACAGTCTTTATTCTATAGCATACACTGGGAAAGAATATATTTATGTAATTTACATCGTTTTAGTTCTTTCTTAAAAATCCAGTAAAAGGAAATATCACAACTTGATATCCCCCTAAATGATTAAGTTGCAGAAAGCACAAAGAAAAGGCTTTTTGTTTTTTGCTTTGTTTTAAAGAAAAATGAACAAAAATATTTTATAAATAGTATTTCATAAAACTTAAGGGGTTTTCCCTTTTAAAAAAATGATGACACCATTTTTATCATCCCCCTACTTTTTTATTGATTCATCATCATAATAATAGTTGCTAATGCAGATTCAGCACCTGTTCTACTCTAGGCTCATTTTATTTAAGCCTAATAACGACCCTATAGAGTATAGGTAGTTTATTTATTTCCATTATACAGATGAAGAAACTGAGAGCTAGAAAAATGAGAAAAGTAATTTACTATGATCATCTTCTCTATGCCCTACTATATTTCCCTACCTATTATAAGGAACTCAAAATGTATCTCATGCATAAATGATAAAAACACTTTTTCATTCATACTACATTCTACTGTCTACATTCACATTTCTATTTCATCAATCAGAATCTTTTCCTTTGACATGTTAGTAACTATATAATGGATTCTGTATGCTTTGGCCTCCTATTTCCCAAGGGACAGGAAGGATTCTTTCTCTCTCTCTGACTGGAGCATAATGTGGCATGTGTCTGATCACATTTATGCCAAAGCTGTCGTTATATACTTGTACATGACTTCAAATCTAGACTAAGTAGCAAGATTTATTTGAGTTAATGCTTAAAGCTTTTCCAGACCCTTTACCTTACAGAAAATGTTTACTTTAAAATTGTCAGGACTTCCATGGTGGCACAGTGCTTAAGAATCCACCTGCCAATGCAGGGGACACGGGTTTGAGCCCTGGGCCCAGAAGATCCCACATGACATGGAGCAACTAAGCCCATGCCCCACAACTACTGAGCCTGTGCTCTAGAGCCCCCGAGCCACAGCTACTAAGCCAATGTGACACAACTACTGAGCCCGTACTCTACAACAAGAGAAGCCACCACAGTGAGAAGCCC
Source organism: Hippopotamus amphibius kiboko (assembly GCF_030028045.1). Classification (NCBI taxonomy): domain Eukaryota; kingdom Metazoa; phylum Chordata; class Mammalia; order Artiodactyla; family Hippopotamidae; genus Hippopotamus; species Hippopotamus amphibius. The sequence continues at coordinate 96,737,567 of NC_080197.1, forward strand.
ACCCACCGCAAAGAAGAGTAGCCCCCACTCACCGCAACTAGAGAAAACCCACGCACAGCAAGGAAGATCCAACGCAGCCAAAAAAATTAAAAAATAAATAAAAATTAAAAAAAGAAATAAAAAAATAAAATTGTAACTTGAGTTTTCAGTTCAGATCAGGCTTTAATTGCTCAAAGTTCTTTGACCCTGAATTCTACTTCTATTGAGAAGATAATAATCTATTTCACAATTTATTTAAACATTCAGATTTTTCATTTTTTTTCCTCAGTTTACCTGAAAATAGAGAATTTCATGAAGTGACTCTTTCTATGGAATTTTGTAGTTCGTGCCTCTGTTGTTAAAGAATTAATTAGCACCTGGAGTGATAGGACCCTGATTTGCCAATAACCTGAGGCAGTTTGGATCTAGTCCAGGATGAGGTAGAGTCCATGTCAATGAGGATGATTCCACTGACTTTCCCTTGGAGAAAACAGGAACTGGTTTAAGACAATCATGACATAGGCCTGTGGAACCAGGCCAGAAGGACTCCTGAGTCCTTTCTGGCTCTTAGTCCTGGTGTTTTTCTGACCTCTATCAATGGGTTTATTATGCCATGCTGTCATTTCGTTCCTATTCAAGTAGCCTAAAGAGTAATTGGAAGCATATTCAGCCATTTTTTTCTTAATCTAAGAACAAGGAGGTTTTTGTTGTTGTTTTCACAGAAAAATTGGGAGAAAGGTACAGAAATATGCCTTATACTCTCTGCCCCTATACATGCGTAGCCTTCCCCATTATCAGCATCCCCCACAGAGTGGTATAATTGTTACACATCATTATCATCCAAAGTCCATAATTTACATCAGAGTTCACTTAGTGTTGTGGATTCTAAGGGTTTGGACAAATTTAAAATTACATGTATCTCCCATTTTAGAATTATATATAATATTTTCACTGCTCTAAAAATCATCTGTGCTCTGATTATTTATCCCTCCCTCCCCAACCCCTAGAAACCACTCATCTTTAATATTTACACAGTTTTTCCTCTTCCAGAATGTCATGTACCTGGAACCATACAGTATGCAGCCTTTTCAAATTGGTTTCTTTAACTTGGTGGTAGTTATTTAAGCTTCCTCCATGTCTTTTCACAATTTGATAGCTCATTTCTTTTTAGTGCTGAATAATATTGCACTGTTTTGATGTACACAGTTTGTTTATCCATTCACCAACTGAAGGACATCTTGGTTGCCTCCAAGTCTTAGCAATTATGAATAAAGTTGTTATAAACATTCATATGCAGGGTTTTGTGTGTACATGAGTTTTCTCCAGTCCTTTGGGTAAATATCAAGGAGTGCCATCACTGGATCATACTGGTAAGAGTATGTTTAGTTTTGTAAGAAATTGCAAAACTGTCTTCCAAAGTAGATGTACCATTTTTCATTACCACTGGCAATGAAAGAGCATTCCTATTGGTCCACAGCTTTACTAGCATTTGGTGTTGTCAGTGTTCTGGATTTTGGCCATTCAAATACGTGTGTAGTGGACAATTTTTTAAACAAATAATAAAATATAATTTTATGCTTTCTTACAAGAAAAACATTTTTAATTGTAGCTACCCTTAGTATATTTCTCCATAAACTAAAAAGCATGTTAGTTCTACTTTATGAACTAGTTAAGTCATTTTAGGTTGTAGAAATCTATTATTTTCTTTCTTCCTACATGAAATTCTTATTTTCCCTGCAAAGACTTCAGAAGAGGAAAAATATGTATTATATTTTCCTCTATAACAACAAGTGGGTAATTGTTGATTGTAAAGATTAAAATCAACAACAGTATCTGAAGAGGTCAAAAATTATAGAAGCTTATGAAATTATTTGATTCTTGAATAGAATTACAATTTTATAATTACCATTATGCAATGCTTTATCTTATTTGTGCAGGAAGTCTTCAGATTATTTCCAATGAGCCTCTGTTAAAACAGTAGTTTCTTTTAAATTCCTCTGACTAAAATAAACCCTGAAATATTATTTTAGCCCATAATATAGAACACACCTTTGAATATCAGGTCATGAAACACCTATACAGTTTCTTACCCCATGTAGAAACCAAATAATGTTGTAGGACTGGAGTGATGAGACAAATCTTCAGTATACATTGAAGATGGAAGTTGCTTAAGATCTGAACTACTGTGTACTAAAATTGCTCCTGGTTGTAGATCCAAGGTTAGGAAAGCCCTAGAGAAATTGAGAATGAAATAAACAAAAAGTATTTTTTTTTACCATATGACAACAAGCAATTTTTAATACAAAATGTCTGTCAGTAAACATTACCAGGTATACAAATAGACAAGAAAAAGAAAAAATTGACCAATAGAAACAGACCTAAACATGACCCAATTCTTACATTTAAGGTAAATGTTTGCACAGTGCAAATTTTTCACCTACTTTCATTATTTTTAATATTATGGAGTAGTAAATTTACAGAATTCAAATAAAAAATCAGAGTAATTCATTTGTTAAAAGACTAAAAAAAAAAAAATATATATATATATACACACACATTCATATATGCAAATACATTGTTGAATGTCTTTAAAACTAAATAATTATTTAAGGTATGAAAGAAGTACTCTGGAGAACGTTCCATGTGCACCTGAAAAGAATGTTTATTCTGCTTTCAGATGGACTGCTTTCTCTATATATCAATTAAGTCCATCTGATCTAATGTGTCATTTAAGGCCTGTGTTTTCTTACTGATTTTCTGTCTGGATGATCTGTCTACTGAGATACATGTGGTATTAAAGTCTCTTATTGTGTTACAGTCAATTTCTCTTTTTATGTCTTCTAATATTTGCCTTATATATTTAGATGTTCCTACATTGGGTGCATATATATTTACAATTATTATGTTTTCTTCTTGGATTGATCTCGATCATTATGTAGTATGCTTCTTTCTTTCTTGTAACAGTATTTATTTTAGTCTATTTTGTCTGATAAAAGTATTGCTAGTCAAGATTTCTTTTCATTTTGGTTTGCACGGAATGTCATTTTCCATCCATTCACTTTTAGTCTGCATGTTTCTCTAGATCTGAAGTGAGTCCCTTGTAGGCAGCAAATATATGGGTCTTGTTTTTATATCCATTCAGTCACTCTTTCTTTTGGTTGGAGCATTTAGTCCATTTATATTTAAGGTATTTATCTATGTGTATGTTCATACTACCATTTTGTTAATGGTTTTGGATTTGTTTTTGTAGCTCTTTTTATCCCTTACTTCTTTTGTTCTCTTCTCTTGTGATTTGATGACTATCTTTAGTGTTGTGTTTGGATTCCTTTTTCTTTTCTTCTTTTTTTAAATATTTATTTTATTTAAAAAAAAATTTGGGTGGCTGTGTCAAGTCTTAGTTGAGGCATGTGGGATCTTTCCTTGTGGTGCTCAGGCTCTTCGTTGCAGCATGCAGGCTCCTCTCTAGTTGTGGTGTACAGGTTTTCTCTCTCTAGTTGTGGTGCGCATGCTCCAGGGCGTGTAGGCTCTGTAGTTGTTGCACATGGGTTTCAGAGTGCCTGGGCTCTGTAGTTTTGTGGCATGTGGGCTCTCTCATTGAAGTGTGTGAGCTCAGCAGTTGTGGTGCGGGGCTTAGTTGCCATGCGGCATGTGGAATCTTAATTCCCCAACCAGGGATTGAACTGGTATGCCCTGCATTGAAAGATGGATTCTTTACCACTGGACTACCAGGGAAATCCCCCTTTTGTGTGTGTGTGTGTGTACATCTGCTATAGATTTTTGGTTTGCAGTTACCATGAGGTTTTTATACAGCAGTCTATATATATAGTGATTTAAGTTTCTTATCTCTTAATTTTAAATGCATTATAAAAAAAACCTGTATTTGTATTCTCCTCCCCCATGATTACTGTTTTTGATATCCTATATTATGTCTAATTGTTTTGTATCTCCCTTAAAAGTTTACTGTGGATACAGATCCTTTTTAATTAGAAAATCCTTTTATTTTTACATTTAAAATTTTTTATTTTATATTGGAGAACAGTTGATTTACAATGTTCTGTTAGTTTTAAGTGTACAGCAAAGAAAATGATTTTTTTTTTACTACTATTTTTCTTGTATCACCATCCTTCTTTTGTTTTTCCATTACTTTTGTTTTAGCTCTCTTATTTTTTTATGGGAAACTTTTATTTAATTTATTTTTTATTTTTAATTTGTTTTTAATTGGAGTGTGGTTGTTTTACAATGTTGTGTTAGTTTCTACTGTACAGTGAAGAGGAGTTCCCTGTGCTACACAACAGATTCTCATTAGTTATCTATTTTATACATATTACTGTATATATGTCAATCCCAACCTCCCAATTCTTCCCACCCCAGTTTTCCCCCCTTGGTGTCCATATGTTTGTTCTCTACATCTGTGTCTCTATTTCTACCTTGCAAATCTGTACCATTTTCCTCGATTCTGCATATATATGTGTTAACACACAATATTTGTCTTTCTCTTTCTGACTTACTTCACTCTGTATGAGTCTCTAGGTCCATCCACGTCTCTAACAAATGACTTAATTTTGTTCCTTTTAATGGTTGAGCAATATTCCATTGTATATATGTACCACATCTTCTTTATGCATTCATCTGTTGATGGACATTTAGGTTGCTTTCATGTCCTGGCTATTGTAAATAGTGCTGCAATGAACATTGGGGTGTATGTGTCTTTTTGAATTATGATTTTCTCTGGGTATATGCCCAGTAGTGGGATTGCTGGGTCATATGGTAACTCTATTTTTAGTTTTTTTAAGGAACCCCCATACTGTTCTCCATAGTGGCTGTATCAGTTTACATTCCTACCAACAATGCAAGAGGGTTCCCTTTTCTCCATACCCTCTCCAGCATTTATTGTTTATAGATTTTTTTGATGATGGCCATTCTGACCAGTGTGAGGTGATACCTCATTGTAGTTTTGATTTGCATTTCCCTAATAATTAGTGATGTTGAGTATATTTTCATGTGCCTCTTGGTCATCTGTATGTCCTTGGAGAAATGTCTATTTAGGTCTTCCTCCCATTTTTTCATTGGGTTGTTTGGGGTTTTTTTTTTTTTTTTTTTTTGATATTTTTAGCTCTCATAGTTTAATAGCAGTGTTGTCACATTTACATTTTTTCCCTTGATGTAGGAATACATGGTTTTCAATTTAATTTTGTAAGGTCCTGCCTGTTGGAAGGTCAAATTTTTGAAAAACTTAAAACCCTAAAGAAAGACCTTAAAGCTCAAAAGTATATGAAAAAGATTAATCTCTGTCACATGTTATCAAACATATGAACTTCAGACTTCAGCTTGAGAGTGATATTTACTCTTTTAGACATAGTTTAACATAGTTTAGTTTCCCCATCTTACAGCATGTTAAAACCATCCAATCAAATCAAAATGGGTTGAAACCCAAATTTCTATCAATTCATGAATAGATAAAATGTATAATACCATACAATGGAATATTATTCAGCCATAAAAATGAATGAAGTACTAAACTACAATAGATGAACTTTGAAATCATTTTGTTGGGTGGAAGTCAGTCACAAAATGTCACATTTTGTATGCGTCCATATATATAAAATGACCAGAATAGAAAAATCCATAGACACATAAAGGAGATTGGTGGTTGGCAGGGGCTGAGCAGGAGAAATCGGGTTGGTCTGCTAATGGGTATGAGATTTTTTTGGGGGGTGAAGAAAATATTCAAGAATTGGATAGTGCTGATGGTTGCATGAGCTTGTAAATATACCAAAAATCACTGAATTTTACATTTTAAAAGGACAAATTTATGGTACATGAATCATATCTCAGTTTAAAAAAAGGAAGTAAAAGCTACTTGATATATGCCTAATGATCATAGTAAATAACGCAGATGAGAGCTTAAAAGAGAACAAGAAGTGGAAAAAAAACTATAAGGGAAAGGCATAAAAACTGAGAAATCGAGGACACATAAGAACAATGTGCCTCTTCAACATAGTGACAAAATGCAGTGGCTCAGCCATACAAGGCCAGTTCTGCCAGCATTACCCTCTTTACACACACCCCACAATTCCCAGAGATTGGTGACCTTAGCATTCATTTAGGAGAAGGTGGACTGCCTCCTGTCTCATCAATAAAATCATCTCTGTACCTCTCTGAAGTTCCTAATTATGAACTTGAACCATGAGAAAAGAGACTAAATTATATGAAAGCATGGAAGTAGCTTTAGATTTTTATCAGTTAGCTCATTTTTTAAAATAGTCTACTTATTTTTTTAAATATTTACTATTTTATTTATTTATTTATTGGCTTCGTGAGGTCTTAGTTTTGGCACACGGGTTCTCCACTGAGGCATGCAGGATCTTTCACTGCAGTGCACGGGCTTCTCTCTAGTGGTGGCATGCGGGTTTTCTCTCTCTGTTTGTGGCACGCGGGCTCCAGGGCACATGGGCTCTGTAGTTTGTGGCACTCAGGCTCTCTCATTGAGGTGCACGAGCTCATAGTTGTGGCACACAGGCTTAGTTGCCCACGGCATGTGGGATCTTAGTTCCCTGACCAGGGATCGAACCCACATCCCCTGCATTGGAAGGTGCATTCTTTACCATTGGACCACCAGGGAAGTCCCCAGTTAGTTCATTTTTAAAAAACGTTTTAAATTTTTGAGAAATGTTTACTAGTAACTCATTCCCAAAGGATAGTGTCCTAGTGAATTGGTATTGTATTTCCTTTATTTTTCTCGGTTACTTTTTTTTAATAACCTTTAAAATTTGTAATTTCTTCCCTCTGCTTCCTTCCCTTATTCCCATTCTAAGTATGCTTTGATATTTATTCAGGAGCCATGCTGGGTTATGAATATAAATAGAAACAACAGCATGTCTTCCTTTGCAGTTCACATATATTCAGAATATAAAATAAATTTACTACAAGTAATAGAATTTCCTAGAGACTAATGACTTTTGGAGTAAAAAAAAAAAATCACAATACTTTACCTTTTGAGGGATTCTTGAAAATGAAATGTAAAATAGGCAACTTACTTAAAATTTGCCTTTGAATATCAATTAGAATAAATCTATAACTAAAATGGCTTTTTGTAATTATTGCTAATAATATTATTTCATTTTGATTATGCAGGAAATACCACACTCATTTATTACAGTTTGATGGTGAAGGAGGTTGGCGCTTTGAACAATTGGATACTGCTATTCGTTTAACACTAAGTGAAGAAAAACAAAAGCTAGAATCTCAGCTAGCTGGAATTCCCAAAATGCAGCAGAGACTCAATGAACTATGTAAAATTTTGGGAGAAGACTCAGTACTGAAAACAATAAAAAATGAAGATGAGACATCCTAATGTATTTGATGTTTTAAACATTAATTTTTAGTTAAAGGCTCAGAGACTTTGTTATAGTGCATGCCTTGTGTTAAGCTAAGCACAGAGGAAAAAAAGGCAGCAAGAAATGTTTTTAAGATTTTAGCATCAAGGTATTGTATGGTCTGACTTTTCAGAAGAAAATAAACAAATGCATTATGTAAGATTAGTCATTATGGCTTATTCTAATTCCTAGTGAAAGCCTAATTCACATGTAAAAGAGGATTTTTTTAGGTGAATTTATGATGAATACTAGATTTGCTATGTGTATGTGATATGTCTGAAATTCTTAACAAACATGGGACATATCTTGAGAATGGACAACTTAAGAGCAGCATTTGGGTTGAAACTGCGTGCATAAAATTAGAAGTCTGAGCAATATTTCTGTCCATTTATGGTTATTAGATTTAACATCTAGAATTCATCTTCTTTTATTGCTAGTGGTCAACTAAACCTGTGTACAAAATAGCTAACAGTTTGATGAATAATTTCAATATGAAAAAAGTTCTTTTAATAGCAGTGGTTAAAAGAAAGAAGCATGGCTATACTTTTATATGTATAAAATATCCTATTTTCAATTCTAGATTTTGAGCACCTCAGTGTGGGCACATAAATTCATTTTAATGAGAATCGTACATATTTTGCTAATAAACTCTTTAATTTTAAAAAGAGAATTGCCAATACAGAAAAGGAATATCCAAATAATGTTTGTCTGTCTGTTACTTTACTTGGAAGGATTATTTATTGCAAATTCTGTCCAGAAATACTTAGCTTGTTTTTGTGCTCAAAGGAGGAGTCCACCACATTTTAAAAATGGCAGTGTTATAATACAATAGAGGGATTTTCAAAATCATAGTAGTAATAACATACATTGGAATAGTACTTTATAATTTACAATCCTCATTTACATCAATTCATTTTAATCTTTGTGACAAACTTTTGAGGCAGGTATTATTTTTCCTAGTTTGCTTTTAAGAAAATTGACACTCAGATTTGCCCTAATTATGCAATTTATTTAGGGGTAGATCCAGGGGTCAAATGAAGTTCCTCTGTTTCTGTGCTATTTTCACTATTATCCTTGAAATTCAACTGGGCTATAATAGCAATAAAAGTTAGATGAGATGTTGAAAAGAGAATAAATTTAATAATGTTAGTGTTATTGTTATTTATTCTTGTTTACAAGATGTGGAAATTAAGTACAGAATGGAAAGGTCATTTGTCTCTGTTTTAAAATGAGGCAGGAAAGTTAGCAAATCTTTCAGCAACTATGCATGCATAGTCAATATTAATGTACTTCTACAGCTAGCAGTCAGAAGGGGAATTGTGTTATAAGTCAATTTAATTTTTATTAAACATAATGAGAAAGAATCTGTATTGAATAGTCATATGAAATAAATCTTATATATTCGATTGCCCTGGAGTTGGAAGTATGAAAGCCAGGACTACATTTTAATCTCCTAATGCCTATGCCACCATGTTGATAAGCCAGGAAAAAAGAAAATGCTGTTATTAGTAGTTTAGGATTTTATTTGCATATTTAGACACAGTTTGAGTCATTGATTCTCAGACTTTTTCAGCTGGCAGAGTACATGGATGTCCTTCATGATGCCTGTAATAGAACATCATGTCATTTTCATATTTTCAATTCTTTCATGCTAAGACATTTTTAATTATCAATAAATGTAGCCTCCTTATATAAAAGAATGTAATATAAAATCAAAACCAGTACATCTTAAGTTTTTCTGTTAGTTTCATTAGCTGTTCATTTGTTTGTCAGTTACTACTACTTCCGATTAGAAAAGTGAGGCAGGCATCAAAGGTTTTTTAAAAAATTCATGGAACCAAAACTTAAACTTGATAAAAATTATTCATTAATTTAAGTTCTATATTAGCGGTTATCCAGTTAATATGGTTGTAGGAAAAGTCTGGGGAAAGTATCTTAAGTTAATCTTTAAAGGTATAAGAAGAAAATGAAAAGTCTTCATTAGAAATGTGTGTAGTTTTTATGCCTTAATTTTCTTAATTTGAAAAATAAAGCACTTAGGTACCAATATATTGTGTTTTGAAACTTTGAAAAGAATGCCAAAACAAATATTAAATTTTTAATTAGCCCTTATTTATTATATCCTACCAACTGGCTGAAGTAAAGAACTCATTATTTATAATGTACAAGATTCCAGGATGTTTAAAATTCTGTATTAAAAGCTATACACACTGCAGTTTAAATGGTAAAGTTCAAAGAGAAACATGTTTTTGTATGTGCTTTTTTGTGCCTATTTATTTTCTGAATTTTCTTCCAAGACCAATATCCTCTCACTTAGAGGGGATAAAATCTGTAATTTGAATTTATATTTATGTTTCATAACTGTTCACAAAATGGTCCAATGAATATACCATATTTTACTAGTCTTATATTTTGTGAAAAATGTGAACAAGATTGAGAAATGAAATAGCCATCTTTGAATATAGCATCTTTTAATATAGCCATCTTTGAATATAGATGAGGAAAGGAAAAAGAAAGAATATTTCAATTTTCAAACAAGTTTTACCATATTGTCTATTTGCCCCAATTATTTTGACTTCTATTTGTTTTGTTTTGTTTTGATCAAAAAATCTATAAATATGTAGAGCTAGATTTTTAAATGTGCTTTTCTGGTTAACTTATAAACTTGGAAAATAAGTAGCATTCTATGAAAATGTTATATTTCTACAACATGCAGTGTTATGCCAAGCATGAGTCTAAAATAGTGTGTGTTCTTGTAAACAAGATAATGTGTAAAAATCTCTCTCCATTAATCTCAAGGAGAGTGATATATCTTGAAATTCAGCCAGAGTTTACATTTGTTTCCAATGGGAATGGTTTTCCCTTGATAGTAATTTAGTTTTTGTGTTGAGTTTTGTTCTTCCAGTAAAGGTGTAAACTAACATGTTAGTTTTTTTGAGACTTTGATTCCAAGTATAATTTCATATTTGGCAATAGGCTTAGCCTATTAAAACCTGTGTGGAATAGTTTTTTGATTCCTTAAGCCTAGAAAAATTTGTTACACATTGGAACTCTCAATGTTACACACTTCTGAGATATGCATAAAATGGTAATGATTATTAAACCATTGATTCAAAGAGATGTCTTTGATGTAACTATTTTATGGGCAAAAATTATTTTCATTTAGAAGTGTAAAGTACTTTCACATAACCCAGAGCATTTACAGGTCTGATGATATACATTTAGGTATGATTAAGAGTTGTACCTGTAATGTTTGCCACATGAGAACTTTCAGGTGGATGTATAAAATATTTTTTTTAAAAGCATCTCTTCTTCATTGCTGGTGCCTTTCCTGATTACCAAGTACAAAAAGGCTTTACAGTTTTTATTGTGAAATTTTCAAAACCAGTTATCTACACTTATCTACACTTACAAGCAGGGGTTGAGTAGTAGGGGTTGTATTAATGAAAGCAAATGAGAAAAATGTCCTTAATGGTAAAAATCACTATGTGGGTAAGCTACAATGTGGCTATGGGTGTGAATACATTATAATATAGTCTCCATTAAATATGCAGTTATTTGAGCTCAACATTACTTGTGAGTTCCTAAATAATCATGAAAAGAACTTGATTAATCAAAGGAATTACAAATTATTCCAGTGATAGAAAATATCCTATTTCTGTATTTTAAATGACTCTATTGGGTGTCTACATACACCTCAGTTACAAGTCGTATGATGCAGAATTTTGTCAAGTACTATGCACAATAGTCAGCAAATAGTTTTTAAATATTTTCTTTATTAGTTCAATACATATTTATTTATTAAGTACCAACCTATGCCAGACACTGTGCTAGGTTCTAGGAATAAATAAAATATGGTTTCTGTCCCAAGAAGCTTACAGTCCACTGAAAATTAAGAAAATGAGTACCTTCATTCAGAGAAAAATTCAATAGCTACTATTTATTTTTTAATATTTATTTATTTATTTTAACTTTTTATTTTATATTGGAGTATAGCCAATTAACAATGTTGTGATAGTTTCTGGTGCACAGCAAAGAGACTCAGCCATACATATATGTGTATCCATTCTCCCTCAAACTCCCCTCCCATCCAGGCTGCGACATAACATTGAGCAGAGTTCCCTGTGCTGTGTAGTATGTCCTTGTTGATTATCCATTTTAATTATAGCAGTGTGTACATGTCGATCCCAAACTATCCCTTCCCCCATAATATTTTTTATTTATTACTTATTTTTTATTTACCAAGTAGGCACAAAGCATTGCATATACATCAACTCATTAAATCTTCACAAAGCTCTAATTTAATAGAAGAGGAAAGTGAGAACAGAGAAGTTAAGCAATTCATCCAACCTAATGCAGTTACTAAAGTATAGAGCTGAAATTTGAACTTAGCAATATTTGATTACAAAGCCTTTGCAACTCCCTGTCACCTTCCTTTTAATTAGTTTAGGTCATTTTTCATTATTACAATTTTTAACTCTAAAGTCATAGTATATTTTTTTAATTGGCTCAGGGTTTCTGGTTAACCAAAAAGAAGCATTTCTTTTTCCATCTAAGGAGGAAATTTGTCACACAAATTATATTTTTCCTTGTTTTTATCATAAGTGATGGATATGGTCCCATGGGAGAAGGAGAACAAAAGACAAAATTTCAAATATTTTGAGGAAGAAATTCCAAACTGGTTAACATTTACTAATTCAGTAAGAATTTATTGACACATTCAAGGTGCCAGTTATCATGCTTGGAATTCAGAAGTGAAGGAGACAAACCACATCTCAGCCCTCATGAAACTTTTTAGTATATCAATACTAAACAATTTTATGCCTGTTAGATGTTGTGGTCCCATATAAATGATATATTTGTTTCATAGTGTCTTGTCAGTTCTTTTATTTCTTGCCTAAGACCACTTTCTTGCAACATTTAAGCAATAAGCATTTTTTAGCAACAGGATTCCCTTGATTGTACACTTAAGGGCTTCGTAATTTTTATGCCGGCGAACTTGGTCTAAATTACAAGGTCCAATAAAACCAGTCTGTAGGACTATATCATCCTTCACCAGTAGGTGCTCCCATACATTTAGCATGTTGTCTTAAAACCTGAAATTTGAGAAATATGACCTTCTCAAGTTCAGATCATGCAAATGGAGCCAGTTTTGTAAAGAAAAGCATCTCTCTCGTGTTAACACAAAATGCAGATAACTATAGCAGAAAAGTTCTAAAAAGCAAAAAACAAAACAAAACAAAAACAACCAAAAAATCCCCAATAATTGTAAAAGTAAATAGACAAGGGTTCCAGAGTTAAACATATTTAGAATTATATGCTTCATCTTGGTACTTGTGTCCTAATATAGGTGATATGGTAATTAAGTATTCACCTTATGTATTTTTATGTAATTTAATATCTATAAAATAGATAATGCATTAACGAAGCAATGAAATATTAAATAATAATATTCACTTGGCTTTATCATTTAATTACTCTTTGATCTGTATAAAAGAGGAGACAACCTTATATATCAAATATATTATTTAATTTTTACATATTGAATATATTAAAATGTATTGGATCTAGACATTATGCAAATATATAATGCTAGAAAAGTTTACACTAGCAAAGTGTCCCAGAACTCACACAGGAATGGGACAAAAGAATTCCTGTAATTAGATGACATCTTATTGGGAAACTAATGTAATGGGACCTTTTGCAACACACAGATATTGATAATTCAAGAGTAATGAAGACTGATGAAACAATAATTACAGTCCCCTTGTTTAGGATAGCTTGTTGCTATATGGGAAGTCTCCAAGATCCATGTAAGTGGGGTTTAGATAAATGAGGTTATTGCAGATCCAAGCAGATACATATATTTTCCTGCAACCTAACACACACACACACACACACACACACACACACACACACACACACGCCTTAGAAGCTTAATACAAAAGCAGCATAATGATTTTGAGAACTTAAGTAACTGAACAATTTTTTTATTATGATAAAAAACATAAAATTTACCATCTTAACCATTTTAAGTGTACTTTTTAGTAAACTGCATTCACATTATTGTAAAACAGATTTCTAGGATTTTTTCATCTTATAAATCTGAAACTTTATACCCATTAAACAATAACTCCTCTTTTCCCCTCCCCCCAGGGAGCCCCTGGTAACTATCATTCTACTTTCATGAATTTGCCAGTGTTCAATAGATCATCTAAGTAGAATCATACAGAATTTGTCTTTTATTAACTGGCCTATTTCATTTAGCATAATGTCCTCAAGTTTCATCCATATTGTGGCATGCAAAAGGATTTCCTTCCTTTTGAAGGCTGAATAATATTCCATTGTATGTATTACCATATTTCATTTATCTTTTCATCCATTGAAAGAATACGTTGCTTACTCCTCTTGGCTATAGTGTATAGTGCTGCTGTGAACATGGGCATGCAAATATTTCAAGATCCTGCTTTCAATTCTTTTGGCTATATGCCCTGGAGTGAGATTGTTTGTTCATATGGTAGTTCTGTTTATAATTTTTGAGAAACCTCCATTCTATTTTCCACAGTGGCTGGACTTATTTACAGTCCCTCCAACAATACACAGGGATTCCCTTTTCTTCACATCCTAACCAACACTTGTTGTCACTTGTCTTTTTGATGATAGTCTTTCTAATAGAGATGAGGCTATGTGCTGTGGTTTTGACTTGCATCTCTCTGATTATTAGTGATGTTGAGGATTTTTTCATGTGCTTCTTGGTCATTTGTGTATATTCTTCGGAGAAATGTCTATTCAAGTCTTTTGCCTGAAGGATTCTTCAATTATAACTTGTTTCATGATGTTTAAGACTGCAGTCTGTTTCCTCTGCTTCCAAAAAGCTGTCTCCCCTTACCCATCCTCCATCCTTCACGTCATTCCTTTGGCTGAACATGGCAGATGTTCCCTTTTATTTCCTCTCATTCATTTTATTTTCTCAAATCAGAATGTCTTTATTCCACTACCTTCATCTACCAAAACTCTATCTGGCTTAAAGGATGTCTTAAATTCTTTCCAGTTATACATAACTCTTTCTTTTTTAATGCTTACAGAGCACTTTAAAATCTAGTCACATTTATCACATGCTACCTTTTATTATTTATTTGTGTACCTATCTTCCTTATTCTCTATCACATCAGTTTTATTTATGAAACTTATTTCTCCATTTATCTTATTCATTTATTTGAATAATTCAAATTTGAATTATTTGAATTATTTAGTTGTTTCTCTCTACTACCTTTGCCCTCCTTAGACTGTAAACTCTGTGGACCAGGAATCTTACTTGTGTTATTTATTGCAATATTTATAGTACCTAGAGCAATACATGGCAGAGAGAGGACATTTAAAAAGTATTTGTTCAATAAGTACATAAATGGATAAGTAAACAAATGAATAAAAATAGTGGAAAAGAACAAATATATGAACGAAAGAATGAAAATGAATGAATAAGTGAAATCACTGAGGAAGAGAGATAAAATAAGTACACTCTCTCCTTCAAATCCTTGTAAACTAAACCCATACTGCTAGGTAAAACTATAATGTGTATTTTTTTTTCTTTTCTGCTGAAGAAAATTGAGCTTCTCAGGATTTCATACTATTTGCTTTATCCACTGGTCTCCATCCCATCCGCTGGTCTCAGTCTTCCCAACAGGATGCTGATTATAAAAGTCCCACAAACTTTCTTCTAATTCACTGATTCAGTAGAAACTAGATATCACATTAACTATCTAATTGGATCATCTAGCTCCATGTTTTCTTTCTTTCTGAGATCCCATAAATGTATATCCTTCCTCCTTCTACTTCTCTGGGTAGGTCTCGACACCCCTCAAGACAGGAACCTGTAGATCCTATACCCTCATTATTATCAATCCCAATGACCATAAAGACATGTTTCCCCAAATTAGAAACATGAATAGAACTTTTGCTTTCTTTAATGTTTATATAAAATTCAATAGCAACTGAACAACCTTACCCTAATGACCACTAGACTCCTGACAGTAAGAACAAAAGGGTGAATTCAAAGCAGAAAACAATTCAATTCCAACCCATAACAGAGTCTATTAGAATGCAGCACTTCCTCTCACCTCACCAGAAGCCTCAGGTGTAGGCTATGTTGGGCAGTGATTAGTGAGACGGAGCCCTGTGTGGTTCTCACAGGTATAAATCCAGGTATAAATCGTTTCTGCGTCCTCCGTTTTTTGTTTGTAGGAAATAAGCTTCATTCAGCCTCCTTAACCTTCCCTGAGTTCCAAAGGGCAGATTCAAACCCTTGCTTTTCAGAGAAGGGAAGGAATGCAGAAACAAAGGAGGAGCAATCAAGAAACAATAATGCAGCCATAGGGCAGGGTCCTTTTCCTCCTCAAGGAATGTACATAACAGAATACCTTTTAATTCTTCTGTAGAAGCAAAGCCCCCTCCCAGGTGGAGGATGGTAACATCAGGCTGAGCCTAAGAGTCCTGGAACACTGCCCTGTTACCTCACCACCAGCCAATCAGAAGAAAGTCTTCACAGAGTGGAAGATGATGATGACTCTGACCCCCTCCCCAGATGATTCTCCCTGTAAAAACTTTCATGGTCAAGCAGAATATTCAGAGTTGGTTTTTGGACATGAGTCCACCTTCTCCCCAGGTTGCTGACCTCCTGAAAAAAGCAAATTTTGCCTTTCCAACCAACATTCATCTCTTGAATATTGGCTTTCAAGTGGTGAGCAGCTGAACCTGAGTTCAGTAACATTAGGAAAACAGACTTTGTAGAAAGACTGTTCCATTGAGTCCTGCCTCTGCCACCTAACTGATGACCATGATACTTAATCTCTCCACCCCTTGAGTTTCTCATTTTTAAAGTGGACATAATAATAGCACTTACCTCCTAGTATGTTGTGAAAGTTAAATGTATTCATACTTATAAAGTGCTTAGGAGAGAGCTTGGCGTATGTTTATAGTTATTACCATTTATGCATATATTAATATGAGTTATTTAAATGAAAAATCTAATTAGCATCCCTCAGGAAATGGTTGGTTTTGATTGAGTCATGGAAAAGAGAGCACTAATTTAGTAGGGAGAGGTGGCCCTTTTGGATTAAGAGACTTCCCAGATCTGACGTGTAAGAAGACAACTAGCTTAGTGTCTGATATATTACTATACATCAATGGTTACTCAATATGTTTGTGGAATAAATGACTGAACAACTGAATGAATAAATTAGCTATTCGCAGAAGAAAGAGAAAAGGAGATAGGCATACAACACAGATAAGAATGCTTTCTTCTGCATTTTTGCCTAGTGTCCAAATGCTAGTTGACATATCACTGAAGTTGTATTGACTTTGCACTGGGTCTTTGCAATGGGTCCCCTTGGTTGCTAAAACCTAAAATTATGTATAAACTGATGTGTCCAAAAAGTTAAAACACTAATCAATTTAGTTTCCCCAGTCCCAAGTCTGCTAGTGTTCCAACACAATTTTAGCATATCCACTTCATTATTTTCTTCCATACAATCCCCTAAAGGGAAGAGGACATGAGGGGGAGAAAGGAACTTAGAGAAAAACAACAATAAAGAGAAAGATAAGAAGGGAAAATGGTAATATGTGACTGTGGTTGCAGTGACAATGGAAAGTACGTTTAGAGAGGAGAGGAGTAGTAATTCTGGAGACCTATGACCTTCATCACACTGGCTTCCCTCATCTCTGTTACCTTCCCAAGTGAATTTCCAGATTCCCAGGGAACTCTTGAATAGATGCCCATTGAAGATCCTCTTTCATTATGATAAGGATGGAAAGTTGGAATTTACCCCAACCTCTTATTGATCTATTTTGACTTATATTACCAAAAACTATATTGATCACAACTGTCTGGCAAAAGTTCAAACATGTGTGATCCTAGCCACTGGTCCTCTTCATGCCTGGACAAGAGCAGCTGAGAGTTGATGGAGCATGTCACTCTTCATGGTAAAATGTTCAGTACAAAGTCATGATGATCAGCTTCAAGAGATTTTTCAGTACCGCTCTGCAATCCTATTATATTTCTTTATTTCATTCACTCACTCACTCTCCAAAACTCTATCTCTCCTCTCTGAACAGATGCAACCCTACCTCCTTCTCCTTTTCTCATAGCTCATTTATTCTACCCCTCGCAGAGGACTGCTTCTTTTGTTTCCTAAATTGGTTGCTCCAAGAAATACTCCTTGTTACTTCCTCATTCCTCACAGTCCATATCTAATTCAGCACCAAATTCTATTCATTTTGCCTCCTAAATAGTAGCTCTCAAATAAGTCTTTCCAACTTCACATTAGAAATGTTCAAGAGTAATCATTTCTCCTACCTGGATTACTGCCATTGCTTCCCAACCAATCTCATAGTATCCATTCAATAATTCTTAATAATTCAATCTATTCTTTTTAAAACATTTAAAAATGTTTTTCAATGTGATATTGTACATATGGTGAAAAGTGCACAAAGCGTGAATATACATTATCACAAATCCAACACCTGTTTAACCACCACCTAATAAATAGGGCATTGCCAGCACTGAAGCCCACCTAATGCTCCCTTCTAATAACTATTCCCTCCTTCACGACTCGTATAGTGGTGATAGTAGTATAACTACTATCTTAACTTCTAACACCTCACATTAGCTTGGCTTGTTTTTAACTTTACGCAAATATAATGATACTGTACATGTCTTTCTGTGTCTGGCTTCTTTTATTTAACATTATGTGCTTTATGTTCATCCATGTAATAGTGTTCAGTCATAGTCTGTTCATTCCCATTTTACATAGAAATCCATTGTGTACTTAAGTGACAATTTACTTATTCATTCTACTCTTGAACATTTGGTCTGTTTCTAGTTTAAGAACAGTACTGCTATGGACATTTTTCTACATGTCTCATGCTATACATGTGCACACATTTCTCTTGGGCCCATCCACTCTAGTCACAAGTCAGAGTGATTTTCCTAATGCAATTCTAATTCTGTTGTT
Source organism: Hippopotamus amphibius kiboko (assembly GCF_030028045.1). Taxonomy (NCBI): domain Eukaryota; kingdom Metazoa; phylum Chordata; class Mammalia; order Artiodactyla; family Hippopotamidae; genus Hippopotamus; species Hippopotamus amphibius. The sequence goes on from NC_080197.1 coordinate 96,755,931, forward strand.
CTCCTCTCAATGACTTTAAATACCTTGGAAAAAACCAGAATCCTAATTTGGCCTACAAAACCCTGCATAATCTGGATTCTCTCCTTCCAGAGTCTCTTCTTGAAACATACCTTCTTTGCTCCAGGTTCTTCTTTCATTTCCTGAAATGGAAGACATACCTTCCTGTCACAGGGTCTTTCACAGGTTCTTCTACTTTCCTGCAGAGCTACTCTTCTGCCTCCTTTTCTAGCTTAGTCAGCTTTTGTTGAAGTCTCAACTCTTTCTTCAATTCTACAGGGCAGCTCTCTCTAACACTCCTCTCTGGTTAATTTTCACGACATCACAACTGTCCTTGTATGTGTGTGTGTGTGTTTTGTTTGTTTGTTTTTTGGCTGTGCCACGTGAAATGTGTGATCTTCTTAGTTTCCCAACCAGGGATTGAACTTGTGCCCCCTGCAGTGGAAGTGTGGAGTCTTAACCACTGGACCTCCAGGGAAGTCCCTCAACTGTCTTTCTTATCATTTCTCACAGCTGTAATTTAATCCTCTTTGATTAACATCTATTTCTAATACTCCTCACCCCAGCACTAGATCATCAGTCTCAAGAGAACAAGGGGTATGGAATTTGCTTTTGTTTGTTTTGGCTCTAGATTTTATCCTAGCCTTCTGCCTGGCCCATAGTGACAACTCAAGAAATGTTTGTTCAGTGAACAAAGGAATGAATGAATCAATCAATCAAATTACCACTCTTCATTATGTGTAAAGTCTATAAAAGCAAGACCAAGTATCACAGAACTTGTGCTAGGATCACTAAATCATTTTCTGAGAGGCTTGCTAAAACAAGGACAGGGACTTACCTGGAGGTCCAGTGGTTAAGACTCTGGGCTCCCAATGCAGGGGGACTAGGTTCAACCCCTGGTCAGGGAATTAGACCTTGCATGCCAAAGCTGAGCCAGCATGCTGCAACTAAAAAGATCCCACATTCCACATGCTACAACAAAGAACCTGCACGTGGCAACAAAGTTTCCATGTGCTGCAACTAAGACCTGGCACAGTCAAATAAATAAAAAACAAGGACAACAACATAGAATTCTCTTCCCCATTTTTCTAACTTCAAGAATCTGTCACCACACTCATTAACATCATTTAATATCAGGATTGGTTTGTTTCATTTACATAAAATGTTTGTTTTCTTTTGATTGAGGTATAATTGACATATAACATTACATTATTTTCAAGTATACAACATAATGATTGATATTTGTATACACAGCAAAATGATCACCACAATGTCTAGTTAACATCTGTTACCATACAAAATTACAAGATTTTTTTCTTGTGATGAGAACTTTTGAGATTTACTCTCTTAGCAACTTTCAAATATGCAATACATTATTGACTATAGTCACAACGCTGTACCTTATATCCCCATGATTTCTTATCTTATTTTGTAACTGGAAGTTTGTAATTCTTAACTCCCTTTACCCATTTCACTCAACCTCCCCCAGGGAAACCAACGATCTGTTCTATCTATGAGTTTTGCTTTGTTTAGTTTGTTCGTTTGTTTTGATTTTTAGATTCCACATATAAGTGAAATAATATGATATTTGTATTTCTTTGTATATTTCACTTACCATAATACCCTCAAGGTCCATCCATATTGTTTAAAATGTTAAGATTTCATTCTTCTTTATGGCTGAGTAGTATTCCATTTTGTATTTAATCACATCTTCTTTATCCATAGATTGCCACTTAGGTAGTTTCCATACCCTAACTATTGTAAATTATACTGAAATGAACATAGGGGTGCATATATCCTTTTGAATTAGTGTTTATGTTTTCTTTGGATATATACCCAGAATTGATGTGGTAGTTCTATTCTTAATTTTTTGAAGAAACTCCATAATGTTTTCCATAATGGCTGTACCCCAACAGGGCACAAGGATTCCCTTTCTCTACATCCTTGCTATTACTTTCTATTTCTTATCTATTTAATAATGGAAATTCTGACAGGTGTGAGATGATATTTCATTGTGGTTTTGATTTGCGTATCCCTAATTATTAGTCATGTTGAGCATCTTTTCATGTGCTTGATGACCATCTGTATGTTTTCTTTAGAATATGTCTATTCCACTTTCTCTTTTTAAATTGGATTTTTAAAAATTGTTGAATTGTATGAATTTTTATATATTTTGGATGTTAACCTCTCCTCAGATATCTAATTGCAAATATTTTATCCCATTCTGCCTTTTTATTTTGTTGATAGTTTTATTTCCTCTGCAGAAACTTTTTAGTTTGATATAATCCCACTTGTTCATTTTTGCTTTCATTGCCTTTACTTTGGGAGTCAGATCCCCCACTGGAACAAATCCTGCTTGATCATAATATATGATTATTTTAATATATCGTTGGATTCAGTTTGCTAATAGTTAGCTGAGGATTCTTGAGTCCATGTTCATCAGTGATATTAGCTTGTAATTTTCATTTTTTTTGTAGTGTCCTTTCCTGGTTTTGATATTAGGATAATGCTGGTCTCATAAAATGAGTTTGAAAATGTTTCATCTTTAATTTTTTGGAAGAGTTTGAGAAATATTAAATCTTCCTTGATTTTTTGGTAGAATTCACTGGTTAAAGCCATCTGATCCTGGACTTTTTTTTGGTAGGATTTTGATTACTGCTTTAATCTCCTTACAAGTAATAGGGCTATGCAGATTTTCTGTTTCTTCCTGATGCAGCATTTCAAGATTATGTTTCTAGAAATGTATACATTTTAGAAGGTTGTCTAATCTGTTGGTGTATAATTTTTCACAGTACTCTCTTATGATTCTTTTATTTCTGTGATGTTAGTTATAACTTCTCATCTTTCATTTCTAATTTCTACAAAAAAGGCCCTCCCTTTTTTCTTAGTGAGTGTAGCTAAAGGTTTGTTAATTTATCTTTTCAATGAACCAATTCTTGGTTTCATTGATTTTTCCCTATTGTCTTTTTAGTCTCTCTTTTGTTTATTTCTGCTCTGATCTTTATTATTTCTTTCCTTTTACTAAATTTGTGCTTTAGTTATTTTTCTTTTTTCTAGGTCCTTCATGTGTAAAGTTTGATTGTTTGAGATTTTTCTTGCTTCTTGAGCTATGCCTATATCAATATGAACTTGCCTTTTAGAACAGGTTTTGCTGCATCCCACAGATTTTGGTATGTTTTATTTCCAGTTTCCTTGCATCAAGACATTTTTTATTTCCTCTTTAATTTCTTCATTGGCCACTGTTTGTTCAGAAACATGGTGTTTAATCTTAGCATATTGTGATTTTTAAAAAGTTTTTCTTATAATCAATTTCTTGTTATGACTGGGGACAATGCTTGATATGATTTCAATTTTCTCAAATTTATTGAGACTTGTTTTGTGGCTTAACATATGATTATCCTGGAGAATGTTCCATGTGCATTGACAAAAATGTATCCTGCTGATTTTGGATAGAATGTTCTGTATATATCTATTAAGTTCCCTGGCATAAAACTCATTTAAGGCCACAATTTTCTTATTGATTTTCTACCTGGATGATCTACCCACTGATGTAAGTGAGGTGTTAAAGACCCCTACTATTACTGTATTGATGCCAGTTTCTCCCTTTAGATGTGCTAATATTTGCCTTATTTATATAGGTGCTCTAATACTGGGTGCACAAATATTTACAAATGTTATATCTTCTTGGCATGACCTGTTTATCATTATGTAATGCTCATGTTTGTCTCTCATTACAGTCTTTTACTCTAAAGTCTATTTTGTCTAAGTATAGCTACCCCAAATTTCTTTTGGTTTCCATTTGTATGAGACACCTTTTTCCATCCCTTCACTTTCAATTTGTGTGTGTCCTTACATCTTAAGCAAGTGTCTTGTAGACAGCATTAGACAGGGTCTTATTTTTTTTTAATCCATTCATCCATTCTATGTCTTTTTATTGAAGAATTTAGTTCATTTGCATTTAAAACAATTGTTGATAGGTATGTACTTATTGCCATTTTATAACTGTTGTTTAAAATGTTAGTTAAATATTGCCAATCATACATAGTATTTTATGGACAAATTTATAAATGCCTTTTCTTAAAATATAAGTTAAGCACAAGAATATATTTGAACACTTCCATCTTGATGGAATGTTAATCTTGGAGGCTCCAACTATTTGGTCCTCTCCAGTGCAGCTCTAAGGTACAGACAGAACTCTCACTGCCAACAGCATTCCTGTTGTAAAACTGTGTGGGGTCTAGGTTGTCCTCAAATTATCAGAGCAACATTTTTTTGAGAGAATAATGAACAAATAACAAACAGAAATACAAAGTACTATCCCAGAAATAAGATTCTGGTGTATGTGTGAAAAGTAGATGAATAAATATAAAGTGTAACTTCTGGATTTGATATTTTACATGAATTTTTCATTTCTTTATTGTTTACATTTTTAGTTGATACTATTTATCACATGGGGTATTTGCTGCAGGTTATTTTTCAATTATGGCATCATAGCTTCTATCAGTTTCTAGGTAAATATAAATATTTCTTTGAATATTTTGTATATGTTTTAGAATGAATGGGCATTCAAAGTTAGGAAATTGCTTTAATGTTTTAAGTTACTTGGATATCTAACTATGGACCAATTTTAATTGTTAAATGTTAAACAAAGCAAAAATTAAAATATAAGTAAGATAAATCAAATTTACAGATTTTTAATTTTTTTATTGGAGTACAGCTGATTTATAATATTGTAAGTTTCAGATGTATAGCTAAGTGATCAGTTATACATATACATGTATTGACTCTTTTTTTTTTTTTTTTTTTTAGATTCTTTTTCCATATAGGCCATTACAGAGTATTGAGTAGTTTCCTGTGCTATACAGCAGGTTCTTATTAGTTATCTATTTTATATATAGTCATGTGCATATATCAGGCCCAATCTCCCAACTTATTCCTCTCTCCCCTTATCCCCTGATAACCATAAGTTTGATATTTACATCTGCAACTCTACTTCTGCTTTGTAAATAAGTTCATTTGTACCCTTTTTTTTAGATTCTACATATAAGTGACATTATATGATATTTCTCTTTCTGTTTCTGACTTACTTCACTCAATATGACAATCTCTAGGTCTATCCATGTTGCTGCAAATGGCATTACTTTGTTCTTTTTTTATGACTGAGTAATATTCTATTGTATATATGTACCACATCTTCTTTATCCATTCATCTTTGATGGACACTTAGGTTGCTTCCATGTCCTGGCTATTGTAAATAGTGCTGCAATGAACATTGGGGTCCATGTTTCTTTTTGAATTATGGTTTTCTCTAGGTATATGCCCAGTAGTGGGATTGTTGGGTCATATGGTAGCTCCATTTTTAGTTTATTAAGGAAACTCCATACTGTTCTCCATAGTAGCTGTACCAATTTACATTCCCACAAACAGTGTAGGAGGGTTCCCTTTTCTTCATCCTCTCTCCACCATTTATTGTTTGTAGATTTTTTGATGATGTTCATTCTGAGTGGTGTGAGGTGATACCTCATTGTAGTTTTATTTTGTATTTCTCTAATAATTAGTGATGCTGAGCATCTTTTCACGTGCTTTTTGGCCAACTGTATGTCTTCTCTGGTGAGATGTCTGTTTAGATCTTCCATCCAGTTTTTTAATGGATTATTTATTTTTCTGATATTGAGCTGCATGGGCTGTTTGTATATTTTGGATATTAATCCCTTGTTGGTTGCTTAATTTGCAAATATTTTCTCTCATTCTGAGGGTTTTGTTTTTGTTTTGTTTATGGTTTCCTTTGCTGTGCAGTAGAGATTGTACATTTTTAATTGAATGTGTGGATTCATTTTGGACCTTAAACTGTTTGAATTAAACAACTTACAAACTGGCTTTGTTGCTAAAAGTTTTTTGCCCTCATGTGTGTCTTCTGTCTTTTTTTTCTAGAAAATGTTTAAAAGAAAACTTTCAAGGGAAAATAAAGTTTATTTTTAACTATATATATTGTAGAGGTAGTGATTTGAAAAATATAACAATTACCTGTTCATATTTGTTTAGATATCTAGCTCCCTAATCTTTAATATTATGTGTTGTATTAGATATTTTCTAATATCTCTTCAACGTTCTATAGTTATTTGATTCTTCTTTGATTCTTTCATTTTATCCTCTGATCCCAATGTGATCAGGATGAATGGAACTGTATCTCACTATATATCCCCCTTGTGGCTAAAATTTAAAAGGAGGGCAATATTAAGGAAGAAAAAGAATCACAATTGTTCACAATTGTTCCAGAGAAAGAATATGCATTTAGAGAATAAAAGGGTCAGGAAGAACAGAAAGTAAGTGAACAAGTGAGTGAGAGAAAAATTAAATGTCAGGTAGGTAAAAAGAGAAAGAGATAAGAAGTCAATATTTTCCAAGCATACATTGCACCAGGAACTTATGTATTTTCTCACTAATGTTCACAAAAGCTCTACAAAGAGGATACAACCACTATTTCACAGGCAAAAAAGTTGGAGCTTAGAGGATAGAATAACATGTTCAAATCATATGATTAGAAGCAGTAGAGTTGGAATCTGAATTCCCTTAAATATCCAGTGAAGTTGAAAACATTGAAGATTAAGTGGATGGAAGTTTTTGCTTATTTCTTATAGGGTGGCAATTTCCTGTTGGCTCAACAACTGGATGAGCAGGGGTGTGATAGATGGATGTGACATAGCCACCACCCTAACACACACCTATTCACCTACTTATGGTTCTTGTGGAACTGGAAGTAAGGGGTGGAGTTCACTTATGACACCCAGGTTCATAGCTCCAAACATGATATATTAGCTTAAATAGGTGGAGGGAAAAAAACCCAACAACCCAGCAACACCATGACAAATTTGGGCTAAAGAAGTAGTTTGTATATCCCATTTCTGCAACACATGGTATCCATATGCAGGAATTCTTCATGACCTTGAGTTGAGAGATATTAGCCTTCATCTCTCACATATGCCTGATGTTTCTTATTTTTCTTTAGCTATTTTCATGACGTGTAATACTGTATCTATAGCCAAAGGCTAGGGATGGGCTGTGTTTAGTAACAGTGCACTGGTTCCAGGCAATATCTAGACACTGTGAATAGTTTTAAGGATATGTCTCAGGCAATGAAACAAGACATATGCTATGGAGTGCCTGTTAAATTCTAAATATTGCTTGTCAAAATCTAGAGCTTATTGCTTTCTCAACTAAATTTTTTTTTATGTTTGAAAGAACTCCTAACACATATAAAGAAAAAACTTTCCTGTAAGGTAGATCTCACTAGTATATTGTCTACTTGAATATCTAACTTAGAATTTTGAATAGGTTGACTTTTTTCTTTAAAATATGATTAGGTATGAGAAAAAAATTCATGGAGGTCTTTCCTTAGGCTATGCCCTCAATAGATTATTTATTGATCTTTTAAGGCCCATCAATTGTTCTGCCTCTTAATGCTATTTGTATACTTCTTTTATTCTTTTATAAGATTTTAATTTCTTTTGAAAAAATTATTTTATTTGTTATGCTAATTTTTTAAAAGTAAAAGTAGTACTGTCAAGTCAAAAAAGTCAAAGTGTATAAGGAAAGCACTCATGATCTATATCTTCTCCCTTCAATCCTATCCCATAATATAGCCCATGTGATCAACTTGGTGGGTAATCTCCAAACAGGTCTCTATTTTCATACTGAGATATACAGGATTTACTTCCCTTTTATTGCTTACTCCACATATAATTCTATAACTTCAAAAAATTCTCACTTATTATAGACATTGATTGTTAAATCACTTATTTGTAACGTGCTCTTTTTAGCAGGAGCATATTATTCCATACTATGGATGCACTGTCCCACTATTGATAAATATTTTGTTACCAGTTTTTTAACACTGCCATAAACAGATTTGTACCCAACCAAAAAACTATTAGACTAATAGATAAATTTAGCAAAGTTGCAGAATAAAAATTTAATTCACAGAAATCTGTTGCATTTCTACACAATGATAGAAAACTATCAGAAAAAGAAATCAAGAGAATAATATCATTTATAATGCATCAAAAAGAATAAAATACTTAGGAATAAATTTAACCAAAGAGGTAAAAAACCTGTACTCTGAAAACTATCAGAAAGAAGTTGAAGATGACACAAGTAAATGGAAAGATATCCTGTATTCTTGGGTTGGAAGAATTAATACTGCTAAAAATGTCCATACTACCCAAAGCAAACTACAGATTCAATGAAACTCCTATCAAATACCCATGGCATTTTTTACAGAACTAGAACAAACAATCCTAAAATTTGTAATGAAACCACAGAAGACCTCGAATATCCAAAGCAATCTTGAGAAAGAAGAAGAAAGCTAGAGGTATCACACTCCCTAACTTCAAGCTATACTACAAAGCTATAGTCATCAATACAGTATGGTATTGATACAAACACAGACTCATAAATCAATGGAACAGACTAGAAAGCCCAGAAATAAACCTATCCTCATACAGTCAGTTAGTCTACATCAAAGGAGGCAAGCATTTACCATGAGGAAAAGACAGTCTGTTCAATGCATGTTGTTGAGAAAACTGGACAGCTACATGCAAAGAATAAAACATAAACTCAAAAATGGATTAAAGATTTAAATGAAACCATAAAACTCCTAGAAGAAAATATAAGCAGTAATTTCTTTGACATCAATCTTAGCAACATTTAAAAAAATTTATCTCCTCAGGCAAGGACAACAAAAAGCAAAAAATAAACTAATAGCACTACATCAAACTAAAAAACTTTTGCACACCAGAAGAAACCACCAGCAAAATGAAAAGGCAACCTACAGGATGGAGGAAGATATGTGCAAATGACATATCTGATAGGAGGTTGAGATCCAAAATATATAAATAAATACAACTCAACAACAACAACAACAACAAAACCACACACACAATTAAAAAATGGACAGAAGATCTGACTAGTAACCAAAGAAGACATATAGAAGGTCAATAAGCACATGAAAAGGTGCTCAACATCACTAGTCATCAGGAAAAAGCAAATCAAAACCACAATGAAATATCTCCCACAACTGTCAGAATGACTACTAACAAAAAGGCATAAAACAAGTGCTGAAGAGGATGAAGAGAAAAAGGAAATCCTTGTGAGTGTTAGTGGGATTGTAAATTGATGCAACCACTATGGAAACAGTATGGAGATTCCTCAAAAAAAAAAAAAAAAAAAAAAAAACCTAGAGATAGAGTATCATATGATCCAGCAATTTCACTTTGGGGAAGAAAACAAAACAAAAACCACACTAATTTGACAATGTATATACACCCCTATATTGAAGCAACCTAAGTATCCATTGATAGGTGAATGGATAAGGAAGATGTGATATATATATACATACATATAAATAATAAAAAAGAATGAAATCTTGCATTTGAGGTGACATGGATGGATGTGGAGGTATTACGCTAAGTGAAATAGGAAAAAAACAAGCATTGTATTATTTCACTTATATATGAAGTCTAAGAAACAAAACAAATAAACAGAATAAAATGGAAAGAAAGACTCATTGATACAGAGAATAAGCTGGTGGTTGCCAGAGGGGAGAAGGATGGGGGTACAGATGAAATAGCTAATGCGGATTAAGGGATACAAATTTCCAGCTATAAAAATAAATGTCATGGGGATGTAATGTACACATATGTAATATATTCAATAAACTGTAACAACTTTGCATGGTGATAGATGGTAACTGAACTTTATTGTGTTGGTTATTTCATAATGTGTAAATATACTGAATCATTATGTTGTTCATTTGAAAATAACATAATATTTTATGTTAATTATAACTAAGAATTAAATAGATTTGTAACTAAACTCCTACAGAATAGCTTCTCAAAACTGGGACGGGAGAATTAATAGATATTTTCAAATGTTTAATCAGAAAGATAGTAGCATTCCCTTCAGGGATACATAAGAATATCTGTTTGCCTGCTCAGCCCCCAGTGCAGAACATAACCAATATTTTAATGTTTACCAAACTGGTGAAAAATAGTACCCTAATATTTTCTAATTTGTTTCTTCATGACTATTGGAGATGGCAAATATCTTTTCACATGTCCCCTTTTTAAATCTCTATTATCTTACATAGTTTCCTCTTTGTCCCAAGTCCTGCCATCATCCTGAATCTTTTCAATATACATATGAATAAATCATCCAAAAACATGGCCATTTTGTTCCCTGGCATCTTCATCACTAATGATATTCACTTCCACCCACATAAGCCATCCATTTCCATGGCTACAGATGAACTTGTCATCATCTGGAACTATTTGTACTTCTAAACTAAATTTAGATATCTTACTCAGACTACCACACTCTTTCTACTATTCTGCTTCTCTTTCTCATATACTCCCACAATGCCTGTTAATACACCTAACTGAGATTTCCAGTCCCATCTCTTTATTCTCTGTAAGAAGATCTCCCCATAAGCAAGCATGCTCTTCAAAATATGAAGCAATCAAAGCCTTGGAAAGCAATGTTTCTTACTCTTCCTTGGGATAATATAATAGCCATGATTTTCAATATGAGGAGCTCCAGGGAGTGTTTAAAAATATTGGGATTGTTTTGGGTTGTCACAAAGACTAAGGGTTCACTATTGGTATGTAAGTGACAGGCTTCTAGGAGAATGGTATATGTCCTTTAAAATCTGGAACAATTCCACACAAAAAAATATTATCCCATACAACATACCAACAATGGCCATTGTTAGGAAACACCACCCCACCTCCCATACTAATCTTATTTAACAGAGGAATGTAGATGTAAATACATGATTTAAGGGGTTCTACTGACCCCTGAAGCCCATTAATGGAGCCCAGGTTAAAAAACTCCTGCATAAACTAGGTAGTGTTTAAAAATACAATGGACAGCATTCAACTATTGCAAAGCTCCCTTATGTTGATCTTTCTGCCATGCTTGAACCCCACAAAATAAACTACTTCTCTGTTTCTGTCTTCTAGGAAAGTCTAGTTAAGCACAAATACAATAACCATTTCAATTTGATTTTCTGTACAATGGTTATGTTATAATTATTGCAAAGAACTTCACCAACTCTAAGAATAATTTTTAAAATACTATAAAATGCATAGATTTTGTGTAACAATATTACTCTTAATTATAAATGCCCTCTTCTGATTCATACTCTGCCTAAAGAATGTATTATTAAGAAAATTTATTTTCTTTGTCTTCCTTGAAGAGGGATTAGGTAGGACTCACAGTTCCCTGGACAATCTAGATAAATAATAGATTTTAAGGAGGCTCTTAATCTTCATAAGAAATATATCCACATAGAATAAAGCATCAACAAATATACTAAACTTTCTTTTCCTCAAAACTGAGTAGAGTTATTTCTTCTTTCCTTAATTAGATAAATAAAAATTGCTTTTCATTCTAATATGGTTTGTTACATTTACTATGTCATCTCCTTTTTATCTTTCCACATGGCCTCACTCCCTTTGCTTCTATCATGTTAGACTAGTCACTATTTCCTAGATTTGGAGTGTATTTCACCCTTCTCTGCTTTTTATCATAATTTTTTTACTCATTATTCTATCAGCAGAAGCATAGTCAGCCTTCAAAACATAACTCAATATTGTTCTGTCTATAAATTCTTTCCTGATTAACTACAGTCAGAATTATTTAGTGATTTTTCACTTCTACATTATATAATTTTATCTCTTATGGTTTTATTTGATTCTGTCACATGTATCTAATTAGATATTTAATGTATGCCTTTCACTAGATAGTAAACTCCTGGAGATCAGAGCTATCTCTTTTTCATATTTGGGTCCAGTCTCACAGGACACAGCATTGTGCCTTGACTACATCAAATTATCTGCCTTTTTATTTCTTTAACAACACACTATTCATTTCCTCTTCAGCAACTATCACAAACTGTAATTATTTTCTTTATTTATATACACAGCTACTGCCTGAATCTTTCAATACAGTGTAAGGTCCATGAGGAAAGGGATCATGCCTATCCTAGTTATCATTGTTTCTCCATATGAAAAAGGAGCTAATCAATAACTGCTTATCTTTCTGTAAATTCAGCCTCTGTATTGTCAACAGCTTGAAATTATGGACTAATGCACAATTTATCTTCAGATTATTCCTTAATGTGAAGTAAGTAAATGCTAGTTAAAACCATACATGGAGAGAGGAGATGGTCAATATGGTAGAGTAGGGAGACACTAAACTCAACTCCTTCCAAGGACACACCAAAATTGCAACTTACTCCCCCCTGCCAAATAAAACAAAACAGAACAAAAACTAACAAAATTACAACTACTTGGCAAAAATTGAAAGGAAAAAGAAAATCATAAAGGGAACAAGGGAAAAAGAATCATAAAAGAAGCAAAAAAGAACTCCCATACGAACATCAACTTACTTTTCAGGTGAAACTTTGCAGACCAGAAGGAAGTGGCATAATATATTCAAAGTAATGAAAGGAAAAAACCATAAACCGGGCACATTTGAAGAGGAAAAAAAATTTTTCACAGACAAGTCAAAGGTAAAAGAGTTTAGGGACTTCCCTCGTGGCACAGTGGTTAAGAATCCACCTGCCAGTGCAGGAGAAATGGGTTCAAGTCCTGGTCCAGGAAGATCCCACATGCCACAGAGCAAATAAGCCTGTGTGCCACAACTAGTGAGCCTGCGGCCTAGAGCCCATGAGCCACAACTATCGAGCCTATGTGCTGCAACTACTGAAACCCTCCTGCCTAAAGCCTGTGCTCAACAACAAGAGCAGCCACTACAATGAGAAGCCCATGCACCTCAGCGCAGAGTAGCCCCCACTTGCTGCAACTAGGGAAAGCCCACATGCAGCAATGAAGACTCAACTCAGCCAATAAATAAATTAATTTTTTTAAAAAAAAGGTAAAAGAGTTTAGCACCAGTAAACTAGCTTAAAAGAAATGTTAAAGGAATTCCTCTAAGCAAAAAAGAAAAGGTCACAATTACAAACATAAAAATTATGAAAGGAAAAAATTTCATTGGTAAAGAAGAACATATAGTTAAAGTAGCAGATCAACCACTTATAAAGCTAGTGGGAGGGTTAAAAAGGGTAGTAGAATCATCTATGTTCACAATAAGTAGTTAAGGGATACACAAACAGAAAGATGTAAAAATGTAGAGTGGTTTGAATGTGTTCAAAATGAAGAGATCATCAACTTAAAATATATAACAAACATAACAATAAAGAATAACCATTAAATCACAAGGAAGAAAGCAAAAGAAAAGAAGAAGAAAGGATAAAAAAATAACTACAAAGGACTTCCCTGGTGGCACAGTGATTAAGAGTCTGCCTGCCAAAAAAAAAAGAAAAAGAATCCACCTGTCAATGTAGGGGACAGGGGTTTGATCCCTGATCCAGGAAGATCCCACATGCCACAGGGCAACTAAGCCCATGCACCACAACTACTGAGCCTGCACTCTAGAGCCTGCAAGCCACAACTACTGAGCCCGCATGCCACAACTACTGAAGCCCACACGCCTAGAGCCGGTGTTCCAGATAAGCCAGCGAACTACAATGAAGAGTAGCCCCTGCTCACCACAACTAGAGAAAGCCTGCATGCAGCAATGAAGACACAATGCAGCCAATAAATAAATAAATTTTAAAGAATAAATAACTACAAAGCAAAACAAAAAAATGGCCACAGTACATCACAATCAATAATTAACTTAAATGTAAATGGATTAAGTGCTCCAATCAAAAAATATAGGGTGGCTAAATGGATTTTAAAAAAACAAGAACAACATATAGGCTGCCTACAAGAGACTGATCTAAAGGCACAGACAGACTGAAAGTGAGGAGATGGAAAAATACATTCCACGCAAATGGAAATGAAAAGAAAGCTGGAGTAGCAATACTTATATCAGATAAAACAAACTTAAAAACAAAGACTGTACCTAGAGACAAAGAAGGAAATTACATAATGATAAAGACATCAACCCAACAGGAAGATACAACAATTATAAATATGTATGCACCCATGATAGGCACACTTAAATACATAAAACAAATATTAACAAACATAAAGGGAGAAATTTATAGTAATACTATAATAGTAGGGGACTTTAACACCCCAGTTACATCAATGTACAGATCATTCTGATAGAAAATCAATAAGGAAACACTGAGCTTAAATGACACATTAGGATAGATGGAATTAATAGATATATACAAAGTATTTCACCAAAAACACCAGAATATGCATTATTTTCAAGTGCATATGTAATATTCTTCATCATAGATTTTACACTAGGTGACAAAAGAAGTCTCAATACATTTAAGAAGATTGAAATCATATCAAACATCTTTTCCAACTACAAAGTATGAGACTAGAAATTACCTACATGAAAAAAATCTGTGAAAAACAAACACCTGGAGGCTATTCAACATTCTTCTACACAACCAATGGTTACTGAAGAAATCAAAGAGGAAATAAAAAAATACCTGGACACATGAAAATGGAAACACAATGTTCCAAAATCTATGGAATGCAGCAAAAGCAGTTCTAACAGGGAAGGTCATAGCAATACAAAGCTACCTCAGGGAACAAGACAAATCTTAAATAAACAATCTAAACCTTACAGCTAAATGAACTATAAAAAGAACAAACAAACCCCAAGTTAGTAGAAGGAAAGAAATAATGAATACCAAAACAAATATAAATAAAATAGAGACTAAAATTAAAGTAGAAAACATCAATGAAACTAAGATGTAATTCTTTGAAAAGATAAAATTGGTAAACTTTTAAACATACTCATGAAGAAAAAAAGAGGGTCAAAATTAACAAAATCAGAAATAAAACAAAGGATCATAAGAGATAACTATGAAGAGTTATACATCAATAAAATGGACAACATGGAAGAAATGTATACATTCCTAGAAATGTATAATCTCCCAAGATTGAATGAAGAAGAAATAGAAAACATAAACAGACCATTTAATAGTAATGAAATTGAGTCCATAAAAAAAAAATTCCCAACAAACACAAGTCCAGGATGAGACAACTTCACAAGTAAATTTTACTGAACATTTAAAGAAGAGGAAACACTTATCCTTCCCAAACTATTTCAAAAATTGAAGAGTAAATAATGCTTCCAAACTCAGCCTACAAGGCAGAATCACCCTAGTACCAAAACCAGACAAAGACAATTTAAAAAAAGAAAATTGCAGGCCAATATCACTGATGAGCATAGATGCAAAAATCCTCAAGAAAATATTAGCAAGCCAATTAAACAGTAAGTTAAAAGAATCATGGGATTTATCATAGGGATGTTTAATATCTACAAATCAAACAATTTGATACTGCACATTAACAACTTGATGAATAAAACTAATATGACCATCTCAATAGATGCAGAAAAAGCTTTTGACAAAATTTAACATTCTTTTATGAGAAAATCTCTCAACAAAGTGGCTATAGAAGGAACATACCTCATTACTCTAAAGGCTGTATATGACAAACCCACAACCATCATACTTAATGGTGAAAAGCTGAAAGCATTTTTTTCTAAGATCAGGAACAAGGAGGCCCACTCTTGCCACTTTTATTCAACATACTCATAGTATTGGAAGTCTAAGCCACAGCAATCAAACAAGTAAAAGAAATAAAAGGTATCCAAATTAGAAAGGAAAAAGGAAAAGTTTCATTATTTGCAGAAGACATGATACTATATATAAAAATCCTAAAGATGCAACCAAAAAGTTATTAGAACCTATAAATGAAAGGGAAATTTTAGGATACAAAATTAATATACAGAAATCTGTTGCACTTCTATATACTACTAAGAAACTATTTAAGAAATTAAGAAAACAATCCTATTTACAATTGTTTCAAAAAGAATAAATACCTAGGAAAAAATCTAACCAAAGATATTAAAGATTTTAACTCTGAAAGGCATAAAACTTTGATGAAAGAAATCAAAGAAAACACAAAAAATTAGAAAGACATACCGTGGCCATGGATTAGGAGAATTAATATTGTTAAAATAACCATACTACCCAAAGATTCGATGTAATCTCTATCAAAATAACAATGACATTTTCACAGAACTAGAACAATAATCCTAAAATTTGTATGGAACCACAGAAGACCCCAGAGCCAAAGCAATCTTGAGAAAGAAGAACAAAGCTAGAGATATCATGCATTCTGATTTGAAACTATATTACAAAGCTACAGTAATCATAGCAGTATGGAACTTACATGAAAACAGACACATAGATCAATGGAACAGAAAGAGAGTATAGATATACAGCCACACTTATATGGGCAGTTACTCTATGACAGAAGAGGCAAGGCTATACAATGGGCAAAAGACAGCCCCTTCAATAAGTGGTTTTGGAAAAACTGGAAAGCTACACACAAAAGAATCAAACTGGACTACTTTCTCACACAATATACAAAAACATCAACAAAAGCCACTGCAAAATGGATTAAAAACTTATATGTAAGGCCTGATAATATAAAATTCCTAGAAGAAAACATAAGCAGTACAGACTTTTTTAAAATTAATTAATTATTTAATTTATTGGCTGCATCGGGTCTTCATTGCTACGTTCAGGCTTTCTCTAGTTGCCGTGAGCAGGGGCTACTCTTCATTGTGGTGTGCAGGCTTCTCATTGCAGTGGTTTCTCTTGTTGCAGAGCAAGAGCTTTAGGAGTGTGGGCTTCAGTAGTTGTGGCATGTGGGCTCAGCAGTTGTGGCTTGTGGGCTCTAGAGAGCAGGCTCAGTAGTTGTGGCACACAGGCTTAGTTGCTCCACAGTGTGTGGGATCTTCTGGGACAAGGGATCAAACCCATGTTCCCTGCATTGGCAGGCGGATTCTTAACCACTGTGCTGCCAGGGAAGTCCCAGCAGTACAGTCTTTGACATTGGTCTTAGCAACATTTTTTTTTAATGTTTTCTCAGGCAAAGTAAACAAAAGCAAAAATAAACAAATGGAACTGTATCTAACAAAATAGCTTTTGCACAGTGAAGGAAACCACAAACAGAATGAAAAGGCTGTCTGCTGAATGGTAGAAGATATTTACAAATGGTATATCTGATAAGGTGTTAAAATCCAAAACATACAAAGAACTCACACAACTCAATATCACACACACACAAAAAAAAAAACCTGATTTAAAAATGGGCTGAGGATCTGAATAGACATTTTCTCCAAGAAAACATAGAGATGGCCAACAGACATGTGTAATGATGCTCAACAACACTAATCATCAGAGAAATGCAAATCAAAATCACAGTGAGATCTTTGCAGGTGACATGATATACATAGAAAATCCTAAAGATGCTACCAGGAAACTATTGGTGCTAATCAATGAATTTAGTGAAGTAACAGGATACAAAATAAATGCACAGAAATCTGTTGCATTCCTATACACTAACAATGAAAAATCAGAAAGAGAAATTAAGGAAACACTCCCATTTACCATTGCAATGAAAAGACTAAAATACCTAGGAATAAACCTACCTAAGGAGGCAAAAGATCTGTATGCAGAAAACTATAAGACACTGATGAAAAAATTAAAGACAATACAAACAGGTGGAGGGACATACTGTGTTCTTGTATTGGAAGAATCAACACTGTGAAATTGACTATACTACCCAAAGCAATCTACAGATTCAATGCAATCCCCATCAAATTACCAATGGCATTTTTTACAGAATTAGAACAAGAAATTTTATAATTTGTGTGGAAATGCAAAAGACCCCAAATAGCCAAAGCAATCTTGAGGAGGAAAGACAGAACTGGAGGAATCAGGCTCTCTGACTTCAGGCTATACTACAAGGGTACAGTGATCAAGACAGTATGGTACTGGCACAAAAACAGAAATATAGATCAATGCAACAAAATAGAGAGCCCAAAGATAAACCCATGCACATGTGGTCACCTATCTCTGACAAAGAGGCATGAATATACAATGGAGAAAATATAGCTTCTTCAATAAGTGGTGCAGGTATGATTGGACAGCTACATGTAAAAGAATGAAATTAGAACATTTCTTAACACCATACACAAAAATAAACTCAAAATGGACTAAACATCTAAATGTAAGGCCAGACACTATAGAACTCTTAGGGAAAAACATAGGCAGAACACTGTATGACATAAATCAAAGCAAGATCCTTTTTGACTCACATCCTAGAATAATGGAAATAAAATCAAAAATAAACAAATGGGACCTAATGAAACTTAAAATCTTTTGCACAGCAAAAGAAACCATAAGCAAGACAAGAAGACAACCCTCAGAATGGGAGAAAACATTTGCCAACAAAGCAACTGACAAAGGATTAATCTCTAAAATATACAAGCAGCTCATGCAGCTCAATATCAAAAAAGCAAACAACCCAATCCAAAAATGGGCGGGAGACCTAAATAGACATTTCTCCAAAGAAGACATGGAGATGGCTAACAAACACATAAAAAGATGCTCAACATCACTAATTATTAGAGAAATTCAAGTCAAAGCCACAATGAGGTATCACCTCACACTGATCAGATTGGCCATCATCAAGACATCTAGAAATAATAAATGCTGGAGAGAGTGTGGAGAAAAGGGAACCCTCCTGCACTGGTGGGAATGTAAATGGTGTACCGCCGCTATGGAAAACAGTATGGAGGTTCCTTGAAAAACTAAAAATAGAACTACTATATGACCCAACAATCTTACTACTGGGCATATACCCTAAGAAAACCATAATTCAAAAAGAAACATGTACCATAATGTTTATTGCAGCACTATTTACAATAGCCAGGACATGGAAGCACCCTAAATGTCCATCAACAAATGAATGGATAAAGAAGATGTGGCACATACACACAATGGAATATTACTCAGCCATAAAAAGGAATGAAATTGAGTTATTTGTAGTGAGGTGGATGGACTTAGAGTCTGTCATACAGAGTGAAGTAAGCCAGAAAAAGAAAAACAAATACCATATGCTAACACATATATATGGAATCTAACAAAACGGTACTGATGAACCCAGTGGCAGGACAAGAATAAAGATACTGACATAGAGAACAGACTTGAGGACACAAGGGTAGGGGGAAGGGGAAGCTGGGGCAAAGTGAGAGAGTAGCATTAACATATATACACTACCAAATGTAAAATAGATAGCTAGTGGGAAGCTGCTGCATAACACGGGGAGATCAACTCGATGATCGGTGATGACCTAGAGGGATGGGATAGAGAGGGTGAGAGGGAGGCTCAAGAAGGAGGGGATATGGAGATATATGTATAAATACAGCTGAGTCACTTTGTTGCACAGCAGAAATTGACACAACAATGTAAAGCAATTATACTCCAAATAAAGACCCAGAAAAAAATAAAAATTAAAAAAAAAGTAAAATAAAAAAAGTAAATAAAAGTGCCTTTTTGTCAGCTGCAGATTTGACATAAAATACTAATTTTACAGTATTAATTAAACAAAATCTTTTTATAAAATATCTTAATTATTCTAAGACCTCAACCAAGGAATATATAAGTAGGTCTTTTGTTTTCATTTCACATCAAAATATACAGAAATTGGACTGTTGTCTTAACTAAGATAACAGAGCATCTGTTTTAAAATATTAAAGCCTGAGTTAGAGCTTTAATAGTGGCAGATAAATTTATTTGACCTCCTTACTTTTTTGTTGGATCCCTAAATGAAGCATTTTTCATGAGAGAAAAACTGATTTATAACTAGATTAAAAAGTACTAATAGCTCACGCAAGCATATCCTGTATATTAAAATGCCATTTCATGAGCACATGCTCCTAAACAAGGTCAGTAGCTTCATTTTAATGTATGAAAGTAATCCATTTTTCATGGACACTTAAGGCAGAGATGATAAATTCAGTAAAATACAAAGTCTCCCACTAGAATGGAATGCTTGGAACTGGAGCTTGTTAGATGTTTGTTAAATGACTTAAGTATGTGCTTTAAATGGTGCTTGAATATATCTTGTCACAAAAAGAAACCTTTAGCTCACATTCAGAAATCACTGGCTTGTAGATGTTACACTAACCATTAAACAGCCAAATAAAACTTTGCTTTAACTTTTCCAAGTGCTAAAAATACACCGACAAGACTTTAAAAAGCACTAAGGAAAATGGACAATTAGCCCTCAACAGATCATAAAATTCCTATTCTTAAGGGGGAGCTGGGTAGTAAGAAAAATGTGAATTTTTCCTAAAGTAGGGCAAGCAGTTTGCTATATAAAAGTGTTATATAATTAAATTATCTTTGTGTATTTTTATATTTTATTATTTTTATTGATGTACAGATGGCTTACAATAGTATATTAGTTTCACAGCATAGTGACTCAGTATTTTTGTGGATTATACTCCATCATAAGTTATTACAAGATAATGGCTATAATTCCCTGTGCTATACAATATATTCTTATTACTTATCTACTTTGTACATAGTAGTTTGTATCTGTTAACTTCATACCCCTAATTTTTCCCTCCCCCCTTCCCTATCCCCTTTAGTAACCATAAGTTTATTTTCTATACCTGTGAGTCTGTTTCTGTTTTGCATACATATTCATTTGTATTATTTTTTAGATTCCACTTATAACTGAAAATATACAGTATTTGTCTTTTGCTGTCTGACTTATCTGACTAAGCATAATATTCTCTACATCCATCAACATTGCTGCAAATGGTAGTATTTTATTCTTTTTATGGCTGAGTAGTATTCCACTGTGTATAAATACCACATTTTCCTTATCCATTCCTCTGTTGATGGGCACTTGGTTTGCTCCCATGTCTTGGTTATCATAAACAGTGCTGCTATGAACATTGAGGTGCATGTATCTTTTTGAACTACTGTTTTTGACTTCTTCAGATATATATCCATGAGTGGAATTGCTGAATCATATGGTAACTCTGTTTTTAGTTTTTGGAGGAACCTCCATACTGTTTTCCATAGTGGCTGCACCAATTTACATTCTCACCAACAGTGTAGGAGGGTTTCCTTTTCTCTACCTCCTCTCCAACATTTGCTATTGTGGCCTTTTGGATGATAGTCATTCTGACAGTTGTGAGGTGGTATCTCATTGTGGTTTTGATTTGTATTTCTCTAAAAATTAGCAATGAGCATCATTTCATGTGCCTGTTGACCATCTGTATATCTTATTTGCAACAATGTTTAGTCAAGTCTTCTGCCCATTTTTTAATTGTATCGTTTGTTTCTTTGATATCTAATTGTATGAGCTATTTGAATACTTTGGATATTAACCCTTGTTGGTCACATCATTTGCAAATGTTGTTTCCTATTCTTTGTCATTTTGTCCTTTGCTAATATTTGTTTCAAATATAGTTCTGCCTGTGTTCTATTCTAGGAGTTTAATAGTTTTGTGTCTTACATTTGATCTTTAAACCATTTTGAGTTTGTTTTTGTAAATGGTGTAAGGGAATGTTCTAATCTCATTGTTTTACAAGTAGCTTTCCAGTTTTCCCAGCACCACTTGTTGAAGATACTCTTTTCTCCACTGTATATTCTTCCCTCCTTTGTTGTAGCTTAAGTGATCATGGAGCATGGGTTTATTTCTGGGTTCTCTATTTTGTACTATTGGTTTATATGTCTGTTATTGTGATAGTACCTTGCCATTCTGTTTACTGTAGCTATGCAATATAGTCTGAAGTCTGAGAAAGTGATAACCTCTAGCTTTGTTCTTTTTTCTCAAGATCCCTTGGTCAATCAATGGAGGTCTTGAAATGAATTTTAGGATTATTTGTTCTAGTTCCATGAAAAATGTCTTGGGTATTTTTATAGGAATCTTCTTAAATTTGTAGATTGCTTTGGGTAGTATGGCCATTTTAACAATATTAATCCTTCCAATCCAAGAGCACAGCATATCTTTCCATTTCTTTGTATTAGCTTCAATTTCCTTCACCAATGTTTTATAGTTTTCAGAATATAGTTCTTTTATTTCCTTAGTTAAGTTAATTCTTAGGTATTTCCTTTCTTTCTTTCTTTCTTTCTTTCTTTCTTTCTTTCTTTCTTTCTGATGAAACTGTTTTTTTTTTACTTTCTCTTTCTGATATCTCACTATTAATGTATAAAAACACAACAGATTTCTATATATTAATCTTGTATCCTGCTACTTTGCTGAAATCATTTATTAATTCTAATAGTTTTTGTGTGGATATTTTAGGGTTCTCTATGTAGAGTATCATGTCATCTGAAAATAGTGACAATTTTAATTATTCTCTTCCAATTTAGATACATTTTATTTCTTTTGCTTGTCTGACTGCTGTGGCTAGTACTTCCAATACTTTGTCAAATAGAAGCAGTGAGAGTGGGCATCCTTGTCTTGTTCCTGAATTTATCAGGAAAGCTTTCAGCTTTTCACTGTCAGAAGTCTGGGCTGCTTCTAGGGTACCACCTGAGTAAATGCCAACAATGGCCACTGCTGCCCCACCTGGGCTCCACCTCAGGCCCAGGTTACCTCTCTGTTCCAAGGTCATGTCTTTACCTAGGTCCTGGTCACCCTAGATCCAGTGTTGAACTGTGGTATGGAGTGAGCAGGGTCTGGGTGTTCACTCACCTTGAGCTGGGGAGCATAGTGAGGCAGTTCTTGGGAAACCTAGCAGCTGCTAGGGCAGATCCTCTCTGCCCTGCTTGGGGCATGCCAGCATGTGCACACTTCTCTCTAGTGGAGTCCATGATTCTCCAGCCTTTCTATCTGTTCCAGCAGTTCTCCAACCAGTCAAAGGGGCTTCTGTACTATGCATAGGACCTCAGGACTGAGATGCCCAGTCTGTGGCTCAATCCTTTCACTCCACAGGGCAGGTATTCACTTGTGCGATCTACCTATTCTTCTGAGTCCGTTCCCAAGGGCCCAGGTCTTCTCATCCTACGCAATTACATGTGTATCTTTCTTTCAGCCTTGGTTGTACAAGAGTCCTTCTGCCAGTTTCCAGTTAGATTTTAATGAGAATTGTTCCACATGTAGATTTATTTATTTATTTATTTATTTTAAATATTTCATCTGTCCCTTTTATTATTTTGGAAACTTTAAACTTTACATCAGCACTAGATATTCCAGAATTTACACATCATTAGAATAATGTTCATGAAAAATTAACTTGCAAAATTCTAAAGAGAAGGGGAAAAGAAAGGGAAAGGAGAAACAAGAAGAAGCCAGCTTATGACAGATATAAAATTATCAATAAAAGGCTAATTATATAACCTCTGCAAGCAAGGGAAGGGGGGTCAAATGAAAGAAACCCTATTTTTACAGATATACACAGAAAAGAAAAAAGCATTACAGTTTATTTAAACAATAACTAGGGCCTTTAACCATTCCTTCAAAACTTATGATGAAAAAGCTGGTACTCAGTAATCACAAAAGTAGGAAAACTTAAGGGGTATATCTCTTACATTAGAAAGTAACCTCTTATACATGTAGCTGTCCAGTCTTCCTCAAACCATTTAGAGACAATCTTTTATCCACTGTGTATTTTTGCCTCCTTTGTCATAGACTAACTGACCATATGTGTGTGGGTTTATTTCTGGGATCTGTATTCCATTCTATTGATCTATTGGTCTGTTTTTGTGCCAATACCATGCTGTTTTGATTACTGTGGCTCTGTAGTGCAGTCTGAAGTCAAGGAGATTGATACCTCTGGCTTTGTTCTTTTTCCTCAAGATACATTTTGTTGTCTGAGGTCTTTTGTGGTTGCAAACAAATTTTAGTATTATTTGTTTTCATTCTGTGAAAAATGTCATGGGTATTTTGATATTTCACTTATATGTGGAATTTAAATAAAAAATAAAACAAATGAATGAATATAACAAAACAGAAACAGACTCACAGATACTGAAAATGAACTAGTGTTTACCAGTGGGGAGAGGGTTTGGGGGGAGAAGCAGGAAATTAAGAGGTACAAACTACTAAGTATAAAATAAATAAGATATCAGGATGTAATAAGATACAAGGATGTACACAAGGAATATAGCCAATATTTTATAACTTTAAATGGAGTAAAAACTATAAAAATATCAAATCACTATGTTGTACACTTGAAACTAGTATAATATTGTAAAACAATTATACTTCAATTTTTTTAAAAAGTAGCCTCATGTTTGGACACACAAGTCAGAGAACCTCCTCCCAAGGTTTTCTTCCCATTTGTATCTTGTTCATATCAGAAATTCCCTGAAATGGCCACAGTAATTCTAAATCCTCCTTGGAGAAATAGGTTGGTTAGAGAAATATGCACATGAATGAAAGTATGAAGGCAGCATATGTGTGCCCCAGAGTGTCAAAGAAGACCTCATGAGAACCTCAAACACTTGGTGAGAATCTGGCCAATCAGCAAGTCTCACAGGCTTCAGACTTCCAAGCAAAAGAAACAAAATTAAGTGATTATCAAAGAAACAAAGGCCAGATGGAGGAACAACTTAATTAGGTTCAGATAGGTGACCCAAGGCAAAATTGATCCTATAAGGATGTGGGTCTGATGAGACATTCTGAACTTCTCAGTACTTAGGACTGCACTGAGGGACAAATTATTGAACCTATGCTAATCTTTTCCCCTCTGAATTTTTTCTTATCGCCTCATAACAAAAAGTGACAAGAACAGAAAAAGAACCCCCTCACTGTAATAATGCTTAACAAGCTAGGTTTCCCTCCAAATGTGAGTTTTCAAATCTGACCAGATAGACAAAATCCTGTTGTTCCCAGGACACAAAATAAACTCAGCTTTAGAGGGCTTCACATAAATCTACTGTACCTGAGCACCAATGCAGAACCTACTTGACCACTGTGTTGGGAGAGGTCCCTGAACATGAGGTTCAAGAAGGCTCAAGAGTCCGTGTGTTTTCAGAGCTGAGGGCCTTGGGCTGTGTCAGCCAGTGGGTCTCAAATAGATCTTCTTGTGTCTCCAGGGTTGTCAGTGTCAATTCCTCAAAAGAACATCAGAGAAACCAGTATTCCCCAAAACTGTCAAGGTCATCAAAAATGAGGAAAGTCTGAGAAACTGTCACAAGCAAGGGAAATGTAAGGAGACATGATGACTAGATGTAACATGGTATCCTGGATGAAATCCTTTCCTCCAAATTCACAAATTCTCTCTTTCATTTCACCATTTCCTCAGACATTTCTTCCATATGGTCAGTTCTAGAGCCTGGGAAGTCTAAGATCAAGGTGTTAGCAGATTCCGTTCTTGGTGAAGACCCTCTTCCTGGCTTACAGAGGCCACCTTCTTTCTGTGTCCTCAGGTGGTGACAGAAGCAGGAAGCTCTGGTCTATCTTCCTTCTCTTATGACACAAATCCCATCATGGTGACTCCATCCTCATGACCTCACCTAAACCTAATTACCTCCCAAAGACCTCACTTACAGCACCCATCACATTTCCTTAGGGCTTCAATACATGGATTTTGGGGGGACACAAGCATTCAGTCCTTAAAAATAGGTATTTAAACCAAGTCCTCTGAACTTAGGAAAAGGATGGGAGAAGGCTGGGCCTGGGTATTCCTCTGTAAGTCTCCTATGATGTCCTCCTGCTCACCGCCAGGCCATCCCTTCCCAGTAAGGTCTCTTGCTTTGTCAGCACGCGTCTCCTCAGACAGTTCATTTCTGAGTGTTAGACAAGAGCCCCCTCTCAGGCCCTGGCAGGGGTCTCCCTTCCTGTGTTGACTGTCTGAAGCAAGGTCCTGGAGCAACACCCCACCATGTGAGGCAGACAGACAGTCCTAGATTTATTTTTGATGTGTTCATGGTGGGGAGGTGACCCCCACATGCTCTTGCCCCACCATCTTAATCTCTCCCTGCTGAAATTCTCAAATCTTAACTCTTAAATTCACTACCTAAATTATACAGAAACACTGATAATAAAAGTCTTGCTATTGAGTACCACAATAAAATCCATAAGAGAATGCACACCTTGGAAAGAAGAATGTTGGAAAAGGAGTTTATTATGATGACTGAATTGTGATAAAATCAGGCTGAATTGGTTCTGAATCTCATACAGTTCTATTTTCTTCTAGTATAATGGAAGGTGAATGTCTCTAATGAAGAACAAATTGTCCACCAAAAATTGCAAAACACTTTAATGATATTTAGCATCTAACTAGTAATTAAACTTTTTAAACCAAAGTTTCTAATATACTTATGGCATTTTCAGGCTTAAATTTTCAAAGACTGTGCCACTGATGAAGAAACTTCTAGTTTCCTAATATTGGCTCTTTGGAAATGCTCTGTGGAGGACAATGAGTTTGGAAAGGGGCACAAGATGGGGGTCAACTACTTCTGTTCTGTTTATCATCTTCTTACCACCACCCAAAGAAGAAAATTATCTGGAGAAAACATGGCAAAATTTAACATTTATCATATTTTGAGGCTTAAGTTCTCTTTTTACAAAGTAGATAGTATTATGACATGGTTAAGACCCAGATTTCAGAGTCAAATTATCTACTTTCAAATCCCAGTTCTGCTGCTTATTAGCTTCACGATCTTGCATCTCACTTTCCCCATTGGTAAAATGAGGAAAATTGATGTGTTTGCCTCCAAATGTTACTGTGAAAATCTAATATCTCGATACATGTAAAGTGCTTTAGAACCAAATCAGGCACGTAGCCATTGGTATGAGTATTTGCTACTATTATTGTTTTTTGTAAGTTTGAAATCTCTCATAATTTGAAAAATAAAAGGAAAGGAAATGCCATATAAAGTTAAGTTTTCTCCACTCATTCTGAAAATTGAAGACAGAAGTTAAATTCTCTGAGAGGAAATTCTGTGGTAACTGACAAGCACTCGAGAGCATGTTTTGCACTGTGTTGTTGGAGATTTTAAATAAGGGATAATTTTTTTTTTTAATTAAGGAGAAGAATTTATGTCCTGCATCTAGAAAATGCACATTACTACTAGGGACTCAAACAATATTACAGTTAAATTGCATTCAAGTTTAGTTGAAATATATGCTCCATCTAAAAAGGCAAGGGAATTGAGGTGATTGCTTACTCTTTTCTAATCAACTGTCATAGCATAATTTTGCATCCCTTTCAGTTTTGATTGACTTCATACCATTTCACATAACACTCTATAATCACTAAAATTAGATAATTAGTTTCATTTTACATATGAGGAAAGTGAGTGGTCAAGGTGTTCCCCTAAGGTTACGTGGTAGAACTGGACCTTAAATACCAGGTCTTTGAACTCCAAAACCAGTGCTCTTAAAATATATGCTGCCTTCTTTGGTTAGGTATACTATCAGAAAAATTTGCTCGAGTGAAAGGAGTCTGCCAACATGGAACAAAACCAAAAATATTTTGCTGTTGTATCTAGTTCGTGTTAAAAGAGCTACTGCTTCTTGTCTAGTTCATTTCTATAAATATTGTTTCATGCCTTCCTTTCAGCTCCCAATGATTTCCATTTAAAACGTTTATTAGTACATTCTGAGAGACTTTATGGACTACCTGGGGTATGTATATGTGTGTGTACGTGAGTTTTCACAATCTAGCACACATGCACATTGGTATATGTATACACATCCTATAGTGCCAATTTCATTATTTTATCCATGCCTCTCCTTTATTCCCCTTTAAATCAGAAAATTAACACATGGCTACAGAATCATGACAGATGGCCTAATTAATGTCTAGCAAGTTCTTTAAATTAGCCAGAAGAGACAAGCTACAAATACAATGAAGTGGCATGATTTTTATAAAAACATTTAATCAGAAATGATAATTCTAAACCATAAAGAGAGTATTCACACTACTCTGTAAGGAAGATGTCTGAATTATCTAATTAGTGATTATAGAGTGTTATTAAAACAATATGTAATTATTATTGGATCTGAGTCTCATTCTATGTAATTAATTCAATGAGAATTTTATTACTACCCTTTTAATTTTGGAATTTTATTCCTCATACAAGAAACTCTGCAATATGATCTCTGTGCTAAATATGGTAGTTTTCTTTTTCTAACTACCTGTTGAGAAAGAATTGTTGAAACCAAAAAAATTTCTACTTGGACACAAAAGATATTCTGTAACACTAAGTATTGTGATAGGAAGTTATCTCCTAGTTGAGGATTCAATAAGTTAGTTCCTTGACCCAATTAGTAAAACCTCTATAAAGGAACTATCATACTTAATTTTAGAATCAACACCAAAAGTTGATAGCTAGTATTTCTTTACTACATATAAATTGTGATCCTATAAACTTTTTACAATGAAAATATTGGACTTGAAGTCATGAACATCATTTAGTCAATAGAGCATCGAAACTAAAGATCCAACTCCAGCAGTTATATCTGTATATTTGGGCAGGTAATTTTTCATGTTTCTCTGTTTTCCTTTTCTTTTTGATTAAATAAATCAAACTAAATAAAATAAGGGTTCTCAAAGCTCAAAATGTAAAACAGTGTTTGCAAATCTTTTCTAAATTGTAAAGTGTTACACAAATGTTACGTTATTATCATTATTGTCTTGTCATTGATGCTCACCAAAAAGTGCTGCTAAAGGGTCATTGTTTATTTCCCTGTCAGTCACCCAGAAGTCAGATTTATCCCTTTAAAATTATGTTTTAAAATTATGTTTCACTTAGCATAATGCCCTTAAGGTACATCCAAGTTCTTGAAAATGGCAGGAATTCCTTCTTTCTCACAGTTGAATATTTCATTGTATATATTTCAATGTATATGCTACATATTCTTTATCCACCCATCTTTTGATGGACACTTAGGTTATTTCCATATCTTTGCTATTGTGAATAACGTTGCAATACATATGGGAGTGCAGATATCGTTTTGAAATCCTAATTTTGATTCCTTTGGATATATACCCAGAAGTGGGATTGCTGGAGTCTATTGTAGTTCTATTTTTAATTTTTGGAGAAAGCTCCATACTGTTTTCTATAGTGGCTGCACAAATTTACGTTCTCACCAAAAGTACACAAGGGTTCCTTTTTCTCCACATCCTTACCAATACTTTTTATCCCCAGAGCTTGGTCTTATCCACTTAAGTTTGCAGAGAAGTGTCCATGGGTCCACCTTCTCTGTCAAAGCAGTAAACTTTGGGGTCAGAATTAGGGTTGCAGCCCCACCAATTAGGGTTGGTGACACTGAGCTTTCTAGAATAGCATTAGAGGACATCTATTGGGAATATGAAGGAAAATAGTGTTTGTAAACTCTGGCTCAGGTCTCACTTGAGTCTCAAACCACCCACAGCTGATATCTTCACTGGTCAGAGATATTATTTATGAATGAATATAGGCTTAGCTATTTGCTTTTTCAATGTATTTGTCTTAAGAATTTTAAGATCTGTTTGTTTATTTACTTATTTTTTAATTGAAGAGATTATTTAAGCTAGCACACAAGCTTTGTGTATAGCTGTAAGGTAGTCTCACATCACATCTAGAGATTCACAGAGGTGTAAAGAAGTGTGAGTTCTTTTCTTGGTTGCAGTTTTCTTCACACCACAAAAGTCAGTAAGATGCCAGCAACATTTAGTAAATTACAGTGGTTGTTAAAATTAGCCTATTCATAAGTCACCAGGGAATTTTTAAAAATATACATTTTTAGGTCCCAAGCTCTGAAGTTCTGCTTTAATAGATCTACATGCAGCATGAAAACTGTCAAGCCACATATAGAAAACACCACCCTCTTCTTGCCTGCTTCCCTCAAAATAGCATCATCATCACCTTTATTGTTTCCACACCATCACCATTTATTATGGAGTTTATTATATGCCATGTACTATGTAAAGTACTTTTCATTTAATACTTAAAATCCTGAAGGGTAAGTGCACTTAATATGGAAACTGAAGAACGGAGAGGTTAAATAGCACAGAGACCAAATCTGTCCAGCTCCAGAGCTCTTGCTCCTTAATGACACCATAGATTTGACTCCATGCAGAATGTTTTACTTCAGCAGCCTACCACCACCCTTCTTTTCCTTCCAGATCCTTGGTTAAGAAACATTAGCTTAGCTTCTCCAAGTAGTTTTGCAAACATTTCAAAGACATTTGTTTAAAAGCAATTTTTAAAATGCCTTCTAACCAGGAAAACTAATTGGAAAACCTTGAAAATAGATAGTTTTTGAGTTGACAAGATGTATTTTACTTTATTTCATTATTTTCACTGTCAGCCTACTCCAGATAAGAATTTTCAGTGTATACTTTACCCCCATTTTTCCAAATGTAATTAACTGTTACATTAATTTGACATGTACCTAAAAAGTCACATGGTACACACAATGCTTTCATTCTGTGTATTGCAATGTTGAAGGCGAAAAAGCCATTTTGTTCATAGATGGCACCAAAACTCAGGTTCTTTGCTGATGAGAGTTATAGTAGAAGTGGCTAATAAAAACTTAAACCACCATGGTCATGATTAAAGTTCAAATGTTAGTCACTGATATTTACTAAACTGCTCTATTGGGCCTTAGAAGACTTAAGCCTAATCGCAAAAACTCTTCCACTCAACAAATTATAAGAAAAAGGTAACATGACAATTTCTAAATGATTAGCTTCACCTTTCAGAATTAAAAATAAAAATACTTTTTAAAACGGAAACACACACTAATGCATATAGAACAAAACCTTTAAAACTGTCTTTTCTGTGTAACATTTTAATGACTTGAATATTTGGTTTTCATTATGGTCCTCCCAATATGTGAGTTCAGCAGAATTCTTGAAGCAATGGTACAGCAAGTTTGGCTGCTGTGGTTGTAAGGCCCACTGAATTAATGAAAACTTCATGACCTTCAGTTCTCCTTACTAAGCCTTTTACTTTTAGTTAAAAGTATTTGTTGATCTCTATGTG
Organism: Hippopotamus amphibius kiboko; assembly: GCF_030028045.1. Taxonomy (NCBI): domain Eukaryota; kingdom Metazoa; phylum Chordata; class Mammalia; order Artiodactyla; family Hippopotamidae; genus Hippopotamus; species Hippopotamus amphibius. The sequence continues at coordinate 96,786,763 of NC_080197.1, forward strand.
CCAAGTATTACATTAAATTATACTTTTGTATTATTTGTCAGATAAATTGGGTCAATACAAAAGTGAAAACAACTTTGAAAATTTTATTTTCCTTCTAATGTTTCATGTTTTATAGCTTAAAGAATATAACAAATGAATAAGGTGAGGTCATATTTTAATTTTTTATCTACTTATCTACTTTATAACTCTTTTACATTATTTCTTGTACACATGCACAGAGTCCATTAATTAGTGTAAATTCAATAACACAATTTTATCCTAGTAGAACAAAAGATGAAAAAAAGTAGTCATTCTAGCAAATATCAAAAAGGAAGAGTTGCCTTGCATCTCAAGGCCTTCATCCTAGTCTTCAGTATTTCACCTTTAAGACCGCAGACCCAAATCACTTATGCAAATAACTAAAAGCTAAGTAATAGATTTCCATCAGTTGTTTTCTGTCTTTCCAAAAAGGAAAATATACATAGGTGAGTATTAGATAACATATATCTGACATTACCGGTGGATTGTCCCACAGTTTGTCCACCTTTGTTTCCTTAATATGATTTGAAGGAAGACAGTAACCAATTGAGGTTTTTAGTCACAAAAAAACAAAAGTCATTCTAACTAACTTAAACAGCAAGAAACATGTTAACAGATACTAGAAAGGGCACATATCTCCAAGATGGCTGGAGAGTCAGGTTTGTAAACAATGCAGCCAGAAACGAAGCCCAAATCACATTGCAGAACCACTCTAGCCAAGATCCTATAGATCTCCTACTGGGCACAGATATCCCAACTCACACCACTGACCTTGGGCACTAGATACCAAGGACTCTACCACTGCTCCCCTGAAAATTGTATGCCTCTGCAACCACCTGCACTAGAAAAATCTATTTAATATGATGCTTGCCTCCTCACATTACTCTCTTTCAACTGAAAGTCTCACCTGAATGCATATGATTAGCAGAGCTGAGGTCACTTGGCTGTAGCTTAGATGTCTACCTTGGGCGAGGATATCAAAAGATTATGAAGGTGGGCTTCCTAGGTGGTGCAGTGGTTGAGAATCTGCCTGCCAATGCAGGGGACACGGGTTCGATCCCTGCTCCAGGAAGATCCCACATGCCGCGGAGCAACTAAGCCCTTGAGCCCCAACTATTGAGCCCATGTGCTGCAACTACTGAAGCCCACGCACCTAGAGCCCATGCTCTGCAACAAGAGAAGCCACAGCAATGAGGAGCCCATGCACCACAACAAAGAGTAGCCCCCTCACCGCAACTAAAAAAGAAAGCCCACACCCAGTGAAAAAGACCCAACACAGCCAATAAAAAAAAAAAAAAAGATTATGAAGGTCAAAGCATGAGAAATATCCACTACAGATCTCTTCCTGGCCTGTCATAGATTAGACTCATTTTTTTGTGCTAGAGATCCTTCTCAACAGTACTATGTCCTCTTTTAAATGAAAATATCCATTAAAAAGGCAACAGATATGGTACTGATGAAACCAGTGACAGGCAAGTGTGGAGATACAGAAGTAGAGAATGGACTTGAGGACACGGGGCTGGGGTGAGGGGCAAAGGGGAAGTTGGGACGAGGTGAGAGAGTAGCATAGACATATTTACACTACCAGCTGTAAAATAGATAGCTAGTGGGAAGTTGCTGTATAACAAAAGGAGATCAACTTCATGGGAGATGCCTTGGAGGGCCAGAATGGGGAGGGTGGGGGGGGAGTTGCAGGAGGGAGGGGATATGGGGATATGTGTGTAGATGCAGCTGATTCACTTTGGTGTACCTCAGAGATGGGTACAAGAGTATAAAGCAAATATATTCCAATAAAGAGTTAAAAAAAAAAAAAGGCAACAGATAAAATCATGACAGTTTACAGTATTTTTCCCCAGATTCCTTTGCTCAGATGAGAAGTTCTGGGCTGTATGGCAACAAAGAACGTACAAGAAGGGATGCAAATCCATGAATTGGTGCAGAATAAGAAATCGGGATAAATTTTTACTTCCCAAATTGATCAGAATCTTGGATTCTAGAAGGTCAATGAAAGCACTGCAGCCTCTTCCTTATATTATTTGGAAGTATATTAATGTATTTGATCATTCAGTTACTATAAATATGGTTTATCTGCATAATTAGTACTACTTTTGATAGGAATGAAGTAGGAGAGTTACACAGGTAGTTTTAGAAATCCCACTAGGTTATTACAGATAGAGGGGAAACCTTAGGGGACTTTGGGAAACTACTGTACGTTAATGATCACGCAAGAAAACTATCAAAACATCGTGGAACAAAGCTGGCTTGCTTAACTATAAATCCATCAATAAAAGCACAAGTTAGGCATTAGTGAAAAAAAATGAGGCCTGCATTCTGCTGTTTGAATCCAGCAGAATAAGGATCCTTAGAACCAAGGACAGGCATATAAAGGAAAGGTGACATTCCAAAGTAGAAGGAAGATCCTCATTATACTGAAACCTGAGATGACGTAACATGTTTTAGTATCTATGACCACCCTTCTGCTGATTTGAATAAGTGTTGGTCAAATACTCTCCTGCCTGATGCTGAGGAGGAGCTAGTGTTGTAAGCATACTACTCAAAGAATGAGGAAGAACGTGGTCTTCTCCCCTCCCCACTTTCCTTTGATTGTAAAAACATAGCCTGCTGAATTGGCGGGGCAGAGCCCCCTTGCCTGCCCACTTGTATCCCTCACAAGCGTCCTATATTAATAAATCTACTTCTTGCCTATCACTTTGCCTCTTGCTGAAATCCTTCTGCACCGAAACACAAAGAACCTGAGCCTCAGTAAGTCCAGACACCAGCTGAGTGATCCTAATGAAAAGACCATGGGTTCAAGTCCCAATCTGGATTTTGGCCGGGTTTGAGTTCCAGCCCATAGGTTCAAATCCCAACCTGAAGTGTATGGTTTCACTTTCACATCACGGAGCCAGTACCAAGAAATAGTAGATACCAACAAATAATAAGATCTTGAAGAGCTCAATGAGTTACACTATCCTATACTCCTAAACTTTAGTAACTATAAAAATTCTATCCACTGCAAGTGCTGAATGGGGCTCTGTGCTATATTTTAGTTTCCCCAGGGGAGCCGAAGGGAGCTAAAGATAGCCACAGAATGAATTGTGTTTTTTTGATGCTCTTATCTCCCTTTCTGCATTCTTAAAACTTAGGAATTTCCCTTTTATCCACTTGAAGCATCCAGTGCCCTTTCACAAATATCTCTGCCACAATCAAAAACACATTTCAGGAGAAGATCTCATCTATGTTTTCACGCTATCACAGTGAATTTCAAACTGATTGACCATGTCCTTCCAATAAAGAATACATTTTACCTCATGTCCCAATACACACATATATGACTGAAGTTAAAGTATCCTGAAACAATATCTTCCCTTATTAGGAAGGATAAACTCAGATATTTTCTAGTCTAATCCATTTAATTTATTTCATATTCAAGCTAAGAGCTAATAAATTGATTTCACAGCCACAGTTTAAAAAACATTGGCCTCCTATCTGTGTAATCGCTTAGTGGAATAAATTTTTTGCCTTTTAGATACATTTTCAATATAGATATGGAAAGATATCAAAAGATAGTAAGAACAAAGAAATGAGTCTTTAAATTTTAGACATCAATAAGCTGATTGCAAGGATAATTTTGAGGACAAGGGAGAAATTTCATTGCTGTTGAATTCCCAACAAACACTCTCCTCTTTTGCCTGTTCTATTTCTTTATATTAATGCTTTAGTTACAGAATAACATATTTTCAAATCAGAAACCTAAGAAAATGCCAAAAAACTACAAAGTTGTTAAAGTTTAATCTTACCACCCAAAGATAAGCACTGCTAACAATTTATCCTTCTAGGGTTTTTATGTGCATATTTACATATGTAATAAAAAAACTAAATAGCATGCATTTTAAAAGAATATATGATAATCAGGTTTTCATGCTAATAATAATAATATTAATATTCCATCAGGACTTGATTTTTAGTTGAAGATAGTTGATTGTATGGATGTATCATAATTTACTTAACCAATTTCTAGTGTATAATTTTATTTAAGATTGTTTCCAGTTTCTTGATGTTATAAATAATAAGGAATCAGTGTGAGCACATTTCTGAATATTTCCTTAGGTTAAATTTCTAGAAGTGGAACTCAGCAGTGAAGGATTTGTACATTTAAAATACTCTGCCACAGCTATTGTCTTTAGTCTGCATGGTCACTGATACAGAATTCTCTGTAGATGGACAATCTTGAGTAGGGTTCAGGTTTCAGAACAAACAGTAAATTTGCTGATATCGGAAATGTGATTAACAAGTGAATATCAAAGGCAGTTCTAAAAGGGAAAAGGGAAAAAAGTGAGAAGTCACTGAGATGGGTGTGTGCAAAAGAGTGCAGTTGCTGAGTAACCACCAACAATCTGGATCTCCTCGCAGGGGCCTGGGGTGGGGAAGACATGAGTTGCATCAGTGGTTGCATTTAGACGTTCCCATCTATTTTAGCACCTCCTTCCTGCTCTTCTTCCATTTCCTTTCCCGAGTTCCAGTCTAGCTTCCCCAGCTTTGAAAAGGTGTGCCCCCTTTCCATGGTCAGGCCCCAGATAATCTGTTAATGAAGAATGTTAGTTTTGCTTTCAGATTGGAATTCTGATCATTGTCCCTAATAAATGCCCAATAATTTATTGGGCTATGCCAACTTATTATTTAGATATATGAGACCAGCATCTTCTACAAGCCTTGCAGTTCCCTGCAAAGTTGGACCATAGCAGAAAAGGGATAGATCCTTTTGAGGTGGGAATGAAGATAGGGAGCTGCAGTAGGGAAAAGGCAAAGAAACAATGATCACAGGAGAGGAAACTGACCTTAGTTAATGTATAGTATCAATAGCATTATCTTTGTATGGGAGAGATTTGAAGCACATTCATTCATTTCTCATTTATTCATTCATCAACTGATCCATCATTTATTAAATACCCATAAAACATCAGGCTTTTACTGCTGCATAACACAGGGAGATCAACTTGATGATGGGTGATGACTTAGAGGGGTGGGATAAGGAGGGTGGGAGGGAGTCGCGGGAGGGAGGGGATATGGGGATATATGTATAAATACAGCTGATTCACTTTCTTGTACAGCAAAAACTGGCACAACAGTGTAAAGCAATTATATTCCAATAAAGAGCTTAAAAAAGAAAAAAAAAAGCAATTTAGCAATTTAAAAGGTAAGTTTTTTTTTTAAGTGAGTTTAAAAAAAAACAAAAACAAAAGAAACAAAAAAAATCAGGCTTTTAGTCACCGGGAAGTCAAAGCTAAATACTTTATAGTTATTGTCTGTAAAGAACTCACAGTCTGAAAGATGAGCATGCAATATTTTAGTTATATCTAAATTTAAAGTAAGGGAAAATGATATCTATAATTTCCAGTGTAAAGGTCTGGTTAGGACTGAAGAACTATCATGATCCAGAACACAGGCTGCAGCTAAGTAGTATTTTTTGGTGCCTGTGGGGTGTCCTCGATACTGGAAAATCTGGAATTGTATATTGGAATTGCATTTGAGAAGCACTCATCACATGTACTTACAGAGCTAGCACTTAATGGCCATCATGGATATGTCATTGAACTAAATGCTTCAAATTAAAAACAATTATGCCTTGACTTCATGAAGTCTACATCTAAATCAGCTGATCATTGGGGTACCTAAGGAAGAGGAGAAGGAATCTGTTTGATGTTTGGCAAATGAGTATGAAACAAAGCTGCTATGAGATCTCTTAAGAAAGGTTGCCAGAATGGATTTGGCCCAATTGGTTTGTTCCAGAAGCTACCTACCTGGGTCAAGAAGAAGAGCTACAAAAATCAGAGAGTTAAGAGGCAATTACCGGGACTTCCCTGATGGCACAGTGGTTAAGAATCCACCTGCCAATGCAGGGGACACAGGTTTGAGCCCTGGTCCAGGAACATCCCACGTGCTGTGGCACAACTAAGCCTGTGTGCCACAACTACTGAGCCTGTGCTCTAGAACCCGTGAGCCACAACTGCTGAGCCCATGTGCCACAACTACTGAACCCACAAGCCTAGAGCCCACGCTCTGCAACAAGAGAAGCCACCGCAATGAGAAGCCTGTGCACCACAATGAAGAGTAGACCCTGCTCTCCATAACTAGAGAAAGCTTGCACGCAGCCAATAAATAAATTTATTTTTTTTTTAAAAAGAGGCAATTACCTTAGATAAGCAGAGAATCTTCCTCAAGTTTCTCAGTCATTCCTCTGGAGAAGCTGTACCATCTTTTTTGAAAAGAGGATGTGCAATGATTAGTCAATACTGGAAAGGATGACAGTGACATATCAAGGGAAAATGCAGCAGTTGAAATTGTAATGCAAATTTATGAAAAGAAACATTACCCAGGGGAGTAATTTTTTGTGCCAACAAAACCCAGACACCGAAGGAAAAAAGATCTGTTATCAGTGAAGTTTGTAAATAAGCACAGAACAAAACTGAAGTTTTTAAAATTTCAATTAAATGCTATGCTTCTCTCTGGCAGTGATCCCACCCCCAGTTTTGTGGTAACCCATGTCTCAACTATATTAAAAGATGTCATAAAATTTTGTAAACAAAATTAATTTACTAAAACAAATAGGAAATATACTGGATTAGAACTCTAAATCCTATTCTAGTTGGCCAGTAACTAGTGAGAATTTGAGTGAATGAATTCTCTCACCCTCAATTTCTTCACTTTTGAGTTAGGGAAACTGACTGGTTTATACAGGACCATCTAATGGTATAATTTTGTCCTTTTGCACATCCTGGACCCCATATATGTGTGGGGATGGAGGGGAGTAGGGTGTAGTATTAGTGTTTTATTTTTTTTTGAACTTTTATTGAGATACAGTTAACATACAATAAACTGCATATATTTAGAGCATACAACTTGGTATCCCAATCTCCCAATTCATTTCATTCCAACCCTCCCCACTTACCCCACTTGGTGTCCATATGTTTGTTCTCTACATCTGTGTCTAGTATTAGTGTTTTAGAAATTGAGTTTTCCACCTCTTCAAAACTGGCGATTCATTATTACATACTGAAGAAACTCACACTTTCTTTGGAAAGAATGGGGCTGAAAAATTGCCTTGCAGCTGGGAAGACCCACAGAATACTTAACAGAACACAAGGAGAGGGAAGAGTAACACCATAGTCTTGAGTCTGGCCATAAAGAAAGGGAATGGGCCAAAGAAACAAATAATAGGGGATTTTCCTCTATATTTTATTACTTACTGGGAACCTCTGCTATTTTTTTTTTCATCTTTCACATTAATATCTGCTGAAGAAAGTGCCAGATTGTTCCTTTCCTGGAATTTTGTAATCCCTGAAATCATGTCCCTACTTTAGCCTTGGCAGAGGAGCAGGTCCCATATCCCTGGTTTTACATGGTTTACAGCTGAACAAAGCCTTTTGTTTTCCCCTGCTCGGTTCTTAATAGGGATGAACAATTGGTTTTTTGTGTGTTTTGTTTTTAATTTGAAGGAATCATCCTGAGCTGTAGCTAACACCCATTCCAGGCATGTCCAGTCAAGTGTTTTGGCCAGTCGACACTTCAATGGATAGGGGAAAGTAACTTTTGGGTCAGTATTAACCGTGGAGAGGCATACAGATATTTTACCTACTGGATTTTAAAAATAATTACTTGTGATGAAATACTTAAATATGAGACATTGTGGCAAGAAGAGTGCAAATGTTTAGACTGCCACCACTACAACTGGTTGCTGACAATACAACCAAGGTTGCCATTTGTACCATACAGGTCCTATGTTGCTGATTATTTATAGTTATTATACAAGAGGTAAGCACACAGAGCAAGCTGGAAAAAATAAAGAGAGATTATGAGAGTTGAGGGGAGGGGAGACGAGGAGAGGAGAGTGGAAGTGGTAGTGAATAAAAAGGGTGAGGTATATGTTCTGCTTCTGAAACCTTAATGTCTGTTAACCATGCAGTAGGTATAAAGATCTCTAAAGCATTAAAACTGCTAGAAATCTTGTTTTAAGCTTTTATTCCTAACGATTGCTTTAACAAGAGGCTCCCTTAAGTATACATTAGAATTGTAAAGGAACTGTTTTCTAATTTAAAGCAAAATAAACTGTTGCCATTTCTCTCACCTGAATCTTGTGCTTATCCGACACATTGGTGTGTCATAAAACCATTAATCGATATTTAGGCATTTTTATTATTCTTCTGCTATGCTACTGAGTAGTTTTTTTTCCATAAGCATCTAACATTTAAAAAATATACATTTTAATATAAAAAAAACAAAAACAAAACAAAACAAAAAAAAGAAAAAAAAAGGAAAAAAAATACATTTCAAAAAATTTCCTGATTTAAAGAATTTCAAAACTTTTTGTTCACAGTACTTTGATTTTTTTAAAAAAAAGATTAGACTGGGGAATATTTTATTTTCTGCCTTTTTGTGACTTGTATTGGTATCTATATTTTAGCCTTAGTGTTTATTTGGGAAATTTATTAAACCATCCAAGCTTCAGTTTTCTCAGCAATAAAATGGAATTTGAATACTTCCTAAAAATTGTTGGAAGCATTAAATGAAATAATGTAGATAAATCATCTAGCACAAATTCTGACAGTTGGTAATAAATTAATGAATGTATATTGTTAAATCACAAACACAGTTGAATCTTCAAAATATTTGTTACATTGATATCAAATGGTCCAAAGGATAATTTATAGATATGAATCTAGAGATCTTGAGAATTTCATTGTTCAAAATTCTGCATCTATTCACATTTATTCCCTGTGATCAAGAAAGGCTTTCTAGTATACCCATGTTGTAAAATAAGATTTGTAGGATGAGTAGGAGCTAGGCAGCTTGGGGAAGGGGGAAGAGAATAAACAAAGCTTGGGGATAGGGATTGGGTCAAGGAGAGGAAGAAAACATAAAGATTTGCAGAAGCTTGCAAACTTGGATGCACATTGGAAATCATCTGGGAAGCTTTAAAAACATATTGATACCTGGGTCCCACCCCCAGAGGTTCTGATTTACTTGGCCTGTGATGACCAGGGTGGTAGGATTTTTTTTAAAAGCTCTCCAGGTGAGCTAGAAAATGTGCAGAATCATTGCTTTACAGGCTAGAAATCATGGAGCTAAAAGAAAATAGAGAAAAGGGGTAATAAGGAAGGAGGATAGAGGCTAAGATGGAAGAAGTTGGCAATTTGTGGAATGCCTAGCTGACTGGGCAATGCTATCCTGCACTAATCTATGCTAAGGACTCCAGGCTTTATTCTAAAGGGAGAACAGTTGAAACATTTTGTTGTCACTTGCTGCAGGGTTGAGGACTGATCATAGGGAGCATGACTGGAAGCAAGAGATAAGTTAGATGAATAAGAGATTGCAGTTGTCCAGGCTAGAGAAGATGGGTACCTAAACTAGGGCAGTGGCAATGGACTGGAGAAAAGTTAAGCAATTTGAGAGGCCTTAAAGGAAGAATTGACAGGAGTTGGTGACTAATTGGAGGGCAGAGTGAGGAAGCAGTTGTCTGGAGATGCTATTAATTGAGATAAGCCAGAACAAGCAGAAGTCTGTGAAAAGAAGGTAAATTCAGTGTTGGAAATACTTATTTGAAGTATCCATTGAAGGTATTAGTAAGCAGTTGGACATTCAGGATGGGGTCTGGAAAAAGCAAGTGGGGGTGTTTATTGGATACAGAAAGCAAGGATCTAGGACTCAGGTCTCATACAGGCTTCCTTTCCCTCCTCTCATTGCTGCTCCACAGGGCTGGCCTACTCTGAACCTGAACTTCAGGACCTATCACACAAATAAGCTTTTAATTTAGTGCATAATATCAGTAAAACGCTAAAGAAAAGGGGAAAAGTTAGGGGAGAACCACTTATTACAGAGAGATACTTTGTCATAACTCCTTTTGCAGAGATGGTAAGACACTGAATAAGCACCAGAAAGATAAAATCAAATAAGACATAGGCTCAGGTATTGGTTGTTGGCAGCCATATTATTTTTTATGTGACCCTGACCCCTTGGTCAAACTTCATTGGACAAAGTCATTTTGTCATTGGACAAAGTGTGGCACCTGACTCAAGCTAGACCAGCCTGATACTGTCTGAGGAATTTTACCTGAGACATAATAATGACACAGCTCCAGAAGGAATGTCAGAGGATCCCTGCTGCAGAGTTGCCTTGTTTCCTCTAGTCTCCCTAATGCTTGCTTGCCTTTACCTTGAATTTTGCATGAGATAGTCCCAGTATAATGTCCATAAATTCTTGTTTAAAACTGTAAATATGCTGTATGTCAAACTGCATAATGCTGCCATTATACAATGAGGAATTCGTCTAATTTACTCTTTAATAATGTCTCAGAAGGTTGTGCATCAAATGAAAAAAACCATTGGAAGAGCAATATAAGTGGTATCATCTCATGTGAAAGAAAAATTGCCCATGGGGGTATACATAAAATTTGTAAATATCCAAAGCCAATTTTTTTCTTTTTATTGAAGTATAATTGACCTGCAATATTATCTTAATGATTTGACATAAAAATACATTACATAATGATGACCATAATAAGTTTAGCAACCATCTGTTACCATAAAAAGTTACTAATCCCTGTGACATTATATTATAACTGCAAGTTTGTACCTCTTAATTCCCTTCACCCATTTCTCCCAAACCCTTAACACCCTTCCCTCTGGCAATCACCAGTTTGTTCTCTGTATCCATGGGTATGTTTCTGTTTTGTTTGTTTGTTTGTTTTGTTTTCTTGGTTCCACAAATAAGTGAAATGATACAGTATTTGTCTTTGTCTGATTCATTTAACTTAGCATAATACCCTCTAGGTTCATCCATGTTGCTGAAAATGACAAAATTTCAAGTTTTTATGGCTGAGTAATATTCCATTGTGTATATATACTACATCTTCTTTAGCCATTCATGTATCAATAGACACATTGATTCCATATCTTGGCTATTGTAAGTAGTGCTGCAATGAACACAGAGGTGCATTTATCCTTTCTAACTAGTAGTCTGGTTTTCTTTGGGTAAATACTCAGAAGCAGATTTGCTGGATCATATCATAGTACTATGTTTCTATTTTTTGAGGAAACTCTGTACTGATTTCCATAATGGCTATACCAATTTACATCCCCATCAGCAGTGCACAATTGTTCCCTTTTCTCCACATCTTCACCACTCTTGTTATTTGTTGTCTTTTTAATGATAGCCATTCTGACAGATGTGAGGTGGTATCTCACTGTGGTTTTCACTTGCACTTCCCTGAAAATTGATCAATGATGTTGAGCTTCTTTTCATGTGTCTGTTGGCCAACTGTATGTCTTCTGGAAAAATGTCTATTCAGGTCGTCTGCCCATTTTTAATTGAATTGTTTGTTTGATTTTGAGTTACATAAATTTTTAAAATAAATTTTAGATATTGTTCCCTTATCAGATGTATCATTTGCAAATATCTTCTCCCATTCTGTAAGTTGCTTTTTTGTTATGTTTGTGGTTTCCTTCACTGTGCAAAAGCTTTTTAGTTTAAGGCGTCCCATTTGTTTATTTTTGCTTTTTGTTTTCCTTGCCTGAGAAGAGAGATTAAAAAAATACTACTAAGAATAAGGTCAAAGTGTTTTCTGTCTCTGTTTTATTCCAGGATAAATATTTTATGGTTTCATGTCATATCTTTAAGGTTTTAATCCACTTTGAGTTTACTTTTGTTATGGTGTAAGAAGGTGGTCTAGTTTGATTCTTTTGCATGTAGCTGTCCAATTTTCCCAACAATATTTATTTAAAAGAGATTGTCTTTTCCCCATCATATATTCTTACCTCCTTTGTCAGAATTTAAATGATCATATAAGCATGAGTTTATTTCCGGGCTCTCTATTTTGCTTCATTGATCTGTGTGTCTGTTTTTGTGCCAGTACCATACTGTTTCAATTACTATAGCTTTAAAGAATGGTTTGAAATCAGAGAGTGTGGTATTTCTAGCTTTGTTCTTCTTTCCCAAGATGGTTTTGCCTATTTGGGGTCTTTTGTGTTTCCACACAAATTTTAGATTATTTTCTCTAGTTCTTTTTAAAAAATGCCATGGGTATTTTTATAGGGGTTGCATTGAACCTGTAGGTTGCTTTGGGTCGTATGGGCATTTCAACAATATTAATTCTTCCAATCTGCGAGCACAATATATCTTTCAATTTATTTTCATCATCTTTAATTTCATTCATTCATCTTAGAGTTTTCAGGTCTTCATACACCTTGGTTAAATTTATTCCAGGTATTTATTCTTTTGATGCAATTTAAATGGAATTTTTAAAAACTGTATCTTATAGATCATTGATAGTGTATAGAAATGCAACAGATTTTTGTATAATAATTTTGCATTCTGTAACTTACTGAATTCATTTCTTTTAATAGGGGGCATCTTTGGGGTATTCTATGTACAGTTTTATGTTATCTGCAAACAGTGACAGTTTTACTTCTCCCTTTCCAATTTGGAATTTTTTTAATTTCTTTTTTTTTGTTTCATTATTGTAGCTAGGACTTCCAATACTATGTTGAATAAAAGTGGCAAGAGTGTGCATCCTTGTCCTCTCCCTGATCTTAGAGAAAATGCTTTCAGCTTTTCCCATTGAATATGCTGTTTGTTGTATGTTTAGCTTATATGGCCTATGTTATGTTGAGGCATGTTTCCTCTATGTCTGCTTTGCTGGAGTTTTTATCATAAATGGATGTGAATTTTATCAAATGCTTTTTGTGTATCTTCAGATCATCTTATGATTTGTTAGCTTTCATTTTAATGTGGTATATCACATAGATTGATTTGCAGATATTGAACCATCCTTGTGCCACTGGGATAAATCCCACTTGACCATGGTGTATGATATTTCTAAAGTATTGTTAAATGGTTTGCTAGAATTTTATTGAGAATTTTTGCATCTATGTTCATCAGTGATATTGGGCTGTAATTTTCTCTTTTTGTACTGTCTTTGTCTGGTTTAGGTATCAGGGTGATATTGGCCTCATAGAATGAGGCTTAAAGTGTTCCCTTATCTTTAATTTTTTGAAATAGTTGGAGAAGATAGATATTAACTCTTTTTTAAATGTTTGGTACAATTCACCTGTGAAGCCATCTGGTCCTGGACATTTTTTTGTTGCTGAGAATTTTGATTACTGATTCAATTTCATTACTAATGATTAATTTGTTCAGATTTTTTATTTCTTCCTGATTCAGTCCTTAAAAATTGTATGTTTCTAGGAATTTACCCATTTCTTCTAGGTTGTCCAATATGTTGGCATATAATTGTTCATAGCAATCTTTTATGATCCTTTTATTTCTGTGATGTCAGTTGCAACTTCTCTTTCATTTCTGAATTTATTTATTTGGGCCCTCTCTTTTTTTGATGAATGTAGCTAAAGGTTTGTCAATATAGTTTATATTTTCAAAGAACCAGATCTTAGTTTTATTGATCTTTTCTGTTTTTTTAGTCTTTATTTCATTTATTTCACTCTAATCTTTAATATTTCTTTCCTTCCTTCTACAAATGTTTAGTGTTGTTTCTTCTTCTTTTTCTAATTCCCTCTTTTTCTATTCCTTAGATAAGGTTACATTGTTATTTGAGATTTTTCTTATTTCCTATGGTAGGCCTATGTTACATGAACTTTCCTCCTAGAACTGCTTTTGCTACATCCCATAGATTTTGGAACATTGTGTTTCCATTTTTATTTGTCTCAAGTTATTTTTTTATTTCCTCAATGAGACCTTCAGTAACCTATTGATTGTTTAGTAGCAAGTTGCTCATACTCCACATGATTGTGTTTCATCCTATTTTTTCCTGTATTTGATTTCTAGTCTCATACTGTAGTCGTCGGATAAGATGCTTGATATAATTTCAATCATTTTAAATGTATTGAGACTTGTTTCGTGACCTAACATGTGATCTATTCTGGAGAATGTTCCCTGTGCACTTGAAAAGAATATGCATTTTTCTGCTTTGGGATGGAATGTTCTCTACATATATATTAAGTCCATATGTTCTAATATGTCATTAAGGCCACTGTTTCCTTATGGATTTTCTGTCTAGATAACCTATTCACTGATGTAAGTGAGGTGTTAAAATCTCCTACTATTATTTTATCACTGTCTATTTCTTCCTTTATGTCTGTTAATATTTGCTTTATGTGTTTAGGTGCTCCTACAATGGGTGTATATATTTATAAGTATTATATCTTTCTGTTGATTGATTCCTTTATCATTATGTAATACCCTTCTTTGTCTTTTGTTACAGTCTTTGTATCAAAGTCTATTTTGTCTGAAATAAGTATTGCTACCCCATCTTTCTTTTTATTTCCATTTGAATGAAATATCTTTTTCCATACCACCCCCCTTTCAGCTTGTGTGTGTCTTTAGCTCTAATGTGAATCTCTTGTAAGCAGATAGGTTGGTTTTGTTTTTATCCAATCAGCCATCCTATGTGTTTTGATTGGAACATTTACTCCATTGACATTTAAAGTGATTACCAAGAGGTATGTATTTATTGCCATTTTGTTCCTTGTTTTCTGGTAGTTTTTGTAATTCCCTGTTACTTTCTTTTTCTCTTGCTGTCTACCCTTTCAATTTGATTAATTTCTTTAGTGCTATGTTTGGATTCCTTTTTCTTTAATTCTTGTCTACCTATTATTGGTTTTTGGTTTGTGGTCATCATGAGGTTTTTATATAACAACTTATGTATATGTCAGTCTATTTTAAGTTGATGGTTGCTTAAGTTTAAGTGAGTTCTAAAAGCACTACATTTTTACCTTTCCCACTATGTGTTATGTTTTTGATGTTATATTTTACATCATTTGTTTTGTGTATCCCTTAACTAATTATTGTGGATGTAGATAATTATACCATTTTTTTTCTTTTAGCCTTGTAACTATATAGGTATTTGATCAATACCTTTACTATATGTTTGCCTTTACCAGTGAGTTTTTTTTCTTTCATAATTTTTGTATATCTGGCTTTTTCTTTTCAGTTTAAACAAGTCCCTTTAACATTTCTTGTGGTGGGAGGGGGGCAATTGTGGTGATAAACTTTTTTTAGTTTTTACTTGTCTGGGAAATACTTTTATCTCCCCTTCAATTCTGAATGATAACCTTGCTGGATAGAGTATTCTCCTTTATGAGTTTTTTTCTTTCAGCACTTTGAATGTGTTGTGTCACTCCCCCTGGCCTGTAAATTTGCTGCTGAAAAGTCAACTGATAGTGTTTGGTGTCTCCCCTTTATATAATTTATGTTTTTCTCTTGCTTCTTTTAAGATTCTCTGTCTTTAACTTTTGACATTTTAATTATACTGTGTCTTAGTGTGAATCTCTTTGAGTTCATCTTATTTAGGACTTCTGAACTTCCTGATCTTGGAGGTCCTCTTCTTTCATGAGCTTAGGAAAGTTTTTAACTATTATTTCTTCAAATACATTTTCTGTCCCTCTCTCTTCTCCTTGTGGGATGCCCATAATGTGAATATTAGTATGCTTGATGTTTCCCCAGAAGTCCCTTAAGCTAGTTTCATTTTTCAAAATCTATTTTCTTTGGGTTATTCCACTTGAGTGATTTCCACTACCCTATCTTCCAGATTACTAATATGTTTTTCTTTATCATCCAATCTGCTGTTGATTCCCTCTAGTATATAAATATTTTTTAATTTCAGTTATTGTGTCCTTCTGCTGTCATTGATTCTTTCTCACATTTCTCTTTTTTGAAGTTCTCACTGTATTCCTCCATTCTTCTCCTGAGTTCAGTGAGTATCCTTATGACCATTTTTAACTCTTTTTCTGGTAGGTTGCTTATTTTTTTCTGAGATTTTGGCTTATTCTTTCTCTTGGAAATTATTCCTTTGTATCCTCATTTTGCTTAACAATTTTTTTGGTGTGTTTGTATATATTAGGTAGATCAGCTACATCTCCCAGTCTTGAAAGAGTGGCTTTATGTGGGACCCAGTAGCATAGTCTCCCTGGCCACCAGAGTCAGGTGCTCCAGAAGTGTCCCCTATTTGGGCTGCATGTACACTCGTTATGGCTGGGCCATGAATACAACAGGTATGCTAGTGAGCAGGGCTGGCCTCCCAGCATGACTGGCTGTAAAACCCAACCACAGCTGTTGCAGGTGCTTTTGCATGGGGTCATTCCATGGGGTAGGAGCCACATCATCATATTTTGATATTTACTGCTTCCAATTTGGAATTGTACAGTAAGTATTTAATATCTTTTTCAAAGTATTTTTTTTTTAATTTACTTTTCTCCTAACCTAGCTTGAATTGACTTTTCTAACATGTAACCAAAAGAATATTCACATAACAGTTGAAGGCATGGAGATACAAAACATCAAGTAGCTTAATATTCATTAACTCATAGTGGGAAGTAGAGAGGAGCAAGGAATTAAGTTGGAAGGGTAGTTAGGCTCCAAGTCATGGTGATTCTCATATATACTCAGGTTCATCTCCTTATAAATAACAACCTCAGGTTATAGGAATAACTGAGTGCAAATCATCCTTCTTGCTGTACAATTATATGAGGATGAAGCCTCCAAAGCCTTACATTTTATAGCACAAAAGATTGTTTTGAATATTTGAAGCATTTTCAACTGAGAATTTAAGTCTAAATCTGGATTTAGTGATAGTATGAGAATTTTTCTGTGCTAACTTGTGCTTAATTAATGCTTCTAACTGATCAGTATCAACTTTTAAAACCATAAACACTTCAATTAATCTTTTATTTAACATGACATCTAGAAGAAAATGAAAGAAAACTCAGTAAAGATCTTTATAGCATCTAGACACTTATAGAATAAAAATATGCCATTTGGGCTTCCTAGGTGGTGCAGTGGTTAAGAATCCGCCTACCAATGCAGAGGTCACGAGTTCGATCCCAACTCCAGGAAGATCCCACATGCCGCAGAGCAACTAAGCCTGTGTGCCAAAAAAAAAAAAAATATGCCATTCAATTTTTATAAGCCCCTAGGGAATAAGAAATAACATCTTATTTCTATTTAAGTATATTTACCATATTCTACTGCCAACATTTTTTAAATGAAGGATTTCCTCTCATCACTAAAAGGTACCACTTTAGCTTGCATACTAAAAATCTGTACACGCCATGTGGTTATAAATAATCCCTCAGTGTATCAGTTTAATATTATTTTATATCTTCAAAAAAGTAGGCAGTTTTAACTAACTATGGCAGTGATTTTTAGCCTATTTTTATTGCAAAATATAACACATTCAATAGAGTTTATAGAAAAAGGCAAGTGTTACTACCACACAGGTTAGGAAACAGAACATTGCTGGCAACCTACAAGCCCACCTATGATGCTTTCCAGAGTATATCCTCCTCCCTCTGCCCTAGACTAACCATTATTATGATTTTATAATAATCACTTCCTTGATTTTGTTATGGTTGTTTTTACCACCTGTGTATGCATCCCTCTTTCTGAACTTTACGTAAAGGGATATATACTAATAGTTTTCTTTTGTATCTTAAATCTTTTGCTCAATGTTATAATTATAAGGTTTATCCAGGGACTTCCCTGGTGGTCCAGTTGGTAAGATTCTACCCTCCCAACGCAGGGGGCCCAGGTCCAATCCCTGGTCAGGGAACTAGATCCCACATGCCACAACTAAGAGTTCACATGCCACAACTAAAGATCCTGCATGCAGCAACTAAAGAAAAAAAAGTTCCCACATGCCACAACGAAGATTCTGCAGGCAGCAACGAAGATCCCATGTGTAGCAATTAAGACCTGGAGCAACCAAATAAAGAAATAAATTTTTAAAAAATGTTTATCCACATTTGTGTGTACCTATAATTTGTTCATTTTCATTGCTGAGTAATAGTCCAGTGTAAAAACATAAAGTTTGGGTTTTGTTCTATCATTGATAGACTAAAAAGTATAAATTTCAAGATCTAAGAAAAAATAAAACTGGGAGTGAATCTAATAACTTTATCCAAAGCTCTATTTGACACTGTATTTTTATAAAATAGGAATCTCTCCAGTGCAATATTGTTCGACAGAACTTTCGAAGATGATGGAAATGGCTCAAAAATCACTTTTTCTGTATGTTTTTCTCTCATTTTTCCCTTAAAGTTTTTTTCATCCTATGAGATCTTTTATAAAGTTATCCCATGCATACCTTTGGAAATCAGCTACACTTTATTACTTTCCACAAATTAAAGATGAAAGGCAGGATAGAATACCTCACAGAAAAATTCATTGAGAGTATTGTTAGCCTGATGCTTTGCATGTGAATTCTTAAAACAGCAAAGCATTTGCACCTCATGTGAGAGCATGACTACTGAGCACATTCACTGCATGCTTTGTCCCTGTTAGGCTGTCACCACAGCTGTGCAACAGGTGCACAAACATTTTTTCTTTTTAAAAGCAATTGCAAATAGCCTTGCTGTCTTCACTCACTCAATAGGTGGTCCTGAGCCTTAAACAAAACGAGGAAGTGAGGAAATAGTCTCTTTGTCACTGAATTCTACTTATTTGGTAGGAATGATTACTTTCTAGAATTAACTCAGCAAAATAATTGCCATTTTCTATCACTGCAGAGTTAAGGCACATGATCTACTACTTGGCAAAAGTAAGTGAACAAATGCTCAAAACTTGGGAAGTATTTGTGTAATGTATTATTGAGAGCATTAATCAAACACTGGAGGAAGAAAATGTTATGAACTTAGTGGCAATAAAATAAAACATGTTTGGTTACCTAAAAATGTTAAATTACATATTAACATAGGGTGCAAATATAACAATGGGTTACTCTCTAGTTTTGTTATATAAGGAGGAATTTTGTTATTGATTTATAAAAACACTAAATAATAAATGATCACAGAAAATTCCCAAATTAGTTAATACATCTAGTAAACAAATACCTCCTTACACATGGTCCCTTCCCTGATTAAATCAGAAAAATCTTGGGCAATGCTTGCTATCAGCCTGGCTTGCTCCAATCACTAACAACTAGACGTAACTGGGTAGTAATTGGCAGCTCCTACTAGAAAAAGGTGGTCAGGGGAAAATTTCTACAATAAAAACAAAAAGAATATAGTACGAATATGGTACATTTGCCAAAGGAAAGGAGGTTGAGTGCTGGGTGTACAAAGAAATTTATATAGTAAAAGTTGGGAGTAATACAAAATTTACAACAATTACTTTGTTTATTAGTAACAGCTTATATAGAAAACATGAATGGGAAAATGGATTACTGACTAAAATATGACTTCCAAAACTTTGTGTCTCTACCGATGTGAGTAGCCAAGAATTTCCTGTAACTATAAAATTACATTTCATCTTACTAGAAATTTAATATGATTGATGGCATAAATTAAAATTTAAATTCAAAGCCAAAATTCTTTTGGTGTGAAGATACAAAGTATGAAAAAAGTAAAAAAAAAATCACAAAATATAAAAATGAAGATTTTCAATTTATAGGAAAAGAGCAAAATGGTTTTCTATTTAGGTATCTAGTGTGTCTTACACCCTGTTTCAATTCCACTGAAATATTTGGAAGTCATTCTTACTGAGCTAGCCAATTCCCCTTGTACAGGGTGAATAGAACCACCTAAGCTCTGATTGACTGAGGACAGTGATTTCCAAAACAGGAAACAATCTGCCTGGGCCACAACAAACCTGACACAGCAATTTCCTTTCCTGAATGCATGTATTTGTATTAAACTGGCAAACATTTCTGAACATGGCTTACTAGCTAGAAAACCATGCTCTTGGTAATGTCTCACAGTTTGATAGCATTAAATGAGAGCAAATATGTTTTAAAAATTCTACTTCAACCTAATCTTTTTATCTCACCCTCATTATTTATGAATAATCAAGAAAAATATTTATAGTACAATCTAACTTGAATTTTATCACAAAGAACAAGCAGCCACAGGAATTCTGTATATTTGTTATTAAGTATGTACCAATATTATGAACTGAAATTGATTGTACATTAGGATAGGTAATTCAGAACCTCCAAATCATTGAGCATGAACTGGGTTATTTTCAGGTTAAATTCTCCTTATTCCAAACATGAAGATAAACACTTTAGAGTGATTGACAGATTTTATAAAACAAAAGTGCTCATCAAGCTGAAGGTTTGAGGTAATAAATAATGAGAGTTGAACAGGACAATCTTTTGTTTATTTTTCTATTTATCTCCTCCATTTAAAAAATACACACTTAACAATAACTGAGCTTATACTGAAAGGAAAAATATTTTTAATTATTGAGGAACCCAAATTCAAAATGCCAAGAAAATGATATGTAAACCCTCATAGGTATAGTATCTTCATAAGCAGCCTATATCACAGGATTAAATTTTGTGTTAATTAAAAATTTATCTCAACAGTGTACCTCAACAGTGTATTTTACAGACATAGATACACACACACACACACACACACACACACACACACACACACCCCTAGGCAATAGTTATATATAAGCTATATAACTATTGCATTTGATAGTTTTGATAATTTTTCTCTACTCAAATCTCTTCTTCATCACTCTGATTGATAACATTCAACTATTAAAACATTGAATTCATAATTTTAGAGGTTATTTTATAGAGGATAATTCATTCTGGGATTTGGAAAAAAAACTGTATTATTAAAGTAAATCACATAAGCATTTGTTAATTAAAGGGTATATTTTCTCTCCCTTTCAGCCTCCATGAGGAAACAAACAAAAATCACTAATTACTGAAGAATATGGAAATATTTCCATTTATGTGCCAAGGGGAAATGTATTGAAATTAGAGCCAGATTATTTACGCTAATTATCTAGAAAATTAGACAAAATTAAGTTACCTAATTTGATAAATATTAGGATTTGATAAATATTAGCTAGTTATTTCTAAGCAGAAAAACCCACTCCATAAATATTCAGTGGTTAAGTGATATAGACAAAGAGCTATTGCTGTAGGAAAGCTAGGAGTAAGTGGAGTTGTTAATTAGGTTGACTTTTCATTCTTAAGTAGAATGCCTGGCTTCCCATTTATGCAGTTAAGGTCAATGGGGGATTGTCTGTGAGTGTGCGGATGCATCATATCGAAGTACAGGAAGGTGCTCCTGTCTCTAGGCAGATTCTCACTAAGGTATTGTTGCAACCCCACAGAAGAAGAAATCGGTCAAAGGAAGTATTCTTTCAGTGTCACAAAGAGCTGGTAATCTAGCTTCTTGGCTTCCACATCCAGATTTGCCATTGATTTGCTGATAAAACAGCCCTTAGCTTGGCAGTCTAAAATAAAGGCAGCTTGGTGCAGAAATGCTCTCAGGTTTTGTTTGTTTGTGTTTTTTATACAGTAGAGTTGACTTACATTATTAGTTTCAGGTGTGCAACAGTGATTTGATATTTTAATACATTACACACCATACAGAGTTATTACAATATTATTGACTATTTCCCCTGTGCATTACATTCCAGTATGACTTATTCATTTTATAACTGGTAGTCTGCAGCTTTTAATTCCCTTCACCTATTTCACCCAAAGTAAATATACAGAAATCAGTTTTTATACAATAATAACTATCAGAAAGAGAAATTAAGAAAAAATTCTACTTACAGTTGCATCAAAAAGAATAAAATGCCTAAGAATAAATTTAATCAAAGAGGTTAAAGGCTCATATTCTGAAAACTATAAGACACTGATGAAAGAAACTGAACATGACACAAATAAATGGAAAGATATCCTGTGTTCTTGGATTGGAAGAATTAATATTGTTCAAATGTCTATACTACCTAAAGCAATCTACAGATTCAATGCAACTCCTAATAAAATACCCATGGCATTTTTCACAGAACTAGAACAAGCAATTCTAAAATTTGTAATGGAACAACAAAAGACCTTGAATATCCAAAGCAATCTTGAGAAAGAAGGAGAAAGCTGGAGGTATCACACTGCCTGATTTCAAACTATATTATAAAGCTATAGTCATCAAAATCCTATGGTATTTGCACAAACATAGACACATAGAGGAATGGAAAAGAATAGGGAGCCCAGAAATAAACCCATGCTCATATCGTCAATTAATTTATGACAAAGTTAGCAAATTTAATTAATCTTCTTAAGGAGCTCCAAATCCTGGCTATGTGGCTAAGGGAAAAGTACATAATTAAGAATTTTGGTCTTCCAGAGAGGGAAAGCACTAGGCTAAAAAGTCTTACCATAATGAGCACATGCCAGAAATGTGATAGCCAAGTGTTACATATAGAAGTTTAAATAGAAGATAAAATAGCCTAGAAAGAAATATTGAGAAAATATGGCCACCTAATGCTCAGCATTAGTTTTGGTCCTTTGAAATGTGAGTATCTTTAAATACCCCAAAACTTAGAAGGCAGGGATGACTTATTGTATAAAGGGCAATAATATAAGTAGTGTCACTTATTCAGAACCAACTGTATTTTAGGTATTATCTGGATGCAGATTACACATATTACTTTATATTCATACACCTTGAAAAGTAGGAATTATTGCCTTCTAAAGATTAGTAAACTGTGGCATTGCAAGATTCCTTAATTTTCCCGCAGTGACATAGCTATTAAGTGGCAGAGTCAGCATTTAAACCCAGGTCTATTCTGACTCCCAACTCCAGAGTTGTCACTCTAAGTTATAAGGGGTTGGTGTAGTCTGGGTCTTTGATACTATTCTAAGAGGAAGAGTTGTTTGATAATGGTAATAAAGAAGACAGATAATTCCCTGGATGTTTTAGCCCATGAGATTTTTGTCCCTTGGGCAGAGGAGTGAACAAGAATGCTGTTCATAAGTGAAAAGCCCTATAGAATCCTGAGAGAAACAGAGTCATTTCAGGGGCTGTGCTCCCTAAAGCAGTTAAGGGCATGTGACCCTTATGAATTTCATGCCATGAGAATCACATGGAAGATATTCAACTCTTTATGAACAATATTAAGAATTTTAATGGCTAAGTTCTTACAGACTGCTTAAGAGAAATGAAATTATAACTTCAAATTATATTTGCATTGCTGATATAGTCACTGGAAAAGAATGGGATTGTTAGTTTACTACACAATGAAACAGTTACCTGTGATGTTGTAAAAACATAGATATTCATTCGTGTCCATATGTTTTATGCCTAAGTCTTACTTTAAAATATAGGTCCTAGGCTACATTCCCCAAGTCAGTAACTGACATTTCACTGAGTGGCACTAATTTCACTTAGTTTTAGTATTTTAAAGAACTTAAATGTAATAAATTTTTATCAAATAACAGTTTATCTGGAAGAGAGAAATTCTAATTTTTTTTACATATTTTAAAAACTGGTTAGATACTATATCATCAAAAACATAAATATGAAATTGAAGAACTTTCTCATGTGAAAGCAATTGCTTGGAAAATACATCCTTAATTATATTACAGAAGGAACAGAAGTGATATAAATAAACTCACTCATTTTTACATTAAATAAATATGAATCAATGTCAGGGAGTGAAAAGAATAGAAAACCTGGGCTTTAATTCCAGTTCTTCCACCAACTAGATCCTGGATAAGTTTCAAAAACAAGAGGGTTGGACTTGGTGATCTCAAATGTTTTGTACAGCTCAAAGAGTCAAAGTGTCTCAATTTCCTAAGACTAAGATAAGTAGCTTACAAAATATTTTTTCAAGCAAGAGTAGAATCATTAGTGCTTGAGTCATTGAAACATTCACTGGACAAGCTACCATATGAGAAGATCCTTTCTTGGCTCCGTGTGTACAGCATGATGTAATGTTTTAATAGGCCCCACCTTAGTCTGGTAGAATCACTTTATCAGTTGAGTTCTGGGCTGACAGCTCTAAGAGGGCACTCAAAGTGGACTATATATAAGATTTAAAATTCTTTTATTATGCTGCATAAGGAATTCAGAAAAACCAGTATTCCAATTGTATTAAGAACTTAAAAATATCACTATCTCCACTTATGGCACTTATTATGTGCTGTGTAAAACATGCTGTTGTGCAGAGAAAGGTTTATTTGGCAAGAAATTCACAATCAGTGAGTGGGGGAGAAATTCTACTGAACTTACAAGTCTTAATATCATCATGCATTTACACAGTGAGTTTCTTTAAGGAAACTTTCTTGAAACTTCTTCCAAGTAATGTGGAAAGACTGGCATCTAGCCGTGGTGGAAGACTCATATGTGATAATTTTCTTTGTGGGTGGGGGAAACTGCTTTGCTACAAAAACAATTGGAATAATCCCTGAATGTAATAATAGGGTGAAATAAAGTAAATAAACACATTTCTCTGGCACTCCCTCCTCTTCCTTCCTGACCATCTCTTACTTTACCTATATTGCTTTTAAAACTAGGAAGTATGTGCAAGTGAAAACAGGTAACAGACATGCAAGTATCCTTGCTTGGCTTTTGCTCAAATTTAAGTTTTCTCACTTTGATGTTATAAGTCAATTTCCCTAGCTTTAAAGATTTGGGGATTTAACTTTTAGTTTAGAAGTATAGATCAGGCAATCAGCACTTACGTTTCAATAGGCCAAGCGTATCGTTTCCTCCCTACGCTGCTGCATCCACGAGATGAGGAAAAGTGAAGAATATTTAGTCTTTACATTTCTCCCTGTAGATCAAAACATAGTTCAGTTCAACAAGCATGTACCAAATACTATGCTAGGTACGAAGCTTAAAAAATAATGATTACTGCTCTCATGGAACTTATAAACAGATATATATAGTAGTAGTAATAATGATAATGCCTAATATTTATTGAGTGATTCCTATGGTGCCAAGCAGCACTAAATGTTTTAGATTAATTATCTCATTTATCACCCCCTATAGCCTTCTGGGATAGGAATTAATACTAACCCTATTTTACAGATGAGGAAATCCAACATTGGGAGAGGTTTAGTAACATGCCTAAGGTCACACTTGAAATGAGTAACAAAGCTATCTTCAAATTTTGTTCTATAAACTCTGGACCCTCATCCCCTGAATCATTAACTTAAAGCCATCTAACAAGAGAGGGAAGCACATCTAACAAGAAAGGGAAGAGAAGCAAAGACACTTCACAGAGGGACTCTGCAATAAGCCATGGCTCTGGAGATGTCCTGTTAATTCTATAGAAGAAGCAGTGAAGGAAAGGTAAAGGCAGTTTATAAATTCTAGGCCTTCATATAGAATCAGACCAAGCTTTGATCAAAAAATAATGTATTCTTTCCCTTCACTTCATTCTCTAATTTAGATATTTACAAAGCTCAGGATGAAATGCTCAGAGTTCAACAGGGAAGAACATAGCCCCTGTCTTCATAAATCTTAATTCTGGCAATACATACATAATCCAAAAACTTCAGATTTCCAGAAATTTGTAAAAGCAAAAGCAAAACAGAAACAAACCAACAGGGACTTCCCAGGTGGCACAGTGGTTAAGAATCCACCTGCCAATGCAGGGGACACAGGTTTGAGCCCTGGTCCGAAGATCCCACATGCTGTGAAGCAACTAAGCCCAAACGCCACAACTACTGAGCCCTCGCTCTGGAGCCCACGAGCCACAACTACTGAAACCTGTGCACCTAGAGCCCATGCTCCGAAACAACAGAAGCCACTGAACTGAGAAGCTCACGCACAGCAATGAAGACTAGCCCCTGCTCACCACGACTAGAGAAAGCCTGCACGCAGCAACAAAGACCCAAAACAGCCATAAAGAAATAAAAAAAAAATTTTTAAAAACCAACAAAACCCTGCAAATATCCAGGCAAAATAATTCTTTTTTTTTTTTTTGACTCTGCTGCTATTTTATTTATTTATTTATTTTAAATAATTCTTTTTTTAATGTATATTTTATTTTTTTAATTGAACTGTAATTGATGTACAATGTGTTAATTTTAGGTGTACAGCGGAGTGATTCATATATACATGTATATTACGTATATGTTTTATATATATATATATAAAATTCTTCAGATTCTTTTCCATTATAGGTTATTACAAAATATTGAGTCTAGTTCCCTGTGCTATACAGTAGGTCCTTATTAGTTATCGATTTTAGATACAGTAATGTGTATATGTTAACCCTAATCTCCTAATTTATCCATCTCTCCCCTTCCCTTTTGGTAACCATAAGCTTGTTTTCTATGTCTGTGAGCCTATTTCTGTTTTGTAAATAAGTTCTTTTTTTTTCAGATTCCACATATAGATGATATCATATGATATGTGTCTTTCTTTGGCTTACTTCACTTAGTATGATAATCTTTAGGTCCATCCATATTGCTGTAAATGGCATTATTTCATTCTTTTTTATGACTGAGTAATATTCCACTGTGTATATATACCACATCTTCTTTATCTATTCATCTGTTGATGGGCATTTGGGCTGTTTTCTTTTTTTTTTTTATTGGAATATAATTGCTTTACACTCTTGTATTAGTTTTTGAGGTACACCAAGGTCAATCATCTGTATTTATACACATATCCCCGTATCCCCTCCCTCCCTCGACTCCCCCCCACCTTCCCCGTCCCAGTCCTCCAAGGCATCAACCATCCTCGAGTTGAACTCCCTTTGTTATACAGCAACTTCCCTGTCTTGGCTATTGTAAATAGTGCTGCAATAAATATTGGGGCATATGTATTTTTTTTAAATAAATTTATTTATTTATTTTATTGGCTGTGTTGGGTCTTTTTCACTGTGCGCGGGCTTTCTTTAGTCGCGGTGAGTGGGGGCTACTCTTCATTGTGGTGTGTGGGCTCCTCATTGCTATGGCTTCTCTTGTTGTGGAGCATGGGCTCTGGGCGCTTGGGCTTCAGTAGTTGCAGCACATGGGCTCAATAGTTGTGGCTCGGGGCTTCCTAGGTGGCGCAGTGGTTGAGAATCTGCCTGCCCATGCAGGGGACACAGGTTCGATCCCTGCTCCAGGAAGATCCCACATGCCACGGAGCAACTAAGCCCGTGCGCAAAAAAAAAAAAAAAAAAAAAAAATAGTTGTGGCTCATGGGCTCTAAAGCACAGCCTCAATAGTTGTGGCTCACGGGCTTAGTTGTTCCACGGCATGTGGGATCTTCCTGGAGCAGGGATCGAACCCGTGTCCCCTGCATTGGCAGGCAGATTCTTAACCACTGCACCACCTAGGAAGTGGGGCACATGTATCTTTTTGAATTATGGTTTTTTCCAGGTATATGCTGAGGAGTGGCATTGCAGGATCATATGGCAGCTCTGTTTTTAGTTTTTGAAGGACCCTCCATACTGTTCTCCATAGTGGTTTTACCAATTTATATTCCCACCAATAGTGTAGGAGCATCCCTTTTTTTCCACACCCTGTAGTTTTGATTTGCATTTCTCTAATAATTAGCAATGTTGAGCATTTTGTTTTTTGTGGAGGCATAATAACTCTTGTTGCTATCTTTAGAATATATTTTTATTAGAGTGTTCAAGCTCTTTGGAGAAAAGATATAGAGAATGTAGCTATATAGCAAAATGAAGAGGTGAATTGAGCTATATCTCAATACAGCTTAACAGATTTTATAGTTTTAAAATAATATGTAATTAAGGAAGATATTGGAATTTAGTCAAAGAAAAACTTTTTTTTAATTTCTGCAAACTATAATTTTTAAAAATTCTGTCTGCTACAAGATTTTCAAGGGATATCAACACTTTACTCAGAAGAATCTATTTTATGGGAAAACCTTGACAGTGAGAAAATTTTTTTTGAGATGAGACACTAAAAGGCTTGGTAATTCAAGAAAGGATATTTAGAATCAAGAACCAAAAACAAAAATAGAAAAGACCTATGAAAACAGTTTTTTATTATTATTTGCAACAGAATAGATACAGTTTTATTTTTATGACTCCATTTAATGAGTGTTTTGTAAAGACTAGAGAAGAAAATTCAATTTTAACTATAGTTGTGAAGTTCACTAAAGTATTATTTAATATTTGGCTTGAGTTCAATTTGCTTTATTTTTTTTTATTATGCCGATAACCAAGTGTAACTGATGAACTATCTTTTATTGCACACTGACCACTTTGGGATGTATAAAAAGAATATATATTCTTTTACAATTAATGAATAATGAGGTATGGCTATAAGGCTTATTTTTCTTAAATGACCCTATCAAAACACAAACATTCTAGTACTCATTATTCTCTTTCACATCATCACTGTATATTATCAAGCTTGATTATTGGTCTATTGAGGTCACTGTGACAAATAATGTTAGAAATGCTTATTTGAAAACAGCCTTCCAATTCTGAATTGCATTTTTCAAAATTTACTATTTGTCAAACTTCACCCTTGAAGGTGGGTTTAATTTCTGGAGTAAAGCCAAAATCATTGAGCCAAGTCTTGTAAACAAGAAGGATTACTTGTAATTCAAAATGAGCTACGTCTTTAAAATAATAAGACTAATTCTGATATGAGGCTAAGGAAAGTGGAGGAATGATGATAGGAGAGGCATGTTGCAACAATGATTTGCTTGGGTAACAATGTTAAGTGATTGATCAGCTAGATTACCAACCAAGAGTAAAAGAGGTTTGAGTAACATGTTCATGGTGGACTCAGTAGAATAAATAGAACACATAGTTGAGCATTTATTTGAGGATATATTCACCTAGGTGCGGCTTGTCAGGGCTGGACTAACCAAAACAAGTTTTATAGTGGAACAGAGAGCAAAGAGAAGTGTAAGGGATTAAGGTGGTGAAGAGGAAAGTTCTGTGTATTTTGAGATTAATGAATGATGTAAATTTCATTTTTTTCTGAAAAGTATGAGACCAAAAGCTTCCTGGTAAAATTGAAATAGACATTTTACTCAATTATATATGTTAAATGATGAGGAGAAGTAAAGGATGGCACTGTTCTTTCTCCCCCCTATTTAACCTTTGCTATTATATTGAGTCACAAAATAAGTAATTAAAACAATTGTTCATAAGCATCATTCAACTATTCCCCACTGTCTTCCCTTTTGAAACTAGCACTTCTGTCCAAACTACTACTTATAGTGTCCTTTGACAAGAATTTTAAAGAAACATATATTTGCATTCATCAATTTAAAATACATACTTGAGGGACTTCCCTGGCCATCCAGTGGTTAAGACTTTGCCTTCCAATGCAGGGCGTGTGGGTGTGATTCCTGGTGGGGAACTAAGATCCCACATGCCTCACAGCCAAGAAAACAAACACATAAAACAGAAGCAATATTGTAAGAAATTCAATAAAGGCTTTAAAAAGGGTCCACATCAAAACAAATCTTAAAAAAAAAATTTAAAAATAATAAAAATACATACTTGAGATATATTTGGAATGATAATACCTTAAATTAGCATAGCACTTTGAAGATTTCAAATTATTTTCCTATTTCTGTGGCATACTACCAGGAAAGGTGTATCAGTCAAGGTTCCCCTGAGAAACATACTAATAAAATATAGATAGGTAGGATAGATGATGATAGATGATAGATAGATAGATAGATGATAGATAGATAATAGATGATAGATAGATATAGATTGATTTTAAGGACATGGCTTACACAATTATGAGGACTGCCAAGCCTGAAATTTGTAGGACAGTCTTTTTATGTCTTGAGGTAAAATTCTTTCTTTTCAGGGAAACCTTGGTCTTCAAGGCCTTTAATTTAAGACTGGATAAGGCCACACACATAGTCAAGGGTAATCTCCTTTACTTAAAGATAACTGCTTGTAAATGCTGGTCAAATCTACAGAATACTCTCTTGGGCTTTTTACTCATTTGTTATGTGAGGAAACCAAGACTAAGTAAAGTCAAGCAACCCAAGTAAATCATGTAGGAATTGACAGAAGCTGGATTAGATTTCATACTCTACCTCCTAGGTTAGGGTTTCACCATTCCACTATACCACCATCCTCAAATGTTTTTACCAAGGCTCATAGCTCTTAGTGTTTAGCAGGGAACTTATTTCCTCAATCACAATGACTTTTAAAAAAATTGAAGTATAGTTGATTTACAATGTTGCCTTAGTTTCAGGCATACAGCAAAGTGATTCAGTTCTATATAATATTTTTTTTTCCAGATTCCTTTCCCTTACAGGTTATTACAAAATATTGAGTATAGTTCCCTGTGCTATACAGTAGGTCCTTGTTGGTTATCTATTTTATCTAAAGTAGTGTATTTATGTTAATCCC
Organism: Hippopotamus amphibius kiboko; assembly: GCF_030028045.1. Classification (NCBI taxonomy): domain Eukaryota; kingdom Metazoa; phylum Chordata; class Mammalia; order Artiodactyla; family Hippopotamidae; genus Hippopotamus; species Hippopotamus amphibius. The sequence continues at coordinate 96,816,895 of NC_080197.1, forward strand.
AAACTCCTAATTTATCCCTTCCCTTACTTCCCCTTGGGTAATCATAAGTTTGTTTTCTCTATCTATGGGTTTACTTCTGTTTTTTATATATATAAGTTCATTAATATCATTTTTTTTTAGATTCCACATATAAGCAATATCATATGATATTTGTCTTTCTCTCTCTGGCTTATTTCACTTAGTATGACAATCTCTAGATCCATCCATGTTGCTGCACATAGCATTATTTCATTCTTTTTTATGGCTGAGTAATATTCCCTTGTGTATACATATCTTCTCTATCCATTCATCTGTCAATGGACATTTAGGTTGCTTCTGTGTCTTGGCTATTGTAAATAGTGCTGCAATAAATATTGAAGTGCATGTAACTTTTTGAATTATGGCTTTCTCCAGATATATGCTGAGGAGTGGCATTGCAGGATCATATGGTAGCTCTATATTTAGTTTTTGAAGGTACTCCATACTTTTCTCCATAGTGGTTGTATCAATTTACATTCCCACCAACAGTGTAGGAGGGTTCCCTTTTCTCCACACCCTCCCCAGCATTTATTATTTGTAGACTTTTTGATGATGGTGATAATGACTGGTGTGAGGTGATACTTCACTGTTGTTTTGATTTGCATTTCTCTGATAATTAGCAATGTTGAGCATCTTTTCATGTGTTTTCTGGCTATCTGTATGTCTTCTTTGGAGAAATGTCTATTTAGAACTACTGCCCATTTTTGATTGAGTTGTTTGTTTGTTTGTTTTACATTGAGATATACGAACTGTTTGTATATTTTGGAAATTAATCCCCTGTCAGTTGCATCATTTGCAAATATTTTCTCCCATTCTGTAGGTTGTCTTTCCATTTTGTTTATGGGTTTTGTTTGTTTGTTTTGCTGTTCAAAAGCTTTTAAGTTTAATTAGGTCCCACTTGTTTATTTTTGTTTTTATTTTCATTACTCAAAAAGACAAATTTGAAAAGATATTGCTGCAGTTTATGTCAAAGAGTGTTCTGCCTATATTTTCTTCTAGGAGTTTTATAGTATCTGGCCTTATGTTTAGGTCTTTAATCCATTTAATAAATATCATCTATGAGAAATCAACAGCTAACATCATACCCAATTGTGAAAAGCTGAAGGCATTTCCTCTAAGGTCAGGAACAAGACAAGGATGCCCATTGTCACCACTTTTATTCAACATAGTTTTGGAAGTCTTAGCTACAGCAATCAGAGAAGAAAAAGAAATTAAGGGAATCCAAAATGGAAAGGAATAAATAAAACTGTCACTGTTTGCAGATGACATGAAACTATACACAGAAAAATCTTTACAATGCTACCAGAAAACTACTAGAGCTCATCAATGAAATCAGTAAAGCTGCAGGATACAAAATTAATACACAAAAATCTGTTACATTTCTATACAGTAACAATGAAAGATCAGATAGAGAAATTAAAGAAACAATCCCGTTTACCATGTTATCAAAAAGAATAAATTATCTAAGAATAAACCTACCAAAGGAGGCAAAAGACCTGAACTCCAAAAGCTATAAGGCCGTGATGAAAGAAACTGAATATGACACAAACGGATGGAAAGACATCCTGAATTTTTAGACTGGTAAAATCAGTATTGTCTAAATGACTATACTGGGCTTCCTAGGTGGCACAGTGGTTGAGAATCTGCCTGCCAATGCTGGGGACACGGGTTTGATCCCTACTCCAGGAAGATCCCACATGCCGCGGAGCAACTAAGCCCATGCGCCACAACTATTGAGCCTGCGCTCTACAGCCTGTGAGCCACAACTATTGAGCCCATGTGCTGCAACAGCTGAAGCCCACGTGCCTAGACTCCGTGCTCCTCAACAAGAGAAGCCACCACGATGAGGAGTCCACGCACCACAATGAAGAGTAGCCCCCACTGGCTGCAACTAGAGAAAGCCTGTGTGCAACAACCAAGACCCAACACAGCCAATAAATAAGTAAATAAATAAATTTTATAAAAAAAATAAGACTGAACCAGGAAGAAATAGAAAATATGAACAGACAAATTACCATTAATGAAATTGAATTCGTAATAAAACAAATCCTTCAAAAGTCCAAGAACAGACTGCTTCACAGGTGAATTTTAGCAAATTTTTAGAAAAGAATAGACTCTCATTCTTCTCAATCTATTAAAAAAACTTGCAGAGGAGAGAATGCTTCCAAACTCATTCTATAAAGCCAGTTACCTTGATGCCAAAACCAGAGAAAAATATCACAAAAAAAGAAAATTACAGAGCAATTGAGTATAGGTGGAACATACCTTAACGTTATAAAGGCCATATACGATAAGCCCACCACTAGCATCGTACTAAATGAATGCATTTCCCCTAAGATCATGAAGAAGACAAGGATGCCCACCCTTGCCACTTTTATTCAGCATAGTATTGGAAGTCCTAGCGACAACAGACAAGAAAAAGAAATCAAAGAACTCCAAATGGAAAGGAAGAAGTAAAACTGTCACTGTTTGCAGAGGATATGATATGTCATAGAAAATATACATAGATATACATAGAAAATCCTCAGGATGCCACACACACACACAAATTACTTGAGCTGATCAATGAATTCAGTAAAGTTGCAGGGTCTAAAATTAATATACAGAAATCGGTTGCATTTTGATATACTAAGAATGAACTATCAGAATGATAAATTAAGAAAATGAGCCCATTTACAATTTTATTAAAAAAAATAATAAAATACCTAGGAATAATTCTAACTAAGGAAGTAAAAGACCTGTACTCAGAAAACAAGATGCTGTTGAAAGAAATTGAAGAGGACACAAACAGATGGAAAGATATACTTTGTTCATGGGTTGGAAGAATTAATATTGTTAAAATGACCACACTACTCAAGGCAATCTACAGAGTGAGTGCAATCCCTATTAAAATAGCAATGGCATTTTTCACAGAACTAGAACAAATGCATCTAAAATTTGTATGGAAACACAAATTGTCCCCAAATAGCCAAAACAATCTCGAGAAAGAAGAAGAAAGCTGGAGGTGTCATGCTCACTGATTTCAAACTATACTTCATAGCTACAGTAATCAATACAGCATAGTACTGGCACAAACAAGATACATAGATCAATGGCACAGAACACAGAGCCCAGAAATGAACCCAAATTTATATACTCAATTAATCTATAACAAAGGAGGCAAGAGTATACAATGGGATGAAGACAGCCTCTTTAATAAACAGTGTTGGGACAATTGGACAGCTACATCCAAAAGAATCAAATGGGACTACTCTCTCACACCATGCACAAAATCAAATTCATAATGGATTAAAGACTTAAATGGAAGGCCCCAAACTGTAAAACTCCTAGAAGAAAACATAGGCAGTATGTTCTTTGACATCAGTCTTAGTAATATATTTTTGGATATGTCTCTTCAGGCAAGGAAATCAAAAGCAAAAAACAAAAACAACAATAACAAATGGAATTTCATCTAACTAAAAAGCTTTTGCACAGCGAAGGAAATCACCAACAAAATGAAAAGTCTGTCTACAGAATGGGAGGAGATATTTGCAAACGACATATCTGATAAGGGGTTAATACCCTAAATATATTGGGTTGGCCAAAAGGTTCATTCGGTTTTTTCCATAAGATGGCTCTAGTAGCACTTGGTTGTCTTTAACTTCATTTGAAACAATTTTGTTAGATTGTATGTGGCAGCCGTCCTATCAGTGTGCATTTAAAAAAGACATCAAAATTGGTAAATTTTTGTGTAGCCATTTTAATATTGAAGATGGAAGAAAAAAAGCAACACTTTCTGCCTATTATGCTTTATTATTTCAAGAAAGGTAAAAACACAACTGAAATGCAAAAAAATATTTGTGCAGTGTATGGAGAAGGTGCTGTGACTGATCAAACATGTTAAAAGTGGTTTGCAAAGTTTCATGCTGGAGATTTCTTGCTGGATGATGCTCCACAGTCGGGTAGACCTGTTGGCGTTGATAGTGATCAAATAGAGGCATTAACTGAGAACAATCAATGTTATACCATGTGGGAGATAGCCAACATACTCAAAATATCCAAATCAAGCACTGAAAATCATTTGCACCAGCTTGGTCGTGTGAATCGCTTTGATGTTTGGGTTCCACATAAGTTAAGCGAAAAAAAATCTTCTTGACCGTATTCTGCATGCGATTCCTACTTAAACGTAATGAAAATGTCCTGTTTTTAAAACAAATTGTGATGGTGGATGGAAAAATAGAGCTTTGTCTATTTTACATATATTCCAATTTTTTGCCATAAGGTTTTTAGAATATTTAAAATATCTGCCATTTTTATTTTGTTCATTTAGTCATTCCTAATATTTTTGTTGTGACCTTTATGTTTTTTATGAGTTTGTCAATTGTATTAATCATCCTAATTTTTTGTTTACACTCTATTTTGTTTTCTATCTTCATTTGTGTCTGCTCTTTCCTTTATTACAGCCTTTCTTTCACTTTAAGTTCATCGTGTTGATCTTTCTTCTAACTTAAGTTAGAACTGCTTATTGAAATGCTTATTTCATCAATTTTCAACTTTATTTTCATAAAAACTTAAGGCTATAAGTTTACTTCCACAAGTTCTGAAAAGTAATATTTATATTATTTTTTTCTGTTTTAATTATAATATTTCCAAATTTGCATTAGAACTGTCTTAATTTCTAAAAGTTTGGAATTATTTTAATTATGTTTTTGTTATTTTCAACTTAATTGCATCATAATTAGAGAATGTGGCATAAGAACTTAAGTCTACCTTCGTTTTCTGAAATGCCAATAATTACACATTTTATTATTTCTTTAGCTTTAATTACGTTTACTTTTTTCCATTGCTTATCATTCTTCTTGCATCTCATACACTTCTGGGATTACTTCCCTGCCTCAAATTTCTTTACTGAGTTTCTGTAGAATACCAAACGAATGATATTAAAAGTGAGGAAAGAGAGATGGGCGTGGAAGACGCTTCCGGAAGTAACATCACGATGGCTGCCCAAGGAGAACTCCAAGTTCAGTTCAAGCCTGTATTGGTGGGTGACGGTGGAACTGGAAAAACGACATTCAGGAAATGCCACCTGACTGGTGAATTTGAGAAATGCATAGCTACCTTGGGTGTTGAGGTCCAGCCCCTTGTGCTCCATACCAACAGAGGACCTATTAAGTTCAGTGAATCGGTCAGGAGAAATTGGTGGACTGACAGATGGCTATTTATATCCAAGCTCCGTGTGCCATTATAATGTTTGCTGTAACATCCGAGAGTTACTGACAAGATAGTGCCAAACTGGCACAGAGGTCTGGTACGACTGTGTGAGAGCATCCCCATAGCGTTGTGTGAAAACCAAGTGGATATTGAGGACTGAAATGTTAAGGCAAAGTCAATTGTCTTCCACTGAAAGAAGAATCTTCAGTACTATGACATTTCTGCCAGAAGTAACTACAACTATGCAAAGCCCTTCCTCTGGCTTGCTAGGAAACTGATCTGAGACCCTAACTCGGAGTTCGTCGGCCATGCCTGCTCTCACCCCGCCAGAGGTGGTTATGGACCCAGCCCGTGGCAGCGCTGTAGGAGCACGGTCTAGAGGTTGCTCAGACAACTCCTCTCCAGGATGAAGATGATGACCTGTGAAAAAAATGAAGCTGGAGCCCAGCTTCAGAAGGCTAGTTTTATAGGCAACTGTCCTGTGATGTCAGTAGTGCAGCGTTTGCCACTTTAGCATATAGCTAAGCAGAACAGGTGCTTAATCTTTGGGATGATGAAGGAGAAGAATGAGCTTCGGAGCATATATGGCAGTTAAAAAAAAAAAAACCAACAAACCTTCATTTTTTGGACCTGCATATTTACATATTTAGCTGTTTTGGAACACAGATGTTTCCTCCTTGAGTTTCAAATATAAGACTGCTATAGTCACATCACAATATTCAGTGGTGGAATCTTGTTTGTTATTGTAATTCACATTCCTTTTCATTTAGAATCAGAATTAAGTTGTATTTCAGATATCTAAACAAACAAACAAACAAAAAATGTAGAGGAAAGAAAATCCAGCAAACCTACAAAGGAATGACCATTAGATTGATGCTGTGCCAAGAAAAATACTAGGTACCAAAAGATATTTAAATGACATTATCAAAATATGGAAAAGAAATGCTAGCAAATTTAAAATTCTCCATCTCAGTGAAACTCTTTTAAAAGGAAAAGAAAACAAAAAAAAATATTTTAAGCAAATAAAAACTGAAAAAATTTACTACCAACATAGGCAATATTTTAAAAAGATGAAAAACTGATAATTTTCATGAATTATTGAAAGACAAATTTTCTGATTCAGAAAGCCAAAAGATCATAAGCAAGATAAATAAAAGTCAATCTGCAACTTTCTCATTTTCTCTAGTTATTCTGGGCCCTAGAATGAAACATATAAAAGGCTTTCACTTTATCCTTCATAGCTTTTAAGATCTCTTTATTTCATCCTTTGCGTGTGCTACATTTGAGTTCTTTATTTAGATTTATTTTTCAGGTCCATCCCTCTTTCTTCAGCTAGGTATAATTTACTATTTGATCTATTTTTTCAATTTTAATTATTAATACTTAGATTTCTAGAGCTTCTATTTCATTCATTTTCAAATCTGATTAGCCAGTTTCAATAAATCTTTTCTTCAATATCCTTTTATTTTCATTTCTATTTACTATTTCTTGAGGTATATAATAGTTATTGAAGTATAAACATAGTTATTTTGTATTCTGTTTTTCATAATATCTGTAACTACAATCCTTGCATATCTGATTCTTGTTGACTTGGAGTTTTATGGGCCATACATGTAGATCTCAGACTTACAATTAGGAAATTTCAGAGTAGGTATATTTTTTTCTCTTCTGTCTAGATCCCCAAACAAAACATGGTCATATGGTCACAGTCTCATGTTGTGTAATGGGATTTTTCCCAGTTTACTCAGTGAGGGTATCACTCTTTACAGATCTTGGTTTTATGTGAGTTTTCTTCTATCTGATATCTTGCTATACATACTCAGACCCCAGACTTTCTCTTTTGTTCCTGATCCAGTTGACTTATTAAAATCCAGATTCTGTCCACATTGATAGGCAAATAGTCCCAGGTCAAATGCCATCTCCAGTTCTCTTTTACCGCCATAATTTATACCTCTTTGCTGTTTCTGGCTTCAGCACAGTCATGCATTTAAATTTTTTATTTTATGTATGTTTTGTAAAAAGTACTATTTTTTTAGAACAGCTTTAGATTCACAAGTAAACTAAGAGGAAAGTACAGAGATTTCCCATATACTCCCTGCATTCATGCATGCATGGTCTCCCCCACCAGAGTGGCACATTTGTTACAGGTGATGAACCTACACATCATAATCCCCTAAGGTCCATGATTTACATTAGGGTTCACTCTTGGTGTTGTATATTCTATGGGTTTGAACAAACATATAATGTAAAATATATAATGTATAACATATAAAAAGTGTAATGACATATATCCATCATTATAGTATCATACAGAATATCTTCACTGCCCTAAAATGCTCTGTATTTCTCCTATTCATCCTCCTTCTCCATCCTCCATCCCTTCACCACACATACACACACCACTGATCTTTTTACCATCTCCATACTGTTGCCTTTTCCAGAGTGTCACATGGTTGGAATCATAGATTATGTAGCCTTTTCAAATTGGCTTCTTTTATTTAGTGATATGCATTTAAGTTTCCTCCATGTCTTTTCATGGCTCGATAGCTCACTTCCTTTTAGCATGGAATAATATTCCATCGTCTGGATATACCACAGTCAATTTGCATTCCCACCAGCAATGCACGAGAGTTTCTGCTGCTTCACATCCACATTAGCATTTGATGTTGTCAGTATTCTGGATTTTGGCATTCTAAGAAATATGTAGTGGTATCTCATTGTTGTTTTAATTTGCATTTTCCTGATAACATTGATGTGAAGCATCTTTTCATATGTCTATTTGCCATCGTATATCTTCTTTGGTGATATGTCTGTTAAGGATCTTTGTTCCATTTTTTAATTGGGTGGTTTGTTCTCTTATTGTTGAGTTTTAAGAGTCCTTTTTATATTCTGGACAATAGTCTTTTATCAGATGTGTGTTTTGTAATTATTTTTTCCTGGCCTGTGGCTTGTCTTATTCTCTTTATATAGTGTTTTGCACAGGAGCAGTTTTTAATTATAATGAATATCAGCTTCTCAATAATTTCTTTGGTATTGTATCTATATGTTTTTATCTAGAATGTTTGATGTATTGTTTCACAAGGGGTTCACTGAACCTCTAGTATTCTGCACAGCTAGAAGCAGAAATCTTCTTCACTGGATTTTTCTAGGTAGGAGTTAAGCACTTGCCTCTGTCTACATCAATTCCAGTGGACATCAGTCAACTTCTCCTATATTCTGTCACCAAGTTCCACTCCTGCCCTGAAACACTTTGTTCAGCAAATTTCTGCAGCTTAATAAGCACCTAGTCAGGCAGAGTGGGAAGGAAAGGGAAAAAAGACTATACAGCGTGTAGGTCGCCCTCCCAGCAGATGTTCCTATTCTGAATAAATACATTTCTTGATGCTTTTTCTCATTTGGGTTGTTATGAGGGAGAAGTATACACGATAATGATCTTAAAGAGAGCCTCACTTTCCAATTTCTCTAGCCTTCTCGTGTATAGGCTGGAAATGGGAGATGGCTGCAGAACTATCTTAGCATAATCTGCAGAGCACATCTCCTTGGATCAGAGGAATATGAATACTTTTCACCTATGGTTATCAGTTTTAGGGCCTTAGTAGAAACTACAGGTCCTATTTAACTTCTCGTTAAATATATGTGCATTCACACATTAATAGAAGTGCACATGCACAGCAAGTTTGTGAAAGGCTAAGCACACATCTGATAATCTGGGAAATGGAAATCATGAGGTGATGAGGAAGGGGTCTTGTTTTCCTTTATATTGTTTTATATATTTTTTTTCTTTTTTTATCATGAATATATTTCAAATTTATTATTTAAAATATCTTGAAAAAAGTCTTGATTTTTTAAAATTAATGTTTACAAAAAAGTGGATCAGTTTTCTTGAGAATGTACCAGAGGTAAAGGAGCAAAAAGAGGTTTTTAATACATGTTTTGTTCATAAAAGTTTATTTAGCAGACATGTGAATTAATTAATAAATGGGTAAAAAATTCTATTGGCTTATTGTTTTAGTTTGCATTTTCCTAATTATTACTAATGGTGAGCATCTTCTTGTGTGTGTGTTTGTTGTTGTTGGTAGTATTGTTGTTGTTTGTTTGGGGTGGTTTGTTCGTTGTTGTTGTTTGGTATTATCTCATCTGAAGGGTCAGTTCGTATATTTGCTCATTTTGTAAATTTTGTGTATTTTTTTATAGTGATTTGGAGGAGCTTTATAACATAATCTGGATACTAACCCTTTGTAATATAGAGCAGTATTTTTCTTTAGTTGTTACTTACCTTTTAAATTTGTTTAAGGTGCCTTTTTTGTTGTTGTTTAAAATTTTAATGTATTCAAGTTTGTCAAGCTTTTTCTTTATGGCTTTTGATTTACGTCATGTTTTACATTTTCATCTAATATCTACATGCTTTTGGTTTTTCTACGTGGGTATTTAATACCCTAGACATTTATTTTTGTGTACAGAAGGGGAGATGGTTCTCCCTTTTTCTTCCCATACGAGTAGATATCTTCACATGAATGACATGGAATTTGGTCATCTGTCCAGGCTTGAGCACTTGTACTTCACATCCCCCCAAATCTACCTCTTACGTCTGGTGTGGCCTCTTAAAAAATAGGAATAGATAATGGGATCAGCTCCTTCTCGGCCTTAGTTTTCTACCCTGCGTTCGGAAGCTGACCGTGGGGTGGGATGCGGACGTTCAGTTGAGGACCATTGAAAGGCAGCATGAGATGGGAGAGTGGCAACCCCAGGAGAGAAGCAGGTCTTAACGCTCACTTTCTTAGCTCAGCTGCCATAACAAAGTGCCACACACTGGGAGGCTTAAACAGCAACAACGTATGTCTCACAATTCCGGAGGCTGGGAAGTCCAAGATCAAGGTGCTGGCTGACCTAGGTGCCTAGTGAGAACACTTTTCCTGGCTTGCATATGGCTGCCTTCCTGCTGCATGCTCACATTGGGCAAGAAAGACAGCATGCTTCCTGGTGTCTCTTTTTATAAGGTCACTAGTCCCATCACGGGGGTCCCCACTTCGTGACCTCACGTGCATCTAACTATCTTCTAAAGGGCCCATCTCTGAATGCTATCATGCTGGGGGCTAGGACTTCAATATATAGATTGGAGGGGGACACAAATATTCAGTCGATAACAGTCACTATTACTTGGCATTAGGTCACCCGTTCATCCCAAACAAACTTCAGGACTGGACTGAGCTTCAAAAGAGGGAATGAAAATTCTCTTGACACTTCAGAGCAATTGCATGCCGACCAGAGATGCTGTCATCCTCTGCCACTTTGAGGTTAGCCCACAATAAAGCAGAAGCTGTGCCACTTGAGTGTGCCTACCATGGATGGCCCAGTGTAGACAGTAGGACCCCAATGTGTTTGGGCAAAACACTTGTCTCCACTTTCTAGCATATAGCATAGTGCCAATTATGGCTGGGATGACAAGGAGTATTATGGCCATTGTCATTTAAGGTTATCAACTGGATTCTTTTCTCAAAGTCCACGTCCTCCAGCATCTGATGCATGCTGGATACCACAGCTATGGTGAGAGCAGCAGGGGCCTCATGCACTTGGCCTCGGTATTGCTGTCCTGCCCTTGGCCTCACTTCAGGCCTGGAGTCCTACATGGGAGGTGCAGAGCCTGGGCATGTAGAAACAAGGCATTTTTAAAGTATGCCACCCACCAGTAAAAACAAAACAAAATAATTTGGTATTTAGATTAAGAAATTAAAATTAAAATGTTTTAAATAATTAGACAATATTATTATGTGTTACCAAATAAAAGCATCAAATATGCATTAATGAGGCCTCTTTTTGGTTGTGAGGAGCAACAAAAAGTACTAATGCATTATGGTACACGTGTGAGTGATTTTTTCTATGTAAACCCACACAATTTTATTTATATTTAGCATTTGCTTCTGAGTTTAAACTCAGTTCAGAATATGAGAGAGAGTTGGCACGATGAAACTTCCCATGTCTTCTTTTGTATATTATCCTGAGCTGTTTCTCAAATTTAAAAATAGCAGGATCAAAATAAAACCCATGGGCACATCTGTATACCCTGTGCATGTAGTAAAAGGTACTGCAACTTAATTGATAGAGCTATGTTCCATGAAGAGCAGATTTCCTTAACTAAAGTTTGTGTTAGTTAATGTTTGGGCTTGAAGAAAGTGGCATTCATTTATCTTTTTGTTGACTAAATATTTATTGAGCATCTACTTTGTGTTATTGCACCATGGTAGACATTGGACATAGAAGAGGGAACAAGACACATGGCCCATGCTTTGCTAGAAACTACAGTCAAGTGAGTAGAGTTTTTCAGCCAAATAGTAAAGAAAGAACAGAATATATCAAGAAGACATAGATTTGACAGAGAACAAGAATTATGGTTGTGATCAAGGTGGAAGTTTGAACAAGGAGGCTTAAATTGTTAAGAGGATAGAGAACTCTGAAAAGGGCAGAGAAATCTCAGGTATTCTTTTAGAAAAATGCATGTGTATATAGCACATTACACTATCGGTATTCTGATTTTATATATTCACTAAATATTTTTTAACACACAAATAAATGTTTCCAAAATCTTAATGATATAAAAAGAATTTGAAGATAATTTAACTGCTGTTCTGGTGCTCTGACACTGATGTGTGGAATGAATTGAAGAGAAGACAGGCTGGAGTCAAAGTTACTATTTGGGAAGAGAATGCAATAGTTTTGACAATTGCTGGAGGTTGGAGTTAATAGTTATCTTTCATTTATGTCTTACAAGTATCTAATTTCTACCTCTATATTTTAATATTAGATAACCAAAGTATGGAGGCACTTCAAAAATTTCATTGAAGTTTTATGTTCTTTTAAAAATTCTAAGTTATTTTTTAATAGGCTATTTCCAGTATGTAATAATGTTGATGTTCTGGTTTGATACTTATAGGATATTTATATAAGTTATTATGTTCGGGGAGCTGAGCATACAGGAACTCTTTGTTCTATTTTTGCAACTCTTTGTAAGCTTAAAATTATTTCAAAATGAAAAATTAAATATTAATGAATGTACACACATATTTGTGTGTGTGTGTGTGTACACATGTGTGTGTGTGTGTACGCATATGTGTGTGTGTGAATCTCCAGAACTTAATCACTTCTCACAACCTTTATTGCTACCGGTCAGATCATCTCCTGCTTAGATTACAGCAATAGCCACCTAAAGATCTCCCACATTCCACTGCGAACTTCCATCAGTTTATTTTCAACCCACTGTGCAGAGTGACCCTATTAAAACATAGTGAGCTATGTCATTACGGAGCTCAATGCGATCCAATGGCATCCTATCTCACTTACCAACTTCAGTGGCATACAGGAACTTGCATGATAATTTGATGATCATCTGGCCTTTTCTTCCTTATACTATCACCACTCTCCACTTCTTTAATCTCATTTCCCACTCTTTTCTTCCTGGATCACTCTACTCCAGCCATATTGGCCACTTCATAGTTCCTTAAACATAGGTCAGATGTGTTTTCATCTGAAGGTCTTTGCAGTTACTATTCCCTCTGCGGGGGCTGCTATTCTTCTAGTTTCCTCATGTCTCATTCCTTTGCTTCTTTCAGGTCTGTACTCAATGTCATCTTCTTATTGAGACTCTTTCTGATTATTTTCCTTAAAATACAAAACATTCCCACCACCAGAGCATCCCATATACTCTTTTTCTACAGCATTAAACACCATTAAACATGTACTACATTTTATTTATATTGTTTATTGTCTTTCTCCCTCCTAAAAGTTTTTGCCCATTTTATTTTCTGCTGTATCTCCAGTGCATGAAACTGTGGTTTGCAACTGTAGACACTGAAAACATAGTTACTGAATAAATGGTTGCATGAATGGGCAGTAGTCACCATATAGACTGAATTTAAGCAGTGGAATAAAGTATAAAAAGGAAAGGGGAACAGACCTTGGACCGAGACTTGAGAGTTTCAAACCTTACAAACTGGGAAGTGAAGGCCTGCAAAGTCCAAAATACAGTCACCTGATTTACTGGTCTAAATGTGAAGAGTATCTCAGGGAAAAAAGAGCACAGTCAACTCTTAATTGCTATTTGAAATTCAAGAACAATAAAGATTTTCAGTCATGTGTGAACATTTACTAAGTATCAAATAATATTATTGTGTTTGGAGATGTTAATATAGTGGGCTTATTTCCATTTTACCCCTTATTTCTTTGGCCAAATTCTACCTAACCTTGGACGTGTTCTTAGAGTCTTTTATTTATGCCCTCACACTTAGATTACACCAAAGAGACCCCTTTTATATATTCACATTGTACATGGGGATAATCAAAGTTATGTGTTTAAAGTTGAGGCATGCAGGCTTCTTATTGAGGTGGCTTCTCTTGTTGTGGAGCACGGGCTCTCTGTGAATGGGTTTCAGTAATTGCAGCACATGGGCTCAGTAGTTGTGGCTTGCAGGCTTTAGAGCACAGGCTCAGTAGTTGTGGCACACCAGCTTAGTTGCTCTGCGGCATGTGGGATCTTCCTGGACCGGGAATCAAACCCATGTATGCTGCATTGGCAGGTGGATTCTTAACCACTGCGCCACCAGGGAAGTCCCTATTTTATGTATTTTAAAATACTGTTTCTTATTGCTGTTGTATTCACAAGATTTATATGGTTTCCTATATTCCACTTTCATCAATCTAAACTCTGCTTTCTAGATGCTACCCACCTTATTTCTCATTGATACTGAAGCACATCTTCTTTTTTTGTATACATAAGCAAGTGTATTTAGAGGCTGCCATTAGCTTGTTGCTAATTTACTGCATATTGATATCTTATTATGTCCATATCTCTGTTTTAAGCCTTTGTTGCCAATGTCAGAAGTAGGAAGAAGTCCTTTAAATACTCATTTTTGGCGAAAAAGAACGTTTAACAACAATTTTCCTATTAGAAATGGTTTTTCCCTTTTGCACTTCGGCAAAAATTGAAGAGGTGGCTTGGGATGATACAATAAATACAAATTTCACCAGTTTCTCCTGTCTGGGAGGCCTTTCTTGGTGGAGTTGACTGTGAAATAACTGTTTTCAGATCAAATCAAGGAAATAAAAGCAGAGTTGGATACTGATTTAGGTAAAGCATCTTACAAGTTTAATTTGTGTGTTTTCCCTTAAAAAGCACTGATTCTACCCAATGGGTACCTTTATTGAGATAAACCTAAGCATACGTTTATTGCAAAAGTTGATGAAATATTTATCACATAATTATAAATTATAATTAACCTTAACTTTATATGTTTAATTGCTGTAGGTCTTTTAAAAAAAGAATAAGTATGAAAAATCCACAACTTCACTAATCTTTTGGTTTCAGGGTATCCAAAGCCATGAGAATTTGAAAAATATCCATGTGGTGGTAACAAGAAAAGAAAATGTTCAGAAAAGAGAAAATAAAGGCAGAAATTTCAATCAACAGACATAGGAAAAGAATGGTAGTATTGACATGTAAATAAAAGAGGATGGGCTAGTAAATGGTGAAATGTTCTCAATTAAAAATGATGAATAAAATTATCTTTTGGTTCTATAATATTCCAAAATTTAAACAACAACAACAACATAAAGACTGAGGTTCTAATGAATGACTATCCCAAACTGCTTATCAAGTTCAGTCCTGCAGTTAGAAAAAAACACACTCCCCTTACTAGCTTGGCTCAAGATGTTGGCTCAAGACCAGCATGACTTAATAGCTGTAATCTGCATTTGAATGGAATTAACTGGGCCAGTACTTTGGGGTAATCAAGCTGCATGCAATACACATATGCTGCAAACTCAACAAAAGTCCAAGCACTGGAGAGAAGAGTCATTATTCTTTGAATTTCTTTAGATTTGGAACTCAGGTCCAAGATGTTAAATGTAATTTTAGATTTCAGACTCTGATTTTAAGTGTGAACAATGAAATTTAACCTTTATCTAGTTGTTTATTCTTAATAAAGAGAACTGCCATGTTTTTCTCTTAGAAGAATAATTTCACTGTTTCCATAAATGTGATTTACGTTATTTTTAAATTTTCAAGCAAGAGGCAAAGAAAGAAAAAAAATCATTCAGACTTTTATTTTCCATCCAGAAATAACTCTAACAAATATTTAAAATAAACATAAATAAAAATGTGTATATAGTTAAAAGTTTCAATTTTTTAGTAACATAATGAGTCATTAAAAATAAATTTACAAGATGTTAAACTGCTTTTATCATGAGGTAAACTACTGCTATTAAACATGTAAGCTCTCCTTGCGTTACTTTCCAGTTATATATTCTTCATATGCAAACACTTGTAGTGGCTGAGATTTTCTAAGCCCAAAGAGTAAAATGTACAGTGAAACTAACAGTGAGGAACAAAGAGCCCGGAACAAAGAGCCCAGATCACAGAGTCAAGATACCTGGCTTTTTATTTATCTCTGCTACTAATTTACTGTGTAGTATGTGTATGTGCTGGGAAGAGGGGGAACTGGTGCAGCGGTCAATTCTCTCAGGAACTGTTTCCTTATCTGTAAAATGAAAGGGGTGAACTAGAGTTGTAAAATGTCCTCCATCTCCAAAATTAACAAAACCTTGCTTACATTTGCTGGGCTCAGGTGTTCTGGTTTCTTTCCTGATAGTTTGAGCGCCACTTTTAATAGACACTATGGTCAGGAAACAGTCTCTAAGAGAACCATAACCAATGGGCAGCAGATGATTTACAATGAAAAGTTTTTTTGTATTGAAACCAAAGCATAGCATGCCCTTCTTCTGGTCATCACTGATTTATACAAGTAAGCATTGGCTGCACGCTTGAATTTTCCACAAATACTGCCCGTTAGGAATTTATGATCTAGTTGAGGAGTTAAAAAGCAATAATTACAAGAATAACAAAGACATACATGAAGTACAGTGGAGATTTGGCAGAAGAAAAATATCATACATCTGGTCCAGAGAAGGAGTGAAATCAGGAAAAGTCTGAAGAAAGAGGTAATTTTTGAGTTGGGCCTGAAATATAGACAAGATTTTAACAGTTAGAGGTTGTTGGGGAGGCTTCTGTTTCCTCATATGTAAAATGGAGGTAATAAGTGTACGCACTTTCTAGAGTCATTGAGGGAATAAAATGAAATCATGCATGTTAGTCACTTAGCACATTGCACTGGAAAAGCCCTATAAATGCTTTCCATTGTTATTAATAGGGAAAATGTGTAAAAGAAAATGAATCATTGAAGGAAAATTGATATTTCTGATTATGGTATTAAGGATTAGTTTTCTAAAGGTTTTTTCCAAGAAGATTTCTGAGGAGATATTTGTCTAGGCATGCTCTTCCAAAGCCAGTTATTTGTACGTGGAGTTGTCATCAGTACTATTTCTTTTAATCTTTCTGCTAGCAGCAAAAAGGAAGAAGCAAATAATTTTTAATGACTGATTAGAAGGTGGAAACCAGAAAAAACACAGGGTAGATATTCTAGAGGGAAAAAACTGGTGATAGTTGCCCTCATGCATGTTGCAGCTTTCTTTTGGATGCTTGCTTAGGGTATGCTAGAATGTATCTTTTGTTCAAAAACATATTAGAAGGGTGCAGCCAAAGCATCTGTACCTACTTTGTAAAACAATTGATACTTACAAATGTATTTGTATTGTCTATTATATATGTATGTAGCTCTTTTTATAGCTAGCTTTACTGTGCACTTATTGTGAGTTAGTGCTATGATTAACTAATGATAAGCAAAGCTCTAAATCTACAAAGTAACTCCATAAGGTAGAAAATACATTACTTACATACCAGAAGCATCTTGCCCTAAGTCACATTGTCACTCAG
This sequence comes from Hippopotamus amphibius kiboko, assembly GCF_030028045.1. Taxonomy (NCBI): domain Eukaryota; kingdom Metazoa; phylum Chordata; class Mammalia; order Artiodactyla; family Hippopotamidae; genus Hippopotamus; species Hippopotamus amphibius. The sequence continues at coordinate 96,833,921 of NC_080197.1, forward strand.
CTAATATTTAATGACCTGTACTATGTGTCAGACACATTGTAGGAGCTACAGATACATCAGTGAATAAAACAGAAAAGATCCCTGCCATCTTAGAACTCAAATTCAAATGGAGGGAGGCAGAAAATAAATAAGAAATAAACAAAAAGCAAGAGAATACCAGTTAGTGATAAAACACTGGCGCATGTGGGGTAAGTAGAGGACATAGATGCAATATCCATATCCTCCACTCCTTGGCACACCATTCTCATAGCTTTTGTGATGCCCTCTGAGCATAGAGTTCTGGTTGACCCACGATGTGTGGAAGTAAGAGTCAAAGACAGGACAAGTACGAGATAAACGTGTTACATCTATGACTGACTAAGCAGGGATGCTGACCACTTGAGAGGCCATGCTTCCCTCAAATCAGAACTTGCTTCAGGGACTTTCCTGGTGGCACAGTGGTTGGGAATCTGCCTGACAATGCAGGGGACTTGGGTTCGATCCCTGGTCCAGGAAGATGCCACATGCTGCAGAGCAACTAAGCCCTTGAACCACGACTACTGAGCCTGTGCTCTAGAGGTCGCAAGCTGCAGCTACTGAGCCCCCGAGCCACAACTACTGAAGCCTGCGGGCCTACAAGAGAAGGCACTGCACTCAGCAACAAGAGAAGCCACTGCACTCAGAAGCCAGCACACCTCAACGAAGACTAGCCCCTGCTCTCCGCAACTAGAGGAAGCCCATGTGCAGCAATAAAGACCCAACGCAGCCTAAATAAAATAAATAAATAAATGAATGAATGAATAAATAAATAAATAAATAAGAAATAAGAAAGAAAAAAATCATATTAAAAAAAAGTACTTGTTTCAAGTGCAAAAGAAGGCAATGGCATTCTAAGAAACACACTGACTAAAGAACCGTATCTTATTTCTTACTTACACTTCCCAATAGCTGCCAATCACTGACTCTGAAAATGATGTTGTAAAAGGAAAGGCAAAGACAGGGAAAGGTGGTTCCTCTTCCTTTCAGTTCTTCCTTATTCATCTGCAAGCCAAAGGTAAGAAAATGTTAGTAGAATGTAGGTGTATCAAGAAGTAAAATAAAAACAGTTGAGTGTCTTGTATAATGTTTCCATGGTTCCGTTAAGAATCAAATTCACATGCATGTATGAACTATACAACAGGAATTGTATAATTTGTAACTCTACATATAAGTGCTTTTCTATTCCTACCTAAAGCTGGCATTGAACAGTATAAAGATAAATGGTAAAATTATGCCAATAATTAAAATTTTTAATTTTTCTTTATGGAAAATGACATTAAATAGCAAGTAAAAAACACCATGACAAGTTGAGTGGGAGAGTTCAGAAGAAAGGAAAAAACTTTTTATTTTAGTATCTTTAACAATATTATTACATTGCTTTTATAATAAGACACTCTGTATTTTCACTTTGCACTGGGCCATGCAAATCATCTGAGCTGACCTTGCGGGAGTGCTACTTTCGATTGAATTATTAGGAGAGGTCCCTCTGAGGAGATTGCACTGAAGCTGATACCTAAAAGACCAAAAGAAGCCAACCATGGGAAGATTCAGGGAAAGAACATTCCAGGTAGAGGGACTAGTTAGTGCAAATGTCCCAAGGCAGGAAAAAACTTTGTTTTCAGGAAACAGAAAGAAGGCCAGTTTCTCCAAAAAGTAGTTAAAACTTGGAGTGTTGAAAGATAGGGTTAGAGTTTGGAGAGGCCAGAGTGTGAAGAGCCTTAAAATCTAGAAGAATTTATTCGACTTGTGTTAGTTAGCCATTGGAAAGTTTTAGGCAGAGGATACACAAATTACATGTTTTAAAAGATCACTTTTTTGCAGTGTGGATGCAAGAGTGGACTCAGGGAGATCATCCTGAGTGGTCTATACCTGAAGAATTCCTCACCCTTCCAGATGGAATTTATCATACTCTCGTCATAATTTCTATTATTGCGCTTACGGATTTTCAAATTTGTCTCCCTGAACTAGACTGTAAGACAGTCTTAATTCTTTCCATATCATTAGTGTCCAGCATTGTTTGCATATTGCAGCCACTTATTAAATATTTATTGAGTGAATAATTGGGAAAGGATTTTTTGCTCTTATGGTAAAAGCTCTTTCCTCAGAATTTTCCTAAACTTAAGATAACTAATTAATTAAATGAGCTATAAGGAAAGAGGTTATAGCAGCCATAAGGAACTGGAAGTAAATACAAAATATATAGTTGATTTATAAATTTTGAAATTTGGGAGAAAAATACCGACTCAGTCATCAACAGGAATTTAAGTTTTTATACTACCTCTTCCTGAACCCATGTGCAACATGTACCCAGAGACACAGCTATTATTGGTGCTAATGTTTTGGCCGGAAGTTCCAGACTGACGGGTTGGAATTGAAGTTGGCCTGAGACCTATTTTGATTGGATTGCATGGTATGTGAATATGGTGCTGAATTAGCTGTTGATGTTTAAAACTAAGATATTTTCACATAAAAGTCTGACTTTTCTCTATTTCTTGAGAAGTAACAAACATACAAGCAAACAAAAAGCTTGGCAACATTGGGTCTGCATTCCAGCTGGCCAGAGCCAAGGAGGGCCACTGCCTTTGTACGAATTCTATGTTCTCTATTGTATCACTGTGCTCACACTGCCTGCTCTACTTACTTAAATTACCTGCTGGCTCCTGGTGGCATTTGTGTTTGTGACAGCTCCTACTGAAACATGTATGTACCAGTGCTATTTTATTTTATTTTTAATTTAATTTAATTTTATTTTTACCAGTGCTATTTTAAACGAGAATTTTTAAAATAAAAAAGTTCTTAAATTATATATATTTCTCTTTAGTTTTCTTGCTAAGTCTGCTTGGCTTTACTTGCCTTCCTTGTAGCTTTTATCAATCCGAGAAGCAAGGTGGCTAGTCCAGGTTCACCCAGATGTGGGACTGCCAGGGAAGGAGGAAATGGTGTTTTGATTTGTTGATAGACAAATACTGAGGAAGAGGAGGTTCTCCAGAGGGCAGGAAAGCTTTGCCACCAATTTGATCTGTAGAGAGACATTCACCATCTCTGCCCTCTTTACCTCTGTTAAGACTGTTAAGTCTGTTAAGACTCAGGAGTATTGAGGTTAAGGGAATGGAATACATTTAAAACTTCTATAATTATACAGGCCTTCACTTAGGATCTTTAAACATTTCTTGTTTGTCCCAATGTGTGCCACTGCCTCTGACTCATGCTGCTGTATCTCTGCTGATAAGGATGATTACGTGTGCCATTTTAGACTGTAGGTATTTGGGACAGTGTCTTTATTTGGATAGTGCCATTTAATGTATTACACTATTTTGTATGCACCCACACGCTTATTTAAAGAAATGTATGCGGCAGCCCACAAAAGATACTCTGTGGCAAAGCTAATAAAGGCTGTATCCACAGAGCTATCTAAAGGCATGGGGAAGCAACAATAGCCACAAGCAGAAACCACAATGGGTCAATGCGGGTAGAATGCCGGGATTGGGAGGTGCTTTTTGAAAGGCAGCAGGGAAAGAGTCAGTCGAGCAGGATTTACTACACAGCAGGTCTTGGTGAATATTCAGTTCTGGGAACTCTTGGCGGTACCAGGGTGCAGTTCATTTACGTTTGCAAATGATTTAACAGAAAGGCATTCAAGAGTCCGTCATTACCATATCCCACACGAGCTAGTAAACGGGCGACGGACCGCAGAACAACGCAGCGGCCAAATCGGGGAGCCGGTTTAGGATGAATGACTGACTCTCGGGAAGGAGGGCGTTCGGAGGGGGCTGGGGATAGGGGTCAGAGTCCGAGCTGGAGCGAGGACGATAAGCCAAGGGTGGAAACAAAGGCGAACCAGAGCGGCGGCTGGCAGACCGCTGGCGCTGCGCTGGGGAATGAAGCCTTGCTTTTAGACCAGACTCAGGCCGCGGCATCCCCAGGGCAGAGCCTGCAAGGGCGCGGGGCCCGTGGCCCCGGGGCGTGGGCAGCCCGCGGCCGGCCTCCCTCCCCCGCGCGCCTCCCGGCCAGCAGCGCCTGGCAGTGCCCGCCGAGCGCGGGGCGGGGCGCAGGCCGGGCAGCGCTAGGTGGGGCTGGCAGCGCGGCCGCCGCCGACGCAGTGCGGGGCCCGCAGCCCGAGCCGGGGCGGGCGGGGAACGTTCAGCCCGGACGCCCGCAGGCCGCGTCCCCCCCGGAGGGGGCAGGGCGCCCTGACCTCGCCGGCTGGAGGCCGTCGCCGCGCTTGCCATTCACCGCGCCGCGTCTCCGCCCCTGTCCTGGGGGCTGAGCTGGGCAGAAGGGGCGGGCGCCCGCGAGCGGTGAATCACCTCCTCCTCCTGCCTCCGCGCCGCCGCCACCTTTCCATTCAGTCGCCCAACATGGCTGGAGCGCGGCGGAGGTGAGCCGGCCGCCCCCTGTCGCCGCAGCCTCTCCCGCGCGCGAGTGCCGCGGCTCCGGCGGCGGCGCCTCAGGTCTGCGGTGCGGAGGCCCAGGGGCCCGGCCGCCGCTCGCCGCCGGCATGTGGGGCGTCCCGGACGAGAGCTCCGTGCGGGTGGCTGTCAGGTGAGGACGGGCGCGGCGGCGGGCGGGCGGCGGGCGAGGGTCGGCTCTGGCCCGGGAACCCCCCGGCCGCCGCTCCGCCGAGAGCCGAGGGGCGGTCCGGCGGGGGCCCGGCGGCGGCTGTGGAAACCGAGGCAGCGGGTCCCCGCCGGCCTGGCGCGCGCGGCCGGGGGGCGGCCCGGAAGACCTCCCGCTCCCTCGGGCCCTGGGCGTTTGCAGGTGACCGGCGGCCGCGCGGCGCCCGGTCCCGGGGGCGTCTTGACTCCTCAGGGACAGAAGCCGTCGCCGCCCGCGCCCGCCGGCTTGCGCAGCCGAAGAACTGTTGCCTCGGGCGATCGCCTGGCTGGCTTTGCCCGGAAGAGCGGCCCCTCTCCTCCGGGGCCGGGGTGCCCTCGTCTTATCCTTGCAGGGCGACTGCCTTTCCGCCTACCTGCAGCTCCGGCCTGCGGAGGCCGGAGACAAAGCCTCGGCGCCGCGCTCCCTGCGGCGGGGGTCTCGGCTTCTGTGCAGAGGCACGTCTCGCTCAGCGGTGGCAGGGACCCGACAGCAGCGGCGTGGGGGTGCTGAGGACGTTTCTGGCTTTGGAAGGGATATTTTATGTAAGGGAGAATTCACTGGTCACAGGTCTGTAGAAGGAAGAAAACGCTTCAGCGAGCGGAAGGGTTCCATGGGTGACGGGGTGAAAAAGCAATATCTTGAGGTTCGGCAGGGTGGTTACAATATAAAATTACACACGCCTGGGTGTGAGTTTTGAAATACTAGATACATCAAAATTCTCCTCTGGGCAAGGACAGATACACGGGTATTGCATGTAATTTGGGTTGTTTTGATGCATATCAAGAAGCAGAGCTCGGAGAGTTGCTCCTGGAAAATTGCAGCATCATCGCTGAAATATGAATGAAGCCTTCATGGTAGAATAAGTGCGTGGCTTGTGTAGCTCTGATAGTCTACTGTGAATTCGTTTCTCTGTATGTATACATTGAGGATTATAATAGTAATCTGTCCCCTGAGAAATTACTTTTAAAAATTCTCCACCCTTGTCTTTTCTGAAAAGGTATTCTTAAAATCCTATCATGTCGGCATTTCTATAGTTATTTTAGTGACAAATCTTGGTTAGGTGTATAGAAATGGTAGTTTTGTATATACTTTGTATCTTTAGTCAATCTAAAGAATAAATGAATTTTAAAGATTTTTTTTTTCATTCACTTTACAGACCAGGAGATGACCACCCATGGAGGTGACAGTTTTATGACTGTTTATAATCACCTGTTTTAAAGCTTTGGGAGTTTTAATTTGGCCTTCTTGGTTATTCTAGGGCTACTTATCCAATTGTTGGATTAGTTTGTTTCTCCTGTTTACTGCTACTACCTCTCCTTTGGCCTTAGTTACTGTAGCATGGCAGAGGAAGGGAAAGGAAGAAGAGAGGAAACCCAATAAGAGGCAGTTTTGTTAATTAGCAGATCTGGTCAGGGAAGATGAAGAAGGAGCATAAAATAGTAATGAAAACAGACAAAAAATTGGCCGTCAGAGAAACTGTTGTTAGAGAGTTAACATTTTTGTCTGTGAATTCTCTAGACTATCACAGGGTAGTTTATGGACCATGCTAGGACAACTGATGCTGCTTGCAGTGGAGGTGAACAGAGTCATGGATCACCCTAAAGTGATGTCGACAGATAAATAACTCATATTTGGTTTTGGTATGCATGTTAGAACTTTTTAAAGGGAATATGTGTGGGTCTGTTTGTTGGGAAAGGCTTTATAAAAACATGTTGTGAAGTAAGCCACATTGTGAGGGTCTGTTCTTTTGTTGGTTTGTTTTCGTTAAATACATTGTCTGAATAGATTCACTCTCTACACTTACTTTGCATAGGACAGAAAATTTATATGGCACTTTGGTATTTATAAAGTGTATGGACATACATTTTCATTAACAACAATTATTTATTGAACATATAGTCCCATCTCTTTAGTCCTAATTTCTGAGCTAAAAATAACAATAATTATTGGACACATAGTGTGTGCCAGGTCAGTGCTGTGTGTTAAGGTGTTTTATATCCTGTGAAATTGCATTTATTCCTTATAACAATATTTGACTTAGGTCATGTTATTATTATGGCTATTTTCAGGTGAGACACAGAAAGAGTAGGTAACCTTCCCCAGGTTAAACTGGTAGCAGAAACAGAGTTCTAACCCAGACAGCTTGACTCTCAAGCTCAAGTTCTTCACCACTAAATCTATATAGGTGAGAGGCAGGAACATACTTCATGAAACTTTACTTAGCTTAAGGTCACTTGCCTCTTTCTGGCTCTGAACTAGTTTAATTACAAATGAATGACTTTGACGGGATATTCATATCTTGATATTCCTAGAAAAGAGAGCTCAGAAAGGGGGAACCTGAACTTACCTAAACTATTTCCTCTGATTTTTAAATCTTTACAGTGACCTCCAGTCTTACCTTCCAGTTTGTGATAGACTTCATCAGCTGGATAAATAAATCAACACGTAGACACAAATGATCAGGGCACTTGTTTAACTTTTCCCCTTCAATGAGTAATGTAATAACAAGTAAAAGAGAGTTTACTTGTGTAAATGTGCAAAGGGGTTCTTGTGCTTTCTTAGATAATGAGACTTATCAGTATGTTAAAGCTGCTGACTCTATTTTAGGTTTCTCAAAATAAGTGCATGGATCGTATAAAGCTTTGGGGAAAAGAAGGTAAACAAAACGTTTCTCATTTAGGGAGAACATTTTAAATTCAATTTCTGAAAACGCCTTTTGGCAGAGTATACCTGAGATGTTCTGTAGGGTGTCCTTCATTGTGGTAGATGTGGATTCAGATCCTCCTCCCTCCCGCTGTCCAACCCCATATGGCTGTTGAGCACTTGAATTATGATTAATGCTGTAACTGAACCACACTTGGTTCTACTCTCCCAACGCACAGCAAAGCCAGTCTACTGACACCAGGTTGTGGTGAAGTAAAGTACAGCATATTGTGAGGCACCCACTGTGGGGCCAAGCAAGAAGAATGGGCGGCTCATGCTCAAAAGACCCAAACTCCCTGATGGCTTTCAGGGAAGTGTGTTTAAAGGCAAGGTGAGGGAGAGGGTCACAGGGTGTATGATCAGTTTGTGAATATCTTTCTGATTGTTTGGTGGTGAGGTAACAGGTTGGTATTTCAAGAGTTAACATCATCATCCAAGTGGCCTGGGGTCTACCGGCTTGTGGTCAACAGGCAGTTAACGTCTTCTGCCTGGTGGGGATTTTAGTATCTGTCAAACCACTCAGGGATATGGCTCAGAATATTATCTGTAGCCCCTGAGGAAGAACTAAGGGCCCTTGACTTTGTTTTAATAAAAATAAAACTATTATTATTTTGTCTTGCTTGACTGTTTTTCTTAGTGTCTGCATTACTCTGATTAAATATGCTCTTTGGAACTTGGGGAAGGCCTAGGAGGCTAAAGCTTTAATACAAACAGGAGGCCAGGGACATGGGGAAGGGGGTGTCTGTCCCCGGGAAGACCCTGTAGGGTCCTGCTTGGTTTCAACACTACTGAGAAACTAAATTTTAATTTTTATTTAATTTTAATTAAATTTAAAAACTGTCCATCTAGTTTTTGGAAAACTTGTAAGTATACTTGGAACAATGTGGGTATGTGGACCTATTTTTTATCTGTAAAGTTTATGAAATCTAAATACTTATCAAGTATTTCTGATGAAAATGTAGCCTCTTAATTGACATGTATTGTCTGTGTAATATATATATTATATATGTATGTTATATATATACAGGATTTTAAACATTATACAAAAAGAATGTAAATATATCAATAATCTTTATATTACATGTTAAAATGATAGTATTTTGATATATTGAGTTAAATAAAATATTAAAATTAATTTCATCTATCTCTTTTTCCTTTTTTAAAATGTGGCTACCAGATATTTTAAAATTAAATATAATGTTGCTACCATTATATTTCTATTGGATAGTGCTGATCTACAGTTTAAAAAAATGTGAGGAAGAAGTATAGAATAAAACTGTTCACAGCCACTGCATCATAGATCTGGTATTTTCTGTAGATCAAGAAAATACCAAAATATTGGGTGTCTGTTTTTAGAGTGGTTATATATACACATATACACATGCATACATATCTATGCACATATGTACATGTAAGATTTGATTTAACAGCAACTTTTTTTCCTCTGGGTACATAGGTACAGAAAGTTATTGATGATAGACTGATGATTTCTGACTTCCTAGAAAATGTAGTAAGTTGATGTCATCTACAAAAATGATCAATGAAGTTTAATGTATATTCTATTCTTATTATCTAAATAGTATACTGAATCGAACCATTAGGTTAACTTAAAACAGTAAACTCAAACATTTTGAATTCTAAATCTAAGACTTTATGAAATGATGTGGTGAAGGAAAGTACAGTGTTTGTTTCAAGGTGGCGACTGTAGGGCTAAGCAAGGAGAATAGGCAGCTCATGCTTTCCCTGTCTGAATTCTGACGTAACATGTGAAACTTTTTTCCCAAGAGTTTCAGCTTGCAAAATATGTCAAAAGCTGAAAGAAAATGAAGATACAGAAAGGACCATTGTGTTTTCATGTCATTGCCTGTGTGGTTGTGAGCTAAGATTTTTTGGTTGGCTTTGGCAGAGAACAGGACATATCCTTGACAGTGAGTTTGCATTAGTGTATAATGTGGTTTAATTTGCTGTGTTTTTACCTACTATAGCACTTTTAAGAAGTGGCATTGCTCAGCTAGCTTAAGCACTGATTGGATAGTCAAAAGCTCTGTTTTTGGTCTGTCACTGGCACTGATTTGCAATGTGACCTCCCTGAACTTTTCTTTTTTCTCATGCTGAGTTGGCAGTTTAAAGGTATTATGGGTTATAAGAACTTTCCATACGCCATCTATTAAATATGTGACTTTTTTTGTTGTTAGCTAAACTGTTGTCACTAATGGTGCCTCTATATTGACAGGAAGGAACTATTTTAACATTTCAAATTTGACTTTCCCACAATATGTTTATTGTGGGCACTGCTGTTACTTAAGAGGAAACACTTAGCCTTCTGTGGTCTCTTTGTCCTATTCTGGCCATAATACAAATATTCAATATTTTATTTAATCTACATTAAAACCCTATGAGGTGGATTGGACAGATATTATCCCTATTTTACAGATGAAAATGTGAGTTTCAAAGATACTAGGTGACCTGTTCAAGGTTTCTCAGCCACTAAATACCAGAATTGGAACTCAAACTCAGGCTTCTAGTACCTGTTTCTCTGTTCTTAAAAATATTTCCAAGTGTTTTCAAAATACTAGGTTGGCCAAACAGTTCGTTTGGGATGTAATGAGAAAACCGGAACGATTTGGCCAACCCAATATTTCACAAACTAGTTTCAATGTAATAAGGATCTTTCAAGCTGAAACACGAACATACCTGTGAGGTGAATTATTTGAAACAATTTAATGTTTAGAGAATGTAGAGGCAGATAAGCAAGGCTTTTAGAAATATTTTATGGAAACAGATGCATATCTGTTGTTTGGTCATTTGTTTATTCCTTCCTTCCTTCATGCATCAGATTTTTATTATGTGCCTACTGTGTGCTGGACACTTTCCTACCACTGAGGATACACAACATACACAACAGATATGGTCCCCACTTTCGTGGAGTTTAGACCTAACAGTGTGAGGTTCTTTAAGTGCACAAACCATGTTGGACCTAACACAAAACATATCAACAGCACAAACTAGAAATTAAAGACAATTGTTGCAGTTTGATTTTTATTTGTCCTTTATTTTTTAATAGCATTTTTTAGTTCATACATTCTTCAAGAACAATGATTTAAAAAACAAAAGTTGTGCCCTGTTTCCAAGAATATTTCATACAAAAATTGAACTCCAAACCTGTGCATTAGAAGGATATTATTTCTATCTTTAAATGTACGAAATAACACATATGCCCTACTTGTGTGTCTTTATATTTGGATCGTAAGGTAAGGGAAGTGAAAGAGGAAACTAAAGAGCTTTTGGATGATGTGAGCTGAAAGTCAATGAAATTATTTATTTAAATATAAGTTGATAACTTTTTTCTTCAGATAAGGTTTATTACATTTATAGTGTGGGGGCTTCCCTGGTGGCACAGTGGTTAAGAATCTGCCTGCCAATGCAGGGCACATGGGTTTGAACCCTGGTCTGGGAAGATCCCACATGCCAAGGAGCAACTAAGGCCGTGTGTCACAACTACTAAGCCCTCCAGCTGCAACTACTAAAGCCCACGCGCCTAGAGCCTGTGCTCCCCAACAAGAGAAGCCACTGCAATGAGAAGCCTGTGCGCCACAATGAAGAGTAGTCCCCGCTTGCCACTACTAGAGAAAGTCTGTGCACAGCAACAGACCCAAAGCAGCCAAAATAAATAAAATAAAATAAAAATAAAAATACTCTGACTTCTGTCAACTGAAAAAAAAAAGCACAAAAAAAGATTTATAGTGTGGTAGGTCTGATTGTTATTTGGAACTCTACAGAAGTTCAGATTTCATGTCTAATTAATACCACCCCTTGAGCTCTTTCCCTCTTAACCTGCTAATTAGTTAATATTTTGATATATAATTATGGGGTAGTAAATGATGCACTAGAAATTCCAGTTTAGTGAAGCCATGAAAGCAGAAATTACCTTGGTAGTTAATTTCATAATCTGCCCAGTCTTCCCTTTCTCATCCATTTCTCCCCAAAGAAGTGAACTTGGAATATCCATTATTATGGATGTTTTCCCCCAAGACATGTTACAGCTCCCCTGTGTGACCCTGACTTATAAATGGTTATTTTCTGTCAACATTAGACATGACTTTTATCAAGTTCCAGATTAGGAAGGAAAACACATCAATGAAAATGCACGCTAGATGATATAATCTCTATTCAGTGTATCATTAGAATAATTTTATTAAAAATAAAATGGATTTTTTTTTATTTTCAATGCTTCTCTCTGGAGAGCGGATTTGTGAATCCTGTCTTTGAACTTGGTTTCCCAGTGGATTAACTATTTAATCTTCTCAGGGTGTTAAAATAGTTTTCTTGTGGCTTAGGCTTTATTTGTAGCAAATAACAGACAAGCCAAAGGGACCATTTTGATGACATCCTACAATTATTATGAGATATTAATGTTTAAGAATTGTATTTGAGGTTCCTTTGTTCTTAGTTTTTTTGAAATTTTAGGCATTTATATATCAAATATAACTTTTAGTACCTCTGAAAGGGATCTTGAAGGGACTAGCTGTGGTTGAGGCCCCTTCTTTAAGACAGTTGAGGTAATAGAGACCCAGAGCAGTTGAAAGAATTGCTTGAGGTCCCACAACTAGCAGCGCAAGTTTGTTGACTGTTGCTGTGGATTTTCTAGGACTTTTTGCTGGCAGACATCCCAGAAATAGAATAAATTTATATTTTATAAAATACAGTTTTAATCCCTTAAGTGCTCATTTTAAAAGTTTCATTTGACATTTAAATGAGTGCCCCCAATCTCAGTGCCCATTACTTTGGTTTAGTGATTGCCTCAATTCTAGAAGCTAGATCAGTGATTCTAAAAAGGACCTCTTAACAGTAGAGAGAGAGGGATCCCTGGAGTAGAAATCTAGGTCTATATTTTGAGGTTCCTATTATATTAAAATATGAAGAAATGCAAAAACTAGGTTATAAATATGATATAGACTGTTTCCAACATATCCATGTAACACAATGCTTTAACGACAACCACAGAAATACAATGTCTGTGTAGCTTAATTTGAAAATAATATTAATCATGTAAATAGGATTTTGTGAATGCTAGGCCTGGGGACATGTGGCCTTCTCCCTCTCCCCTCACCTTAGTTCTTAAAACTTTTTTTTTTCTACCCCAACAGATTTGAGGATTATAGCACATTCCAGTAATAATGGCAGCCTGACTATGAGGGGGATGGCTGGAGGGTGGGGAAGGGTAGAGGTAAGCTGGGGTTGTTGTGGTATATTTATTGGGATCCGGAATTGGAGCTAGAGGTAGAAATCTGAGTGGTTTAAAAAGAAAAAACATTTGTATTACTTCACTAGAAAAGTGGTTCTTAAACTTTTAAATAATATCTCAATCCTTCCTATCCTTATTTTAGAAGGCAGTAAAGGACACAACGCGTTTTGGCCATATTGGAGGCCTCTCATCCTAAAAAAATCCTAAATCCCACCTCTGGTTGAAGCCTTCCTAGACTTCATGCAGGGAAATTTCTGCCTTTTGGGCCCACAGACCTGCTTCATATGATTCTCTCTCACTCTCTCAAATTCCAGTGGGAGAGGTATACACAATATGATAATTTTCACTGTTCGGCTTGAAACGTCCCCCAAACTGAGAGACTATTTGACATTTTTTAAAAGAAGGTGCTAATATACTGACAGCATGTTACAACAGAACGTTTGAAGGACATTGGGGTTATTGATTTGAAACAAGCTGATATCTACATGTCCAGATTTGGAATGAAGGATTTAACCCCAGGGTCAGTTTACTTGACTGCTCTCCACTTGCATCTACTTCTTCAATAAGAGCAAGGAAACCAAGAAATTGTTCAGACTTGGCTGTTGGGGGGTGGGCATCATGAGCCCCCCTAGGGGCTACATCAAGGACAGCTTAAAGTTTATTCCCTGCTCTTTGGATCTCTTAGTGTGTAGTAAAATTTTAGTTTTTGAGATTGGATTTGACCTTATTCTCAATGTTGGGGAGCTATGTCTGTCACGTAGGCATCAGTTCTTCTGAGTAGAATGAATGAATTATATTTTTTTCAGAGTAGATATTCACATTATTTGACATAGCTACATAGAATAAATAAGAGACTTTCAGCAAACGGGAACAAGAAACCTTGGAGAGGGTCAAGCTGTAGTTAATTATTATGATGTGGTATGTTGATCACATGGTGTACTAATGAGGCATAGGGCACCTCTACCCTCAGCTGTATTCCTTATAACCTTATTTACTTTTTTAGATCAAAATTCATTCATTTATTATGTAATTATTAAATGTCTGTTGTGTACGGGAATCACGTAAGTGGGAGGCATTAAAGCAATTTGAAGCAGTGTGATATCATAGAACAAACATTCGATGGTTAGAAAACTGTTTTGGTGTTCCCAGTGATAAACTTGGCTTTGTATATAAATAGTTATCCACCTACCTCAGTGAACTCGGGTAAGAGATCAACAGAGTCAGCCATGTGAAAGCATTTGGAAAATGGTTTTTACACAAAAACAGGCAGTGATATTATTAGAAATGAGTTTGATATGTAACCAACAATGAGTATATTGGGTTATATTCCAAACTCTAGCATTTGGATTAGTCATTCTCTAATATGTAACCCATAACTTGAATTTGCAAAGTACTTTATAGGTATTGTTTCTGTTCTGTTGCTTTTTGACTGCCTATTACTTACACCATTATGAATGTTATAAGGATATATATAAATACGTCCAAAAGTCTTACTTTACCCAGTCTCCTAGTTTTCGTTTTGTTTACAACATGTAAATCACATTCCGTCCTTCTCCAGCTTACCAAATTCCTTCCTATATAGTTTAGTAAAATCCACCATTTTTATTCTTTCCTTTCTTTTCCAACACAAGACTTTCAGTTGGTATGTTTTTTAGTGTTTGTAAAGTTGCTACTATATACTTTGTGAGATTAACAATAATACTGTTATATTTTCCATCAGTTGCTTAACCTGATGTAAGACAATGCTGACTAAATTGGTAAATAATAATGTGAATTTTCCTTCTGAATTGGCTTGCACCAGATTTTTGAAAATGTTGCTAATGCTTTCCTTGCTTTGTTTCATCAACCTTGGCAACAATACACTAAACCACGCTGTGGGGTAAAGAGCGTTGTAAGGAGTAAACTGAGACTAGAAGCAATAAAAGCACAGAATTTTAAAAATGAATTTATGTTTCCTATAAAATTTTTTTTCTGGCACTTACAGCTGATGGGCAGTGCTCCTTCAGAGATCATTGATAGATCTGTGTGAAAACTTAGCTGAAAGCATTTTAAAAGAATACTGATACTTAGAGGCAGAAAACAGATCTTGCAAGTGTAGTCTATCTCCCAAATCAGCTTTTAATATCATAAGTAATGTTTATTTGATTTTTTTCCTGTTATTGAAATAATGTGATCAAATTAGAAAAAGTATCTGGAAAAAGATGAGAAAAACAATCAATCATCGTTTACCACCCTGTTATAATTACTACTAGCATTTTGATATATTTATTTTTAATGGGTTATATGTGCACTTATACATTTTTTAAAAATTTATTTATTTATTTATTTATTTTATTGGCTGTGTTGGGTCTTTTTTGCTGTGCGCAGGCTTCCTGTTTTTAGTTGTGGTGAGTGGGGGGCTGGCTACTCTTCATTGTGGTGCATGGGCTCCTCATTGTTGTGGCTTCTCTTGTTGCGGAGCACAGGCTCTAGGTGTGTGGGCTTCAGTAGTTGCAGCACATGGGCTCAATAACTGTGGCTCACGGGTTCTAAAGCACAGGCTCAATAGTTGTGGCGCACAGACTTTGTTGCTCCTCGGCATGTGGGATCTTCCTGGAGCAGGGATTGAACCCGTGTCCCCTGCATTGGCAGGCGGATTCTTACCCACTGCGCCACCTAGGAAGCCCCACTTATATATTTTTTAAATTGCTGCAATGTGTATACACTTTATAGCCTGATATTTACCACTTTATAGAATAAAGCATAAGAATTTTTCCACGTCTTTATAGTAAAGAAGGGCATTTTAAGTAACATGCTAAATATTATACATCATCTGCTTTCTTTCATTAATTCAGTTCAGTTTCTATTAAAATCCATATATCAAACACTAATTTAATTGACAAGCCTTTATTGTCTAATAAGGTTGTTAATTTTCATTTTCTAAGAGTTTTGCAGCATCTTATGTTTCTTGGTAATGCTTTCATTTCCACTGAGGAGCACAAAGTCTACAAATGACTGTTTCCTGGAATTGAAGGGGGAGGGTAGTGCTTCTTACCCAGAATATATCATTAAATGTTATGGTACTAAGGATGCTGTTCAGAAAATGATGTATTGATAATCAAATTTTTAATTTTTCAGCTATATCTATAGCAACGTATGTAATGTATTAATATAATACACTTTCACTCAATACATTAGTCTAAGCCACTGATGGTAATGTAAATCAAACACACATCTATAACCATGAAACTTGAACTTGAAAATGAGTGCATATCTAATGTGTTTTATTTTGCTTGTGTTCACCTAATTCAACACAGAACAATTTTGTTTGAGCAGCCTGTTGGTAATCTAGTCTGCATCTGTCCTGTCCTAAAATGGAAGTTGTCCACTGCTGATAAAACATGAGATTACAGATTTCATTCCTGGTTATTTGGCCTGCCACTTAAAGGTTCTTTAATTCAATATGACATCTGTGACATTTTCAGATCTCAATTTACAAAATGATGCTTTTGAATTTTAGTTTGCCAAGTTGGTGTTAGATTGGCAACATTCCATCTGTCCTTGATTATATTCTCATCTATTTTGTTACATAAGTGTAATTGCACTGTTAACTTTGTAGCAGATTAAGTTTCTGTCTTTGAATTTTGTGTTCCTTAGTTTTCTTTGGTTCTTAATTTTGTACTAACTTAGTATAACTCGTCATAACTTTATCTTTGCATGTGTTCGGTGACTGTAGCTGTTAACATAGAGTAACTCAAAGGCTTTTCATGATTTTACAGTTTTAAATTTGAGCACTTTTTTTTTTGGCTGCATTGGGTCTTTGTTACTACGTGCGGGCTTTCTCTAGTTGTGGCGAGCAGGGGTACTCTTTGTTGTGGTGTGCGGGCTTCTCAGTGCAGTGGCTTCTCTTGTTGCGGAGCACAGGCTCTAGGGCATGTGGACTTCAGTAGTTGTGGCCCACGGGCTCTAGAGCGCAGGATCAGTAGTTGTGGCACACGGGCTTCGTTGCTCTGCGGCATGTGTGATCTTCTTGGACCAGGGCTTGAACCCATGTCCCCTGCATTGGCAGGTGGATTCTTAACCACTGCGCCACCAGGGAAGTCCCTCTGGCTTCACATTCTTTGTTATTCCTTTACTCCATCGCTGCCTTAATTTTATTTTCCTTTATAGCATGGGTTATTGAAAAGATCATGGACTTTAGAGTCACAAAGATTGGAGTTCAGAATTTTAGGACAGTCACTTAACCATTATGACCCTTGGTTTTCTCATCTGTAAAATGGAGTTAATACTTTCTTTATAGGGCTGTTAAGATTATGTGAATGTTGTAAATGTCTTGCATTTAGAAGTGCTTGGGAGATGTTAGATTCTTTTTTCCTTTTTTAGTTATTGGTCCTTCCTTCTCCTCTTCCTATCACCTCTCTCTCTCTCTCACTTGCGTGCACGCTCTCTCTCTCTCTCTCTATGTATGTATGTATATATGTATATATATTTAAATCTCCCTTTATCCTCTTCTGGGTAAGACTGGTAACTAACCACAGTTTCCTTCTAATCATCTTGAGGTATGGATAATTCCTTTGGTGAGTTCTTGTCCTCCTTCTTAGTTTCTCTATGAAGTGGAGATAATACGAATACTAATCTCATATGATAGTTATGAGAATTAATTGGCATATTTATAAAGCACTCAGAATAATGCTTGGCATATAGTAGGCCTCAATAGATGTCAGTTATAGTCATTAACTTGCAAAAATTTATTACTTTAGCAGAGATTCTTTCAAGTCTTTACTTGGGGCCCCTTTTTTACAATTTATTATGTCTGTAATGTTGAAGAAAAGGGCTAGTGGGGGGTGGGAGAAACGGAGAGGTTGGTAAAGGGGCATAAACTTTTGGTTATAAGATGAATAAATCCTAGGGCTCTAATGTATAACATGGTAACTATAGTTGATAACACTGTATTTATAATTGAAATCTGCTAGGAGAACTTAAATGTTCTTACCAAAAAAAAAAAAAAAAAGGCAAATATATGAGGCAATGAATGTGTGAATTGATGGGAGGAACTCTTTCACATGTTTATATATATCCAAATCATAATGTAAACTTTAAATACCTTATAATTCTATTTGTCAGTTACATCTCAATAAAGCTGTAAAAAAGGATGATAATAGTGCATTTATATTAGGTAATATATGACGTCACATTGCCAGCTGATGTTATCAGCGTTGTATTTATATGGTAGAATGGATGTCTTGGTTTGTCTCTATGAATATACTGATTTGTGAAAGTCAAGACTGAGATCATTATGCTTTCCTGACGTGGTTGAATAAAAGATTTTCCTAGTCTTTGTCCTCTGTTGTAAGTAAGGAATTACATTCCTTTTTTGTTTATCTTAAAGGACACAGGAATACTTATTGATTTCCAACTGCTTACTTGGCGAGGTGAGCTGACCAACATGTTAATCCTTAAACCTCTTAAGTATATTGCTTGTTATATCATTAACCTGAGCACACTCTACTTATGCCAACAGAGTTTTTACTAAGACCCGCAAAGTGATCAGAAATATACACATACTCACACCCTCACGCACATGTATATATGCACACACACTCACACAGTACATATACATACACACTCACATACATGTATACACACATACATGCACACTCATTTTATATATAAACTCTAGGAGAACATCCCACTATTTCCATGCCTAATGTGTAATTGAAAGATTTGATTGAGGTGACAGAGTTATTTTGCTAACTTAAGACATTTGGTTACTTTTGGCCTTTTTTAGTAGTTCATATTATGAGACATCATTTTGTGAATTTTTAGTTTACTGTGATTAAATAAGAATAAAATCAATTTGTGACTCTTTTTTTCCTTAGAATCTTATTCAATAATTAGGTCTTCCGTTTTTATACAATATTAGCTAGTGAAACCTTTAACTAGGTGACTAGTTTTGTTTGCCTTGAAAAACAAGTTTCTGAGTGATACAGTATCAACAAAGGAGGTCAGAAACATAAATGATTCTGAAAACAAGTTTCACTTTTTAAAACAAACCTGCTTAGAAAACAAACTTGATCAAACTGGTAAAATAAATACCTTTTGCTTCCTTCACAAATTGGTTTACTGTGAAATGAAGCACTGTGATAACAAATGCATTTTAAAAATATGTGGTAGAAAGTTAACTGAACCACTGACAATAACTAAGACAAGACAACCTTAAAAGTTACGACAGAAAACCAAAACAAGCAAACAAACAAAAAACTTAAGACAAGTCCCACTTGCTGTCTTTGACAAGCGGAAACATACTCCAAATATCAGTTATTGAAATAATAAACACAGTGGTAGAGATAGAGTGATGTAACTGAGGATGGCTATTCTTCAAAATCATCAGATTCCCTACCCTTGCTTATATATTTGTTTTTCTGTACATTCTGATAAGAACCATGCTCTCTATTTTACGTGAATAAAAAGATGCAATAACAGGAATTTCTGTTTCCTGAAGTAGTCCATCTTCGTGCCTTTTTTTTTGACTATCAAACATTTATTTGCATATTACATAGTTTCCTTTTATGATTGAATCTTTTAAAATGAACTTTGGTGATGCAGGTAATGCTTTTGGACTTTGAGTTCAGATCTCTTCTGTTCCACTGACTCACTTTTAGGTGGCAGTGATGTAAAAGTAACCCTGTAGAAATATAACATGATGCCCTTCTATGACTCAGGTTTGTCTATGTGTAAAGTGGATTATACTTCTGCTATGTACATTATAATCTGTAAAGTGTAGATAGTAAAAGTGTAAAAAGGAGGCTATTACTCCAGGCTCATTGTAAACAGAACAGAAGTTACTTAAGTAAGTATATTTTGATATCTAAAATGGAGGAATAAAAATGAATTTGTGAGGATAATTAGTAGCTCCCATCCCTGACAATTCTAATTCAATTTGGCCAAATAAATTCAATGTATTTCAATTTAGTCCAATTCAATCTATTAGTTATTGAACCCCACTAAAGTTAAGTGCACTCAAAACATTTTGTTAGGCACTGAGAAATGCAAGGTGAATCAGGTATGGATTTTGCCCTTGAGAAACTTAGTCCAGTTGGGAGAGTTTTGCATGTCCTTACAAGATGGCTTTACCATGAAACATGCCAGCCATTAAGTTTAAACACATTATGTGCAAGTTATTAGAGTAGTATACCTCAATAGCCATTGTGATCATATTAGCACACTTTCTAAAACGGAAAAATGACTCCTTATTTTCCAAAATAGTAATGTAAACTCTTCTTTATTTAAGTCCCATGACATCTAATCTTTCCCCTCTCCTAATCTTTAACATAATCCTGTTCATCTATTTGCTTATTTCCCCTCTGTACGTATCCTTTCTAATCTTTCCTAATTTTCATGCTCATTCCATTAAAAAATCCCTTTCCATAAATTTCTTCCTATTTTCATCACATATTAATTGCAAAACTATATTGACAGCAGTTCATTCGCACAAAGACGTGAATACATGCACATACATGCACATCTGTACGCACTCACACATCAACACACATCCTTTTCCCATGCGGTTGGTTAATAACTAATTCATTCAGAGTGGCTAGCTTGGATCTGAGTGAGGCAGGAAGCCTCTGTGGAAAGTTTCCTAACATATTCCATTTCTAAGAATAGTTTGAATAAAATTTAAAAATCCCTTTGTTAACTGCATAGCTTTTTCTTACTTCATCAATCCTAGTGTCCTGTGGGTAATAGGCTGTGTTTTTTTTCAGGGGACTGATGATATCCTTTATCTTTCAAGACCCAAAGACCTAAGCACTCAAGCACTTTGGGCATTTAATATTGGTGGAGTTATAGACTTCTAGATGTCCTTGACAGATCTTATTCTTTCTTCTGTTAGATGTAATTTTTGTAGTAGTCTGCTCTTGTTATAAGGAAGGGGCAGTAACAGGTTCCTAAGAGGAGAATGGGCTTTGACATCAAGAGACTTGTTTGAACCTGGTTCCTTTCCTAGTTTTTAACCTTGGGTGAATTGTTTACACTGCCTGAACCTCAATTTCCTCATCTGTAAAATGATGTATACCTCATAGAATTATTCTTTTCTAAGGGTTCCTCTCCTGCCTAATTCTACTGTGTTCATGTATGTAAGTCTAAGGTACGCTGCATGATAGTTTGCTTTGTAAATACAGTTGATCCTTGAATAACGTGGGGGTTAGAGGTGCTGAGCCTCCCCTCCCCCCATGCAGTCAGAAGCCCTTGTGTAACTTTACAGTCAGCCCTCTTTATGTGCAGTTCTGCATCCGTGAATTCAACCAAGCTTGGATCGCGTAGTACAGTAGTACATGTTTATTTTAAAAAATCCACAAAGAAGTTGACAGGCGTAGTTAAAACCCATGTTATTCAAGGGTCAAGTGCAGTTGTCTTTAGTATCTTGGGTTAGTTTCTCTTCTTCCTGAAATGGATTTTGAATTATTTAGGAGTAAAGGTACTTTTATTTCTTCTTTGTTCTTCTCTGTGAAGTGCTTAACACATCAGTTGGCATGTCAAACCTGGTCCTCAACACCACAGGAGAAAAATATAGTATACTCCTGACTATTATGGAGACTTTAGTCAGTCTGTCAAAAATATCTGACTGCCATTGATGTTCCAGGAAGGGTGTTCTGGGTGTGGAGTATATAGATGTGAGCAAGACAAGTGTTTCTACTCTCAAGGAGTTAACATTGGGTGAGGATAGAGATAATAAACATAAAAAAATTTTCAAATGCTGATGTCCGCTGTGGAGAAGATGAGACAATACACTTGAGGGTAATTGACCTTGGTTGGGAAGGAGACATTTGAGTTAAAATGAGGACTTCCTAGGTGGCGCAGTGGTTAAGAATCCACCTGCCAATGCAGGGGACATGGGTTTGAGCCCTACTCTGGGAAGATTCCACATGCCACGGAGCAACTAAGCCCTTGTGCCACACCTATTGAGCCTGTGCTCTAGTGCCCATGAGCACAACTATTGAGCTCATGTGCTGCAACTATTGAAGCCCATGTGCCTAGAGCCCATGCTCCGCAACAAGAGAAGCCACTACAATGAGGAGCCCTCACACCACAATGAAGAGTAGCCCCCGCTCGCAGCAACTAGAGAAAGCCCGTGTGCAGCAACGAAGACCCAACGCAGCCAATAAATAAATACAATAAATAAATAAATTTATTTTAAAAAATGTGAATATTGAAAAGTAAGCCATGAGAAGATCTGAGAGAAGAGCATTCTAAGCAAAAGCAAGTGCAGAAATCATGAAAAATAAGCTGACATGTTAGTGGAATGGTAAGAAGAGCCGGATAGCCAGATACAGCAAATGAAAAAGACGGTGGAGATGATAACAGAGAGGTAGGCAGGAGCCAGATTGTTTAGGGCCTTAGAGTCTAGAATGGAAATTTTGGACTTAATTTTAGTGGGAAGGCTTTAGCGAGCTTTAAGTGGAGATATGACATGATATGATTTGCATTTTAGAAAGATAACTAGTTGCTACGTAGAAGATGAACTGTGTTATAAGAT
Organism: Hippopotamus amphibius kiboko; assembly: GCF_030028045.1. NCBI lineage: Eukaryota > Metazoa > Chordata > Mammalia > Artiodactyla > Hippopotamidae > Hippopotamus > Hippopotamus amphibius. The sequence goes on from NC_080197.1 coordinate 96,856,000, forward strand.
TTAAAAATGGAGGTGGGAGACCAGTGAAAAAGCTGTTATTTTGTTCTGGGCAAGAGATGGAGGCAGCTTGGACTAAACAACAGCAATACAGGTGGTGGACAGTAGATCTGAGGTATATTTTGGAGATAGAGCTGTTAGGACTTGCTGATAAAGGGTGTGAGGGAAAGAGAAGAATCAAGTAGTTTCTTTAGATTGATGGTATAAGAAAGAGAGGAGACTATTTGTAGGAGTGAAGTCCTTGAGAAGGAGACTAGGGATGAGATTGAAGAGAGAAAGTGGAGAGAGTGGCCTTAGGTAGAAGCAGTGATACTTCTAATTTAACAGAAAACAACCAAACAAAAAATCCCCCAAAAAACAACAACCAGAATTTGTAGGTATAGATGCAATGTTGTTTGGATCTGGAAGCATGAAGATGAAGTAGTTCTCTTCTGACTGCAGCTGCTGCTGCTGCTTCTTCGTTGTTTTTTTTTTTTTTAAACAAAACTGAGACTGGTTTTAAGGAGGCCAAAGAACTGTGAGATAATGTTATTGGATGTATTACCTAAGGGATTTGAAGTTGCCAAGAATGCTGATAGAAGTAGTGGTGAAGGGAATATCATAGCCTGTAAGTGAGATCAGTGGATCAGGCAGTGTGACTAGGAAGCTTGTGGCAAGGTCTGATGACGTGCTTCCAAGAAGATGGGATCTTTGGAAGAGGAATGAGGAGAGGTAGGTTGGAAACTACACTAGGGAGCAAGAAGAAGCCTCACCTCCAGGCAATGCCTTATGTGGTATGGAAGTAAAAATAGCAGGTAAGGTTTTAGGTTGAGAGTATAGGTGAGTTTTCTAATCAGAATAAATGAACTATCAAACACTCATTATGTGGCAGAAGCAAATTTTCTAAACTCTAAATGTCTAAACTTAAAGCATGTATTAACTCACATGAGCCTCATGATAATCTTCTAACGTAGATACTATTATTAATCCCACTTAATGACTGAGGAAATTGAGAAGTTAAGCAGTTTGCCAGCGGTCACCCAGCTGTAAGTGACAGGGCTGGCAAACTTTGTTTCAGCCAGTGTTCCAGGCTAAACCACTGGTCTATCCTGCTGCTTACGGAGCGTGATTTCCAGCACATAGTGTTTAGGAAGGAAGTGAGGGATAGAGGGTGGGATCAAAGTAGAGGCTGTGCAGGGTAGTATTGAAGGATGATTTGGGAAGCTTGGACTTCTGATGGCTAGTTTGGTGAACAGGAGTTTGATGAGCTGTTCTCTGTTTTAGACCAAACAGCAACTTGAGGATCTTAGATGGCTGATTTTGCTGGGGGCTGGTAATGAAAATTTTGAGGCAGCTGGGACACTACTGAGAGGAGGTGGAAGGGCAATTGATTATTTATGTTCTTGTAGCAGTGGCCTCCCATGTTATTATCTTTTTGAAAAAAATTAATTAACTAATTGGCTGTGTTGGGTCCTCATTGCGCGCGGGCTTTCTCTAGTTGCAGAGAGCAGCGGCTACTCTTTGTTGCAGTGTGCGGGCTTCTCATTGCTGTGGCTTCTCTTGTTGTGGCTCATGGGCTCTAGGTGCGTGGGCTTTAGTAGTTGTGGCACAAGGGCTTCAGTAGTTGTGGTACACGGGCTTAGTTGCTCTGCAGCATGTGGAAGCTTCCTGGACCAGGGCTTGAACCTGTGTCCCCTGTATTGGCAGGCGGATTCTTAACCACTGCGCCACCAGGGAAGCCCACATTATTGTTTTGTAGAGACCTCGTTTGACAGTCTTGGGTGCACATAATATTGACCAGTTATCTTCGTGGCCCGGAAATTCCAGCATTGTTATAATTCTCATCAGCTAACATTATGAAGGCAACTGCTTTTGGCTGCAAGATTCAGAACAGTGCTAATGACACTAAAAAGGTGATAGAAGTTGATTTTGATAGTAGTAGTAAAAAATTTCACATTTTTTTCACAAGGTTACTTGCAAACATTTTTAATAGTGTTTTTTTAATCTAATTATAAAAGTATTTTCTGTTCATTTTAGAAAATTTATAAGAATTTCACCCCCAGATGAATAAGATATTTTTGCTTATTATATTTTAATATAGTCTCATTATTTCTGTAAAATAATAAAAAATTATATCCTATTGCATATACAGTTTTCCATCTTTTTTTTTCACTTCACAGTTTTAAATTTCATGACTATTTCCCTAGGTCATCAAGTGGTACTCTCAAATCTGATTCTTAAAGCCTGTATAACTGGTTTGTTGAGTGGGCTGAATTTGGTAGCTTACAGCTAGGAAACTTTGCTTTATGCTTCAATCAAAATTTGTCTTTCAGGAATGAATGTCTGAATTACTCCTAAAAAATTTTGTCTCATTTTTCTTTCCAACCTCCTTGTTAGATCCTATTACTTTCAGGTTATTTTCGGCTATAAGAATGGTCTCATTTTCAGGAATTCAAGTACTGCCCAATCTAAACTGGAAACATCCAGTTCACTGTTCTGTTTTCATGCATCTCAGCCATGACTACAGGCTTCATTCCCTGTGGTGGGAAAGGGGGAGTCTCTTTGTTCACCTTACTCTGCCTCCATTTGCTCTTCCGTTTTTCCTTCCTTTTCCTCTCTCTGCCTCTTCTGGACCTTCCAAAGAGGGAGTCGGGAGACATTTAAGGAAGAACAGGTTCTTTTTTTAACTTAATGTTCTTTCTACTCTCCTTGGTGCTCTTTGTCTGTCTTTCTTGGCTTTCACTAGCTGGCCATTATGCCCTGGGGCTCTCTGCAGAGCCTCTTGAAGGCAGCCTCCTTGCTACCTCTGTAATGAGAGTTGCACTGTCTCCCTGACCTTTTAGGAATGCTCTAGCTCCTTTTCCCTCATCTCCTCATACATCTATAGCCTGTAACACTGAGTGTCCATTTGCCTTGTGGTAGTCAACTTTCCTTGGCGAAATTCCTATGAAATGGCTTATTGTTTGGCTGCTCTATTTTTGTTCACTTTGGCAACAAGAAATATTATATACCTGTGACTTATTAAACAGGAGATGTGCAGCTTCCTTGCTCAGTTAACTACCCTCTAACTTTTTTTTTTTTTTGACCTCCTATCTTCAGACTTTTCCAGGTATTTATATGTAACAGTACCTAGACTCCAAAGGACATGCATCAGATTTTGCCAGGAACTCTCTCACCCCTCCTTTCTGGATGGACACTCTGAGATGGGCCTGAACTTTATGAAATGGGCATTTTGAGATGGGGCACTCTGCATTCTGCAAAAGTGAAATGCTACAATCCCCTTCTTATAGATCTTTAATCTCTGTAAGTAAAGAAAATCTTGGACCACCCACCCACTCACTTGGCTTAATAGAGGAGAGACATTTTGCTTCACTATACTTTGCAGAGGAAAAGAGAAAACAGTGTTCTCTGTACCTGTGAATTCTCTTCAGAGTGTCCCCACTAAGAATCTTTAGCCTTATCTTAAATGGCCTGCAGATAAGAGATAAGGACAGATAGTTGAAGGGCCGGTTTGGTCAACTCTTTGTAAATGCTGTAGGGATGTGTCTAGAAACTTTTCTGGAGGCTTGTAGTTGAAATTATGAGACAGCAAAAAAATTCCATTTTTATCTTGTTATAATTGCCAGCATTTTATTATATGAATTAGTAGAGTGGTTTCATAGTAAATATTGCTGGTCAGTATGGTTCCTTCACAAAGGAACTCCAGTTAACTCCTAACGGAGTAGTGAAAAAGAGGAACCACTTACATACACTACAGGAATGAAAGTTAGAAGACCTGGGACTCAGCCCTGCTTCCCCCAATAACTAGATGAGTTATGTTAGGCAAATCACATATTTCCTCTTGGTCTCATATTTAAAATCAAAGTTAAAGGATTTCCTCCAAGATTGCTTCTGGCTCTAAAATTGATGAATCAGTTTCCAAAGCATTCCTACTACTACACCACTCTAGGAACTTGTCAACAGATTACCCTTGAAAGTGGAACTTTCAGAATAGAGCCATTACCGTACCATCCCTTCCCATCCCATGCCATCCCATGTTACCATATCATACCATCCCATCCCATTCCATCCCAAACCATATCATTCCCATTCCCATACCTTTCCTTTTCTTTCTGTTTATTTTTTCATCAATTGAGTCATTTAACAAATACTACTGTATTTACTCATATGAATCCATTCATTGCACCAGCTATACATACAAGGTAGATAATGTACCTTTTTCTCTAAAGAGAGGAGAAAATAACCACAGTTTGAGAAACTATAGCTGAGCAAATAGCAAATAAATTAACAGATGTAGATTCTAAGTATAGTTCCTGGTACAATAGTTGCTTAATAAGTATTAAGGGCAGTTAAGCCAGTTGAACATATCCTTGGAGTTCCACTAATTATGCCATATTATTTCTAAATTCTTGGTGATTTGTGGGTACTTTTAGGGCATTATTAATAAAATATAATTATGAAATATTATTATCCTCAGACATTAAGCAAATAGCTCTTGTTTCAAAACTAGACCTTTCTTTTACTTATCAATGGCTAATTCTTACTCATGCTACTGTACATGCTTGAGTATTCACTGTCATTGAAGAACATTCTGAATTAAATGACTTCCGTTCATAATTTTTGTTGCTTCTATAGTTTTCTAGTATTTCCCAAATGACCGCATGTTTCTGTGTTCAGGTGAGGTATTTGAATATGATATTAGGATAAACAGACAATGAACTTACAGGATACCCTGGGAAACCCTATATTGTTTTCATATATCAGATATCCAAGTTAGGAGAAGTAGCACTTGCATTGATGGAGGAGACTGATCAACAATATGTGCTAAGCTTTTCATTACTCAGCGTGTCACTTCATGTACGTGTGTTGTTCCTACTGAATTACTAACTAGGTGGGCCTCAAAACTGTTACTAATTATCTTTGTCCAGATGTGGATTAGACCTTACAAAATCAGTGTTTTCTGGATGCTATTCTGTCTACAGCTACCCTTGTGCTCATTTAAATGATAGAATTAGACATTGCACAGAAGGGGGACCTAATTGGATTCCCACCAGTGTAATTGAGGTGGTAGAGCCTTTGTCATTCCATATTGTGTTGTTTTCACTGTCTTGTATGTATACCATTTTTTCCCATCCCTTTGCCACCCACCTAGTGTTCAGGTTTTAAATTACTTAATGCCTGAATGATTATAGTGGTGTTTTAATTAATGATGTGGACCAGTATGATATGACCATTCCAAAGAGCAAACCTTCCTTTCATGATGATCTGACCATCAAATCTATATTAAGGATTGTTTTGTTGGATGTTACCTTTCCAGAACTCAAACAGGTGACAAGATGAAGGAAGCAATACCTTTATATTTGCAAAGTAATGTGAAGAAACATCACAGCACTTTCTCCTTACAAGTTAAAAAATAGCCAGCTGATACATTTTTTCATTCTTTGTTTTGTGATATAATAAAACTAGGTCAAAATTTAGTAAAATCTGAAAAGCTTACAAGTGCTAGTGTCATTGATATTAGAGAGTATAATCATGACTGAACAAAATTGTATCCACTTGAGAATTTTATGCCATCTTCACATGGTTTTAGTATTACTAGACGTTATATACAAGCTTAATGTTTCTTCCACAGTATAATACTGTTAATAGTTTTTCATTACTCTCCCCCTTAACACAGTGTCTTCTGGTACTTAGGTTTTTGAAATTTCTCTTCTTTTCACCTACCCCTGGTTGTTGCCAAATCCTGCTGCTTCTTTCTCATTGATGTCTCTTATGGTGTACTTTTTCCCCTCACCCACCCCTAATAACTCACATTGCCTTTACTGTAGTTCTGGGCTTTACTATTTAACAGCTGACCTTTTGCTATAGTTTTTTCTCTAAGGGTAGTAATAACTAACATTTGTATGGCTCTTTGCAGATTGGGAGCAAATCCCCATTAAGGAGCCTTCTAATCAGCTTGTTATTCTTATTTGAAAGATGACAAAACATAGACTCTGATAGTGTCAGAGAATAATAAGTGAGAGCAGGGACTAGATTAGAACCAGGTATTCTGACTTCCAACTACATGCTCTTTCTGTTATACCCTCTGCCTTATCTTATGTCCCTCTCTAATCTCTTTTCATTGCTATCAGATTATTCTTTCCTCAAGCACTGCTGCTTTGTACTGATCTCTTTGCTTCTTGCTGCTGAATGTCTCTACTTCTTGAAGTTAGGCTCCTTAACACTTGCACATTATCATTACCTCAGACGCCAGGACAGATCCTGTTCTTTTTTTAAGTTAATTAACTGATTAATTAATTGGGGGCATTCGGTTTTTGTGGCTGCTCACAGGTTTTCTCTAGTTGTGGTGAGCGGGGTGGGGGGGGGGGCGCTCCTCTTCGTTGTGGTGCGCGGGCTCCTCATGGCGGTGGCTTCTCTTTGTTGCAGAGCGCGGGCTCTAGGCGCCTGGGCTCAACAGCTGTGGTTCGCAGGCTCTAGAGTGCAGGCTCATTGTGGTGCACAGGTTTAATTCCTCCACAGCATGTGGGATTTCCCGGAGCAGGGATCGAAACCGTGTCCCCTGCATTGGCAGGCGGATTCTTAACCACTGTGCCACCAGGGAAGTCCTAAGATGTTGTTCTTAAACACTTGGGCATCCTGCGCTCTAGAGGCTCAGAAGGTCAGTTTTGTCTTATCTTGTTAATTTTTCATGTCTCATATTTAGTACAGATGTAAACTTTTTTTTTTTTGCTGAATGATTTGAACCTTCATTACTAGGCTTTGTGTAGCTTGATTCCAGGAACTGAACCCTGACTTGATTGCTATTCGAGTAGTTTGTACTCTGTCTTGTTGATCCACGTGTCTTAGTTACTGCCTTTGTTTACTGCTTAGTTCATCATTAAACTGTCTCTTGAACTAACGTCAACGACAGAAGCAACACTTGTATTCACAAGTGCTTAGCACAAACTCCTGTAAGCAGTCGTTTTGTTTTAGTCATAACTGGATCACCTGTGTCTAGAACAGTGATTAATTCAGAAGAGACCTCCAGTGAATATTTGTTGACTGCCTCTATAACTTTTTGTTATAAAATACATCTTTGTGATTGAACCTCTGATACCTGCCAGCATAAGCAGACTGTGTTTGCTTAGACTTCTGCCTGCTTCTTGTTCTCTGCTTCCTGCTGGGCGTACCTAGTATCACTTGCCTACATGTGTGAATTTTTTCCTGTTGTGTGGTGCTGCTGACACCCCTTGATTATCAAGTCCTCATGGATCTATTTGGTCTTTAGGTCTTATGTTTAGCTGGATTAGATGTTTACCAAGCCCATATAGAATTCTTTAAGAGCTGTTTAAAAGCTTTTAAATTGTTTTTTAAAGAACAATTTTCTATGTTTGGAATGCATGATTGTTAACCAAATCTCAGCTAGATCTTTTGAAAATAAAGTACCAGAGACAGTGATATAATAGCAGTGAATGGTCTCATAGTGATCATTTTTCGTCTGCTTTCTGCATAGCTGCATTTCTCTCATTGAATAAACTGTGAGAGAAGAGAGAATAAAAAGGGCAGTTGAGGGAAGCATAATCTTTATATTACTATCCCTAGCAATAGGAAGAATAATTATGTCTAAATCTTCAAGAAAAAATGTCTTAAGTGTATAGAATGATTTAGAATGTTTCTCCTAATAGGTAAAGAAAAAGAAAATATCAATTCAAATATCCATGCTTTTTATTTTAAAGGTGGTTGAGCCATCCGAACCAGGCCCCAAAAGTGATGCCAAATTTTCATTTAAGATGGTACTAAATGATAATCTTATAAATTTTAGTCAATCTGTTATGTATACCATGTTTTCTTTTAAGGTTCTTATAGATTAGAGATTTAGTTAAACCTGAGTACATCTGAACCTTTTGTGAAATCAAGCATATGGTATGTTTATGCCCATTTTGTGGGTGTTGATGCAATAGTTTTATTAGCTTCAACAAATATGTTTATTATTTTTGTTGTATGGCATTTCATTGATCTTATCTGTCAGGACTCTCAAATTTACATCTTTCTATGGGAAAATAATTTTGTGAGATACTTACATTTTAATATAGCTTTAATTCTATATGTCACATTTAATGGTCTTATTTATTATTATGAGAATGAAAAGGAGTATATTTTTGTATCCTATGTTATATATATGATTTTTTCAGTTCCTATTTCACCACCAGTTTTGAAGTAATCTTAATTAGTGATTCCTTGTAGGACTTTAAAATTATTATCCATCAGAACTGATTTTGTTCTCTTAGATCAAAGAAGTGAGGTATGACAGTAGGCGTCTGTCTGGGCATGCTTTCCTCTTGTCCCTGAAGAACCTGCCTGGTCAGAGGGGCTCAAGGATTAGATGTTGCTGTTTTGTTTAAGTGGAATAGCATTGAATAGGCAGGAGCAGGAGGTAAGAATTAACCAATTGTTTCCAAAATTGGGGTAAGAAACTGGACATGCAATATTATCTGTTTAGAAATGATTTTTAGATACTGCAGTGTCAAGATAATGAAATTTTACTTACGCTTTATGGTATATTCTTAGGTGCCATATGTTTTTTAAGACGTTCAGAGTGGTCAAGATTGATATTTGCCCTGAAGAATAGAGGAAGCATTCCTAAAAGATTTCCTGACCTTAAATTTATTGTGTGCCTTTTGTATGTTAAAAATGTAAAAGCATGCATATGTTTTTAGATCGTTTTGAATGGTATTTATTGAATTGCTTCTAAATACAATTTATTGTGATGGATTAAAAAGAATCACTGTAAGGCATAGCATTTCAAATTTCTTTATGCATTCCAGTCACTTGCAGATCAGTTAAAATGCAGATTTTATTTTATTTTATTTTATTTTTTGGCAATCCAATGCATTATTATTTTTTAATTAACATATCTTTTTAAAGAAGTATAGTTGATTTACAATGTTTTGTTAGTTTCAGGTGTACAATAAAGTGAATCAGTTATACATGTTTGGTAGGATGAGTGCAAAGTAGCCAGTTTAAACAATATCAGAAGTCAGTTAACTTCAGGTACAATTAGGTAAACAATTAGGTACAATTAGGTATTCACAAACAGGCCTGTTAGAGTCAATTATTGCACAGAATTTCTGTTCATTATACAAAATGAAAAACCATTTTAGGTATTTAAATGGAGGAATATGACATTTTGCTCTTATCTAGATCCAGTGGAAATTAATTTTTGTATTTTGTGTGGTGTATGGGTAAGGGTATATAAAATGCAGATTTTAATTTAGTAGTGGTGTGAGGCCTGAGACTCTGCATTTCTAACAGACCGCACCCCCCCCCCCCCCCCCCCGCCCCCGACAGTCATGTTGCTGGTGCATGAGGAGTAAGTCATAGCTGACATTGTTATTGAAAAATTAGTGTTTATACCTGTGAAATATTTAAAAAGTACTTCAAGATAAGAGGTGATTGAGAGCTAAAGGGAACATGGATAGTATTTAGTCTAAAAGTTGAAGGGAAGTTGAGATCATTAGGGACCACTTCATGGTAAAGGCAAGGTTAAGAGCTGGGCCTTGAAGGGAGACGGGAATTGGTAGAAAGGCAAAAGGGAAGGCTTTACATAGAACAGAGCAGTGCTAAGGACAAAGATGAGTCTGGCTGAGGGCAGTGACTTTTCAGAGCAGGGAGAAACATTCTTCCTCTTTTTCTCTCTCCCCACAAGCTTCTAAGGTATGAGAATTTGGTGCGAGGGGAGAGGGGAGAAGAAGCTCTGTAATTTGTTTAATTTTCCAATATTTAGGAATTTTAAAGTTACACTTTATTTCTAGTTTAATTCCACTGTGGTCAGAGAATATACTTAGTATGATTTCAGTTTTCTGAAATATGTAGTCTTTCTTTATGACCCAGCAGATGGTCTGTTTTGGTAAATGTTACATGCACACATAACAAATGTGTATTCTATAATGTTTGCCTTTAGTGTTTTATAAATATCAACTAGGTCAAGATGGCTCCTAGTATTGCTTAAATCGTCTAATTCTTTATTGTTTTAAAATCTGCTTGTTATATTAGTTACTAAGAGATGTGAATTAACATTCTCCAGCTATGATCATTATTTATTGATTTTCCTTTTGTTCTGTCAATTTTTACTTTTTATATTTAAAGCCATATTATTGGGTGGAGACATTCAGGATTATTATATTTTCTTGTTTTATTGATCCTTTTATTAGTTTTCTACTGCTGTTGTAACAAGTTGCCACAAACTTAGTAGCTTAAAACAATGCAAATTTATTATCTTACTGTTCTGGGAGTCAGAAGTCCAAAATAGGTTTCACTGGGTGGAAACCCAGGTGTTCCAGAGGCTCTAGATGAGAAATCCTTTCCTTGCTTTTTTTAGCTTCTACTGCTGTAATCCTTACTGCTCTTTCTCCATCTTCGAAGCCAGCAGAGTAGCATCTTCTGTCTCTGTTATCATCTTCACATTGCCTTTTTTCTTAAGACTCTTGTGATTAGATTATGCCTGCATGAAGTAATGCAGAATATCTGATACCTGTTAATATAGGAAAATCTTTCATCTCAAGATCCTTAATTTAGTCATATTAACAAAGTCCCTTTTTGCCATATAAGGTAACATTTTCACAGGTTCCAGAAATTAGGGCATGGACATTTTGGGGTGGGCATTGTTCTATCACGGTCCTGTAATCATTATGAAATATTCTTCTGTATCGTTAATACTATTTCTTGCCATAAACTCTGCTTTATTTGCTTAGGGTTCATACAGTTCCTTAAATCTCTGAGCTTATGTCTTTTAACATTTTTGGGAACTTCTTGGTCATTATCTTCTCCAGTATTGCTATTGTCTCATTTTTCTTGTTCTTCCCCTTCTGGGACTCTAATGACATGTATGTTATATATTGAGAGTGTTCCATATCTCCATTATGCTCTGTTTTCTTCTCACTCTGCTTTCTGTGCTTCAGATTGGATATTTTCTATTGATCTGTTTTTGAGCTAGCCAAACATGTCTTCTTTGTTCAAGCTGCTATTAAACCTATTTAATTAGTTTCTGATTTCAAATATTGTACTTTTCAGTTATAGATTATCCGTTTATTTTTTAAAATTCAAATCTCTCTTGAAATTCTCTCTTTTAATCTACTTATTTCATCTTTTCTTCTCTTTTCTTTAATATATATGTAATAGTTATTTTAAGATCCTCCTAGCTAACTACAACATCTTGATCATCTGTTGATTTGTTTCCATTATCCATTTTTTCTCTTGATTATTGATTACATTTTCCTTCCTCTGTTCATGTCTTGACGTTACTGATTGTATGCCAGATATAATGTGTAAAAGATCAGTAGAAGATTTTTGCTTGTTTTTTTTGAAATGGGCCATGGATTAAGAGAGATTGAGAATCATTGTGAATAGCGTAGTGTAGGGACATAAGGACACCAGCCAATTGCTTGTGAAGGAAATGGGTAGGGAATATTTGTTAAAATGAGTAGTAGAGTAGAGCCAAATTGTGGGATTTTCTCTAGAACTTGCTAGAGATTGAGTAAACTGTGACCTTGGGTAAGTTACTCAACTTCATGTTGCTTTGGTTTCTTCTTTACAATGAGGTAATTACAGTATCTATCCCATAGAGATATTGTGAGAGTTAAATGAGTATGTCTGGCAGTACAGTAAGTGCTTAATATGTGTTGGCTATTATTTCTTTGAGAACTGAGGATAGAGTATTGGATTTGGTTACATGGTAGTCATTAGTATATTTGTCAAGTGGGTTTTCAGGGCATGATGGTGACAAATGCCTGAATGGGGGAGGTTCGGGAGAGAATGAGGAATTAGAGGTAGTAAGAATTGGCCACTGTTTTGAGATTGCTGTAATGGGGATTAGAAAAATGTGGTAGGCAGAGGAAGACATAAAGGTAAGGGATGGATTTAAGATATAAAAATAATAATTATAATCATAGCAATCTCCACAGCAACTCTGTAAAGTAGGTACTATTTTTATTCATTGAATCTGAGGCATAAAGATAGGAATGCAATTATAAAATGTTTGTATGTTGAAAATGATCTAGTAGGGAGGGAAGAATGCAGGAATTGAAGGGATATTTCCAGGAATAAAGTTTTCAAGTAGGTGAGAAATGATGGAATGAAGCCTGTAAGTGGAGAAAATGACCTTTGATGGGAACAGGGAATGTACATTCATTTTAACAGCAAAGTATATGTGTAGATTTGGGAGTGGGAAAATACTTAAGGTTTATTCTGACAGCTTGTACTTTCTCATTGAAATAAGAAACAAGGAGATCAGCTCAGGGTAGGGTTGGAAATGTTGGAGGAGAAGAAATAGTTATGTTGGAGAGTGGGTGAGTGAGTTAATTTGGGTATGGACGAGCCTTTTGACAGTGCTAAGGGCTCATTTGAAGGCTGTGATCATAAATTTAAAGTGGGAATTGTGGAGACTGGAGACAAAAGGGAGTTAGAGAGCTCAGCATCTTTGAGAAGGAATAAAAGGTTAATTAACCTCATGAAGCCAAGAAAGGAATGAGACAGTCTTTTCCCCTGAAAAGCTTAAAGTCTACCTACCAAGTTACATGATCCACCCTAAAAGAATACATAAGTAAGCAAAAGATAAATGCCAGATAAAGGGACAATGCCACAGGCTTTGTCCCTTCAGGGGAGAGAGTGAACACTTTGGGCAGCATGGGTGGCTTTAGTGGGAAATGGTCACTGTTTGGGCATTAAAATGTGTGTAGAGGCCAATAGGATAAATATTTAGCATCTCTTTGGTTTCAGTGCTGTGCTTTATTCACCCGGAGTCTTTGAATTGCTTAGCTGTGCGTTATACTTCCTGTGTAGTTGGGTGGATAGAAACACTGATTGGTCCATTTCCTTCTGAAGATAATACAACATTACAGTCATCCTTAAAGGAAATATAATCATATTGTAAGGACCTTGAATTATCTTCATTTTCATTTTACGTACCAGATATATTGCTTGAAAATTTGTTGAAACTTGGAAATATTATTTTTTAGGGTTTTTTTCGGGGGAGTGATGTTAGGGAGTAAAGGAATAATTTTTTTTAACAGGCTATGTTCTGTAACTTCAGATTTCTGTTAGAACTTACAGGAGTGTTTTCTGAGTATTCTAAACCTTCTTTGACTTGAACAAAAGTGTGGCCAGGAAGGAAATATGTAGAAACATACTTTACATATGAAATAAAGAAAATATTTTTTTCTATACAAAATAAAATATTAATTAGTCACATAATTAATATAATGATAGGTTTGTAATTGTCTTGTTACTATTTTGTCCATTATTTGAGTGAATTTATTATTTTTCTTATTGCACATTTTTTGCCCCTATGGCCTAGTTAAGAATGACCAACTCCATATTTTCAGTCATTTCAGTGAACAGGAGGCCTTCTGTTTCAAACAGAGAAACGTCTGTTAGTAAGAGACTTGCAACAATAATGTGGGGCTTTTCTTAGTAGTTTGTTTTGGAACTTTATATACACTTTTATAAAGCAGCTGCAAGGAAAAGTGTATGTAGGTTTTGTGTCTTAAATGTTAATGTAAAGAATATTTAAAGAACTGTATGAAGCTTTTCAGTAGTGCTTTTATTTGACTACTTAATTTTTTCTGCATTTCAGTTTTACTAGATGGCTACAATTTTACAAAAGATCCTAGATATTTTTATCGCATAAACAAATGTATATTTTATACAGATATCCTTAAAAATGTAATTATTTTGGTAAAGATATATTTTTTGGACAACAAATTCTATATATTTTTCTAATTAATCTTTTAGCTTTAAAATAGCATTTAATATTAAGACAATTTCAAAAGTAAATTCTCAACTATAATTTTATTACATAAATAGTTTTAAATTCTCCATTATATATTTTAACAGCATGCAGTATCTATTTCTTAATTAAAAAACACCTTTTGAAAAATTAGTTTACATAAGCAGAATTTGTTTAACACTGCATTTGAAATTTGTGTTGGCACAGTAAGGAATGTGTAATACTTGGAATAGTATAGATATTGCTGAAATAGCATGTTGGTATTTCTAATTTTATATTTAATTTGCCAAGAAGAACTCTTACAATTCCATAATTTTCTTTGTATTTTCTTTATATAAAATTCAATTTAGAAACATGCAAGAATTCTCATTTATTATTGAAATTATAGAAAGCATACTTGCAGAACTATTTATTTTTAATTTTTTATTATTTGTAATTTGCTGCATTTGATCTTTTTTGCTGCACGGGCTTTCTCTAGTTGCGGCGAGTGGGGGCCACTCTTTATTCTGGTGTGCGGGCTTCTCATTGTGGTGGTGTCTCTTGTTGTGGACCACAGGCTCTAGGTGCGCAGGCTTCGGTGGTTGTGGCACATGGGCTCAATAGTTGTGGCTTGTGGGCTCTAGAGTACAGGCTCAGTAGTTGTGGCACACAGGCTTAGTTTGCTCCACGGGAGTGGGATCTTCCTGACCCAGGGATTGAACCCTGTCCCCTGCATTGGCAGGTGGATTCTTAACCACTGAGCCACCTGGGAAGCCCCTTGCAAAACTATTGGCTACATATTTTTATCTTGTTGTCTATATCATGAACCATGATGGTAGTATTACATTGCAAGGAGTTGGTGGCATTTATGCTAAATTGTTTTCTTTTAACAGAAAAATGAATTTTTATATTAATGGTCCACAATGCTTACTGCATGTTTCCCAATTGCTTTTGGATGTGGTTTTTAGTTATACTAAAGAGTAACACCTCATTATTTTTAGCACTGCATAAGTTGTGAAGCTAATTTATTCTTTCTTAATTAAGCTTGTTATTTAACACGTTATTTTCTTAATTAAAAAATATTTTTAAAGGAGCTGGAAAATGCAGTTATTATTCTATGTGATGTTTTGTTTTCTAATCAAAACACCTTGTTTTCCTAATCTTATTTGCTAGTAAAGTTAGAAGGATAAGGTGATCTTTTGCCATAGGTTAGTGGCTCTTGTATTTTAATGTGTGTAAAAATCTCCTGGGTGTTTCAGAAATTTGTAGATTCCCAAATTCAGCCTTCTAGAAATCAGATTTACAAGTCAGTATGTTTAACACGCTCCTAGGTGATTAGGCTGTATCTGCTTCTTTGAGAAACTTTGGCCAGGTGGTTGTTCTGCAGCATTAATTCAATTCTCATTACATCTTCAATACTAGTCTTCATAGGAGTAAGATATTGCTACTAAGCTGAGATTACTTGAAAAACTTACATGAAGGTATTTTAGCTATTTTAAAAGCTCTGGAAGTTGAAATAGGAAGTTCCCTGTTTTGGGTTATAATACATTATAAATTTGTATAGAGTTCTACAATTGAATAGACTCTATTATATTTTTTGCCATTTAATCTTCGTAACAAGCCTGTGAAGTATGTAAAACAGGTATTATTATCTTCATTTTATGTGTTGGGAAACAGGCTAGTAAAAGTTAAGTGACCTGCCCTAGGTCGTGTAGCTAAGAAACAGTTGAGCTTGATTAGAATGTTGGTCTTGACCGCTAGACCAGGGCTCTTACCATGCTATCATACCATATAAGAATCTAGAATTGAAGAGTTTAAGAAAAAGGATGTGTTTGTGTGCATGTATTGCATTTGCAGATATTGTGTTTTTTATAAATTGAAGGTCTGTGGCAACCTTTCATCAAGCAAGTCTATCAGCACTAGTTTTCTAACAGCGTTTGCTCCTTCATGTTTTTGTGTCACATTTTTGGTAATTTTCACAATATTTCAAGCTTATTCATTATTATATTTGTAATGGTGGTCTGTGATCAGTGATCTTCTATGTTACTACTACAACTTGCAGAAAACTCAGATGATGGTTAACATTTTTTGGCAATAAAATATTTTTTAATTGAGGTTTGTTTTTTTTAAATGTTGTCCATGGGTTTTATTATTTTATTTTATTTTTATTTATTTATTTGGCTGGCTTGGGTCTTAGTTGCGGCACACGGGATCTTCATTGCTACATGCAGGATTTTTAGTTGTGGCATGCGAACTCTTAGTTGTGGCATGTGGGATCTCGTTCCCTGAGCAAGAATCAGACCTGGGCCCCGTGCATTGGGATTGCAGGGTCTTAGCCGCTGGACCACCAGGGAAGTCTCTACGTTGTTTTTTTTTAAACATAATGCTATCGCAAACTTAACAGACTGTAGTAAAGTGAGAACATAACTTTTATATATACTAGGAAACAAAAAAAATTTCTGTGATGTGCTTTATTGGCTTTATGGTGGTGGTCTGGAACCAAACCTGCAATATCTCTGAGATATACATGTATACCAATAGCACTAATGTGTGTATACACATACATATACATCATCAGACATGGTTGAAGTTTTCTAATTAGAAAAGTTAACATGCTGATTAGATTTTAGCACAATTTTAGACAGTAAATATGCTTTATCTTACAAACCCTAGACTGGGCTGTATAATGGCATGGATTGTGTATTTTATGTCTTTGTATTCTAATTGCCTACCTTACTCATTTGCAGAGAGAATCCAGGTGTTCAACAAGTGTTTGATGAACGAATGGATGGATAAATGAAAGACAGGCATTTGGTGTCAAGAGGGAGTGTTTGAAGGATTTTGGTATATATTCTTGTCTTAAAATGGGAAAGGCTCACTATGGGGCTCTTGATTTTTAATTTGAATGACACACATTCTTGAACCATGAATACATACATAAAGCCAGTTCTCACAAGCAGATGCCAAATAGTGCTTCACGAAGAGGCACAACAATCATTTGATAGTAGTATTTTTGTGTGTAATCTATCGTAGAATATTTTATAGTTTTCAAGTCATATGCACATTTTTCAGTAATATAATGTAAGTTAGCACAGTAGAACTAAATTTTCAGTAGAGGTGAAAGGGACTCCTTTTATTTTAGAAATTTCAGAACCCCGTAGGGAACATCTACAGAAAATGTTTTTAAACCTAACACACCTTTAAATTACCATTATAACTCTCTCCTTGCCGTTCTTTTTAGAAAGAAATTGACTGACCTCCTGTTCTACCCAAATGGTTTTGATAGTTCAGGAAGATTTCCAATATTCTGGTATATGTCTATTAGAGATTCTTTTGTGTTACATAAAAGAAAATGTATTCAGTGTTCCTTCCTAAGTGTATAAAATCTCCTAAGAGACATAATCACCTTTCTTTTCTTAGAACCAGATTATTCCTTATGCCAATCATTCAGAATGTCCAAATACACAGTTTTTGTGGGCCACTGGTTTTGCTTGATTTTGTTTTTGTTTTACCAATATACATATAATTTTCTTTTTATAGCAGTAGTGGGAAGAATGAATGAATGAAATATACTGCCTATTTCAGTGCATATTTGTGTATTTGCAATTCATAACTAGCTAGGCAAGAAAGTATATTGAGTCAGTGGTTCAGAAGATGTTTTGGATCAACTGTGATTTTCATGTATTTGTACAGTTCTTCTCTTTTATATTACATGTAATTGATAAGTACATTCATTACTAATCCTGAAATCCCATTTCCAAAGCTAAGTGTCTACCAAATTACCTTTTCTTGAAAAACATTTGAGAACAATTAAGAACAGGAAACACTTTACACACTTCTTTTGCTTTTGATTGGTATTCTGGGCCCTGGTTTTGATTTAGTGTTTGGTGCTCAGACAAGTGTTCCTCCCATGCATGCTCAAGTTTTCTGAGTTGCCTTGGTAAGTATCTGTAGAATCATGGGAACTTGGGTTTTACTGTTGTTGATAACCTTTTATTATGAACACCCTTTAATCCTTGGCATACTAAACTTTCATCTAAAGCATTTTTTTCAGTATAATAAATGTCTTTTTAAAAATTATCTTTATAAATAGGGCAACTGGACAAAGAATTTACCTTGAAAAATTTGTTTTTTTAAACACTGCTTTCCCACCTATTATTCTTGTTTCTTTTGACCTAGAAACAAGTTCATTTTCCCATATCATTCACAAATCTTTTAGCTCTTCTGAAAGCTACAGCTTCTTTACTGTAGCAAATATTCTTAACAAATTGTTCTGTTTTTCCTTTGTACTATGGTCTCTGACCTGTTCCTGGTTTCCTTTTCCCTCCCACTTTTATCGTTTAAAAATTTTAGGTTTTTAAAAATTATTTTTATTAATTAATTTTTCTTGAGGTATAGGTGTTTTACAATATTATATTAGTTTCTGCTGTACAACATAGTGATTCAATAATTTTATAGATTATACTTCATTTAAAGTTATTATAAAATATTGGCTCCTGATTTCCTTTTGATAGTAATTCCCCTTGGATTCCTAGAACATTTTTTAATTTTCCTTTTCAGTACTTATCATTTTATCTTGAATGTGTGTATGTGTTTTAGACTGTGTCTGTGTTCTCTGAAATGCAAGCTCTGTGAGGGTAAACTCTTGTCTTCCTTTTATTTCTCACCAGTGCCAAACATAGGACTTTTGAAAAAGTGGATGCTCAATAAATATCTATTCTCTTAGTTTAAGTTAATCTTTTAGTCTGATTTTCATTAATATAATTCTATAAAGCCACTTGTCGCTAGGAACCTTTATAAAACTTATACAGAAGATGTTGTACTCCTTTGATATAAGTAGCCATTTTCTGTTTTAGAGTTTTTTGGTCCTGATTTCTGATGTACCATCTTTGTACATATCTTTGGTGGTACACTTCTCTTTCGTTTTTCTTTAGAGATAAGATATTCTGCAGAGTTTTGGGTAATAATTATATTGTAGAGGCTCCCCACAGGAGTGAGAATTCTGAGCCCCATGTCAGGCTCCCCGGCCCAGAGGTCTGGCACTGGGAAGAGGGGCCCCAAGAGCATTTGGCTTTGAAGCCAGTGGGGCTTAATTGCAGGAGCTCCACAGGACTGGGGAAAACAGAGACTTCACTCTTAAAAGATGCACACAAAATCTCACGTGCACTGGTCAAACCATGCACCTCAGATTGGAACTTGAACCCAGGTGTCAGGATTTAAACCCAGCCTAAACCCATATTGGGACTTAAACCCGCACGGCTGGACTCGAACCCAACCAAAACTCAGATTGGAACTTGAACCCATGGTCTTTTAATTTAGAATCACTCACCTGGTGTCTGGGCTTACCGAGGCTCAGGTTCTTGATGTCTCATCGCAGAAAGAATTCAGTGAGAGACAAAGTGATAGGTAAGAAGCGGATTTATTTAGAGAGAAACACACTCCACAGACAGAGTGTGGGCCATCTCAGAAGGTGAGAAAGGCACCAGGGCATGGGGTTTGTCAGTATTTATAGAGGTGGGTAATTTCATAGGCTAATAAGTAGGAGGAGTATTCCAGCTATTTTGGGGAAGAGGCGGAGATTTCCAGGAATTGGGCCACCGCCCACTTTTTGATCCTTACGGTTGGCCTTGGAACTGTCAGGGCACCTGTGGGTGTGTCATTTAGCTTGCTGATGTGTTACAGTGAACTATACGGAGGCTCCAGGTCTAGTGGAAGTCAACTTGTCCACCACCTTGGACCCATTTGGTTCTAATCAGTTTATATCATGTCCTTGGGCTATGTCATTCTTTCAAAGGTTGTGCCCTGCCGGCTTCCCTCCTGTTTCACTGGGACCAGGGGCCAAGCAGTAACTTCATAGGAGCCTGGGCCAGACCTACCTGCTGATCTTGGAGGGTCTTCTGGGGAGCCCGGGGTTGGGGGGGTGGCTGTGGCTCACGCTGGGGTCATGAAAGCTGGTGGTAGACATATCGGGGAGTATTCATCCGCATGAACTCTCCTGGAGGTGGACATCTTGCTTGGGTCATTACCACCAAGACCTGGCCCCACCCAACAGCCCATAGGCCCCAGTGCTGGGATGCCTCAGGCCAGAGAACTAACCAGGCTGGAACGCAGTCCCACCCATCCGCACACAGGCTGCCTAAAGACTTCCTGAGCTCACAGCTGCCTCTAGACACACGCTTAGCTATGGCCCTGCCCACCAGAGGGTCAGAGCCGAGCTCCACCCACCAAAGGACAGGCATCAGCCCCTCCCACTGGAAACCTGCACAGCCTCTAGACCATTCTCACCCATCAGGGGGCAGCCATCAGAAGCAAGAAATCTACAGTCCCTCAGGCCAGATGCTATCCTGGGGCCAGTTGGCCCCTGGCCCTTGGGTGATGAGAGGGAAGTGCACTGCTGGGGCACATAGGACATCAACTACAGAGGGCCACTTTTCCAAGGTTGAGAAATGTAACTATCCCAAAAATACAAATAGAAATGTAGACAGAATGAGGTGGCAGAGGAATATGTTTCAGAGGAAGGAACAAGATAAAACACCAGAAGAACAGAGTTTCATTCTAAACCATCCTTTCTCTATTTCTGTACCCAGTGATAGTATTTGACACTGTTAGCGATTGGCTGTAGTTAGCAAGAAGGTAGCAGCAGCTGAAGACCACCTGTTCTAGTGTTTAAAGATCCTGGACTTTATTTTCCTTCTCCATTACCTAAAGTAAGTGCTGCGCATCCAACTATGGGTATAGACAGTGGTGGACAGAGGAAAATAGCTTTATAGCCTTGGGACTGGAGATTTTCACTATAACTAGGAAGAGCACTTTGTATCACATCAACCCTTGTTTGTTTCTATATTAGTTTTCACTAATTAGCAAAAGAGCCTTATATCACTACTGTACATAGGAAGCACAAACAGTAACTACAATAAATAAATAGTGAAAAATGATGGTAATTAATCCCTATTCTTCACCTTTGATTCCAGTAAGATTTGGAATAAATTAATTGGGGTGGGATCACATAAGAATATGTTTCAATTCCTTTAACTTTTACTGAAAAAAAGCTTTTTACCTGTGGTCGTCAGATATGCGAAATCCATCTTTTCAGAAAGGCCAGTTAATGACTTATAGGTGGTTGTTGAGAAAACAGTGTAATTCCCCTCACCCTTTATACATCAAGCATCAGCCTAGTTCTGTCCTAATGGAAAATTTGACTTTTTATTGCTGAAGTTATTGCAATTTTTGTGAAGTATATTTCCATATCACAGATGAAATTCTTGCTAGCCATGTGGTTTGGGATAAGTTACTTTACCTGTCAGAGGTTCCGTTTCCTCACCAGTGAATTGGGACACCCAGCTCACGCTCTTAAAGGGTCTGCCCTCTTTTCCTAGCCTAGATTGATTTCCCTCTTGTTTGGCTCCAGGGATGCCTCCAAGTCTATTTCTATATGTTGTCCCATTCCCATACTGTCCAGAACAGGTTAGGATTGAATCATCCTATAACGGCTAAGCTCCCCTGGAATCCTCCTGTGGAGTCTGAATTAGGACTGAGCCTGGCTGCCTTTGGAATAGAAAGTCTCAGCATTCATTATTTTCCTCTGCTGCTTCGTATGTTGCTGTAGGCTGCTCCTGATACAGGACCCTAAATCCAAGCCTGCTTAATACTAAATATGCATATGTAAGCAATCCTCTTAACAACTAAAGGAGGTAGGTACCTATATCCTTATTTTGGAGACAAGGAAACTGAGGCACAGGGAGATTCAGTTACTTGCCCGTGTGCATGGAACTATGGATGACAGATCCACGATTCAAATCCTGATCATTTTATCTAACACCAAGAGTCCATTTTCTTCACAAAGCCCAGTCTTCTTTAGGGCAGAATATAATCTAGTGTGTATCAACATTAAATTTTGATCGAGTTTCTAGTATTTCCTGAGGGACTGCCTGAAGGACTTAATTACTTTCTTAGAGAGCAGTCTCCATGATTGTAGGGTTTCTTTCTGCTGCAACTCTCAAGTCCTTATCTTTATTGACCCCATGTTACTTAGGCACATCACCTAGAGTTTACGAGGTCAAGAGTCCCATCAATTTTTTTGTTCTAAGGAACACAGACTATATGGAGAAAATGTATAATTCTATTCATTTCTTATAACTTTTGATGTTATATATTATGGAATTTTACAAAAATGCAAGAAATACCAAAAGAAGATAAAAAGTGTCTATATTCCAGCTCAGAGAATACTACTTGTTGATGTGTACTTACTTCAGACTTTGGACAAACACAGATACATATATGCCATGTACATAATTTCTGTTTTCAAATTTTTAACTCAAGGTAATTAATTAGATATTTATATACTTTTAAAAAAGAAGGTTATTTCCATTCACATGGGCAATATCTTAAATAGATTTGATAATTTCTTATTTGGTAGTGTCATGACTAAGATCAAATTTCCCTCTTCCAGTCTTTTTGACATGTATTTTTCCATTCTGTATACTCATTGTTGCTTAGGCTAATAATCTTGGATTTTCCTTTGTCACATTTTATCTCAAATCCATCAGCAAATCCTTTGGCTCTACCTTCTAAAACGATATGTATATTCAAATAATTTCATGTCACCTCCAACTGTTGCCACTGTGGTCCAAGTCACCATCATTTCTTTCAATTTAAAATACTTTTTAAATTGACATCCCTGCTTCTGACCTTCTACAGTCTATTCTCTATACAGTGATACTTTAAAAATGGAAGACAGATTGTGTCTCTCTTTTGCTCAAAACCCTGTAACAGCTTCCCATCTTGCTGAGGGTAGAAGCCAAAGTCTCTGCAATAGCTCACAAGGCCCTACATAATACAGTCTCTGAAATTTGAACCCCTGCTCTCTCCTTTTCTCTCTTTTACTCTGTCCCTCCTGACTGGCCTGCAGGCTATTCTTTTAACCTGCCAGCAATGCTCAGCTGGAGGGCCTGTTTGGAACTTGGTAATCTTCAAATGCAGTACCAGGTGATCTATCACAGAGATCATGGAACAGAAAGGCTCACTGGGCAAATTAAGATGCTCAAACACATGAGTTTATGAAATTGATTTAAAACACACTCTGAGAAGGAAGGGAAAAGAAATAGGGTAAAATTAACACAGGAGAGGGCACGAGTAAGTGAAGGACCACATTCCCTGAATCTTGGGATACACAGTTTTCATATGTTTTTTTCTCTCTGCCTTAACAGCAAAGAGGACCAGAACTGAAGTTAGTGAGAGGCCCAATCAGATAGATGATGCCTTGGTAATACCAGTGTCATATGCTTGCTCTACCAAGAGAGGCACAGCGGTAGTATGCCCGACCTTACCCGTAGCTTGCCACTTAGATCACTAAGCAGCTGTTTTCTTAGTATTTCTTGGGGAGAGAACGTGAGATAACCAAATGAAGGCCTTGTACATATAGAATACCTCATATGTCTTACGATTAAGTTCATGAATATTTAGTGCGTCACGTCTCTCATTATATTTAGAGCCTCTTGAATATTAGGTGCCTCTTGCATATTTGGTGCCTCGTGAGTTTAGGTTTCTCTTGGTCCTTCTTACATTCCTGTCTCTGTTTAGGGACACATGCTTTACTTACTACTTCCATTTGTGTATTTAGCATGTCTTATGAATTCTGCCTATGTATCACAGGCTACTCACTCACTACTTTTCTGTGCTTGGCACACCTCTAAAGTTTCACCGATGTCTTATAAACTAAACACTCACTCATCTTTAAATATTCTACAAAGCAAATGCTCGTTAAACAACCTTTACACTTGCTGCTCTCTTTTGCCTGTAACACCCTTCCTTCAGGTACCTATATGACTTCTCTTTCCCCAAGCCTTTGTTCAAATATCACCTCAAACATTATCTCATTAGCAGTTAAGACCTCTGACCACCGTATGTAAAACAGTAACCTGCTTGCTTCCTCAGCCCTGAACCCCTACTCCCTTTTCTGCTTTAGTTTTCTCCTTTGCGTTTATCACCATTGGATATTCTATGCACTGACTTCTTAAGTTATAGCTCTCAGAATGCATAAAGAGTTCAGTCTTAAATTGGGGGATCATCAGTGGCTAACATAAATATGTTAAAATAGTTCAGGTGATTGGCACAAAATAAAAACGTTCATATCTTAACAGCGTCTGCAAAGGCATATTCCATACATTTCGACTCCCTTAAGCACGTCTGTTCTCCTTCTTTCTCTTGTAGTTCATTTATGCATGATTCCATTTCCTTCATCTTGGTTATCGTAATGAGATGAAAACATTCACATAGAGTGAGTGCTAAAATCAGCAAAACATAGGGTTTGATTTTTAAATATAATGGAATAAAGATAAACAGCTTGCAGCAAGGAAAACACTTTTATTATTTTGTCTTAGAATCCTTATTCTACCAAAAAATGTTTCTTTGATGGCTCTTATATCATGGAGAAACCGTAGGCATAGTAGTTTGGTAAACCCTTAGCATTTCAGAGCAAGGATTAGCGTCACTGTCTACAAGGAGTCTGAGAGGATAGATGAGAACCATGTCAAAAATGTATACTGTAAGTGCAAAATATATACATATTTTTTTGGGCTCTTTAAGTACCTTCTAATGATTTCATTGTAGTCTCACTACAACCTGAGTAGATAACCAGATTATATACTACTTATTTCTGTTTGACAGATGAGGAATTGTGGTACTGTCTTCTATTAGCAATCAATTTTTTCTTATTTCTTTATATTTCTATGCATGATCTCTTGTAAAAGCTTATCCATGAGCTATCATTTGATCCTAAAGATTGCCACTTTACACCAGGAATCAATGACCTTTCCTCCTTATGATGATTTCTTTAAACATAGATTATAAATTTCCCAGAGTCCTCTACAGTGCATATTTTGAATAGTGTGTATAAAGTATTATTGGCACCATGAATAAATAAGAATCTGTCAGTTACTTTGAGTTTGCAGCTGAAATTCCAGTTAGAAGAATCCTTCTTAGTTGTTAATTTAACTTGTGGCTGGATAAAAGCCCCTTGGGATACAATTTAAAAGTCTGGCTGATAGTATTATGTTAGATTTGTGTGGGTGGCTACAGTTGAGGCAGAACTTTGTAGGTCATACTCCAAAACTGAGGAATTTCCTCACTTCATCTAACATCGTGTTAAGTCTATAAGCCCAGCATTCAGCTGTTTATATCATTGTGGACAGTGCTTGTGGTTAGATTATTTTTTCCACCACTCAAGTTGCTATGACCATGTGCAAAGGGCTGGGCTCCCCCTGGGCCAGTAGATCCCAAATGTTAATTTGCCATGTTTTGGGGGAACTGGGGAAGATGTACATTTTCAGGGCCCCACTCCAACAGTCTATTTGGTAGATCTGCGGTGAGGCTCAGGAACCTAAGTTTTACTCATTCAGCAAATATTTGAGCACCTATAATACAGATGGACCCCAGCTTACAGTGATCTGAGTGATTTTTCTACTTTATGATGGGGTGAAAGCAGTATGTGCTCAGCAGAAACGGTAGTTTGAATTTTGAAATCTGATCTTTTCCTGGGCTAGTAAGATGCAGTACGGTACTCTCTTCTGATGTGGGGCAGTGGAATTGTGGCGCAGCTCCCAGTTAGCCATTTAATCATGAGAGTGAACAACTGCTATACTTAGAACCGTTCTGTACCCATATGACTATTCTGTTTTTCACTTTCAGTACAGTATTCAATAAATTACATGAGATTTTCAACAGTTTATTATAAAATAGGCTTTGTATTAGATGATTTTGCCCAACTCTAGGCTAACAGAAATGTTCTGAGCATGGTTGAGGTAGGCTAGGTGAAGTTATGATGTTCAGTTAGGTTAGGTATACTAATTGCATTTTCAACTTGCCATATTTTCAGTTTGCCTTTATTGGAAGGTAACCCCACTGTAAGTCAAGGGAGATCTGTTTGTGCCAGGACCTGCTCTAGGTGATAGGGGTATGTAAATACCTTCTTTCTTGAAGTGTTTTTGCCACTGTATGTGTGTGTGTGTGTGTGTGTGTGTGAGAGTGTGTGTGTGGGGTCACTTCTGGGAACAAAGCAATAACATAATAAAGAAGTTAATGATGTAGTGTGCTAGAGTATGATAAGTGCTCTGGAAAAAAAATAGAGTTGGTTAAGTGGATTAGGAGTGTAGAGAGTGGTATGTGTAGGGGTTAGGAATGGGAGGTAGAGATGGGAGTGCAGTTGTACCAGCTCTCAGTATTCTGATATGTGTTTGATCACACTTTGAGAAGCACTGTTGTAGGCATTATAATTTAGATGGTAATTTAATGACTTCCCATCAATTGTTCTTCAAATTTAAAAAATCTTAAAATTAAGCACACACATGTGAATTATAAAGAACTGAAGGATAACTTTTTAAAGTTTTATTTGGGCAAAATTTATAGACTATAAAATTCATCCAGCATGAGTGTACAGTTCAATAAACTTTAGTAAATGTATGCAGCTGTGCAGCTATCACCACAAACCGGTTCTAAAGCACTTCTGTCACCTGCAAGAAGTTTCTTTGTGCCTGTTTGCAGTCAATCCCTCTTCCCAGCCTTAGTCCCAAACAACCACTGATCCGTGTTCTGTTGCTGTAGCTTTACCTTTCCTAGAAATTTTTTAATAAATGGAATCGTATCATATTTAGTTTTTTGAGTCTGAGGCCTTTCATTTAGTAATATGTTTTTGAATTTTATCCATATTGTTGCATGTGTTAATAGTTCATTCCTTTTTATTATAGACTAATGTGTTGTCTGGCTATACTGCACTTTATCTCTTCACAAATTGGTTGGATATTTGGATTGTTCTTAAGTTTTAGGCTATTTTGAATAATGCTGCTGTGAATGTTTGCACATATGTCCACACATGTCTTTGTCCGCACATGTCTCCGTGTGGCCATATGCTTTCATTTTTGTTAGGCAGGTATGTTGGAGTGGAATTATTGGGTCTATGGTAAATGTATGTTTAAATTCTTAAGATATTTGCAGTTTTCCAGAGTAGCCGTACCATTTAATATTTCCATGAGCAATATATGAGGGTTCCAGTTTCTCCAAATCCTTGTCAACACTTGGTATTTTGTCTTTTTTATCATAGCTCATCCTGTTGTATATGTAATGGTGTCTGTGTGTGGTTTAAGTTTACAGTCCCCTAATGACCAAGATATCAAGCATCTTTTCATGTGCTTATTGACCATTTGTACTTCTTCTTTGGAGAAATATCTATTCAGATCCTTTGCCCATTTTTAAATTGGGTTATTTATTTGTTTATTTTTAAGTCGTAAGAGTTCTTTTTATATTCTGGATATTAGAAGGGTTATACCTCCAGCTTTGTTCTTTTTTTCTCAGGATTGCTTTGGCAGTTCTGGGACTTTTGTCATTCCAACAAATTTTAGATTATTTGTTTTAGTTCTGTGGAAAATGTCATGGGTGTTTTAATAGGGATTGCATTGAATCTGTAGATTGCTTTGGGTAGTATGGCCATTTTAACAATATTAATTCTTTCAATCAAGGAGCATGGGATATTGTTCCATTTCTTTGTGTCATCTTCAGTTTCCTGCATCAATGTATTATAGTTTACAGAGTATAGGTCTTTCACCCCCTTGGTTAAGTTTATTCGTAGTTATTTTATTTATTTATTTTTTTGATAAAATTTTAAACTGGATTGTTTTTTTTAAATTTCTGATACTTCATTGTTGATGTATAGAAACACAACAGATTTCTGTATATTAATCTTGTATCCTGCTACCTTGCTGAAGTCATTTACTAGTTCAAATAGTTTTTGTGCATAGACTTTAAGGTTCTCTATGTACAGTATCTTGTCATCTGCAGATAGTTACAGTTTTCCTTCTTCTGTTCCAATTTGGATCCATTTTATTTCTTTTTCTTATCTGACTGCTGTGGTTAGTAATTCTAATACTATATCAGATAGAAGCGGTGAGAGTGGGTATCCTTGTCTTGTTCCTAAATTTAGTGCGAAGTTTTTCAGCTTTTCACCATTGAGTGTGATGTTTACTGTGGGTTTCTTGTAAATGGCCTTTGTTATGTCGAGATATGATCCCTCTATACCTGCTTTGATGAGACTTTTTATTCTGAACGAGTGTTGAATTTTGTCAAATGCTTTTTCTGCATCTGTTGAGATGATCATGTGTTTTTTGTTGCTGTTGTTGTTAATGTGGTGTGTCACATTGATTGATTTGCATATTTAGAACCATCCTTATGACCCTGGAATAAATCCAGTCTAATCATAGTATATGATCCTTTTTATGTATTGTTGGATTACTTTTGCTAATATTTTGTTGAGGATTTTTGCATCTATATTCATCAAAGATATTGGTCTGTAATTTTCTCTTTTGAAGTGTCTTGATCCGGTTTTTATATCAGGATAATAGAGGCCTCATCAAATTCATTTTGGGAGTGTTCCCTTCTTTCAGTCTTCTGGAATAGTTTAGGTAGCTATAAGTTGTCCAGTCTTTTGTTTGCAGGGAATTTTTAAATTACAGTTTATATTTTGCTTCTAGTGATTGGTCTATTCAAATTGTCTGTTTCTTCTTGACTCAGTCTTGGCAGGTGATACGTTTCTAGAAATTTGTACCTTTCTTCTGAATTGTCCAATTTGCTGGCATATACCTATTCAAAGTATTCTCTTATGATTTTATTTATTTCTCTGGTATTGGTTCTTATTTCTCCTCTTCCATTTTTTATTTTGTTTACTTGAGTCCTCTCTCTTTTATTCTAGGTGAGCCTGGCTATAGGTTTGTTAATTTTGTTTATTATCTTTTCAAAAAACCAGCTCTTGGTTTAATTGATCTTTTCTGTTTTTTTTTTTTATTCTTCTATTTTATTTATTTAGTCTTTGATCTTTATTATTTCCCGCCTTCTGCTGACTTTGGGCTTTGTTTGTTGTTCTTTTTCTAATTTTTCTGGCTGGTAGCTTCAGTTGTTTATTTGAGATTTTTTCTTGCGTTTTTTGAGGATGACCTGTATTGCTATGAAGTTTCTTCTTGGAACTCCTTTTGCTATGTCCCATAGATTTCGTAAAGCTGTGTTTTCATTTTTGTTTGTCTCAAGGTATTTTCTGATTTTTTTCTTTGATTTCATTGTTGACCCATTGTTTTTTTTAGTAGCATGTTGTTTAGTCTCCATATGTGTGTTATTTTCCTGTCTTCTTCCTGTCTCTTTTCATTCATTGGTCAGTGTTTGCCTCCTGCCCTCCTGGGTTCTTCCACTCAGCCCCCTGGGCAGCTGCTGGGAAGCCAGATCCTGCAACCCATGCAGCAGCTCATCATTTGAGTCTGTGAGGAGTGGCAGGTGCCAGGGCCTCTGTAAGTTGAGTGAGACCAGGTCTGGTGCCGAGCTGCTGCAGATCCAGGGCAGCACCAGGAGCCCAGCCCTCTCCAGGTAAGGCTGAGATAGCTGAAAGGGTTAGGAGGTGATACTAGTGGGGCTGAAACATCTGCAGAGGATCAAAAACTGGATTCAGTGCACAGCAGGTCCTTTACAATGCTGTTTGTTTCTGAAACATTTTCTTTAAAATGATAATCCTTGCATATATAACATCTAGTATAGTTCCCTTTAGTATATTTCTCTTCTCATGATCTGAATTTTATTTTATGTTCCTTACCAGTGAAAAAGCCAGCTCAGCAGACGGTGGTGCATTGTTCCTTGAATACGTGAGTCCACTGTGCTGCAAATGCTCTCAGCTAATGAGAGCACCGACTGCCTCCTTGAGCTGAGGGAGCTGTGCCAACTGTCATGTACTTTCCTGTGGCCTAGCCACTGCCATTTATTTCACTTTTTGGCAAACATACATGATTGATAAAAAGTGTACGGATGCTGGGTTTGCCACAAAGAAACAAAGGAATAACCATTGGATTGTAATACAAGTGTTCAATGAGAGTCTTCAAGGAAATACTGAGCAAACTTAGGGTAACCTCCTGTATGCACAACAAAAGGCGTCAGTACACATTGCTGTAAGCTGCAAGGACGGACCAGCAGTGGTATGAACAGGAAGGAGCTGGGAGAAATGATGGTAGAGGCGTGCTGTGGCTGCAGCCACGAAATAACATGTGTCAAGTGACCGGCATATATAGTCGACACGGTGGACGAGAAATATTTTTGTTATCTCCATCAATATTATTAGTCATCTCAGTCAATCCTTACACATTATGTTTTCGCCTTCTTTAAAGCACGCTGTCGGCTATTTATTGAATAACTTTCATGAAAACGTAGGAGGAATGATCTGAATACCCGTACTGTGTAAAGGTTGTACCGTGGGTAGATTGCACAGCTGGGAGAGAGCTCATTTTTTGCCTTTTTGGATTCTTTCCATAGTCTTCCTTCTCCCACCCCTCTGAGAACCTGCAATGTGGAAAGCATAGTTCTAAACAGGAGAAGAGAGACAACGAGATGGATCAGAGATGTTTTTACAGTTTTTACCATCCCCTAAAGCACAATTTGAGTGGAAATGTGTGTGGGAGAGAGACAGATGTACTACGTGAAGGTAACGTGTGTAGTGGGGGTGGGGGTGTAAGGGGAGAAGAAGGTGTTAAGCCTTCAAATCCCAAATGTGTGATAGGCTGCGTGGTGGAAACCACTTATAAATCTTTACAGCAGGTAATCATCAGTGGCAATGGAATTAAATTATTTAAACTTCTGAGAATTTAAAATTTAAAGGCTTTTCAGCTTTATAAAAGTAGATACGTCAGAAAAAGTGCCTTGCACTCCAAGAAAGTAATGGGTAAGGATGTGCCAGGAGTGATTTGCTCCTAGCAAGAGGTTGCTTGCTTATTCTCCTAGTACCCCTAGAACTTCGGCCTGCCCTGAAGACTAGTGGAAGATACGCAGTTATGTCGTGTGTCTGCCCTGTGACACATCTAAATTCTTTCACGGTTTAAATTCTTATTGGCTTATTATTTGGCTTATAAGAATTCTACACTGGTGGCTATGGCAAGCTGACTCAGTGAAAAATAGATCTGTGGGGAGCCTATATTTTAGTTGCCAATTAGGGCAGCCAGCTAGTGCAGCATGAAACATAGTGTCTATCAATTAATATCACATATTGCTCTTTTGCTGTGTTGTAGGTGATACAATATTATATTTTATTGTTATCTAATGCTCAAATGAATGAAGCAAATTTCTATATGTAAAAGATACATGAAAAGCATTATGTGAACCATGACACATTAAACATGTTATTTTCCTATTTTTCTTTGTTCTTAGACTTTTAGTCGCTGTTAATATGTATATAAGCTTTTATTAAATACATATTAAGTGACTACATAGTAAGGAAATATTAAGTTAATATTAATTCATATGACAGATTTTTTTTCACTTGAAGTTTTTTTTTTAATTGAGATGAACTGATGAAAAATTTCAGTTCTGACAAACTCCAAAATTATATATTAAGAAATGCCACGTTGACAAATTAGTTCCTAAATTTTATAATTCAGGGCATTCTTATTTTGTTTACAAATTTCTATTACAGAATGCATTTTGTTTCAGTGAGATTTCAGAATGTTTAGAGTTTTCTTAAATTTTTAAAGTAAGTGGTAATTATCACTGTATTTTAACTACTGTTATTATCTTGTAGCAAATGGTTTTATAAAACACAGAATTACCATAGTGAGTCATGCTATAAAATACTCAACAGTTTAGTTGGAATAGGCTTATAAAGCTATTCCCTGTGTCTCTACACATATCTATACATTAGGTTGAAAAGTTCCTTGGTATAGTTTTATAAGCATGTATAAGTTAGGATATGGACTTAGCGGCTGTAACAGAGATCGAAAACATCAGTTGCTTAGATAAGACAGAAATTATTATGCTAGTCCAGGGTTAGCAAGGAATCTGCACAGTGTAGAGGACCCAATCACTGCCTATATTTTCACTTTGCTGTCCCTCGGATGCTGATCTTGTTTACGGATGGAGACCACCATGTTTACCTCCCAGCAAGAAACTGAAAAGGGAAGACATGCTCCTTTCTTATTAAGGGATTGACCTAGAAGTAGTACACATCACTTTTCTTGCATCTTATTAGTCAGAATTCAGTCATATCACCATATGTAGCAGCAAAGGTAGCTAGGAAATGTAGGATGCTGTATACCTAGCTAAAATTCCTATTACTATGAAAGAAGGAGAACATGGATTTGGGGAGACATATAACAGTTTCTGCCTTGTGCACTCTTATCTCCCAACCATGAAACTTATCTGCTTCCTCTCTAGGTCTCATTCACCTCACAGTTTGTTATATCTCTGTGATGTGAAGTCTGTTCTTTCTCTCAAGCCCCAGTATTACTTCTTATGGTTGGCACATAAAAGCCAATTTATCTGCCATCTGCTTACCCTTCCCCCCGAATGCACATCCAATACACAATGGTAAATACAAGGCAGGGTAACATATACAAAAGACAGTGGTAGAGGAGAAGCAGGATAAGACACTCCCATTTGGAAAAGGGGAAGATAGGAAACCCAATAGTCAGTCAGCAGTGGTCAAATCCTGTGTGTAGGAATCATGAAGATTTTTATCCTGGTAGTAGAAAAGTTTCTTTGTTAGCCCTCCTGGCAAGCTTTGTCCCCCTGCCCTTGGGGAGGAAATCACTTGTTCTTCATGGCTCCTGGCTTTGTCCTTTGGGAGATTCTTTATTGTCTTTAATTCTCCATGTGCAGATCTAACGTGGGCATTAAAAAAGTATACCCTTTGTAGGGGTTAGATGGGTTTCAAAGTTGGCTTCCTGCTAGTGCAGGTAAGAAAGTCTAAGGGGTTGTCTTTGGGTTGAGCAATTATAGGCTTTTATAGTCCAGGTGTGTGTGTGTAATACATCCCCTCAAAGACTTACTGGCTTTTCTTCCTATTTGTACTGATTAGTTTCAAGTGCAAGTAACCATAGCCAAATGTTAATCAAGACATAATTTTTTTCCTAGATAAATAAAATTGTTGGCTTTTGTGCTCAGCAAATCTCCTAGTTTCTAAATCAAGGTCAGTTACTTTGAGGCTTAAGTGAGAAGGTAGTGCCCATAATATCTTCCTGATTGCTAGGCTGGATCCTGTTTTCTGTCTGTTGAACTGTTGGAGTCTCAGGGTTATATCAGCTTAGGCAGTGCCTTCTGAGCCTTTTTTTTTTTTTTTTTTTTTGATATGTGTGATTGGAATGTACAAGAATTGAGTTTAAAACCCGATGAAGCCAGACTTCACCAGACACTCAGTCAATTTAGACTTCAAGCTATGGGTGGGTGAGTTTTCTTCAGTAGAGCTGAATTTTCTTCCATATCTGCTTGAGACTTATTTATTTAGGCTGAGTTTATATCTCTTGAAAGATATTGTTGGAAGCATCGAGAAGTAGCCAATGCATTCTTTATTTTTATTTTAATAAATTTATTATTTATTTATTTATTTATTTATTTATTGGCTGTGTTGGGTCTTCGTTGCTGCATGCGGGCTTTCTCTAGTTGCGGAGAGCGGGGGCTACTCTGTTGTGGTGCTCAGGCTTCTCACTGCAGTGGCTTCTCTTGTTTCGGAGCATGGGCTTTAGGTGCACGGGCTTCAGTAGTTGTGGCATATGGGCTCAATAGTTGTGGCTTGCGGGCTCTAGAGCGCAGGCTCAGTAGTTGTGGCACATGGGCTTAGTTGCTCTGCGGCATGTGGGATCTTTCCGGACCAGGGCTTGAACCCGTGTCCCCTGCATTGGCAGGTGGATTCTTCACCACTGTGCCACCGTGGAAGCCCCAAGAAGTAGCCAATGCATTCTAACATTCTTCCTTTTTCCATTTACTTTTTTTTCAAGCCACAGGCTCAATTAGTTCTTTTAAAAGTACTAACTTTCAAGGTGATAGTTTGACTAAACATTTTGTTGTGGTATAGCTGGAGTCAGCAACGTTTCATCTTGCTCTCCATTCATCATGACTTGCTGCTCAGTCTCCAAGTCAGTACCACATATGATAGGTTCTGATAGGGCAGCTATCAAATTCTATATTAATTAGAACATGGGATCAGCTGCTCTAACAACGACCCTAAATTACAAGGGCTTAATCAAAATAGAGATTTACCTCTCTTCCACCTTACAGCCTGGGCATATACAGCCCAGGGCTAAATTCCATTGTGTTGTGGACCCAGGGTCCTTCTGTTTTGTTGCTCCACCATCCTTTGAGTATTGCTCTTTCCACATGATCCAAGATGGTGCACCACCACCACTTCTGCATTTCAGCCAGTGGTGGGTGGGGGGTGGAGGGGGGGAAGACAGAGAGAGAGAAAAGAAAACCCGTCCCTTCCATTTAAGACTCTACTGTTCACATCAACCCAAACTGAATCATATGGCCACATCTAGCTGCAAGGAGGCTTTTGCATATGCAGGGTATTCAAATAAAAATTTTATTAATAGTAAAAATGTTATTGAAGAAAAAGGGGAGAATAGATTTTAGACTACTGTTAATTTATGCCACAAAACATAGGATACATATTTGGATCTTCAAGAACAAGAACAAAACCAACCAACAACCAAGCAAAAAGCCTTTATCATCACATTGAAAATAGATAGGATAATTGTGAAGTACAATACCTAAGACTTCAATGCTAGTTGGGTAATTGCATGATACATAAATTTAACTGTCTTTCTAACAATTTAATCTGCAGTTTGCCTTGCAGAGACTGCAGTGAATATGCTCATGTGTATACATTTGAGATTATGTAGTTAAAAATTTATTTCATCACTTGAGAGTTGTTTTTTCCCCTTATTAATACTTGATGAGGTATAAAATAGAGAGTAGAAGCAAAATAGCATCGCGTGTCAAGCATTTCCACCAAAGTTCCGCTAACTGCAGAGGGAGAAAATGTGTATTGTATTGGAAATTTCTTGGTGGGAGGCCTCAAGTTTTATCTAAAAAATTGGTACAAATTTTGTATTGTACTCCATTTCTTATACTCATTCTATAAATTTGTTTTTAATATGAAACTACTTACATTACTTATTTTACTAAATATAAAGTTGACACTTCAGGAAGACATGCATCATTTTTTCTTTGTCTCTTACATTAACGCATACCTCGGTGTATGCATGAAATGGTTGAGAACTTGGGTAGTTGGATTTATACAGCTCACACTATATACTTTATTTATACTTTATTTACATTCATTAACAACCAGTGATGAAATGAGAAGATAACTGATATGGCTGCTGCTGGGAGTCATTTTCAGGTCTATCTCCTTTCTTATCCCATTCCCCCTTCCCTGTATTCCAGTGGTTGCCTCCTCAGCCCATTGCTTTCACATGATTGATTCCTCATTCTTGAAGTATCTAATCAAATGTCACATTTTCTGAGAAAGAACTTTCTTGACCCTGGCAGAGAATCTCTAAGGTGACATTCAAAGATCCTTGCCTCTTGGTGTTCATGCCTTTCTGAACTCCCCTCTACTTCATTTTGGGCAGTATCTGTGACTTGGTTCTAATCAGTAGAATTTGGCAAGAGTGATGGTAAGTCACTCCCATTTCTGCATGAAGTTATTTAAGACTCAGTTGTAGCAGACTGGAGCAAGAAATTTTCTTGGTAGTTTTGAAGCAATAAGCTGTCATATGTGAGGGCCATACAGCTAGAACCTGGTAGTGGAACGTGGGAGCTGAGAGCTCCCCATCTGCCAGCCAGGGAAAAAGAACCTGTCCTACAACTGCAAACAACTGAATTTTGCCACCAACTTGAATGAGGTTGGAAGGAATCCTAAAACTCTAGCTGGGAACACTGCCCAGCTGATGGGTTGATTTCAGCCTGGTAAGACTTTGTACAGAGGTCTCAGCCTGGATTTCTTTTCTGCAGAAAATGTGAGATAATAATGTGTATTGTCTTAGGCCCTAAGCTTATAGAAATTTGATACACAGCAATATAAAATGAATTTAGGAGTCCTGTGTTACTTGAGGGGAAAAAACCCACATTCCACATCCTACCTTCCTTCCTCATGGTTGTGTCTGTCCACATTTGGGGCAGCCCTGTCGAAGGATAGTGGAGTCGGGAATGCAATCCAGAATCAGGTTTACTGACTTCAGCTTCTGTCAACTTCTGTTGAGTTTTCTG
Organism: Hippopotamus amphibius kiboko; assembly: GCF_030028045.1. NCBI lineage: Eukaryota > Metazoa > Chordata > Mammalia > Artiodactyla > Hippopotamidae > Hippopotamus > Hippopotamus amphibius. The sequence goes on from NC_080197.1 coordinate 96,891,770, forward strand.
GTCTCAGCTCATCCTGTGAACTACTGATTATACTACTATAGTGTGAAACAACTTAACTTTTCACTGACTAGAAACCCAGATTATTAGGAATGGCACTTTAGTAGAGTTCTGTCTGTTATATCTCTACAGCTAATATAAGATAGCTATAAAGTAAAAGATCTAATAATAATCACTCTTAGGCTTTATTTTAAATGAAATACACTCCATTAGTAAAACAGCATGTTTTCTTTTTTTGTGAGGTATAGTTAAGTCAACACACAATATTATGTTAGTTTCAGGTGTACAGCATACTAATTTAACATTTGAATGCATTATAAAATGATCACCATGATAAGTCTAGTCCTCAAAGTTATTACAGTATTATTAACTATATTTCTTATGCTGTATGTTACATCCTTGTGATTTATTTATTTTAAACTGTAAGTTTGTACCTCTTAACCTCCTTTATCTATTTTGCCCAATCCCTCATTCCCCCACCACTCTGACAACCACCAGTTTGTTCCCTTTGTTTATGAGTCTCTTTTTATTTTGTTTTGCTTGTTTGCTTGGATACCACATGTAAGTGAGATCATATGGCATTTATCTTTCTCTGTCTAATTTATTTCACTTAGTGTAATACCCTCTAGATCCATCTGTGTTGTTGCAAATGGCAAGATTTCATTCTTCTTTATGGCTAAATTTTTTTTTCTCTTAGGTGATTTCTAGTCTCATACCATTGTGTTTGGAGAAGACACTTGCTATGATTTCAGTCTTCTTAAATTTATTGAGGCTTGTTTTGTGGCCTAGTGTGAGATCTATCCTGGATAATGTTCCAAGTGCTCTGTGTTTCCTTATTGATTTTCTGTCTGAATGATCTGTCCATTGATGTAAGTGGGGTGTTAAAGTCCCCTACTATTATTATGTTACTGTCAACTTCTCCCTTTATGCTTGTTAACATGTGCTTTATGTATTTAGGTGCTCCTATGTTGCAATGTGTATATATTTACAATTGTTATATCTTTAAGTTGGATCAATCCTTTTATTTTATAATGTCCTTGTCTCTTGTTACAGTCTTTGTTTTAAAGTCTATTTTGTCTGATATAAGTATTGCTATCCTGACTTTCTTTTGATTTCCACTTGTATGGAATACCTTTTTCTATCCCCTCACTCAGTCTGTGTGTGCCTTTAGATCTGAAGTGAGTCTCTTATAGGCAGTGTATAGATAGGTCTTTTCTTTTCTTTTTAAATCAGTTTAGCCATTCTCTTTTGATTGGAGCATTTAGTCCACTTACATTTAAACTAATTATTAATAGATATGTACTTATTGGCACTTTTTAAATTGTTTTCTGGTAGTTTTTGTAGTTCTCTGTTCATTTCTTCTTCTCTTGCTCTTTTTCCTTGTGATTTGATGACTACCTCTAGAGTTATATTTAGATTCTTTTCTCTTTATTTTTTGTGTATCTTTATAGGTTTTTGATTTGTGGTGACCACAAAGTTCATATATTATATATAACCTATGTATATAGATGTCTATTTTAAGCTGATAATCTCTTAGTTTGAATGCATTATAACAACTCTTAATTTTTATCATCCCCCACCCATCCCAATATTTTATGTTTTTGACATCAGATTTTGTATCTTTTTGTTTTGTGAATCCCTTAACTACTGATTGTGGTGTTGATGACTTTACTTTTAAAAGTATTATTTTTACTTCTTTTGTCTTTTAACCTTCCTACTAGCTTTATAAATGGTTGATCTTTACCATTAGATTTTTCCTTTCATAATTTCCTTATTTCTAGTTGCGGCCTTCTTTTCCACTTAGAGAAGTTTCTTTAACATTTCTTATAAGGCCACTTTACTGGTGATAAACTCTTAAGTTTTTGTTTGTCTGTAAACCTTTATCTTCTTCAATTCTGAATGATAACCTTGCTGGGTAGAAGATTCTTGTAATTTTGGTGGTTCACTGTTTCCTTTCATCACTTTGAATATATTGTGCCATTTTCTTCTGACCTGCAAAATTTCTGCTGAAAATTCAGCTAATTTTCTTATAGGAGTTTCCTTGTTTGTAACTAGTTGCTTTTCTCTTGTTGCTTTTAAGATTCTCTCTTTATCTTTAATTTTTGCAATTTACTTGTAATGTATCTTGGTGTGGACCTCTTTGGGTTCTTCTTGTTTGGGACTCTGTACTTCCTGGACCTGGATGTTTGTTTCCTTCCCCAACTCAGGGAAGTTTTCACCTGTTATTTCTTCAAATAGGTTCTCTGCCCCTTTCTCTTTCTTCTCCTTTTGGGACCCTTATAATGTGAATGTTAGTATGCTTGATGTTGCCACAGAGGTCCCTAAAAGTGTCCTCATTTTTTAAATCCCCTTTCTTTTCCTTTTTTAGCTTGGCTGATTTCCACTACTTTGTCTTCCAGATTGCTGGTCTATTTTTTTTTTTTTTTAAGAAGCAAATGGGAGACATTTCTTTCCCTACACTAAATCTTATTTTCAGTGTGTAATGTAACAGATTTAGTAAGGAACCTCTAGCATAACCACACTTTAACGACATTCTTGATCCAGTAATTTTCTCAAAAACAGGCAAAGAATTTAAATAAATTGACTAATATGGAAACCGCTTGGTATGCCAAGGTCATATAATCTACTGTTGTTTCCTTCTAGTGTATTTTTCACTTCAGTTATTGTATTCTTCAGGTCTGATTGCTTCTTTTTTATATTTTCTAACTCTTTGTTGAAGTTCACACTGTGTTCATCTATTCATCTCCCTGGTTCAGTGATCATCCCTATGGTCATTATCTTGAACTCTATCAGGAGATTGCTTAAGTCCACTTTGTTTAGTTCTTTTTCTGAGGTATTGTCTTGTTCCTTCATTTGTAGCATATTCCTTCACTTCCTCGTTTTTTTTCTAATCTCTGTGGGGTTTTTCTATGTATTAAGTAGGTTGCTTATATTTCCTGAGCTAGGGGAAGTGGCCTCATGCATGAGTTGTCTTATGTGGTCTAGCAGCAAGTGCCCTTCTGGCCACCAGAGTTTGGTGCTCCAGGGGTGGTCTTCTTTGTGGGCTGCATGCACCTGTTGTGAGCCCAGGCATCATGCAAGTGGTGAGAGTGTGCTGGTGTGTGGGGCAGACCAGGCTGGTGGTAATAGGCCTGACGGAGGAATCCAAAATGGTGGTTGTCAACTCTCATGTCAGCGTGGTAGAATGAGTTCATAAAAATGGGTGTCACCAGTGTTTCAGTTCCTCAGGGGAGTCCCAGTTGCCTCCTGCCTCTCTGGAAGGCCCTCCAAGATAGACACGTGGGTCTGACCCAGACATGGTTCAAACTGCTGCCCCAGTTCCGGGACCTGGAGGGTGTGAGGCCTCCCAGCTCTCCTTCAGGTTTTTAAAGCCAGAAATTTTGGGGACTTATCTTCCTGGTGTAGTATACATGGGCCGGGGAGCCTGATGTGGGTCTTGGTACCTCTTGTTACCCAGGGAGGACTTCCACAGTTGTGAAATTTCTCCTGCTTGTGGGTCACTGACCTGGGAGTGTGGGTTTTGACTTAACTATGTATCTGCCCCTCCTACCATTCCTGTGGCTCCCTCTTTATATCTTTAGCTGTGGAACATCTTTTTTTTTCTGCTAGTCTTAAGGTCATTTTCAGAGATAGTTGCTCTGTAAGTAGTTGTAATGTTGGTGTGCCCAGGGTCTTCCTACTGCTCCATCTTGATCCGCCTCCTCCAAAGCACGTTTCTTTGGTTGACTCATTTATACATTTAATTTCTTTTTCCTCAGAATCCTGCCTATTCAAGAATCCTATGAAGTATCTTCTCCTTCCCTGTCATGATTATATTTTTTTCACCTTTTTTAACCTGGGGTGATATCTTTCACCTATTTTACCATAAAGCTTTGACTCAGGAGTGCTGCATCAGTATGATGTGTATCTTATTAGAAATCCAGATTCACAGCTCGCTAAACACCAGAATCTGTATTTTTATAAGACCCCCTTGTAATTCATAATACATTGAAGTTTGAGAAGTTTTGCTCTAAGCCTCTTTTACAGTATTTAATACTATAATATATTATGTTGAATTACAGTTATTTTTGTATTTGCCTCATTTTCTTCATTTAGATGAAAAATTCCTAGGTATTGGAAACTAGAAGTTTACTCATTTTATTTCTCCTGTAGTACCTAGCATGGTGTCTTACATGTAGAGGTATAAAAGGTAACTTACACTATATATTATTTGTTAAGTTGAATCGACTCTAGGGCAACTTATTTCTATTCTCCAGAAACCTCTAATTCTTATGTTAGCTTAAAATATCTGATACTTGGGAAATCATTTTGTTGATAAAGCAGGAACCTTTGTAATCTACTTATAGTTAGGCTTCTGCCGGAAAGGGAGAGCTAATGGATTAGAGAGGTCACTGTGGTTCACAAATCTCTAATGATATTTTTATTCAATTCCTAATGCTCAGATTGTTTTTTCAGGATGTGCAAAAGTAAATTGTACCAACTCTTTTAGTATCCATGCTAATGTATGAGATTTATCTATTTCCTCTGACCTTAAATTCAGAAAGAGGAGTAAGTGCATTCTGTGCATTTATCAAAGATACTTTGTTCTCTGATGTTTATCTATTATATTCATGGGCTAAAATGTCTGAGAGAAAGCCAGCTTTCTTAGATACCTTCTCTTGCCCACCTGCCAGGGCTCTTTTCACTTCCTTCTTATCTTGTTTTATGTACTCTCAATTTTTTTTCCATTGGGAAAAAAATTGGTAATAGACCAAATTAAACTGGTGAGAATTTTTTGGGAAATGCTGCTTGCATGTTCCATTCCTGATACTTCATGAAATAAAATAAAGCTCCATGAATGATACTCACCTGGCTTTCTAAAAGGCAAACAATCTGTAAAAAGTGAAGCAAATGTAAGGAGTTTAACTATTAGAAGGTTAATTTCATTGAGAGGTAATTTCATTCACATGGTATTGTATGGGGTGTGTGTGTGAGTGACTGTGTGTGTTTTTTTTTTTTTTTTTTTATTTTTTGGCACACGGGCTTAGTTGCTCCGCGGCATGTGGGATCTTCCTGGAGCAGGGATCGAACTCATGTCCTCCGCATTGGCAGGCAGACTCCCAACCACTGCGCCACCTAGGAAGCCCTGTGTGTGTTTTTGTTTAGAAAAATATTCGTTAACTGTTTGTTTTGGGGGGAGGCTTCTAAAATTATTTTAAAAAATTCTATTTGAGACTCTTTCATGGTCAGTCCTGCCTCATAGCATTTAGCAAACATGATAGTATGAGATAGCAGAACTGTTTCATAGAGTGAGTCCATGATGAGATAGTTTAATAAACATAGTAATTATTAAGCATAGAAAGAGACCTTCCCTTTCCCTCAAGAACACATATAGTTTCATTTTGAAAAAAAACTTTATAGGAATATTTTTGAAAATTCTGTATATGATTAGGATGGAGTATAGAAAGAAAAATAGATGGTATTAGATTTTTTTTTTAAATTGGAGTATAATTGCTTCACAATATTGTGTTAGTTTCTTCTGTACAATGAAGTGATTCAGCTGTATGTATACCTACATCCCCTCCCTCTTAGACCTCCCCCTGCCACCCCACCCATCTAGGTTGTCACAGAGCACCAAGCTGAGCTTCCTGTGCTTTACAGCATGTTCATGCTAGCTGTCTATTCTATGCACGGCAGTGCATATATGTTAATCCCAGTCTCCCAATTTGTCTCACCCTCCCCTTCCCCCGTTGTGTCCACATGTCAGTTCTCTATGTCTGCATCTCTATTCCTGTCCTACAAATAGGTTCCTCTGTACCATCTTTCTAGATTCCACATATATGCATTAATATACGATATTTGTTTTTCTCTTTCTGGCTTACTTCACTCTGTATGACAGACTTTTGGTCCATCCACATCTCTACAAATGACCCAGTTTTGTTCCTTTTTATGACTGAGTTATTCCATGGTATATATGTACCACATCTTCTTTATCCATTCTTCTGTTTTTGGACATCCATGTCCTGGCTGTTGTAAATAGTGCTGCAGTGAGCATTGGGGTACATGTGTCCTTGTGAATTATGGTTTTCTCAGGGTATATGCCCAGCAGTGGGATTGCTGGGTCATATGGTAGTTCTATTTTTAGTTTTTTAAGGAACCGCCATAGTGTTCTCCATAGTGGCTGTATCAATTTACATTCTCACCAACAGTGCAAAAGGGTTCCCTTTTCTCTACACTCTCTCCAGCATTTATTGTTTCTAGATTTTTTGATAGTGGCCATTCTGACCGGTGTGAGGTGATACCTCATTGTAGTTTTGATTTGCATTTCTCTAATCATTAGTGATGTTGAGCATCTTTTCATGTGCCTCTTAGCCATCTATATGTCTTCTTTGGTGAAATGTCTACTTAGGTCTTCCACTCATTTTTTAACTGGATTGTTTGCTTTTTGATATTTAGCTCCATGAGCTGAATGAGAGTTGAAATATCGTCTAGTTATTATAATACTCTCATTCTGAGATGCCTTTTCTCTCTTTACTCTTCACCTCTTGCTGCTTATTCCACCATTCCATCAAGTTTTAAAAACAAAACTGAAGTGTTGATTAAATCTTTTAAATTGTAAGTATAAGAAAAAAACTAATTCTCTTGGCCAAGAGAGATGATGCTTATTACACAGTTAACAATAACATCCATTACTTATATCACAAATGCCAGCTCTTCTGAGGAAAGAGAATGGGGTCAATGACTTGCTTGTGAAAGGCTAGAGAATTATAGGGACCTTGGTGGCTCTCTGTTTTAGGTCAATATTGATATCAGGAATGGGAGTGAAAATGGATGGTGACACAGTGGTAGTGCTCAAAAAGGATTGTTGCCCTTTTCTGAGACTAATTCTGATCTGGTTGGGATATTGGCAGCAAACAGATGTTACTTTCAGACCAGATGATTGGGGAGAGTGTTGTAGAGGATGAGCAGCATTCAGGGAAGCTACAAAGGATTAAGCAGTACTCTGATGTTAGCAATAGTAGGGGTAACCTTTTGTTGTGATGCTCTGATTGGAGCTGTGGCATTTGTTAGAGGGATGCAGCCCACACCAGGACCTGGCAGGGATGGAACCAGGAGAATTAATACCCTGACCTCAATCCCCTCCTACCCTACCATGTCCTACTGGTGCCTCCCATTGCTGAGTCATCCTGGAAGCTGAGGGCAAGGAAACTCATTGTTGTAGCTCATGAAGTTTAGTCTGCTAGGACACAGGGTAAGGTGAAGATGAGTGAAGAATCCATCTGGAGGGGAAAACTAAAAAGCATTTGGCAGAGATCTCTAAAATGGCTCGTGGCATCTTTCATCCAGCAGAGATTAGGGTATTCATTTTAGAGGATAATGTCTTAGTTGGGAGGTCTACTTAGGTGGTGTCATAACATTAATAAAACATTCCTAAATTCTAGTAACTCATTATCCTGTGCTTCTACTCCAAAAGACTGTGTTACAACCAGGAACAAATGTTCTTTAAGTATCTTTGCCTTTGTTTTGCCTGGACTGACCTTTTCTCCCTTCTCAGCCTGGAAAACTCTAATCACCTTTCAAAATCTAGGTCAAATATAATTTCCTGTTGAAGCTTTTCCTGTACCTACACATTATTCTCTGGCTAATCTTTATTCCATTTCTCCTTCATATATCATATTTAATTGAGCACATATTTCATTTTCTTCTAGCTCTTTTTTTGTTTTTGTTTTTCTCTCCCTTGGCTACCCTCCTCAAGTTTTTTGTTTTTGTCTTTAAAGTCCTTGATTTACACACTATTTGACATATAGTAGGTACTCCACAGGGATTTGTTGACTCAGTTGAGTTTTCTGATGGCCTAGAATTATAGGTATGCTACCACGTACAGTCACCACCAACAACAGAAATTTTATAAGCACTTTGGACATTAGGCAGGTGGGTCATGTCATCACTTAAAGTACCCCCTTTCCTTACTCCCTCAGCTTTTTGGAGCAGAAGCTTTTATATTTCTGGGAAAGCAGCTAAAGAAGAAAGCCCCAGAGTTTCTAAAGCGACAAATTACAGGATCCAGAGGATTCGACTTTTCTCTAAATCCAGAAATTAGCTACTTTTTCCTTTATTTTATTAGCCACTATGCACTATTTCAGTGTAGTTCTCTGAACACCTGGTACTCAAACCCTGTGAAAGATACTAGTTTTCTCACTTCAGAGAGCACTTCTCTCAACCTGCTGTATCCTTAGTTGAAACATGGGGATAAAAATGTATGATACTTGGGAACGAAAGTCAGAGGAAGATGGCACAATATCCCATCATCCAGTTTCCCCCACTTTCTTCTCCCTAGTTAGCCAACACAGGACTTCACTTGAGGGAAATAAATCTTTACTCTTCCAAGTGGTTTGCAAACCAGAGACTGAGTAGCTTGGTTTAGGAATCACAGCCTCGAACATTAGCTATGTGCACTGTGCTTTAAGCATTATAATTGAAAATAGATGTGTCTAGCGTATCTTTTGGTGTTCCTGAATGAGAAAAAACTTGAGTCAGGTGAACCACAGAGAGATGAGGCAGTAGGATACGTAGCTAATTATACAGGTTAGGATAAGATTTCTGAGTAATTTTAAAAAGTGATTCATCATTAATGGATTAAAAAGTAAAGTTCTTCTCAGCATCTCTGTCATTCACTGAAGTGTATGCTTCCTGGTCCCTGGTTCTTTATTTTCTTAGGCTTTTTACAAAGTTAATCTCTTTAGTGTAATTACTGAGGTGTGTTTCTTTCTTGAATGTCTTAAAGAAATATGGTTCTTCCCATCCACCATCATTGTAATTAAAGACCCATTTAGGAGAATTTCTTTTTGTGGACTTGTGTTACATATTATTTATGCAGTGCCTGATCTTTTAGAATAATTCAGCAAGACCACAAATGGTCTAGCAAGTTCCTCTAGTGTGTCAGAATTTCTCTTCTAGAATAGAAGGTAGAGGGTTAAAGTAGTGCAGATTCTTAATGTGTGTCTACTAACTGGGATGAACTAGGAGAGAATCAAACAAGGGACAAAAATTTAAGTGACTTAGCTGTGGTGACAAAATGCCCTAAATTTTAAGAAATGGAAGGAAGGAAATTAGTGAGATATAATTAACATTAAGATATCAAATTGAATACTAATAAGTATTGTCCAATATAATGATCATCTACTGACAAATGAGATAAAGAAAAGGCAAAAGATCTGTTCAGGGAACAGATTTATTGGTGTCCTATAAGAAGAACAAAGGTGTTAACAAGGTGCCAAGTGGGCTAGTTACAGATAGCTGTAAGTAAAAGAGCCACACAAAGTGGGAATCAGGTCAGATTATTGAGTAAACTAGAGAACTACCACAGTTGTGTGGGGATGAGATCAGAATAACTCAAGCAGAAAAAGAAGAAGTTTAACAAAGACATTTAGGTAATGGAAAATTTTGTCATGTTTATGAAACTGTAGATTAAGGACAATGGTGTTTTCTAACAGGACAAGAGATTAGCAATGGCCAACTACAAAAAGGAAGACATTTTGTGTGTTATTCCTCTTCTGTTTGTAGGGAAGAATAAAAATAACTTGACCAATCACCTAGCAAAAGAAAAGCTTATATCTTGTGATGCTTTTAATAAAGCAGGAAACAGAGGGATAGGAGAAATGAGGGTATATGAAAATGTCTGGAAAAACAAACAAAACTGTGTGTGTTTAAATTAAAAATATAGGTTGGATTGCATACATCTTTTTTTTAATAAATTTATTTATTTATTTATTTATTTTATTGGCTGTGTTGGGTCTTCTTTTCTGTACGCGGTCTTTCTTTTTAGTTGCGGTGAGTGGGGGTTCTTTTTCTTTGTGGTGTGCAGGCTCCTCATTGCTGTGGTTTCTCTTGTTGCGGAGCATGGGCTCTAGGCGCATGGGCTTCATTAGTTGCGGCATGTGGGCTCAATAGTTGTGGCTCACGGGCTCTAAAGTGCAGGCTCAATAGTTGCGGCACACAGGCTTAGTTGCTCTGCGGCATGTGGGATCTTCCTGGAGCAGGGATCGAACCCGTGTCCCCTGCATTGACAGGCGGATTCTCAACCACTGCGCCACCTAGGAAGCCGGGCATACTTCTTTGTACTTAGGTTAATGAATGTTGTTAGTGCTACTTTTCTAATTAAAAAAATTATGGGTGACTGCACAAGTCCTGGGAGGTTATAAATTATAATTACATGCCTTTATTTATTTTCCTTAAAACAACATCCCTTCAGTAACTACCAATCATTGATTACTTATTAGTCAAATTTCTCATCACTAGTGTTTAATCAAATTTAATGTAGTATGAGGACGGAATGTGCCATAACAATTTGATTCTGCTTTTTTAGCAGAACCTGTTACTCAGGAGCTTGGTTCTTTTCCATTCTGAATGGAATTTCCTTACTGACTGTATGGAGATAGTAAAAATGATAAAATTGTTCAGAGAATAAAAATTCTCATTTTGGCTTCTGTTGTGCTCTAGGCTGATATGAATAGCAGGATAATGAGGCTTGATTGTGTAACACTATAGAAGGGTTAACTTTGGGATTATGACTTTTCATGGCAAATGAAGGGATATTATCCAGCTTGATTGTTTCTGCACCACAGTATATGTATATTTGTATGTATATGTACACATATACCCAGGTAATGTTCACTGTTGTGTTATACTTCTATTTCTGACATAATAGGTTTACATTTAATTGTTCGAAAGATCTGACAATCGTTTGGAAAGCCAAAGAGTAAATCATGAATTATTTAACATGCTGGAAGGCCCAGATAGTTTTAAGATGTGAACGTGCCTTATGAAGGAACTGCCTTGGAGAATTTGCACGTGGTGCTATAGCAGCAGCAGCAGCAACAATAGCAATAACAACAACGACAACAACAACACTTTATACCTACATTGGCTTTCATTGCCACACATTATCTCATTTATTCACAAGATGCTGTGATGTGGATGTAGTGACTGTAATATTACCGTTTGACAGATAAGGAAACTGAGGCTAAGGGAGTAAATTGCCAAAGGTCACAGTATGCATTAAGACCTGTGCAGAGTCTGAGATTTTACCCTGTTTACAAGTTAACAAGGTAGTCTTTCACTGTTTCGTGTGTAGTGGCAGAAGACACAGGACTCCTGAGTTGGAGGCAAAGGACTTTTATCACTCAGGGTACATTAAGCATCATGAGTCTCATGGTGATGTGAACTGCTTCCTCATCCCCACAGCCCTAACCCAAAGGAGGCAATGCAGGTAGACCTGTTATTACATGGGTGCTGTGCAAGCAGTGGGATATCAAGAACCACCAACCTTCTCATCACAAGGAAAGATGTATTTTTTTTTATTTCTTTAATATCTATATCTTTCATGTCTATATGAGATGATGAGGTTCACTGAACTATTGTGGTAATCATTTCTTGATGTACTGTATGCCTTAAACTTATATACAATGCTGTATGTCAATTATATCTCAATGAAATTAGAAGAAAAAAAAAGAAACAATGGACTTGCAGATTCACTGTTTTTATTGTTTATTCACTGTTTCCATTGCTTTGCTGAAGCAAGCCAGCTCTTTGTCAGGTGGAAGACATTATCCCTAAAGTTGCTTGCTGCAAATGCAACCTTGAGAAGTGAGCCATGAAAAGAGTAGTCAGGGTTTTGCATGCTTGGCATACTCAGCGAGAATGTGCAGGGATGCTCAGGTCTGGTAGTGGGATGCTTCTTCCAATAATATGTGGCAGAATTAGACCTTAAATATACTGTTACTGTTTCGTGATTTAAACTCCAGCTGAAAAGGAAGCCCTTTTCCCCCAAATATTCTTATTTTTCTGTCTTATCCAGGATATCTTGAAACTAGTCCTCTTAGCTTATTTGATCTACTCAGTTACTAAATCCAGTTATGGTTATTATGAGAACAGAAAACAGGGTCCAATTTAAGGAAATTTACTAGTCTTAGTCTCAGACTCTCCTCTAGTCTTCAGTAGATACTGCCATTGCAAAGAGCCATCCATGATAATGTTTTCATAAAAGAAGTTCCTTGTCCCTATGGCCACAATAGCGTTTGCTATAAAAACTGGAGAGAATAATAGAAACTATAAAGAAATACAGAGTGAGTGGATATAAAGTGGATATAAGGTGTGACAGAAGAAAAAGATTGTTTATTGATACCTCTTTTAAGTCAGGATTTTGCTTTTCTTAAGGGAATAATTAAAATAGAATTTGAACTTTAGGAATATTAAATCGAGGCTCTTATATTCATCATATAGATTAGAAAATTAAGACATAAAATTGTTAAATGGTTGCTCAAGATCAAGTTTCTAGTAACAGAGTATAGTGATGGGGCAAAAGTTAGATTATTGTGATAATCACATGCCTAGTATTGCAATGTTCCTTGCCCTTAACTAGAGCAGTTTATAGGAGTCAGTCAGTAAACGTTTGTTGAATTTCTTTTATGTTTGAATAAGATATATTCTCACTCCTCAAAGAATTCATTTACGAGTGATCAATAAGAATTCAATTTGATATTTTATTATTCAAAATCTTGTACAAATTGCATAGATTAATTCAAGTTGGGGGGGGGAGGGAAAGCTTTATAAACTTACAGATATTTGGGCTAGGTCTTGAAGAATTACAGAGAAGTTTCTATGCAGAGATGTGGAGGTCCAGCATTCCAGGCAGAGAGAAAACCATGTACATTGACATGGTGAATGAAAGTATATAAATTGATCAAGAAATGATCAGTTGTTTGACGTAGCTGAGTGTAACTAGATTTGAGAGTGGAATTGCAGGCAGAATCCAGATTAGGAAAATCTTAGATACCATGCTAAAAAATTAAGACATTTTTGTGGGGACATTTTAAGGCAGCTGACATTTTAAGGCAAGTTGGTATATGAGGTATAAGAGGAAGAGATGAGTTCAGAAATCAGTTTTTTTTAAAAAAAGGAATGTCACAAAAGCCAACTGCTGAGAAATATGGTGTTTGAAAGGTAGCAGAAAATGCCATCCTATAATATGCCAATTTGACATAAGGATTGTTTTGAGCTGAAGGCAATTAAAAGAAGCAGATATTTGCCTAAAAGCCCATAGCTTTTATAAAGATATTCTCCCTCTGTTCTCTACCAGGAAGGACAGAGGTTAATTACTACAGACTGAATCAAAGGATCCTACATAACAGACTTTACTTAATTAGCCTCTGTCTTCCATTAGTTCCTACATATGTTTACATTTTCACAATTTGCTGTCCTAGAAACTCAACGTCCTTTTTATTTTTAAGGTGCTATGTAAATCCAAGTTGTAACCACTCTTTGATTTACCCATCACTGGATATTCCCACGTGTGTGCATGTTACACAAGTTAATAAACTTCTACTTGTTTTTATTTTGTTAATCTGTTTTGTCAATCTAATTTACAACTTCCCAAACAGGAGAATCTAGAAGGGTAGAGGGAAAAAGGTTTTTCCTCCCCTACAAGTTATAAATAGGATCAAATGTGTCTGGTAGGATGAAGACTAAAGAGTATCCATTGTATTTAGAAATAAAAACGTCTTTGGTGCCTTCTGTCTAAGCAGTTTCAATACAGTGTGAGAACAGAAGCAAAATGGCTAGTATGTGCTGATGGAAAAGTTCAGAAAATGGATACAACGTTTCTTCGTGTCCTTTTATCTTAAAACTGAATAATTGACAGCTTGTATCATATTCTGTTTCAAACTCAACCTTCATAAACTAGTTATAACAAATTACATTTATTTCTGTATGACTCTCCCTGGGTTTTCCCTTTCAGATCCCACCCTATTTGTCAAAGGCCCACAAAGGACAAAAGGTTCCATATATTATGCTAAGGGAAAAAGCACATTCTCTAGTGAAACTGTCACTATTTTCCATAACAGCCTCACCCTAGCTACATTCATTTCCATTGTAACATTAAAAACAAACAAACCAACCCCTCTCCATTAACAAATTACTATTGTAGATAGAACCCACATTGTTGTTGGCTTTTATAACATTGCTGTATAGTATTAGAATATCTTATCCTAATATTTATGACGTAAGTTTTATGCAAAATTGTTTTTCTTTAAGAAGCAGTTTCAAACATATCTAGTTGTATGATTACACATTTTAAAAAGCCTGCAAGGCTTTGTTTCTATCTGCTAGTGTTAGTGTTAACCGAAATGTTAACCCTCATTATTTTGTAGTGTTGGGATTAGATGAGTGTGTTTAACATTCTTTTTTTTTAAATAAATTTATTTATTTATTTACTTATTGGCTGTTTTGGGTCTTTGTTGCTGACACGGGCTTTCTCTCGTTGTGGCGAGTGGGTAGCTTTCAGGAGACAGAACAGCTTGGGTCAGATATGACTTTATGGTGGAATGCAAAAAAAAGTGAGAACTTCCGAAAGGAGTGAAATCTAAACAGAGATTGAGAACACGAGATGTTCAGGTTGGAAAAGGAGTTGGGAATTGAGAAGGAAGAGTGTCCAGGAGAAGAGAAAAGCATATAGGAAGGCATAGAGGCTAGAGAGTGCTTACTTTGTTAGTGAAACTGGTTAAAAATAAACCATCACCACCACCACCACCATCGCTAACCAAAATCCTTTGATGCCCAGGTGGAGCATGGCAAGAGGAGATGGCAGAGCAATTTAAGGTTATACTAAAGGGTTTTAGGCAAAGTAGTGATCAACTTCATATTTTACAAGTATCACTGATATTGCAATCTGTGGAACAGATTGGTAGGGAACAAGATTGGACACAGGCTGACTGGTGAAGAGACTTTTGCAAGAATCCAAGTAAGAGATAATGGGGCTTGATTAGGGTGGTATTGATGAGGAAGAGAAGAAAATGATGAGCTATTTCAGAGATAATTAATAGCTCAGAGATAGATGAGGTAGATGGAATAAGGAAGAGGGAATAATTGAGTTGACTCTCCTGTTTCTGGATGGCCAACAGACAGGATGGTGATTCTTCCAAGCAGGATGAGGGATTTGGTTTTCTCCCCATGACTCTGCTGAGGAGGGTGAGATTTATGATTTTTATCCCCATGAATGGATGAAGTGAGATGGGAGAAGGGGAGTTTGGGAGGAAGGGGATATTAACTTTGAGAAAGACCACTTAGCAAGAGAATGTGGAGCCAGAAAGGCAAAGCTGCTTACTGCCATCAGCTGTTCTTATAGTCCGTGGATGTAGCTTCTTGTAAGAAACCCATTTGTTTTATTTGCTGTAATATCATTTTAATTTTATAACAGTATATTAATACTATTTTCCTCTTCCCGTTTTGTAACATAGTGTTCTTCAGTCAAATAGTGTTAGATTTGAAAGGAACCTTGGAAATGATAGTTTCTGTCAACAGGTGAGGAAATTGGAGTTCTGAGAGAAGACCACATGATATCTGTGGAGTGAGAGAAATAGCAGAATCCAAGTCTCCTAAAGTCTACTTCATCACTTTCCACAGTACCAAGCCAGCTCCTCATTGATTATTGAATTCCATTAAAACAAATAAATGAAGTTGAAGACTTTATGGAAGAAAAACATCATTATCACAGAAGGAGGGAAAATTGCATAAATCAATGTATTCTTTACTTAACACTTGTTTTTGCTAGTACAGAATTCTGTTTAAGATAACCAGGGTTACAGAAATTCTGTCTCTTCTCAGCATTGCCTTTTCTAATCCTTCCATTGACCTTCCACGCTGATGAAGTGGCAAGGATTAAAAACTCAGGTGATCTAGACTTAGGCTTGGGTTTATCTCTAAAAAATAGATGAACTAGTTCCACTTCTATAGATCTCTGTTTCTGTATCTCAGAAAATAAGATTCCTTTAAAATCCTTTCTGTTTTCTGTCTGTGTCATTTTATATTTTCCATCACTGGTTGTCTTTACGTTCTTCCTTAAACTGCTTCTCCTTCTCCATGGCAAATAGGAGTCTCTAAAAAAACCTAAGTACAGTAAGTCAGTGATGTGTATGCCTAGGATGGTCCTGCTTATGGAGTAGAATAGGGCCAGATTTTGCTTTCTTCTGTTAGTAGCACATCACCATATTTACTTTCCTTCTTTGAAAAATGGGCCTTGAAATCGGGAAGATAAGGCAGAAGAGGAAGGTCCTAGAATCTGAAGTAGATGAGGGTTTGGTGTAGGGCAGGTATCGTGTTATGGTCTTCCAAATGGACAGAGGACACCATAGGAGATGTAAATGATGATTCAAAGGTTTTGGAGAGAAAATATTAGAACTTTTGTTTTTATTTTTAATCTTTTTTTTTCAAAGTTCTGCTTTTGTGTATAATATATGAAAAGTGAAGATAGTACGTGCATATATTTATAAATGAATATGTATATTCAAATCATTTATATTATATATTATGGGGTTATGCTTAAACATGTTAAGCTAACAGAAGGTATGGTCAAATAAGCTTGGGAACCATTAGTGAAGAGTTTGCAAAAAAGGTGAATCAGGGGCATCATGATAAATACCATGTCCTTAATTTCTCATCTTTGGATATCATCCTCTCTGGAAATAAAGAGAAGAAATCTAAAACAAAGGTAACAACAAATAACATTTTGGTAGTTGAATTTACTTACCTGAGTCTTTACCTCTTATAGAGCTGAGGAAAGGTATTCACCCACAAAAGTATTTAATTTTAAGATTAGTTTTACTCTTGTTCATGATTTTTTTTGAAATTAAGTAACATGTTGAAATTGACTCTACAATTTATTTATTTATTTATTTTAAATAAATTTATTTATTTATTTACTTATTGGCTGAGTTGGGTCTCCCTTGCTCTGTGTGGGCTTTGTCTAGTTGCGGCAAGTAGGAGTTACTTGTGGTGTGCTCAGTATAATTTAACTTATTTAAACTTTTCAACTCAAGGAGTAAGTACTAGATTACATTCATGATTTTTAAAGATTTGGCTAGGAATTTCGAAATCATACTTCTTTGATTTCTTTCCATTTATTTTGTCTTATTTTTTCCTGATTTTTTCTCGCAGAATAAGACCACAGCTTGCCAAAGAAAGGATTGAAGGATGCCATATTTGTACATCTGTCACACCGGGAGAACCTCAGGTCTTCCTAGGCAAAGATAAAGCTTTCACTTTTGATTATGTATTTGACATTGAGTCCCAGCAAGAGCAGATCTACACTCAATGTATAGAAAAACTAATTGAAGGTTGTTTTGAAGGATATAATGCTACAGTTTTTGCTTATGGACAAGTAAGTACCAAATCATTTTCATGGAAGCTGTTAACTTTTCAGAAGTGTCAATTCAGTTGCACTTTCACTTTTGTCACTTGAGATTATGTTTTTAAGATCAGGCATCCATTTTTCTCTGTTCTTTTATTCAGACTGGAGCTGGAAAAACATACACAATGGGAACAGGATTTGATGTTAACATCATTGAGGAAGAACAGGGTATTATTTCTCGTGCTGTTAAACACCTTTTCAAGAGTATTGAAGAAAAAAAACACAATTCCATTAAAAATGGACTTCCTCCTCCAGATTTTAAAGTGAATGCCCAGTTCTTAGAGGTAATAGTCTAATTGTGTCATTAGTTTCCTTTAAATCTTATTCTTAAGACCATAGCCTTATGATTTTATACTCCTGCTTCCATTTTAGTGCTTGGCATACACTGTTCAATAAATGTTGTTTGAGTAAATTAACATTAGGTTATAGGCAGTAGTAACAAGAGATAATAGGTAATAAGTATTTCTTACTTGTTGGCATCTAAGATTGTAAACATTTGACCAGTGTCCGTAGAGTAAAACAATTAATATTGTTTATTTCAAAGTTTTTTCTATCCTAGAATTATTGTTGTATTGCAGGCAGACTCACAGAGTGCTGGAAACTCAGTGACTAAGACCAAAAGGGTGGGAGAGAATGTGAGGAATGATAGGATTGATGCCGTAGCACTAATCTGGCTGTAGAAGCTGGTATTCCTACAAGGCTAGGCAGATGTTTTAATGCAGTGTCCAAAGGTTGGGGCAGGTATGGATTAATTTAGGGCAGTCTAGGCTTGCGGGAGGGACATGCCAGTAAGAGGACATCTAGGATTTGTCAGTTTGCAGTTGGGTGGACAGTGCCATTATAATTCTGTATCCTTGGTCTAAAGAGTGTTCTAGTCTAATCGTAGTCTAGATCACTGAGCTGATCATTTTGATAATCGATGAGACATTTTATTCAGCATGATATAGCACAAAATAGAAAACTTAATTCAGATTAACATCAGTTATCCTACTGCTGGTTATAATGGACATTCCAATGTAGTAAAAACCAAAAATATGTTTATGTGTTTCTACCAAAAGAAACATAACTAATGATGGAAAAAGAAATAGTGTTCTTCTATCTTCTTTTTTGCCCTCCAAATGTTACTAGGCATTGTGACTTTAAGCATATTGATAGAAAGATAGGTGTATGCATTCTCTTCTAAGGTGGCAGCACTATCTTGTCAGTCTCTTAATACAGAAACTATATTGCTGACCTTGCAAAAATACTAAGTATTAATTTTTAGAAACACTAAGGGTTGTAGGGCAAAAGAAAATGTATTTTTAGTTCAAGTAGTAAAAGTTCTTAAAACCTTCCGTAAACTTAATATTTGTCTACATTTGATACATATTTTTTAGAATTTGCTTGTATTTATATTTATCTCTTGCAAAGGATTAGTGGATCACTTTAGCTAGTCCTTGACTCATTAGTCATGATTAAGTCTTTTACTGTTCTTATCCTTGTAAAGAAATCTGGCATTTGTTTGTATTTGTGATCATTTTTGTGTGTTATTTTGAAGAAATGTATGTCATTTGGAAGAACTTTTAAAATGTTTGAAAGATAACATGCAATATGTATTACTACAGCCATGAGGCAATTTCTGCTGAAATTAAGCTTATAATATTTCTTTTTGATAGCTATATAATGAAGAGGTTCTTGACTTATTTGATACCACTCGTGATATTGATGCAAAAAACAAAAAATCAAATATAAAGATTCATGAAGATTCAGCAGGAGGAATTTATACTGTGGGCGTCACAACACGTACAGTGAATACAGAATCCGAGGTAACATTTATGTTATAGTTAAAATAGACCATATTTGGGGAATTCTATGGTGGTCCCGGGGTTGGGGCTCCACGGTTCCGCTGCAGGAGCCAGGGTTCAATCCCTGGTGGGGATCCCACAAGCCACATGGAGCAGCCCCCCAAAAAAAAGTTGCAGAAAAGAAGATACAAAAGAGCCTGAGTCAATACAAAAACACACTAAGTATTGCTTAGTTTGTTCCAAAGTGTTCCACTGTCATAGTTTTGAAATAGAAGCTGCAGATGTCAGCAAATGGCAAACAGTGGAATCTCAGTGTTTTTGCCTATTAAAAAACAAAAAACAAAAAAACACTATTATACTGAGAAGCTCAGCTCAAAAAGTGCCTGTAAGTAAAATAATGAGAAAATCTATCTTATACACCCTTTAATATAGTGGATTTTAACCAGTAGCTCAGACTTCTGATTGTGCGGATCTAGTTTAAGTATTGTTCAAGTATAACCGCTCTTTCTTTCCCTTTTCTAGATGATGCAGTGTTTGAAGCTGGGTGCTTTATCCCGGACCACTGCTAGTACCCAAATGAATGTTCAGAGCTCTCGTTCACATGCCATTTTTACCATTCACTTGTGTCAAACCAGAATGTGTCCCCAAATAGATGCTGTGAGTTATTTGTTCTAATTTCTTAAGCTTTCAGATTTCATTTCTGTAAAATCACATGAAAATATTCAAAGAGAACATTTGTGCCAAACTTAGTTTGTTCAATCATTCCTTTTCCTAATGAGATGTCTGTGATCTTGTTTAAGCTAAAGGTTGCCAATGATGTAAAATTTTGAAATTAAAAATTGAATGTATGTCTGCAATAGCCAGAAAGTATGCTGTGGCCATGTGGTGATGGATGTGGTTACTTGAGACCCTTTGTTTTTGGGAACTGTATGCTACTAGTTTCTCTTCAATATACACAAAGCCTCAGTTGATAACAAGTTTTGACTTTCTTTGACCTAACTTTGTCTAAGCTTCTAATTGCAGCAGACATTTTTGTACTTATATTTATTTGGCTACATGTCTATACTTGGCTATATATATATATATATATATATATATATATATATATATATAATGAGGGCAAGGTAGTATTGAAGGATGTTTAGTGTCACATTAATAAAATATTTTCAATTATTTTCTTCAATTGCAGGAAAGTGCAACTGATAATAAAGTGATTTCTGAATCATCACAGATGAATGAATTTGAAACTCTGACTGCAAAGTTCCATTTTGTTGATCTGGCAGGATCAGAAAGACTGAAGCGTACTGGAGCTACGGGCGAGAGGGCAAAAGAAGGCATTTCCATCAACTGTGGACTTGTAAGACTAAGACTAAGGCTTTGTGCTGAGAATTTATCAGGGCTACTTTATTGTCCTTTCCCTTTTGTAATAGGTAATACCCAAGTGGAAAATCTTTCATGCACTGAGCTGAGAAATGAAAGTTGCTGTAAACTTAGGAGTAATGCATTAAGTTTTGATTTCATGCTGTCAGCTTTTTTCTCCTTTTCACGTTGCAAATTTTCTTCGTGTATAAAAATTTAGTTGGATTAAATTTTATGATGTGTGCATAAAATAATCTATGCATATATATAATAGAAACAATTTGAAAATTCTCACATTTAAAAATATACTGTTTTAATATTAAATATTTTATGTGATGAATTCCAAAGTAGCTTTTTTGCTAACATTATATGACAGACTTTATTTTGGAAATTATAATCAAATGTTTTTTAGTAATGATTGTTTCAAAATAAGAGCTTTTCTAGATGGTGTTAGGAATTAACTTTAATACCATGCCATCTAGTGGTGTTTTTGATTGGAAACACTTTGTATTTGAGTTAAAGCTTCTATTATATGAAAGAAAATGTTGTAGAACCAAATTTTTATGTAATAAATCTTTTCTTCTTATTGATTTCATTATATAATTCGTTCTTTGTTCCTGCTTAAAAGTAATGTCATCCTAAATTCCTCTAATGCTGACAGCATCAGGATAGGTGTTTTCTGTTTTCCTCCCTCCCTTTCTTCCTAGAGCAGGGGCTCCAAGCATATGATCCTTTTTTTTTTTTGGGTCATTGCCCAATATTTGCTTTTATACGATTGCAACCCTTCTGTGGGTGAATTATCAACTGAGACTGATTAGAGAGAGCCAGGCTTCCCAACTACCCATCTTGGTGCTCCCACCATATGGTTGAATATTGGGTGAAAAGGAATGAGTGACTAGGATCCTGGACTTTGTGTATTGTTTTGAATTTCTTGGGAGATAAAATCATGCTGGTATTTACATTTGTGCTGTCCTGAAAAGACAAAAGCCATTGCTCTGTTTTCCTGTTCAGACTGTTGAAGCATGTTCAGACATGTGGTAGAGGTTCATTCAGTGTGACCAGTGGTTAAAATTGCAGACTCTGGAAAAGGGGTACTAAGACACCGTGTGATGTTGATGCATTCCCTGCAGGATCTATTGGCTCTAACAGAGACATGGTTTGCATTACTGAAGGCGAGTGTGACCAGCATTTAGAAAAATGCTTATGCTGTAGGTGCTAGTTAAGTGACAGTAAGAAAAGCAGTAGGGGATGGCACGAGGAGTGACTAAAGAGTTCCATAATTTGACTTAGTTTTTTTAAATAATAGATGCTTAGCACATAGATTCACTGAATTTCTAAGTGAGGCTGTACTTGCATTAGGAATACCTTGTTCAGAAACATCATACTGATATTTTTATTGCGGTTAAAGGAAATTTTGTTTTCCTGTAAGGAAGCTATAGCACAACAAGAAAGTTTCATGAAACTGTTGAACTAGCAAACAATTTATTTTTTCATTGAGTTGAGGAGAAGAATTTGTAACATGAATTGGCAGTTTTTGGGGGATACAACGTGATGCTCTGGTAATTCTCGGAATGGTCAGAAGTCATCAATCTTATAACATTTCTATTTCTACAGAAAATCTCTGCATGGAAGTTTAAGTATTTGTGAATTATGGGTATATTTATATATAGCATTAAATTTCGAGTGGTGTCAGTTTTCAGATAGTTATATGGAAAGCTTCAAGTTTGCTTTATATTTCAAAATACAAATGTAAAATAAAACCAAACACAAATGTTCTCAAGGTTGCCGTGTCTTCATATTATTTTCTGTAAGTGTTCATTATTTAAAAGTGTTATAATTCATAAATGTTTTATCATTTTCCTCTCTCTCTTTCTGTCTTTTAGTTGGCACTTGGCAATGTAATAAGTGCATTGGGAGACAAGAGCAAGAGGGCCACTCATGTTCCCTATAGAGATTCTAAGCTGACAAGACTACTACAGGATTCTCTTGGGGGTAATAGGTATGCATAAGTGTGTATCTTCCATATTCCTGAATTTCAATTATTCATTATTTTTTTAAAACTGAGCATCTTTCTTTTTTTAAAAAAATTTATTTTCTTTATGTTTTTGGCAGCGTCGGGTCTTAGTTGCAGCACGCGGGAGCTTTGTTGTGGCATGCGGGTTTTTTCTCTCTAGTTGCAGCGTGTGGGCTCCAGAGCGTGTGAGGTTTGTAGTTTGCAGCGTGCAGGCTCTCTCATTGAGGTGCATGAGCTCAGTAGTTGTGGCACTTGGGCTTAATTGCCCCGCGGTATGTGGGATCTTAGTTCCCTGACCAGGGATCAAACCTGTGTGCCCTGCGTGGAAGGCAGATTCTTTACCACTGGACCACCAGGGACGTCCCTCATTATTTTAAAATAAGTTTGTAAAGTGATTTATAAGAACTATTTTTATTGTAAAGCAAATTAATGGGATGAGGAATTAATAATTATTAAATGCCTCAAATATGTGTGTGCTTTTGCATGTCATTATTTCACATATTTCTTACAACATCTCTTGAGGTAGGTGTTATTATTCCTATTTTATAGATAAGGAAATTGAAATCCAGAGAGGTTAAATAATTTATTCAGCCACTTAGCTTATAAATGCAATCCTTGGCATGTGCTCTTTCTCCATATTATAGTTTCAATTTTAAGTGCTTGGCACATAGTAGATGCCTAATAAATTTTGTTGAAAAATAAATGCTGTCTTCTATGTAATTAAAAAGTAATTTAAATGTTATTGATTTTTTTTTTACAGTCTCCTAAAAATTAAACTTTTTTTTACATTTTAGAAAACTTTTAAAAATGTTAACTGAATGAAATATAGGGTGTTTGCTGGTTATCAACTTTGCCAGAATTACTGACATTCCTCCTTTTCCGTACTTTGCATCATCCTGATATGTTTTATCGGCTAAATGTATTTTTTTGCAATGCATTCCTCTTTATAAGCATCAGCATGTTGGCTTTAAAAGTGGAAACATTTTTGGCATTTAAATTCAATCATAGCACAGTTCGAGCAAGTTACACACAACTACAGTGAATCTGTTTTACAGGGTTTTCAGTGGTCTAACATGTTTACTGATGCTGTAAAATGATCTGGTAGTTAAACTTGCAAACTTTCTTTTTGAGCAACTATTATTCAAAGAATTGTGATAATGTTAAATTTATTTAGGTCTGAAGTTGGATGGATTTAGAAATGAAGTTTTGTTTTATAGAATTCAGCAGTATCATTTTTATATCTTTCTTTTTATGTAATATTGTCATTGTCTTATCTCTTTTCTAGCCTCTCTGCTGTATTGCTTTCAGTGTACATATTTCTTACTTCTGTTCTATATTTTCATTCTGACCTTTAATATCAATCTGGGTCTTATTATAACAGGACAAAAAATTTTGTTTTTTAAGCCAAATATAAATTTTTAAATTTTGCTAAATTGTTGCCTTTTTCTGTATTTATTTCCTTAACTGTATAGTACAGCTTTGTTTTATAACAAAGCAGAGATAGTAAACATCTTCCCCTTACAAGTGTCAATACTTTTGAATATATCAGTACTTCTGAGAGTTTGCTTGCCCTGTAACAATCTAAGATACTTGCATTCTAGGTTTTGAATTCTTCTTGAGTTTTATCTAAGCTACAGCTAAAGAGTTTCAGATGTTCTTCACCCTTTTCCTAACTGGGTGGTAACTCCTCTCTTCTAATCCCGTTCTCAGTGACCCTCAATTCCTGCTTAAAATTGTGATATTGAACTCCTAGTTCGAAAGCATTATACTTTGTATAAGCGTTGGAGAACAAAATCCCTTCATTTTGTGATGTTTGTACAAATTACTCTTAAAAGAAAAATTAGATCAAACATATTTGTGGAAATAAGTTGCATGTATTTATGTGTATAATTTGGTGACTTTTTAAAGAACCAAGCTGGCTTTTATACATTTATAATGTTTAATATCACATTTTTAAAAGTTTATAGCAAAAATTCTGAAAAATACATAAAAATATAAAATGATAAAAATCAATTGTATTTCTATTACCTGTAAGTAACTATTGTTAACATTGTAATATATTTTCTCCCTAATGTATAATATAATATGATATAACAATATATAAGATAAATAACTTTATTATTTATTTATTTATTTATTTATTTAGGCCTTACTGCACGGCTTGTGGGATTTCAGTTCCCCGACCAGGGATTGAACTCAGGCCACAGCAGTGAAAGGGCCAAATCTTAACGATTAGACCACGAGGGAACTCCCTAGTATACTTAAATTACATGGTTTCCTTTAAGACAGAGTTATGGTTTTATATAAAAATAAAGTTCATTAAACAATTTTTTTCGTAAACACAACTTTTAAAAAAAATAAATAAATTTATTTATTTATTTATTGGCTGCATTGGGTCTTTGTTGCTGCGTGCGGGGACTACTCTTCATTGCAGTGTATAGGCTTCTCACTGCGGTGGATTCTCTTGTTATGGAGCACTGGCTCTGTGCACGGTCTTTAGTGGTTGCAGCACACAGGCTCAGTAGTTGTGGCTTTCGGGCTCTAGAGGGCAGGCTCAGTGGTTGTGGTGCACGGGTTTGGTTGCTCTGTGGCATGTGGGATCAAACCCATGTCCCCTGCATTGGCAGGCAGATTCTTAACCACTGCACCACCAGGGATGTCCCAGCAATGATTTTTGAATTTCAATCTGTCATATTATAGATAGATTAAATTTTAGAATTATTCTGTTTATATTGCTTCAAAAAAGTTTTGTAAAGAAGTGAGAATTAAATATATGCACTTATACTTTCTCAAGCTATTGTGAGTCAAACAAGGATAATATAAATTCATTTTCCCTAAATTTTAGCCAAGTTAAAAAAAAAATCTTTTTCCTTAAGATAGTCTTAAAGCATTGGGGCTTTTAAATTTGCTTTTATTTTTAAGTTAGTAACATCAATCTTTTGGTATCTTGAAGAGTAGATATTATTCAAAAGGTGGGAATTTTAAAATGATTATTTCAATGTTTTATTTGCTTATATCTGTAAACCTAATTATTTTTTGTAACTTTCAGCCAAACAATCATGATAGCGTGCGTCAGCCCTTCAGACAGAGATTTTATGGAAACTTTAAATACCCTGAAATATGCCAATCGAGCTAGAAATATCAAGAACAAGGTGATGGTCAATCAGGACAGAGCTAGTCAGCAGATCAGTGCACTCCGTGGTGAGATCACACGACTTCAGATGGAGCTTATGGAGTACAAAACAGTAAGCTAATGGTTTTGACTTTGCATTTGTGATGTATTTTGTGTCCAAAATGATACCTTTTTGTGATGGCTTGCACATATCTGTTTCCCTGGAGTCTCTTGTCTGTCGTAATGGTTGCATCTTTCCTTTTGGAGGTAGAATTCTCTAGTTTTCCTTGTGGGTAGCCTTTAATAATGTTCAGTCTAACAACCTGAGCAGCCTCTTGTTTCAAAAGACTTCCTTCCCAATCAGATTCTTTAGTGACAAATACTCGGAGAGATGTAGTAGAGGGAAAAGGATCTCTTTTGCCTTGAGGCTATTAAGACAAAAGGGCTCTTGGTTGTAGAATTGCATAGACCTGCAGTATGCTTTAACAGAACTCTTGTGTATTTAAAACTTCTCAACCAACAGGGAAATATTTTTCTTTTCTAGGGTAAAAGGATAATCGATGAGGAGGGTGTGGAAAGCATCAATGACATGTTTCATGAGAATGCTATGCTACAGACTGAAAATAACAACCTGCGTGTAAGAATTAAAGCCATGCAAGAGACGGTTGATACACTGAGGACCAGAATCACACAGCTTGTTAGTGATCAGGCCAACCAAGTTCTTGCCAGAGCAGGTATGTGTATAGGGTGCGATGAGTGAGGGATTACTTTTGGAGAGCAGGAAATATTCTTCATGTTTGTTAATTTTGTGGAATATTTGAAGTGAAAAGTCAATCTCTGTATATAATCTGTGACTTTAAGTTAATACTTAATTTGTAAATAATACATTCTTACAGAAACGAAATGTGCCCTTTGCTTTATCACATTATCTTCGTTTCTGCTCATGTAAGTAAGGGCAGGAAATTTGCTGTTTAAATTCTGTTTCAAAGCATTATTGTTTATTTCTCTAACTTTGCTTTTTCTCTCATTCTGTTCTGTTGAATTTTAAAGGAAATTCTTTTTTTAATTACTTTTTATTGGAGTATAGTTGATTTATAATGTTATGTTAGTTTCTGCTGTAACGGTAAAGTGAATCAGTTATACATGTACATATATCTACTCTTTTTTAGATTCTTTTCCCATATAGGTCATTAGAGTACTGAGTAGAGTTCCCTGTGCTCTACAGTAGGTCCTTATTAGTTACCTTTTATATATAGTGGTGTGTATATGTCAGTCCCAGTCTCCCAATTCATCCCTCCCCCTTCCTTATTTTGTCTTGCAGGTGAAGGGAATGAGGAGATTAGTAATATGATTCACAATTACATTAAAGAAATTGAAGATCTCAGGTACAGTTCATGCTCTGTATTATGTAAAGCACATATTTTGGGTTTCGCAGTGAAGTACTATTGCTATTTGTTGGGCTTATTTTGTCGTAACTGTTCACAGTGCTATTTCAGCCCTTTGATCAGGTCAACTTTAGGGGAATAGGTACTTGCCCATAATGGAACATATGGGAACATAATGTCACAAACTTTCCTCTTCCCACATTATATTCCTGTGTTATCCTCCTACTCTTGTTGTTATACCCTTAAGTGGAAGCTTACCTAACCTCATATAAGGACAGGCCTAATTGGTGTCGTTGAAGTTACCTCCCTGTGCCTCTTCACCCACCATTTGGGAATGGTCAACATCAATAAATCATCTCTAATTTTTAAGATCTCCCATTACTCCTGTTCCCTTATACTTCTCCAGCTGTTCTTTATGTGTGAGTCATTGCATCCCTACCAATATACCTGCCTCTCTGGTACATACAAAGGCTCATTCATCACTCACATTTCACCCGCATACTGCGTATATTCACTCTATGCCAGGCATCATGCCATGGACTCAACAAACGTGACATAAACAAGTTCACAGTCTAAGGTGGGTCAGCTTACGTAAATATCACATGTAGTAAATGGAATGACAGAAATTGGTACACAACACCCAAGCCTGATGCAGGAATGTGGAGGGGACCACTGAGCACAGACTGGGAGAATAGGGGTCAAAAAGAAGATCAAGGACACTAATCATTTCTATAATATTTTCAGGTTCCATGGTTTGCCCTGATGGCTGAGCTGCTTTCTCTTGAAGTAAAACTACAGTCAGCTCCATCGGGAGCATCTAAATAGCTCAGATCTCACTTCTGCTATCCATTTGCAGAAAATAACCAAGTGAGAGCTTATCTTTCACAGCTACCCTAACAATTCTCTGTCTTATATTTGTCTTCTCTTTCCATCTCTCTTCCTCTGGCTATTCTAGAGATTCTTAAACAGAGATGAGTAGTGTTTCTGCCTCCATAAGGCACACTGGATCCCTTATATGCTTCAAAAAATGAAAACCAATGAGAAAACATCTGATGTAGCAATAGATAAAGTTGCTCAAATGACTGTTACTTTTATTCTGTTTATATATTGCCAAACTTTACCTTTTTGATGGAGGCCTCTGGGGCCTTAAGTTGTAGTTTCGGTCAGAGGCAACTTGGACTTGTAGTTGGCATCTCGTGTTGGCAGTGCTCTTTCCTGTCTTGCCAAAAACTTATTCTCTGACCAGTCTCCAGCCTTTCCTGACTCTGTAGACCCTATCTTTGCCATTCCTTCAGACAAAACTAATATCTCTGTTTTTTAGTTCCTAAAGATTCTTTTCCTGCTCTTAGTCTGCTTCTTTTTATCTTTTTTTAATTTTCTTGGCACTGCTCAGTTGTTAAGGCTGATTCCATTCTCTGGTTCTTGGGCTCCTTTTCCTCTCTTTCATTCTGTTACTCTAAGACCATATCTAAGCTTGATCTCACTATTTGATGAATGGCTTGGCTAGTGTCATTATCTCCTAGAAAACTGACTGAATCATTTCCATTCCTTCTGGTAGCTAAAAGGAGCATCTGCTATCTTTCCTCTTCAAGTTCTTGAATTAAGATTATTCTTTAAGCCATCTAGAGAACAATGATAACTCTTAGCCCTTGAGTTCGGTCAGTGATCAAATAGTTCATGATATAGGTTAATAGTTTATTCCACTTCCCCAACTTTCCTTTGAAGGCTCTTTAATTCAGTGTGTCCCTAGAATCTCCGGACTGTAATTTATAATATAAAAATAATTTACATATGGGATAAACATAAATGAGCTTTGAATTTAAATTAAATTACCTGGATTGAAATTATTAAGTTTCTGTTTATTAAGTATATGACCTCGGGCAAATTACTGAACATCTTTGATCTTTAGTGTTCATCTGTAAGAATGAGGTAACACCTGCTAATCTAAAAGAGTTATTATTATGGGGCTCAGATAAAAGAACAGGATGTAAAAATTCTTAAATTGAAAAATACTGTGAAGGTCTAACATGTTATTATTTAGGTCCAAGTTCTCATATTCTGGTTTTATCTACCAAATTCTACTCCAATCCATATTTTAACCAATACTTTCTCTTATGAAGGCATTTTTTCACAGCTACTTAAACTTAATGCAAATTATGTAAATGTATTGCCACATGGGAATTATAAAATAGTACTAGTTACCTTTTAATAAATTTACACATCACACTGTTTGTTGTGAAATGATAATAGTCACTAATTAATCTTAGTTTTCTGGGGTTTAAAATTTTTTAGAAATTTCTGAAACTATTGGAAAGTTTTAAAAAGTTAAAATCATCCATATTCTCACCATTCCAAAAACTGATGCTAACATTTTGGTATATCTCTTCAATATTTTTTCAATGCATACTTTAGCAAAATTTGTATCAGGGTATATGTATTGCTTTGCTATCAATTCTTTGAAATTGGACAAGATATTAGGAGCATTTTTTAATGTTATTAAATATTTTTCTAACATGATTTTTGCATGGTTCCATGAGTACTGTTTCATGAGTTATAACTGATTTACTTAACTAATCCCCTGCCATTAGATAGTTATGTTGTTTCTAACTTTTTGATAAGAATAGTTATTATTTGTTAAAACCTTATTATTAGTCAGGTGAGTTTTAAATTCATTGTATCATCATCCTCATAACCATCCTAGGGAAGTATGTATTTTCATCTCCATTTTATGGAGGAAAGGGTGGAAGCTTTTAGAGATTCAGTGAGTGAAAAAGCTGAGAGGCAAGCCTCAGTTTATTCCTTCCCAAGGAAGTCTGTGTACTTCCCCTCACGCCTCAGAGTTTAGTCTCCTATTAAAAATGAAGTGCAGACAGTGACAAGTGTGTGGGTGGATGAGTAGGAGGAGAAGGAGAGGCAAAGAAGAGGTATTATCTCTACAGCCCATACAAAAGGCAAGATTGCTAATGTAGTGTGGGGTTAGTGGAGTTGGAGGTGAGCCCTAAAGGTTTCAGCCTTTATTAGCACCAGGATGGAAGAAACATGAAAAATATGCCCCTACCAAATGCAAACTTTTAAAATCAGGTTATAAAAAAACACAAATTGTCTGATTATTATATAAACGAGCCAATTAAAAACAGGTCATTTATTGATACCTAATTTATATTTTCATTCATTCTTAACATTCATTATTATG
Organism: Hippopotamus amphibius kiboko; assembly: GCF_030028045.1. Classification (NCBI taxonomy): domain Eukaryota; kingdom Metazoa; phylum Chordata; class Mammalia; order Artiodactyla; family Hippopotamidae; genus Hippopotamus; species Hippopotamus amphibius. The sequence goes on from NC_080197.1 coordinate 96,921,835, forward strand.
TACCCAGGCTTTGTGCTAGATTTTGAAAATACAGAAAAGTGTAAGTTTTAACTTTGAGCTTTTATCATTAAGCTGAGTTTTTATACTTAGGTTGCCCTCATTAAAAAATGACATTCAGAATTTTCTTTAATTTTGAAATCATTTAATTTAAAAGTTTGCACACAGCTATTTAACCATTTTAAAACATTATAACTATTGCAACACCAGATACAAAGTAAAACAATTTCATTAAAGACACTTGTTTGTAACATATATATACTGATTTGTGTACATTCTGTCTCTAGCTGATTTTAACAGTGTCATAAATAATTTTCGTAGACAGTGGAAAAACAGAACTGACTTGCCTTCTAGAGCTCAGTAGTTGCAAATTATCTAGCACCTTCCTCTGAAACATTTGAACATATAGCAAAAGTGCTTAGTAATATAGTTTTGAAACAGAGATAGTAGGTAGTATTTTCTCCTTATAGCCCTGTCTCAATCACCCTTGTGCCAAACTGACCTAGGAAATTTATTATATTGAAGTAGATAATTGTGTTCTTGATGGTTTAAATCAAATGGACTCAAGGAACTGGCCTAGAGGACTGTCTGAATCCCTTGTAGTCTCAAGAATCCAGGCTCTTTTAGGATCTCATCATTCAGTGTTTTTGTATATTACTCACAGCACACACATTATTCTCCTGTCATTATGAAGACTGCTTGAGCAAACAAAAGAATGTTTTCAATTATCAAACTCAGGTTTCCTTGGAGATTTCATCTTTTCCCATGCCATATTTAGGAGCCAGAGAGCTTTCAGCCAGTTAGGAGCAAGTTTGACTAACTGTTCCTTACAAAGATTTGGAAATGTTATTATAGCATGATGAATGAGGAACAGAAAGGAAGGGGAACCATGCTGCTTCTACATTTTAAGTTTAAATGATGGGTTTACAAAGCAAGGATAACTAGTGCCTATTGGCCAGAATGCAAGTAATCTAATTATCATTGGTGCTTACTTCAAAGAGTGTTACTTCAAATTTACAATCTTTTAATCAGGAAATTTAAAAAATATCTTAAACACTAATGTTTGTGAACACTTTTATTGAAAAACCTATACCTTGTAGCAATGTTGAAATACATTTCAGGAAACTTTTTAGCTTGCAAAACAACTCATTTAATATGTCCTCTTTATTCCTCAAGTTGTCAAGTTTGCAGAGACAAAAGGTAGAATGGAGGCTGTTGCTAGGGCCTGGGAGGAGAGGGGAATGAGGAGTTAGTGTTTAATGGGTACAGAGTTTCAGTTGGAGAAAGCGAAAAGTTCTGAAGGTAGGCAGTGGTTGCCCAACAGTGTGGATGTACTTTGTGCTGTAGAACTGTACACTTAGAGATGGTTAGGAGGTAAATTTTATGTTATGTATTATTTACCACAATAATAAAATATTTCTAACTTAAATATTTTCTTATTCACTAGGGCAAAATTATTAGAAAGTGAAGCAGTGAATGAGAACCTTCGAAAAAACCTAACAAGAGCCACAGCAAGATCACCGTATTTCAGTGGATCATCAGCTTTCTCTCCTACTATAGTATCCTCAGACAAAGAGACCATTGAGATTATAGATCTAGCTAAGAAGGATTTAGAGAAGCTGAAAAGGAAAGAAAAGAAGAAGAAAAAAAGGTAGTGTTATAAAATCACTGCTCTACTGCTAATTATTTTTCAGGGTATTTTAATTTGCAATTGCAATGAGTATAAATAGTCTTATAAGTATATTAATAAATGAAATGTCATTTAACAGAGGTGACAGTTATAATTATATACTTTTAAAGACTTATCTCTACTTGTGTGTAAAAACATAATTTAATTATAATAATATGGTAATGAATTTTATTTAGACTATACCAAGGTAAAATTACTATTAGAAATTACTTTATTATTTCTTCAAATAGCTGCTTTTGCATTCCATTCATCTTTTCTGCAAAGCTTATTCTACCATTACTCAATATTTTCATCTTTTTCCATTTTCTAATACAATTAAATAGTCTCATTGATATATTCTGCTTCCTGTCTATATTAGTTTAACTAAAGGCTAAACTAATTCATCAGGCTGTCATTTAATATCATTTGGTCTCTTAAGTATTTTCTGCAGGGCTCTAATTTGATTATGTGAAAGTTATTTATGTTATTGCAGGCTTTCTGACTCTTCCAGCAAGGAGTTACTCAGCTTTTCACCACTGTTCTAGGCCTCCTTTTCCTTGCATCCTGGTAATATCTCCCTCTGAAATCAACTGGATGCAAAGAAAAGGAGGAAAATTAAAATGTGACCACTTGTAATATGTGAGTGGTTAAAACCTCATAAATTGTTTACATGTTTACATATTGATTCTATAGTGCAGTCAAATTACTTACGGAGAATGTATTTTAAACATGCCAGTCAAATTAATTTTAAGCATTTTTGGCTAGATATTCCAAAGGGGGAAAAGATATCTTATTTGTCAAATAGCTTGTTTTGGAGGTGCACTCTGTAGAATTATTATTGACATTTAGTCTACCTGCTGCTTTGCTCAGTTTATTTAGAAATTTATTTTGACAACCAGGCATTTCTTCCTTGAATAGTCAGTTGACCAAAGTTATTAGAGTTTTAAACTCTCCAAATTAATTCTGCTGTGTGTCCTTGAGTTAAAAAGGAATGATTAGAATAATTAAAGCAAGGAGTTGCACATCTATGGGTAGGAGGCATTGCAATTGAAATTGCATTCTTAAGATACTAATGTCTTAAAAGACGTTGCTCTTGGATGGCTGATTAGGCAGAATTAAGAAATATATAATGATTAGTTCTTATGCAGGGCAAATAAAACTGTAACAGTGTTCACAGAATTATCAAAACTGGTGTGACCCAACATACTGTGGAAATGAAAATGAGACTTTTGCACATGACTTATCATTTATTTGTAAAATTCAGTTGTGTGATGAGTCAAAATGTGAAATGGTGTGACTTGTTTTTAAAGATGTAGGTGGTTTGTGTTCATGAATAATAAGTAAGGATAAGCAAGGGTATGTTTCTCAAGGTCATGAACTGATTCTGCTCTTTCCTTTTGAGGTAAATTTAGGGATGTTATCATAATCACCATAGGATCCCAATAGAAACCTGGGCTCTTTTGTCATTTTTATAGTGATCATATTTACTCTAAATTAATACGTCTGATGCAAGTTATTTCTGTGACAATGCAGGGTTGTAAACTTTTTGACTGATAAATGATACTATTTTACTCAACTTGATAAAACATTTCATTTATCACCAATAACTTCTTGCTGTATGTAATATAAATTCCTTTTTAAAAAATATTGGTAAGCTCTCATTTTAGCCACAGGGTTTGCTACAGTTGAAACAAAAAATAGCAAAGAGTTCCGGAAGTATTCAGAATGACAGCAGCTTAACCGAAGTTAGTGATTAGTCTTCTACAGGAACTCTTTGGAGGCAGTGCTCCTGTTTGGATGTATTGATTCTGGCTGAATTGTATTACATGCCTCATATTTATTTTATTTATCAAAGAGAACATTGCAAAATTTGGTTCTACCTCAACCTTGCATATACAGTAAGTAAGTTCACTTTAAAATTGTTTGGAACTTGGAACTAGTTTTTCTCTAGAAAGTGTTACAAATACATAATGTCCAGGTTTCCCAACTCACTCATGTGAAATGATATTTATTCATTTTATGATATGGTAAGAGCAATTCAAAAGGGAATAGGAAAAGGAAAATAGGGGAAGGAAACTTTGTTTCCCTTCCATGAATGCAGACCAATCTTTGGGGGGAAATATGAATTTCTGCCTTAGCCAGTCTCTCTTGTTCCTCCCTACTGACCTCCTGTGTCCGCATGTTGCCTTGATGCATTCCTCCGTTATGAGGTCAGTTCTCATGTAGTTCTTCCCTAGCCCAAAGTACTCCCCGTTTCAAAACCTTCTACTTTCTTCTCTCATCTCCTTAAATTCAAAGTTGGAAACAAAGCCATCTGACTAAAGGAACTCCTACCAGGGGAAATGACATAGCTAATAAGTTTCCTCTAGGGATATTTGTAATTTCGAAGGAGGAAGTGTTATCCAACTCTTGAAAATGTGGGCAGCAACCTCATGAAGGAAAAAAAGGTTAAGTAGTGTAGAGAAGGTTTTTGTTACCCCCTTTCGGCTGAGGTTTCCAAAGCCCCTGTGGAGTTTGGCCTTTGGTTTCGGCTTTGCTCAGCTGTCCCAGTTCTCATAGTTGCTTCCATTTCTCCCACTAACTCCACAAATTCTTTCGAGGCTCCATGTCTTTTAATTTGCTTTGTTTTGTGTTGTTAGCCTTTGGTCGTAGTGACTACAGGGCCTCTGACACTGTAAGTGTTGGTTGGAGGAGTGGCAACTATCATTTTTATGTCAGAAGCTACATTTGTATTCAAGGAGGTTGTGTAAGTCCTGTTTTACATGAGAGTTCCACCCTCTTCTGCATGGAAATCTTTATTTAAATTACAACCAGTTGCTAGTATGTGTGATTTAAAGGTTGGCTCTTCTCCCATTCTGTGCTTATTTTCTGTTGAGCTGTAAAATAACCCCAAAGTGTAGATAGTAAAAAAAATAAGGAAAAATAATTGAATAGACTACATTGCCTATTCTTTTTTTAGTTACACAAATGTTACAATGGTTAGCAAGATTTGTCACCTCTCCCCCCACTGAACTATGGAAGAGGTGTTATAATGGAACTAAATGAAATAAAGACCGAACTCCTTTAAATTATGGAGAAGAATCAGTTTATTAGTTTATATCTCTACTCCTCTACTGTCTTTTAGAACTGTTGATTGCAGTGTTTTTTAAAGAGGCAAATGGGAAGGCATCTAAAAGTTTATCCACTTAGCTCACATCATCCATATGTTTTAATATAACTCTCTCATGTAAGGTAAACAAAATTTCTTCATGTTGAAAATAGAAAATTTGGGCTTTTTGCCAGGGAACCATATCCTTTGAGCTGTTATAGCTCATTTTCATCAGTATAAGCCTAGGTTAGACCTTTTTTTTTGCTTTGTTTTGTGTGTATATGGATAAAGAAAATTTACCATTCACACATCAATCCCTATGTTTTTGAATATCTAGCTTTAAATGACTACTTGCGTTATAAAAAAAATTCATTCATTCATCAGACTGCATTGTATTTGTATTTAGTGGTGTTAGGTTGAAACTCTAGAAATACAAGAGATTTCTTAGGCGATGGCTTTTCTTTCCATTTTGTAGCCATTATAGTGACATTTTGATCCCCTGTGAATATCACTCTGCAGAATTGTTTTCTCAGAAAGATTGCTAGTCTCTTCTTGCAATAGCAGTATATAAGTTGATTGTGAAAAGCAATCACAGGCCAGCAAATAAAAATCATGTTATAAGATTAAACAAGGAGAGCTGCCTTGATGAAATAATTCATAACTAAGACTCAGTCTCTTCATTTTAAAGTTTTGATGATTCTGAAAAAATATTTTTGGAATTCCAGGCAGAAGTGTACTATATCAAGATTGCTATATACTTAGAGCCTAGCACATCTATCTTTTTGTATACTTGAGAGGTACTGGTATTCAGTACATTCCATTGAGTAAAGATACCCAATTCTGTATATTGAGTATTCGTTAAATGTTAAAACTTTTAAATACATATTTATAGTTTTCCTTATACTTTTCTAGTTGAAAAATAATCTTACTAATGGAAAGTACTACATTTTCCATTTTATTGCCACCTTTGCCTTAGATATGTCCTTTTAGTAGCCTAGTAATTGTACAGTGATTATAATTTTCAGTTAATAAAATTACATTTTTCCACTGATATCATAACAATCATATTCATTTGACCATAATACCACTTCATATATAATTTTAAAATAAAATTTTTTTAGATTTAGTGATGTTCACATGTAGTATATGAAAATAGAAAACAAGTTTAAAAATTAGTATCCTAGTATGTAGTATTAATGGTATTTTCATATTATGGTATAAAGGCATTACTTTTTGAAGCTCTTTTAATGATACCGTAAAAAGGTCTTTCGTAAAGGTTTAAAGGGAAGAGGATATAATTGGAAGTGGGCTTTTTTTGTTTTTGGTTTTTTTTGGAAGCTGAGAAAATTGATCCATTTCAGGTTAAGAGAAGCAATGGTATCCAAATACTTTTACTGTTTATCAACTGTGTAAATTGAGACCGTACATTTTACTGCTGAATAATTTCAACTGATAGTCTATATACTCTTCTTAGATATAATGCTGCTTGTTTTTCTACTTACTTTTTATTCATACAAAATGTATTGCCTTTTTACTGTGTATTGTCCTTTGATGATATCTTTTAAAATTTATTTTAAAGTCTTCAAGCTCATGTATCATTTTTACCTTCTTATCACTTTCGCTTTTTACTGTCTGGTTTGTCCTTCATTGGCTTGGCCTTCCAATACTGTGCCTCGTGGTTTTGAAGGCTACAGAAACTTGAGGAAAGCAATCGAGAAGAAAGAAGGTTGGAATATTTCCCAGGTTTTTTATTAAAATGTCATTTAAATACTTAGTTGCCATTCACAGGGATGTATGTTGTAGAATTATAGATTGTTTCAGACTAGATTAGCTTGGTGCTCCTAAAAATGATGATTATATAAAATTAACAAAAACACTGAAAATAGAAAAAAATACTTTTTGAGAATAAACCCCACACCAATTATATGAATTAAAATTCAGGCAATTTCATGTGAATTTAGAATAGACCATCATAATTTTGATGGCTAAAAATGACCCAAGAACCTCCCATTTGACTTTCAGAATATACCTTTTAGAAGCTTGTGAACAGACAGGGGGTTGTTAATTTGGTGGGAATTGAGATTTTGTTGCAGCACATGCTCTTTCTCCTCTCTTCCTTATTTTGTGTAATCTTTGTTGGGAAAACAACATTAAAATGGCAACAAAGTAAAGGGAAACTGTGGCCTTACTACAGATAAGATTTACAAGGCATATTTAAGGTTGAATTAGAAAAACAAGATTTGTTTTTAAAATATATCTGAAGTGAGCATCAAAAACAGGATCTTCTCTTTTTTTCATTTGAAATTTGAACAAAATTTAGAAGCACACTGCTGAATTCTCAATATAATAAAAATTTGCATTTTACTCATTCAACTTTATGATTATTTAACCAAATATCAAGTAGTATTTTACTTCTTATTAGAACATCTTTTTATAGATTTTTCTAAACGTCTCGTGATTACATAATCAAAATGATTAAGAAAATAAACTGGTTTCAAAATAACATTAACTATTTTAGAAGCACCACTTTATAATTTTATTTCTTATTTAAAATAAGCCTTTTGAGAACTTTTACTATGCAACAATTAAACTAATCTCTTACTTTAAGTAGCAGAAACCTTGAAGTTATATTTTCTTTGTTATTTAATAATTTACATTCCACAGTTATATTCTACATATTATATAGCATTCTAAAGTTTCTATAATTTATTCTGTAACTTATTTAGCATATACTACAATTAGAATATAATTCTGTCTGTAGGTCATCTTAGGGCTCACCTAATTAGTTTATATTGAGAATATTATGTTTATCATTAGAATTAATTAAATTAGGGCATTAAAATGTGAAAAATTTTCTATTTTGAAAGGTCAGAATAAGATGCATAATCATAGTAGTGTGATGGAAACATTTTCCCACCTTAAAATAGTTGTCTTTTAAAGGTACTTAATGAATAGCATTTGCTTCCAATTTTTATGTGATCCCTGATGAATGAGAAAAGCAGAATTGTTTGGTGTTCTGGAACAGGGCTTCTTACATATGAATGTGAGTGTAGATAACCTGGGCAGTTTGATAAAATGAAGCTTCTGACTCAGTAGGACTGAGGTGGAGCCTGAGATTCTATGTATCTGACAAGCTCTTGGGTGATGCTGATGCTTCTCTGTCTGTGAACTGAACTCTAGGATACTGGCCTTGGAGTCATGACACCTGGTTTTAGGTCCCCTTGAGTTGATAAGCTTCCCCAGGCCACAGTTTCTTTTTTGGTTGTCAACAAAAATGTTGACATCGATTGTCAAATGTCAAAGGGTTAAAATCACTTGATCACTAGTGTTCCTTCCAGCTCCAAGAGTCTGATTCTATGTAAAGTGCAAACTTACATATTTTTCATTGCTACTTAGATCATTATTTTAGATATAAAATTTCCCCAGTTTATTGAGGAAAACTTGAATATTTGCTGTACGATAATCATGAAGTATCAAATTGTGCTTAAAAGCTTATTAAATCTTAAGTGATTTATTAAGGTAAATTAATAATGTAAAGTTACAACTGCTGATTTTTATGTATCAGAATTGGCACAAAAAGCTTATAATATGTGAGTTAACTTCATATATAAATGAAAATAACATTTGTTAAGCTGGATTCTGGTGACCTGGAAGGAGTAGGAGGGTGTATTAGGGCAAGTATTTGGAACAAGGTGGTTGTATGACTATAAACATGAATAAAAGGGAATTTGTGTTGGACCTTGATGTAATGAAGGAACTGGCAATAAGAAAAATTGTATGCTGTAACAGTTGCAGGTGAGAAAGGGAGACTGCATAGGGCAGGGAATTTAAGAAATGCTGATGGGAGATATCTTTCTTAACACTTGCTTCTTTCCTAGCTCTAAGCCTTAGGCCTATCTCAAGTACAGCCCTGCTTGAGTACATGGTGGTGGCCTTTGAATCAGATGATTGGATGAAGGGGGAGTTTCTTTCTTGATTTTCATCTTGAAATGCACGATGATGGAAAATCAACCGGTCCTATTATAATGCAAGTGATGTAAGATAGGCATTTGGTATATCCAACATTTTTCTCTAACAAGTGATTGAACAAACTCATGGAACCTGGTTATAGTTTACTTGATTCCTCTCCTGTTAAGGGGATTTTATTTATATTCCTACTAGTAGTTTCTTCTCACTCTAGAGATATGCTGTCTTCCATGCACCTTTATCAATTTGTACTGTTATTCTACTCCAGCGTAATTAGTGTGTGAGGCACATAGGTGGAGGTGCCAAACAGAGGTGCTCGCCCACAATCACAGGGATTAATATGTTTCACAAATACTTCGTACACATTTATTATACACATCCCCTGGGTAGTGGGCATGTAAGGCTGAGCCAAACAGATGTGATCCCTGCCCTCATGAGGCTTACAGTCTCGTAGGGAAGATAGAAATTAGAGAAATAACTACCTAAATAAACATAAATTAAGAACTCTGAAAAGTGCTTACAAAGGAAAAGTAGTATATTCATCTCGTTCTGAGTTCAAAAATGTCTTTGAGAATTGGGACTTAGAGGTAAACGTTAGAATTTAATAATAATAACAGGACCTAAATGAGATTAATTTTTTAGCCTTAGAAGCTAAAAATAAGTCCATGTATTAGGGCAATTTTTTTTTTGGCTGTGTTGGGTCTTAGTTGTGGCACATGGGATCTTCAGTTGAGGCAAGCGGGATCTTTCGTCGTGGCCTGTGGGCTCTTTGCTGTGGAATGTGGGCTTCTCTCTAGTTGTGGCATGTGGGTTTTCTCATCTCTAGCTGTGGCATGCGGGCTCCAGAGTGCGTGGGCTCTGTAGTTTGCAGCATGCGGGCTCTCTACTTGAGGCGTGAGGGCTCAGTAGTTGTGGTGTGCGGGCTTAGTTGCCCAGTGGCATGTGGGATCTTTGTTCCCTGACCAGGCATCGAACCCACTTCCCCTGCTTTGCAGGATGTATTCTTTACCACTGAACCACCAGGGAAGTCCCTAAGGAAGTTATTTAATGTAAAGAAATAATAGAAAGAAATAATAGCTATTATAAAGTTATTCAGATAAAATTTTTAAACTCTTGGAGAATTTTATTTGGAAAATATTGCTTTATTCAAGTATTCTTTTTGTTCTTAGTGATTGAAAAAGGTCAGTATAGCACAAGAAGAAAATTTTCACATGTAGATTCATTTAAAATTCACTTTCTTAATATTATTTAGTTTGATAAAATATATGAGGTCTAATGAACAGAAGTGTAACTTCTGTGCATAATTCATCGTGGTTGCTAAACCCTGAAGGGTCAGAGTGATTTAACTATGAAAAAACTTTGTTCACTATAGAGTCTTCTTTTTCTCAAGGCCACTAGGGCTGAAGTATTTAGTTTAGCTATAACATTACTTGACATCAGTATGTATCAGTAGTTAGGGCTGTTGTACTGATACGTGAAGAGGAGGCTTTTATTTGTATGGTGAATCTTGTGGCAGGTCCTGGAATTTTCTATTCAATCAAAGGTCAGGCTGAACTTCAGACAGTTTTGATGTGCAGAGACCTATTTCTGTGAGAATATTATGAGAAATAGCCCTGTGCTACAGGTATGACCTAGGAGAAAAGAGACAGTGCTATTATATTACCAGGGGAGACCTGAATGCTGTGATAGATGCAGCCAGTATAGACAAATTTACTGTGGGCAGGTTTATTCTGATCTTTAAATTTATTCTTAAATGTATTAGGACATCAATTAAAAATGTAGTTTCTATATCTTTGTAAAGATGAGAAAAAATTTATGTATTTAGATGAGAAAACAAAAATATGTTTAATTTCCATTGAATGTAATTTGCCTACATTCTAGTTGATTAAATGTTACTGTGACTAGTTCTTAGCTGTCTCATCAGGTGTCATGCTCCAGGGTATAATCTATTCCTGAGTGTTTCTAGAAAATAAGATTTTCTCCATTGAAATAAATCACTGCACTATTAGTTGAATGGCAATTTCTATTTTCATCTGAAGCATCAGACATGATAACTTTGCTCAGTTAAATGATGAACTATTCTAGTTTGTTTTCAAAAATAATTGATGGCTTTAAAAATCTGGGAGAAAAAAAGTGAGCAGATTTCCTCTCTAATACCGTACACTTTTGTTTCTTTTTTTTTTTAAGTGTGGCTGGTAAAGAGGATAATATAGACACCGACCAAGAGAAGAAAGAAGAAAAGGGTATTTCAGAAAGAGAAAACACTGAATTAGAAGTTGTAAGTATGAAAGTATGAACTTGTAATTTTGAAATACCTGCATTAGGTTGTTCTTGGTTGCTGATAACTGTGCTAACTTATACATAGAAAAAAGAATCGGTTATCATGCATCCATTTTAAACTGTTTCCTTGAGGACTTCTTTTCTTCAGAAACGTAAGCTACAAAATATTAGCAACTCACAATCTTGTGCATTGTGAGAGCATTGTGTATGGGGTGATAGAATACTAAGAGAGATGAAGTACTCTATGATTTAAGACAAAATTATTATAAAATAACCTGAAAATTGTGGATTGATTTTTTTTTTTTTAACTGATGAAAAGTGAAATTCTTGTGCTTTTATACTTTATACTCACAGTCTCTCTCTCTCTTTTTTGTATTTATTCATTGAGACTTTACTGTGCATAGTAATGTATAAAGCACCATAATAGAGGCTGGGGCAAAATTTTTTTTTTTTAAGCTCTTTATTGGAATGTAATGGTGCAAAGTTAAATCATACTGCTAGGCACACTCCATAAAATTGAGGGAGGAAGAAAAATTCTAACTCTGGTTTTGTTTTTTTGTTTTTTGTTTGGTTTTTATTTATTTATTTTTTATTGGAGTGTAGTTGCTTTACAATGTTGTGTTAGTTTTTGCTACACAGCGAAGTGAATCAGTTCTATGTATATATGTATCCACTCTTTTTTAGATTTCCTTCCCACTTAGGTCACCACAGATCACTGAGTAGAGTTCCCTATGCTATACCGTAGGTTCTCATTAGTTATCTGTTTTGTACCTAGTAGTGTATATATGTCAATCCCAATCTCCCAATTCATCCCCTCCCTCCTCCTTGGTAACCATAAGTTTGTTCTCTACATCTGTGACTCTATTTCTGCTTTGCAAATAAATTCATGTGTACCATTTTTCTTGATTCCATATATGAGGGATATTATATGGTTTGTTTTTCTCTTTCTGACTTACCTCACTCTATATGACAATTTCTAGGTCCATCCACGTCTCTGAAAATGGAAAAATTTTGTTCCTTTTTATGGCTGAGTAGTGTTCCATTGTATATATGTACCACATCTTCTTTATCCATTCCTCTCTCAATGGACATTTAGGTTGCTTCCATGTCCTGGCTATTGTAAATAGTGCTGCAATAAACATCAGGGTGCATGCATCCTTTCAAATTATGGTTTTCTCTGGATATATGCCTAGGAGTGGGATTGCTAGGTCATATGGTAACTCTATTTTTAGTCTTTTAAGGAGCTTCCATATTGTTCTCCATAGTGGTTATAGTAATTTACATTCCCACCAACAGTGTAGAAGGGTTCCCTTTTCTCCACACCCTCTCCAGCATTTATTGTTTGGAGATTTTTTGATGATGACCATTCTGACAGGTGTGAGGTGATTTGCATTTCTCTAATAATTAGTGATGTTGAGTGTCTTTTCATGTGTTTGTTGGCCAGCTGTATGTCTTCTTTGGTGAAATGCCTGTTTAGGTCTTTTGCCCATTTTTTGATTGGATTGTTTGGGTTTTTGTTTGTTTGTTTTTTGATATTTAGCTGCATGAGCTCTTTGTATATTTTGGAGATTAAGCTTTTGTCAGTTGCTTCATTTGCAAATATTCTCTCCCATTCTGAGGGTTGTCTTTTTGTTTTGTTTATGGTTTCCTTTGCTGTGCAAAAGCTTTTAAGTTTAATTAGGTCCCATTTGTTTTTTCTTTGTTTTCATTTTCATTACTCTAGGTGGTGGATTAAAAAAGATCTTGCTGTAATTTATGTTAAAGAGTGTTCTGCTTATATTTTCCTCTAAGAGTTTTGTAGTATCCAGCCTTACATTTAGGTCTTTAATCTATTTTGAGTTTACTTTTGTGTGTGGTGTTAGGGAATATTCTAATTTCATTCTTTTACATGTAGCAGTCCAGTTTTTCCAGTATCACTTATTGAAGAGACTGTCTTTTTTCCATTTTACGTTCTTGTCTCCTTTGTCATAGAATAGATGGCCATAGGTGCATGGGTTTATCTCTGGACTTTCTGTTCCATGTATCTATATTTCTGTTTTTGTGCCAGTACCATACTGTCTTGATTACTGTAGCTTTGTAGTATATTCTGAAGTCAGGGAACCTGATTCTTCCAGCTCCATTCTTCTTTCTCAAGACTGCTTTTGCTGTTTGGGGGTTTTTTGTGTTTCCATATGAAATGTAAAATTTTTGTTCTAATTCTGTCACACAGTTTCTCTTAATGAGGTAATCAGCTTGCTTTGCCAATATTGTGCTTTTAATGGACACAAATCACATTTTAGGAAGAAAGTCAGGAAGTGAGTGATCATGAAGATGAGGAAGAGGAAGAGGAGGAGGAAGAAGATGACATTGAAGGGGGTGAAAGCTCTGATGAATCAGATTCTGAGTCAGATGAAAAAGGTACTTATCCTTTGGTACAAGGACAAAAATTTATTTTGGGAACTTGTTTAAAATATGACAGAAAACTCTTAACATTCTCCATTTCATCCTTGATGAAAGTTCCTTTTATAACTGCTGATCTATGTATGCCCTCTGAGGCTCATGTTCTTCTCTTATTGTATTTAGTCATTGTGCAACTTCCATTCTTATTGGGTACAAATGGTATCTCTTTTCCTTGACCAATGTGAACATCCTTTATCTTGTTGACCTTTTTTAGTTTTTGGTATATTCAGGCTATTTTCCTTACAGCTGCCAAATGAATACTTGGATATAGAAGCTGGTTTTCATGTTCTTATTATAGCCTATCCCAGAATTTTTATTTTCTACTTTTATAATAGCCAATTATCAGGCAGACTTAGCAAACATTACTTGTGAAATTGCAATCAAGCAAAAGCTGATTGATGAACTGGAAAACAGCCAGAAAAGACTACAGACACTGAAAAAGCAGTATGAAGAGAAGCTGATGATGCTGCAACATAAAATTCGGGACACTCAGCTTGAAAGAGACCAGGTGCTTCAAAACTTAGGTAAGAATTACATTTACTTCAAATTAAAGTTCAAACTAAATTGTCAAAATGTAATTTTATCTTCTCTTCCTTAACAAGAAAAAAGTTATATCAGAAGTCACGTTATATGTTAATTTGTCCCATTATGTCAAATATTATTGTTTAGTTTGTCTTTCCATGCTGGTACCTGTCTAGGCTATTTAATAATTTTTTTTGATATTTGTGGCTAATTGTTTTATTGTCTTGATTTATGCTGGGACCTTTTTTAAATTAAAAAGATAAAAGCTTCAATAATTGTTAAATAAGAGTAGATATTAAAAGGGAGAACGATTGAAACATACCCTGGCCTCCTGAGTTTTGTATTTGGGAGGTAGTTCTTCTTTAAGTTCATGAGTTGTAAATCTGTGAAGTAAAAATCTGTGTCTCACAAAAACAAATACAAATATTTTCTGGTCATTTAGGCTCAGTAGAATCTTACTCTGAAGAAAAGGCAAAAAAAGTTAGGTCTGAATATGAAAAGAAACTGCAGGCCATGAATAAAGAACTTCAGAGACTTCAGACAGCTCAAAAAGAGCATGCAAGGTTGCTTAAAAATCAGTCCCAATATGAAAAGCAATTGAAGAAATTACAGCAGGATGTGATGGAAATGAAAAAAACAAAGGTATTGATTATATTTTCCATTAACATTTGATGTTGGTGATGCTTGCGTCATTTGGGACCAAATAAAATTTATCGTGGTTCTTTCCATATTCAATAAAAGGTAACTCAATCTTAGAAGTGATGCACTTCCTTTTGGCAGTTAGAATTTGTTTCCTGTAGTCATCCGTTATCAAAGTCTTTCTTTGGAGTAGCTGAAAAGTCAGCAGGTCTTCTCTGACTTTAATGGATATTTATCTTCTTAAGACTCTTATACAAGGTTAACAAAAATATAAAATATTTCAAACATGCAAAAAAGCACAGATAATAACATAATGAAGAATATATACACTGTCTAGCCTAAGATACTAAACATTACTGATATGCACAAAGCTTCCTATATATCCTTTCCTAATCGTAATCTCCTTTCCCTGAGAGGTAACAACTATCTTGAATTTGGTGGTCATCATTCCCACGCATAGAAAAGTCCAAGTTTTCTCCTTTGACCGAAGAGAGTATGTGAATTCTAATCTATTATTGTTTTTGTTGTGGAATGGATTACTCTTAACTTTTGGCATGAAAATCAATGTTGTTTCCTTAAAATAGGAAATATGGAAATGATTTAAGAAGTAGTTAGATTATTATGTTGTGTAGTTGCTGATAGCAACAAAAATAGCTAAAATAACTAGGTCCTTACTATGTGCTGGGCACTGCAATAAGCACAGTGCTCACTGAATTCTCAAAGGAATCCAATCCCATAGAACCTCCATTTTATAGATGAGAAAACCAAAGCCTAGAGTGGTTAAGTAACTTGTTCAAGGTCACACAGCTACTGATAATATGTTAAATACCAAAAAAATCATTCAAGTTATAGAACAACTGGACATTGAATATAAAAAGCATAGAACACTAAGCAATTTGATAGAAGTATGTTAGAAATATATTAGAAATATAAATATATTAATCTTACAAAAATAAGAATTGACATTTAACGTGTATCAAAACTCCACATTTTTTTCTTGTTAAATGTTCAGAATCCTAAGAACATATTTCCATACATGTGATTTATTTAATGAATATTGCGATAAGATAATCACAATAGATGTATTTACCTAATATTTTAGGTTCGTTTAATGAAACAAATGAAAGAAGAACAAGAAAAAGCCAGATTGACAGAGTCTAGAAGAAACAGAGAGATTGCTCAATTGAAAAAGGATCAACGTAAAAGAGATGTGAGTGGACTTTAACCCTCAATTATGTAAGAATATTGTACATCAACAAGATTGTTCAATAAATGAAAGAAATTTTTCGATACCGTTATTGAACACAGGTTAAGGACAATAAATAAGCATTTTATAATATGGCATTTAATATAGTATGTGGATTATAGTAATTCCATATAAAAGTTTATGAAAAACACTATAATATTATTATAAATTTTATTGGAGGCTTATTTCCTAGATGATCAGATGGAAGAAAATGTCACATAATAACTGGTTATTTCTAGGGAGACCAAGGAATTAGTTGCAGTATTATATAAGATAGTGATTTTAAGATGCTTCCAAAGACAGTTTCATCACTAGAGATTCTTACAAATATTCCTGGAATAATAACCAGGCTTCACGCAAAGAGGCTTTACTAAGAGCTGTAAAAATTTTCATATTCTTTGACCCAAGAATTCTGCTTCCATGAACTCAGACTAAGCACATAATTTAAACTGATAAAAATTACATTACAGTGTGTTAAAATATTCACTTTAGGGTTATTTGTAGTAATGAAAAACGTAAAATCAACTAAGATATGTGACAGTAGGGGTAACTGTTAAATAAATTATGGTTCATCCCATTTAGTAGGTGGTTATTCATCCATTAAAAACTGGAATTTGGAAGCTGCATAGTAAAATGAAAATGACTGTGGTTTCACATGAAGTGTAAAGTAGCATTTTATTTGTGCCTGCTTGTTTACAATGAGGGAAAAATTTGAAGGATACACATCAATATGCTAAATGTGGTATTAGGGTTGTAGGTTATAGTTGATTGGATTTTTTTTCTTTCCAAATTTTTGGTAATATGGTTATTTATTGACTTTTTTTTTCTTAAAAAAAAGAAGCCATCACCTTCCTTTCCACAATGTCAGTTGGGTTTCAGCCTTTGTTCCTTTTTTCTCACCCAACTTTTTCTAAATTCTCCCTGAAGAAAACATGAACGTACAGGGTATTTTAGAAAACAGCAATCTTCTTTGGGGGGTTAGAGAGAAAATTAAGGAGATAGAGAAGAGTGAGCAATAAGAGAAAAGTAGATATTTTAGCTACATGACTCCCGTATTTATGACTATTTTTATTTATTTATTTTCTCAGAATATTAATGTATTTTAACAGTCCGTCTGTTTTATCACTTTCAATTCCTAGGCATTTTAGATCTTGTTTATACCAATACTTTCCTACTAAAATCAAGTAGAAGCACATTCTAACATAGTGTCTATTCTTTTTTCTGCTTTTTTAAAAAAAAATTGAGAAAATTCATGTGCCATAAAGTTCACTGTTTTAAACTATACAATTCAAGTTTTTAGTATATTCACAAATTTGTGCAACAATCACCACTCCAAAAAGAAACCCCATGGGACTTCCCTGGTGGTACAGTGGGTAGGATCTGAGCTCCCAATGCAAGGGGACCCGGGTTCAATCCCTTGTCAGGGAACTATATCCTGCGTGCATGCCACAACTAAGAAGTCTGCATGCTTGCAACTAAAAGATCCCACATGCCACAACTGAAAATCCTGTGTGTGCCACAACTAAGACCCCACTCAGCCCAAATAAATAAATATATGTATATTAAAAAAAAAAGAAAAAAGAAAGAAACCCCATACCAATTAGCAGTCATTCCCCATTCCTCCCTCTCCCTGGCTCCTGACGGCAACTAATCTACGAGGGTGAGTCAAAAATTATCTGCACTCTGGCTGTAGAATTTATTTGAATTAACTTTTAGAAAAGACAAATACCTTATTTCCCAACATAATCTCCTTGCTTTTCAATACACTTTGTCCATCTGTCAACAAGCTTTCATATTCCCTCATTAAAAATGTTTTAGGCTGAGCTGCGAGCCATGAATGCACCACTGTCTTCACTTCTTTTTTTTCTTTTTTAATTAATTAATTAATTTATTTGTTGGCTGTGTTAGGTCTTTGTTGCTGCACGCGGGGTTTCTTTAGTTGCAGTGAGTGGGGGCTACTCTTCGTTGTGGTGCGCGGGCTCCTCAGTGCTGTGGCTTCTCTTGTTGCAGAGCATGGGCTCTAGGTGCATGGGCTTCAGTAGTTGTGGCACATGGGCTCAATAGTTGTGGCTCATGGGCTCTAGAGCACAGCCTCAATAGTTGTGGTGCACAGGCTTAGTTGCTCCGCGGCAGGTGGGATCTTCCTGGAGCAGGGCTCGAACCTGTGTCCCCTGCATTGGCAGGTGGATTCTTAACCATTGCACCACCGAGGAAGCTGCTGTCTTCACTTCTTCATCAGAAGTGAATATTTGTCTTCGTAGGGCTGCTTTTAGGAGACCAAACAGGTGAAAGTTCAGTGGAGCAAAGTCAGGACTACAGGGAGGATGTTTAACACCTCAAAACAAAATTTTTGAAGAGTCTTGACAGTGTGGGCAGACGTGTGCAGACGTGCATTGTCATGCAAGATCACAATGCCCTTGGATAGCAGTCCTCTGTGTTTAATCCAAAGTTTAGGCTTCAGGTCTTCAATAAGCATCTCTATCCATTCATGCACACTTCACGACAAAACACTCTCTCCATACTGCACACAAAATCTTCGATAAATAACGGCACCAGGTACACCCTCAGGCTACAAAAATGAATCACTGCACGCTGCTCTTCTTTCGTGCAAATCACAAGTGGGGCATCCATTTTTGCTCGCACCACAGTTACAAATGAACGGATGTAACACATTCACACCTGCACAGCAGTGACTGGGCAGACAGTAGCCTTGACCGGAAAGTGCTCGTAAGATAGTGCGGCCAACAGAAGTTTTAATATAACCGGAGTGTGCGGATAGTTTTTGACTCACCCTCGTACTTTCTGTCTATAGATTTGCCTCTTGTAGACATTTTATATAAATGGAATCATACAATATGTAACCTTTTGTATCTGGCTTCTTTCATGATGTTTTCAAGATTCATCCATGGTATAGCATGTATCAGTAGTTTATTCCTTTTTATGGCTATGTGTATAGAGCACATTTTGCTAATCCGCTCCTCAGTTGGCGGGCATTGAGGTTGTTTTGACTTTGGGGCTATTTATTTTGTTTTTAATGAAAACTTTGGGATAACAAATAATTTCCTACCTATGTCTTTATTACTGTTTCATAGTATAGAGAGATCAATACTGAACAATTAACTCCCGGGGTTGAACTTTTGAATCTTATCCACAGCATATGATATCTCTACTCTATTATAAAGATCCGAGGCTGGCTAATCACATGCAAAGCTATCATTCCAGACATTTTCCTCCCTTTAATTTGTTGCTTTTTGTGTATATTCAACTCCTGTCTAAATTGTTTCTTGTAATAGTCAACCTTGAACCCTTCGGGAACCAAATATGTTTGTACATCATACATAAAACCATGAATGAGATTGAGATTTGATTTTTAATATGAAGAAATTAAATGTAGTAACAACTTCAAATTATAGGTTAATTTTGGTTTTTGATAGTTCATTCATTTAAAAAAAGATTTATTAACTTTGCTTCTATGTCTATCATTGTGTAGGCAATTAAGATATGGCAGTGATAAGACAGAGTCCTTTTCGCAAAAGATTCCCATCTGATAAGATAAGAATGTGTATAAACTTGAGATGAATCATCTATTTGAATTTGGGGTACAGAACATGGAGAGTTATTTGCTACATCACAGAATTAAAGTCCTAGAAGAGATGTTTGTCATCATGTCCAATTCCTAAGCTTTGCCCATGATCACAGAGTTGAATAAATGATAGAACCAGAACTAGGATCTATGTTTTTTTTAGTGCAAAATTATTTCCTAAATTATATCCCTATAAAATGGCTTAAAGTAGTTAATAATTAATTTTCTTTATCATATAGATTACCCAAAAGACAAATTGGTAGCCAGTTTGTTTTATTGTCCAATATAATCACATTTCCAAAGTTATTATAAAATGCTAATACAATTAATATATATTCTCCCTATGTTTAAAAGAGTTTATAACTACTGTGTATATTGTAAGATGACTCTATTGAAAATATTCTAAGCTCTGTTTCTTCCTGTTCATGCCTCAGCCAGCAACAAAAACAAAATGTCCTACAAAAATGAAATGAGACTATTTATAAAGCATTTAGAAAAGTATTTGTAATAGTAAGCTCTATATTAGTGTTTGTTAAATAAAAGTATGTGTCACAGAGATAACTTTTTATTTTCAGAGAGAAATGGCTATATAAGTATGTATTTGTGTTTATTGGAATAACATATCTATATCTGTAGTAATGATGCAAAGTGATTGTGAGCTCAGAGACTTCTAAGAACTCTTACAGTTCCCAGTGGAATGGGGAAACATGTTAACACAGGAGTAGGAAGCATTATATCTTTCATTTTACTATTTTAACTTATTCAATATTATTTTATAGCATCAACTTAGACTTCTAGAAGCCCAAAAAAGAAACCAAGAAGTGGTTCTTCGTCGCAAAACAGAAGAGGCAAGTTGACCGTTTGGAGGAAACATTTGGCTTTGAGATAAATGATGTATTTCTGTGGACTAAGAGAATGAGCCAGTCTCCATTGCCATTTCAGGTTACAGCCCTTCGTCGGCAAGTAAGGCCCATGTCAGATAAAGTGGCAGGGAAAGTTACTCGGAAGCTGAGCTCTTCTGATGCCCCTGTTCAGGACACAGGTTCCAGTGCCATAGAAACAGATGCATCAAGGGCTGGAGCCCAGCAGAAAATGAGAATTCCTGTGGCAAGAGTCCAGGCCTTACCAACACCTGCGACAAATGGAACCAGGTCAACATGATTCTTCTGTTCCTCCTGACGTAGTCTTTGCGTTACTGAATGTCGGACTTAAATGAAAAACAGCTCATTATTTGGCGGTACCTAATCC
Source organism: Hippopotamus amphibius kiboko (assembly GCF_030028045.1). Classification (NCBI taxonomy): domain Eukaryota; kingdom Metazoa; phylum Chordata; class Mammalia; order Artiodactyla; family Hippopotamidae; genus Hippopotamus; species Hippopotamus amphibius. The sequence continues at coordinate 96,942,512 of NC_080197.1, forward strand.
AATAAGCACATAAGTAACTATGTTTGTCTATTTTTATATGATTATAGAAAAAAATATCAAAGGAAAGGATTGACCAGCCGAGTGTTTACTTCTAAGACAGCGCGCGTGAAGTGGCAGCTTCTGGAACGCAGGGTCACAGACATCATCATGCAGAAAATGACTATTTCCAATATGGAGGCTGATATGAACAGGCTCCTCAAGGTGTGGAAAATAGAAAGGAGATATGCTCTCCCTTAGCTGTTACTTTTAGTTTTCTAAATTTGTTCCCTGGGTAATTGAATACTTGCCAAGGTTTTTTGTTGTTGTTGTTTTTTGGTGTGGGGGGAGCAGTGGTTGCATTGTATATGAATGGATGAACATCATTTCTTCTTTTTTTAATTGTGGTAAGATCAGATACCATGAGATCTACCCTTGTAACACATTTTAAAGTGTATAGCACAGTGTTGTTAACTATAAGCACAATGTGATAAAGAACTGTATAACTTACTCATCTTGCATAACTGAAAGTTTATATCCACTGAACAGCAACTCCCTATTTCTTCCTCCCCCCAGCCCCTGGTAACCACCGTTCTATTTACTGATTCTATGAGTTTGACTATTTTAGATGCCTGATAGAAGTGGAACCCTACAGTATTTGCCCTTCTGTGACATTTCATTTGGCATAATGTTCTCAAGGTCCTAGGTGAACATAATTTCTTAAAATCCAATCTGTTTTTTCAATAGCAACGGGAAGAACTCACAAAAAGACGAGAGAAACTTTCAAAGCGAAGGGAAAAGATAGTCAAGGAGACTGGAGAGGGAGATAAAAATGTGGTTAGCATCAATGAGGAGATGGAGTCATTAACTGCTAATATAGATTATATCAATGACAGTATTTCTGATTGTCAAGCCAACATCATGCAGATGGAAGAAGCAAAGGTTTGTAACTAAAAAAAAAGAGTTTAATAGCTTGAGAAATATTTTTGTATTTTCTCTCATTAAAAGCACTTTGAATTTTTATATGAAGGGATTTTCTTTCTATGGTTTAATATGATTCTTAGGTTTGCATATATACCACTTCCTGCCTGTTTTCCAGATTTCTCTGCTGATTTGTGTTGTTACTTATTGTTTAAAAAAGACACATATCATTTATTAATCCACCTTGAATTCTTAACTGCTCAAATGTCTTATCTTTTAAACTAGACCATATGTTTCTTGGAGTAGGGATCATATTTTATGCTTTTCTGAGGCATCTCACTAGCTAATCCAATAATATCAGATAAATGCATGAAACAATGGCTTTGTCTTCTGTTGAATACATTCAGCTCAGGGTAATGATACATCGTTTGCTGGTTTGATGTAGGAAGAAGGAGAAACGTTGGATGTCACTGCAGTCATTAATGCTTGCACGCTTACAGAAGCCCGATACCTGCTGGATCACTTCCTGTCAATGGGCATCAATAAGGTAAGGTCTAACTGTGCTATTATTGAAAACCTAAGCTTTGGTTCCTTCACTGCAGTTTTGTTTATCTTTCTCTAGTGACCTTTTCCTTTGTAATAAGGAAGAAGACTCTTTAAATGGAAAGTGTTCCTTTTACCTTTCTTTAGCGTTAAGAAAAGTCAGCAGTATTTACGTAAATTCCATTAACTTCTCATCTATTGTGCTTGTGTATTAGAACAGGTAAAAAACTTAAAGAATAAATAATTTCTTTTTCACTTTAACAAAGGAAAAGTTAAAGAAAAATCTCTTAGGGTACAAACAAATTTAGTATCATAATTTTGATTTAATAATGATTCTTTACAGCTCAAAGAAATCAGAAAAGAAAAAATACAGTTGCACTCTTCTTACCTTAAGCAACTTCTGCCTAAATGTTAGAGGTGAAAATGATTTCTGACTCGCCTTTTTTCCCCCACGTTGAGATTGTGCTAGACCCTTTATGTTTTGTTCTCTCACTTAATCCTCACAATGTGCAAGGAAATAAGTATCATTCATAACATTTTGAATATGAGGAAACCGAGAATCAGGAAGATAAGATAACTTGCTCAGGGTCAGTGAGCTTGCAAGTGCAGGAGCTGGGATGAATCAAGGTCTACTTAATGTCAAAATCCATACATCGTATGCATTTGCTGTTTGATACAGATCTTTGTGTGGTAGATTCTGTTTTGTATGATCTAAGATAAATTTTTTGGGGGGGTGTTGTTACAGGGTCTTCAGGCTGCCCAGAAAGAGGCTCAAATTAAAGTACTTGAAGGTCGGCTTAAACAAACTGAAATAACCAGTGCTACACAAAACCAGCTCTTATTCCATATGTTGAAAGAGAAAGCAGAATTAAATCCTGAGCTAGATGCTTTACTAGGCCATGCTTTACAAGGTAATTTGGATTAAATTTTAGTTAAATGAACTGCATGGTGACTTTGCTCTTTGAATATGTTATACTCTACCTCTTTTCCCTATAGCTTGACTGAATAGATGCTATATTTACTTATGCTTTTAATAATTATTCCTTCTTTAATTTGCATGTATAAATTTGGGGGGGATGTAATTATTGTCATTGCAAGAAATGATTAGCAACTTTAAAAAGGCTTTCTTAGTGTTATTAAGCAATTCGTTTTTATGAATAAAAAAGATCAACCATGTTTCTGAATTGGTTGTTTAAATTATTTAAAATATTAACCAAGTTTCAGTACTTTACTCTGCATATCTAACTGCCTTAAAAAATAAATTTATAAGTGTTTGCTATGGCATCTATTCTGCATATCTTATAAATGGTACATAATCTTGTTTTATGTGAGAGTTCTTAACATTGGATCTGTTTTGATTGGAGTATTGCTTTTTGTTTCCTTTTTGCTGTTATTTACACAGATCTAGATAGCGTACCATTAGGTAAGTATGTTTAGCTTTCTGTGTACCCTACAGCTGCATGAATTACTAATTGTTCATGTACACTAATTGTGGTACATCTTATTTAAACATTTTTTATTGGCAGCCAACTGGTTTTTGCATGATCTTTTATGAAATGTATCTGTGACCACAAACATACTAAGTCTTTTGTCTTTCTTACACACTTCCTGATTTTTAAATTCTTAGATGTTTAAAGAAGTATGTTTAGTTTTCTATTTTATTATTTGAACTCCAGTTTCATAAGACCCTCTTTTTCTTTCTCGTAGGAAAAAATGGAACATATGTTCCTTTTTAATTTTTAAATCTATCTGTTAACTTGCATCTGTTGTTTTACCCTCATAAATAACTTTCTGTGTTATATATCTTTTGTATATATTTGTCTTTGGTATATATTTGCTAGATCCTCAGCTGCTTTTAAGGTTTATAAAATTAAGCACGTATATTTTAATATTGTAAATTGAATAAAACTATCCAAAGGATTTTATATGAACAGACTGAAACATTATTTATAATTATAATATTTCCAAGTTAGAAAGAGCTCTAGAGATCATGGAGTATTGAGATTTTCGACATTTTCTTTGCTACAAGAACATTCATGTCAGCTACGCCCACCCATGAGTGATATCTGTGCTCCACCTAGTGGTTTTATACATGAAGGATCAGGAGTATCGGGGTAATTTTATTACTTGCAATTTTCCTGAATGATTATTTTGGAGCAGTTTTTATTTAAAATTATTTCAAACTCTGATCTTAACTTTTTTTCCCTAATCACACAGCTGTCAAAATTTTCTAAATACTTATACTTGAAGGAGAGAAACATAACTGAAAGGTTAAATGTAATTCCCTCTCTGGATTATTAAACATAATCTATGAATCTGAATTTATTTTAAATGATGCAAACAAAATACATGAGCTATTTGATTTTTTAGATGTTTATCCTGTGTGTTAAATCTCAAGATAGTATTTCCTTGAGGTCAACTCCATCATACAGATATGGATGGGCTACTACTTTTAACTTGTTCAAGCTCTAACAAAGACAGATAGAAAGGTTATATTAAGGATTGGTTATATTAGGGAACCAAGTTAGGCTGCTCAGATTTCTGAATTATAACCAGAATTTTTGCCATTCCTTGTGTTATTAAGCATGTTTCTTCTCCTCTTCCTCTTCCTTCTCCTCCTTCTTGTTCTTCTACCCCCTCTCCTCCTCTGCCTTTTCTTTGTTCTTTTTCATCTTAGTGGCTCAACTTCTGGTAATAGTAAATTCTTATTTAAGTCCATTATCTCTTTTCACTTGGAAGAAGATAGCGCAATGCCTTCTTTGATGTCCTTTTTTGCAGAAGATATCAAACTGCTATTTGATGAGCATTGTTCCTCTTTCACAACTTTGAAAGAACTTTCAAGTATCTATAGCTTAAAGAAGGGTCAGAAGCAGAGAGGGGAAACACATTCAGCTGATATAACCTGTGACTCATGGCATAAATTTTCCTGAAGGACATAATCTAGACCAGAGGTGCTTGGAAGAAAAGCCCGGGAGGAGAAAAACATGGAAGTTAAATCCACAGAAACTAGACAGTCATATTATATACATTGATTTAAAAAAATGTTTATTTAGTTTCAATTTATCTCAAGCTTTGGGCTGGGTGCTGGGATTCAAAGATAATTAAGACACAGAATCTTGCTCTCATGGACTTGATGCCTTGCTGAGGGTGACAGACTGTGAACAGATTATGGTACATTGCAGTGAGGGCAGAGATTGAGATCTGTACAGGGAGTTATAGGAGCATAGTATGGGGCTACCCAACCAGAATGGAGGAGTTGATGAAGGCTTTCTGGAGGGGGTGAAATTTGAGCTAAAACATAAAGGAAGGAAAAGATTTAGCCAGGCAAGAGACAAGGTGGAAGGGGTCTGGACAGAAGAGTCACTCTGGGCGGTAAGTTGAAGCATGGACATTTAGCCACAGTATTGTATGCACGAGGACTTCAAGCAGCTTGGTGCCCTGGAGCAACAAGTAAGTGGTGTAGGATGATGAACAGAAGGCTAGAGGGGGAGCAAGGGCCAGTACTCCATACTGATAGGCTTGTGTTGTTGTAACCTGTGAAGAACATCTTTATTTTCCCCTTCTTTTTTCCCTACCTATGTCGGTATTCCTGGGATCTTTCCCTATGTTTGGGGATTTGCTAGAAGACTCAGGGGGCCCCACATATAGTTGTAATCATGGAAAAAATTCATGAGAGCATTGTAGGAAGGATACACAAGAGGATTGGAAAGGAAAAAAACATGGATGGAGTCAGGAGGAATCCACGTCCAGCCTCCCTTATGCTCTCTGCCTCCCAGGAAGCATCACACAGAATGCACTTCTCCCCCTAGGATGAAGATGCAGCGACATGTGTGCATTGTTTACGCCCAGGGGAGTCCATTAGACACTTAGCACCTGAGGTTTTTTACTGGGGACTAGTCACATAGGTGCCGTTTGTCTAGTATGTACCAGAATTTCAGACTCCAGAAGGAAAGCAGGAGTTCTCAGCATAAGCCGTATTGGTTGCACAGATGTTCTGTATAATGAACTTCCCTCATTAGTTAACTGGTGACTAGGGATGCTCTGAGAGCCAAGTTTTCAGATGACAGACAAAGTCCAACCTTATAAGGAGGCCTTTCTAAGGATAGTAGTCTCTGGGGTGCTATGTTAACTCTTTTCCGTACACTACATATATATATATATATATGTATACTTTAAAAAAGACTTTAATAGTAACTGTTTAGTTAACTTCTAATGCTGTGAGATTATACATCTGTTTACTGATATGGATGAACTTTAAGGCATTTTGCAGTGTTAAGTCTCTGCTTTTCGCTTTGATGCTCATTGATGAGTAAAGAAGCTGGTGTTGGGCTAGAATTATGTTCTTAGAGTTGAGAGTAGAGCAGTGAGGTGGTGACATGTCCTGCTGCCCAGATGGCTTTAGTGCTACAGACAAAGCTCAGTCCTGAAAGGGGGTCTGATGTGGTGAATGTTTGGGCGGAGGGCTCTGTCCTCTGGCTAGGTTGTTTATGTCAGACGGTAATTATCTCTGAATAAGGCATATATGTGTATGCAGGAGCTAAGTAGTTTTTACTAAGCACTCATATGATGTTTAACATACTAACTTGTTTCATCACTCCCTACAAGAAGATTACTAGTCAATCTTAGCCTGCTTCTATACATGGGAAAATAAAGACTAGATTTGTCATTTCTTTACATTTTTTATGTTATTGACTAATTCAGTCACCTTAGCGCTTAATTATCCTGTCTGTGAAGCACACCCTCCAGCCTACAAGTGTGGAGTTTGAGATACACATTGCCTTCAAGACCACCATATTCCTAATTTCAGAAAGTAAACTCCCTTTGTGTGGGTCCTAGATGGGCTCCATTTTAGATAATGCTATCAAGTATTACTGAATTTCCATCAAAGTGTTAGCTAAACAGTGAGGAAGAATGGAAGCATCTGAGAAAGGAATTAGCTGACTTATGAGAATAGTCCACCTGTAGGATATAAAAGTAAAATTTAAAGGGAAATGAATCCTATATATTTTTCATTAACATATACGTTATCGATAATATTGCCTTTCCTTTTGTGAAATGGCTTTATAATAAAGTGTGTAAGTTTTGAAAACTTGCACATGTGTTAAGGGCTCACTGACATTTTAAATAATTTACTTTTAGTAGCTGTTTTATTTACTGACTTCTAGTTTTATATGTTTGCTTTTTCCTCTCTTTTTGTTAGCGTGCTACAGTTGTTCCGAAATAGTAGTGGTTTGTTTGTATTTGTTTACAAAACTGTTGCATGGAAACTTGTAGTTTTAGTCTTTTATGTACGTGTGAATGAGCTGCATGCTGCTGTGTAACTTCTGAATACCTTCACACACACACACACACTCTCTCTACTTGAAGACAAAAATAAAAATAAAAGAAAATAAATAAGTTGGAATACTGATTGAGTACAACAAGCATGTTTATACCTATGCAGTTTTTGAAGTTGACTCAGTACATTACAGGGAGCTCATGCAGCATTTACTTTAATCTTGTGTTTTACTCAGTAATTTTTCATACATGGCATAAATGGATGGGGTGGGATAAATACATACTCTGAAGATGCATATAAATAATTACACATATTCCGATAAATACATGATCTCATTTCCATCCTGTGAATGCTATTCTCCTTTGTTTTATCGTTCAACTCATAGCTTCCCTATTTTGAACATATTTTTCTCATCCTAGGACATGTAATCAAAGGAGTTTCTTAGAAATATTTTTTTACATTTCTATTTTGACTCAGTTACTAAAACCAAAGCGCCCATATTGAGAGACCTTGGCTGATGTTTATTGTAGCATAGGGATTACAGTCATCATTCAAATTGTGACATGGATAATACTTAGATTTTGGACATTTTTTTTTTTTTAGAAAATGTAGAGGACAGCACTGATGAGGATGTACCTTTAAGTAGCCCAGGATCAGAAGGAAGGTAAGAGAGGCATAGAAACTTAATGTATTTGACTTGTTTCTATAAAATTTTTAATACTTTTATCTTGTTGCATCAAACAATTACCATAAAACGAATAATTTTGGATTCTATGGCTAAATGAAGAGCACTAGAAACAGTAACATGGAAGCTAAACTAAGTAATGCTTAACCATCAAAAGCTTTAAAATAAAAATACTGGGATATTTAAGGAAGGAAAATGAACCATTTCAATTAGTATTTTGATTTTAAATATTGTCTTTCTGTGTTTTCCATAGGCATATACATTTTTTCCATACTTGTACTCATTAGAGGACATACAGTTTTCTATCAGTTCCCTTTTAATCACATGGTTAATTATTTATTTGCACATAGCTCACTGACTTCAGACCTTATGAAGCTTTGTGGGGAAGTGAAACCTAAAAGCAAGGTAAGGAGAATTGAAAATACCAAGGTAAACATTTTTTCTGCTGTTTCTTATTGTCACTTTATTAAACACATAGGCCTCAGGTTTGACTTAAAAGGTCAGCAAGTAGGCATGCTTTTACCAAAGTTTTCATGTGTAAGAAATCTAGTTCTTTATCATATTCCCCCTGGAAAAAAAATTATATTGAAAAATTTCTCCTCTGTGGAACTTGTGATTTACTACATTCTTGTACTTTTTCCACTAGATAAGATATGCTTATGCAGAACAATCCTTAAAAATAATTAAGAGGTTGACAGAAGATTTTTGAAATCTTAACATTCTAGTATGTTCTTAAGTGTTCCTTATTTATTTTGTTTTACTGTATCTTGAAGTGGTTTGAATAGGCTAACTCTTAACCATCATTTTGTATTAAAAATTGAGGCTGTAATGCATATTTGTAAAGCTTAAAAAAATAAAGGCTACATGCTGTTAAATGTGTAAGAAACACTGGTACATTTCAGATTGAGTGTTGGTAGCATATGATACTAGATGAATTAACTAACCGTCACAAAAAGTTCTTACAGTGCTTAGTAAATATTTGTTGAATGAATGGATGAAATCAGGACCCGAAAGAATAGTACTGTGCTAATGGACGGAATGGATTTAAGGCTGGCAGTGGTTAGCCAGGTAATATAAATGAGTAATTTGGCTGGATGTAAGATAATTAATAGGGGTCATTATGATTACCTGAAGTGGACATGCTCCATCTAAAGCAAATAGCCACCACTCAACGACTGCTTACTTTTGCCATGATGAAATATGTGTCTAAGGCTACCAGATCCTCAACTTTTTAAAGAGAAGCTTTAAATATGGAGTTTAATGGAGAATTTCCTTATCTTTAAAACACTGGGCTAGCCAACTAAAAAACATCGCCAAAAACAAAAACAAAAACAAAAACAACATCTCCAAGTCTTTATGTACGGTCCTTGAGCTACTGGCTTGGTGACGTGAGGTTTAAGTGACTAAGTAGAAGTTACCTAAACTCAAAGAAAACATTCTAGTATAGCTTGGATCTAGTCTAAAGTGGAAGAGAGAATCTCTTAAGGTAACTTGGTCTTTCAGGCCCTGTGAAAGCCAGAGAGAGATGTTAGGTGGTAGGCTAAAGGTCATTTCCTAAAAACCACATGAGGTGGTAGGCTAAAGGTTGTTTCCTAAAAAACGCACCGTGGTTAGGAATTCCCAAGAAAATGATTCAATTGGCAGTAGGGAGAACTGACAGGATGAAAAGCTGGCCTGCAGGGCTTTCTCTTTCCAAAGGTTTTTTTGGTAGTATCTACCACTCCTTTTGGACTGCAAAGATGCCTAAAAGGGATCTCATATTATTTATTTTACACTCAATGAAAAAGTGAAGTTGACTATGTATGTTAAATAGGTGTGTACCAGCACTCTGTTAAATGCAGAGATAAAAAGTTGAATAAAACAGGGTGTCTGCACTGTAGAGGTTTATAATCTGATAAACACCTTTATTATCTGTTAATACATTAGTGATAACAGCCAACTCTAAGCATTAACAACAAGCTAGTGCCTTTGGTTTTTCAGGAGTATGGAAGGGAATGCTTATGGTAAATTTAGATTCTAGGAAGCTAACCTTCACCTGCCTCACCATGCTGCCAAAAGCTGGGGTGAACCGGTGTTGAATATCCAGCAGGCAGATTAAATACCAAGTTAAGGCATCAGGTGGGCAGGGTCATAAAAATGGAGAAGCAGATGTAAAAACTGACATTAAAATAAAGTTAAAATTTATATTAAATAAATCATCTAAGCCTGGGAAAGATCAGAATTCAGTGGAATGTCCCTGCAGTTATCTTTTGGTTTCCTTCCTTCCTCTCTTTCTTTCTTTCCCTTCCTTCCTTCCTCCCTCCCTCCCTCCTTCCCTCCCTCCCTCCCTCCCTCCCTCCCTTCCTGCCTTCCTTCCTTCCTTCCTTCCTTCCTTCCTTCTTTCTTTCTTTCTTTCTCTCTCTCTTTCTTTCTCTCTCTCTCTCTTTCTTTCTTTCTTTCTCTTTCTCTTTCTTTCTCTCTTTCTTTTCTTTCTTTCTTTCTTTCTTTCTTTCTTTCTTTCTTTCTCTCTCTCTCTCTCTCTCTCTTTCTTTCTTTCTTTCTTTCTTTCTCTTTCTCTCTCTTTCTTTCTCTCTTTCTTTCTTTCTCTTTCATGTTGAGGGAGCTGGCCATGAGTGGCAGGGTAGCACAATAATAGTAAAGGCAGATTGCCTGGTTTTGAACCTGGCTTTGCCACTATGTGACTTCAGACTTTTAGCTTCTCTGTGCCTCAGTTCTCTCATTTGTGAATTGGGATTATGATAGTATATACTAATATAGTAAAGTATTTAGAACAATTTCTGGCATACCATAAGTGCAGTACAAATGTTGGCTATTATTATGGCCTCTAAAGTTCTCACCTGGCTGTAGCTCTGGCTTGTCACTATCTTAGATGTTATGTTTGCCACACGTGCTAGGAAAAGACACGCTAAGTGTTTTATCTATTTCAAACTAATATTAAATCTCTATTGCCTGATCATCTTCTCTGCGAAAGCTTGCACATGATTGCTTTTCCTTCCATTTTCTGACTAGGCCCGAAGGAGAACCACCACTCAGATGGAATTGCTGTATGCAGATAGCAGTGAACTAGCTTCAGACACTAGAACAGGAGATGCCTCCTTGCCTGGCCCTCTTACACCTGTTGCAGAAGGGCAGGAGATTGGAATGAACGCAGAGACAAGTACTTCTGCTAGGGAAAAAGAGCTCCCTCCCCCATCTGGCTTCCCTTCTAAGATAGGCAGCATGTAAGTCTGGCCCAGCTGCACTAACTTCCTTTCTTTTGGCTTTTCTTTTTTATTTATTTATTTTTTAAATATGCATGTTACTAATTTCTTCTATTTTTAAAAATTTATGTAAATAAGATCTCTGGTTTTCACAATAATTTCTGTTAGGTGTTGTGGCCCCTAATTTTTGGACATTCAAAATAATTTAAATGAGATGTTCTTTGTTGAATTGCTTTGTCTTATTTCTAAGTTTTAGGGCCTTTCTTAAAGATTATACTTTTTAAAGGCTGAGTTGTGAATTACAGACAAAATTTATTTAGAAACACCTAAACTAAATTAAAGTTATACCTATAAAACCATTATATAAAACAGAAGCTTTAAAGACTCTTAAATTTGCTCTAAATTACATTATATCCTAGTCCTAAGAGCCTGGTCAAGATAGTAAACCTTTGCTGACACTTTTAAAGAAAAATACAAGTATCAATTACAAACGATACATTTTGAATTTTCCTAATTCTTTGCCTTGAAGCACATTACATGTCTGGGATGAGTGTACACACAAAGTATAAATATTGTATTTATTACAGATTTGAAGGAGGGAATATTACCTCTCCCCTCTGATAATCTTAAAACACATTCCATTCAAAACAAATCTTATTTAGAAAATTTTCATTATTATCGTGAGAACAAAGATTTCCCTACACAGGCCAGTGTGTGTTTGAGAGAGAGAGAGAGTGAGTATGTGTGTGTGTGTGTGTGTGTGTGTGGTTAGTTATATTAAAATTACATCAGTCATTCACTGGTAAAGATTTTTAATGACTTTTTTCCAAACTAACTCTCACATGTGATCTAGCAAATGATCTGTTGAATGAACACATCACTGTATTGGGAAATATTGCCCAAAAATGCTTCACACTACGTGACTCTGTAAATAATAAAATATAACAAACTCTCCACTCAAACTTCAATATCTGTTTCCCATAACTTTCTTCATCTTATGGAGATATTTTCATTGCCTTTCATTCAGTAAGCCCATCTGCTACCTTTAGTTCCAAAGTTAATTTTAATGATGACAGAATTATCTTGCATGTGCTTGAGGCGACATGTAATTAACTATTGGATTTTCTCTTAGAGATTGCTAACCAGTACAGCTTATGGCTACAGTGCTTTTTTGATAAGATAACAGTAGAAGAAATGCTTTTGGTGTAGGTAGTGATATAGAACTGAGAACAGATTTTAGAGACTCCTATGTGTTCAGCATTTAGTCTATCAGATGAATAGAGACTTTTGGAACTTCAAGACTTATCTATGACCTGGAATCCAGAATTCAGGTAATACCTTCTTTTTGCCTTTTTTTTTTTTTTTTTTTCATTTTTAAAATGTATCATACAGGACAGGTTGTAGAAAATATCTTTTAGGCACTGTCTCTTCACATGATTTATTATCAAGTTTTCATATATTAAGATGCTTATGTAATTCTGTACAAATTTAAGAGTTGGTCATGTGCTTGGTGCAGTAATTCTTATAATCCATTACTATATGACTTCCATTTCATAAAGTAAAATAATTTACTCAAATGGGCCTTATGATTTAAATGATGCAGAACTTCTAAAATGTGGATTCCTCTCATTAGAAAAATCAGCCACGTAAAGTTTAATTATATTTAGTTTTCACTTTCAAATAGGAATCATTGTAAGCCCATTCTTGGGATCCTGCTTGCTAATTCCTTAGTGGTCTTTTTCTTTTTATTAGTATAACTAGTCAAGGATAGCAAAAATTCATTTTTTTCCGTTAAAGTTCATTACCACTATACACAAAAATCGTAATCTTAAATTATTAATTACATAGCCACTATTGAACATTTAAAGTCTGTAATAAAACAAAAATATTTTTAGTACTAAAATTTATATAGCTAACTAATACTTAAGTACTAGCTAAGTAAAATGATTGTGGTTTTTTGTAATTACTTGTAGTGTTCTTTTGTGACTGTATAAATATTAATTCATTAAATCATTGTTTCTCATATTCTAATATTCTAATATTTTTGTTCCTGCAAAACTGTAAAGACAATTTTTCTTCAACTGAAGCAATTCTAATCAAACACATTTAAAATGTAAAAAATAATTTTAGCTATTTGGCAGTATAGTATTGATGTTTACATTCAAAGATAATAATGGACATATGTATATTTGACAAGATTGCCAATTTAAAAATTAAATATATAGTTGTCAGGGTCCCATAATTAAAAGTAACTCATGTGATATTTTCCTATCCTAGTTCTATTTCTTATTTCCAAATAATCTTTCTCAAGTTCCAGTTATTAATCTATTAAAAATTTAGGTTGAGTATCTGCCAAAGTTATATGTGTATATTTAAAATTAGATGATTACAGAATCTTTTTCTCTCTTAGTTCCAGACAGTCATCTATATCAGACAAAAAACTACCAGAGCCTTCCCCTATAACAAGGAGAAAGGCATATGAGAAAGCAGAAAAATCAAAGGCCAAGGAACAAAAACAGTAAGTTACTCATGCTTTTTATCTACTAGATTGTATAAAATGTCTGATGCACTTAGATGCTAAAGGACAACAGTGAAATTATTTTCCATATTCAGGCTGACTCCAGGACTGTGACTAATTTGACAAATCAAGACAATCAAGTCCGCTGTTGGCTTGTATAAGTAGTCTTCTAACTTTCTTGGTCACACACATACCTGTAAATAAATTTGAGCACTTGTTGCTATTCAGATGCTCTGATTTGTTTTTCAGTAATTTGTATATATCGTTGTATACCTTTGAGGAGAGGTTTATTAAAACTGTAATTTAAATAGTCTTTTAGAAAATTTTGAAATTAATTTCGACTGTCATCTGATAAAACTGACATTGATTTCACCTCTTTAAAGTGGTTAACAAAAATCTAGTGTTAGAAGGTGTGTGACTTGTGCCATTTTCTTGCTGTTCTTTTATGTTTAAATTGGTATTATCCTTAATTGTTTTCTTTGTTGAAATGTTTGAAAAGCTTTTTGTGTGTTTTGTGAGGGTTACGTTACTTAACAGTACATGATATAATCTGATGATCCACTTACTTGGGCATTTGTAAATTGCAACACCACAACACACAGAAAGTTATAAATGTGTTAGAGCCACTGTCACCTTTCTACCCTGTGGCACACTGAGGTCTTCCTTAGGTCACTTAAGGAGCTGACATGGTCTTGAGTAGGAGTATCAATGTTAATCTGTATTTAAGTATTAGTAAAGCCAGTTTTTTTAACATAAAAATAATTATAAAAAGAAGTTTTCATATATTTTCTGTACCCAAGTGGATGTTCTTATACCATCTTCCTCCCTTGCACCAATAGGCACACTCTCTCTACTTTGACCACTGGTTCAGCTGACCTGAATATCATGGAAATTACTCTTCTAATCATGCTTGCTTCCTGTATTTAAAGATGTAATTTACCTGTTTCTCCTGAATTGAATGTCTCAAGAATAAGCAGGAGATAGGGGATGGAGCAAATAACTAATTTAAAAATGAATGAATCGACTGAATAGACAAATTCCTCTTAAACTCTCAGGGTCTGTCTCCCCATCTATAAGGTGAACAACTTGGTCTCAACTCTAAAATTGTATAATTTTAAATTTGTCTTGCTTTATTTAAACTGACTGAAGATTTTAGCAGACAGAACTTTTTCTTTAGTGCCATCTTGTGGCCAATGTAACAAAATTCAGTGGAAAAAAATTTTAATTAAATTGTTCAGAGTGCATTTTATCTTATAAGAAAGTAAGAGAGGAAGGAAGGAAGGAATTCTATAGTAAAAAGCTTTTTTAAAAAAGCATGTTTTTTATAACATTTCTAACAAATCAAAGCCAATTAAAGCCACCTATTTAATGTTCTTTTTTTCTTGTAGCTCAGATTCTGGAACCTCAGAGGCTAGTCTTTCACCTCCTTCTTCCCCACCAAGCCGGCCCCGTAATGAACTGAATGTTTTTAATCGTCTTACTGTTTCTCAGGGAAACACATCAGTTCAGCAGGATAAGTAAGTCATGTAAAAGAGCCCCAATTATTCATTATAATATTCTGAAACTTTCAATACAGTCTGCAGAAAACATTTAGCCTTCTCTCTGTGTGAGAGATGGAGTCTGACTTGTGAACTCTTGCCATATTTCATGTGTTTTTCCAATGGGAAATGAACCATATAGACAAAATTAGAGAAATTAATTTTCCTGCTGAACATTATTCCCTGCTATAGATTTGCATTGCTATACTTAGCACTTGTCTTGCCTTTTCTTTTACAAGTAAATTAAAATTGAAAAATCATTGAGATCAGTTGAAGTTAAATTTCTTGGGATTCTGCAGCTTCATTGAACCAATAAATACCTCTAATCCAGATAGCCTGCATTGGAAAAGAGGCAAATTATTTTACCTTTGGTGGATTTAACAGCTTACAAAACCATTGTCATGTGTGTAACATGTTATCATTTGGTTGTTCTACAAAGACACCACAAAATTTGAGTAATTGTGTTCTTGGGATAAAAGAGTACCTTTATGGGTGGAGGGGTTAGAATTCAGGGTGGGTTGTTGGGGAAGAGAAGTTGGAGGGGCATGGAAAATATAATTTTCATTAAATTTGTAGTGAAAAAATATTCCCACATTGAGCCAGAATCTCTCTTGCAAGAATTTCATACTAACAGTGTTGCCATAAGGTATTTATTAACTCTGATTTGTCTGCTTTGATTTTGAATGATAACATTGTGGATAATGTATGTACTTGATATTCAGTATCCCACACCAGTTCTTTGTTTTCTATGCTATAATCTCCCTGTATATATCAACAATTTCTGAAATTTATAGGGTATTGTTTAAGATCTGTCTGGCATGTTTAGATCATGCTAAATGGCTCTATAGACTTAGACACACCATCATTTTGAAAGATTCTTTAATCTACTTAATTTATGGATAAAATTTTTGCTTAGATTTTAATATAGTTTAATCAATAGATGTAATGTTCTTTAACATGATCCCGATAGGTAACTATTTTTTAACAATATTTTAAAAAATATTGTTAAAAATATATTTAAAAAAATCCTTGAACATTGTTAAATCATACATCTCATTTAACTGCGAAAGAGTTAGAAGAACATTAAGAATGTCTTTAGGAAGTCCATTTTCACTCGTGATATGAAGAAGTACTAAATTTTGTCTCCCTTGCATTCATAGTCATAATATTTTTCTGTCAGTCTTTTGATAATCTTGACAATCTAATCATAGTTTTGGATTTTTTAATGAAATAGTTTATGAGCTACCAATCATTTGACTCTGTTGTCATCTCTATAAACTAAAACTTAGAATAACTGACTACACTTTCAAAAAACTCACCTACTTTTGAATCACTTTCTTTGGGCTCCTTTTTGAAACTAGCATATTTCACCAGCTAGAAGTAGGTCCCACACATTGTTCTGATTACATAATATGCCAGCACTCACTCTATCCTCATTCTTCCCAAGTATATTATATACATGATACAAGATAAATAGATTTTCATAATAACCAGACTTATTGTCAGTCCTGGAGGTTTCAGGTTAAGGCTGACAGGAGTGGCTCACCTATTTTTAAAATCCCAGTAAAACCTCCCAACTATTACTGGGGGAGTGCCTAGTCAGAAGAACTCCATGTTTTTGAGATGAATTAAAACCAAAGGTTATTAAACTTTGATTTGCTTTCCATGCAAACATATAATATAGTTGTGCAATTTCCACATGAGAATCTAAATCTAGAGTAATTATCAAGAAGAATAAAGTTTATTAATGACTTGAAATGGAAAACTTTTTCTACTACTAGTCAAATAGAGTCTTGAAGTGATATATTTCACTTGCTTAATGTTGTTACTCTTCAAGGCCTACATTTTACAAAGTGAAGATAGATAGGTTCTGTGGATCAGTAATAGAAATTTTCTCCCCCCAAATCTTGGTAGAAAACATAAAACACAAAATTTTAACTAATAGCTGTCACTGAATTTGCTGATATCCAGTGCAAATAGAAAAGCAGGGCACTATAAAGGAAATGTTTGCTGTATTTCTGTTATTCATACTGTTGAATCAGTTCAATCTCAGTGTCTTTACCTATTGGCATCTGTATTCTTTTTCCTTATAATTCTAACTCTTTCACTGTAGGTCTGATGAAAGTGATTCCTCTCTGTCGGAGGTACACAGGTACTTTCTATCTTTCCTATGTTCTGGCATTTCATTGATGTTCTAAATTGCCTTCCTATAAACTTTAAACAAATCTCATTTTTGTTGCATTCATAACTTGTAAACCATATAAATGCACTAATATTTTTAAACATTAATTTTAATATATTTTTTGATCATACCTTTGAAAGTAGTGGTAAACTTTTTTATATAATAGCATAAAAACTTATGCTATTTGTGTTCTGTCTGTAATCTAAAACTTTTCTTTAAAAGAAGTTAAGTGCTATGAAAATTAATGTCAAGGTTTGCTCCTCAGTGATTTTTTCCAACTCAAGGTGTGGGAAGTGAATAAGGTATTTTTTCATGTTGATTTATGGATTTTAAATAAAAAGTTTATGGCAGGCTTTGTGATAAAAAAAGGTATGCTACGGAAAAAAGATTACTATGGTATCTAAAATATAGAAAGATACAGAAAGTAAAAGAATTTTTAAAACATAAATATTTTTAACTGGTAGATGCTGTTTTTAAAATAACAATGTTGCATTTTTTCATGTTATAGATTTTTTGGACCCTTAATCTCTTTTTTCCTTTCATTTCCTTTTCCCACTAATCAATTTGTCTCCTCTCTCTTTGCACTTCTTTCCCATGTTCTATGGCCATTTTCCTGATCATCAGTAGATCCTCCAGAAGGTAGGCAGGGGAAGGGAGAGGAAATTAATCTCATTCACAGTATTACAAGACTACTGGTTTTGCATGGATCAAAAATAAGCATTTTTTTCCCCTTCACATTGGATCTCTTGTATAAGTTTGCAATATTTAACCTTAACGTAAACTATTTTAAAGTTTATCTATTTCAGAATGTGAATAGATTAATTTTAATAGAGAAAGAAATACCATGGATATATGTTTCCGATTTTTGTATTTTTTCTATTATCTTCTGTATAAGGTAATCTCTATAAAATATTAGCCCTAGTATTCTGAATATTTGAGAGTATTTTTTAGTATCTAATGAATATAATGCTATGTTTACTGTTGAAATTATTTTTCTTCATAAGTCTGAATAAATAAAATACATAAGAATGCAAAAGAGACATCTTGGTCTCTAGGGCTGTACCATACATAAGTTACTGGAGGCAAATATTACTTTTGTAACATTACAACCTTTGATGTGACAGAATTGTGTTGGACGTTATATCATCAAGGGAACATTCACAGATTCTTAGGATAAAGATAGTCATCTGAAGGCAGGAAATCTTTTGGAGACAGTGTTAAATAACCAGGGGTACTGTTTAGCTTTTTTCTTAGGATGATTTGTGTCATTAAATGCAGATCAAAATGGCTCTTAGGTTATTAACATTAATTCTTTTCTTTATAATCAGCTTGTTAGAATATACATATATATATATTTAATGTTTTAGAAGTAAAAGTAGCAATTGACTATGCATTAGATCATCACTTTTCAACATTTGAAGCGATTGTTGTAATTTGATGGCTTCAGTTCATAGCTATAAACCCCACATAATATTGATAGCATTTCAAAATGGCAGTTTTAGACTTTTGAGGAGGTTTTACTACCACTTCAACTTTAATCTGGTTAAGTTCTTAGATTACCAACAAGGTACTGAGCATTAATTTCAAGAATCTCAAATTGATGCATGTATGTAAATAATACTTTGGATTTTGTAATTATACACCCATGTGATAACAGTTTCTGGTCTTATTTCTGGTAATGAGGAACTCCCTTCACTTTTTGAAATCATTATAACTAAATCCTAAAAATAAAGTTTTTAAAAAAATCCTGAGCCTAATTTACCTCCTTTAAATTTTTATTCATTGGTCTGTCATCAGCCCTCTTGAGCTATACTAGAATTAATCCATGCACCTTTTTTATGTGTATGTGACAGCTCTTTAAATATTCAGCCATTTAACTGTGCTTTTGTATGCTGTCTCCAATGAAAGTTCTCTTCTCAGCTCACTAGGTTTAAATTCATCTGTTCCTAATATGATATAGTCTGCAGATCCTTCTTTCTGCTTCCTCTATTTTGGAAGATCTCCAGTTTTTCAAAGCTCTTATTGAAATGTGGCGTCTAGACCTCAGCCTCATTTCAGATGTTGCCTTGGCAGAATATAGTAGCCCTGTTGCTTTCTTTCTCCTGAAATATTTGCTTCTATAGCACACATCATTGAAAGTGTTGATGGAAGAATCACAAATTGTCATTCCATTGATCTTGTATTAAATAAGCAAATTTCTTTAGCTTTTAAATTCTAATTAAGCCCCTTTCCTACTTGGAGCATTCTGTTCTATCTTCAACTTAAATTTTACTTTTAAATTTTATCCAATGAATATTTTAGTGCTAAGTACATACTTAAAATAAGTGGATTTTTTGGGTAATTTTTCTAGGCAATACAGTTCTTTAATATATCAGTTTAATAAACATGCTATATCTGTCTGGAGTTCTGGGAAATGACTGATTAGATATTGAAGACCTTTTTCCAGACTGAGAGGAACATTGACTCTTTAGGGGTGACTCTTCGGCCACTGATGGAACTACCTTACTACAACAGTTTCATACTTACCCTCCATGTCCATAAGAATATTATTTGAAAAGCTTTTTTGAATGGACCTAATTGGAGTCAACATATATTGTGAATACGACATCCTGCTAATTTGCTGCCTATTAATTTCTACAAAGAACTTCCCCCGTGAGATGTTATCTCTTACTGATGAGCATTCGTGTTTGTAATTATTTGTTTAATATTTTCCTCTATGAGACTCAATAAGAAGTTTTACCCATTTGTAATTTCTGAAATCCACTTTTTCTTCTCCTTTCTGGAAAATTGGGTCCACATCTTTTATCCCCTTTATTGATTCTCTTAGTATACCAACAATGATTTTGCCTCCACAATGGTATATACTTTCAAACCCCTGTGATATAATTTAAAAACAGAAATATTTGAACTCATTGAATGTCTTCATTGTTAGTTCTAACGTATCTTGGACTTACACTTCTTAATTATTTCTGTCTCTTGCATCTTCAAGGTTGTTCTCACTCATCAAGAAGATGGGAACAGACAGCTTTGTTTTATCCCTGAATCTGTCCTAATATTATGCCATCTGTCTTATATAATGGACATATTTCCGTATAATTTTTCTTCCTGCTCTGAGCGAAGATACATCCAACTTATATATTTATCATGTCTTAATTCACTCTCATCATAGGTCTTCCCAACAATTATTTCAATTCAGATCCTGTCTTAAACTCCTTTAGGATAGGGACAGTGTTTTTATCAACTTTGTATTTTCATAGTTCATAGTCCAGTGGCAAAAAGCAGAAATTCCAGAAATATTAAACTTAAGAGAAAGCTCCCTAAAGAGCATCACTATTCTTTTAAAATCTTACTCTTTTAAAAAAAAATCTTCTTTGAGATTGTTAGTTTTAAATTTTTCTTTTTTTTAGTTTTATATTTTTTTGTTATTTTCGAGCCATTCTCCCTTTAGAATTTCTGTCTATGCAATCATTCCTGTATTTCTTCAAATTTGTTTGAAATGTGCTCCCTTAGTATTTTAGGTGGTATGTATTATACTTTCTTTAGAATGTCTTTTTTGACATAGAGTCTCATTCCAGTCTGATAGTCATATCTTCCTGTTATCCATCATTTATACTTTCTGATTTTTCATAATTCACTGTATTTGAACAGCTCTCAATATTACTTCATTAAATTTTGAAGAGATGAAATTGTTAATAAGAAAATCCAAATGTATCATTGACTTTGCTCTTTGCAGAATGCAGCTGCTAGCTGATGCCTATTTAGTTGATGTACTCTATCACTGCTATTACAATTTCACACTTTGTCTCTGTCCTTTTGCTTAAAAAGGAGACAAGGGAGCAATCTGGATTTTATTACAGTACTACTTGTTTAGAAAGACTTCTTAAAGACAGAGAAAAAAATAAAAAGTAGTTTCATGATATAGCTACTGAAGTAAATCTTATTTTTTCCCCCACCTCAGGGGCATAATCAACCCATTTCCAACTTCAAAAGGAATCAGAGCTTCTCCACTTCAGTGTATTCACATGGCTGAAGGGCATACAAAAGCCGTGCTCTGTGTGGATTCTACTGATGACCTTCTTTTCACCGGATCAAAAGGTGCTAGTAGTTGTGTCCTGTGGGTACTTAACAGATTTTTTTTTAATGATTACATTTCAGCAGATTTTGAAAAATGTCAAACTGCTTAAGACTCATAAGAATCTGAGAGATAATCTCATTCAACTCCTGAATTATATAAAATACAAAATCATTGCATAGCTGGGAAAAAAAATAAAACTTATGTTGATGTTATGTGAATAGAATGGTGAGGGAATACATCTCCCTTTGGTAATTGAGCACCTAGTGCATGAAAAGCCCTGAGCTTAGTAATGCAGGTTGTAAAAAATCTACAAAAGGCCATTACAATGTACAGTGTGGTAAAGAGAATAAGACGGGTGGCAACCATGATTTCTTGAGCACTTACTCTATGTCAGAGACTATACAAATTTTATCTCATTTAATTCTCACATCAACCCTAATGACATACACGTTGCATCCTCATTTTACAGATAAAGAAACTGAAGATTCAAGAAATTAAATAATTTTCACAGATGAACTTAGCTGCTAAGTGGAAGAGCCAGGATTAGAAGCCTAGGTCTACTCATCTCCAAACCTGCACTCTTAACCCCTTTGGTGCAATTGCAGGCAACTAGAAATTAACTGTAAACAATTTGAAGAGTTATAAAGAGTTTCAGGGTTTCAGAAAAGGGAGAGATTATGCAAAACCTTGAAAAATAAGGAAGGCTTTGATGAGGAGGCATTTAGGATGAACCTTACAGGATTGTTTGGAATTGACACATAAGGACTGGCAACTGAGATTAGAGAACAACATAAGCAGAGACATGGAGGTAGAAGTGGGTTTGGAAACTAAATCCAGTTGGGTTGAAAAGTAGAATGTATATAGGAGAAGTGGTAGACAATGAGGTTAGGAAGATGAGAAGGAAGCATGTATAGGAATTTGGGAAGCTAGTTAAAGCTTTTTTAGCATTTAGGGATGTTACAAGATGAGGGAGGAGTCTAGCTAGAACTTGTGAAGTGTGAATGATGGCAAGCAATTCCCCAATTAAAAAAATTTGCTCTGTAAAAGTATAATTTTCTAATGATTCAAATTAAATGTATTACTCCAGGATAATTAGATATTTAGCATGTGAGAAAAAAAATAGAACAGTTTTATGATTATGCTTTTGGGTCAAAAATGAAATCAATCGATCAGTGACCCCTGGAAAAGAAAGGTGTGTGTGTTTCTGCATGTGGAATGTTGTGAGTAGGTAAGAGAGTGATCAAAGCAGAATGTTCTGAAGAGGCTGATTTGGGATGGCCATTTTAAAATTCAGGGACAATTTGAAACAAGAGTCTTTTAATATGTCTATTTCAAAATTTTGTATAATTATTTTTTAATACCACATAATGCATACACCAGATATCCTGGCTTTCATGTAATCCTTTATACCTACTTTGCCCTTGAATGTGCTGCAGAGTGTTAAGGATAGAGTTAGGATGCCTGTTGCAAGTTAATTAAATAATTACTGTTTCTTATCTCATTTTTTTCTCATAGAAGAGAAATTGTTATTGTTAAGAGAATCTAATTTAGTTCATATTGACAGTATTTCCACTTTGTATTTGTTTTTAGATCGTACTTGTAAAGTATGGAATCTGGTGACTGGGCAGGAGATAATGTCACTGGGAGGTCATCCCAACAATGTAGTATCTGTAAAATACTGTAATTATACAAGTTTGGTCTTCACTGTGTCAACATCTTATATTAAGGTGTGGGATATCAGAGATTCAGCCAAGTGTATTCGAACGCTAACGTAAGTAACTTAAAGAAAATAGCAAGGAGGAAATAGTCCTTGTTTATAAAATGTAAGAAAAGATAGGCCTGTGTATGCATTTTTGTTGATTTATACCTGTCTGCTTGCAAAGAATATTTAAGTGTTTACAATAAGAATGCAGATAAAATAAGGTGAGAAAAAAAACTATTGAGAAAGTAAAATACAATAGCTCAGTATTAAACAGGAAAGAAGTCATATTTGATCTGTGACTAAATACATATTTCATATTTCCTCCCTCCTAAATAACTAAGGAATTAAATTTTCATAGTGTTCATTACTTGATGTAGTTAAATTATTTATATTACTTGCTGCAAATGAATACCATTCCTTGGAAAATGGCTGAAATCACCATTATAGACTGTTAGGAAGTACTTGCAAAATTTAATTAGCATGTATTGAATAATTGAGGAGTTTTTTTTAAGACTTAACACTGCTTTGGTGTTAGCCTAAATTTCATAACTATAGGCTGTGTTGGACAGTTGGAGGATAAATTTGTTTTCTGCATCTGTTATCATATATGTCTTTAAAATATAGAGCAAATAAAGGTTCTTTTTGCCGTGAGATTGATGAACTGTTTTACATAGTGAAAATTAAGATGAGCTTTGTTGGCTTAAACAAAAGAAGGGACCATAGGAATGGTTACTTTTTACTAATTTGTAGAGTGAGGATTATTAACATTTCAGTGCTATTTTGTATTTTGAGAACTACTAATTATTTACTGTACTGAATACAGGTCTCTTGAGGGAAATTTTGTAGGAAAAAACCACCATATCTTATGTTAGAAATTTACCAATCCAGTTGACTCAATAAAACCAAATTTGAAAACATTGACTATAACTTGGTATTTTAGAAGTTAGCTAATAAAATGTTTCAAAATTTAAAAATCTACTTGCCATTTAGAATTTAGCTGAGGAAATAGAAATAATGTTTAATCATGTTTAAGTCTTTCGCACATAGCAGGTAATCCATATATGATTAGGTTAAAGTAAACAAAGACTGAAGATGATTTAAAAAGTGCTCAGTGTCTTTAACTCAAAAGGGCAAATCTTATATATGAAAGGAATATTGGTAGGCTTGTTCCTCAGGGAGCTTCTGGAAGCTGCAGGAATGAATTACCTTTGTGGCACTGTATCATTTGTTGAGGTTTTTTTAATCTTTGTCATATAATCTGTTCTGAATCATATTTAAGTTATCTGCAACAGGGCCCAGAATTTCTAGTGTTACAATAACTTGCAAATTAAGAGTTTTAAGCCATGTCATCTTGTTGTCTTCATTCAATTATTCATTTATCTGTCAGAATGTTTATTTATAAGTGCAACTGTGTGCGTATGAGGTGCTGTGCTAGGTACACTGCATACAGTGACCAAAGAACACAGATCTTGTTGCTGTCTACAGTCAGTTTCCTAGGAATTTAAGGAATTCTAAGACTAAGTCTTGTCCAGAAATGTGACTTATTTTGCTTTGTTTTGTCTCTGTTAAGGTCTTCAGGTCAAGTTACTGTTGGAGATGCTTGTTCTGCAAGTACCAGCCGGACAGTTGCTATTCCTTCTGGGGAAAATCAAATCAATCAAATTGCACTAAACCCAACTGGCACCTTCCTCTATGCAGCTTCTGGAAATGCTGTCAGAATGTGGGATCTTAAAAGGTAGAATTTTAAAGAAAATGTTCTTCTAGGATGTGGCAAATGCAATTTTTGCACGTTAGTAACGTTAGTGCATGTGAAATCTAATTTGTATAACCCCAGAAGTTAATATAAAATCTTACTTTCCCGTTTGATTCAGCACCCCTAAATGTCTCATCTGTCCTCATTAGCAAACTCACGATTTTCATTTCTTTTAATCTCCATTGCTGGGAAAAAAAAGTATATGAAGGAAAATATCCTTTCTTAATATTTGTCTACAAGTTGTATTGTTTCCCAGGAAGAGAATAAGATTCTCATGCTAGTTGTATTAGTACCTTTGAAAGAATTATTTTCTGTAACATTACTTATGCATCTTATATCTCAAAATTTTCAGTCTACAAACCTTATAACTTTAAGCATAAATCTTCAGGATTTTTATAAATATAAAATTATATATATATACACATACATACATATATATATATATAATGAAGTATTAAGAACATGAAGTGAGTAAAAAAGAGAAAAGTGATAAACTGAAATGTGTAAAGCATTACATCTTTGATTTGATTTTTATTTGCCGTGAAGTATGAGCTTTTATCCTTCGAGTGTTTATTTTAGCTTCTTTTCTAGTTCTTAAAATTTTGGCAGCAAGGGAATATGTATTTATTAGTTAACACTATTTATTCAGCATCAATTATGGCAGTTACTATACCAACACTGTGGTGGGTACTGGGGATAAAGGCTGAGCAAGACAAATTTTGTGTTCACCTTCTTAGAGCTCATCTCATTCTAGGAAGGCCATTAAATAGGCAGTTACAGGATTCTGAGTAAAGTTTGTAATTCAGGTAATAATCCCATCCAGAAGGGCTTTGTCAGTAGTAAATCACAGGGGAATTTATTTTAGAAATTTGGCAGACAACTAGTTATAACTTGTAACATTGTAATGCATGACTAAGAAAGTATAGTAAACATAATTTATAGATAAATGAGAGAGAAAGAAGAAACACAGTCCTGAATACTTTTTTAGAAATAAAAAGTAGGAAATTGAAAACAGTGCTTATTTAAGAAAATTAGGAACAAGATGAGGATGGGTTTATTCTTGAAGATATTAAACTTGACTTACAGTCGGAATACCATGGAGGAAGGAAGACACTCAAAGTCATGACGTGAGGCAAGAAAGATATCAGCTTTTAAATATCTTTAGGCTTTCTTTTCTGCTGAGAAGTTAGATCCTTTGAAACTTGCTTGATTTCAGCAACATGAGTAAATACAGATTCATCTTAACAAAGTAACTAAGAAAAGAGTTACAAGAAATAGTAATACTCTAGAAGCCAAAAACGTCTCTGTATTCCAGCAGCTTGATTTGAGGTAGCTATGAAACAAAGGTCCATTGTTCCCCCCGACAGTGCACATCACACACTTTTCTACCAGTCAGACATATTCCCGGTCATTTTCATATCTTTGTAATAACTGATGAAATTGACTACCTATTTCCTGACATACATATATACACACATATGTGTGCATACGTGCATGTGTATATATGTGTATACACGTGTATATATGATAGGTGTATATATATATATGTGTATGTGTCCATTTGAAAATATATGTTTGTGTAATGAAATAATCTTACTTTCTTCATATTGTTATTTTTTAGGTATATCAGTGACATAGTTGTTTTAATCAAATTTCATATTGGCCCTAATAACATTAATCATATGTCTATAACATGTTGAGGCATGGGTTAGAGTTAAAATTAGCCTTTTGCAAGTTTTTGGACTTTTGATTTTTTTTTTTTCCTCCATTACTACCTGAATGACATTAGTTGCTTTGGAATAACTTATTTAGGACTCCTCACACTTCCATTAGAGAACTGATTAGCCATTTTTTACTCTTAATTTGAACAGAGTTACACAGAGGTGGAGTTAAATCACAAAGAACAGTTTAAGCAGACTATTGATTACTTTTGTTGAGGCTTAGACTCAGCATGCTAAGAAATATTTTCAAACAAAATTATTTTTCTTTCTTTTTAAAGGTTTCAGTCCACAGGAAAGTTAACGGGACACCTAGGCCCTGTCATGTGTCTTACTGTAGATCAGATTTCTAATGGACAAGATCTAATCATCACTGGCTCCAAGGATCATTACATCAAAGTGTGTATAATAAAGTTGTTCAATTATATTCTCCTATTAAATGATAGATTTGAAGTATTCAGATACACTTAGGACTCTTTTCTCTTAACCAGTTTTCCTTTTTCTCATTTCTAGCCTTTGCTTTTTCTTCCTAATCTTTTCCTCACTCACTTCCTGGTTTTGTTGTCTTATTATTTAAGTATGTATTCTCACTTTTCATAGAAGATAGGTCGAGAGGGATTCTGAAGGTTTTTTTGGCTCAGTCATCCAAGTAATACTTAAGTCTCATCATCACCATCTTTTATACTGAGCATATTATGGTCTTCATATTTTATGCAAGTAGCAGATAAGATGAGGAGATGCATAGTTTGATTCTGGAGTTGTTAAATTTGAGATGCCAATAGAGGACCTCCTCATGTAGTCCAGTAGGCCATTTGGAAGACAAGTCCAGGGATCAAGATAAGTTATGACTAGACATGTATGTTTCAGAGCTGTTCAAATAGAAGCAGATGTTCAAGGAGTTAGAGTAGTTGACATGGCCAAAGGAGAGAGGAATCCTATAAGATTCCTTGGGGAATCCTGTGAGAACCAACAGGAATAAAAAGAGGATACAGTAATAAAGAGAGATAGGAAGAGTATAAGTACTCTTTTTTAGAAACTTTAAGAGATGAGAAATGGGTTAGTGACTTGAAAATAGAGTGGTTCAGTCGAGAGGATTTTGTATTTAGTAGACTTGAGCATGTTTATATGCTTGGGAAATGTGTTCAGTGGAGAAGGAAGGTGTGAAGAATGAAATGGTAGCAATTAGTGAATCAGATCAAAAAAGAATCAGATCAAAGATGTGAACCTTGGAATAAAGTAAGCACACTGTAGCATTTGAACAGAAGGGAAGGGTAAGAGAATGTCTAAGAATAAAAGGAAACTTTTGTAACTGGGGGGATGGTCCAAAAAATTTATTTTTGGTCATACTAGCCTTTTTAGGAAATCCCAAGTTCGATAGTTAAGAGACATGAGGGCAACTGAGGGGAGTGAAAGGTTTTGAATAGCAGCTTTTGGAGAATTTGAGATGACCACTCAGATTGCAGAGCCACCTAATAGTGTTTAAATAACAATCATTTATATGAATTTCAACTGGATTGATATGAAGCATTTTTATTATTTAACATATCATTTGTACACTCATACATGAGAAAATTGGTTGCCTTTCTTAAGAGCTTACAAGCATGTAAGCACGTGACATGTAAGCAAAAGTAGTGTGAAAATAGGGCTCAGATTCATCCTTAGTCATTCATAGCAAGTTATTTTAGTTAACTTAGTAAAATATAATAAGACAAATCATATGTGGTTAATATACATGTGTTTATGAATGAACACATATAGGTGCTTATTGGTACATTAAATAGGATGACGGCTTTCTTTCTGCTTTTATTTAGATGTTTGATGTAACTGAAGGGGCTCTTGGAACTGTGAGTCCTACCCACAATTTCGAGCCCCCTCATTATGATGGCATTGAAGCATTAACCATACACGGGGATAACCTATTTAGTGGGTCCAGAGATAATGGAATCAAGAAATGGGATTTAGCTCAAAAAGACCTTCTACAGGTAATGCAAAACCTTTTCATGGGATGGAATGGGTACTTCAAAGTCACCAGTATTCTATAGAAGAATGTGAAGAGCCTCTATATAGATTTTCATTGTTTAGGCATGGTATCAATCAGGGCTTCCTCTTAAAGAGTGATTTGTTATCACCCACCAGAGTTACTAATTATGAAAAGGGCAACGTTCAGCATTTAATGATACCTCCTAGATAAAAGAAGAATAGACTCTGATAAGAGTTGGAAGATCTGGGATTGCTTCATGCATGTGTTTACTAAATGAAATCAGTCTTGGAGCAGAGCAGTCGCAGGTTCTCATTTTGTTTTGTTTTTGTTTCATGTACACATATTCCAAAGAGTACCAAGTTTCACTAAGGTCTAAATGATTCCTCATCTCATTTTCATACCTCCAAAAGTGGTGGTTCTCTCATTTCCTATAGAACAATAGTTGGGTTGAAGTGTTTTGTCAATGCAATCAAATATTGGTGGCTTTTCCTAATCCCCAGAGGAAGAAATTAATAACAGATGAAATTGTACTCAATTTCAGGCTTTTCCTTATAAATGTATGGGTGTGTGTGTTGCAATTGCTCCCACTTACAACCAGATGAAAACAAAATGAACAAGTAGCATGAATGTTCATGAAAAAACCTAGCAACAGATGCATGTATTACACTCAAAAGCTTTTCTTTTATAGATATACATTCTTGGATGTGCTTTTTATATTATGTACATAAATATATTTATGTGTAAAAATATGGTCATATAATCTGAGCTTGTAATTATTGTTTACTCATTGTGAAATATATAGGTTAGCTCCAGCCTTCAACAAAAAGCTTTAGGCCTCTATATTCTCTTCGAAAATTTAAGGCAGTGATTTTTTTGGAGACAATCCTTATAGTCTGCACACCAGGTTGTAGTTTTCAAACTTGTGTGAGATACGTTTTGGAAAAAGACGAGATATTTACTCCTTTGAATAGAAAGTGATGTTTAAAAACTTCTGTGTACTTTCCAGGTGTTTTAGATTCTAAAGACTTTTTTTTTTTTTTTAACATTCTAGGCCTTTAATACCAATAACACTGATGATAATTAGTGAGGCACATTGAAGAGCAAATTACAGATTTATTTCTTTAAATCACCAGCAGTGACTTCATAGAAAATGATTTTTATGGTTTCCAGGCCAATTCAGTGTTCCGGATTTTGAATTTTGTCAGTAAAAACTTTTGTAACTTATTTTGGTATGAAAATGTCAGTCTAGAGGGCTCCCCTTAAGCTGCCGATTTTTCCTTCTTCTCTCAGCAAGTCCCAAATGCACATAAGGATTGGGTCTGTACCCTGGGAGTGGTGCCAGGCCACCCAGTGCTGCTCAGTGGCTGCAGAGGGGGCATTTTGAAACTCTGGAACATAGATACCTGTGTGCCAGTCGGCGAGATGAGAGGTCATGAGAGTCCTATCAACGCCATATGTGTTAATTCCACCCACATTTTTACTGCAGCTGAGTAAGTTTTTCCTTTGTGATCTTTGTCTGTATTGGTTACCTGTGTTCAGATTTAGTAAATACTGTAAGTTGTAAATATCTGGAAATGTAGA
Organism: Hippopotamus amphibius kiboko; assembly: GCF_030028045.1. Classification (NCBI taxonomy): domain Eukaryota; kingdom Metazoa; phylum Chordata; class Mammalia; order Artiodactyla; family Hippopotamidae; genus Hippopotamus; species Hippopotamus amphibius. Next base: position 96,972,163 of record NC_080197.1, read on the forward strand.
ACGTATGAATCCTTCTTTTATTACAGTTATTCTCATGTTTGTGTATGATGTCTTATTGGTATTTTCTGAGGTACACTGTGGGCCCCCAGGTTACATGATAACAGTGTTATCTCAGCTCGCTGCTTAGACTAGCAAGTCTGCTGCCAGGTCTTCCCCTGGTGATTTTAACTTTAAAAAAATCATTCATAAGACACTAATTTCTAAAAATTTTTTACCAGATAGGCAACAAACGTGTCATTCTTCACATTTAGACCAAATCATGAAAAAAAACTCTTTGGGCATCTTCCATCTCCTTTAACGTTTACATACATGGTAATAATATCCACTTCCTCCCTCTTAGGGTGACGGAATTGATTAATTTCTTTTCTCATTTACTCATTCATGATGAATCTCCTATGTACCGGGCACTGTTCCAGACCCTTGGGAACAGAGAAGTGAACAAAACAGATACAAACCCTAGTTTTATTCTAAGGAGAAGAAAAGAAAATAAATTCGTAAAATACGTTACATGGTGAGAGGTGCTATGGAGAAAAATAAAGCAGGGAAGGGAGATGACAGCATCAACTGGAGGGCGGGGGTTACACGGTAGAATGGTCAGTGGCGGCCTTACCGAGAAAGTGACGTTTAAGAAGATGCTTGAAGGAGGTGTAGAGATGTGACCATAAAAATGACATAATATGTGTATAAGTACTTTGGAAAGGAAAGCATATGTACTATAATGTGAGGTGTTCATCTCAGTCAAATAAAATGTAATTTCTCCTGAATATCTATCTTGAAAATCTCCCTATGTCATTTGTGTACCACTTACATTACTTAATTTGAGGGACTTCTTGATTAGTCTGTCCTAAATGCATGATTACCCTGGTTTTATTTTGAAACTTCTAGTGTATTTCTCTGGTGTCTCTTTATTATTTGAGCTGTTTCCATTGAATCCTTCTTCTCATTTAGATTTACTTTCTCTCATCTCTAAAGTACCTCAAAGCCCATTTTTTGGTGTGTTTTTCTGAGGAACTTAACCTTTGGTGCTTCATTGATGCTATTTCCAAGATGCACTCCTTTCTTAAGAGTCACCACTTTTGTTTATTCCTTTGGAAACTTGTCTTGTCTTTCACAGTTCACAGGAAATAAATAATACCCCTCTGAGCTGTGGGACACTCAAGATAAGACTATAAAGGTATTATGCATCACTGAGGTCTGGTCAGTGAGGCATGATGTAATACTTTTCTTCCATGATACAGTTTTATTTTTGAAGAACTGAAATTTTCCTCAGTTTACCCATGGTGCATCCGATGCAGGTGTATTTACCATGGAACATAAAATCAGGAAAATAGCCAATAAAATCAGAAGGCCTTTTTTCAAATTAGTGCTATTTATTTGTTATCTAACAAACATTTGTTTAGGGCTTAGTATCTACCAGGAATTGTTCTAAGTGTCTTCAGCCATTAACTCATTTAGTCTTCATAAGAACTGTAGAAGGTGAGTATTATTATAATCCTTATTTTGTAGGTGGGAAAACTGAGGCACTTTATAATTCAGAGTCCTTGTATAAGTAATTCTATCATATCTGATTTCTGGATCCGTTGTCATTGATTGATTTTTCTTATGATTACAAGTCTTATTTTTTCTGCTCTTTGGTCAAGTAACATTTTATTGAATGTTGAACATTATAGTATTGTGTTTTGAATGCCTGGATTTTTTGTATTCCTTTAAAGAATGTTGGGCTTTGTTTGTCAGGCACTTAAGTTACTTGTGGTTCAGGCTCATATTTTTCAGACTTGTTTTTAAATCTTCTTAGATTTCTTCTGAATGTTTTGAATGTTTGATGCTGTTCTCTACTTTACTGGTCAGAACTTGAACATCTCACAGCCCTCTGTAAACTCTGGGATTTGTTCAACTTATACTCACTAGTAGTTTTTTTTTTGGTCTGGCCTTATAGTTTGATTCTACTCATGTGCAGCTTAGCCTTCAGTCAAAGACATTAGGGGACCGCTATTTAGACTGATGGATTTTTTCCCTGTAGCTCCAGTTCTTTTTGCATAGCTCTCTCCTCTTCTCTACTTAGTTCTAGAAATTCCCACTGTTTCATACGTCCCAGATTTTTATTACTCTCTCTTCAAGTCTGATTCTGTGATTTTCTGCTTGGTCTCCCCACCTCCTTGCTGTGGTCTGGAAAGTGCTTCCAGACTGAGAGCCAGGGCTGTTACAGAGCGCACCTTCTCTATTTCCCTTTTCTCAGGGATTATAGGTCTGAACGACCCATTGCCCAGTTTCTGAAAATAGTTGTTCCATATATTTTGTGAAGTTTTCACTTTGTTTCCAACAGGAGAGCTAACCTGGTACAGGTTACGGTCATGACTAGTACTGGACATTTGCTCATCTTGGACTTCATATGTCCACAACTGAGCTCCTGAACCTCCTAAGAAACCTGCTCATCCTAAAGCCTTCTCCATCTCAGCTGATGGCTTCTCTGTCTTCTCTGTTGCTTAGTCCAGAAACCTTCATTCCTTCTTTCTTTCACGCTCCATATCCAGTTCATCAGCAAACTCTGTTGGTGTTCTACCTTTAAATTATTTCTAGAATCTAACCACTTGTCCGTCCCCGTGTCTTTTGCTACCTCACTGACCCTAGTCACCATCAGCCCTTGGATTACTACAGAAGCCTCCTAAACAAGGTCCCTTGCCCATATGTAGTCTATTCTCAACACAGACACCAGAGTAATTTTTTAAAAATACAGGTTAGATCTTGTTCCTTCTCTGCTCAAAACCGTGCATTGGTCGTGCATTTTATCTAAAGTAGAGGCCATATTTTTATCTGACTGTCTGAGCATCTCTCACCTTACCTTCTAGCACCTTCTGGCGTGTTCCTTCTCTTACAACACGAATAATATCATTGCTGATCTTGAACATATCAGGCTCATTCCAGCCCTAGGACTTTTGCCCAAAGTACCTTCAGAGATCCTGATCTTCTTCTAATGTCTTTCTTTCTCAATAAGAATAACTTTGCCATTTTATTTAAAATTGTGATCTCTCCTATTACCTACCACTCCTGATCCTGACCCCCTTTGCCATACTCTTTAATTTTTTTGTGACATTTATTACTTTCTAATAAACTTTATAATTTAATTATTAAATTTTATTGTGTCTCCTTTTGCTAGAATGTATGATCTGCAGAGGTATAGGATTCTGATTTTATTTGTTTATTTTTAATTGATCCCAAGCACCTAGAATAATGCCAAGAACACTGCAAGTTCCAAATAAGCATTTGTTGGATGGATGGTGGAATGAATAAATGGGTGGATGAGTAAACATATCCCCTTGCTGTTTTCAATTACATGTGCTGTGTGGGATGGTGAGAGAATATTATTTTCCCTCAGTTTTATTGAGATATAATTGACATATGGCACTGTGTAAGTTTAAGGTATACAGCATAATGATTTGACTTACATATATAATGAAATGATTATCACAGTAAGCTTAGTTAACATCCATCATCTCAAGTAGATACAAAGAAAAAGAAAAAAATGTGATTTTTTTTTTTTTTTCCCCTTGTGTTAAGAACTCTTAGGGGTGAGAAGATTCTTGATTAAAAACTAGAAAGCCTGGATTCTAGGCTTAGCTCTGTCCTCCACTATGTTATACTGAACAAGTCACTAAACTTTCTTTATCCTGGAAATGGACTGTTTAATCTTTGAAATGCTTTTTAGCTATACAATTTTATGGAAACTCTTTCTTTTGGCTTTGGGTTTATTAGGAAGTTGGGGGAAAGCAATGCTCCCTTTTTAGAGCCACAAGAGACATGATAAGAACTGTGATTGTCTAATGACTAGTCCCCAGAACCCACATGCTAGGGGAATAAAAATACATTTTCTCAGAAATGCTTTGAATTGTCTGTATTCTGTGATAGGTAGAATGTTAGACTACTTCTTCATAGCCTCCTTCTTTTTCTGTGGGCATATGCTGATTTCACCTGAACATAATTCTTCCTGAGTATCGACAGATTCACGAGCTCCCTGGAATCCCTGCCCTGGCCCCTTCACTGTGATCTTACTCTGGGCTCTTAGGCCTGAAGACCTCTGACTATGTCATATCAGTATTAAGCGGTGGAGCCAGACTACCTGGTTTCAAATCTTGGCGCTATCACTTACCTTGTGATCTTGGGCAAATTTTTTTTTTTTTTTGGCTGCACCTCAAGACATGCAGAACTTCCCCAACCAGGGATCTAACCCACGCTCCCTGCAGTGGTAGGGCAGAGTCTTAACCAGTGGACCACCAGGGAAGCCCGAACTTGGGCAAATTAATTAACTTCTTTGGACCTCAATTTGTTCATCAGTAAATAGCGGAGAATAGCATTATCTATATCTTATGATAGGTAAAGAGAATTAAATGCTTTAAGGTATAGGAGGGGAATATAGTAACAATACCTGGCACATAGTAAGCTCTTGATAATATGAACTATTTTTAATTTCATTATTATGGGTACCTGTTCGATATACCAGTGGGACAATGTGAATGTTTAGTTACATCTGTTAAAGACCTTTTCAGAAAATGTTTCCACGATAAGTAAGTCTAAGAACTATTTCTTTATCTTTCCACCTCTTTTCACGTGTTCATTTTTAATTTATTATTTTGTAGTGATCGAACTGTGAGAATTTGGAAGACTCGAAATTTGCAAGATGGTCAGATCTCTGACACAGGAGATATGGGGGAAGATGTTGCCAGTAATTAAACATGAATGAAGATAGTCATAAACTGAATACTGTGATAATACTCTATGTTCTTTATGGAAAATGTTGTCCTGCATTTATTAGACAAAAACTTGTCAATGGGATTAACTGGAAAATGTATCTGCCTCCAACTGCTGAACATAAATGGTATTCTAATAAAATTGTGTAGTATCCTGTGTGCTTAATGTTAATATCTACCAGTGCATATATAACCTATAATTGATATACTGCTTGATTCGCACTTTTATTGTGGCTGGATTTTTGTGCGTAGCTATAAAAAACATCCTCAAATTATTTGAAATACAAGATGTCTGCTTTTGTGACAGTCAGAAAATACCCTTGGAATACAGTGCAATCCACTGTTCACTCATTCATATGGTCTGTTTGGATGATTTGCATATTTAAAACATTGGGAATGTTAGTCAAACATTGGTTTGTCTGGTATTTATATCAGTCTACAGAGGGTTCCCAAATTTAAAAGCTCTTTTAATGTAATGGAAAAAAGATATGAGAATATTATTGATGGTGATTTTTCATAAAATGGAATTGACTTTAATCTACTAACAAAGAATGTTAAATTGTGTTAGATGTTGATGTTTACTTATATTGACCAAAGTTTTGCAGCTGTGCTATATTCTGTGCTCAGGACTAAAATGCTGTTAAATTGTTTTATTAGTACTGTGCATACCTTCTGTGATGGGAAACATTTTTGATGTCCTAACAAATATATTTTGATCTATTTTCCTATGGAGTTGTTTCTATTATCACCTTTTAGTTTCATTTTTATTTAATAGTAGTATTTCTTTCCCTTTTTATCTAATTTTTTATATGCTGCTAAATATATTTTAAATATATTATGTTTGCAAACATTGGTAGCTATGATGAGAACTATATCATCTGCAGTGAGAAAAGCTATGTAAGTAGGTAGATTGTAAAGAGAGAATGTCTTATGTTGTAACTATGAATTTTTAAATGCTGTAGATTGGATTTTACACATGGATGTATAATTTATCTGCTCAGAATATTAATTTGTAAATTCTGCAAGTTTAATTTTTATGTGGGTGGTATGACACTTGAAAGTATTGTCTTGTCATTTTTTCCCCAAAAAATATTTGCTTGTAAATGAAAGCTTAGCTAGGGCTTAAATAAACATGTTGCTGTGAATTGTTTTTATTCTTTTGTTCTTTTCCTATTAGTATGAAAATGGCCATTGTTTGTAAAACTTTATTTTATCTGTGTGATATAAGGAAAGACTTTTTTTGTTATCCAGTGCTACGTGTACATTCCTTTTTTTTGCTCACTAGACATGAAATATTCTTGAAAATTATAAACCATAACCTAATCTGGAGGAACCAAGGAAACTCACTATTTAAAGGAATTAACTCAAACCATATAGTTTAGGGATTTGAACATGATGGTTAAACAAATAATATCCCCATAACAGTTAGGACAATAGATAATAGTGACCTTGGTTACTTAGAGAGGAAAGGGAAGGCATGGTGACTGGCAGGTGTCGCAGGAGATGAGTTGGGAGTGAGGAGGGGTATGGAAGTCCTAGAAATGTTTTATTTCATGACCTGAGTCCTGAGTGACATATTAAACTGTACATATATTTCTCTTTCCTATTTATGCTGTATTTCACAGCAATATATATATATAAGTTTATATATATATAAAATTAAAGAAGGGATTTTCCTATAAAGAGAAACGCAGCTACTTTCTATTTTTGCCTGCTTCCCTGGAGGAAGATGCTATGCTAAGACCTGAGATTGTCAGGACTATTTTGAATTTAAATACTCTTGGAGTGTTTCTTTTCATGGGATTGTTACTCGACAGTTCATTTTTTGACAATTTATTCAATAAATGTTTATTGAGCATATACTGGGCCAGGTACTGGAGATGGAAAAATATTTATACCAAGACTGAGATGATGGTTGCCCTCTGAGTGGAGAGAGATGATAACTACACACCAGCTTGGTAAGCGCTCTGATAAGGAAAATACAGGTTAAAGGCATTCAACCCCGTTCTGTGGTCCTGAGCACTGTGTTTGCTTATGCAGAACACAAAGCCCAATGTCTGTTTTACCTTTTAAAATGCTGGAGGCTCATCTAGAGTTCATCTGATTCAAGTAATTAAAATGAACATGTAAATGAGGCAGTTCTCTTAAAGACTTACATTTTGAAAAATGTTTGAGGAGTTCATCAAGGGAACGTGGCCGCCAGTTGATTCTCAATCTGGATCTGGGCAGTTGGAGGTTTCTCACCCGCTTCCCTGTCCTTGTAATGTATGTTTCACTCCTGTATCTTCTACTCACCATTCCCATAGCCAGAGCTGTTTCAAGGATGCAGCCCTGAGACAGCAATGTGTTATTGAGACTATCTGGATGATATATGTGACAGAACCCAATTAAGGCCTCTGTATATACTTTTAAAATTCTAATGGGCAGGAGTGGAGATCTCCTCATCTTGTGGCCACCAAGTTAAGCCTTGTTTGCAAATTCCCATGTTTATTAAACCTGTTGCAAGTTCCCTTGTTTATTAAACCTGCCACCTACCAGTCTGGAGTGGTCTGCCTCTTTCTTCGGTCTCTCCTTGCTTTCCAGACACGGGGGCCAGTTTAGGAACCAACAAAAGATAGTGTTAACCTCTAAAGATCCTATCCAGAATAGTTAACAATAACTTTTTTTTTGGGGGGGGGTACACCAAGTTCAATCATCTGTTTTTATACACACATCCCTGTATTCCCTCCCTCCCTCGACTCCCCCCCCACCCTCCCTGTCCCAGTCCTCTAGGGCATCTTCCATCCTCAAGTTGAACTCCCTTTGTTATACAGCAACTTCCCACTGGCTATCTATTTTACAGTTGGTAGTATATATATGTCTGTGCTACTCTCTCACTTCATCTCAGCTTCCCCTTCACCCCCTGCCCCCCCAAGCCTCGAGTTCTCCAGTCCATTCTCTGCATCTGCGTCCTTGTTCTTGTCTTGTCACTGAGTTCATCAGTACCATTTTTGGATTCCGTATATATGAGTTAGCATACAATATTTGTCTTTCTCTTTCTGGCTTACTTCACTCTGTATGACAGACTCTAGGTCTAGCCACCTCATGACATATAGCTCCATCTCATTCCTTTTTATAGCTGAGTAATATTCCATTGTATATATATGCCACATCTTCTTTATCCATTCATCTGTTGATGGGCATTTAGGTTGCTTCCATGTCCTGGCTATTGTAAATAGTGCTGCAATAAACATTATGGTACATGTTTCTTTTGGGATTATGGTTTTCTTTGGGTATATGCCCAGGAGTGGGATTACTGGATCATATGGTAGTTCTATTTGTAGTTTTTTAAGGAACCTCCAAATTGTTTTCCATAGTGGTTGTACCAACTTACAGTCCCACCAACAGTGCAGGAGAGTTCCCTTTTCTCCACACCCTCTCCAACATTTGTTGTTTCCAGATTTTGTGATGATGGCCATTCTGATTGGCGTGAGGTGACACCTCATGGTGGCTTTGACTTGCATTTCTCTGATGATGAGTGATGTTGAGCATCTTTTCATGTGTTTGTTGGCCATCTGTATGTCTTCTTTGGAGAAATGTCTATTTAGGTCTTCTGCCCATTTGTGGATTGGGTTATTTGCTTTTTTGGTATTAAGCTGCATGTGCTGCTTGTATATTTTGGAGGTTAATCCTTTGTCCGTTGTTTCGTAGGCAACTATTTTTTCCCATTCTGAGGGTTGCCTTCTAGTCTTGTTTATGGTTTCTTTTGCTGTGCAAAAGCTTTTAAGTTTCATTTGGTCCCATTTGTTCTTGATTTTATTTCCATTATTCTAGGAGGTGGGTCAAAAAGGATCTTGCTTTGATGTATGTCATAGAGTGTTCTTCCTATGTTTTCCTCTAGGAGTTTTATAGTGTCTGGCCTTACATGTAGGTCTTTAATCCATTTGGAGTTTATTTTTGTGTATGGTGTTAGGAAGTGTTGTCATTTCATTCTTTTACATGTTGCTGTCCAGTTTTCCCAGCACCACTTATTGAAGAGGCTGTCTTTTTTCCATTGTATACTCGTGCCTCCTTTGTCAAAGATAAGGTGCCCATTTGTGTTTGGGCTTACTTCTGAGTTCTCTATTCTATTCCATTGATCTTCCTTTCTATTTTTGTGCCAGTACCATACTGTCTTGATCACTATGGCCTTGTAGTATAGTTTGAAGTCAGGAAGCCTGATTCCACCAACTCCATTTTTCCTTCTCAAGATTGCTTTGGCTATTCGGGGTCTTTTGCATTTCCATACAAATCGTAAGATTTCTTGTTCTAGTTCTGTGAAAAATGCCATTGGTAATTTGATCGGGATTGCATTGAATCTGTAAATTGCTTTGGGTAGTACAGTCATTTTCACTATGTTGATTTTTCCAATCCAGGAACATGGTATGTCCCTCCATCTGTTTCTGTCGTCTTTGATTTCTTTCATCAGTGTCTTAAAGTTTTCTGCATACAGAACAATAACTCAAGACAAAATAGTGCCTCAAAAAATTAAGCATGAATTATTCCTCACTGTGTATTAAATACATGCTTTGTCCTCCCAGAATAGCATCTTCCTTTGGAAGATACTATTTCTTCTTTCAAAACCAAATTTGCATTTTAGTTAAAGAGTAACAAAATTTTTTGCATATTAATTATGTCCACATTTATTTATTTAATTCCCAGCTAATGTGGTCTTTTATAAAAAATTAAATTAACATAATCAGTAGGTAACTAGTGTTCCATGCTTCTGTTTGTAATTTTTTTCCTAAGCATTGCCTATACCTTAACTCACAATCTGTTTTTCAAATTCTGTTTTCAGTCTCAGAATAGGTTGTGTTCTTGCTATGTTGTTGGGGATTTGATATACCAACTATCATGCAGATATTGATAGTTGGGATTTTGTATTTGCAAGTTACACATATAAAATGTACAGATAGCTCTATATAAGTTAATAATTCTAATAGCCAACACCTACTGAGCATTTATTTTTCCTTTTGTTTGAGAATCCAAGATGCCATCGAGAATCAGGAACACCTGATTTCAGAGATGTTTGTGAAGAAATAGTGTGCACCAAGAATTGGTGAAATCCGGTATCAGTGAAATACATCCTAGAATTGATGAAGTATAGTATTATATTATGGGGGATTCTGCTAAACAGACAAAAATAGTGACAAGTGTCTACTACATCATATATGGCAGATAATATGATTTCAAACCCCTTCGAATATGTTTCTGTAGATGTTAGATTTAGGAAAAGTGAAGACTACATTTCTCAGAATTTCTTTCAACTTGGGTTCTACATTTCACCTGGCTTCCACCATGCATATGAACCCAGCCACAAAGTGGAGTGAGGAGGGATCAGTACCTCTTCAGCAAGTTGGAAAGGCCTTTGTTTTTCCAGGGGCAGCAATGACAGGGTCCCAGCCTCTGGCACAAGGTATGGGTGTTGAGAGGCAGGGCATAGGGCACAATTGTTGTTGGCACCTGGCTGAGGTGGTGGAAGTGACTGAAGCCTGCAGTCAGGGCAGTGGTTCCCTTACTCAGTTCCCCATCTTCCTAATTGTGATGGAAGTGGTAACTTGGTGGGCTAGTTCCAGGGGGTAACCTAGCACCTACTCACAATTTTGTAAGCACTCATTGCCCTCTATGAAATTCCTTTCTGTTTAAATCAACTATAATGGTTTCTGTATTTGCAATTGAACTAAAAAATGCACTTCTTTGTGACCCGTGCTTTAAAATACTGTATTTCTTCCATTTGTTTTTTTCTGGGCACTAATTCAGTTCTGAAGAATGACTATACTCTTTTCTCATTAACCTATTTAATAGTTTTTCCTTTGGAAACAATACTTTTGAGTTGCCCAGAGTCTTTTTATGTCTTCTTTTAGTCTTTTAGGCCTCTTTTCTCCCATCTGGCTGTTCTGTTTTGCTAGGAGACTCCACCAGTGATTCTGCTTTGTCTTTCTCCAGTGGGCTTGGTTCTCCTTAGGTAGAGTTGCCTTAGTTTTCTTTGCCCACTCATGAGTCTGTTGACCGGTGTGGTCAGGACAGGCTGGTGGTGGGGACACAGCACTCTGCTCTGGTAGGCCTGCAATTTACAGCAAATGTCAGCCCTCTCTTGGAGCCCTGGGATATCCCCTCTGCTCTGCCCCTCAATCTGCAGGTGTTAGCCTTCTGCCGTACGTGCAGCTATCTCACAGTTCTACTGGGCCTGGAAGAATTTGCCTGTCTCCCAAGATGACAGGCATTCAGAGGTGCTTCTCTTGCTCTGTCTTCTTTTCTAATGTCTCTGACAACCCAGTTAGACAGACAGACAGATTCCTCAGGCTTTCGGAACTGTCTGGTATTTTATTTGACAGCCGAAGCAGAGAGTATCAGAGATAGAGTTTCACGCTTCCTCACCCACTGAAACCACTTAACAGGGCTTTTCCTTTAGCACGTGTCCATCAGAATCATCTGGAGGGCTTGTTAAGGCACAGATTGCCTGATCCCACCAGCAGAGTTTCTGATTCAAAAGAATGTGCATTTCTAACAAGTTCAAAGATGATATTGATGCGGCTGGTGAAGGGCACACACTTGGAAAATCACTGGTCTAAGTTGATTCTGTTCCCCAGTTTGCTCAGGAAACTGGTTTAGACCAATCAAAACCAGCAATCCCCTGGCAAAGGCTATAAGTGTAGATAAGGACTCCTGATCTAGTTCCTGGGTCTGTTGAGGGGAAGGGCTACTATACCATGACTGGAGAAGCTGAATGCACACTCCCTCTGGAGCAATTTGGTAAGCATGTAGCTCCAACTACTACTGGAAGCCATCTATAAGCACAAAGGAATCCAGCTTTGGAATGATTACAGTGATATGAAAGTCAGAACAGGCTGACTTCAGATCTACCAAAACCTAGGACTCCCACTATATGAGATGATAAATATTCTTATTGATAAAATATCTGACCTGGGGTTTCTCTCACGGCCCTTGAAAACATCCTATTGAAACAGTGTTACCAGGAGAGATGTATCTATACACACAGTTAAATAAGATGCAGAGTGAAGGATTTGAGTGAGTGGGTTAAGTAGAAGCTTTCTTTAATTTGGTTAAAAGTCTTGGACTGGCTTTGGTCTACCTTTATCTCAGGTAAACATAAAAATAAAGGTTGTTCTCTCTTCTTTTCTCTGAGAGATGATGCTTGAGTTTCAGTTGATAGAGGTAGCAGTGAAGAATGAAAATAGGAAGGAGAGGCAAAAGAGAATTCCAGACAGAATAATGGGTTATAAATCAGGGGCCAGATCATAACAAACCTTGTGTGCTGAGTTAAGAAGTTTGAGCTTTGATGCACCTTGATGAAGCCAACAAAGGTTTCTAAATACGGTAATGATAAATTACTCCGGTGGTGCTATAGAGAATGGCTTGAAACAGATATTGTACACAGGAGAACTCCAAGGAGGCTATGGGAATTACCCAGGTGATCTGTTCAAGGGCATGCAGTAGGGCAGCTATCTTGAAAATGAAGAAAAAATTCATCGATGTGAGAGATAAAGTCCTCTTTAAAAGGATGATTGGGATGTTGAAGTAAAGGAGATGAAGGATCACAGGGATCTCTTGTGAGTTAGTTGATGGATGTAGTGCCACGATAGGAAGGAGACAGCAGCAAAAACCTAGACGTCAGCCTTGACGCCTTCTTCTCCCTCAGGTACGATGTCAGATCTTTGCACCAAATTCCTGACATGTCTCAGCCTTCCTCCACCTCTACTGCCACTATCCACCATCAGCTCTCTGACCTGTGCTTCTGCTGTATCGCACCCTGGTTTCTTCTCCTCCATTCAGATTAGATTAGATTAATTCCAATCCATCCATCAAATCTTATTTCAAGCTTGACTTCCTTAGGAATCCTAATTTCTGAATGTAGAAAAAAATCCCTTTACAACAAAGAGCTATTTTCTTTTCTTCACATAACTTATGTCAGTTTGTAATTACTTATTGTGCTTGATTTGTGTCGTCCCTACTTGACTGCCAACTCCTTGAGAGAAAGATCTGTTTGATCCTGTTCACCCTCCACATTTAACACAGTGCCTGTCATATAAAAGGACCGCAATAAATATTTGTTGGATAAAAGAATGAATTTGTTTTGGGAGAAAGATCATGAATTTCTTTTGGATATTGGAGACTGAGATGCTTGCAGCAAACCCAAAGGAGTATCTAACAGCTAGTATTACAGAGGGCAGGTTCAAATGTCCAAAATGAAGAAAAAGTTTGCTAATACTTAATGGAATATTTGAGATTGGGTTTAATAGCTTTGCTCACAAACGAGCAGTTGTTACTGTTAGCCTAAAGTGCCAAAGATATTTTTTTATTATAGCACTGAAAATGTCAAATGTAATTGAATGTATTACAAAGCAACATGCTGATAAAATTGGCAGATATTTCATATTTCTGAAATTTAAAGGGAAAGCTTAAACACTGTACTTCTGTCATTGAAATGTTTAAAAATATAAGGAAAAAGTCATGTTTCCAAAGAATTACACAATGATTTCAAAATATGATACACCAACAATTAAGAAGAAAAAATTAACCGTATCCTCTGTACTAGAATTAATTTATTCTATTCCATTAAGATACAATATGGTTTTGAGAATAGTCAATGAGATAAAGAGGATGTAAAAAATCAAAGTAATGATCACCACAGGAGGATAAAAGCATCATAAAAGGATGTCTTCATGTTCACTCATGTAATATTCATAAAAATTGAAAAAGCCTGGGAGGAAATGTTATTTTTAGAGTACTGACAATCAATACAAAAGGTTGTCAACACTGAGGTTTTTAAAAATTATTTTATGAGAAAAAATATTTTCTTTGCCAAACCTATTGCTTGCACAACACAGGGAGCACTGAGTGAGGCTGACAATGGGATGAGGGCATACTAGAGTAAATTAAGGAAAGTGGTGCTGGATGCTTTATCCAGTGTCAACACTTAATCATCAAAGATCTTAGAGAAATCCCCAAATCAGTGACTGTCATTTTAGCAGTGCTATTAAGAAGTTTCAGAGCAACCCCTTGAATAATAGCTTATTTGTAAGCCTTACAATAACAATGAAGAAATGATATTCCCATAGATGTGCTGTGTATTTATATCAAAATAGTTTCCCATATTATAAAGTAGGATGGGGTAATGATGAAAGATACAGAAAACATAACTATCATATGGAAGTCTTATCACATAGTGAAGTGTATATTCAGTCTGAAGTTCTTAAAAACTTTTGGAGATTATATCTTTGCTAAACAATGGGGAATAGAAGACAGATTGGAAAAAGAAAGAAGACAATATAGAGAAGTTATGTGATAGATCTCTAATGACTGACAGATTAATAACTAACAAGTAACTAAAATTTTTCTTAAATCAATACGTAGTTTTCACAACACAGTCATGTAATTCTACCTAAAACTGTACATACATACAAGATGTCAATTCTAAAAAATATTTTATTTGTATTTTATTTTTGGCTGTGTTGGGTCTTCATTACTGCATGTGGGCTTTCTCTAGCTGGGGTGAGCAGGGGTTACTCTTTCATTGCGGTGCATGGGCTTCTCATTGCAGTGGCTTCTCTTGTTGCCAGGTGTGGGCTCTAGGCACACGGGCTTCAGTAGTTGCAGTGCATGGGCTCAGTAGTTGTGGCACGCAGGCTCTAGAGTGCAGGGTCAGTAGTAGTGGTGCACCGGCTTAGTTGCTCCACAGCATGTGGGATCTTCCCAGACCAGGGATCAAACCTATGTCCCCTGCATTGACAGGAAGATCCTTAACCACTGTGCCACCAGGGAAGCCCTGAAAAATATTTTAATAGTGACAGTTATCAATAAAATTCAATCCAAGTGTCTCAGATAATTTAGTAATACAGGAGTTTCTGCTATAACACCATATATGAATTTTTAAAAATTGTGGTAAAAAACACAATGTAAACTTTACCATCTTAACCATTTATAAGTACACAGTACAGTAGTGTTAAGTACACTCACGTGCAACAGATCTCTAGAAGGTTTTCATCTTGGAAAACTGAAATTCTATACCTCTTGAACAACAGCTCCCCTTTCCCCCTTATCCCAATCTCCTGGCAACCACATTTCTACTTTCTGTTTCTATGAGTTTGACTACTTCAGTTACATCTTACGTGATTATGTAGTATTTGTCTTTTTGTAATTAGTTTATTTCACTTAGTATAATGACCTCAAGACTTACCCATGTTGTAGCATGTGAAAGGATTTACTCCTTTTTAAAGGCTGAATAATATTTCATTTCATGTATGTATATTTCCTTTATCCATTCATCTGTCGATAAATATTTGGGTTTCTTCCAACTCTTGGCTATTTTGAATAATGCTTCAATGAACATGGGTGTACAGATATCTCTTTCAAATCCTCTTTCAACTCTTGGCTATGTATCCAGAAGTGGAATGCTAGATCATATGGTAGTTCTATTTTTAGTTTTATGAGGGACCTCCATACTGTTTTCCATACTGACTGCATCATTTTACATCCTCACAAACAGTGTACAAAGGGCCCAGTTTCTCTTCACTCTCACCAACACTCATTAGTTTTTGTGTTTATTTGTCTTTTAGTGGCCATCATATATTTCTTTTTGAAGTACTACAAAATTGCACAGTGAAAATGATAGGGCTTAAGGGGGAAATAGACTGCTCCAAACTTTTGGTGGCCTGTAACCAAAGCAATAACAGAAACCACCCCCATCCTAGTAACTGACAGAAATCCAAAGGCCTCCTGCTTAGCATTGCCCCCAGCATCCCACTGAATCCAACGTTTGACATTTATTCTAGGGCTCTTGTCTCCTTCTTTTGCGGTTTGTGAACTTAAGGGCTTTTGCTTCTAATAGAGACAAGTTTCATGAAAACTTAAAGACTAATTCATAGTGTAAACTTCCTCAACAAGTTTTTGAAGCAACGTGGAAAATGTCTCTGTAACATATTTTATGCCTATTTTAACAGCTTTAGCCAACGAAAAGGGTTCCAATCCTTGAAGCCACTAAAGCAGCCACTATTTACACCAAAGGAAGGCTCTGCAGCTCTTAAGTCTTCATATATTGCTAAATTTTTTCTTTAATCGTGGGAAATTAATTGTAAAATATATGCCTAAACCAACATCACTTCCTAGGTATACTGTCAACATTCCCTGTTGCCGTCCACTTGGTATAAGACAATGCACATTTAAAGAACACAAGTTGCAGCAGAACAGATGGCAGTTGGTATTTTCAATTGGTTTTCTTGCTTTTCTCATGATTGCACGACTTTCCTCAAGACTTTTCAACTACAGTATGAAGCTGTAAATGCTGTAAAAAGAATTTGACTTCTTTCCAAACAAATGATTATGGAAATCTAAATTAGATGCAAAATCCTATACTGACAATATTGTGCCTTGACCACAAGATTATTAACCTTTCCTGAATATATTGGCCAATATGTTTATCATCCATTTCAAATGGGTTTATCATGCTATTGAGCTTTTGGGTTTATAAAAATCTTCAAATCGAATCATCTTATATTTAATATAATACAAATGAGAGTGATAGATTTCTAAAACAATGTCGTTAAGCCAAAACTTGACTAAATACTGCAAAGATGAAAACTAAAATCCTTAGTGAACAATTTTTTAAAAAGTACATAGGTTTGTGGTTTTTCCCTTCACTTTAATGTGATTGATTTCATTTATTTGCAGTTTAAGAAAGAACTCCTTTAAATTTTCAAATATATCTGAAAGATACATGCCATATCATGAGGTTATAATGTAAAATTTCATTTTTCATTTATTGAAAAGATTAATAATAGTATCAAATAGTGAACAAGGTATATTTAAAATAAAAATTCTTTGGAACGCCATCTTACTCCCATGTTCAAAAATTCTCTTGACTATTAATATAGTTCCACAGAAGCTAGTGTTGTGTTTTTCTAACAGTGGATTCCAACACTTAGGGTGTTCTATAATCAATTCAGTGGCTTGAACCCAATTTAGTTTTTTAAAAAATGGATAACAAATAATAGTATAGAAAACATCAGAGAGCACCTTTCTTGGTAAGAGTAATATTTTTGGTGAAGCACATGCTTGGTTTTATGTATGTGTGTGTCTGAGTAGAGGTGATATGTTAAAGCTATTTCTTATAGTGGGGCATGATCAAAAATTTTGTCAGACTTCTGGGCTAGAGGATACTGTGAATAGAATCAAGACAAAGCTCAGACCACTTGGGGGGAAGAGGAAACCTGATCAGAGAAATTACTGGTGACATTACTGGTGAAATGAAGTTTCTCAGCTGTCTGACTTAGAGATTTAGGGACCCTAGTCCTGGGTCACCTCCTTATCTGTGGGAGTTGAGTTGAGATCACCTTCTCTTACAGGATTTTCCTACTATAATCTACACCAATGAGGATATGAGCACAAAGTCATATAATATCTGTACCACCAGGCAGTAAGGAAAATACTCTCATTAAACCAAAAATTTTACATGTTTTTTTAATTTACAGTCTTGTCTTGTACAACAAGGAGCCTATTCAGAGTCAAAAGCAATAAAACTTTGATTTATGAAGTCATCAAAATATAAAAATGTCAACATGCAAGGAAATTATCAGTGACATAATTTGATTAACGTTGCCTAGAGAATATACTTGACATTCACCTGTCAATTTTGATACTCTTGACAATTGTCCAGCACAGAAAGTAAAATATATATGCCTATCCATTTCTCTTCTTATTGAAACCAAATAGTCTCTTAGGAAAATATACCAATTACATTTATTTTGTATTTTTTTTAAGACAGGAAAGAATGCTGGTGTTTTGCTGCTGAATAAAGATATGACACAAGATTAGTAGAGTGATACAATGGCACCTCTGTGTAGAGGACAAACTTTATTACTCCTTTTGGGTTTGTATATTCTCTTTTTATGTTATCATTTGAAAATACCAAATATTTGCCTATTCAATTCTGCTGCTAAGACGGTTGAGGCATTGCATTATTATATCAGTAGGAAATATGATGAGACATATTTATCAGAGCTAGTAATTTTACTTGAGACATCTTACTCTTTTCCCTCTTGTAGCCCTGCTACTTATATCAGGTAATGACCATAAGTGTATATGTAAACATATTAGGAGAACCTGTGATATTGATGGGAAACTGAGACCAAATACAGATCTGATCTCTGTATGGAGAGGTCTCCTGCTGGGGTAGGGTCAGGTGATGAGGTAGTGAAGTGTGAGAGGGGTCTGGTTCAACTCTTTCTTTTCTTTTCTTTTCTTTTTTTTTTTGGAACTAGTTTATTTTTCTTTTGAAAATAAATTTTTTTGTTAGTTACCTATTTTATACACATTGGTATATATAGGTCAACTCCAGTCTCCCAATTCATCTCACCACCCTCCCCCCCAACCCGGCTTTCCCCTCTTGGTGTCCATACACTTGTTCTCTACAGCTGTGTCTCTATTCAATTCTTTCATTTTATGGAGAATTCTTCTAAGCCAATGCTGTCTGGTAGAAATATGATGTGTCACATATGTAATTTAAAATTTTTGGTAGCTACATTAAAAGAAAGTAAAAATAGATAAGTAAAATTGATTTTAATACTATATTTTATTCAGCACAATCTATCCAAAATGTTATTTCAGCATGCAATCAATATAAAAAATTAATGAGATATTTTGTATTCCCTTTTTCACTGTTGTCAAAATCTACATATATTAACATTGATAGCACATCTCAATTCAGACACTACATTTACATTGGAAATATTTGATCTACGTTTAGACTTTATAGAATTTAGAGTTAAAAAGTCAATTCATATATTCAAGTTGTTCAAAACATACTTAAAAGTTTTCCATTGACTGAATTCATCATTTTTTTCAGTTTAAATTTCAATTACCTAAAATTAGCTAAAATAAAAAATTCCTTTCCTCAGCTGCGCTAGCCAAATTTCAAGCACTCAACAGCCACATGTAGCTAGTGGCTATTGTTTCAGGACAGCACGGTTGTAAACAGTAGTGACCTTGACCTATCTCTTCCAGGAGTGAATTCCTCAGCTCAGAATTTGGAATTTATGTTTTTTACGAATTTTTCGCCCAGAAACTAACCTAAAAAGATGGGAGATGAAGCTTCCTACTCTTGAAATGAGGAGGGCAGTGAAATTAGAGAGAATTTGGTCTGACCTGGGTCACTGGGCATTTAGTCAACATATCTGTAGAGGCCTTGGAAACTCCACGGTTTCCTCTGCTGTAATGGAGATTTATAAGGGTTTCCATCTCATAGAAGGTTGTCCAGATTGACAGAGGAGATGCTCATGTTCAGTTTCTTGTTTGTATAGTTTTGCTTGTTTTTTATTTTATTTTATTTACTTATTTGAAAAAATTCCTTAAAAAAAAAAAGCTATGGGACTTTATTATTTTTTTATTATTATTACTTATTTATTTATTTGTTGGGTCTTCGTTGCTGCACATGGGCTTTCCCTAGTTGTGGCGAGCAGGATTGGAGTTACTCTTTGCTGCAGACTTCTCATTGCAGTGGCTTCTCTTGTTGTGGAACACGGGCTCTAGGCTTGCAGACTTCAGTAGTTGCGGCACATAGGCTCAATAGTTGTGGTTTGAGGGCTCTAGAGCACAGACTCAGTAGTTGTGGCACACGGACTTAGCTGCTCTGAGGCATGTGGAATCTTCCCAGCCCAGGGATCGAACCTGAGTCCCCTGCATAGGCAGGCAGATTCCCAACCACTGTGTCACCAGGGAAGTCCAATTTTATTTTTTTTTAATTAAAGGGATTGTTTCATGCTTCCAAGTCAATTAACTTGGCATATCAATGTTATTCCTTCTTCCCTATTTACACTTTTTCTTCTTTGTAATTGAAATCTAGATCTAGTTGTACCATAGAAGGAAGAAATTATTTGATTTACTGCAAAAGTTATCTTAGGAATAGACAGATCAGGGAATTATTCCAGTTGTGGATGAAGGACTGCATTTTCTGCCTCGATCCATTTGTCTTTTATTTTCTTTTTCCTCCTTTTTTTTTTAACCTAGGGAGAGCAGGCTATCAAACTTTGGTTGATACACTTTTCAATTATTGCAATATATGTCACTGCCAAAGACTGATTATTTAAAGGAGGAATAACTCAATTTATCTATTTTAATAATGATTATACATGTATGCAGTTGTATGTCAATATAAATGCACTCTGTTCCCATATATTTATGAGCCTGAAGGGCAGTGTTTATTATTAGTAGTGCTACGTCGTAGCAGCAGCGGTATAATTATTTGATGTTAAAAAAAAATGCTTAAAAAATTTTGTTATTTTGATTCTTAACAATTCTTCATTAGAGGAGTATAGGTGTACAACTAAAATTGATTTACCCATCAAAAGGCTATGTGATAGTTATAATTAAACACAGCAAAATGCAAGGATAATTATGATATAATTAAAGTGACATCCTGATGATTTATTAATATGATTAAATATTACTCAGAGCTTGAGCTGAATCAAACTCTTACAGCACCTGGGGACATGGGGGGCATTCTTACAGAATCTGGAGGGGAGCAGTGGCCACTCTCAGGGTCTAGCTTCTCTGTTTGGGCTGATTACTCCCATTTGAGTGTGGAGCCCACATTGTGACGTGTCCAGTGAAGCTGCTGTTTTCACCTCCCACCTAAGGAGGAGCTCCTGAGTGCTGAGTTTTAATCAGGTCTGTCTAATCATATGAGTTTACATTGGATTTTTCTTCATCTATTTATCAATGGAGGAATGATAAATTGAGAGTTGAAGCTGAAATTGTGCACATATTAGGCATTTATATTCATTCACTTATTAATTCATTCAACAGTAACTTGTTGTAGAGATATAAAAACGATTCAGACATAATTCTTTCATTCTCATAGAGGTTACAGTTTACCAGAGGGAGATGAAAAAGAAATTACAGTAAAGTATTATAGGTACTGTAACCAACTCTACCTTGGAAGGCGAAAAAGATCAGAAAAATGCTTTATAAAAGAAGGACCTTAAGAAGCTTGAAACATTATAAATATTAGTCCTGTAGAAAGGGATGGAGAAAAAGTAGTCCAAGCAGAGCCTTAAGCAAAAGCCAAGAGGCTTGAAAGGGTGTGATGTGTTCAGAGGAGCTGTAAGTTGTTGGTCATGGTTGAAGCATGGCTCTTGGCATGTCATGCTAAGAAATAAGAATTTTTACCATATACCTGGTGAAGAGCCAACAGAAGGTTTTATGTAGAGAAATAACATGATTGAAGTAGTCTCTAGAAATATCACTCGGAAAGTAGTGTAGAAGATAGGTGGAATACCTGTTCTCATAATATACCGTACCCATTGCAATAACCCAGGCACAAGATGATGATGGTGTGTGAATGAAAGCGGTGGCAATTGGGAAAGAGAAAAGAGAATTAATTGTCATGGCATTAGTTACGTAAGAAATACAGAAGAAATGCTTCTCTCATGAAGTTTAAAGTTTACTTAGGGACTTCATTCATTCATGAAAACAATTTAATTCTGTATTCTCTGATATCCTAAGTCAGTAAGTATGGATGATGCCTGGGAATCTGTATTAAATAATAACAATAATAACAAAACAACAAGGTCTCAAGATGACTCTGCTGAGTAGTCAGAATTGGCATCCATGGGCTTAGAAAATAAGAAGTCTGGAGTGCAAAGATGGAATCAAGTTGGAGTCATTGGGGAAAATTTTTTTTTAAGAACTTTTATTGAGATACAGTTAACAGACAATAAACAGCATATATTTAGAGTGTATGATTTGGTATTGGGGAAACCTTCTTTTATGACAGTGGTTCATATATTCTTTTTACTGTATCTACACAGGAAGAAGAAAAAGGTCCCTGAGGCTCTCCTAACCATTCTTCATCTTTTTTAACAGGAAAAAGAACATGAAAAATTAGGAAGAAATTAAGAGGTGATCTGCAAATTTGCTGATTTTGTAGAGAAGCCAGATTTTTGTACAATCATGAATGAGTTCTCCATAAATTCCAATACTGTATTAATTGTAGTTTATGAATGCAAACTTTTGCCTTGTCTTGAAGTGATCACTGGTGCTTTGTCTAAGAGAGATTTCAGTCTTTCAGGGTCCTTATCTTAGAGACCATCTGATAATGAATTATAGCTGCCTGAGGCTGAGTCAGTGGTTGAAAGACTAGAGAGTGGAAAAAGGAAATCGAATAATAGTGACTAAGATCCCTTGACCTTTTAACTTGCAGGTTCCTAAAGGATTTGTTTTTTTCTTAATAAGCTTGCAGAAAGTTCTTGTCTTTCGAAGATTTTGATTATTATGGGAACATTCTCAGAAACAGATTTTAGTATTTCCACCAGGGGGCAGTGATGTCCTCTACAATTTGGTGACTATAGGTGGATAGAAAAATTTATCTTTTTTTTTTTTTGCTTGGCTTGAAGTGGGTGTGAGCAGGAAGAACTGCTTAATTTTGACTGTCCGTGGATATTAGGGTGGATACAGAACTGAATTCCAGCAGAAGATAGAGTGAGTAAGGTTAAATAGCACCTGTAGAACTCTAGAGTCTTTTAAACCAGAGTTACCAGTTGATTAAATCAGCTGCCACATCTCTAGGAAGTTTGAGGACTTTGATTTGGCAAGAATTACCTGTCCCGTGAAACCGTAAGGAGCAAATTTTGTAGAACACAGGGCAAGGGAGAATTACCTCTGAGCTTAATGAATTCAGCCTCTGTCTTGTTACTAATTCCACCTTAGCTAGTCAAGATGTTGCTGAACACAAGTTCGTGTGCCAGGTGCACAGTGAGGCTAAACAAACCGAAATGTTGGAGTTTGGAGCAGAGAAAGGTTTATTGCAGGGCCATTTAAAGCAATGGGTGCTCAAAACACCTGAACTCCCTGGCAGTTTTGGGGAACTTTTTATAGGAAAATTTGGGGTGAGGCCTGCGTGGTGTGTGAGTAGTTGGTGGTGAGGTAACAGGGCAGTGCTCCAGGAATCTTGTGCTCAGCCTGAGGGTGCCATCCTCCACCTGGGTGGGGGCCTTAGTTTCTGCAGAAGAACTCAAAGATATTGTTACACATATATCCCTTGAGGAGGAACCAGGATCCTGCTTTAATCACGGCACTATTGTTTCTTGACTTGCTTCTCCTTTGTTTCTGCATTCCCTTACTTCCCTGATTAGCAACCGTTTGAACTTGCCCTTTGGTACTCAGGGTAAGTCGAGGAGTCTGAAGCTTTTTTCCTACAAACAAGAAATGAGAGCGACGGAAAGGATTTGTAACCAAGAGGGTCTCACAGGGTCCTGCTCTATTTCAAGGAGAGATTTGGTTGCTGGAAGAATAAGCTATGTTTCTACTGGGATAAGTTTAATGGGCTGGGCCTTTAGCAAGACTGAGGAGCCGTGATGGTGTTATGGTAGAAAGAGGAATAGACTCAGAATTACAGGAAGATATTTAAATCCTGGTGCAGCCCTTTTAATGACAGAGGACCATCACTTACTGTAATGGATGTGAACTAGGATCCCACAATCTGAGCTTTTTTGCCCTGGCTCTGCCACTAACTGTGTCATCTTGACTAAGTCGTGTGGCCCCTCTGCTCTTTTACGGTTCTTATCTGCAAGGCAAGTCGGTTGGTCCAAGTGAGCTTTTGGATTCATCACAACCATACAATTCTAAATTATATGAAAACACAAATTATTCCCATGGGAAGATTTAGCTACCAGCTTGACAGCTCAGAGTAACTCTGTGGAAGAGAGCATGACGTGGAGGGGGCCGCTTTACCAATTTTATCTGGCAACAGAATTTGAACTTAATTCTAAAAGAAGCCTCCTTCCTGTGTTGAATGGGCTGAAAGCTCAGAGAAATGGATCATATAGAGTTTCATTTCGAAGGCATTAGTGCATTTATTTCCTTCCCATTCTTTGCAAATGAGGAAGAGGATTCACGCCAAAATTCTTCAAGATTCTGGGTGGAGGTACAGAAGCAGACAAAGCAGATAAAGTCCCTGCTCTCTTGAGCTTAAGTTTCAGCGGGAGGAGAAATAACTATATAGTGCTGTGGAGGGTGAGAAATGGGGGAGCAAAGGTTGAGTAAGGGGGAAAGGGAATGCCAGGGTTCCAATTAATTTATGTTGTCCAGGAAGGCTTCTCAGTAAGAAGACATTTGAACAGAGCTGTATGGAATCTACCCGGGGAAAGAGTGTTTCAGGTAGAGAGCAGTGAGTACAAAGGCTTGGAGGCAACCCAAGAATAATAGGCAGAGCCAGGATTTGCCCATTCACTGATCCATGCATTTACTCAACAGGTACTCAGTGCCTCCTCTGGACTACACACTGTTTCAGCTCCAGGATTAGACTCTTGTTTAATTCTAAAGCATTTGTTTTCAACCACTTCAAATGCTGCCTCCCTGTGTACCCAAGCTTTGCTAGGTATTCTTAAATGTCTTATCAGAATTAATCTTTATAACAATTCCATAAGTAAAGATCTGAGTCTTCCTGGGGAAGTCAGGAAAAGCTTTATAAATTAAGGAAGGCTTGGGCAGGAAATTGAAGGTATTGTGCCAAGGGATCATGGACACACACCATTACCATGGACACATCACTGCATGGAGCAGATATTTTAAAGGGTTTGTTGGGAGGAAATTTACAAGCAGAAAATTAGTAGAGCACATGCAATCTTCTGCTTTCTCACTGACCCACAGTTCAGGCCAATGCTAGGCTGCATATGTGATGGCCAATATTCCAATTGAAAGGTGCTCCGGGCCTATAACTCTGCATGTTTGTATGGTCAGAGGAATGAGGACATGCCCGTGACCATGTAACAATGGGCGACATTGTTACATTGTTAGAAAGGCAGAACCTCTGAAGATTAGCAGCTGAATTCATCCAGGGATTCTTTTTTTCTTTTGCACTAATTCAGACCTGCTGAGCCAGCTCTTTGCTGATCTAAACAAAGTGGAGGACATGAGCCTGCAGGCCCCTCAAGACCTGCTCCTTTTGGATGGGTGAGTAGGAGTTTACATGTGCATTCCTGATAGAGGGAACAGTGTGTGTAACTGGAGGGACACCAGAGATCATGGTGTGTTTGCAGAACTGCATATATTTTGTCGTGATTAAATGTGAGGTCAGCTGGAGATGGGCATCAGAAGGTGAGGGGCAGCTGGAAGAGGAGGATTCCAGCAGATGCGTACCTCGATGGCTTTGTATGCCATGTTAAGGTATTTGAATTTTACTTTTTAGGCCAACAGATCCAGTCATATAACCTAAGTGAGTGACGTGGGCTGGGGTGGACTATGGTTCACTGGAGATGAGGACACTCCCAGTCTGCAGGATGTAGGTGCTGTTCAGTTCCATATGCTTGCTATGTGGAAATTTGTGTCCAGTGTTACCAGACCCTTGGATTTTTCAAGTGAGGCCATAAATTTTGTACACAAAATATTCCACTTTTAAATGTTAAAAACATACTCAAATTTACTTAACAAATGTATGGGGCAGACTAGACATTGACTGTATTGGTCTTTGGTTTCTGATCCCATGGGAGGTGAAAGGGGCCATGTGAAATGTTAAAAGAGTGATTGATGGGATCAGCTTTGCTTAGTGGAAGGATTCTTCTGGATATAATGAGTGGAATAAATTGAAGGAGGCTAGAACAGAGTCAAGAAGAGTAATTATGAGGCTTTTGAAATGAAAATTGAGAAGTTGAACTAAAGCAAAAGTAGCAGGGACAAAACTAAGAGACATTTAGAAGAACTGGCAAGATTTGGTAACCAGTGGGATATAGGTACCGAGGAAAAATGAGTTTAGGATTATTTTTAGATTTCTGGTTTGGATGGCTAAGTGGTCATCCCAGCTGTTTCATAGAAGATGAGGGGCCGCGTTGTTTTACAAAGCAATTTTAATAGTTCTTTTTGTGTATATTGAGTTTGAGGAGTCTGTAGAACATCTAAATGAAAATCTCATAGCTAGTTTGGTGAATTCTGAAACTTAGGAGAAAAATCAGCATCAGGTTGGTGTTACATACTGGGGAGTCATCAGTGATGGCTGATATGCATTCTTTCAACAAATATAAATATTTTCCTTCGGTATGTCAGGCCCTGTGCTACGTGCTTGGGGTACAAATGGTTAAAAACACAATGGTCTGTATGCTCATGAAAAGTTCAGTAGCGTGAAATAAGCAGATAGTAAACAAGAAGACATACAAATATAGTAAATACAAATTGTGATGAGTGCTATACAGGAAGTGTGGTTTCTTTGAAGTTTAAAGATGATGTGGGAAAGAAATAGAAGTCACACTGGTGTCCCCAAGCCTATGGCTTGCAGGAAGGTGAGGAGAAAGGAGAAATAGATGATCCTTTGTCCAGTGATGCTGATTGAGAGAAGAGTGAGAGCAGAACCTGGGGGTCCACCCTGTGTACTGGACTGGTCAAAGAAGAAGCAGAACTTCAAACGTTGGAGTGACCTAGAGAGCAGTCCTTGGAGCCCTTCTCTTTACTATCTTTCTTCACTATCCTTGTGATCACCTAGTTTCATAGCCTAAAATATCATGTATGTCTTAGGATTCCCAAATTGGTATCTCTAGTTCACTTCTCCCTTGAATTTTAGGCTCATATGCTCAACTTCTTGTTACCGGCTGCCGTGTACACGTGGATGTCTGACGGGTATCTCATATTTAACATGGCCAAAGGCAAGCCTCTGACATTTTATCATCGTCTCTCACTTAAACCTGCTTCACCCAAGTCTTCCCTATTTCAGCAAATGACAACTCCATTTTTCCAATTGCTTAGGTTAAAAATCAGTAAGCCCTGTCAGCTCTATCTAAAAAGTACATTCAGAATCTAATTACTTCTTATCACCTCACTGCTACCTTCATGATGAAAATTACTAATACTTACCATCTGGAATACTGCAGTGGCCTCAAAATTGATCTTCTTCCTTCAACCCATGAATTTTTTTATTCTATTCCAAAGAACAGCCAGAGTTATCCTGTGAAAATACATCTAATCTTGTCACCTCTGTGCTAAAACCCCCCAATGAGTTCTCATCTCAGTTGGAGTAAAAGATTGTTCCTTCTAATGGGCATACAAGACCTTATATAATTTGTTCCCCAATACTTCTCTTTACTCGATTCTTACTTCTCTTCCCTGTGCTCACTTGGCACCAATCACACTGGTCTTGAAGTTCTTCTAATATGCCCTGCACGTTGCTACCTCAGGGCCCTTGAAACTGCTGTTCTCTCTGCCTGGATTGATCTTCCCATAGAAATCCACATGGCATACTCCCTTACTTCCTTCAGGTTTTTAATCAATATCCAATATCATATTTCCTGGCTACTTTATATAAAATTACAACCCCAAACTGCTTGAACTCTTTATCCCAAATTCCCTGTTTTATTTTTCTTCTTGTTAGCAGTTCTCATTTTCTACTATACTAAGTATTTTCCTTATTTTTCTATGTCTCCCTTTATAATGTGAATTCCATGAGATCAAGGATTGACTGTTTAATTTCCTATTGTGTCTGCAGAGCTTGGGAGAAGGTCTGGCACATCAAAGGACCTCAATAACTATTTTTCAAATGAATGAACATAGAGTTAGGGTACCAGCCAAAGAGCAACCATTTCAAGGCAAACTCGTTTTCAAGGAAAGAGTGGCTAATAATCTCAAAAGTATAGAAACAATAAAAACTGAAAGATGGACTTTAGATTTGGCCAGTGAAAGGCCACTAGTAGCTCTAGTGAGAGGAAAGGAAGTAGAGGTAGTTACAGTGCCACAAAGAACCAAACCAGAAAAGGTGGTGAGGGAGTAGAGGCAAAGCAGGCAGACCTTGCGTGTGAATCAAGCTGGGCACCTAGGGCAGTGGCTGGAGAGCTGTTGAACAGAACAGGAGGACAGAGAGACGAGGTCCTAGTGTTTCTTTATAGTAGTGAGATGTGGTTTCTCAGCTTTGATTGTGCTGGACTTTGTAATTTCCCATATTCTCCAAATTTATCCCTTGATAAGATGAGGTGAGGTGGAATTAATAAGTGCTTTCAAGGGCCCATCTTACTCTTATCTCTTCCTGAATATTTCAGAAATATGTTCGTATGTCCCAGGCATTTGGGGGTTTGTTTGTGTTCAATTTAGCATTTAATCTTTGATTGTCTTCTGATTTTGTCAACATACAAGTGTTTTCTCAGTAACGCTGTTAGCCCCTTAAACTTTATGCTCTTTTGGTGTTTTCCCTGGTCAAAGCTTATGTGAATTGCCTCTAGAGTTCTTTGTTAAATTGAAGGACTTGACTTGGGTTGATAAAAAAATCTTTAATTAAAAAAAAAACCTGTTACTAACAATTGCTTTTTAATCTCCGGGTCAGAGTATACTTTTTCCCCCTAAATCAATCATTAAAAGTCATTTTCTAAACCTTGATGTATTAAGATGCACACAAAAATAAGATTAGACTACTTTGTGGTCTATAATATTTGCAGAATTTAATTGACTTTTATCTGTTTTGCTTGGTTTTTTATTTTTTATGTCTAATACCTCATCTGTGGGTGTGGTGCTATTCTGCTTGATAATATGGTTCTAGATAATAGAAATCCATTACATTCCTCAAAAGAAAAAAAAAAAACAATCTTCTCTCCAAGGAGTAGAAGGAAATTCAAGTAGGAATTCAATTTCTGACTAAGAATCAGCATGTTTTTTTTTTTTTTGAAGAAAGAAAGAAGAAAATAAAAGGTAGAAAATTAGACCTCAGAACTGCAGTTTTGTGCTGCTGCATGAAGTGAAACCCATATGGTAGAAGACAGGTTGTCAATAATCTTATGGGGCAGATGGATGTGTTCTTTCAAGTGTAAAAAGAACTTACATCTTTATTCCTAAATATCTTGAAGTGGAGGTAAGCAGGGTTTATTTTCATCACATTTTCTATTTCAGACTGATATTTTAAAAATTCACTAGAAATCAACAGGAAACTCTTAAAGAAATTACCATTAAAACATAAAATCTTTGTGTCATCCACTTTATAGGAAACACTGATATTTTTAAAAGTACATTTACTTTTGGTTTTCTTTTTTGTTGCCTCAGTTCATTTCCACTTTCTTTTCTTCTTTTCACTAATTTAAAATTTTAAATTAATTCCTTATACAATGAAAGTGACAAATTCTTGTTTACCCCTGCCTCTTTATTCTCCAAACACATACCTTTCAGGTAAACTCTTTGATAATTTCTGTTTTTGTCTTTTGGTGATTACTTCAGTGAACTAGAATGAGCATATCTCTATTTTTACTTTATCAATAATTATCAATTTAGCTAAAAGCGTAAAATAGATGATATTGATTGGAGTTCTGTTGTGAAAAATGAGGCTTTGACTTCACTGACCTCCTGTTTCCTTCTACTTCCTCCTGTCTGTGTCTAATGGTTATATAACTCTTATATTACTCAATTCCTTAACTTTGTAACTAAATAGTAACTTTAATTCTGTTTCTTATTTTATTTGCTTTCCATGGGGTGTTTTGATATCCCATTATATAAGATAAAAACATCAACAGCCTTCTCCTTTTGTCTGACCTTTCTCCCTTCTTTATCATCTACTTTATAGTACTATCAATTAGGATTTTGCTTTATGTTATAAAGGTTATTAAAATTTGTTTTCTGTTCAGGAAATATAGATTAATGGAACAGAATAGAGAACCCAGAGATAAACCTGTGCACATATGGGCACCTTATCTTTGAAAAAGGAGGCAAGAATATACAATGGAAAAAATAAGTGGTGCTGGGAAAATTGGACAGCAACATGTCAAAGAATGAAATTAGAACACTTCCTAACACCATACACAAAAATAAACTCCAAATGGATTAAAGACCTACATGTAAGGCCAGACACTATAAAACTCTTAGAGGAAAACATAGACAGAACACTCTATGACATACATCAAAGCAAGATCCTTTTTGACCCACCTCCTAGAATAATGGAAATAAAATCAAGAATAAACAAATGGGACCAATAAACTTAAAAGCTTTTGCACAGCAAAAGAAACCATAAACAAGACAAGAAGACAACCCTCAGAATGGGAGAAAATATTTGCCAATGAAGCAATGGACAAAGGATTAATCTCCAAAATAGACAAGCAACTCATGCAGCTTTGTACCAAAAAAGCAAATAATCCAATCCAAAAATGGGTGGAAGACCTAAATAGACATTTCTCCAAAGAAGACATACAGATGGCTAACAAACACATGAAAAGATGCTCAACATCACTAATTACTAGAGAAATGCAAATTAAAGCCACAATGAGGTATCACCTCACTCCAGTCAGAATGGCCATCATCAAAAAATCTAGAAACAATAAATGCTAGAGAGGGTGTAGAGAAAAGGGAACCCTACTGCACTGTTGGTGGGAATGAAAATTGGTACAGCCACTATGGAAAACAGTATGCAGATTCCATAAAAAACTGAAAATAGAACTACTATATGACCCAACAATCCCACTCCTGGGCATATACCCTGAGAAAACCATAATCCAAAAAGAAACATGTACCGTAATGTTTATTGCAGCACTATTTACAATAGCCAGGACATGGAAGCAACCTAAATGCCCATCAACAGATAAATGGATAAAGAAGATGTGGCACATATATACAGTGGAATACTACTCAGCCATAAAAAGGAATGAAATTGAGTTATTTGTAGTGAGGTGGATGGACCTAGAGTCTGTCATACAGAGCGAAGTAAGCCAGAAAGAGAAAACAAATACCACATGCTAACTCATATATATGGAATTAAAAAAAATGGTACTGATGAACCCATGACAGGGCAGGAATAAAGATGCAGTTGTAGAGACATGGGGTGGGGGGCAAAGGGGAAGCTGGGACATGGGGTGGGGGGCAAAGGACATGGGGTGGGGGGCAAAGGGGAAGCTGGGACATGGGGTGGGGGGCAAAGGGGAAGCTGGGACGAAGTGAGAGAATAGTATTGACATATATACACTACCAAATGTGAAACAGAGAGCTAGTGGAAAACTGCCGCATAAAACAGAGAGATCAACTTGATGATGAGTGACGACTTGGAGGGATGGGATAGGGAGGGTGGGAGGGAGCTGCAGGAGGGAGGGCATATGGGGATATATGTATAAATCACAACAGTGTAAAGCAATTATATTCCAATAAGGGCTTTAAAATGTTAAAAAAAAAAAAAAAAGAAAATACAGTAATAAAAAGAAATTGTTTTCTGTTCAGAAACCACACTGAAATCTTACATACTTGCAAGGATGAGACCCAGACACCAGTAATTTTTAAAGCTCCCAGATCATCTCAATGTAGAGCCATGTTTGAGAAGTAATGAACTAGAATTGTGACAGATTGATATTTGTAAAGTGGCTTTGTTGGCAGTGTAATGTTAATGAGATGTAATTTTCCCTCCAAACTTATTAAAACTTTGGAAGCCAGAAAATATACCTTGATTTGAAAAAGATTTGCCAAAATTCCTCTTGTATTTAATTTTATAGGTAGCCTAGGTGAGTTCAATGTTTGAGGATAAACATATAAACATCTATAACAAGTTGGCTGAAGAACAATCCCAAAGTGATGATTTGGGATTGAAGAGCAATCAGGTTAGTAATGGGCAAAAATAGAGAAAAGGTTTGTGCAGCTTTTCCTGTAGTTTCTATAAAGCTATGATTTATATTTTTGCTTTGGAGAGTAAAATTGAAGAAATTTAATCACAGCAGTATGAGGGAGCAGCAGGTAGTATTTAGAAACATTGTATAAAAAGTGACTGCTTAGATAGCTTCCTCCACAAGAGGGCAGACAGCAGTATCAAGCAGTATCAAGCAGTATCAGCAGTATTTCGTCTTGTGGAACTGAAAACCACAGCCACAGAAAGATAGAGAAAATGAAAAAGTAGAGGACTTTGTACCAGATGAAGGGACAGGATAAAAACCCAGAAAAAGAACTAAATGAGGAGGAGATAGGCACCCTTCCAGAAAAAGAATTCAGAATAATGTTAGTGAAGATGATCCAGGACTTTGAAAAAAGCCTGGATGCAAAGATCGAAAAGTTTACCAAAGAGGTAGAAGAATTAAAGAGTAAACAAACAGAGATATACAACACAATAACTGAAATGAAAAATACACTGGAGGGAACCAATAGCAGATTAACTGAGGCAGAAGGGCGAACACGTGACCTGGAAGACAGAATGGTGATAATCACTGATGCAGAAAAGAATAAGGAAAAAAGAATGAAAAGAACTGAAGACAGCCTAAGAGACTTCTGGGACAATGTTAAAAGCACCAACATTCGCATTATAGGGGTCCCAGAAGGAGACGAGAGAGAGAAAGGACCTGAGAAAATATTGGAAGAGATTATAGTTGAAAACTTCCCTAACATGGGAAAGGAAATAGCTATCTAAGTGCAGGAAGCACAGAGAATCCCAGGCAGGATGAACCCAAGGAGAAACATGCCAAGACATATAGTAGTCAAACTGACAAAAATTAAAGACAGAGAGATATTATTAAAAGCAACAAGGGAAAAATGACAAAGAACATACAAGGGAACTCCCATAAGGTTAATACCTGATTTCTCAGCAGAAACTCTGCAAGCCAGAAGGGAGTGGCATGATATATTTCAAGTGATGAAAGGGAAGAACCTACAACCAAGAATACTCTACCCAGCAAGGATCTCATTCAGATTCAACAGAAAAATCAAGTTTTACAGACAAGAAACAGCTAAGAGAATTCAGCACCACCAAACCAGCCCTACAACAAATGCTAAAGAAACTTCTCTAAGTGGGAAACATAAGAGAAGAAAAGGACCTACAAAAACAAAAACAAAACAATTAAGAACATGGTAATAGGAACACACATATCGATAATTACCTTCAATGTAAATGGACTAAATGCACCAACCAAAAGACACAGACTGGCTGAATGGATATAAAAACAAGACCCATATACATGCTGTCTCCAAGAGACCGACTTCAGACCTAGGCACACATGCAGACGGAAAGTGAGGGGATGGAAAAAGATATTCCATGCAAATGAAAATCAAAAGAAAGCTGGAGTAGCAATACTCATATCAGATAAAATAGACTTTAAAATAAAAAATGTTACAAGAGGCAAGAAAGGACATTACATAAAGATCACAGGATCCATCCAAGAAGAAGAGATAACAATTATAAATATGTATGCCCCCAATATAGGAGCACCTCAATACCTAAGGCAAATACTAACAACTATGAAAGAGGAAATGCAAGGCAGAAATAGAGACACAGATGTAGAGAACAAACACATGGACACCAAGTGGGGAAAGCGGGGAGTTGGGGGGGGATGAATTGGGAGATTGGGATACCAAATTGTACACTCTAAATATATGCTGTTTATTGTCTGTTAACTGTATCTCAATAAAAGTTCTTAAAAAAAAAACTTCTCCAGAAACCCAATAGGCCACTTCCTGCACACCTATGCTGACCCACCAGTACCCCAGCTTATTGGCCACTTGACAGCTATGACCCCCTCTACCCACACCCTCTAGTGAGTTTTTCAGCCAAATAGCAGACTGCTGTTATGGAACTCTCTGGTCCACAGTTTTTGGAAAGTTTCTTCTCCTCTGGCAGCCACATCTTCTCCAACAAGGTCTGGATCTGAGCAGGAGTTGTGGGGGATGCCTCTTCCAAGTTCTTATTTCCCTCCTTGTTTACTCTCCCTCGGCCCCAGAGGAAGTCAGACTTCCTGAATCTGTTATTTTTATATCCCTTAGAGTCCTCCTTTACAACCCTTTTAATAATTTATCATATATAAAAAAAGTGATTGCTGAGTTGGGCCAAGATATGAATTAAAGTGTTCAGCCAGATTTTATAGGGCAGTGATTTTAGGGAAGCCAGCTCCTGGTGGTGATCTCTTACCATCACTGAGCATTTTTCTATCTTTCTGTCACCTTTCTATTAAGCATCTTAATATATATTGCTTGGCAGACCTAAGTAACCCTTTCTACTTTGGATTTTTTAAATGCATTAACATTTTAGGGTTATATGCCCTCAGCTTAATTCTTTTTTTTCTTGCCACTGATCTTGGAAGATGCAGTTGATGGGAAAGCTCTTTTACCATGTTGCTCTGTGGTCCCTATTAATAAGCCACAGGCTAAGAGGGGTTTTAAGTGATTAACACTGAGCTCTTGTTATACCTATTGTACTGTTTGAGTATCTGATTCCTATACCTTGTTTTAAATTTATAAGCCATTACCAAAGACTTGTGGAGGAAGCTCCAAGGTCATCTTTTGAGTATATTTCCTGTTTCTAGGTAAAATAACCTTTTCTATACAAGTGATGATATCCTTCTATGTAAAAGGCAATTCCCATAGTAGTTTGTTACATTATTTCACAATTTAGAAACAACATCCTGAATGTTGTATTCCTAGTCAAATTAGTATAGAAAGAATTCTCATTTTCAGACATCGTGGATCATTTGAAAAAGTTACTCACATTGCTCTTTCATTTAATTTAGTTTTCTTTTTTCTTTTTACTTTTTTTCCTTTTTGGCCACGTTGTGCAGCATGTGGGATCTTATTCCCTGACCAGGGATCAGACCTGTGCCCCCTGCAGCAGAAATGTGAAGTCTTAACCACTGGACTGCCAGGGAAATTCCTAGAGTAAGTTCTTGACTATTATAATTATTGGCAAAATCTCTGCAAGAGACCAAAAGGGAAACCCTAAGGAAAATTACAGACATATATGATTACATAAAACACATATATTTGTTGGCAAAAGATTCCATAAGCAAGTTCAAAAGAGAAAACTTAGAATGGAAGAAATAAGGATGTTGTTATTATCCTTAATATGCAAGGAACACAAATAAATGTGAAGGAGACACATCAAACTGATAGTATTATTTATTTCATGGGGATTGAAATTGGGGGTAGCGTTGGGCTAGAGACTAAAATAAGGGAACATTTCCTCATATATTTTTGGACTGTTTTCTTGTTACAGTGAATACATATTACCTTTGCAATAAAAACATTTAAAATGATAACATGTTAAAATGGAAGAGTCAAATTTAGAATCAAGATATGATACATATCAGAGATTAAAAGTGATTTGGAGGATAGACTACGACGCAAAAATTTCCAAGTAGAGTTCTAGAAACTTAATACACTTTTCAAAAGTGGATAAAATGGTTAGGGTGATGGAGTTTAGGAGAGATTTGAAAAGAGTTACTTTTGGGGTAGCTGCGCTGTGGAGTAGAGAATGTCCAATCCTGCAAAGCAAGCCTGGTGAGGGGGCTTCAGTGGAAACACTGAAGAGCTTAATGTGTGACCTTCCCCTCCTCCCTCCTACTTATCAGGGCTCCTTGGATTGTTGTCTGACTTGCACCTGGAGAATCTCCTGGGCAAGAGAGAAGGCCCCTTTGGAAGCAAAGGAGAGTTGCTGCTCTCTGAGAGTATTTTGGTAAAGGATGGGCGATGGGGCTCCAGTAGAGAGAATTCCATGGAGTTGACTGCTGGAAAGCTGAGAAGCAAGAATAGAATCTGCAAACAGCTTTACAGGAATTTGAGCCAGATAATTTTACCAGAGAGTAGCGTTATCGTTAAATGGGAAGCCCAGAGATTTTGAAAACAAAGCCTTCTTATATTTTGAATAAAGAAAGAAATTTCTTGCTACTCTTTCTCTCTTCTTGAGCAGCAAGCATGACCATGGCGTCAGAAACCATGCCCAGCAAGCTGGGGAGGGAGGGGCTGAAAAAGAGATGTTAATTTTAAATTGAGTGTGGAGTTTTGATTATTGTCTAGGATTAGAAAATTTTGTAAATGTTTCGAGACTATGTCGGTAATTTGAACTGGAAAATACAGGGAGCCTGATGGAGAAATAACTCCACTAAGGAGATGTGATTTGAAAGTATATAGAAATTGGTCATTTAATTGAGTCTCCTGTCCAAAAGTAATTGCGATGAGACTAAAATGTATGTTCTTTTACTTAATTACCTTATTGTTTAAAATCTTGCTGACAGGGAACAGTTCATGTTAATTAATGGACTACTGTGGTCATGAACTAAAGTCTATTCCGTAGAAATAAAAGTTTGTTTTTTTTTCCTAAAGGAAATACTCAACTAGACAAGGATTACTAGTTCTAACATCCAGATTTTTCAACAAGTCCTACTGCTCAGCTAGGCTCCTCTCTATGCTGTCTCCTCCAGCTCTAGGAAAACTGGCTAAGAGTCCTGAAACCACGGCTCCAGTTCGCTACTAGATACCAGCTGTTGAGATTGGTGTCTCTGAGTCATCAGTATCCAACCTAGGGAGACTGAATTCCTCTATTCTCTGTGTGCAGATAGAATTTATTTCAGAAAGCATTAATGTTAGTATATTGCCAATAAAAATAATAGACTCAGCTTTGGGTATATTTATTTTAAGTCAGTTAGTCTGTTTATTTATAGTTCTGGTGATCTTTGTTTTATTCTTTGATACAACCGTCGCACAATTTTGGGTTTATTTGTCACAAACTCTAATACAAAGATCTATTACAACAAGGCATATGTGAGAAACACTGCTCTAACTATGGCAGCTTTTACATATGTGATCAGGGTAGGGCAGTAGACAGAAATCTGGGTTTGAATCCTTACTTCATTGTTCTGAATGATCTTGAATAAGTTACTTAATACTTGTGAGCCTTAGTTTTCTCCTTTATAAAAAGAGAAAATACTACCTCATTGGTTTATAGTGAGATTAAATAATACCCTATGCTGAGAGCCAAACACAGTCACCAGCTCTAGCAGGTGTTCGAAATACTAGTTGTCTAATCATCACTTTATCTGGTTCCAAAAGAATTTTTGAACCAAGGCTGGTCTTCTCAAACTTGACTGATGTATCAATACGTGATTACTTTAGGGCTAGTTTCTCAAAGTTTGTTTTGAGAGTCATGTTATCAGTTTATTATTGCTTTGGCACTTGGCACATTTATTAGATGACTGGCTTTTTTCTAGCCATCCTGTACAAATAATAAATCTTATACCATTTATTCTTGTGCATGGATTTGATGAACACAAATGTTTATCACTGAAGCAAGACGTGGATTTTATTATATGTAGAATGTTTCAGTGACTAATCACCATTGGTTATGTATTTAGTAGAGACCTTTATAGTGGAACTCTACTTTTCAAATTATGCTTTTAACAAGAGAATATATGGCTTACACTGTTGGTTGCTCACCAGAGAGTATTATTCTTTTCTTCTTTGTGAAGAGAACTCCATTTTATTTCATTAATGACTTTGCTAACGACTATTTAAGAGGAGGGCGTGTGACCCTGTTTTAGCCTCTAACTTGTCCAAAAAAGTCTGCCAAGTGCTCCTGAGAAAGATTTTCCTCCCCAATAAGGGCATAAGCTGTACAGGAAAAGTACAGCTGGGACTTCCTTGGTTGCACAGTGGTTAAGAATCTGCCTGCCAATGCAGGGGACATGGGTTCGAGCCCTGGCCCAGGAAGATTCCACATGGTGTGGAGCAACTAGGCCCATGTGCCACAACTTTTGGGCCTGTGTGCTGCAACTACGGAAGGCTGCACACCTAGAGCCTGTGCTCCATAATAAGAGAAGCCATGGCAATGAGAAGCCCATGCACCGCAACAAAGAGTAGCCCCTGCTTGCTGCAACTAGAGAAAGCCTGCGTACAACAACAAAGACCCAACACAGTCAAAAATAAAAAAATAAGCAAATTTATTAAAAAAAATACAGCTTTTTGCCCTTGCCTTGTCCTTCCTGCCTCCGATGCTGTAATTTGAGAACATAGTAGCCATTTTGCCACCACAGAGCAACAGCCAGAAAAATTAAAGACAGCAGAATAGGAAGATACAAACAGTATTTCCTTAAGCCATAGAATCACCTCCAAAACTAAGGAGGTGATTAAGTACAAATAAAGGTGCTTATAATTTCAGCCACCTTTGGTCATCTTCTCTCTCTTGAAGCCAAAAGCAATACAAGTTAAATGCACACAGCATGAATGATAAAAATTTGTTTATAAAAGTTGCCAGGAATTTAATGCCAGGAAGCATCTTGTTTAAGTGTACTTGCATTTAATCAGCCATGGTAAAATTTTTGGAAATTCCACTAATGTTTTCCACTTGTTTGTCCTTTACTCAGGCCACACAGCTGTGCTCTTCATGTTCTATTAAAAGCCAGTATTCAAACAGACATTTTAGTTTTGGAATTGCTACTGAATCTTCTTTGAAATGATATTTAAATGATAATAAACCCTCAAATAATATCTTGAATAAGTGTTGCAGTCATTTGGTAACTCTTCTATCTTATATGTACATGAGAGATCTTGATCTGCATGTGTTCTCTTGAACAGCAATATTGAGAGATTTAATTACCTTGTAAAAATATAAAAAAGCAAATTTACGTTAATTTAAATGTTTTCCCATATATAATTTTTATTAATTAGAACATAAAAAATTTAAATTATTTAAAAGTTTATATTTCATTTTGAGAAGGGGAGTTTTTCACTAAAAC
The DNA here is from genome assembly GCF_030028045.1 of Hippopotamus amphibius kiboko. NCBI lineage: Eukaryota > Metazoa > Chordata > Mammalia > Artiodactyla > Hippopotamidae > Hippopotamus > Hippopotamus amphibius. Next base: position 97,010,348 of record NC_080197.1, read on the forward strand.
ATCTGAAAGTAGAAACATATTAAAAATGTTATGATTTTCTTCCCTTTAAAAATAACATATAAACCTCCAGTTAGGCTAACCAAGAGAAAAAGGGAAGACACACATTATAATATCAGAAACAAAAGAGGTCTATTATTACTGCTCCCACTGACATTGAAAGGATAATAAAGGAATATTATGAAAAACTCTACGCTCACAATTTGTTAACTTACATGAACTGGGTCAATTCCTTAAAAATAACACAAGACTGATGAAAATAGAAGTCACTTGAATATACATATCTCTCTAGAAAAACACAGGAACACAGTAGTGTGTCCCTACTTTAATATCCTATGACTAACCAGCAAAGAGTCCCACAGTCACCTATTTGTGTTAACATAACATTTCAATTTAGGAAGGGACTAGAACAGGCTTAACATAATTTATTTCCTTTGTGTAGCTTTTATTACCTGTGATTGACGGAGTTTTGCATGCTTAAGTATGTGGCATTGTGTAAACATGTAAGATGAATATAATTTTATAGGCTATTTATAAGTGACTCAGTGAAATCCTTTGGGGACAAATTCTGCACAGTACTGAATGGTCAAATGTCACCAGAGATGTTGTGATTGGTACTTAGTATTAGTAGATCAATAACTTACTTAACACATTACTGAGAGAACTTAATATATAGTGAGCTAGTGTTGCTGATTATTTTTACTTGTACTTTGATTATTTTTTTATCACCACGATATCTCCATATCTTCCAATGACTTTTTTGACTGTTGAAGGAGTCCTTGTCTTTACGTGTTTTGTGGTATCATACCTGAAAATATTGTCCAGCAATGTACATATGTGAATATAATCTATGTAATTTGTGTTTAAATTATCCTTATGATGCTAAAATTTCTCATTGTTTTAAAGTATAAAGAGGAACAATTAGTAAAATCATGAATTGTGTTCTGCCCTTGAGTCTCAAGTTAATTTTTCTCCTGCTTTATTGAACCACAATTGATGTATAATAGTCTGTAAATTCAAAGTATGCGATGGGACCATTTGATATGTGAATATATTGTGAAATAATCCATCACCATGATAAAGGTTAGCTAATATATCTGTCACCTCATGTAGTAACTTTTCTGTGTGGTGAGAACTTTTAAAATCTACCCTCTTAGCAAATGTCAAGTATACGACAGTAATATTAATTATGTTCACCATGCTGTATATTAGACCCCAAAAGTTGTTCCTCTTATGACTGGAAGTTTGTGTTACTGAATGCAAGTTCATGTGCCTGATGTAAGATGAGGCCAAACAAACCAAAACATTGGATTTTGGAGCAGAGAAAGTTTTTTTTTGTAAGGCCCTGAAAGGAGAATGCGTGGCTTGCGCTCAAAAACCCCCAAGTTCCTCAAAGGGTTTCAGCAAAGCATTTTTAAAGGCCAGGCAAGGGAGGGGCGTCCCAGGGTAAATGATGGTCTTCTGCACAATTCTCTGATTACTTGATGGTGATCAGTTGTTGGCACCAGAAGGTCTGGGGGCTACGTGCTCATGATCACCAAGTACTTAATCTCTTCCATTTGGTGGTTGTTTTTAGCATCTGAAAAACTCAAGAAATACGCATGAGATACTATTATCTGGGTACTTCAGAGAGCAGCTACAGCAGAAGATACGGGGTAGGGGTCTGTCTGGAAGGCCCCATTGTACCCCTTGACCATCTTCATTCGTATTCCCTACTCCCTTGCCCCTGACAACTAACAATCCACTATCTAAATAGACTTTTTTTTTTTTGATACCACATATACATGAGATCATAATGTATTTGCCTTTCACTGAATGGCTTATTTCACTTACCATAATGCCCTCAAGATTCATTCATTTCATTATAAATGGCAGAATTTCCTTCTTTTTAATAGCTTCAAACTATTCAATTGCATATGCATACAATATTTTCTTTATCCACCCAACCACAGATGGACACTTAGGCTATTTCCATGTCTTAGCTCTTATAAATAATGTTGCAATGAACAGGATTTCAAGATCTTTTTTTTATTGAAGTATAATTGACTTACAATATTATATTCATTTCAGGTGTACAGCATCTTGATTGGATACTCTTATATATTACAAAATGATCATCATGATAAGTCTAATTATCACCTGTCACCATACAAAGCTATTACAATATTATTGACTATATTCCCTACGCTGTACATTACATCCACATGACATTTATTTTATAACTGGAAGTTTGTACCTCTTAATCTCCCTTACCTACTTCATTCATCTGTTCATCTCCCTCCCCTCTGGAAACCACCAGTTTGTTCTCTGTAGCTGTAAGTCTGTTTCTGTTTTGTTATGTTTGTTGATTGGTTTTTTAGATTCCATATACATGAATTCATATGATGTTTATCTTTTTCTGTGTGACCTGTGTCACTTCGCATAGAACCCTTTAAGTTCATCCATGTTGTCACAAATGGCAAGATTTCGTTTGTTATTATGGCTGAGTAATAATATTCCACATCTTCTAAACCCATTCATCCATTGATGGACACGTAGGTTGCTTCCATATCTTGGCTATTGTAAATATGCTGCAGCAAACATAAGCATGCATGGATCTTTTCCAATTAGTGTTTTTGTGTTCAGAAAAATACCCAGAAGTGCAATTGATGGATTGTCTGGTAGTTCTGTTTTAACTCTCTGAAGAAGCGTCATACCCTTTTCCATAGTAGCTGTACCAATTTTCATTCATACCAACAATAAAAGTTTCCTTTTCTCTACATCCTTGCTCACACTTGTTATTTGCTATCTTTTTGATAATAGTCATTCTGATAGGTGTGAGGAAATATCCCATTGTGGCTTTGATTTGCATTACCTGATAATTAGTGGAATTGAGTCTGGTATATCTTCCCATTTGTTGTGTTTCCATCAATTTTTTTCATCAATGTCGTATAGTTTTCTGAATACAGGTATTTTACTTCCTTGGTTAGATTTATTCCTAGGTATTTTATTCTATTTGGTGCCATTGTAAATGGAATTGTTTCTCAATTTCCCTTTCTGGGAGTTCATTGTTAGCATATAGATATGCAACAGAGTTCTGTATATTAATTTTTTGTCCTTCAACTTTACTGAATTCATTTATTAGTTCATATATATATATATATATTTATATATTTAGTGACTTCTTTAGTATTTTTTTTATATGTAGTATCATGTCAACTGCCAACAGTGATAGTTTTACTTCTTCCTTTCCAATTTGGCTTTTATTTCTTTTTCTTGTCTGACTGCTGTGGTTAGGACTTCAAATACTCTGTTGAATAAAAGTGGTGATAGTGGGCATCCTTGTCTTATTTCTGATCTTAAAGGAAATGCTTTCAGGTTTTCACCATTGAGTATGGTGTTGGATGTGGGTTTGTCATCAATGGCCTTTATTGTGTTGAGATATGTTCCATCTATACACATTTTGTTGACATATTTTATTATAGATGGATATTAAATTTTGTCCAAAGCTTTTTCTGTCTATTAAGATAATCATATGATTTTTGTTCTTCAGTTTGTTAATGTACTGTATCATATTGATTAATTTGCAGATATTGAAAAATCCTTGTATCCCTGGGATACATTCCACTTAATCATAGTGTATGAACCTTTTAATGTATTATAGAATTTTGTTTGCAAGTATTTTGTTGAGATTATTTACATCTGTATTCATCAGTGATATTGGTCTGTAATTTGCTTTTCTTTTTTCTGTGGTGTCTATCTTTGAATTTGGTATCAGGGCGATGCTGGTCTTGTAGAATGAATTCGAAAGCATTCCTTACTTTTCAATTTCTTGAAATAGTTTGAGAAGAACAGATGTTAACTCTTCTTTAACTGTTTGGCAGAATTTCCCTGTGAAGCTCTCTGGTCCTGAATTTTTGTTTCTTGGGAGCTTTTGATTACTGATTCAAATTTATTATTGGATAGTGGTCTGATCATATTTTGTATTCCTTCAGAATTCATTCTTGGGAAATTGTATGTTTCTAGTAATTTATCTGTTTTTCTAGATTGTCCATTTTATTGTTGTATGATTGTTTGTAGTAATCTCCTATAATCCTTTGTATTTCTGTGGTTTCAATTGTAAGTTCCCCTGTTTCATTGATTTGGGCCCTCTCTCTTTTTTCTTCATTGGTCTGCCTAAGATTTTATCAATTTTGTTTACTTTTCAAAGAACTCAGCTCTTAGTTTTATTGATTTTTCTATTGCTTTATTAGTCTCTATTTCATTTATTTCTGTTGTAATCTTTGTTTTCTTTCTTCTACTAACCTTTGATTTTGTTTGTTCTTTTTCTAGTTCTTTTGTGTTTAAGGTTAGATTGTTTATTTGAGATTTTTTCTTACTCCTGTGGTTGGCTTGTATCAATATATGATTCTCTCTTAGGACTAATATTGCTATATTCCATAGATTTTGGATATTCGTGTTCTTATTTTCAGGTTGCCAGGTGTATTTTTAATTGCCTTTTTGATTTCTTCAGTGACCAAATGGTTGTTTAGTATTTTGTTGTGTAGCTTCCATATGTTTGTGGGTTTTTTTAATTTTTGTTGTTGTTGGTGGTGGTGGTTTCTAGTCTCAGATTGTTTGTTTGAAAAAGATGCTTAACATGATTTCAGTATTAAATTTATTGAGACTTGTTTTGTTGCCTGGCATGTGATCTATTCTGGAGAATGTTCTATGTGTACTTTTTTTTTTTTGGCCACACTGTGCCACATGCAGGATCTTAGTTCCCCAACCAGGGATCAAACCTGTGCCCCCTGCAATGGAAGTGTGGATTATTAACCACTGGACCATAAGGGAAGTCTCATTCCATGTGTACTTTAAAGAATGTGTATTCTGCTGCTTTTGGATGCAATGTTTTGCATAAATCTATTAAGTTCATCTGGTCTGATGTGTCATTTAAGGCCAGTGTTTACTGATTATCTGTCTGGATGATCCATCCATTGATGTAAGTGGGGTGTTAAAGTTATTGTATTACTGTAAATTTCTCCTTTTATATATGTTAATATTTGCTGTATGTTTTTAGGTGCTTCTATGTTGGGTGCACATATATTTACAATTGTTATATATTCTTGTTGGATTGGTCCCTCAATCTTTATGAAATGTCCTTCTTTGTCTTTTTTCCAGTCTTTATTTTAAAGCCTGTTTTGTCCGATAAGTATTGTTACCCTGACTTTCTTTTTATTACTGTTTGCATGAAATACCTTTTTTCCATCCCCTCACTTTCAGTCTGTGTGTGTCTTTAGAGCTGAAATGAGTCTTGTAGACAGCATATAGGTCTTACTTTTTAATTCATTCAGCCACTCTGTCCTTTTTTTAATTTGTGATAAAATTGAAATCTTAAACATGTAGAGCAATAAAGTCATATAAACATTTTCCAAGGCCTCAGCACAATCTCCATTGACCTTTTCTTCTTTTTTAGCCACGTACCATAGAAACTTTCGTACTGGCTGGCTAGTACATTTACATTCATCACTACACCCTCATCACCACTCTATGTCTTTTGATGGGAGTATTTAGTCCATTTACATTTAAAGTGATTATATGTATGTTCTTATTACCATTTTGTTACTTGTTTTCTGGTTGTTTTGTAGTTCTTTTTTGTTTCTATCTTCTCCTTTTACTTTCTTTCCTTGTGACTTGTTGACTATCTTTAGTGTTATATTTGGATTCTTTTCTCTCTTTTTCTGTTTTATCTATTATAGATTTTTGGATTATGGTTACCATAAGGTTCATATATAAAAACATATGTATGGGGTTTCCCTGGTGGTGCAGTGGTTAAGAATTCGCCTGCCAATGCAGGGGGCACAGATTCGAGCCCTGGTCTGGGAAGATCCCATATGCCGTGGAGCAACTAAGCCCATGTGCCACAACTACTGAGCCTGTGCTCTAGAGCCTGTGAGCCACATCTAGTGAGCCCATGCACTGTAACTGCTGAAGCCCACGTGCCTAGAGGCCATGCTCAGCCACAAGAGAAGCCACTGCAATGAGAAGCTGGTGCACTGCAATGAAGAGTAGCCCCCGCTTTCCTCAGCTACAGAAAGTCTATGAGCAGCAACAAAGACCCAATACAGCCAATAAATAAAAACAAAAACAAAACAAAACAAAAACAAAAACATATGTATGATTGTTTTAAGTTGGTAATCTCAAGTTCAAATGAATTCTAACAACCCTGCATTTTTTACTCCCCCACTCCTATGTTTAATATTTTTAATAGTATTATTTCCCCTTTTGGTTTTGTGTATCGCTTTTCTAATTGTTGTCAATATAGATGATTTTACTACTTTTGTCTTTTATTCTTTCTACTAGCTGTACAAGTGGTCGATCTACTATCTTTACTCTATGCTTGCCTTAAATGATGGCTTTTCCTTTGTAATTTTCATATTCCTAGTTGTGGTCTTTTCTTTTTCACTTATGGAACTCCCTTTAACATTTCTTGTAAAGTTGATTTAGTGATGCTGAACTATTTTAGCTTTTGCTTGTCTGTAAAACTCTTTAACTCTCTTTCAGATCTGAATTATAGACCTGTTGCATAGAGTATTCTTAGTTGTTGTTTTGTTCCTTTCAGCACTTTGAATATATTGTGCCACTCTCTTCTGGCTTGCAAAGTTTCTGCTGAAAAGTCAGCTGATAGTTTAACTGGAATCCCTTGTCTATAATTAGTTGCTTTTCTCTTGCTGCTTTTAAGTTTCTCTCTTTAATATTTAATTTTTGCTGTATTAACTATAATGTGTCTTGGTGTGGATCTCTTCGGGTTTATCTTGTTTTGGACTCTCTGTGCTTCCTGAACCTGCATGTCTGTTTCCTTCCCAGGGTTAGGGAAGTTTTCAGCTATTATTTGTTCAAATAAGTTCTCTGCCCCTTTCTTTCTCTCTTCCTCTTCAACCTCTGTCATGTGACTATTAGTACACTTGATGTTATCTCAGAAGTCTCTTCAACTTTTCTCACTTAAAAAAATATTTTTTCCTGTTCAGCTTTGAGGCTTTTCACTACTCTACCTTCTAATTTACTGATGCATTCCCCTGTATCATCTAATCTGCTCTTGATTTCTTCTATTATATTTTTATTTCAGTTATTGTATTCTTCAGCTCTGTTTTTTCTTTATACTTTCTAACTCTTGTAAACTTCTCACTATGTTCATCCACTTCTCTCCTGAGTTTGTTGTGTAGATTTATGATCATTACATTGAAATCATAATTGCTTAGATTGCTTATGTGGTTTTTTTTGTTGTTGTTGTTTTGTTTTTTGACCATGGCACATGACATGTGGGATCTTAGTTCCCCAGCCAGGGATTGAACCCATGGCCCCAGCAATGGAAGTATGGAGTCTTTACCACTAGACTGCCAGGAAAGTCCCTATATTGCTTATCTTAATTTCACTTAGTTCTTCTTCTGTGCTTTGTCTTGTTTCTTTGTTTGGGATGCTTTCCTCTGTTTCCTCATCTTGCCTAATTCTCTGTGTTTATTTTTATGTATTAGGTATGTTGGTTATATCCCTGATCTTGGAAAATGGCCTTATGTAGAAGACATTCAATAGACCCCTGAGCATACTCCCCTCCCATCACCAGAGCTATATGCTCTATGGTGTCCCCTTTGTGGTCTGTGTCAGCCCTTCTTTTGTAGTGGGGCCATCTATAGTGGGCATGCTGGTAGGTGGGGCTGACCCTGGCCTGGTTGGCTGTCAGGTCTTACCTAGTGTGGTGGCTAGTAGGCCTGCTGGTAGGTGGGGCCAGGTCCTGGGGCAGCTGGCTGCTCAGCCTAGGGAGTCCCAGGACCTGTGCCAGATCACTGATGGGCTGATAAGTCCTTGGTACTAATAGTGTAGAGGGAGGACTTCCAAGTGGCACTTGTCAGCACTCATGTCCCCATAGTAGAATGAGCTTCCAAAAATGACTGTCTGCATTCCAAGGGGGGGCCCATGCTGCCTCCTGCCTCTCTGAGATGTTCTCCAAGATCAGCAAGTGGATTTAACCCTGGGTCCTTTCAAATTTCTGCCTCCACCATGGGACTCAGAGCATATGAGATTTTTGATGGTGCCTTTTTTTTTTTTTTTTTTTTTTTGCATTTTAGCAACTTTATTGAAAGGTATATCCCTTAGTACCAAAACATAATAGTAGTTGGTTAAGTTACCTCTGCAAACTCAGAATTAACACTGATGTATTCAAAATATTGAAAGTTATCAGTCTTTTGGGAAAACTGGAAAGTTATCCATAAAATGTGGTTTACAAAAGTATAAGATACACTGTGGTTCTTTGGTTTATTTTCCAATACATATCTACCCATTATATGATGTCAAAATTGGGTACATCCATCTTGAATGGATTCAAGGCTACACATTGCACTGAGTAACTTTATAACACTTTAAGACTGTACATCTCCTTAGATTCACTGAAATCCTAAACACTACCTCAGCAACCTTATAATTATGAAGATGCCTACTTATCTTTCTTAATACTTTCTTTTTGCACAGCAGGGGCAATTAATGAAAGTATATTCTCTTCCTTTTAAGCAAAATTCTAAATTAAAAGCAATGACGGTTTTATAAAAACAATGCTTAGTAAAAAAATTCTGGAGTGATAAATCAGAAAGTTTTCAGAGTGATGTTAATTTGTTTTGAGTTACTATGATAAAAACTAATTTTCTTTCTTTTTGTTTTTGGTGTGTTTTTTGTTTTCTGTGTTTTTTTTACATCTTTATTGGATTAAAATTGCTTTACAATATTGTGTTAATTTCTTCTGTACAACAAAGTGAATCAGCTATATGTATACATATAACCCCTCTCTCTTGAGCCTCCCTCCCACCCTCCCTATCCTACCCTTCTAGGTCATCACAAACCACCCAGCTAATCTCCCTGTGCTATGCAGCAGCTAGCCACTAGCTATCTACCTATATACATTAGGTAGTGTATATATGTCAACGCTACTCTCTCATTCTACCCTCCTCTCCCACCCCCCCCACCCTGTGACCTCAAGTCTGTTTCCTATGTCTGTGTCTCTATTCCTGCCCTGCCACTAGGTTCATCAGTACCATTTTTCTAGATTCCAATATATGTGTAAACTAATTTTCTTGACGGGACCAGACTGAGGCAGTAAATTTTGTATAAAACTTTTAAAATCATGAATATAAACATCACCTATTTTCTAGAAAAATATTAAAGATAACTTAATATGCCAAAATTAATAGGCCTGTAGTTTTGTTTTATATAAAATGTCCTCAAATTTAAATGTGATTCCCATGCAGCAATAAAGTCTACATCTCTGGATTATATACTATGTGCCTTATGAGTGCCAAGAAACCATTTTCACTGCCTAGAATAGTGACTCTTATTATACCTTAAAAGCAGATTTGTGAAATGGTGGTTTTGATGTAAACCTCCTAAAAAGAATTTAAATTTAAATCAAGTAGGTTACTGTTTTTAACACCACCTGAATATAATATATTGACCCAATATGGAAAGTTGAATCAGTGTTAGAAATGAAGAGTCACAGTTAACCATCCCAGGGTTATTATTAGCATTTCACATTTATGCTGTTAGCTTTGATTTGAAGGCTTCACAGGTGAATTCAAATTTGAGTAATTCCACTATAGGGTAATGTTAATTAGGCAGTTTTCCCAAATCTGTAAACACCAATGCAGTTATTCTTGTACCAGAGCTGTACATGTGTGGGTTATTTCTGGGCTCTAGATTCTACTCCATTTGTCTATGTCTGTTTTTATGACCATACCATTTTTAAAAATTATTATAGCTTTGTAATATAGTTTGAAATCATGAGGTGTAATACTTTTAGGCTTGTCCTTTTTTCTCAATACTGCTTTGGCCATTTGGGGTCTTTTGTGGTTCCATACAAATTTTGAGATTATTTTTATATTTATCTGAAAAATGGCATGTGTTTCCATTTATTTGTGTTTGTCTATTTCTTTCATCAAAGTTTTATAGTTTCTGCATACAAATCTCATTGGTGTATAATATAGGATATGGTGTATTGTGTATAGTAGGTTCTGTATGTTGGGTGTTTGTACATGCTGTAGTATGTTATTTACCACATTTAACCACAGAATCACAGTTTGTTTCCACATTACTGTGAGGTAGACAGTAGAGGGAAGAGGATAGGATGATTTCAAGATTCTGGAATGAGTGAGTAAATTAACAACAATATTATGACCTTCGATGAAAAACAAAACAGGAATGATTATCGGTTAAGAAGAATTGGGGGAAAATGAGTTTAATTTTGAATATGTTTTGTTAGAACATTGATTCTTTTTTTTTTTTTTTTTTTCCCATTGTATATTCTTTTTTTTTTTTTTTTAGAACATTGATTCTTAAAGTACAGTCCCTGGACCAGCCGCACTGACATAACCTAAGAACTTTTTAGAAGCAGATTCCCAGGACTTACTGAATCACAAACTCTGAGGATGAGCCTATCATTCTGTTTTAACTAGCAGTCCAGGTGGTGCTGAGGCAACTAAACTTGAAAATCACTGTGAAAGAATAATCTGTGGCTCATCTAGGTGTAGATTTTTAGTAATTCATTGGAAATGAAGGTTTAGAGTTCTGGACTAGGCCTTGGCTGGGAGATTTTGGGCTGACCAGCACATGGTTGGTAGCTGAAGCCACAGAGGTCATATGAGATTGTCTAGAGACACAAAGAGTTATGTGAAATTATCTAGGGTGAACAGAGCCACATACCATGAGCAGGTATCAAGTACCACCCTACAACAACAACAGTTAAGGGAGGATGAAGGTGAAGTTATTCCTGCACCAGGGCTGGACGACAACGTCTACATTCTCTACTGGTTTCCTTTGGGGTCTAGCCTCGCTAGTTTTATTGCAGTCTCATCCCCTCTACTGTAGAATCTAAAAAACTACAAACAAAGTAGTGACAAAATGAACATATCTGTATGAAATTTTTTTCCATCTTCGAAAATTAGGTATGAGAAGTACATTATGGTTGGTATGGGGAGAAGGAAAACGTCTAGATTTTCATTTCTTTGGTCTTTGCCCACATGGTGAACAATTTATTTTATGTTGGGTATACATTTCAAGCCTAGTTTTGTCGGTTTGTTTTGTCTTTATGGTAATATTTGAAAGCCTGCTGAAGCTGAAATATTATTCATTACTTTTCTGAAACTGTCAAGCCAGCAAAAAGACTCAGTAGAAAATAAGACAACTGTGAAAAAAACTTAGTAATTATCTCTTAATCATTTTCCATCCCTGTTATGTTCAATCTCTAATTATGAGATAAGCTTATTACACTTTAGTTCCTTATATACTGAGACTAATTTTTAGTTATGTTCTGTAGAAGAATATTTTAATTTAAAAAATCAATTTGTAAGTTTTTAAAAATATATATACAATATAAATATTCCAGATTATTTCAAGTCAGGCCACTGAACATGTTCTATTGTTATTTACAACAGTCCTTCTCAAACTTCAATTTTCATAGGAATCATCTGGAGATCTTATTAAAATGCAGATTCTGCATTTCTAACAAATTCCCAGGTGTTGCTGATGTTATTAGTTCATGGACCACACTTTGAGTAGCACAGATTCAGGTAAAATAGACAGACTAAATTGAAATGCATCAATTCAATAGAATATTTTGGAGCCATTAAAAAGAATAAGGTCCGAAGTGGAGAAATCTGCAAGGTGTACTTTATAAATGAAAAAAGCAAAATGAGGAACTCAGTGTGAATTTTTCCCATCTATATATTTATAGGTTCATTGTTTTCACGTAATATATTTTGTCCTCAGCACAATTATAGGAGGTAGATCCTTCTATAATCGTCTCATCAAAATTAAAATTCCATGAATTGTAACATACATCTTTATTTTATGTAGTATTAAGGAAAAAACAAGCATGTCAATTAAACCCTATCACAGTGCCTTCTTATTTATTAGAACTTGTACTTTGTACTTATTGAAAGTATAGTTTCTAGGCTTATTTAGACTTTCTTAGGTCATATATTACTCTTGTGCACACAGAAAAAGAAAAAACATGAGTGAAATAAACTGGTGTTCTTAAAACTTTTTCACATTTGGAGTCCATTTCTTCTGAATCACTGACATAGTTGATTTCCACCAGAGGCCCTAGTCTGCATTCCAGGTCCAAAGCAAGAAGGTAACTGGTATAATTTAGAAGTGGTCATAACTCTAGCCTTGAAGTTATGGCTATTATTTGCTAATTTTGCTTTAAGAAAGAAAAATTCCAAATTGTTTATTTGTATATCATTTGGTTTCTTCATGGTGGGCATGCCCCAATACATCTCTCTTGGCTAAGGAATTATTCTATTTTTAGAGAAGAGGATAGGGCAAGGCCAACCAAGGCCTATTCCAGAACTCTAAACTTTTATTTCTAATGAATTACTAAAAATCTACACCTGGATGAGCCACAGATTATTCTATCACAGTGATTCTCAAATTTAGAGTACCTTAGCATCATCTGGACTGCTTGTTAAAATAGAATGATGGGCTCAACTTCAGAGTTTGTGATTCAGTAGTTCCTGAGACTCTGCTCTAAGAGGATAGAGGATACAGATGAACCTGAGATTACTAAGTTTGCTTGATTAGCCATTAGGCCTCTTAAGTTTCTTATTTCTCCAAATTTTGCTTTTTTCACAACTAATCAAATTCAATGATAGTTACTACAACATATAAAAAACTGTGGTCTTCGAAGAGAGGAATAAACATTTTTACGCACATAGGGGTTTCTGCTTGTGAAATTATTTTTCACTATTTAGTTTAAGTGATTATAGCTGTTTATTTACATTTCCAAAGCAATTGCAGTCTTTTGCAAGTGCAGCAATTCAGTTCCCACTGAATCATGGTGAAAAGGAAAGCAAAACTGAAAGAACAAAACTAAAATTCTAAAATGGTAAGTTACTATATTTCTCTCAGGCTTTTGGAGGTATAAATATTCCTCACCAGATGAGTTCTGGGAACCAGGAAATGGGAGATGAAAGCTACCCTGTGCTTTCCCTGGTAGAGTACTGAGAACAAGAAGTGAGGACCAATAGAGATGAAAAGTCAACTTAGCCATCTAAAGCAATATGCTGAAAGCCCCTGAGAGCTGGGAGCTGATGAAGACTCAGGTACTTCGAATCACTCTTCTAAGAGGAAGCTTCTAGTAAGAGGGTGGAGAGCAGGAATCCTGACACCATTAAGTTGATATTTAGAGTGGTGATGTGGCATAAGGGAAAAAGCACAGGCTTTGGAGACAAACGTACTTGGATTGGGTTTTTGTCTCAGTCACTTCCCACGTGTTTGAGGTAGAACAGACAAAAGGCTTTTCACAAGGCTGAGTGGTGCTGACATGCTGAGAATAAAGACTTAGGGAAGCAGTAGAGGAGTTTCCAGATTCTCAAGACTATTTTTCCCTGTTACAAAAATGACCAGGCTAGTTCTCTTTTTCTGTAGGGGGTAGAACATTAATACAAAATGTCCAGATTACTCTGCCATTGTTTTCCCTTTCTATGCACATATTGCAGTGGCTTTAGCTTGAGTTGAAGATTTCATGAGCAGATTAAAATTTTAGTCAAAAAAGATACACATGGTAACGTGTTAAAGAGATGTTTAATACATAAAAATTTAACAGTTTTTTTATGTTTTGTTTTTTTGAGAGGGTAGTTTTGAAAACTGACAACAGGTCAAACTTAAATTTTTCAGAATTAACTCAAAAATCTTAGAGCAACTCATTTTCTTTATAGATAATCAAAATAGAATAAACTTTTCCCTTTATTTCTGCCTTTCTAAGTAGTTCAGGGCAATTTTGTGTAAATGGGATGATTTACCTTCAAAACATATTCGGTATACAACTAGGGAAATACCATCATTATCTCAATTTTGAGTATGCAGAAGAAAGAGAGAAAATTCACCCTGGCAGCAGATTCCGGACTCTACTTAGATTCACTTGTGCCCTAGATCTTTCTAATTGTCTTGCTCTTGTGTCAATGAAGGCTGTTGGTACAGCTAAAAATGAAATTTTTTTTTCCAGAAGAAATTAACTCCCTTGATTCTACAAGATGGTCAAAATGGTACATTAATTAACGAAAAAAATATTAAACAAATATTTCTTATGTGGCAGAAATTACAAATGGTTTTGGGATAAAATGGGGAGGAACAAACCAACATGATTCTTATTCTCATGAAACCTGTCGTCTAGCAGGATGAGAGATGTCAATTATAGATTTGGAGATTAGCAGCAACACTGGACCAAAGACCTAAATTTGGACTCATTAGTAGAAACAGTAATTGAAGCTCTAGGTATGAATGAGATTGGCTGGAGGAGTATTTCTTAACTCTTAATCACACATTAGAGTAACTTAGGGAGTTTTAAAAAATTCTGAAGCTTAGCTTCTGTCCTAGACCGATTAACTCAGACCATCTCCTGGGTTTGGGCTCCAGTGTTGGTATTTTAAAAAGTTTCCCAGGTAACTGCTAATGTGCAGCCAGAATTGAGAACCACCGGACTAGAGAGAACAAAAGAGGCAGATAAAAAAGAACTCGTGGGAAGGCATAAATTCCAGTTATTAATGAGATTTTAAAAAACTATTTTAAAGAGAAGTTGGCATATCAAGTTCCTAAGTGTTGAGGAAAATGATTTGATCTGCATATGTATTTAATTTGGAATTTTGATGCTTTTCTTCAAGCATCTCATAGTCTCCCAGATTCAGCACTGTTTTGACAACTGTGGAGTTGGCAATGGGTGTGAATTTTGATCAACGTAAGGGTCAAAATAGCCCTGAAAATACATTTCTGTGCTTGACTACTTCTGTTCTTCTACTACATGAAGACATCTGGACTTGTAGGTGTCTGATTATAACACATTATTTTCCCTGGTGTGATCCCTCCTACTTCACAATTCAGATTTTATACCCATCTACAAAAGACTTGGGTAGTTTTTTATTTCAGGGTTACAAGGTATTATTACTTATGTACAAAATCCATAGCGGGACATAATTCATGTCTGAATTTAAAAAACTCCATGTTCAACTTGGTAAGTATCTTTTACTCTGAGTGTTTACCAATGTAATAAGTTCAGAAAGTGGAGAGAGAAAGGAGAGGGGGCATCTGACTTCCCATTCTCAACTAGCAAGTAAGGGCTGCATGTTATAACAAGTAGTGTTAGAAGGGTTATCATGTATATGAAGAAGGCACTTTCCCCTGTGCTATGGTAACAACTCAGTTCAATCAAGGGCAGAGATTACGTGTCTATATTTTACTTTGGCCATAATGCAAGGCTTAAAATATTTCACCTCCTAAAATAGTCTGACTTCCCTTCCTCCACTGTGTGCCCATTTTGCTTTATCCAATAATGAAGGACTCTGACTATTGCCCTCTAGGAACCCATCATTTTGAAAAAGTGTCTCTTCAAACTATTCCTTCAAATACAGAATGATTCTCTTACTTGGGATTCTACCTCACTGCAGTCCCAGAGAATCGTGCAGTTTATTTCTTCTTCTAAATCATTTTTCTCTCAATAACCGGTCTTGACCTTTTGTAACTTTGCTTTGAGATGTGAGTGGCCAGGATCCAGGGTATCAGGCAAACTGAAGGACAAAGCCAGAGCCCTAATAGATGGCTGGGCCTGGCATTCCTAGCACAGGTTCGGCAAGAGAGTCCATCTCCTTGCCCATCTTACCAGGCGTCATGCTAAATGCTTTATATCCATTGTACCATCAAATCCTCTCATGATTCTTACTGAAAAGGATCTCTTTTAAACTCCATCTTAAGCATGAGAACTACAAAGGTCATAAAGCATAAGGCCCCATAACTTCTTCATGGCAGAGCTTAGATTTAAATCCAAGTCTGACTCCAGAGTACATCATACATCCTATAGTCAAAATATGTGCCAAGTCAACATCCAGAAACCTAGTCTGGGTGTAGGAGACAGGATCCGTAGCTGGAATTTGTGTTGCAATCCCAGCAAGATGTGGGTGTCGCAAAATTCAGCAGACATGGGCAGGCAACCCTATACAATTAGAGTATGTCTATCTTCTATTCAACACAAAAATGTATTTTCCCCTCACAAATGAAAAAATTATTTTTTAAAATAATCCTTTCACTCAAATATTTCAGGAAAAAAAACATGGCGGACATATATTCTAATCACAGAGCACCTGGTAAACAGGGTGCATTTGGGTTAGCACTAAATACAGCTTGAGGCATGGGAAGGAGAAATTTTCAATAAATAATGACACGTCTCTACATTTAAATGAAGAATGATAAAATTTTTCCTAAATAATTATTTTTGTGATAATTCAGGGAGCCAACTTATAGGAAGATTGTCTTTACAGTAATCAGTCAGTATTTTGCTCTTCTTCAGGTCTTGAGCATTTCAGTGACTATTTTAGCTTATTAAGTTTGCTTCAAACACTAAGCCAAATATTGATATTTTTTGTGGTGGTGACTATATATTGTCATCAATAAATCCAGCCTGGATAAGCTGCAAAATTCTGGGAGCTCTTAGGTCTAACATAGACAGAATGATTTTGGTTATATCAGCCTTCATAGTCATGTCCTAGTTAGTGGGGGATGCATTGAGTTCTATGAGAATGTTCTTTAGAATATACTGCATCCTGGGAACTTCTGTGGTGGCACAGTGGTTAAGAATCCGCCTGCCAATGCAGGGGACATGGATTTGAGCCCTGGCCTGGGAAGATCCCACATGCTGCAGAGCAACTAAGCCTATGCACCACAACTACTGAGCCTGTGCTCTAGAACCCACGAGCCACAACTACTGAGCCCATGTGCCACAATTATTGAAGCCCGAGTGCCTAGAGCCTGTGCTCTGCAACAAGGGAAGCCACTGCAACAAGAAGCTCGTGCACCACAACGAAGAGTAGCCCCTGTTCGTTGCAACTAGAGAAAAGCCCGGGCGCAGCAACGAAGACCCAAAGCAGCCTATAAATAAATAAATACATACTTACATAAATTTAAAAAGAAAGAATATACTGCATCTTTATATGACAGTCTCTGTTGTAAGTGTTGTAAGTGTTGTAAGGTTTATTACAGGAAAATGAGTGAAATAAAAGTCTTTGACTGTTTTTCTCTTGTTATGATTCAGTTGTTTATAATCAACTGAATAATCACTGAGCAATAATCCCTCAGCAGTTCTTCCAGAACACTGCAAACTGTTTTCTGACAGTCAAGGACTACCTGGAGGAACCTATATATTGCTCATACCCATTTTGTAAATTGGAATTTCAGAGTAAGATTTTATTTGAGAAAAAGGAAATCTATAGTAAGGAAACTGAAACTCACTGATATAGATTCTACTTCCTCAGATCATTACAGTATTTTATTGAAGTATTTCATATAGTATTTCGTATTTCATTTAAAAACTATTAAAATATTTGGTATAGGCATATAATACTAGTCCTTTTATATTCACCTAAAAGTATCATCATTTTGTGGGAAAAAAGAAGAGATTATTACTCTCTCATAAATTAAATACTATTGTTTATATGAAAGAAGTAAAAGAAAAAAGGTTTCTGTTCTTTAGGAGTATACAGAACAAGAGAGACAAGTAATCATTTTTGATCTAATATGTGCTTCTAAAACAAGGGTCGGAATTTTTTTCTGTAAAGGATAAGGTAGTAAATATTTTGTGCTTTATGTGTCATACGGTCTCTGTCACCACTACCCAACTCTGCTGCAACAGCATGAAAAGAAGGGTCATTAGGCAATAGTAAGCAAATGGGCGTGGCTGGACATGGTCTTCAAGCTGGGATTGGTCAACCTGTGTTCTAAAAAAGTCAATGTTCATGAATATACACAGGGTGGGATAGAGACACGTGGCCATATTTAGCAGTAATACCTTTTTTAAATGCTGGAAGACAGATTTTAATGATTACCCTTAGAATTTTAGAAAATAGGTCACTGTCAAAGTTTGTTTATCTTGTGATTTCAGGTCATATGCTTTTAAGATTTCAAATATTTTTATACCTGTATAATACTTCACATACTAGTTATACATTTGAAGATATTTGAATTATTTTTGGAATGGCTATTCACTTTCATTTCATCATTAGCTATCACTGATAAAACATTTGTCTGCACTGACGTTATGCCCATGGTTTGTCTGGGAGATTAAGACATTTTTGTATTTTTCTAGTGGCAAACAAAACTATTTTCTAGAGAAAATAGTTATAATTCAGCTCAAATATATTTCGATTATTTTAATGTCTTTAATTTATTTAAGATGGTGGACAGAAAAGCAGTAATTTATTGCTTTTAAATAGCTGTCCAATTTTATCATTTTCATATGTTAACTTTTCAAGGTCAAAGGAAAATTATTTTCCTCTTTAATGTTTTATTTTATTATCTGTTACATACATTGCCTGTGACCTTATTTCTGACAGCTAGCTGCAACATCTCACATGCATATTAAAAAGGATTTAAAAGCTTATCTATAATTACAGAAATTAAAATCTTACTTTTTAGTAAATGCCAGAATTATCAGGAAAAAATATACCAAGGAACAAAATTATCAATGAACTCTTAAGTTATTAAAAGGAGTTAAGCAGTGCTTGGAATATTAAAGAATACCAACACTTACAATATTTAAAAATTACCCTTCTATGATACCAACAGCTTCAAATGGAGCTATTTTTCAAGCACCAATAAATAAAAGCCCATGAAATAGCCTTTCTCATGGACAGTCATAAGGAATGACCTGGGCATGATATTCTTTTCACCAAGGAAGAAGGTACTCAGCTGATCTTTCAATACAAGCATTTCTATCCTTGAGTGCTGGAATTTAGATGTTGCTCCTCTTGGTATAATTTTCTAGTTTTTCTTACATTTTCCTCCTACTTATTGGTGATTCTCTTGACCTTACACTTTACTTTTTCTATTGAAATAATTCTCTCATTTATTATATATTTTAAAACTATTGCTCTTTCTTACCTGGTGTTTGTTTCTTTTCTGTTCAGCCCCATTCTGGTTTTACGGGCACAATATCTTCTTTTCCTTCTCCCAGGAAATTATTACAGGCTTTTCTCTTTTTGAAATTTTTTTCTCCTTAATTCATTGTCATTTTTGCCTTTAGGTTCCTTTTTTTTCTCTTTGTTTTGGCCTTTCTTCCTCACTTTGAACCTTTCCTCAAATGTTTGGTGGTTCCCTAGCTGTCCACTCATACTTAAGAGTGAAGTACTAGAAAGCACGACAAAGGATCTACCAGAGGAGATGGGGTTTGTAACTGGTGGGCTTCATTTCAGGATGATCAAGAGCTTACCAGCCCTGGGGGACTGACACGTATCTGTATCTGAGGGAGTTCAGGTTCTCAGAGAAAAAAGAACGAGGCTCGTGTGCACAGTTACAGGTCTGAGAGCAGGAGTGAGAAAGAGGCTGAAATATTCACAGCTGATTATGGAAACAGTCATCCCATTTCCTTGTTTTCAGCTTGCCACCTCATTTCAGTCCCAAATGCTGCCTGGAGTCCCCCAGCACAGAGAAAAATTTCTGATCCCCCGTGAGGAATGTGGGGATCAGATGCAGAAAAAGCAAGCCTTCTCCAGCTGGTTACAATGACATGGCTGAATATGTGGTTGATAGATTCAGATGTCTTCATTTTCATAGAGAGTAACCACAAATACTGATCCTGGGGCCATATCAGTGAGTAGTTGTAATTAAGATGAAACTGACTTTGGGACATACAAATTAGAATTCATTGTCATATAGTCATGACTTCTGTGTAGAACTGTTATCAGGAGCTATATGTTTGGAGAACTTCATAAATTCATTTTTTTGGTAATCACCATGAAAGGGAAATAGAGCATAGAAAATGATTATGGAAACTGACTCTGCCATACCCACCATTAAATTTTCAAACAGTGTTACTTTTTTCCCCATTTATTTGGCTCTGATTTATCTGGAAAAAGTGGTTATAAACTTTGACTACATATTCAGGCTAATAAAAACAAAAAATACTGCATGTAGAAATAGACCTGTCAACTGTATTTTTGGAGTGAAAAATGATTTTATGTATTTGAAAGATTCACCACATGGAAATAAATCAATACTTTATGCTACTCCATAAAAGACAAAAAAGCTATGTCTCCTGTAATTATTTCAAGACTTTTCTATTAATATGCTGTCTCCAATTGCACAATAAAGGTGCAAGAATTCTATTCCTACTTCCAACATAGCATTAAAAAGCCTCCCTTTGGACACCATCACCCACATCTATGCTTTCCAAGAACTGACAATTATGTATCTGTTATGTTGCCCACTAGAGTCCTTAAATAAGGATAAAATTTCTTTACATGTGTATTCTTTTTCATTATGAAGAGGTATAATTCTAAGTGTTTTCCTAACTTACAAGCAAGAATACCATTACTTTCAAAACCTGAACTTTAAATTAAAGTTATGAAAATTTCTTACTGGAAGACACAAAAATTGGATCTATCTTCACAAGACAAATTTTTTTTTTTACCTAGTGTATTGATTTGCCAGGGCTGCCATAACAAAGCATTACAGACTAGATGGCTTAAGCAATGCAAATTTAATTTTTCATTACTCTGGAGGCTATAATTCTGGGATTAAGGTGTCTACAAGACTGGTTTCTTCTCAGGACTTTCTCCTTGGCTTGCAGACGGCCATTCTCTCCCTGTATCTTCACATTGTCTTTCCTCTATAAGTGTCTGTGTCCAAATTTCCTCTTATAAGAACATCAGTTGTATTGAATTGGACCTCACTCTAATACTTCATTTTAACATAATTACCTCTTTAACTTTTCTCCAAATAAGGTTACAGTTTGAGGTGCTGGGAGTCAGGACTTTAAAATATGACTTTTGGGGAGGGAGCACAATTCAGCCCATAACACCCAGATTAGAAGTGGAGCTACTAACCCTCAATCTATTCTATTCCTCAACTTTTCCCCAAAAGGTAAAGAGGGATTTGAACTGAATCAGCCAGTCAAAACACTAAGTTGTGTGTAGATACTCTCTGATTTAGATCTAAGCTGCATAACCAGGTTGAATTAGCTATAGAGCCACAGATGTGCTCAACACATTTTATGGTAAATAGTAAAAGTAGGAGTTCCTTCATTCCCACCATGTGCTAAGGGATATATATTTGGTTTGAATACTCACAGCAAGCCTATGGTGAACATTTCACAGATGAGTGAACTAGAAGTCAAACATCTAAGAAATTTTAACAAATTAGTACCACTATTAAATGGTGAAGCTAGAATTTGAATCTCTATCTGTCTGATTCCAATGAACATATTCTTCCTGTTATTCTATACTGCTAAATTTGACCATTCTCTATATTGACAAACTCTAATCATGTGAATCAATTTTGTGCTGACTTTGACTTTTACAAAAAGCAAAATATAAAAAGGAAGTTTAACAAATCGGTGAAAATTGCTCGTATTTGTATTAATAAATAAGTATACACTGCAGGGTAGCATTCATGTTATTGAACTCAAAAGCCAATACTCAAGAGGCAAGTGTTGGTAGAAAGTTTTGTCTGCTCACCACTCAAAAGTCAATATTAGAGAGGAAAATATTGGTAGAAAGGAAAGGTTGCTTTAATCAGAAGGCCAGCAATCTGGGGAGAAGGCAGACTTGAGTCCCCAAAGCCAACTCTGAAGATTCTGCTCAGCCATGACAGTTTTAAATGGAAAAAAGGAGAAAGAATCTCAGTGAATCATCAAAGCAGGAGGTCAAGCCCTGCGTCGTTTTCCGTTGTGTGCAGGCTGACTGACTCCTCCTGATCTTTCTTCAGATCCCACCTGCTTGGTCTGCCTGCAGGGTTGCTAAGGGGGGGTCCTGGGGGTGGAGAGCTAGGCATTCTTTAATGACTTAATTCTTCAGTCCTCATTCTTCTAATCTAGGTAAAGAATCAGCAGGTTAGGCAAGGTGTTGTGTGCATTTAGTAGAGCACAGGTCAGGAGTTGGGTTAAATATCACCTAGTGATCTCATTTTTATAATTATGATTTAAAGGGACTAAAAATAGGCAAGAAGGAAAGGGGCAAAAGAGCTGCTTACATTCTGGAATTGAAAGATTATTAAAAATATTGTGAACATTATGATGCTAAATCATAACTCAAAAGGAAATAAATTAAAAAAATATAATTCAAGTGCTTAAACTTGGCTTTAAGAAATTTTTTCACAAAATTTGTGTAATAACATATTCTCTAGTCCTTAGCAGATACAGTTACATTTCTACTGTTCTCCTTCATGACTTCATTTTTATGCACTAGTGATCAGTTTCTAATTTGTTATATGTTAGAAAAGGAACCATGAAAAAATTGTTTATCCTAAAAATATTAAATTTTTCATAAAATATGGCATATTTAATATAAAAGCACTGAAGGATTAATTATCCCTCATGCTCCAGTGCTTCTATGAATGCTGTATAAAAGAACCAGCATTTGTTCTAAGTAGATTCACATCTATTAGGAGAACAAAATATCTACTTATTAGCTTGGTGTTAGCTTTACTGTGGAGAAAATGCATGTGTAAAACTCTGGACTTTCTTACACATTTCATAATAATCTATACAACTTTTAGGTATGTTAGTGCAATTTATCTTCCTAGAAATAAGTATACTAGAAAATCTACTGGTATTCTCCATTATGTGTAAAGAAATTTATTTCATAAAACTCTAATAAACAAGAATTTCCTTTTGAGTCTTTAGAAATGCCTTTAGCCTGTGGAGGTCACAGTAGTACCATGGTTATCTTGAAAAGCATTATTGTTTAAAAAATGAAATAATTGTTCATAATAAACTAAGATGTGGGATGGAGAAAAAAATGGCACAGATTATTTTCTCTGCCAACAGCTAGCCACAATCTTAAAATCTCTGCAGAATTTAGAGTGGTGAGAAGAAAGGAGTTTTGGATGGAGTGGGTAAAATTCACAATGGAAATTTAGTAATCCATTTTGAAGTATGGAGATAAAACCTAAACTACCCAAGTTAAAAGAGCATTATTCTCTTTTAAGCTGAAGTCTTGTGATTAAAGGCAAACAATAAAACAATAAAATCCATAAAATTTATCCACAGAAAATATAGTGGTAGGTTATTAATTTAGGAAGTATTGTTAACATATTAGATTATGGTATTATATTATAAATATAAAGAAGATAAAACTAAGTTTTGCTGGCAACTATAAATGTGACATGCTAATAGATTAGAGTTAAATGCATGTGAGAATTGTAAAAATACATACAAATATGATCCTCATATGAGCTTATAGCATATTTATGGCAATTTGTTTCAGTAATAGCGCAGTTTTCATTACATGCAACATTATAAAAAGGCATCTTTATTTACTGTTGGAATTGTTACGTGAGACAGCTTGATGTCACATAAAACAAAAACGAAGAGATGAACTGATATTTAGGGGTTAAATGGAAAGTTTTTTTAGGAAAATTGCATTAAATTTATCTCATGGCATTTTTTCCCTCTTTTTAGGAATCAAAATGTAAAATAGTTTGCAAGTCAAGTAAAAAAATCCTTTTGAAGTTGTAAAAGATAATCACCATGTTTTCTCAATGAGAAAATAGTTTTTTTTATTTTATTTTATTTTTTAATTATTTTTTTGGGGGTACGCCAGGTTCAATCATCTGTTTTTATACACATATCCCCGTATTCCCTCCCTTCCTTGACTCCCTCCCCCTCGAGTCCTCCCCACCCTCCCCGCCCCAGTCCTCTAAGGCATCTTCCATCCTCGAGTTGAACTCCCTTTGTTATACAACAACTTCCCACTGACTATTTTACAGTTGGTAGTATATATATGTCTGTGCTACTCTCTCGCTTCGTCTCAGTTTCCCCTTCACCCCCCGCCCGAGAAAATAGTTTTATGCGCACACACACACACACACACTCACACACACAGACACAATGGTACTTAACTAAAAATATAAAGAGTTTAAATCCAATGTGTTTTTAGCATCAACTGGAAAAAAATATG
The DNA here is from genome assembly GCF_030028045.1 of Hippopotamus amphibius kiboko. Lineage (NCBI taxonomy): Eukaryota > Metazoa > Chordata > Mammalia > Artiodactyla > Hippopotamidae > Hippopotamus > Hippopotamus amphibius. The sequence continues at coordinate 97,034,278 of NC_080197.1, forward strand.
TTTGGATTTCGGTGATTAATTATTCTCAGAGGCTGCAGAAAATGGGCAAAATGCTGCAGTGTCCTACAGGTCCCAGATCTAGTGCCTGCCCACTGGTGTATGAGGCCAGGTGCTGGGCCCTCTGGTGTGCAAGGCTGTGTCCAGAAGCCTGTGGGCTCAGGGGTTCTTAAGGCAGCTTATCCACTGGCGGGTGGGGCTGTGACCCTCTCAGTTAGTTGCTTGTGGCCTGGAGGGTCCCAATAATGGTGCCTACAGGCTGTTGGGTGGGGGCTGTTAGACTCTGCCTCTCTGGGAGATTCTCCAAGATCAGCAGGTAGGTCTGACTTGGGCTCCTTTCAAATTACTGCTTCTGCTCTTGGTCCTGGAGCACATGAAATTTTGTCTGTGCCCTTTAAGAGTGGAGTCTATTTCCCCAGGCCCTCCATGACTCCCTAAAATAAGCCCCACTAGTCTTCAAAGCCAAACATTCTGGGAGCTCATATTCCTAGTACAGGACCCCCTGGCTGGGGAGCCCAATGTGAGGCTCAGAACCCTCTCTTCTTGGGGAGAACCTCTGCAATTATAATTATTCTTCTCTTTGTGAGTTGCCCACCTGGGGGAATGGGACTTGACTGTATTGCAACTTTGCCCCTTCTATCCATCTTGTTGTGGTTCCTTCTTTATATCTTTAGTTGCACATCTTTTCTGATAGATTCCAGCCTTATTCATTGAAGGCTGTTCTGTAAATTGTTGTGATTTTGGTTCACCTGTGTGCAGAGGTGAGCTCAAAGTCTTTCTGCTCTCCCGTCTTGATTGATTCTAGCTTTTTTTTTTTAAGTGACTCTTCTAGCTGGGAAAATATGGACTATAATATATTCAATATTGTTTTCCATTAAGGTGTCTGTGGCATTCTGTAATGTACTCCATAAATGTCACTAGATTACTTCCAGGATGAAACCAATGCATATGGAATAATTTGTCATTTTTAATGTCAGTTCATTTAACTAATGATTATGTCATTATTACCAAAACATTTGTTGCACCTAATATTAATATCATTCTGCCTTTTTGTCCACTTGGCTTCAACTGTTGTTGAGCAACATGAACAGTCTGATTAAGAAAAGCTAGTTACTTTTATGTCTACAAATAGTTTATCAAAACGTGATTTTTCACATTCAAAATTAGATTTCTTTCTGATCCTCAGTGTTATGGAATAGACAAAACATTCCTTTGGGGAAGAGCAATAAGCATCAGTCTAAAAGGAGGTAAATTCTATAATTTTATGCTGATATCATCATGTCCCACCCCCCGCCTTTTGAGCAGTTTAAACATCTTTACTTTGTAGTTAAAACTAATCCAGGGATATCATTGCTGCATTTAGACTTACTTTGATATTAACTTTTGAAGAGGTCATATTTCTGTAATTATAACAAGTTAATTCTTCCCTTGTTAAACAGACCTAAACAGACCTGAAAATACCTTCAGATTCTAAAGTACCCACAAAAGAATTTTATAGAAATAATATTTTCTACTAAGGAATAAATACCTAGAGACCATTTGAATTATTTCATATCTAAAAACATTTCAGAAAGACACTTTTGAAAACATTTCAACTGCTTCATCTGGTCTTTTCTGACCTGAATGTTGGCAATTACTTCCATTATTTGACTTTTAATATCACTGTTGCCCGAATAGTTTCTCTATGACTTAATACTAATCAAGTACTTATCTTCTCAAAAGACTCCTTTGCTTCCAAGTTAAGATTCATCCCTGGCATGACAGGACAGCCCCTTTACCATCTGGCCCTTCATCATGACTTGGACACATGCCCACCATCTTATTCCTCCACACTTTTTAAACTTCCTGTCAGACCCTTTTTCTACTCTTGCTGTGCTGCTGGTTAAATATTTTTTACATAATCCTTGCAGGTAGCAATACATTCCTCAGGGGAAATATCTGAGTTTGATAGCATAATGCACGTGGTGAAAGTTTTGTAAATGCAAAAGGACTATGAAAATATGTTTGGTTATTTTTACTAAAATCTTGATAAGTGTATTAAGTCAGAATGCCAATAGTTAAGCATTTTCCAACAAGTTCCTTTAGAAACAGTTTATACTCTTTAGGTCAAAGGTCCTACTTTTTAGAGCATGACTAATGTTAACAACCAAAAGTTCAAATATCCTTAGTCCACGAGACAAGAGCCAGCATTAACCTCAGATACATGAAGCTGGTTGAAACACGTTCCCCTCAAAGGTCTTTTGCTTTCTCAAAACTAACTGGATCTGTCAGCAGTTCAGGCTTATAAAACTTTACATTTCTCTATATATTTGAAGGACAATACAGAGGGTGTGTATACAGTTTCACATATTCTTGGTATCATTAATTCCCCTATCCCTCAAATTGCATTTATACAGGATATAAACACGAACTCATGAAGCTATGGAATAGGAATGAAACAACAGATTTGATGGGGAGATGAGTTGAATTTTAAACATATTGAGTTTATAGGCATATAAATATAGTACAAAATAGTATTGTGCCAGAGAATTTTTAATGTAGATCTATTTCATAAGGGAGAGACACACTAGAAATGTAGATTCTATAGTTTCAGAGGAGGAGTAGGTAGTTGAAACTGTCGACTTAAAAAAATTACACAACTTGAGAGTTGCGAGTTAAGTTTTATGTGGGGCAAAATGAGGACTGCAGCCCAGGACACAGCATCCCAGATAGCACTGAGAACCTGTTCCAAAGAGGCAGGGGGGAAGCTCAGTATATATGTGGTTTGGTGAAAGGGAAAAACATACAATCAAGCACATATTGTTTACAAAAGGTTACTGCTAGTCACAAGGAGCAGTCGTCACCATGCAGAATTTTGGTGTTTTTCTAGATGTGAGGAGATACAAGAATTGGGCCTATAACGTTGGCTCCTGACAGTCTCTGACTATCTAAAGACCTGTTCTGCCAGCTTTTCCCAGAGCACAGAGGGCCTCATTTCAGCCCTCCACCCTGCACACCTTTCAGGGGGCGTGGACAGTCAGCAGCTGCAGCAGCACGTGATTTAATCTTTGTAGAGGTGGGTGGCGAGTGCCGGTGGCGCGTGCCAATTGTAGTTGACAAAATCATGAGAGTAAATTGGATAACCAAAGAACATCTGGAATGAGAAACAAAAAATTCAATGAAAAAGGCCTGGGAAGTATCACCATTTAAGTTAATAGTCTCCTAATATACTTATGTGTATATTATTACTGGTTAGAAAAGAGATGTCTGTTTTAATTTTTTAATCTCTTGAATGTTATCTTTCTTATGAGCTCATTGACATTTTGAGAGCAATTTCTTGATTTGCCCTTTGTGGCAAAGCTTGATGAACTTTCATATTTCTTAATTTATTCGAATTACTGATTACTTAATTTCATAATAACATGTTGCTGTTAAAAATATAATTAAATAGATTCAGTGAATGTAAGTTTTCAACTAGTTACTTGTGCCAAGCAGTTTAAAAAACCAACTCTGCTTTTTTCAGCACTCTCTAATCTGATGTCTGCCTTCAACACTCTCTTGAAACTCCTCTTGTCAGAGTCACCAGCAACTTTCATGTTTCCAAAGCCAATGAGTGCTTTTCTGTTATCATCTTATCCACTCTCTCAGAAGTACTGGCACTTTTCACTATTCCCTTCCTGAAACCTTTTCATATACATGTCTGTAAATTCAAAGGTTAGCTCTGGAGAGGATGCTCAAGAACCTGGTAACAATGCCTTACTCTGGAGAGAGGAAAACAGTGGAGGCAGGGAGAGTTACCTTTCACTGAAAAGTCTTTTACACCTTTTGTATTTTGACCATCTCTTTGCATCATCAGGGAAGTAGAACAAGTTTATACAAAGAGCAAAGGCCGTGAAGATGTAATTTCCTGAAACGACATAGTATGATATGTACTTTAGTCTTTATATAGTAGAAATGAAATGTAAATACTATTCAAAGATTTATTTGATGTTGTTCTCACCATGTTTTAAATAGATCCTGCAATTGATAAAGGTATAATAATTTAAGTCTTCTGATTCTAAGTAAAATCCTTGGTTTAGAGTGGCTTATCCTTCTTTAAGCATTAAGGCCTTATCTCACAAACAAGCAGTCCTAAGACAGGTAGTCCAGGGTTGATTTGATGGATCCACAATAGTATTCGAGACCCAAGCTCTCTCTCTGTTTCTACTCCTATGAAGTGTTCTGTTATTGTTTGTTGTCTCAAAAGCACGAGATGGCTGGCTTCTCCATCTGTGGGCTTTGTGTATAGGAAGAGAAAAGAGCAAGTGGTAAAACATATGCAGATAAGATGATATCCTTAAAATCTTTTCCTGAAAGAACCACTGAATAATATCCATGTAACACTGTGCTATAAGTATGTTGTGTGATTTTGTTATAACTTTGTGAAATTAACATTTGTTAAGTGGAACACAGGGTGCCAGATGGTGAGCCGTGGTTCAATAACTGACAAGAGAAATTGAAATAGGGAAATTTATTCCTCACAGGTCCTGGAGGAAATACACAGCACACCTTGAGGGGCCTCATGGGGAGGGCAGAGTGCAGAGAGAGGCAGAACCTGGAGCACTTGCCTTTATTAGGTCTTCGGGTAGAGTGCTTCGGGGTTCCTGGGCTAGGGCTGAACTGATCGATTCAAACCAAAAGAACAGGGTATTGATAAACCCCATGGAGGTCTTATCTAAGGAGAGCAGAAGGCATACAGGTGCTGGGAAGCAGGGGAGATGGTGATCATAAGGGCTGTTGGGGGAGTCCTATCAGGAGCTTACATCTCTTCATGACTGTAGTGCTATCTAGGGCATGCACTTACAGAAGGGGACTAACCTCAATGTGAGGTCTCTGCAGGCTGCCTGGCCAAACACAGTAGATGCTGAAGCAACAATATCATGTAATAGTATAGTTAAACTTTCTACAGGCTTTCTCTTGATACAAAAATGACTGGTGTGCTTGCTTCAACAGCACATATACTAAAATTAGGAGATAAGCATGGTCCCTGTGCAAGGATGACATGCAAATTTCTGAAGCATTCCATATTTTTGTGACTAGATCTTAGATGTTCTCACCACAGAAAAAGAAATGAAAATTATGTGATGCAATAGAGGTGTCATGGTGGTAATCATGTTGCAGTACATACATGGATCAAATCAACACAATGTGTACCTTAAACTCATACAATGTTTTCTGTCAATTATATCTCAATTTAAAAAAACAAAAAACAAATATGATTGGAGAGCTAAGTACTTTTTGCTGGGCACATTTCGGTCCCCAGCCTCACTCCCCAAATGAGGGCACTGCCATTAAGGAAGAAGGGTATTAGATTAACAAAAGCCACAAAGTAGAATTGGCTCATTATTAATTAATTCATTTAAGTATCAAATGTGTATCGAGAGCCTATTATGTAACAAGATTTTTTCTGGATCCTGGAGATAGAACAGGAAACAAAACAGACAAAACTTGGCTTTCAAGGGCTTTTCATATTATTATGTAGAACACATGTTTGTGGGTATAAAAAAAAAAAAGAGTCAAATAGCAGTTTCATATGATCTAACTTATTAACAACTATGTAAGCATTACTTACTATGTATGAATAGTTATTTGATATCAATGCTTCTTTATAGTAGAGCCTAGAATGTATTTTAGTTTACAAAGTAGGCTCTCATGATGAGGTGGGGTATATAAGACACATGTTCAAACTAGTTTAAATAGGAGATTTATTATTTTTTAAAAAGTACATAGATTGACAAAAGGAATCACAGCAGCCTCATGAAGACTAGTGATAGAAGATAGTTTTGAAATCAAGTTGGCTACAAGGAATTCAATGCAATAGTTTGTGGATTTTTATTCTAGTTGCTTCTATTAACTTTCCTTGGCCTATACATTAGAGTTTTACTTCTGTCTTCCTATAAGCTTGTTGTCAATGACTCTATTTTGTTATAGTCTCTCTGATCTGGATTCTTCCTACTGGCATGTTTTCCTTCATCATTTTTTCCCACCTTAGCTGCTGGAATTATCGTAAAAAATTTTTTTCATTTTCTTATATTCCTCATTTATAGACTAAATGTTTGTGTTCCTCAAAATTCACATATTGGAATCATAACCCCCAAGGTGCTGATATTAGGAATTGGGGCTTTGGGAGGTGATTAGGTCATGAAAGTGGAGCCCCCATGAATGGGATTAGTGCTCTTTTAACCGTGGCCCCAAAAAGGTCTTTTGCCTCTTCCATCGTGTGAGAGGCTATAGCAAAAGTGGCCGTTTATGAGTTAGAAAGCATGTTCTCACCAGACACTGAATCTACCAGAGCCTTGCTCTTGGACTTCTCAGGCTCACGAGCTGTGAGAAATAAATTTCTGTTGTTTTTAAGCTACTTAGTCTATGGTATTTTGTTATAGCAGCCTGAGCTATAAAACACCCATGTTTCTGATTTTAAATTACAGAAAGAGAAGGATAACCTGATTTATCAAAATCAGTTTTTTCCTCTCAGGCTACATAAATTATAGTTTGAAGAGTAGCCTGTGGTTAGATGGCTTCTGGGTCGCAAGCTCACCCAGTTCTAAACATGTCACCAAGAGAGAGACACTTGGTCTTCTGTATAGCACTTACTTTAAGAGTTCTTATACACAGCATGTCTTTTACAACTAGATTATTCATTTCATTACCTCCTCTGGTGAGACATAAAGTGTGGACACTTTTCTTGTTGAATTCACGAAGAATTGATTCAGACACAAAGAAATAAACAATATTATCTGTGATGCAGATGATTTTCATTGAACATGCTTATTACTTGCCACACTTATAAAACCAGAAGTATGCAAAATATGTTACTTTCAATTATTGTTAATATTTTACCAGCAGCTACAACAGTATCTAAGGATATTAGTGTTAGAAATGACCAGTCAGATTAGCGCTAGGGATATTATAATAATCTGATTGATTGAATCAATAATTTTCAGAATGTCTCACAAAGATGCTTTAGGGTCTCTGCAAATAATTGTATAAAATTTAGGTTTTGATATTTCAAACTGTAGTTAAAATAGTAATATAATGCATTATGAGAAAGGACAAATGTGTAGCAAATACTAACACATTGGAGGATGCTAAAGTGTTACCATGTATTCTTTTTCTTTTTTTAATTATTAAAAATGTTTATTTCAAAAGTAAATTTTTAACACAATTAACATATCATAATTCATGTTTATTGAATTAAAAAACCAGAAATTGTGATCGAACACAGAAAAAAATGAGCAGAGTAATATAGCTAGCTTCTACCTTGGAGCATCTTTTGAACTCAAGTGAACTTGTGAAAGAAATAAAACAAAGACATAAGCCCACCCACCGTGGAGGATCAGTATTGAAGACTCCTTTACATAACAATAGGACTTCAAGTAGCTACAAACCCAATGTAAAAGTGAACTAGAAATATGTCTGTGAACCTCAAACTCTAAGAAACTAAAAACAAAACTCTGTCTTGAACTCTGACTCTTCGTAAAGAGGAAAAAATTATCTCTGAGAATACATAATTAAACAAGTTCTCAATTGGGTTTGCAGCCCACAATTCCCACTATTTGAGTGGTTAAAAAAAATTTAAGAATATCTTCTAAAACCAGAGTTTGTGGTTGGTAGAGAATAGTTACCTGGAAGAAAAAAATACATATGTTTTCTGAAGAAATCAACTTTAAATCAGGTCTCAACAAATTGTCATAGATAAAGAGATTTAAGAAATATAAAGCTGTAGGAAAAAAGTCATAGACCATGCAAGGAAATAAGACACTATGACTGAGAAAAAGCAGAAAAAAGACAAAGTTCAAATTGAACAAGACTTCAGATATTAAAATCATTTCTAATATATTTGAAGAAATAAAAGAAGGAAATCAATATATAAATAAAAGGCAAAAGGCAATTTCAAATCTATGAAGATTTGAAAAAAATTAACTTCTAGAAAAAAGATATATTTAATAGCATACGAAACCCATTTGAAGATAGAACTGAGAACTAGTGGATAGATCTGTAGAAGTTATTTGGGCTGTAGCACAAAGAGGGCAATGGACTGGAAAATGTGAAAAAGAAGTTAAGGAGTATGGAGGATAGAGTGGAGTCCTCCAGCACACATGTAATTGGTGTTCAGGAGAGGAAAGGGATAATAGGGAAGATGCACGGTTTAAAAGAACAGTGGATGAGAATTCTCCAGAATTTATGAAAGACAACAAACAATAAGGAAGCCCAGTTACCCCAAGCAGAATAATAAATATTAAAAAAAATCCACACCTAAACACATAGTGGATCTGAAGAATGTGAAAAACTAAGAGAAAAATTTAAAAGCAAGCAAAGGGGAAAGAATAGATTACTTTCAAAATACCGTACCTACAAATAGACACATAGCTGGGTTTCCATTTGCAACAACAGGAAACAGAGTCAGTGAAATGACCATTATGATAAGCTGAGAGAACATAATTGTCATCTAGAGTTCTATACCTAGTGAAAATATATTTCAAAGGTAAGGTAACAGCCAACTAAAAAAACAAAACAAAACAAAAACAAAAAATCAGAGTTACCTCAAAAAAAAAAAAAAAATCAGGCAGAAGATCTGTGTACCAAGAAGGAATGCTAACTGAAAAATAAGGATTTAAAATTAACCATATATAAAATACTTAGTAAGAGTTCAAATCAATGTTTTAGATAATGCCAGTCCAAAATTCCAAATAATTATATCCTTAGGTACTAAGAGAACACAGATGTGATGAAAGGACAAAAGCTAATAGATTTAAGCCATGATGGAGAAGAAGAAGTTTCCAAGAGATTATATCTAATGGTTTTTATTTTATAAAGCAAATGTATATGCCTAATATTAGTTACTGTTACCTGCTACATGCTAGGCATTGTGCTAGATCATGACTGGCAAACTGTGGCCTACAGGCCAGTTTCAGCTCACTCATTTTTGTTCTAAGAATGGTAAATTAATGGTTTGAAAAAATCAAAAGAAGATTTCATGTCATGTAAAATTTATATGAAAATCAAACTTCAATGTCCATAAATAAAGTTTTATTAGAACACAGCCACACCTAATTATTTGTATATATTGTCTACAGTTGCAATGGCAGATTTGGGTAGTTGTGACAGAAGCTTATGGCCTACAAAGCCTAAAATATTTACTATTTAGTCTTTTACAAAAAAAATTACCAATTCGTAGGCTAGATGCATACCTGATGTTAGATGATGTTATTTCGAATCCATGGCAACTGTGAACATTTGTGTTTCATTATTCTCCAGATGAGTTGGGTAACCAAGATAAAATGGAGGCTTAAAGCATTTAAGTGACTTGTGCAAGGTTACACAGCTCCAGAGGGACCTATATTGGGCTTTTGTTCACAAAACCCCTACACTCTTTAACCACAGAGCTAGAAAACTAGGGAGATGGCCAGATGTTTCACATTTTTTTCTTAATGGAGAAAAGAGTACACCAGAAATTGAATATGAGTGAGTTTCATTTTAAATTTCAGAAAAAAATTTAAAATAAATTGCTAAATGAGTGGCTATAAAATGTAAGAAAAGAAAGTACTCAGTAGGAACACTTTCCTGCTTTGATCAGATTTTTATACCATAAAACATTTCAGGGCTTCCTAGGTGGCGCAGTGGTTAAGAATCCGCCTGCCAATACAGGGGACATGGGTTAGATCCCTGCTCCAGGAAGATCATGCATGCCGCAGAACAACTAAGCCCGTGCGCCACAACTATTGAGTCTGCGCTTTAGAGCCCGAGTCACAACTATTGAGCCCATGTGCTGCAACTACTGAAGCCCACGCACCTAGAGCCCATGTTCCACAACAAGAGAAGCCACGGCAATGAGGAGCCCACGCACCACAACGAAGAGTAGCCCTCACTCACAGCAACTAAAGAAAGCCCGCGCACAGCAAAAAAGACCCAACACAGCCAATAAAAAAAAAAAAAATTCAGGTTATATATGTATTAAGATATAAGAAAAAAAAATTTTTTTAAATGTGAATAATTTTTTCTAAACAATCATTAATTCTAAATAATCATTTAGAATAATTAATTCTAAACAATCATTGACTGTATAAGATAATGGTATTTTTTTAAATTAAAACAAGTTAAAACCAAAATTCATGACAGAATAGCATACATGTCATAAGGGAGTCATCAGAGTTAAAGATCTTTGTTCAGAGGTCAATCAAACCACTGAGTAAATTTAAATGCTGATAAGTTATATTTGCATGTTTAAAATTTTAGGGTAAGCATTCAAAGAAAAGTTAAATAATTTCATTAAGTATTTTGCCCATTTCACTAGCCTAGGGTATGGCATTCTGTTTTTAAGACTTGTGATGTTACATTTATGTATCCTAGCACAGAATTTAAAATTGCCCAAGACACAATTTTCATAGTCAGATTTTGACTGCTATTTATTAGCGAAAGTTAAAATTGGGGAAATATCGCATCTATCACTACTTCTCTGACAGCCTGATTTTCACAGGACTTAGTTCTTGTAACACTTGGCAGGGGAGGATAAGAATAGCATAACCTCTAGGAATACACACTGGCTTTCTGTTATCTTGCGTGATGAAAAGTTGATTCTCTTTAATATCCTAATGAAAATAAACTAGGATTTGCAAGTGCTCAACTTTTTGTAATGGATTCTCAAATGCCTCTTTTAATCAATGCTAAGCAAAGACCTTTGGGTAATTATTTCTTCATACTTTATTTTTCTCTTTTAAATGGCCTGTCCCTCATTTGATGAAAAAAAGTATATACATGCTAAGTAAGCTCTTAAATATCATAACAATACTTATAATACACTTTACATGGAATTTTATTATTTTCAAAGCACTTTAACACTGTTTCATTTGCTCCTGAAAAGAACTTCAGGAGGTAGAAAGATATCAAACTTATTTTCAGGAGTTGGAACTGCAGTTAAGGAAGGTTACGTTCATGCAACTGGTGATTGAGAGTGGTAAAGAACCCTTTTCATTTCCAGCCTGATGCCTTCCATACTACTCAAGGGTCTCTTATAAACAATGTGTTTGGTTATATTAAGGACACAGAAGTTCTTCTTTGGGAAATTTGCATTGAAAGTTTGTATTTGCACATATGTGCTGCAGACTCTAAGTAAGAAAAAAAGAGAGAGAGAGACTTTGATAAACTTTACAGGAAAAAAATCTCTGATTTTTTGAAAAAAAATATTTTCAAAGAAATCCATTTAATGGGAATGTTCAGATTTTCCAAACCTTAATATTACATTGTTCTTACAAGTGTGCATCACGCAAACATATGGGTAAGAATTTTCTGTTTGATAATATCTGATGGTAGTGATATAGGTTACATATTCTTTTGTTTGAGATCAAACTTTATTCACAGCTATATTCTACTTGTGAATTTATTTTCTTTTTCCTTTTTTAGATTAGAAAGTGGTCAGAAATATTTTGGACTTGTGCACCTGTTTCTCAGAAGCTGGCAAATACCCTTGAAGAAAGTTGTTAAAAATAACTCAGCGCAGAAACACCTTCACAGTTGTGAACTGAAATTTGTGTATCCTTAAGCATTCATCTCAATTTTGTCTTTTATGCACTGCTCAAATTCTCTGGCATTGCCACTTTTTTAAAGATTTGTTGGGAGTAGGTTGGCCAAATGTCCCACTCTGAGGCTGGTGCCCATGAAAGGACTCTGATGTTGGACGATGTTATGACTTTGCTGTAGGAAGCAAGCCTAGGAAGCCGATGTCATGAATGCTGTAGCACTAAAGACAAAATTAAGTTCTGGCCAATGAGAAGCCTTTTGAAATCAATCAATGAGGAATCCATCTCAGGTAAATATATAGCTTAAGAACGTACGTTTACATCAGAATAGTTTTTTTTTTTAAGTTGGAAATACATCTGTGATTTTAGTTCTATATTCTCTGAATTAAAAAAAAAAGATATACACATTATAAAAGTCAAATAATTCAGAAACCTTATGGTAATAAGTTACAACCTTTTGACCACTTCTCATGTCCATTCCCACGCCGCAGTGAACATTTCAAAAAGACCTCCATTTGTCTGTTTCTAGTGACTGTTTCTTTTTTTATTGAAATTTAGATAATATTTGATTCCTCCACTGGTAGGTTTTGCCTGGGAGTAAGGCATGTGTACTTACTTTTTCCTTCATTAGAAAATTTGTCACTTATTCACTTAATTAGCTAATTACAAAATGAAACATCAATAAAAAATTAATGACTTTTTAATAACTATCATGAACTGCATGACTCCTGTTTTCTGAGGTTCATTATTTGGCTCAAGAAAATTTACATATGTTTTCTCTATTCCTTTCTACAGCCCTTGCAAGGTAAGTATTATCTCTATTGTATATGAGGAAACAAACTTAGAAGGTTTTGTATAATGTATCCAAGGACAAGTGTCTAGTCAGTAGCAAAGCTACAATTAAACCCATGTTTGACATACTCTTTTTTTTTTTGTAAGCAAAAAGGCTTCTCATGGAGTGCCTTATGCTGGGGATGGGTAGTAAAAATGGAAAACCATTCATTTTCCATTTTTACAATGTGTAGAAGTATTGAAACATTTTGAATAATTTCCGGCTGCTTTAATTATTCCCCTGCAGTTATCCGTTTTGTTTTGTTTTGTTTTTCTTAGCAGTATGGATCATTGGAAGTTGTTATTTAGAGACAAATAGTTGTTGGTTTAACTTTGAAGGAACACAGGTCTGAGTTAGAAGATTTTAACCTGGTTAAGAATCACAACAGGATTTTTAGATACATATATATGTATATATACCACATCTTCTGTATCCATTCCTCTGTCGATGGACATTTAGGTTGCTTCCATGGCCTGGCTATTGTAAATAGTGCTGCAGTGAACATTGGGGTACAATATCTTTTCGAATTATGGTTTTCACTTGATATATGACCAGGAGTGGGATTGCTGGATCATATGGTAGCTTTGTTTTTAGTTTTTTAAGTAACCTTCATGCTGTTTGCCATAGTGGCTGTACCAATTTACATTCCTACCAACAGTATAGGAGAATTCCCTTTTCTCCACACTCTCTCCAGCATTTATTATTTGTAGACTTTTTGATGATGGCCATTCTGACCAGATCTGATTCACTTCACTGTACAGCAGAAACTAATACAACATTGTAAATCAACTATACTCCAATAGAAATTAATTAAAAAACACATGAGGAAATAAAAAAAGTGTAGAAATGTAGTTTATGATATTCATATACCAGCCTCAGGAGTATTGTTCTTTAAGACAAAGTTGTGGGCAATAATGGAGTGAAGGAAAGGAATCTGTGCTCAGATGTATTCTGTTTTAGCTTGAAAAAATAAGCCCCCAACAAGCCTACCATATGGAGGTTTCTGAAAAAAATAGCACAGTCCACTGATTTTTGACATTGTCTTCCCGGCAGGCATCACTGCAGTCATTATTAAATTATCTCTTTGGGTCATCACCAACTCAGTTTCCCATCCACCACGACCTTCTACAAAGTTGCTATGACAACAGTATGGTACTTGAAACAAAGAGGCTAGTTAAGGCTAAGCCTATAAGCCGTATGAAACACTTGTAAAATATCATTATCTATTGAATTTTAAGAGCTTCCAGCTGTTTTCATAATTTCAGTGAAATTTACTGAAATCCAGATTGCTTCCCAAATTTAATTATTTGAACCAAGGATATACATATCATGGCATAAAGAAAGCTTAGTATTCAAATTACTTACTGTGGCTTAGAACCCAGTACTTTTATGCTACAGGTTTTGGTATGGTTTCACTGTGGTGAACAAAGGAGAAAAGGGAAAAACAAATGCTAATATTTTAAACTTCTCAAGAAGGTGATCAGGTTTTCCACAGAAATCAACCCTATCCAAATTTTTCTGTCCATAACTCATTCTACAAAATAAACTATGAGCTTCTCTCTTTCCGTCTCTATGTGTCCATCTCTTAGTTTAAGTAGTGTAGAGGATAATTCCTGGAGCCACTCTTAACGAGTAAAAACACATTTGTTTACTCAAGTAATATATAAAGTATTCCTAATGCATGAAGATGCAATGGTAATGAAGTTATTATTCTGTCCTCTGAGAGCTTTGGTTCAGTTATTTATTTTCCCCAGTGAGTGAAATAAAACAGAAAAACAGAGAAGACATAAGTGTTTGTATCAAAGACCAGGAATCTTCTGTAACTCCTCAAATGAAGATACTTATTCTGAGTGAAGTTTTCAAGTTCCTGAAAGGTTAGGTCATTCTTTTTGAGGATGTGGCCATATAATTGTTCCTTAAAACTTTAGAAAACCACTTTGTACTAGAGGTTTACAAATGATGGTAAGGAAAGTGTACTTGCGAGAATGTGTTCCAAGTTCCAAGGGAAAACGAAGAAATAAAAAGACACCTTCATAGTGGTAGTCTTATTTGCTTTTATAAATGGCACAAACTAGTTCTACCAACACGTGTAATTAAACACATTTTACTATAATGACCATTTAAACTGCTGTCCAGCGTGTGTCAAAGTCTCCCAGATAAAATTCTTCATAGATTAAAATTTGCAGATGGTGCCTTTAGCATGTTTGTTTTTCAACTTCAAAGTATGTAAGGGCAGTCACTTTATTTTCTTCTCTTCAAAAATCGACTATACTTTAAAAAAAAAACTTTTTATTGTATATTGGAGATTAAAATGGAATCACCAAGTCTACTATGACTGGAACCTATGCAGTCAATAATACATTATGAAGGGACTTCCTAGGTGGCGCAGTGGTTAAGAATCCGCCTGCCAATGCAGGGGACACGGGTTCAAGCCCTGCTCCAGGAAGATCCCACATGCCGTGGAGCAACTAAGCCCATGTGCCACAGCTGTTGAGCCTGTGCTCTGGAGCCCATGAGCCGCAACTATTGAGCCCGTATGTCGCAACTACTGAAGCCCATGCTCCTAGAGCCTGTGCTCTGCAACAAGAGAAGCCACTGCAATGAGGAGCCCATGCACCACAATGAAGAGTAGCCCCCAGTCCATTCTCTGCATCTGCATCCTTATTCTTGCCCTGTCACTGGGTTCATCAGTACCAATTTCTTTTCTTTTTTTTTTTTAGATTCTGTATATATGAGTTAGCATACAACATTTGTTTTTCTCTTTCTGGCTTACTTCACTCTGTATGACTTAGAGGGCCAGGACAGGGTTGGGGGGAGTCATGGGAGGGAAGGGATATGGGGATATGTGTATAAATACAGCTGATTCACTTTGGTGTACTTCATAAGCTGGTACAAGAGTGTAAAGCAATTACATTCCAATAAAGAGCTTTAAAAAAAAAAAAAGAGTAGCCCCCGCTCACAACAACTAGAGAAAGTCCACGTGCAGCAACAAAGACCCAACACAGCCAGTAAACAAATAAAATAAATAAATAAATAATACATTATGAAGAACAATTGTTATTTACAACTGAAAGCAGATGTGACCAGTTCCCCACAGGAAACCTCTGGGGTTTTTTTCCCTTACCTATAACCACGTTGAATTAAGAAATAACACTTTGTTATAGCCTTCAAAAGCAAATCCAACTCCACAAAACACTAGCAGGAAATACCAATTTTACTGGGGATGTTGTAGATAGATAGAGGAAAAGAGTGTATTATGGTAACACACTTAACAATACCTGGTCAAAATCCCCATTAAACATTTCCAAACTCCTAGGAATTCTTCTTCAGCTCAAATCCACCTTAACCACATGTCTATCCATTGCCTCCTAGCTTCTCCTTCTTTGCTGTTTAAAGCCTTTTCCTAATTCCAGATATGCTTCCAAGATAGCTCTCTTTAGCTTCTCCTCTCTTGCATACTTCTCTTGTCACCCAGTTAAGCAAATAAGGCATTTTATCCAGAGTCAAATCACTTGAGAAAAAGCAGGGGTTTGCATATTAAGACAAAATTATACAACTGTTTGGTTGTATGTTGAGAGGTTGTAACTAGTCTCTTTTCTTGACACATTATCTAGAGAAATGTGAGTAGAAGTGAAAATCACATGAAAATGACATCTACTGGAGAGATTTCCAGTCCCATTTCCTATAATGCATAATAAATTTAAGATGCTCTCTATGGGAAAAATGTTTCAGACCAATTTTCTTTGTTCAGCTGGCAAAACAAAGCATGATCTACTTTTCTTCTCTGTACTACACAGAAATCAAGCCCAGAATAGTTTTCAAATCAATAAATACAAAATGACTAATTAATTTGAGAGTAACTGATACCAAGATCAAGGGCACAGCTAAAGCAGTGTTGTACACACTCTTTAATTAGAAAGCACTGAAATCCAAATCAAACTAGTTTCAGCAAAAATGGAAAATTTATTAAAATACCAGGAAGAAAGAATTACTGGAACATGACAATACTGGGAACACTCAGGATGTCGACATCAGAGCTGACCACCAGGATTCTCCACGTTTTGTCCTCCTTTTGTGCCATTTCATGGATGGGATTATTATAGCCAGGAGTTTGGGGATCACATTTGTGTCCCTAGAAAGAAAGGAAGCTCTACTTAGCTAATTCCACTTAGGAAAATGCCATCCATGGCCTCTGGCTTGACCAAATTTTAGCAATCACCCCTGAGCCAATCACTGAAGTTAAAAAAAAAAAAAGGAAGATTGAATATTTAACCTCAACACATGTTTACTTATGCAAGGAGAGAAGGAGGGTCCTGTTACAATCTAAGTAGGAGAATCAATTGCACTGGGTAGACAATAATATACTTGGCAGAGTAGTCATACTTACATTCAAGATATCTCATGTTTATTAATGGCTTGAACAAATTTTTTTTTTTTATTTTAAAATACGATGCAGAGCTAATTTTTTTGTGTGGAAAATGTGGAGGTTTCATTTTTAATGTGGTATACACAGCTTTTTTGCTTTACATTCCAAACTGGGAAAAATTGGTATAAATTTTTTTATAACGCATGTCAAAATGATAATTGTCAAATTACAGTATTCTTATTTGCCTTTTTGGCTCTGCCTGTCTTTTTTGCAAAGGGAATCTTGTTCATGTTAAAATAGATCATTTCTTGAGGCTCAAATTATGTACAAGACAAAACACAGCTGTGAGTTCATCATTGTTTGGAAGCTTCCGTGTGTTAGTTTATAGGTGCACACTCATAAAGCGTTAGCTGTCATACAGACAAAATAATTGTCGGCAATCCTGAATTCTGCTGTGGTTGCCACTTGCAAGGATAAATTTGTAGGTGACTTCGAGATATGCATATATAGACAAATTTAGGTTCATTGGAGAATGATGGTAATAATTCTGGAATCTTACACAGACACCATTGGCCAGAACAAACCCTTGGGTAACTTGGAATTATCCTAGGAAGGATTTGCCCGTAAAGGGAGATTTTACAAGGAATTCAAAAGATGAAAAAATAATGCTAAAGAATGAAGCAGAAGAGAAAAATGTTTGTCAGAAAATTCTGTATTTGATTTTTCTTTAAAAAATAAGTAAATAAATAAATGTATTAAAATTTCCCACAACTGACATCCATTTCATTAGGACAGAATTCAGAGAACTTTTCACCTAAGCAAATTATCGTCAAAAAGAATGGTCTCTGCATTTAAAAAAAAATCATAACATTGCTTTAAATAATAGTTGCAATTATTAAAACAATAAATTAAGGGGAAAAAGGCAAATATGTCAATTTTATTTAACAACTCCTATATGCCATGCACTCTGTCAGGTACTTAGATTTCTTATCTCAACCTCTCGTGTATCTGAAAGGTATGTTATTCTCCTTTCAAGAAAATGGGAATGAATTTTCCAGAGATTAAGCAGTTCATCAAAGGAGTACACATACACCTACTAATAGCCAATACTCAAGTCTTATCTGCAAGTTATCTGTCTATTTATTGAACCAACACGTATTTGAGTATCAATAAGAGCTAGGAATAACAACCGGAAAAACAATGAAAGACTGGAACCAGTTCCCTAGAGAAGCTTAAATGAGACTGCCGTGAATAGGGCCTCAACTGTGATGTTAGTCTAGTGCAGACACATATCCATCAGTGTGCCTGGTCCTTCATAGAATCAGCCTCTTGATTTTCCCTGGGTTATCCCCAGATGGAGAAAGCCCAGGCCCATGTCCTATCCGGCACCATTGATTAATGGAGCTCTTCCATCTCACTTTATTGATCTCTGCCCTGAGCCCCAGTAAGAAATGAGAGAGAAAACCATCAACCACCTATTTGGTCAAATCAAATTACATTCCTGTCTCATATCTGATCCTTGACTCTGTTTTTTATTTATTTATTTATTTTTTCTTGTCCTGGTTACAATGTCAACCAATCCCGTTATACTAATTTTAGCTGTGACTTGAATATATAAATCATGTTTCATTTCATGGGCTAAACCTAAGAGGCATTTAAACTATTTTCAGAAGAGGCTGACCTTTCCTAAGGCAAACTGTGAGAAGAGGCCCTTTTAATTCTAGTTTATACTTTTCCCTCAGTTTTAATGAAATCATACAGATGTGACCAAAACCTCTGAACGAATTATGGGATGTGGATGAAATCTGAGATTGTTGACCAATTCTGTCCTTGGGAGAAGGGAAGTTTTTCTAGCAATAAATCTTAATGACTGACGAGGATTCAGACCATGGAGAGGGGTTAAGGGCATTCCAGGCTGAGATGCTAACTGAGCAGAGCCAGAGACTCTGAACACTGAGGCTAGGGGACAAATTGGCTGATTCAAGGAACTAAATTTAGAGAGGTTAAATTACCTGACAGGAGCCACTTGCTACAACCCAGTTTTTGACGTAAAGTTCATGTTTTTTCTGACAAAGCATTCCTTTTTATGTTTTTAAAAAATGTTGTAAGTGTACTTTGTTCAATACTGCTGTATTTTAATAGGAACAGAGTGCTTTTCCTTGGCATCAGCTATGAGTTTGTTTTGAAACAATTCGGTATTATACCAGCTTTGAGGATTCCTGATCCCATTTCTTTGGGAAACTCTGCCAACAGGGGACAAGTTCCATTATATTCCAATTTGTGTTGTTGTATATACTCATACAGCAACCCAAAGAGTGGTTCCACCAGCTAATATTGCATCATCATATTTGCCGTGGAAATCAATTGCACCCTCTGCTGGACCTGCTGTGTCATTATTTGCTGAATATTTCAAATTCGGAGAGATGACTTACTGTGTTTTTAGTTGAGGGAACATCGTGAAGCTGAGGATGGAACTACAATGACTGTAGCTGGTTTTGTGCAACTTTTTTTTCAATTGTGATAAATACGTAATGAGATCGACCCTCTTAACAATACTGTTATCTATAGGCATAATGTCGTACAGCAGAGCTCCAGAACTTTCTCAGTTTGCATGACTGAAATGCTATGTCCACAGAACAGCTACTTATTCTTTCTCAGCCCCTGGCAACCACTTGAAATGCAATTCTCCTCTCTTCTTCTGTGAGTTCCACTATTTTATAAACCTTAGGTAAGTGGATTCATGCAATTATTTGTCCTTGCTTATTTTTAATCAGGTTATTTTTTTAGTTTTAAAAATTATTTTTTAAGAACTGTTGATGTACAATATTATTTAAGTTACAGGTATATAGTATAGTAATTCACAATTTTAAAAAGTTATACTTCATTTATAGTTATAAAATATTGGCTATATTTCAGGTGTTGTATAATATATCTGTGTATTTATCTTTTCTCCCCTTCTCTTGTGATTTGATGACTGTCTTTAGTGTTATGGTTGGTTTAGTATTATGTTTGTTTTCCTTTGTGTATGTGTGTGTACGTGTGTATGTGTATCTGTTATAGATTTTTGGTTTGTGGCTACCATGAGGTTTTTATATAGCAATGTATATCTATTTCTATACCTATCTACCTACCTACCTACCTACCTACCTACCTATCTACATGATTGTCTTAAGTTGCTGATATCTTTTTTTTTTAAGATTTATTTTATTATTTATTTCTTTATTTTATTTTTGGCTGCATTTGGGTCTTTGTTGCTGCACACAGACTTCCTCTAGTTGTGGAGAGTGGGGGCTACTCTTTATTGTGGTGTGTGGGCTTCTCATTGCCGTGGCTTCTCTTGTTGCATAACACAGGCTTTGGCACATGGGCTTCAGCAGTTGCAGCGCCTGGACTAAGTAGTTGTGGCCTATGGGCTCTAGAGCTCAGGCTCAGTAGTTGTGGTGCACGGGCTTAGTTGCTCTGCAGCATGAGGGATCTGCCAGGCCCAGGGATTGAACCCATGTCCCCTGCATTGGCAGGTGGATCCTTCACCACTGCACCACCAGGGAAGCCCACTGATATCTTAATTTCAAATGTATTTATAAAACCCTGCATTTGTTCTCTCCTCATAATTACCGCTTTTGCTATCATATTTTACTTTTAATTGTTTTCTGTATCCTCTAACTGCTTATTATGGGTATTGAAGATTTTACTACTTTTTGTCTGGAACACGTTCTTCTGCCACCTCATTTTGTCTAAGTTGTAATTTCTCTTTTTATGTATGTGGTAGGTTAGCTATGTTTCTCAGCCTTGGAGAAGTGGCCTTCTGCAGCAGACATCTTATGCAGCCCAGCAGTGTTCTCTCCTCTCATGACCCAAGCTATATGCTCTCATGGTTCCCCCTAATTAGGCTGTGTGGATCCTTCCGCTGTGGCAGGCACCCTGTGTGGCAGGCTGGTAGACTTGGTCAGCCCCTGGCCTTGTCATCGCCAGGCCCTGCCTTGTGCAGATGCTGCTGGCTGCTGGTTAGTGGGGCCTGGTGTTGAGACAGCTGACTGCAGAACCCCAGGGGGCCCTGGGCTAGTGGTGGCTCAATGGAGGGCGGAGTCAGGGTCCAGAAGACTCTGGGTCTGTCGCCCATCCACTGGCGGGTGAAGCCAAGTCCTGAGGGTAGTGCCAGACTACTGGCAGGCAGAGCTAGGTCTTGGAACCTGGCTGTAGGGCCCAGGGATCCAAGGGTGTCAGATTGCTGGTGGGGGGAGGCAGTTCTTCGACACCATTGGGTATGGAGTCTGGAGTGTTCTGAAGATTGCATTGGGCTGTGAGGGAGCAGGCCCGGGGCCCAGCTGGTCCCAGGGTAGCATCAGGCCTGCTATGGGTGGGCTGGGCCCTCAGGCTGTGAAATCGTGATTTTCTTGCATCTAGTGTCTGGCCCTGGATGGGGAGACTGGTCTAGAGGTTAGTTCAGGCTTCCTAGAAGGCAGGGCTGGTGCTTGCCCATCTGGTGGGCAGAGCTGGGTCTTAGACCTCTATTGGGCAGGGCCATGTCTAGAGGCAGATCGAGAAGCAGCTGTGGGCTCAGGAAGTCTTTAGGCAGCCTATCAGCTGACGGATGGGGCTGTGTCTCTGCCCAGTTAGTTGTTTGGGCTGAGGTGTCCCAGCACTGGTGCCTACAGGCTGTTGGATGGGGTCAGGCCTTCTTGATGCCAGTGAGCTTGAGGATGGATCCCAAGATGGCACCCACCCACAGCAGAGTCCATGCAGTAGAAAGCTCCCAAATATAGCTGCTACCAGTGTCCATGTCCCTAGAGAGAGCTGCAGCTGCCCCTGACTCTCCTGGGGATGCTCCAAGACCAGCACGTAGGTATGGCTCAGGCTCCTATCAAATTACTGCTTTTGCCTGGATCCCGGTGCACATGAGATTTTGTGTGTGTCCTTTAAGAATGAATTCTCTATTTCCCCCATTCCTTTGGGTCTCCCCAAATTAAACCCTGCTGGCCTTCAAAGCCAAATGTTCTGGGGGTTTATCTTCTCTGTGCAGGACCGTCAGGCTGGGGAGCCTGAAGAGGGGTTAAGAATTATTCTCCAGTGGGGTCACCCACTAGGGAGAGTGGAGCTTGATTATATTGCAAGCCTGCCCCTCCTACCTGTCTTGTTGTTGTTCCGTCTTTATGTCTTTATCTGTAGAAGATCTTTTCTAGTAGGTTCTGGTCTTTTTCATTGGCGACTGTTCTGCAGATAGTTGTGATTTTTGTGCCTCATGGGAGGAGGTAAGCTCAGGGTCTTTCTACTCCATTATCTTGGCCAGCCTCTACCTGCTGGAGAAGTTTTCTGTGGAAAGAGGCCTTCATAGTCTTGGGTTCCAATAGGGTGCAGGCCTTATCTTGCAAAAGGGCTGCTTTTCCGCAGGCCCCAGTCTTTCCCTGTAGTCAACTGATTGACCCGGGAGAGAGAAACTCACAGTCACCCACCGTATACTTCTGAAATTCTAATCAGATTATTGTTATTATTATTGATATTGAGTTGTATGAGTTTCTCATATATTTTAGATATTAACCCCTTATCAGATAGATGGCTTACAATAATTTCCTCCCGTTCCATAGGTTGCTTTTCTACTCTGTTGATTGTTTCCTTTGCTGTGCGGAAGCGTTTAGTTTGGTATTGTGCCACTTACCTATTTTTGCTTTTGTCTCCTGTGCTTTTAGTGGTATTCGAGTAATCATTGCCAAGATATAGCTCTTTCAGTATGTTTTCCTCTAGTAGTCTTACAGATTCAGGTCTTATGTTTAAGCCTTTAATCCATTTTGAATATACTTTTATAAATAGTGTAAGATAAGGGTCCAATTTTATTCTGTTGCCTGTGAATGTCTACTTTCTGAGCACCACTTTTTTTTAATTTTTAAAATTTATTTTTGGCTGCATTGGGTTTTCATTGCTGTGCATGGGCTTTCTCTAGTTGTGGAGAGCAGGGACTACTCTTCATTGTGGTGTGCGGGCTTCTTATTGCAGTGGCTTCTCTTTTTGTGGGTCACGGGCTCTAGGCAGGTGGGCTTTAGTAGTTGCAGCATGAGGGCTCAGTAATTGTGGCACACCAGCTCAGTAGTTGTGGCTCCTGGGCTCTGGAGTGCAGGATCAGTAGTTGTGGTGCACAGGATTAGTTCCTCCGCGGCATGTGGGATCTTTCCAGACCAGAGATCGAACCCACGTCCCCTGCATTGGCAGATGGATTCCTAACCACTGCACCATCATTTATTGAAGAGACTATTCTTTCCATATTGTATAGCGCTTCTGCCTGTAGCAAGCTGCCCCCAATTCATGTTAGTTCTCAGTGGCCCCTAGGTTTTTAAATTATGTTGGTTCTACCAGTGCTCTGAATGAGGGAAGAAAGAAACCAGCCCATTAGGCAGCCCTTCAAAAAACTGAAATATTGGATGTAAGCTCCCCTCTCTACTTTCCCTTCTGAGTAAAAAGTGAGGGAATTCTCTCCTGGTGTTGAGCTATGGCACCCTTGGGCAGGGGCTGGTATAGGTAAAGTGAAGTTGCTCTTCTTACCCATTTCATTCTGAGTGTTCTTAGCTTTTTGTTCCCGTGGGACACTGCAACTTCTTAACTGGATTCTAGAAATCTCATAAAGGTGCTTCTGGAGGCCTATCTTTGTTAAATCAGTGTTTCCATGGGAGAACAAAGGCTGAGATTTTCTATTCTGCTATCTTGCTGATGTCTGTTTTTAATGTGTACATTACCCAGGAATTTCTATTACAGCAGCAAGTAAACAGAGCAATTCCCTTATGTCCAACAGAGTTTCTCCAACTTAATCATAAATGCAGGGATGAAGGGATGCTAAGTTAATGTGTTAAATAGGGCTTTACTTCACATGGCCATTAAGTTAGTATTAGATAACTGCAAACCTCTTTAAGATATTTCTGAACAGACTATTTATAATTGACTTAATAAGGTTTTTAGACCCCCAGTATTTTAGACCCCCAGTATTAACGTAAGATAGGAGGTCTTTCTTATCAGGTGTACTGATTAAGTACAGAACTCTGGAAACAAACGATCTGAGTTTAAATCCTAGGTCTGACCTTTGTTAGCTTTTCAAATTTGGACTAATTACTTAAACTGTTTCTTAGTTTTTTTAACTAGTAAAACGAGGGTAGTAAAACTTCTTTCCTTATATGGTCTTGGGGATATTCCATACATATATAATATTACTCGCGGAAATTGTAAACCTCCTTGCCAGAACTTGGTTTAATTATTGGCTTGTGATGCAATTCTGGACAATGAGATATGAAAAGAAATACTCCTAGAGGGCTTCAGTAAAAGATTTCCTCATCCTAAAAATGAGACACAAAGAAGTATTCTTTCTTCTGGCTTTGAAGATAATTGAATGAGGACATAGTGCTCACATTCTGCGAATGTCAATCAAAAGAAGAAGTATCTAAGGAAATATCCAAGGATGGCAGAGATGAAAGATGGAAGGAACAGAGGTCCTCAGTGAGGTTGTAGGGTTGCTGAACTAGACTCCTCTGGAATCACCTACCTTCAGAACTTTTTTTTATGAGTTAATAATTTGCTTTATTGTTTGAGCCATTTTTAGTAGGTTTTCTGTTACTTGAAACTGGAAATTGACTCAAGAAGGGGAGAAAGGAATACATCTACATGTAATAAACAGAGAGCATCTGATGCCCCCCTACCAACAGAAGAAAACTTGTCATGGTTGAGAAAGAAAATTTCTCACCTTTATAAAATAAAGATGGTTTTTTTGTGTGTGAAAATAACAACAAAACAACCACAAAACTTTTCAGGGTCTTCTTGGTGGGAAAATCTGGAGCTTTTATTGTACAGTGTTCAATCTTATGGGAGCATGCGCTGAAGTCTTGAATATAAATAGTGACTGCACTATTAACTTGCTGTATGGCTTTGGGTCAATCACTTGACCTCTCTATCTCAATATCTGGAGTTACTTTTGCGGGGTTACCAGATAATGGAAGTGGAGGCAATAAAATACAAATTTGGTGCTAAACCATTTATGTTCTAGTCAAATCCTTTGTAAGATATTTCCTGTCTGTAACTGTGACTACAGAGTCACAGAGCAAGGAACTCAATTAGGCTATACAAGCAGCTTAATTAATTGAGTGCTAAAAGCAGGAGTGCTGTGTCCTGCTGTGTCTGGTCTCATGTTGGAATCTGTCATAAGGTAAGATTGGCTTTACTAAAAGGTAGAAGGCTACTATGATTTCTTTTTTGGGTGTCATTATGTATGCCCATTTTCTGCTGTGGATCCAAGGTTCAGAATGACAGCAGAGTCAGCCATAAAGACATTGACATCCTAGGAGGAAGTTTCCACTGAGAAAGAAGGGACAGAATAATGCACCAGCTCTAAAGTTAAAGCATCTGAATTTGAACACTGTCTTCACCACTTGATAACTGTAATTTTGGGAAAGTCACTTAAATTCTGTATTCCTCAGTTTCCCTGTCTAAAATAATGGACCTTATAATAATAGTAAGCCCATATGCTATGATGCTGGAATTTTCATCCCTTTTAGCCAAATGTTTCCTCTCTTACCTCTTTTAAATCTTTCATAAATATCTCTTTCTTACATGTATCCCCATATTTAAAATTGAAATCCCCTCCTCACACCAACAATTCCCTTTTCTCTGCTACATTTTAAAAATAAACTTGTTAATAAAAGTATTATATATACACAGTATGTTGCCCCAAAGTGAGCACATTCATAAAACATTCACCCAGAACAAAACATAAAAATGTAACCAACACCTCATAAATTCTCCCTGTATACTCCCTGCCCAGAAGGAACCGCTATCCTGACACCATACCTGTTTTTGAATTTATATGAATGAAATCGTATTGTTGACCAACATGGCCTTAATCTTTCCTTCAGCTTGATTACACTTGAGACAAGCTTCTTTCTGACTCTAGGCCTCTGATCATCCTTAGAGCATTTACTTTGGAAAATTTGCAATTGCAAATTTTTTCTTTGCCCCCCTTGAGATATATACAAATCTTCTCCCAGCCTCTGACCAACTTTACAATATAGGAATGTCTTTCCCAAGGACCTGGGAATTGTCATCTCTTTGAAATGTACTCATTTACCACAGATGGTCTAATCACAGAAAAACACATTTGCACACTCAATATATTGGACACATTCCATTGATTAAACTCTCTCCTTGTTTCTTTTGTCCCGTTGAGCTGGTTGGAATTGCCAGTAAAATGTAGGATACAAATGGTGAGATTAGGCACTTTTGCCTAATTCCCAGTGTCAGTGAGAGAGATATAAATATTTCACACTTATATTTTATGTTTATTGTAGGTCTTTCATAGTACTCATATCAGGATGAAGAAGTTCTATTCTATTCTCTTTTTAAAAAATTAAAATTAATTTATTGGCTCCATTGGGTCCTCGTTGCTGCACACGGGCTTTCTCTCGTTGCGGCAAGCGGGGGCTACTCATCATTGCAGTGCATGGGCTTCTCATTTCGGTGGCTTCTCTTATTACAGAGCATGGGATCTAGGCATGTGGGCTTCAGCAGTTGCAGCACATGGGCTCAATAGTTGTGGCTCATGGGCTCTAGAGCGCAAGCTCAATAGTTGTGGTGCATGGGCTCAGTGTCTCTGGGTCATGTGGGATCTTCCTGGAGCAGGGACCGAACCCATGTCCCCTGCATTGGCAGGCAGACTCTTAACCACTGTGCCACCTAGGAAGTGCATATTCTTAATTTATTAAGAATTTTTTTTTATCTGTGCATGTTCATTTCTTTTCAAATGTTTTTTATTTGCAACATGTATTCATGTGATTTTTTCTCCTTTATTCTGCTAATATGGTAGATTATAATAATTGATTTCAAACCTTAATATCTTGAATTCCTAAAATTAAGACAACTTAGTTGTGATGTATTATTTTATTTATATACCTATGAATTCATTTGATAATATTTTTACTTAGTATTTTGTGTATGTTTATGAGAGATAATGGCCTGTAATTTTCTTATGATTAAAAAAATTTTGAAATCAAGTGTAACTCCTTCAATTTTGTTCTTTTTGGAGATTTTTGGGCTATTCTGGATTTCTTGTATTTCCATATAAAGTTTAGGAGCAGCTTTTCCATTTTGCAAGAAAGGCAGCTGCAATTTTGATAGAGATTATGTTGAACCTATAGATCAATTTGAAGATATTTCCATCTTAACAATATGAAGTCTTCTGATTTATGAGTATGAGATATTTTGATCTGTTTATTTTGATCTTTAATTTCAAAAAAGTTTTGAGATTTTCAGTGTACAAGTCTTGCACTTCTTTTATTAAAGTTATATCTAAATATTTTATTTCATTAATGCTAATTGTACAGGAATTGCTTTAACTTTATTCTTGGAATGTTCATTTATACTGTACAATATTTTTGTATTGATCTTCTATCCTGCAATTGACATGCCCCATAGTATTAACAGAAACTGGTGACTAACAGAAATCATTGTGCTTATCTTACAAAATAGCAGATAAGTGAATATCTTATTTAAAAACTCCTCCACTGATAGCCTGCCTTTACTAAGCAAGTTCATCTTATTTTGTTGCAAATTGCATACCCTCCTAGCTTCACATAGCCCAGATAATATATCACAAGACTTCTTAACCACCCCCTATAGATAACACTTCTGATGTATGGGTCGTTGTAGTAATGGGAACTGAAGTTGTTTTTCAGGAATTTGGAGTGAGCTCTTGTCCAGTTCAAGCTGGCTAAACTGGTAGTTGGGACCACTGAGCCTAAAACTGGGCCTGTGCAGGTGTCTGATGAATGACCTTTTCATGCCAGAGGGTCCAAAACTCCAACCTCAGACCATGCTAAGTGCCTCCAGTTTTTGAACATACATCTTATAAAGAAGCACGTCACTCAGATATGCCTGTGCAGAACAATGATTACCTCATCTTCTACCTCCAATAAACTTTCACCACACCTATGACTACCCTGTACTCTTCACTCATAAATACCCAAAGTTTCCTTCCTTTTGGGGAGGTTTAATTTGGATTTTCTCCCATCTCCTCACTTGGGTGCCTTGTGGATAAACTCTTTCTCTGCTGCAAACCTCAGTTTCTCAGTGTTAGACTTGCTGTACAGCAGTCAAATAAACCTGGTTTGGTAACGAATTTGGTGAGTCAGCCAGGAGGTAAGCCTGGATGGACTTTTTGTGTGTGATTTGTTGGCCCCTTGTTGGTATTAGAGCCTGTGGATGAGTCAGAGTGGCTGCCTAGGTTATTTGTTCTAGGGACTATACCCCAGATTTTCCCCAGCACAGCACTGCTGATATTAGGCACATAATTTCACTTTGCAGATGAGAGACAGTTTCTGGATATGGAAGATGTCTTTGGGGTGAGAAACCTCTCTAAAAAGCACCTGTACTAAATTGTCTCATTTCATCCAGATGATGGATTTGAAGCCCAGTTGGTGAAATCTGCTAGTCTCATCCAGATTGTGAGTTCAAGGTCCACCTTGGGGGGTTTGGTTAGGATCACGGGTTTGAGGCCCACCCTAAGAGGACAATAGAAAAGGTTACAGCTGTTGAAGTACTCCAAACCTGGATTCAAGTCTCAAGGTTCTGGTTTCTGGTCTGGTTTACATTTAGGTCTTGTTTGTCTCATCTGGTTGTGTCTGATTGTCTTATCTGCTAAGAATTGGTTATCTAGGGCTGGGTTTTTTGGTGGCAATAGCAAAACTCCCCTGGGAATCAACTTTATGAGGCTCTTTTGATTCCAAAGAAAAGAGGCACCATTCCCTCTGGTCCTTTGGGATGTTCCCAGGCACCTGGGGGGTTTAAGAATATGTGAAGGAATCTGCCTGTGACATATAATGGCCTCATAGACATCATTGTGAAATATGTTGTGAAATATATTACATTTTTACATGTTGTAGGTAGAACAATGCAATTATATACAAATTTATTTATACAATTAATCTTTTACAAAAATAGACTTTAAGAGCAGTTTTAGGTTCACAGAAAAATTGAGTAGAAGGTATAGAGATTTCCCATATGTCCTCTGACTCCACACATTCATGATCTCCCCCACCATCAACAGCCCAAACCAGAGTGGTAGATTTGTTACAATTGATGAAATCTACATCGACACATTATTATCAACCAAAGTCCATAATTTACTAAGGGTTTACTCTTGGTGTTGTACATTCTATGGGTTTAGACAAAAGTATAATGACATATATCTACCATTGTAATATCTTATAGGGTAATTTCACTACCCTAAAAATCGTCTGTGCTGCACCTATTCATCCCTCTTTTCCTTTAACCACTGGAAACGACTGATACTTTTATTGTATCCATAGTTTTGACTTTTATAGAACATCATATAGTTAAAAACATGCAGTACATAGCCTTTTAGATTGGATCTTTCACTTAACAATATGCACTTAAGTTTCCATCGTGTCTTTTCATGGCCTAATAACTAATTTTCTTTCAGCACTCTAATATTCTATTGTCTGGATGTATTACAATTTGTTCATTCACCTGCTGAAAGACACTTTTATTGTTTCCAAGTTTTGGCAATTGTTAGTAAAGCTGCTATAATCATCTATGTGCAAGTTTTTTTTTGTGCATATGTCTTTTGGGTAAATATCAAGAAACACAATTGCTGAATTGTATGGTATAGTATGTTTAGTTTTGTAAGAAACTTCCAAACTGTCTTCCAAAGTGGCTATCCAATTTTTGCATTCCCTCCAGTAATGACTGAGAATTTCTGTTGCTCCACACCCTAACCAGTATCTGATGTTGTCAGTGCTTTGGATTTTGTCTATTCTAATAGATGTGTAGTGACTACAATTGCTTTTAAATCAATTAAGAAGAAGAAATATATTGTCTTTTATAACTACAGAGTCACTTTTATCAACTTTCTATTTTTTCAGTGTAGTTTGAAGTCACTGTCTAGAATTACTTGCTTTCAGACCAAAGAACTTGCTTTAGTATTTCTAGAAAGATAGGTCTGTTAGTAACAAATTCCCTCAGTTTTGATTTATCTGGGAATGACTTTATTTTGCCATCATTTTTGAAAGATAGTTTTGCTGGATTTAAGATTCTTGGTTAATAGTTTTGTTTTTGTTCTTGTTTTTTCTTTCAACACCTTAAATATGTCTTTCTACAGCTTTCTGGTCTTCTTTATGGTGAAAAGTCAGTTGTCAATCTTAATGGTGGACTTCTGTGTGATGTCATCTTTTTCTTGCTACTTTCTCTTTGCCTTTGGTGCACAACATTTTGGTTATGATGTGTCTGGGCATGGATCTCTATGAATTTTTCCTAGTTGGAGTTAATTGGACTCTATGAATGTATGAATGAATGTTTTTCAATTTTTTTGAGAATTTTTTTAAACATTATTTCTTCAGATATTTTTTACTGCAGGGTTCTTATATTTTTACCCTATTAACCATTCATTGAAAAATCACATATATAGCTATGAAAAACTCACATCAACTAATGACATAAGACCATAAAGAAAAACGGCTGATTCAGACTTTAGGCAGTATGTCATCCAGATAGCCAATAGCTTAAATCATTACCATTTTGTTGATCTAAAGCTTTCTTAACTGTATTATGTAATTCCCAGTCTTATTAAATAGATGATACTACACTTAATTTACTTTTTCTTCGAGTAGGGATTATCATATTTATGAAAAGAATTGTGGTGTGCTATAACACGTGATATTCTTAGACTTGCTGAAGGAATTAAAGCTCTTTGACCTTATGAGATGATTCTAGACAGTTGGGTATTTTGTGGGCTCATACATATGTCGTTCAAATATGTCACAGAGATATTCTGTTTGGCTTAGTCAATGTTGAAAGAATTCGAGTATGCTGTGCTTTTAAAATTTTTGGAGATTTCTTGTAAAATCTAAATTTCTAACTTCTTTCAAAATATCTAAAAATCTTTATATTACGTAGCTTTCATTTCCATTTGGCTACCAATTGGCTGACGCTGAGTGGTGGCTTTTAGATGGGGAATGTTTTATTTTTCATCACAGTCTTTATCCCTCCTTACCGCCTTTTACAGGTTTCCTTCACTCACTCACCTACTTTGCTTACTCTTTCCTGTAAGTATCATTTTTGGGGTTTGACTTCCTATTTCAATTGGACACGGAATCCAAAGGAATTTGGTTTCCAAATACATGAACACTGACCAGGGCTAGTCTATAATAATTTTCCATAGTAAAGACAAAGGAGGAAATTTTTCACAAAAATGAATGAAATCAATACAGCTAGCCAGTCTGTGAACAAAACCTTTTGAAGCACCTTTAAATGTGCTTTCACTGCACTCAGTTTGAAATGATCAATTTACTAAAAATCATAATTGATTCATATTTTTGCATTAAGAATAGCCGCCAGGGGACTTCTGTTTATCAACATTTTATCAGCCATCACTATGTTTTATTTGTAGTTGGATAAAAACAATGGAATTGCATTTTAAAAAAAAATAATTTCATGTTTCTCCCTTTCAGGCAGATAATTTACAGTAGTTTTTCATGTAGTAAAATTATGACCTTCACTTTTTACACCATAATTTTAGGCCCCAAACCTCCTTACTAGACTAATTCAAGAGTTTCCTCAATGTTCTACCTACCTCTAGCTTTCCTTCTTCAAGCTATGCTTCATGCCATTGGTAAAGTGCAACTTCTAAACCAAAAATCTGTCAAGGTAACTCATCCTATATATCTGTGGTTCAACATTTTTAAAACTACAATTGCAACTCCTTAACATAGACCACACAATTCCTTTTCAGCCTCATCTACTAGTGAGTAGAAGAAGAGATATTCAAGTAAGTTTTCTACTCTTCCTTAAATTGTTTCATGTGCTAACTTTTCATTAGTGCTGCAGGGAGGGCAACATGAATATTGAAGGGCAGACCTTTTGAGTCACTTACATGGAATTATTCCTACCTAAAATTTTATGTGTATTAATCAACAGAACCCTTTCTGCCAGAGATATACTTTTCAAACATCTTAGCTAACTAAGGATCTACTGTTCCATTATTAAATTACCTGATCATGTGTGATTTGTGAATATTTCATTGGATTCATCACCCATATTATGTTAAGGTAAGATAGAATGAAGATGGTTCTAGGTGTTTACAAGTTTATTTGTTTGGAGATGGTTATGGAATTGTATATACAAGGTTGTTAAATGCCTTGGAGAACAAGATTAAAATTCAAATGACCTGAAATTGAGGTAGGCAATTTATAGTTATCTATGAGAATGGGAATGCTGTTCAATCAGAAGCAGTGTAATAGAGTTTACCTTGTGATGAAACTACACAATATAACATTACGTGCTAAATATAAGGTAAATCAGGAAAGACAGGCTACAGATCCTGTTTCTGGAACTGGCCATGAGATCCTAGCTGGAATTAATTACTCTCTTTCTCTACTATTTCTTCTAACATTCCTCTTGACTTTAGCCAGGAGGTCAGTTGGTCAGGGTTCCTTGCTTGCAGTTTTCTTGTATAGAGTAGATAAGGTCTTCCATTAATCTTTATCATCAGGCAAAACTGTATTAGAACCCTTGGCTTTCACCTATACTATCCCTAGTTCTGATATTTATTTCTAAGCGGTCACAATTTAACTCTGTTTTTAAGTATTATGCAAGTACTGTAGACTGAGTAGGGAATACTAACTTGGAAAGTATGTGCTTTCAATTTTCATCTGAGCTGGTACACACATTGTTATGAGGATCAGATAGTGCAGTTATGCACAGGTCATATAGCTGAGGTACATTTTGTGCATGTGTGTATGGCGGAGGAGGTCCATAATTGTGTAAAAGCATACTACAGTACTGTCTCTGGCAGGTAAAAGCAAGCCTTTAATTATTTTGTTATTCAATGTTTATTCAAAAGGAGAAATATGCATTCTGTATGTTAGTAAGTACATACTGATTTTTGGCAGTGTCTGAGTCTGTTCAGCCTTCTATAACAAAAATTCCATAGAATGGGTGGCTTATAAAAAAAAACTTATGAGAGTGACATCAATAATATGGTCAATAAGACATCCCTTCATGAGAAAAACTCACAACAAAAGGTAATAGATGGAGCATACCTCAAGATAATAAAGGCCATAGATGACAAGCCCATACCTAATATCATACTCAATTATGAAAGGTTGAAAGCTTTTCCTCTAAGATCAGAAGCAAGAAGAGTGTGCTTACTCTGACCACTCCTACTCTACATAATAATAGGAGTCCTAGCCAGAGTAATTAGGCAAGAGAAACAAATAAAAGGCATCCAAATTGGAAAAGAAGAATTAAAACTATTACTATTTGCAGATAACATGATACTGTACACAGAAAATACTAAGATGCTACTAAAAAACTATTAGAACTAATAAATGAATTCAGAAAAATTGCAGGATACAAAATTAATATACACAAACATGTTGCATTTCTATACACTAATAATGTAAAGAGAAATTAAGAAAACAATCCCATTTAAAATTGTATCAAAAAGAATAAAATACCTATGAACATGTTTAACTAAGAAAGTGAAAGACATAAGAAATTGAAGAAGAGACAAATAAGTGGAAAGTTATTTCATGCTTATGGATTGGAAAAATTAATATTAAACATCCGTATTACTTAAAGCCATCTATAGGTTCAATGCAATCTCTATCAAAATTCCAATGTAATTTTTCACAGAAATTGAAAAAACAATTCTAAAATTCATTGGAACTGCAAAAATCCCCAAATAGCCAAAGAAATCCTGAGAAAGAAGAGCAAAAATGGAGGCTTCACACATCCCCATTTCAAGTTAGGCTAAAAATTTATAGCAATCAAAATAGCATGGTACTGGTCATTTGTATGTTTCCAAAGAAAACATACAAATGACCAACAGGTACACAAAAAGGTGTTCAACATCATTAATTATTAGGAAGGTGCAAATCAAAACCACAAGGAGATATCACCTTTCACCTGTGACAATGGCTATCATCAAGACAAAAATCAACATGTTGGTGAGGATGTGGAAAAAAAGGAACACTTGTGTACTATTGGCACAGCCATTATATGGAAAACGATATATAGGTACCTCAAGAAATTAAAAATAGAACTATCATATGCTCTAACAATCCCACTTCTGGGTATTTATTCAAAGGAAATGAAATCAGGATCTCAGAGAAATATTTTCACTCTTATTTTCACTGCAATGTTATTCACAATAGTCAAATTATAAAAACAACCCAAGTGTCTCTCAGCAGATGAATGGATAAAGATGTGGTATATATGTATATACAAAATGGGATATTATTGAGGCTAAGTAAAATAAGTCAGACAGAGAAAGACAAATACTGTATGATATCACTTATACGTGCAGCCTAAAAAGCAAACTTACAGAAACAAAAAATGGAACTGTGGTTGCCAGAGGCTAGGGAGTGGGAGAAATAGGGAGACGTCAGTCAAGAGTACAAATTCCATTTATAAGATGATCAAGATCTGGCGATCTAAGGAACAGCGTGGTGAATATTGTGATCAATACTATATTGTGTACTTGAAATTTCCTAAGAGAGTACATCTTAAATATTCCCATCACAAAAAAAGAAATAATGATGTGAATTGATGAGGGTGCTCATTAAAGCTACTGAGGTAATCATTTCACAATATATGTGTATTAAGTCATCCTGCTGTACACCTTAAACTTACACAGCGTATGTCAATTGTATCTCAATAAAACAGAAAAGCAAACAAGCAAAATAACAGAAATTTATTTCTGAGGGATCTGGAGGTGAGGAAGTCCAAGGTCAAAAGCACTGTCATATTTGGTGGCTGTCTTCTCACTATAACCTCACAGGAGGGAAGAAAGGTGATCTCTGGAATCTTTTTTATAAGGACACTAATCCCATTCATGAAGGCAGAACCTCATGACCTGATTACCTAACAAAGGCCCCACCTGCAGACACCATTACATTGTGGATCAGGTTTCAAAGTGCGAGTTTGGAGAGGACTCATTTAGTCTTATAGCTGGAGTAAGAAGAACACAGCGGCAGTTAGAGTCACCCCCTAGGCTCACTCATGGCCATAGGCTGCCATTCTTCCATACCCATACATGTTTGTGTGCGCTAAACTGGATATTAATGGAGGATGTGACAAATCTTACAAGACTTGCATCTTTTAAGTTTCTGTAATGGCACAATTCTCCATCATTCTTCAGTTAATGTGGTTATGGGTTTTTGTTCACTCTTGTGGTAGGAAAGATAGTTAGCAATGGCTTCCATATGGCCTTACCCTTTTAATAAACTTTGCTAAAAGTCTGGGAGCCAATGTTGAGGTACCATTAGTTGCTGAAGACACCATTTAAGCTTTACAACTTGAAAGTAAGGAAATGACCAGTGAATGGAATTAAGGTATCCCTGGGACTACTGTGAGGCAAACTCAGGTCAGAATACTATTTATCATCCAAACTCCATAAGCCTCCATTCTGACCACTGGAAGTTAGAGATCTCCTCATATCTTAATATTTCCTGTGATCTGATTACTACTATATCTATTCAACTGGCTCTTGTATTGATTATGTCACCTGGTTTCATCATTTTGAGCTCCAGTGGAACTTACTGAGATTAGGAAAGCTTTTTCATTTGCTATACTTCTTGATCAGAAT
The DNA here is from genome assembly GCF_030028045.1 of Hippopotamus amphibius kiboko. Classification (NCBI taxonomy): domain Eukaryota; kingdom Metazoa; phylum Chordata; class Mammalia; order Artiodactyla; family Hippopotamidae; genus Hippopotamus; species Hippopotamus amphibius. The sequence goes on from NC_080197.1 coordinate 97,069,635, forward strand.
ACTTGTTTAGATATCACAGCCAGTAATTAACATTTGAAAGGCTGTTTTCTCCTCAATGTCTTTCTGTAGCAAAATGAAGGGAAATTGATGTGGGTTCTAATGGGCAAAGAGTGAAGCGCAAATGGGTAAAGTGCACAATGAATCTAGCATTCCAGTCTTCAAAATAATTGAATTATTATATTACATTGCACCAAGAAATTTCCAGCCTCTTATGTTACATGGCATGGGCCAGTATGAGGCAAGTTGGTAAAATCATACTCAGTGTCTTAGCTGGTACTCTGAATGCAGAACTTGGATACTTACATCCATATCAATAAATTTAGCTTTATCAGAATTGCATCTGAATTAAAACCAATCCAAAATAGTCAAGATCTTTTAAAAACCATTACCACAAATGCTCTCTAGGTTAAAAAACCAAAACCAAAACCAAAACCATATCAGTTAAAGGAGTCTTTCAATTTCTTCTAGGCATGATGTATCTCTTCCTTTATCTGGCTTTGTATGTTTGTCACCCATGCCATGTGGAATTATTGTGCTGGGTACTGCAGCAATAATGAGAGAAGGGGCATGAATAGGATTTACATATTTCTCCTGAAAGACAGTCAAGATAATTTCAGGCAAAGAAGGACCTGTGGTGTCTCTGAGACATTGTCAGGGATTGCATTGAATCTGTAGATTGCTTTGGGTAGTATGGTCATTTTCACAATATTGATTCTTCCAATCCAAGAACATGGTATATCTCTCCATCTGTTTGTATCATCTTTTATTTCTTTCACCAGTATCTTATAGTTTTCTGAGTATAGGTCTTTGCCTCCTTAGGTAGGTTTATTCCTAGGTATTTCATTCTTTTTGTTGCAGTGGTAAATGGGAGTATTTCCTTGATTTCTCTTTCTGATCTTTCATTGTTAGTGTATAGGAATGCAAGAGATTTCTGTGTATTAGTTTTGAACCTGCAACTTTACCAAATTCATTGATGAGCTCTAGCAGTTTTCTGGTGGCATCTTTAGGATTTTCTAAGTATAGTATCATGTCCTCTGCAAACAGTGACAGTTTTACTTCTTCTTTTCCAATTTGGATTCCTTTTATTTCTTTTTCTTCTCTGATTGCTGTGGCCAGAACTACCAAAACTGTATTGAATAATAGTGGTGAAAGTGGACATGCTTGTCTTATTCCTGATCTTAGAGGAAATGCTTTTAGTTTTTCACCATTGAGAATGATGTTTGCAGTGAGTTTGTTGTATATGGCCTTTATTATGTTGAGGTAGGTCCCCTCTCTGCCCACTTTCTGGAGTTTCTATGATAAATAAATGTTGAATTTTGTCAAGAGCTTTTTCTGAATCTACTGAGATGATCATATGGTTTTTATTCTTCAATTTGTTGATGTGGTATATCACAATGTTTGATTTGTGGATATTGAAAAATCCTTGCATCCCTGGGATAAATCCTATTTGATCATGGTGTATGATCCTTTTAATGTCTTGTTGGATTTGGTTTGCTACTATTTTGTTGAGGATTTTTCTGCCTATGTTCATCAGTGATATTGGCCTGTAATTTTCTTTTTTTGTGATTTCTTTGTCTGGTTTGGGTATCAGGGTGATGGTGGCCTCATAGAATAAGCATGGGAGTGTTCCTTCCTCTGCAATTTTTTGGAAGAGTTTCAGAAGAGTAGGTGTTAACTCCTCTCTAAATGTTTGATAGAATTCACCTGTGCAGCCATCTAGTCCTGGACTTTTGTTTGCTGGGAGATTTTTAATCACAGTTTCAATTTCAGTACTTGTGATTAACCTGCTCATATTTCTGTTTCTTCATGGTTCAGTCTTTCTAAGAATTTGTCCATTTCTTCCAGGTTGTCCATTTTATTGGTGTATAGTTGCTTGTAGTAATCTCTTATGATCCTTCATATTTTGGTAGTGTCCATTGTAACTTCTCCTTTTTCATTTCTAATTTTATTGATTTGAGTCCTCTCCTTTTTTTTTTCTTGATGAGTCTGGCTAAAGGTTTATGAATTTTGTTTATCTTCTCAAAGAACCAGCTTTTAATTTCATTGATCTTTGCTATTACTTTCTTTGTCCCTATTTCATTTATTTCTGCTCTGATCTTTATTATTTTTTTCCTCCTCTTAACTTTGGGTTTTGTTTGTTCTTCTTTCTCTAGTTGTTTTAGGTGTAAGGATAGGTTGTTTATTTGAGATTTTTCTTGTTTCTTGAGGTAAGACTGTATTACTATAAACTTCCCTCTTAGAACTGCTTTTGCTGCATCCCATGGGTTTTCAATTTTCCTGTTTTCATTGTCATTTGTCTCTAGGTATCCTTTTATTTCCTTTTTGATTTCTTCAATGATCCATTGATTATCTAGTAACATATTGTTTAGCCTTCATGTGTTCGTGTTTTTTTACCCCTGTATTTGATTTTTAGTCTCATAGCATTGTGGTTGGAAAAGATGCTTGATATGATTTCAATTTTCTTAAATTTACCAAGGCTTGATTTGTGACCCAAGATGTGATCTATCCTGGAAAATGTTCCATGTGCACTTGGGAAGAAAATGTATTCTGCTTTTGGATGAAATGTCCTATAAATACCAACTAAATCTATCTGGTCTAATGTGTTATTTAAGGCTTGTGTTTTAATATCCTCACAGAAATATATTTTAATTTTTCTTTCCAATGGAGTTCTGTTTTATCTTTATATTTCATTTTTATTTAATGGAAGGATAGACTTCCCTTTTTATTTAACTTATTCATATGCTGCTGAACATATCTTAAAAATCACTATATTTGTAAATCTTGGAAAAAAATTGTCACTAACAATAGAAAAAACAATATAAGTATGTAGATCATAAATAAGAATACATTTTGAAATACATTCAAAAACTTTCCCAACTATTTAGAATACTATTTTATAAATTGTACAAATTTTATAAATTTATAAATAGAATACTCTTTTATAAATTATTTATTAAATTTTTATGTAAACTGTAAACATTTAGATATATTATGATTTGGTTTTGGTCTGGAATATTCCTTTGCTTATAAAATTGTATTATGGCTTAAATAAACATGTCAGTGTGGTGTCTGCTTTTGTTTTACTTCTGGCTGTACAATCATGGCCAGAGAGTTTAGAATCTGTAAAACATTGAATGATACAAGGAAAGGCAAATGTTCTTATCTAGAAATTCATGGGTGTTCTTCCTTGCTTATTTAATACACCCAAATACTTCTGAAAAGTTTGAATTAGCCAAATTACATTTGAAATATCCCAACAGAAACTCACTATTCAAGGGAATCATTTGTTATTAATTATAATAATAATAATTTTGTAATATTAAGACACCATTTGTAGCATAAATCTCCATTACCAACATTTTTTTTTTTTTGCTTTTATATTCAGAGTTTTCATTTAATGGGAGTACATCTATTCCCTTTTGAAGTTCCTGTACATATTTTGATCTTGGTTTATATTCCTCAAACTATGAAGTGTTGTGAATCTAAGAATTTGTATATGTTAGAGACTATTCCATAGAGCTGAAATGGGGAGGAGCAGTATGCTCGCAGACTACAGTAGATAAATCTGAGACAACAATTGCTAGTCTTTAGTAAAGCTCTTCAGGGAATTATTTAATTGCTTGTGGCAGAAGTTCATGTACTAGCCCAAGAAAAACACGGGATTTTTTTTTTTTTTTTGGTTTTTTGGTTTTACTTATTATTACTTTTTTAATTTATTGGATGCATTTGGGTCTTCCTTGCTGTGTGCGGTCTTCCTCTAGTTGTGGGGAGAGGAGCTACTCTGTTGTGGTGAATGGTCTTCTCATTGTGGTGGCTTCTCTTGTTGCAGATCCCAGGCACTAGGTACATGGGCTTCAGTAGCTGTGGCACATGGACTCAATAGTTGTGGCCTGAGGGCTCTAGAGAGCAGGCTCAGTAGTTGTGGTGCACAGACTTAGTTGCTCTGCAGCATGTGGGATCTTCTTGGACCAGGGATCGAACCCATGTCCTCTGCATTGGCAAGCAGATTCTTAGCCACTGCACCACCAGGGAAGCCCTGTTTTGTTTTGTTTTAAAGAAGCACAAGGCTGGCTCACAGAAAAGGAAAACTTACAGGAAATAGGCAGTGACCTGCATCTTAGCAATGTGAAATGAGACCTGCTATGTTACTCTCATTATTGGTCTCATTTTCTTTCTGTTTGTGGGCTTCATCTTCTTGGACTTCTCCACATGGCCAGGATCATAAAGGATTATTATCCCAGCTAGTTCCTGCTAAAGGCCCTTAAGGAAAGCTAGTGACTGATCCAGCTGAGTCGTATGATTGGGCATTAGAGTTACTCTGTGTGGGGACATGGATCCTCCCTACGACATGAAGGTGGCAGGGGGCAGGTTGGCTGTCTCCACCAGAAAAAAATACTTGAGGTAGAGAGAAGTTATTACCAAAGAAAATGTAGCTATTACTAGAAAAATGTAGAAGGTGGTTCTAGGCAGAGAAAGCCATCATGTGGCAACTTTTATGTTGGAACCAACATGGGTACAATAGGAAAAATAATTCCAAATTAACTTTATGTCCTTCCTGATAGGGTAAATCAGGTAATAAAATAGGGAATTTCTCAGATAAATCTTTATTTCATCAAATTATTTAGCAAAGTCCCACAATATCCTAGTGAATAAACTATGTATTGTGTACTAAATGACAACACTTTTCAATCAATTATTAATTGGAATAATTGGATGTTAGTCTGGAATGAGGTCTTTTGTAGTGTTCCCTAACAAATCAGTCTTTGCACTGTGGAGCATTTCTTTTGTAAGTTTTAGATGAAGACAATAATTTAACAAATTTTAACTAAGAGCATCTTATGGCCAGGCACTATTCTAGGCTCAGCTGATACAAAACATACTATATACAAATTCCCTCCCTCAAGGAGCTCCCTGTCTATTAAGGAAGACAAATACATAAGTTAATAATCACTTTTAAGAAAATATTATTTTTAATACATATTAGCCTGAGTTGAAGGGATGAAATTTCCAGAGGGAATTCCCAGAGATGGTGACACTCGAGTCTGGGAAGGGCAGGAGAAAGAAATTCTAAGCAGAGGCATTAAAATGAAGTGGGAGTAGCATCACACATTCAGGCATTGGCAAGTAGTTCTGCATGTTCAAAAAGCTAATAAAAATTAAATCAGAATATGAATATATAAATTAAAACAAATTATGTGTATTTGGAGAAAGGACTGTTTGAGGGAGTAAAAGGAGATTGGTTAATGTGTGATCTTGGAAAGATGGTGTAAGACAGAGGAAGCCCATCACCTGTTAATCAGGATAGCAACGTGTTCAGAACAATCCTTGGGATGACTTCCAGTTAAAGAAAATATAGTACAGGAATCGCTTTGTTGCTCTAATAATTGAACTCAATTATAACCTACAAAGATGGGCTTCTATAGTTACACTGAGGCAGCTAGTTGAGAGTAGAAGTTGTACCTGGGGAGATGTCCGAAACTAGCACGACCTCAGGGAATATATCAACAATTCTTCCTTTGAAACACCCAGGTCCTAGAATGTGGGAAGGCTGTGAGAATACCCTTGAACTCCACTTGGTACCCACCCCTAGACTGGTTCATGAGGCAGATGAATGAGGAAGTGTGTAGCCAAATATCCTACTCCCTCGTACCAAACAGAACTACTGGCATGACAGATGGGAGCAGAAAGGTGGGTGTTGCGACTAGAGATGCTGGCCAACTGCTAAATTAAAATATACGTTTCATAAAGAAGGGACTTCACTTCGAGTCAAGGAGACTTTCTGCCATGTACTGTTATGTGCTAATAGCTTTGGGAGAGAGTATTGAAGGAAATGCCTTGAAGCAAACAAAAATCCAAGTCACTCTCTAACTCATCTCCTGCCATCACCCTTCACTCGAATAGACTTCAACCAAAAAACTGGCCTAGAAAAAATAGTCCCCAAAATACTTGCTTCATACCAATAGAATATGGTGATCATGTTGCTTGTGCTATATGATACTCTATCTTGCTAGCAGACTCCATCTAGAGGATTTCTCTCCTTTGCTGATTTTCAAGAAGCAAACTGCCATTAATCCTACTTCCACAAGGAAATGACTTCTGTCAACGACCTGAGGGAGTTTGAAAGAGGGTCTTTTGCCAGTCAGGCTAGCTCATACCTTGATTGCAGCCTTGTTAGCTCCTCAGCAGAAGATCTAGTTAAGTTAAGCCAGGACTCCTGATCCACAGAAATTGTGATAAAAAAAATGCGAGTTGTTTTAAGTTGCTAAATTTGTGGCAATCTGTTTCATAGGAATAGAAAACAAATACAAATATATACTCAGTTACTGATTTATGAAGTTTATAGTCTTAATGGACAACCTAGACAAATAAAATAGTTACTTGAAATAGAATATAGTAAAAGTCCTACTGTGGGAAGTTGAGGGGTTTGTTCTCAGAGAAATGAAAGTAATTCAGCGCTGCTGGTCTGAGGGGAGTAAAAGCTCTAGACAGAGGCAAAAGAGCAAATCAGGGAAAGCTTTGCGGTCTCTGCTCAGGAAACTTACTTAGGAGCAATGGAGAAATGAAGTGTTTAGAGTATCAGAAAAGTAGAATCTAATTTGCCTGTTAAACTGACCACTCTGGTGGTTTCAGAAATTTAGCTTTTTAAGAGTAAGATCAGAATTGAGGAGATAGACATAATTGAATAAAGAACACGAGGACCTGAATTAACAACATGGCAGTGAAAATGGATAACAGAGAGGCCACAAATATATCTGAAGATACTGTAAATACATATTTGTTTGGCTTTGGTGACTCACTGAATTTGGTGGGTTGAGGAAAGGAGAAACTGACATTGGGTAGCTGAAAATGACAAAAGGTGAGAGATGATGCTAAAATACAATTTCAACAGGTAAAGTGATTCTAATACAGATATAAAACAAACACATGTCAAAGATTTCATTTAACTCAGTAGCTCATTTAACTTACTAACTTATTAGATAAACAGTAAGATATTACAACTAGTTCAAAGGATAAGTTGAAGACAGAGGTAACCGGGAACACTAAAATGAATTTACTAATGGATGCAAAACTTATATCCTGCAGAACAATAAAATATGTTAAGAATAATTGTTTCTATGGGGGGAAATTAAACTAGTCAAAGTTAATTTGTAATTCTATGGGTAAAAAGAATTACTTCCAGCTTTCTTCAATTTACAGAGTTGTTTTCTATTTATAGTAGCCAAAGACAATGATATAAGCAAATATACAAATCCAACATTACATTGAAAGGATATAAAAAGTTAACAGTTTGCTCACTTAAGCTTTCCAAAAATTTTCCTGATGGTGCCAAAAATGAGTCCAAGAGAAAGGAATACCAGACAGAGAAAACTCAGTATATTATTACGAGAGGGAGAAACTCCTTTTCCAACAGTCAACTAAGAGGGCAATAGGGCAGATCCCATGTCAGCATTTTTTTCACCTCACAGGTCCCATTTTGAATGAGTTTGATAGGGTAGAAACTTCAAACAGGCACTGGGAAATCAAGAACACTAGAAAAGATGGTCCATTTTCTCAGGCATAGCCTGAGGGAGGTTACAGGCCTGCGGGAGAATTTGTTCATTTGGCTCCACTCTACATCCAACTTTAATGGGGTGCAAGTGAAGATTTAAGAAGGAAAGAGACTAAATACACGAGCCTGAGGCTATATTCCCACTCTGATGACCTGCAAATGGAATGCAGGGCATTGAGGAGTGCCTTTTACTCCAGTAGAAAGGATGAAGAAGTGCTGAGAGAATGAGGTGTGCAGTGTAGACCCCAGGCCACAGGGAGTGAGGATTTCAAGGCCAAAGGCCAATGCCACACCACCTCATTATTTTCTCTGCTCACTTGAGTGTGCTGTGAGTAAAATATACAGTGTCACCTCAATAAAGGTTAAAAGAGAGTGCCGTCAGAAAATAGAAGTAGGTACCTTTGCACATTTCATTCTTCCATTGACTATTTTTTGAATACTTACCATAGTTAGATAATGAGTTGGTACCCTTTTTACCACATCCCCTTTAAGAAGGAAAACTACAGGGAAGATACATTTCAAAGAAAGGTATCTGCACACTCCCCTAACTTCCCCAACAGGAAGACATTCCTGAACTATTTCATTTCACAGAAATTTCATTAAAAAATTCAACCAATATTTATTGAGTAACTCCTATGTGCCAGGTATTATGTTAGGTCCTGGGGAAGAACAAGGATTAACACCATAGACACAATGTTTACTTACCTTCCTGTCTAATATAGAAAATAGTAATTACACAATTGTGGCATAGCCTCAAAGACATTGTGCTAGGGTAGTGTCCTGATATACTGAATCTAGACTTACATTCCATTTTCAGGCTTGGTTATGTTACTGTTAGTGTATCTGCATTTACTTACAAATTCTTTAATTTATGCAAGAGCATAATGTGTGGAATAGGCTAGGCTGCAACCCATTTAAAATGTAAAAGCTCAGTACAAGATTGATAGCTAACCTGATACCAGAAAGGCTTCACTCTAAGGTGCGGATCAAGCAGGTTGATTGACATTTGAAGCTTTGCTAATTAGCATACTAATGTCAGAATTGGGTTTTTATTGGTGAAATTGGTGGTGATAATTAGCAAGATAAATGTTATAAATAGGTTCTAATTGGTAAAGTTATGGGTATTCAAGATGTGAGGACTGGTTAAAATATTTTAGATACATGCATGCCTGAAAGAGAGGATGATAAGCTAGCAAGCCCTGTAACCTGGACCTTTGGCAGGTTGGGCTCCACGTGGTCCTGTGTCTAGCCACTGATGTTGAGGACTTCTGGTTATCTGATGCTGACCCTCAGGGGAAAAGGATCCTGCCCTGGAATGTTGTTGTGACTTCCTTCAGTAAAGCTTTCATGAAATGTGATGTTTGGAATATGTAAATGGACAAAGATCTTGGACACAACTGAGCTTACAAAACAGGTTCTATGAACTGCTTTTGTTTCTGCTTGCTAAGGAAAGTTGGTTTAACAAATGTGGCAGAATTCTGTCTGAAAATTGTTTTCCTTGTAACCTGGTAGCAAGGTTGTGGAGCAATAGCCCACATCTAAGCCACTACCATTATTTTTACTTTTTTTATTTTAGAACTTTTATTGAGATACAGTTAACATACAATAAACTGCATATATTTAGAGCTTACAATTTGGTATCCCAATCTCCCAGTTCATTCCCCCCCAACCCTCCCCGCTTTCCCCACTTGGTGTCCATATGTTTTGTTTTAACAAAACAAACAACAATAAAGAAATACTTGTACGAGTTAAGGGTAACATTAGCTGACTTACACTAATGTAGAAATGTGAGTTAACACTGTGGAATTTTATTTCTTACTCACCGAAGGTACAAATGATAGTTGAGGGTGGGAGAGGCTCCTGCCCCACAGTCTTTCAGGCATCCAGGATGTGAGAGCACATGGCTTTGAAAGCTTCCCTGAGTGTCCGCATCCACTAAGTAGAAAGAAATCATGCAAGAGGTTTTAGTCCCAAACATTACCTCTGTCTGTATTCCGTTGGCCAAAATTAAGTTATATCATCCTTCCCAGATGTAAGTGCTCTAAAATTATATAGTCTCTGGCCAGGAAGATGCCTTCAATAACCTCCCTTAGTAACCAATAACCCTGTGGACGAGGAGCACGAATCTTTGGTGGACAGGTATCTCTCCGTGCCACAGAACCTGAGAATAGTGTATGACCAACCACTTTAAGTCAGTCCCAGGTATTGTTCTTAGAAGCATCCATTCTTATGGTCTACCAAAACACAAAACTTAAAGCAAGATCCCATTTAATTCCTTCATATTGCCGTAAAATATTAGAGGTCTAGGTAAGATATGACTAATATAGTTTGAATTAATTTGTACATGTGGCAGTCCCACCCAAGGAACAGCTGTGTTTTGAGAAAGTTTATTCATCTCAAGGAGCTGGTCCAAATTCAGTAGCATAATTCTTGTAACAAACTTGTACTTTACTTTTTTTTTTTGTCCTTCTCATCTCTTTTTTTTTTTTTTTTAAATTTTTTATTTTTGGGGGTACACCAGGTTCAATCATCTGTTTTTATACACATATCCCCATATTCCCTCCCTTCCTTGACTACCTCCCCCCTCGAGTCTCCTCCACCCTCCCCACCCCAGTCCTCTAAGGCATCTTCCATCCTCGAGTTGGACTCCCTTTGTTATACAACAACTTCCCACTGACTGTTTTACAGTTGGTAGTATATATATGTCTGTGCTACTCTCTCGCTTCGTCTCAGTTTCCCCTTCATCCCCCGCCCCCTCCCATACCTCGAGTTCTCCAGTCCATTCTCTGTAGCTGCATCCTTGTTCTTGTCACTGAGTTCATCAGTACCATTTTTAGATTCCGTATATGTGAGTTAGCATACAATATTTGTCCTTCTCTTTCTGACTTACTTCACTCTGTATGACAGATTGTAGTTCTATCCACCTCATTACATATAGCTCCATCTCATCCTTTTTTTATAGCTGAGTAATATTCCATTATATATATATGTCACATCTTCTGTATCCATTCATTTGTTGATGGGCATTTAGGTTGCTTCCATGTCCTGGCTATTGTAAATAGTGCTGCAATAAACATTATGGTACAAGTTTCTTTTGGGATTATGGTTTTCTTTGGGTATATGCCCAGGAGTGGGATTACTGGATCATATGGTAGTTCTATTTGTAGTTTTTTAAGGAACCTCCAAATTGTTTTCCATAGTGGCTGTACCGACTTACAGTCCCACCAACAATGCAGGAGAGTTCCCTTTTCTCCACACCCTCTCCAACATTTGTGGTTTCCAGATTTTGTGATGATGGCCATTCTGACTGGTGTGAGGTGATACCTCATTGTGGCTTTGACTTGCATTTCTCTGATGATGAGTGATGTTGAGCATCTTTTCATGTGTTTGTTGGCCATCTGTATGTCTTCTTTGGAAAGATGTCTGTTTAGGTCTTCTGCCCATTTGTGGATTGGGTTATTTTCTTTTTTGGTATTAAGCTTCATGTTCTGCTTGTATATTTTGGAGGTTAATCCTTTGTCCGTTGTTTCATAGGCAATTATTTTTTCCCATTCTGAGGGTTGCCTTTTAGTCTTGTTTATGGTTTCTTTTGCTGTGCAAAAGCTTTTAAGTTTCATGAGGTCCCATTCGTTTATTCTTGATTTTATTTCCATGATTCTAGGAGGTGGGTCAAAAAGCATGTTGCTTTGATGGATGTCATAGAGTGTTCTGCCTACGTTTTCCTCTAGGAGTTTTATAGTGTCTGGCCTTCCATGTAGGTCTTTCATCCATTTGGAGTTTATTTTTGTGTATGGTGTTAGGAAGTGTTCTCATTTCATTCTTTGACATGTTGCTGTCCAATTTTCCCAGCACCACTTATTGAAGAGGCTGTCTTTTTTCCATTGTATACTCGTGCCTCCTTTGTCAAAGATAAGGTGCCCATATGTGTTTGGGCTTACTTCTGAGTTCTCTATTCTATTCCATTGATCGTCCTTTCTATTTTTGTGCCAGTACCATACTGTCTTGATCACTATGGCCTTGTAGTATAGTTTGAAGTCAGGAAGCCTGATTCCACCAACTCCATTTTTCCTTCTCAAGATTGCTTTGGCTATTCGGGGTCTTTTGCATTTCCATACAAATCGTAAGATTTCTTGCTCTAGTTCTGTGAAAAATGCCATTGATAATTTGATGGGGATTGCATTGAATCTGTAAATTGCTTTGGGTAGTACAGTCATTTTCAGTATGTTGATTTTTCCAATCCAGGAACATGGTATGTCCCTCCATCTGTTTGTGTTGTCTTTGATTTCTTTCATCAATGTCTTAAAGTTTTCTGCATACAGATCTTTTGCCTCCTTAGGCAGGTTTATTCCTAGGTATTTTATTCTTTTGGTTGCAATGGTGACAAACTTGTACTTTAAATTCTTAAAATTAACTTCTTCCCATTTTACATAAAAATGATTTATCTTCCAGTTCAAAGAGAAAAGCTATGCTTGACCTTTGTAATGGATATCCTTTCAAATTCAAATAAGTAATAACAGAATTGTATCTGTCATATCAGCCAGGAAATAAAAAGAAGGAGATGACACCATCAAGATTAGTACTGAGGAATTTTATAAAAGGACTCTACAAGGCTGCGGGACATCCACAAGAGAAAAGGGATAGCGAAATACCTTGAGGCTAGCCCCAGCAAGAAGTTAATTCTACTGAAGGAGCAGAGGGAGAGACTCATGGGAGGAACACAAAGAGTTAGTACATGGAGACTGTGCCAGGAGTGGCAAATGGAAGCTGCAGCACAACTATTAATTCAGATATAGCTAAATTTTATCTTTAATTTATCTGAGAATTTCCTGTCTTCCTTAGAAAAGGAGTAGTAAAGAGTACAATGGTTAAGGGCATGCATCTGCAGCCAGAGTGTCTAAATTCAAGTCCCAACTCTGTCATTTCACTTGATGTCTTTGTATCTCAATCTTCCCCTCTGAAAAATAGAAACTTGCCTCTCATTGTTTAAAGGCTTAAATGGGTAACTATAAGTAAACTCTGAGTAGTGTCTGACACATGACAAGGGCCATATAACTTTTACCTATTTTTATCCGGTCTCTTTCATTTTAATTTTATTCAAAATAATACACACATATGTTAATTTGTCTCATAATGCTGCAGTCACTTTTCTATGTTTTAAAGTAATAATATATTAGCATTGGGTAGACCCAATGAAGTGGGTTGGTTTTTGTCTGCCCAGTATCTCTTTGGGGAACTATCTCTCCTCCATTCTTAGGTCATTCCCCTGGTTTAGGTTAGATTGTCTCTTTGCCCAACAAGCACTCTTATACACCCTTCCGGGATTGACACACGAGTTAAACTAGTGGGACACCTCCTTTTGAGTATTTCTGGAACCACCATTACATCGAAGCCTCTTATAACTGGGATGGTTAGCTGCCAGGATGATCTAAACTTAGAATTGTTGGTAGCTATCTTCTCTCTCCTTGAGAATGAAAACAACAAAGAGGGAAGTAAGATAGAAATGGAGAAGTTACCAGTCATGTGAACCAGGAATTTCTGCTTCTTCTCATCTTCTAGTTTAAATTGGGTGTCTCTCATTTTCAAGCACAAATCCTAATTTCAATATTCTATCATGCTTCATTTTTAGTACTATTTTCTAGCTGTAGCATAAGGCATGAGATTTGTGTCTCCCCTACATATAGTGATAGCTGAAAGTTCAAACCTGTAAAAATTAACATTTCAACATGAGACCCAATCAGGAAGATTATTGTGATGCCATTAACTCCTTGAAAAAATTACAGGCTAACAATTTTTAGTGAAAATTATGTGTGAAGCACTGTGTTAGAAACTGTAAATTAGCTCATTTGATTTTTACAAAAATCAAAGTAGATGCTACTATTGCCCTGTTTCCTAGTGAGGACACAGTCTCAGAGAGGTTAAAATCAACCCCAAGTCCTTCAGCTGTTTTGCAAATAAGTCTGTTAGGGCAGACTGAATATTTGTGAGCCCTGCAAATTCATGCATTTAAATCCTAACCCCCAATGTGATGGTATTCAGAGGTGGGGCCTTTAGGGTGTGATTCAGCCCTTGTAAAAGATACCTCAGAGAGCTCTCTCACGTTGGCCATGTGAGGATAAAATGAAAAGTCAGAAACATGGAAGAAGGCTCTCACCAGAACTGGAAAATACTGGAACCCTGATTCAGACTTCCAGCCTCCAGAACCATGAGAAATAAATTCCTGTTATTTAAAAGCCACCCCGTCTAGGGTGCTATTATAGCAGCCTGAACTGACTAAGACAGACAGAGAAGTATTCTAAAAAAGATTATGCTGCACAAATCATGTTTATTGCCATGAAAATATACCAAGTACATACTCTTAAGAAAAAAATTTGTAAGAAATATATAAAGCTGTTAATATAAAATAGTATTTAAAATATTTACATATTTATACATTTCCAGAAACAGATGTCTAAACAAAATTATATATATTTATACCATTCATATTTTATATACGTACATATTTCATAAAGGTATATCTAGGAGAATGTTCACTAATAATTATGTCAATATAATGTACAGACACACATACATATATGTGTATTTAAAATATATTACGTTTTTTATGTATTTCCGTAAGGAGATGTCTGGAAAAATATTCACCAATAAACCTGGTTTATGGGATTTTAAGTTATTTAAAACTTTCTTCTCTATTTTTTGTTTGGTTTAATTTTTGTACAATACTTGTAGGTTAAAACTAACAATAACTTCCCAAAGACTAATAAATCCTTCATGAATATCACAGCTTAAAAAAAGTAGAAATAAAATACAAAGGATTAGAATCCTGATAGAGCAACGTATTCAATAAACTGTCATTGGGCATTGGATATTATGGGAGGTATCTGGGGTAAAATAGCGAAAAAAGTAGACACACTCTCTGATATTCACGTGCCTGATGCCAGTTCCAGAACCCTAACAGAACCTGACACATGCAAACATGCATTTTATGTTATGGATGTGATTGTGTGCGAGGGGCGGGGGGAGTAAGGTGGGAAGGTAGAAATGAGTGAACTCATAGGAAAGCCCATCTCTCAAAGCATTTGCTGCTCTTTGCACATCCATGAACAAACAGCTCCTGTAGTACTCTTATGGACAAGGCTAAATGACGTCAGGCACAAGTAAGGGTTTTATATAGGTCACCATCTCCTTTCTCAGAGGCTAGTCCTGGAAATCTCTTAATACACACAGTTTATAATTTATGCTCAGATGTAGTGACTTATATATGTGCTGACCTATAAGTGCATGCACGTGGAGAATACACACACACACACACACACACACACACACACACACTACCATTTCTTAACACTTTTCGTGCAAAATATTTACCAAATACATTATGTAGTCCAAGGTAGAAAATGAGGAAACCTCACTTCAAAAGGGAGAAACTGAATGTGACCAAGAAAGTTTGATATGTAATTTTCAGCTACTTTGGCCAGAACCGGCAAAGCCTTGAGGTAAATCCTTCCCTGTCTGAGCTCTTCATCTGATGTTTTTCTTTCTCTCCTTTCCTCCTTCATCAACCCATCTTCACACAATAATTTGGAAATAAACTGCAGCATGGACCTGACAGGCAGACTGGTTAGAGCAAGAACTCGGCCTGAAAACATGTTCCTGATGCTGGAATAAAGAGAATACCTGAGAACTTGGAATATTTGCAAGACCTCAGCAATAATCCAGGAATTATGAGGCTCCCTGTCTGTCTGTGTGTATAAGTACCCATATTTATTTATAAACCAATTCATTAAAAAAGCTTTATGACAAGACCGGCTGGGGTAACAAGGAGAGTTCCTCTAACTTGAACTTGGTTTTGGTTTCTGTGCCTAAGGTCTGTTTAAATGGTTATCAGGAAAGAGCAGTGAACTCTAAGACACCTTATCATCTAAGGTTAAAACTTTTGTTATTAAATTGGATCATTCAGAAAATAGTGAATTGTTTGCCTTTGCCAAAGAAAATCTGATTTCCAGAAATGTTTTATCTTCATTAGAAATTACCTAACATTTGAGTACCACAATCTGTACTACAGGATTTACATTCTTTTCCTCTAAGAGAGTATCGAGGAAGAGAAATCACAATTAATTAAATTTAAGGAGTTAGACTAGATAGTCTCTAAAGCCACTCTTGGTCTCATATTCTGTGATTAAAGTGAGGCTGCTGGAAATGTGGGTTTGAGATTTTAATACATAATCCGTGAAACCTAGGATGGTGATAGTGTCTGGGATGGTGACAAGGCATTTCCTTCTCATGTTTGTGGGTAAGATGGCAGAAAGAAAACAAGCTGTGTTTGATGGCTCATATATCTTCTTTGTTTTTCCCCCATTTTTATCACATTGTAAAATAAGGATTAAAAGAAATTAGAGTCTACATGTAGTTATTAACATTATCCGCAAATATGGATTCATGTATAAGATCTGAGAATTAAAATTCCATTACCTGGAGTCACATAGCTATTGTAAATATAGAACAAAGGGCTGTAAAGAAAAAAAGAAGGCGTTCCAACTAGAGGAGGCAAACCCATGCATGATGGCAAAGAAGTTTACATCAATGTGGTATTTGGGTACTTATGGGTTATTCAGCATGACTGGATGAAAGGGCAATATGTTATGGTGGGGTAGGAGGTAAGACATGGGGAAGTGGAGTAGAGGCCAAGACTAGAGTGGTAGTCAGGGATCAGATCGTGAAGGGCTGTGAGTACTAAATTAAGGAATTAATTTTTTTTCTTAAGACTGTGCAGATCCATGAGAAATTATTGAAAGATTTTAAGTTAGGAATGATGTGTCCAGGGATTAACTGGTTATGTTGATTGTAAATCTTCAGCTAGTTTGGAGCAAAATTTAATGTGGCAGTCATCAGCAGATAAGTAAGTGATCACCTCTGAGTTGGGGGAAGAGGGTGACAGGAATTAATAAAATAGTTATACTGTGATACACTCTTCTCACTTTCCCCAACTTTAACTGAAAAGAAAGAAAGAAAGAAAGAAAGAAAGAAAGAAAGAAAGAAAGAAAGAAAGAAAGGTGGGACTAGAGGAATTCAGCACTGCCTCTTGTCCTCTGTTAGCAAGACAAAGAGCACTCCTTCCTCTCTCACTGACTTGGACTATGGTGTAGCTGTGGAGACCTCCATTCCTTTCCAAAGCTGCTTTGATTTTTTTGCTTTACCAGATTTTATCCATTTAAGAACAGAACTAAAGGGAGCAGACAGCAGTATAATTAACCTCTTTATCTGACCCTCTGAAGGGGATCTACAGGAACGGGGAGTATTCTAAAGGGTGAAATGTTTGGGGGAAGAATACTGGAAAATGCAGGATTTTCTCATAATCTTGATCTTTACATCTAAGTAAGGCTTTATTGATCAGTTGGGACAACTGAGAGATTTTATTTATTCTTTCCTTCTTTATCCTTTCCTGTCCTTTTAAAAATAAAGAAATATAAAATATGAAGGAATGTTAACATAATGGGTTTATGAACTCTAAGCAAACAAGAAAGAAGACAAATGCTTTAGACCATTGAACAAAAGCTTATAGAAAGGGAAAGTGATTATCTTTTTATGCAAACCTTTCACATACCTTTAGTATATTATCTCACGCCATATTGCCTTAGGGCAAATTGAATTTACACTGACTTTAAAGGTTCATTAGGTTTTTTTCCTCCCTGCTTTTTTAAGCTATGGGAAAGCCCAATAGAGGATAGAGAATACTCTTGTTCCAGCCCAAGGACAAATGATCAGACCTTTTGAGAAAAGAAAGAAGCTGGTAGTTTGGATTAGACCTCTTTGCATCCCAGAAATTCACATAATTCCTATCCAGTCTATTGCTATGGCTTGATCTAAGTGATTTGATCAAGTACAACTATGAGATTCTCTTTAGGATAATAGGATACTAGGACTTAGGATAAATAATAATGATAGGTACCAATGGTTAGAGGTGAGGATAGTTACACCCTTCACCTCTCAACCTCCCTACCAAGTTATAGAGAAAGCAAACCTCAGACCAAATGTTGGCATGCATATTGACATAGGCTAACATTGGTTGACAAGTAGACATGAAACAACTCATATAGCCCATTCTGTATGCCTAATGAATTCTTAGCTCTGTGTTCTTTTGTGTGTCCTGATTTTTTGGGGGGATGGGGGATATTTATTCAAGGCAAATGTGACAATATTATAAAGGCAGAAGTCAGATTTATAATTAGTATCAGGCAACCAGACTCTTTTAACTAAGTGGCTAGACCCAGTTCTGTTAGGGGATCCATCTTTGGTAACTTTTCCAAAAAGTGAAGGGATCATTAGATTCTTATATTCATTTGAGGGTTGATATAGATGTAAACTATTTTAGTCAATTCACAAATGTTGGTTTTATCACTGAGAACTCTATTATGAACAGCTGTTATCTGATTAACAGCCCTCACATTTACACCAAAATTTTCCTAGCATTCATGTTAATTGGTATTCATTGAACAAAATGATAGCAGAAAGTCACAACCTCTGGAGTATCAGTATTTCTGATTAAATGCCAGCTGATCAGGCCTGGAGTGTCACTTCCTCGTCAGGCAACAAACTACTCCTAGAATGTCACTTAAGCTAATATGTAAGGATATCACATTACCTGTGCTGAAATATTTTAAATTATAGAGCTCATAACACATGCTGTTATGGGCTGTGTGCTTGTGCATCTTCCTCCCTCTCTCTCCTGTCCCCCAGAAATTCTTATGTTGAAACCATAATTCTCAATGTGATGGTATTTGAAGATGGACTTTTGGGAAGTAATTAGGTCATGAGGGTAGAGCCACTATGAAGAGATCGGAGCTCTTATAAGAAGAGGCCAGAGGGCTAGTTAGCTCTTTCTCAGCGATGTGAGAACACAGCAAGAAGATGGCCATCTGTAAACCAGAAAGAGGGACTTCACCAAGAACTTGACCCCACAGGAACCCTGATCTCACATTTCCAGCCTCCTGAACTGTGAGAAATAAGTGTCTGTTATTTAAGCCACCCAGTCTATGGTATTTTGTTATAGCAACCCAACCTGACTAGGACAGTGAGACTTTCTGAAACTCTGT
The DNA here is from genome assembly GCF_030028045.1 of Hippopotamus amphibius kiboko. NCBI lineage: Eukaryota > Metazoa > Chordata > Mammalia > Artiodactyla > Hippopotamidae > Hippopotamus > Hippopotamus amphibius. The sequence goes on from NC_080197.1 coordinate 97,088,274, forward strand.
AAATTGAAGTAGTGAGAAATGTACCTTTGTTGTCTGGAAATAAGTAATCCAGGGCCAGGGGTGGGGGTGGCGGTATGGGGTAGACATTAATAATGGATCATTGGTTATTGGTAGAGTTTGTAGATTGTTTGGTACAAAGCTTGAACTCTGGTAAGCTTTACATTAGGAACTAAAAGATGAATTTTAAGTTGGATAGACTTGAGTTCAGCTACAAACTTTGTGATGTGACTGTGGGCATTATTATCTTTTTTAAGATGGTGAAATGAATATGTAAATAGTATTTCTAGTCTAAGGATTAAATCTAATAACACTTGTAAAATTCTTAGCATAGTAAATACTTGACATATACAAAATACTCAAGAAATGGTAGCTTTATTCTCTATGGCGTCTCAAAATTAAGCATGTTTTGCACTACTTTGGATTATTTTTTTAAACAAACAAGGAAAAGCTTCAGGTTGAAATAACCTGAAATATATTCAGGAAGAATGTATTATTTACTGTATAAATTGGGCTAAGAAATAGTGAAGAACAAACCTATCTTTTGTTCTAAGAGAAGGAAGATCATGAACAATTGTGCTTGTTTTTTCTCCCTTTTAACATTATCTTCCCTCTTTTATTGCTAAAACACTATCACCTAGGTCTCTTTATAATATTTCAGTATATGTCATAAACAAATATTTATTGTTCACTTGATTAAAAAGCTGAACATATATCATCAGCAATAATGACAATCTAAAGATCACGGTATTTTAACACAGAAGTATAACATTCCCAAGTATTCAGAAACCTGTGAGAATTTAATTCTTACTATTATTGTAATTGGTTACTTTAAATATTTAGTTTTTTTTAACTTAATTTAAAATAATTATTTGAGTATTGCTTTCCAAACTGATATATTGTAGAGATATGCTATGATATGTGGTGATTGTAGTTAACCATGACATAGGTAAACTTGTGATAAAATTGGTATGGTATATTCACACTTTTTTCCTTGAGTAAATCAAGGTATAATAAACTGGTAAGCCAAAGTTTCAGATCTTGAGGGAAAGGATGACCTTGGCCAAGGTTGAGATTGCCATTGTGCTGGGGAGAAACCCCATTCCCCCAGGGCTCTTGCTTCAGTTCCTCATGCCTTGGCCCTCTACCCTCAATAGAGTATCAACTGTCATTGAACCTGGGAGAAGCTCTGGTTCTGATCCTTCCAATTCTAGTCATACACCCCACCAAGGTGATAGCCCCACAAATGCACTTAAGAGAAGATGTGACCCATGCTCACTTTGGATTCAGCTCTCCCACCAAAACCACTGGGCACACACAGACTACGTAAGGATGCTCTCACACAACTTGCCTTCAAGACCTATCGAGGTAACTGTTTTGCCTAATTTTTTAGAAACATGGAAAGTCAAACAAAATAAGGAGACAAGGGAATGTGTTCCAAATGAAATAACAAAATAAAACCCCAAGAAAGAAACCCCAATGAAGTAGAGATAAGTAATTTACCTGATAAAGAGTTCAAAACTATGCTAATTAAAAATGCTCACTGAACTCAGGAAAAGAATACAATAACACAGTGAGAACTTCAACAAAGAACTAGAAAGTATAAGAAAGAACCAATCAGAACTAAAGAATACAATAATTGAAATGAAAAATACACTAGAAGGAATTAATAAGATTAGTATATGGAGGAATATGTAAGTGAGCCACTATTTTGTAATAATGGAAATCACCCAAACAGAGCAGCAAAAAGAATAAAAAAAAATTTTAATGAGGATAATTTAAGGACCTCTGGGAAAACATCAAACATACTAATATTCACATTATAGGGGTCCCAGAAGGAGAAGAGAGAGAAAAGGGCAGAACTTACTTAAAGAAATTATGGCTGAAGAAGGAAAAAGATATCCAGGTCAAGGAAGCACAAAGACTCCCAAACAAGATGAACCCAATGAGACCCACACTAAGACATATCATAATTAAAAGGGCAAAGTAAAAGATAAGGAGATAATTTTAAAAGTAGTAAGAGAAGAGCAAAAGTCACATACTAAGGAACCCTCATAAGGCTGTTGGTTGATTTTTCAGCAGAAATTTTGCAGGCCAGCAGGGAGTGGCATGATATATTTAAGGTGCTGAAAGGAAAAACATACAGGTAAGGATTCTTTTTCCAGCAAGGTTGTAATTCAGAATTGAAGGAGAGAGAATATCCCAGACAAACAAAAACTAAGAGTTCATCACCACTAAACTGGCCTTACAAAAAATAAAGCATTTTCTTCAAGCAAGAAGAGATGGCTATAACAATAAATAAGAAAATAAATGAAGGAACTCAAGCTCACCAGTAAATATAAATACATACTAAAAACAGTGGATCAACCACTTAAATAAGCTAGTGTGAAGGTTAAAAGACAAAAATTGTAAAATCAATTATGACTACAATAAACAGCTAAGGGATAGATATAAAGAAGAAATATATGACACCAAAACATAAAACATGGTGAGGAGAGGAAGTAAAAAATATACAGCTTTTAGAATATGTTGAACTTAAATGACTATAAGTTTAAAATGAGGAAATATATCTATAAGTTGATATGTATAAACTTCATGGTTAACCCCCACCAAAAACCTACATGACAACACACACACAAAAAGAGAAAGGAAGTAAACATAACTCTAAAGAAAATCATCAAACCACAAGGGAAAAGGACAGAGAACTCCAAAAACAACAAGAAAACAAAAACATAACGGCAATAAATACTTTAAATGCAATCACTTTAAATGTAAATAGACTAAGTGCTCCAATCGAAAGACATAGGGTGGCTGAATGGATAAAAAATGAGACATCTATATGCTGTCTACAAAAGACTCACTTCAGAGCTAAAGACACACACACATGTTGAAAATAAAGGGATGGAAAAAAGATTCCATGCAAATGGAAAAAAAAAAAAACCAAAAAATGGGGATAGCAATACTCATATAAGACAAAATAAACTTTAAAACAAATTCTATAGGAAAAGACAGAGAAGACATTATGTAATGATAAAGGGGTCAATACAAGAAAAGAATATAACATACATAAACATATATGCACATAATATATAAAGCAAATATTACCAGACATAAAGGGAGAAATTGACAGTAATACAGTAATAGTAGAAAACTTTAATATCTCCCTTACATCAATGGATAGATCATTCTGCCAGAAAACCAATAAAGAAGCAACGGGGGCAGTGGGGGGGGGGATAAATTGGGAGATGGGGATTGACAACATTCACTACTATGTATAGAATAGATAGTTAATGAGAACCTACTGTATAGCACAGAGAACTCTACTTAAAGCTCTGTGGTGACCTAAATAGGAAAGAAATCCAAAAAAAAAAAAAAAGAGGGGGTATATATATACATATAACTAATTCACTTTGCTGTACAGCAGAAACTAACACAACATTGTAAAGCAACTATACTCCAATAAAAAGTAATTGAAAAAAAGAAACAGTGACCTTAAAAGACACATTAGACAAGATGGACTTAATAGATATCCAAGGAATATTGTATCCCAAAATAGCAGAATGCATATTCTTTTCAAGTGCTCATGGAGCTGTATTCAGGATAGGTCATATGCTAGGCCACAAAACAAGTCTCAATAAATTTAAGAAGTTTGAAATTATATCAAGCATTTTTTCCAAACTCAATGATATAATACTAGAAATCAATTACAGAATGAAGACTGAAAAACTCCACAAACATGTGGAGATTAAACAACATGCTATTGAAAAAATTAATAAATCAAAGAGAAAATTAAAATACCTTGAGATGGATGAAAAATCAAACAAAACTTTCCAAAATCTATGGGACACAGCAAAACAGATCTAAGAAGGAAGTTTGTAGTGACACAAGCCTACCATAAGAAACAAGAAAAATCTCAGATAAACAACCTATCTTTCCATCTAAATTAATTAGGGGAAAAAAAGCAAAGTCCAAAGTAAGAAGGGAAAAATAACAGAGATCAGAGCATAAACAAAGTAGAGACCAAAAAAATGAAACTAAGAGCTTGTTTTTGAAAAGATAAGACTCATTAAGAAAAAAAAAGAGGGCCCAAATAAACAAAATTAGAAATGAACAAAGAGAAGTTACAGTTAGTATCACAGAAATACATCATAGAAGAATCCTATGAATTAGAAAATCTAGAAGATATGGATTAACTCCTAGAAATATACAAACTTCCAAGACTGAATCAGGAAGAAATAAAAATTCTGAACAGATTGATTGCTAGTATTGAAATTGAATCAGCAATTTAAAAAGCTCCCAACAAACAAAAGTTTAGGACAAAATGACTTTACTGGGGAATTCACCAAATATTTAAAGAAGAGTTAATACACGACATCCTCAAACTATTTCAAAAAATTTAAGAGGTGGGAACACTTCCAAACTCATTCTAGGAGGTCTGCATTAACCTGATTTTAAAACCAGAAAAAACATCACAAAAAAGAAAATTATAAGCAAACATTCCTAATGAACAGAGATGTAAAAATTCTCAAGAATATTATCAAACCAAATTCACAATTCATTAAAAGAGTCATATATCATGATCAAGTGATATTTGTTCCAAGGATGCATGGATGGTTCAATATCTGCAAATTATTCAATGTAATACACCAATTAACAAATTTTAGGGGAAAAATCACATAATCATCTTAGTAGATGTAGAAAAAGCATTTGACAAAATTCAATATCCATTCATGATAAAAACTCTGAACTAAGTAGGTATAAATGAAATACACCTCAATGGAATAAAGACCATTTATGAAAACTCACAGATAATATCATAGTCAATAGTGAAAAGCTAAAAGCTTTTCCTCTACTATCAGGAAGAAGACAAGGATGCCCACTCTCACCAATTCTATTTAACATAGTATTGAAAGTGCTAGCCACAGCAATCAAAGGAAAAAAAGGAATCCAAATTTGGAAAGGAAGAAGTAAAACTGTTACTATTTGCAGATGACATGATACTATATATAGAAAACCTTAAACATGCCACCAAAAAAAAAAAAAAAAAAAACTATTAGAACTAACAAATGATGTCAGTAAAGTTTCAGGATACAAGATTAATATACAGAAATATGTTGCATTTTCTGTAGATTAATCATTGTTGCAACAATGAACTATCAGTAAGAGAAATCAAGGAAACAATCCTATTTATAATCAAATAAAAATAAAATATTTGGGAGTAAATTTAACCAAGGAGGTAAAAGACATATACTCTGAAAACTATGAAACATTGATGAGGGAAATTGAAGATGATACAGAGAAATAAAAGGATATCCTTTATTCATAGATTGGAAGAATTAATACTGTTAAAATGGCTGTACTCCCCAAAGCAATCTACAGATTTAATACAATCCTAAAACATTTCCATGACATTTCTCACACAGCTAGAACAAATAATCCTAAAACTTATATGGAACCACAAAAAACACCAAGTTGCCAAAGCAATCTTGGGAGAAAAGAACAAAACTGGAGGTATCACACTCCCTGACTTCAGACCATACTACAAATCTACAGTAATCAAAACAGTATGGTACAAAACAGACACATGGATCAATGGAACAGAATAGAAAGTCCAGGAATAAACCCATGAATGTATAATCAGTTAATCTATGACAAAGGAGAGAAGAATTTACAAGCGGGAAAAGATAGTGTCTTCAAAAAGTGGTATTGGGAAAACTAGTCAGCCACATGTAAAAGAATGAAATTAGAACATTTTTCTCATACTATATACAAAATTAAACTCTAAATGAATTGAAGACCTAAAGGTTATACCTGAAGGAATATAACTCCTAGAAGAAAACATAGACAATATGGTCTTTGACAGTGATCTTAGCAGTACTTTTTTGGATTTACCTCCTCAGGTAAGGGAAACAAAAGCAAAACTAAACAAATTAGACCTAATCAAACAAATCTTTTTCACAGAGAAGGAAATCTCCATGTTTTCAACAAAACTAAGAGGCAACCTACTGAACGAGAGAAGATATTTGTAAACCATATGTTTGCTAAGTGGTTAATATTAAAATATATAAAGAACTCATAAAATTTAATATCAAAAGCAAAACAACACGATTAAAAATGGGCAGAGGGGACTTCCCTGGTGATGCAGTGCTTAAGAATCTGCCTGACAGTGCAGGGGACACAGGTTCAATCCCTGGTCCAGGAAGATCCCACATGCCACAGAGCAACTTAACCCATGTGCCACAGCCACTGGGCCTGTGCTCTAGAGCCCTTGAGCCACAACTAGTGAGCCCACGTGCCACAGCTACTGAAGCCCACATGCCTAGAGCCCATGGTTTGCAACAAGAGAAGCCACCACAATGAGAAGACTGCATACTGCAATGAAGTGTAGCCCCACTCCCTGTAACTAGGGACTGCCAGCATGCAGCAATGAAGACCCAACACAGCGAATTAATTAATTAATTAATTAATTTAAAGAAATGGGCAGAGGACCCCAAAACTCATTTTTTCAAAGAAGACACACAGATGGCCAACAGAAACATGAAAAGATGCTCAACAACTCTAATCATCAGGGAAATGCATATCAAAATCACAGTGGGATATCATTTCACACCTGTCAGAATGGCTATCTTCAAAAAGACAAGAAATAACAAGTGTTAACAAGGATGTCAGTCAGTCATGTATGTGAACTACACCAGAATGGCTGGGGAAGACCCTGAAGGAGCCATGAGGTGGAGACACTCTGAGTACCTCAAAGAGGCCTTGCTATAGGCTGAATGTTTATATCCTCCAAAATTCATATGTTGAAGCTCTGATCCCCAATGTGATGGCATTTGGAGGTGGGGCTTTGGGGAGGTAATTAAGTATAGATGGAGTCATGAGGTTGGGGATCTCCTCATGAGATTAGTGACTTGATAAGAGAAAGAGATGAGCAATCTCTCTCCCTTACTCTGCCATGTGAGGACACAGCAGGAACTCTGACATCTGCAAATGGCTCTCAGCAGACACTGAATCTACCAGCACCATGAGCTTGGGCTTCCCAGCCTCCAGAATTATAAGAAATAAATATTTGTTAAGCCATCCAGTCTATGGTAATTTATTATAACAGACCAAACCTAGCTAAGACAGGGCTTTTCCTATTATGACAGATAAACTCAGTTTTGGAATGTTAGATAAAATGGCTAAACGGGCTTCCTCCCTTTCATTCTAAAACAGTCTTTGCTCAACGCAAGTTTCCTAAAGACTAGTCTTGTCCTGTGATCATAATGAATTTTCTCTTTCATAAAATTACATATCTGAAAGAATGACAAAAGCTTACCCAGGCCAACCTACTCATTTTACATATGTAAGATGTAAAGACTAGGTGAGTTATGGAACTTACTGAAAATTATACAAGTAAGTTAGTGCAGAGCTAGAATTCAGAACTCATTCTAGTGTTTAATCCAGTACTCATTCTAATTTGCCAACATGCCAATTGGGCAGTACCTATTGCCAGGTATTTTCTATAATCAGCAACATCAGTAAGATACTAAATTTATAGATTAATAAATGCTAATATTATCAAAGGCATGGATTTCTTATTAAATATTTTTGTTCATAGTAATTTGACCTCCATCTTTATCTCATGTAATTTCCCTCACTCATTATCTTTTTCCATTGCCATAGACTGTATGTTTGTGTCTCCTCAAAGTTCATATGTTAAATCCTAAGCCTCAATGTTATGTATTTGGATGTGGGGCCTTTGAGAGGTGATTGTCACATGGGTGCAGCCCTCATGAGTGCCCTTATGGAAGAGACTCTAGGGAGCTCCATGCCTCTTCCACCATGTGAGGACAGAGTGAGAAGATGGCCATCTATGAATAGGAAGCTGTCCCTCACTGGACACTGAATCTGCTGGCACCTTGATCTAGGACTTCACAGCCTCCAGAACTGTGAGAAATAAATGTTTATTGTTTAAGCTAAGCAGTCTATGTTGTTTTGGTATGACAGATCTAATGGACTAAGGCATGCACAATTGTCCATTCTCTTGGCTGTTGATGATTCAATCTGGAAATCCACCCTACCCCCCATTTTCTAGCTGTTGACATGTTCCTTTCAAGGCCAAGTTCAATTGCTGTCTCCACTCTATTTGGCTGAATTTTTCTTCACTTATTGAGGAATGAAGTATCAGGTGATATGAATGTCTTCTTGATTGGAAGCAAACTGAGAGTAGATTTAATGGAAGTCTGCATGAGTACCATTAGCATCAGAGGCAGATGAGAGAAAAGTGGGAATAAGAGAGAAGGTAAAAAGGTGGATAGCTAAGGGAAACTTGAGTTGTGCCTCAAGCTTATCCTGATGATAGGAATCAATTCTTACATAAAATAGTAGGCCATTATGCTATACACTGCACCTGTATTATTACACTTTAATGATTGTAGCCACCAGGTGACATGGGGCACTATTGTCCCATGTAGCAGATGAGAGAACTAGGAGACTAGGAGAGATTAAATAGTTTGAGCAAAGTCAAACAGAACACTCTTTCCTTCCTTCCTTCCTTCCTTCCTTCCTTCCTTCCTTCCTTCCTTCCTTCCTTCCTTCTTTCCTTTACTTCTTTTTCCTTTCTTTCTATGCATTTATTTTATTTTTTAACACATATTCATTGCCAAACACATGCTTATTATATATCAAACACATACGTGCAACCTGCATTGAACTGTGATGTGTGAGAAAGAAATAAACTTTTATTTCTTAAGCTACAGAGATTTGCTGGTGGTTGTTTTGTTTTGTTTTGTCTTGTTTTTATAAGTCCACCTTGACCAGTACAAAAGTATTGGTCAGAGTCTGTCCTTGTGACTTAATACATCCAAAAAATTCATATATAAGAAGTGGTTTTCTTCTAATGTGAAAAACACATTTGAAGTGGTATGATTATGGTGAAGAGAATGTGTGACAGTTCATTGCAGTACTCATATGCTAGTTCTACACATTTCCTATATGTTTACATATATTATTAGGTTAATTTACTCATTTTAATTTCATATGTTTATTTTATATGTACAACATTCAGTGCTTTGTTATTGTCATTTGTGGTCATTTTTCTTTTTGTATCTATTTGTACTTTATTGTTTTAGTTTGGCAGTCTCTTAGTCCGGTAGTCTATTTGATTTCTCCTAAGATGTTTCTTTATTCTTTCCAATTTTTTAGAGTTCTTACTTATAGATTAGCCATTTTTATCTTTCTTACAACTTTAAAACTTTAAGTAAATGTTCAATAATTGATTCAATTTATGATTGAATACAGAAGCATAACACTCTGAAACTCAAATTTTAATAAGCTCTTTAATGTAGTGCATTAAGGTGAAAATCAGTGATGCATGGTTAACATTATATGCTTAGGATACTCACAAGTTGACTTAGAAAGATTAAGCCAATATATGCTCAGAGATACATTCAATTTATTTTTAACCTGAGAATGTCAACATTTACAATTTTTTATGACTGTGTTTCACATTACAATAGGATACTTTTTTACTGGTAGATGTGACCATTTGAAAACTCAGTGAGCTATCTTGAGAAAATGCAGGGTTTGGATATTTTAGGTCATTCTTATTATATTTTTTAAAAAGTAAAAAACACTGAATACTATACTTAATATTACTTACTTTCTATTCTTAATAAGGTAGAAGAATAAAGGACTTATTGATTTGTTGGAAGAATAATTGTCAGAGGAGAAAATATCCAGAGTGAACTCCACTGACTTAATTCATTTATTTAGCCACTGAATAAACCTGTATTGAGGCCTAGCTCTGTATTAGGTACCGGCAATACAAAGATCAATAACACATGAGACCAGGCCTCAAGTCAGTGAATGAAGTCAGTGGGAGATAGATAGGCAAACAAGTAATTACAATTCAATATCTCTAATAGAACAAGTACAAAGGACCTTGTACAAAAAACAAACATTTGATCCTTCTTGGGAAAAGCAAGGATATACTATAGGTTGATCATGGGAAGACTAAGAAGATTTTATTGAGGGACAAGTCATCCAATACTTGTAAGGTAGTATGAACCCAAGTCACAGGCATGCTCCACCCACTATTAATCTCAAATGAACAACCTAACCTTACATCTAAAGCAACCAGAGAAAGAAGAACAAACAAAACCCAGAGTTATGAGGAGGAAAGAAATCATAAAGATCAGAGCAGAAATAAATATAATAGAGACTAAAAAAAAATAGAAAAGATTAGTGGAACTAAAAGCTGGTTCTTCGAAAAGATAAAGCAAATTGATAAACCTTTAGCTAGACTCATCAAGAAAAAAAGGAGAGGATCCAAGTCAATAAAATCAGAAATGAAAAAGAAGTTAATTGACACCAAAGAAATACAAAGGATCATAAGAGACTGCTATGAAAACTCTATGCCATTAAAATAGACAACCTAGATGAAATGGAGAAATTCTTACAAATGTAAAACTTCCTGAGATTGAACCAGGAATCTGATTCATTACTGGTAATCAAACTGTTCATGTTAACAGAACAATTATCAGTAATAAAGTTGAATCATTAATTTAAAATCCCCAACAAACAAAAGTCCAAGACCAAAGGGCTTCACAGGCAAATTCTACCAAACAGTTAGAGAAGAGTTAATAACTATCGTTCTTAAATAATTCCAAAAATTTGCAGAGGAAGAAACACTTCCAAACTCATTCAATGAGGTCAGCATCACTCTGACACCAAAGCCAGATAAAGATATCATTAAAAAAGAAAATTACAGGCCAGTATCACTGATGAAAATAGTTGCAAAAATTTGCAACAAAATATTAGCAAACCCAATCCAACAATATATAAAAAGAATCATACACCATGATGAAATGGGAATTATCCCAGGGATGTGAGGATTTTTCAATATCCATAAATCAGTCAATGTGATACACCACATTAACAAATTGAATAATAAAAACCTAATGATCATCTCAATGGAAGTAGAAAAAGCTTATGATAAAATTCAGCATCCATTTATGATAAAAAAAAAACTTTCCAGAAAGTGCACATAGAGGGAATATTCCTCCACATAATAAAGGACAAAAACAAAACTAACATCGTATTGAATAATGAAAAGCTGGAAGTATTTCCTCTAAGATCAAGAACAAGACAAGGATGCTCACTGTCACCATTTTATTCAACATGACATTGGAAGTCTTAGCCATAGTAATCAGAGAAGAAAAAGAAATAAAAGAAATCCAAATTGGAAAAGAAGTAAAACTGTCATTGTCTGGAGATGGCATGATACTACACATATAAAATCCTAAAGACAGCACCAGAAAACTACTAGAACTTATCAATGAATCCAGTAAAGTTACACAATACAAAATTAATGTTCTTTTGAATTTGCTGCATTTCTATATACTAACAATGAAAGATCAGAAAGAGAAATTAAGGAAACAATCCCATTTAAAATTGCATCCAGAAGAACAAAATACCTAGGAATAAATCTACTTAAGGAGGTAAAATACCTGTACTCAGAAAACTATGAGACACTGGTGAAAAAAATTGAAGACAACACAAACAGATGGAAAGGTATACCATGTTCTTGGATTAAATGAATTAATATTGTTAAAATGACCATACTACCCAAGGCAATATACAGATTCAATGTAAACCCTATCAAAATACTCATAGCTTTTGTCACAGAACTAGAACAAATACTTTTACAAATTGTATGGAAACACAAAAGACCCCAAATAGCCAAAACAATCTTGAGAAAGAAGAACAGAGCTGGAGGAATCATGCCCCCTGACTCAGACTATACTACAAAGCTACAGTAACCAAAACAGTATGAAATACAGTATCAAAAACAGACACATAGTTGAATGGAACAGAATAAAGAGCCCAGAAATAAACCCACACACTTATGATCAATTGGTCTATGACAAAGGAGGCAAGAATATACAATGGAGAAAAGACAGTCTCCTGAACAAGTGGTGCTGGGAAAACTGGACAGCTACATGTAACAGAATGAAGTTAGAACATTTTCTAACACTAAAGGAAATAAAAATGAAAATAAACAAATGGAACCAAATTAAACTTAAGAGCTTTTGCACAGCAAAGGTAACCATTGACAAAACAAAAAGACAACCCATGGGCTGGGAGAAAATATTTGCTAATGTGACTGATAAGGGTTTAATATCCAACATATATATAACAACTCATACAACAACAGAAAAACAAACAACCTGATTTTAAAAAAGGGCAGAAGAACTGAATAGATATTTTTCCAAAGAGAAAATGCGAGTGGCCAACTTGCACATGAATAGATGCTTAACATCATTAATCATGAGGGAAATGCCAATCAAAACCACAATGAGATATCACCTCACACCTGCCAGAATGTCTGTCATCAGAAAGAACACAAATAAATGTTGGTGAGAATGTTGCAAAAAGGGAACCCTCATACACTGTGGGTGGAAATGTAAATTGGTGCAGGCACTATGGAAAATAGTATGAAAGTTTCTCCAAAAACAAAAACAGGAACATATTACCTATAATTTCTACCCTTGGTACATATCATTAAAAAAATCAAAAACAAAAACACCTTGTTCAAAAAGATACATGCACCCCAATATTCATAGCAGCACTATGTAAAAATGCCAAGATGTGGAAGCAACCTAAGGGCCCTCAACAGTTGATGGGTAAGGAGATATATATATATATACACACATATATTACATAATTTGAGTATATATAGCGCAATACTACTCAGCCATAAAAAAAACAGTTTTGACGTTTGTAAAAACAAATGGACTTGGAAAGTATTATACTGAGTGAAATAATCCAGACAGAGAAAAACAAATACTGCATGATATAACTTTTAAGTGGAATCTAAAAAGTAAGACAAACTAGTGAATGAAACAAAAAAGAAGCAGATTCTCAGATATAGAGAACAAATTAGTGGTTAGTAGCGGAGAGAGGGAAGGGGAGGGGCAATATAAGCGTAGGGCATTAAAAGGCTCAAATTATTATGTATAAAATAAGCTACAAGGATATATCGTATAACATAGAGAACATAGCTAATATTTTAAAATAACTGTAAGTGGAGTATAGTTATTTTGAAAATTGTGAATCACTATATTATACACCTATAACTTATATAATATTGTATATCAACTATACTTCAACTAAAAAAAAATACCTAGGCTGACTGCAGGAGTAAAATAAGACCAAACTGTATGCTGCCTACAAAAGACTCAATTTAGATCTAAAGACATACACAGACTGAAAGTTAGGGGTAGAATAGATATGTCATGCTAAAGGAAATGAAAGCTGAGGTAGCAATACTGTTATCAGATAAAATAGACTTTAAAACAAAGACTGTAACAAGAGACAAATTAGGACATTACATAATGATAAAGGGATCAATCCAATAGTAAGATTCAGCACTTGTAAATACATATATACCTAACATATAGGCACTTAATACATAAAGTGACAGTAATACAAAAGTTTTAGGGGACTTCACACCCCACTTAAATCAATGGGTAGATCATCTAGACAGAAAATCAATAAGGAAACATTCTTTTCAAATGCACTCCTTTGTTCATTCTAGCATTATTTTTAATAGCCAAGGTATTGAAGTCACTTAGGTGTCAATCAATACGTGAATGGATAAAGAAGATAAATCAACAAGAGTTTGATGTATAGTGCAGGGACTCTTATTCAATATCTTGATGAATATCTATAATGAAATATGATATGAAAAAATACACATATAACTGAATCACTTTGCTGTACATGTGTAATTAACACAATTCTGAATCAACTATACTTCAATTTAAAAAAAGATGCATTATCTGTATTCACTGGAATATTATTTAGCCATAAAAAAGAGTGAAATCTTGCCATTTGTGACAACATGGATAGACCTCGAGGACATTATGCTAAGTGAAGTAAGTCAAACCAAAGAAATACAAATACCATCTCATCTCATTTACATGTGGAATTTAAAAAACAAAATAAACAAACATAACAAAATAGAAACAGACTCCTTGGTGTAGAGAACAAACTAGTGGTTGACAGGGCATGGGCGATAGACAGGGCATGACAGGGCATCCTAGGCCAAAATAGGCAAAGGGGATTAAGAGGTACAAACTTCCAGGTAAAAAATAAATGTCACAGGGATGCATATGGTCAATAACACTGTAATAACTTTGCAAAACGACAGATGGTTACTAGACTTATCATGGTGACAATTTTGTTATGTATTTAAATGTTGAATGACTATGTTGTATAGCTGAAACTAACATAATATTGTACGTCAACTATACTTCAAAAAAAAAAATGGATAAGGGTGTGATCAACTATGGAAGTACTGCTGTGGGTCAGTTATGACAAGACCTGAACAGAGGCACCCAGAATTTCTTGCTTTATGTCATCCTTAGTGTCTTAGTACACTTTTACGGCCATCCTAGGCCGAAAGAAATACCTAATGGTTTTGTTTATTAAGTGATCTTGCCCAAACAACTTAAATATTTGTTTTATCAACTTAGAAGTGATTGAAAACCTAACACACACAAATTAAAATGAAAGAAAAAACTAGTATTAATTTCATTCTTGGACTTCCCTGGTGGTGCAGTGGTTAAGAATCCGCCTGCCAATGCAGGAGATGTGGGTTCGATCCCTGGTCCAGGAAGATTCCACATGCCACAGAGCAACTAAGCCTGTGTACCACAACTACTGAGCCTGCACTCTAGAGTCCATGAGCCACAACTACTGAAGCCCGTGTGCCTAGAGCCCATGCTCTGCAACAAGAGAAGTCACCGCCATGAGAAGCCTGTGCACGGCCACGAAGAGTAGCCCCCACTCTTCACAAGTAGGGAAAGCCTGTGCGCAGCAGCAAAGACCCAATGCAGCCAATAAATAAATAAAAATAAATTTATATAAAAAAGAATAGATTTATAAAGCTATAGAAAAAGAAATAGAAAAAAATTTTATTCTTAAATAACCATAATTACTTTCTAATGGGATATATGTACTAGTTGGGCATTACACAACTTGTAAATCTTGAAATGTCTTTGGGAACTACCACTCTCATGTCCTGGTCCACACTGATTTTAGCAAAGGCTTTATTTTTGTCACAACAAACCCCAAAATTCCAGCTTTGCAAAGATAAGACATCGTTGGAAGGAAAGCAATGCAGTCTCACACTGAAACTGTGAACTAACTTAAATATATACTTTTTGCTTTATTTGACAGATGTGTTTCCCTTGAAATTTTAAAATATCCTTTGGGGTCCGTGAGTTTGCTGTGGTGCTTTAGGGAGTTTGGAACACATTATGAGGACTGAAGTACTGAGAAATGACCATGGGATTTCCCAGTGGGAGATATAGAATGGGAGATGATGCATTGTATTGTCCAAATAGGGATAAAAAGTGTGTCAATGAAAAGGCACACTATTATTATTGTTGTGACAACTGGAGCAAACTCAGGTGATGGGGGAAACTGGGAACTACTAGTTACTTAGTAAATTAGGTGGAATACTAGAGTGAAACCCTGATTTTAGCGGCTTTAAGAAAGAAAAGAGGAAGAGATACTGGAGACAGTGAGTACTGAAGAACACTGACAGCTGAGACCACAGCCCAGTGTTTACGGAACAGATAGAGGAAGAAAGAACAAAATGTTAGGGAGATAGACGCAAGAGACAGACAAAAGGACAAGAAAATTGCAAGATGGCCATGTTTAATAGTATCTAATATTTACAATAAGTAAGCAAGATAAATAAAATAGCTGAAATGTGTACATTGGATATTCAAGCAAGACAAAAACAGTTTTTGTCTAACTGTGGGAGTTAAGCCGGCATTCAGTGGATTAAAACATGTAGAGGAAGAGTGGCAAAGGAGCAGTAAACTAGATTTACTTTCCAGAAGAGATAATTGGGCCAATCGTAAAGAAGGTTGCATGGAAGAGGGCTGAATCATTTTAGAATGCAAAAGACTTGAGAATAACCTAATGTCTTTAGTTTTTAAACATTTAGTGGGGTGAGATCTCTCATCTTTGTACATTTTATGTGTTAATGATCATTGACTTCATTCCCATGGGAAGAAAAACCTTAGAAATATTTCATGGTCCATTTAAACTCTCATCTCTTCCTCAGTGCTTTCAGAAACCCTCTGAGATTTACTCTATTTCATTGTTTTTGAAACTTGATCGTTTTTGTTTTGGTATTTATTTATTGGTTGATGTCTTATTTTCAGGGTATATGTCCCACCTTCCCAATAACTGTAATCTTTCTGAACTGGGACCCTCTCAATACACATCAGGCCTGCTGTAACCTCAGACCCTTGCACTGGCTATTTACAAGAACTGCCTTCCTTCCTGCCTCAGATCTGTGTTCAAATGTTGCCTTCTCAAGGAGGTCTGGACACATTTATGTACATTGCAACCTACTTTTCCCTCATCCCAATACGTGTATCTCTGTCATCCTACCTCTACTCCATTTTTTTGCATACCATTTTCAACTTCTGACATATAACTATTTATTATGCTTAGTGTTCATTTTCTGCCTTCCTGCAAGTAGAAGAGAACCTCTACAATGACAGGGAATTTTATGGGAGGAGGATGGGGGAGTCTTTTCTGTTTATTGATAAATCCCTAGGGCCTGTTGATTCCATTGACTGGGGAAAGTATCAAAAAGAAATAGAAATCTTTGATAGCAAAGAATGGATCCTGTTTACCTCAACTCAGGACATTTGAAAAATAAAGGTGAGAAGGCTTTTTCTTACATGAAGGAAAGAAATTCATTTTCTCTATACAACTGTTGGCAGCCTTTATTTTTCATGCAGTTTCACTTGATTCAGCAACACCAAACAATGCTTCTGAGCTCAGCTTTTCCAACCTTCTAGAAAAAGAAAAGTGCATGCTGATTCTTAGTCATAGCTTTGAATCCATAATTGTATTCTTCATGCATATCCCCTTGGAGTAGAGAGGAAAGTTTTTTATTTCTTTGGGAAAAAGAAAAATCCATTATCTATTTTTTAAGCCATTGTCATCAGATAGAATTGTGAGGCAGCAAGCTATACAAAAGTGTAAGGGGACAAAAGAGAGACAAATAAAAAGATAAAATCAAGTAAAGAAATTCTAAATAAAAATGTGGAACATAAAAGCAGTCAATGTGATTTAAACAAGCATTTCATTCAAGGCTTAAAAAAAGTCCTTGACTGGCCAATTTAGAAAAAAAAAGTGTCCTCCAGCACTAAAGGATAAAAGAAACAATTGTGACTGTTTTGGGAATTTATAGAACTTTTAAGATTTTGACGCAATACAAGTCAATTCTTTGAAATTAACAAAGACTTATTGAGGCCACAGAAGAGACTTACTACGTTGAAGGGGATGTATTAAAAGTTGATGTTTACTTGTTGTTTGCTGCCTGCTAATTTGCTCTCAGTCACTGGTGTAAACATATTTTACATTGCTGTCAAACCCCATAGTCACTAGGGTGTATTAGCCAGTGTGTTCAAGACACCAAGACACTTTATATTATAGGCTTTAGAGTTTTGTAGGTCAGTTAGTTGCTTTTTCTTTTTTAATTAGTATACATTTTTTAGAGCAGTTTTGGGGTCACAGCAAAATTTGCAGAAAATACAGAAAGTTCTCACATACCCCTTTTCCTTCTCTTGTCCTCCTCCTCCCCCATTACACAAAGCCTGCCTTGGGATCAACATCCCAAACCAGAGTGGTGCATTCTGTAAATTCAACAAAACCTGCACTGGCACATTTTTATCAATCAAAGTCCATAGTTTACATTAGGCTTCACTCTTGTACATTTTATGGATTTTGACAAATGTATAATGATATGAACCTGTTATTAGAGAGTACCTCCTACAGAACAGTTTCACTGCCATAAAAACTCTCTGCACTCTATTTATTTATCCCTGTCTCCTCTCAAACCTCTGGCAACCACTGATCTTCTTACCATCTCCATAGTTTTGTCTTTTCTAAAAAGTCGTGTAGTTGGAGTAAAAAAGTATGTAGCCATTTCATTTTTTCTTTCACTTAGTTATATGCATTTAAGATTTCTGCAGGTCTTTTTGTGGCTTGATAGTTTCTTTTCAGAATTGAATGGCATTCCATTGTATGGATGTACTACAGTTTATTTACCTAATAACTAACTGAAGGGCATCTTGGTTGTTTCTATGTTTTGTCACTTAAGAATAAAGCTGCTATAAACATTCAAACGCAGGTTTTTGTATGGACATAAGTTTTCAGCTCCTTTGGGTAAATACCAATGATCATGATTGCTGGATCGTATGCTATGAGTATGCTTAGCTTTGTAAGACACTGCCAAACTGTCTTCCTAAGTAGCTGTATCATTTTGCATTTCCACCAGCAGTGAATGAGAGTGTCTATTGCTCTACAGCCTCACTAGAATTTGGTATTTTCAGAGACCATTATTTTAAAGACTTTTTCTAATCTCATTTTAGGATTTCCAGAAAAAAGTAAGGAGTAAAGTCAAGGGTCAGTTAATTTTTTTCCTTTATATGAAAGTAAGGGTTGGGAAAGGCTGGGAAGGGGAGGTGTGAGGTAGGATGGAATAAGGGGGAAGTAGAGGGAGGGAAGAAGAGGGGAGGGAAAAGGATGGAATGGGAGAGTTCTTCCTTTTCCTTTTTAATATTTTTTAGTTGTGAAGTTTCCCTGGAGACTTGCAGACATTTCCAGGAAGCAAAAACATACTCATAAGTTTAATAACTATGAAAACCAGTTTGAAGAGAAAGGGCAAATAAAAAGTGTCTAGGTTTTTAGTTCTTTGTTAGAAAATTTTAATAGCACTTATTTTGCAAAGTAGAATTAGAACTATAAACTCACTGTATGTTCACTTCTACCCATCAGATAAGAGCTTTTCATCATAACTTACATAAATATTCAAGACTGATTAAATAGCATAAGTATTGAATTTACTACATTGCATTCTGGACTTTTGAAAAATTTCTGCTGTTAAAATAATTAATAATAAAAAATTCATAATATCACAGGCCAGATAATATAAATCTTCATTTTGCAATCTGCTTTCAATGTGAATGCATATTTTTTATAGTACTCAAATTCTAAATTGTACTTATTGAGGGAAGCAAGTGAATTGAATTGAAAACGAGATTGGAAAATTCAATTATTCAAGACACTTATTTCCCACCTACAGTCCAGGCCAAAGGATTGTCTTTGGCAGGCTTAGGGGCCATAGTATATAACAGTCAGGCCCACAGTCAGGTGATGTTTTGCAAACTTCAGGAAGCCTGGAGTTTCCACTTGGTGACTCATAAATTCCCAGGTGTATAAAAAGGTGTTCTCGTGGGTTCATGAATTAAAGGTGTCAATAGCATCTGTTTAATTTCTGCTAATAAAAACTAACAAAGTTACTGATGATTTTGTACTCTTTTAAAATTGGAACACTGTGAACATCTATACTAAGTGAGCATACATGATGAGATGGAAGTCAAGGTCAGAGGAGTGGGAGGAATGTACTCAGGATTTGGATGCTTCTTTAAGTTACCACTCAGATAAACAGTGGTTTTAAGTATTACAAGGATTTACATTATTTTTATTCTTATATATTGTTCAATCTATACTCATAAAGGTTTTTTAGCTTGTCAGAAGAAAAAAGAATACAGATTGTTAAAATGAAAAAAAAAATGTTGTGGAGTGAAAAAAAATTCTTTAAATTCATTTAAAAATGATATTTCCTAGATTCCTGATCTTTATTAGATCAATTTTTTTGATCTAATAAAAAATTAGATCAATTTTTTATTCAAAATTCAGAAAATCTCATGAAATTTAAAAAACAATGTTAAAAAGAAAAAGTATAATGTTTATAGACATTTTGATTTTTGTTGTTTGGAAATAAACATTTTCTGTAACAGCAATGCATTACTTGAAGATAAAAGTCTTGTGTTTAAAAGTCTATAATCCTCTCTTTTGAAGCATTAAAAATAATTCATAAAAGTTAATTTTGTAAGTATAATAGCAATGAAACCAATATATAGACATTAACATAATTAAAAATACAAAAATCCCTTAGGCAGAAAAATTTAAAACTCTAATCAAGGACACAGAAGATGATCTGGATAATATGTGGTAGTCTATGCACTTGGATGAGATGACTTAGTATTATAAAGATGTCACTTTTCCTCAAATTAATCTATAAATTAATGCAATCAAATTTCCAGTTGGAATTTTGAAAAACTTAGTAACCACATTAAAAATGTGGTTGGAAAAATGCAAATTCATGAATAACTAAACCATCTTTAACACAGACTACAGAGGAGGAGTAAAGATGGAGGCATAAGAGAATGTGAAATTGATCTCTCCTCACAAGTACATCAAGAATACATGAACCTAGTGGCAGGGCAGAAATAGAGATGCAGATGTAGAGAACAGACTTGAGGACACTGGGGGGAGGGGAAGCTGGGACGTAGTGAGAGAGTAGCATCGACATATACACACTACCAAATGCAAAATAGATGGCTAGTGAGAAGCTTCTACAGAGCACAGGAAGATCAACTTGATGCTTTGTGAAGACCTAAAGGGGTGGGATAGGGAGTTTGGGAGGGAGGCTCAAGAGGGAGGGGATATGGGGATATATGTGTACATATAGCTGATTCACTTTGTTGTACAGCAGAAACTAACACAATGCTGTAAAGCAACTATACTCAAATAAAGATTAAAAAAAAGAATACATCTACAAATGGAACAATACTCACAGAGCACCAGCTGAACATTAGTAGAAGTGTTCGGACACCTAAAAGGACAAAAATAATCCCCACACAACTGGGTGGAATGAAAGAAAGAAAAAAAGCAAAGAGGAATCAGAAAAGGCACCAGCAACCCTAGCAGGAAGTTGAAGGTGAGGAGAGGTTCCCACACTTAGAAAAATCCCCTCATGACAGGGAAATCAGCTGGGACAGAAAGGGACCTTTGGAGGATCAAAGGAGAATGCAGTGGATTGTCTGTGGAAGGCAGAAGGAAGTAAGAACTGCGCACTTGGTCTGTGCTGCAGCCCTGTGTACCCCAGCCTGAGTCCTGTGTCTCCAGTTGTGGAGGGGTTCTAGGTTCTGGAAAGTGGGGGTTTGGAGCATGGACCCAGGGAGGGGACAGCTGTTGACTGTGAAAAGACAGCCTGAAGGGACAGGAGTAAGGAGCTCCACAACCTGGAAAGTTTGCAGAAAAAAACTGGGACACCAAAGAAGCAAGGTGTCATTGTTGAGTGGCACACAAATGTGGGGCTACACTTGCAACCCCCTTCCCTATCTGCCAGCTTTGGCCTCTGTGGGTGCTGTGAGGGGCACCCATCTGAGCAGGTTCTCCTGCCCCTCAAGCCAAGGCCTCCTCCACCCATGTAGGCTCTGGGATCCTGAGCACTGCCCATCCCAACGCCTCCTTGGGAATCAGCCCTGGGTGCCCCTGCCTGAGACAGGACTCTGCCAATGCTGGCAGGGGCTGAGTGTGAAAGCATGAGGTTGAGAGCAGATCCAGGGAGAAGACCACTGTTGGCTGCACAGATGACAGAGAGGAGAGGAGTAAGGGGCTACACGGACCTTACTCCTTTTCTCCATTGGATAATCTTGCCTCCTTTGTCATAGCTGTGTGGATTTACATCTGGATTTCCTAGAGGAAGCGTGGTCTTCCTAGGAAATGAGGAACTGTTGTTGGGTGGTGCACAAGGGATGGGGCCACCACTGCTCACACACACCAGCCCCTGCCCCTGCAGGCACTGTGAGGGACTCCCACCAGAGCAAGCGTGCTCCAGTCAGTTGCAACTTCCTGCTGGTCTCAGCTACTGCAGGTACTTAGCACACTCCCCAGTTGTGGCCCCTCCCCAGCTTGAGTGAGTAAGTGTGCCCCAGTCAGCTGCTGCTTTTGCTCCCTGTCCCCTGGATGGGGAACAAATGCCAGATGGTGGTGCATGCACAGAGCTGGGGCCAAAACTAAACCTGAACTCCAGGTGGTGCAACTAAGAAAGAGGAATGGAATTCTCTCCATGCAGCTGCAAAAGCTGTGGATTAAATCCTCGTGATCAGTTTGGTAAATTCTGCCTCTGGGGAATATCTGAATAAACAATGCGTGTTCCCACCACTGAGACTGGTTTAGCTTTAGCAGCAGTGGACTTTGGGGGCAAGTACATGCAGGAAATGGGCCAGATCAGAGTCTGAGCTAGCCCTACAGGGCCCACAGCACATCCAAGACCTACCTAGAAGTATTGGAGGGCCTCCTAGGGAGGCAGGGGTTGGCTGTGGCTCACTGTGGGAGCAAGGACACTGACAAAGGAGGCACAAGGAAAGTATTCTTATTAATATTTTTCTTGTTTGTTTCATTTTGTTCAGTTGTTGGTGTTCTTTTTATTATTTTTTATTTTTAAATATATTTTTTATTTTTCTATTTTTACTTTATTTTGTTTCCTGTTTTTGTTCTATGTCCTTTTCTTGTTTTTGTTCTTTTCTTATTTTTTTTCTTTTTCCTTGTTTTTGTTCTTTGGTTTTTTTGTTTTGGTTTTTATCATTTTCATGTTTTTGTTTTATGTTTGCTTTGCTTTTTCTTTTTTAGTTGCTTTCTGTTTTTGTTTTGTTTTTCATTTTTTGTTTTTATTAGTTTAGTCCCTATTGATTGTTTTCACTTTTGAGTTCTTTTGTTTGTTCCCTTTTTTTTTTCTTTACTGTCTACTTTGTTTTTGTTTTTTTGGTTTTGTATTTATCATTTGTCTTGGATTTGATTTCTCTGTTTTCTTTCTTCATTTTTTTGTGTGTAGTTTTGTGGTGGTTGTCATTGCTATTACAGAAAATGGGCATAGAGGGAACCTACCTCAACATAATAAAAGTCATATACATCAAAGCCACAGCAAACATCATTCCCAATGGTGAAAAACTAAAGCATTTTCTCTACAATGAGGAACAAGACAAGAGTGCCCATTTTTGCCACTAAATTCAACATAGTTTTGGAAGTCTAGCCACAGCAATGAGAAAGAAAAAGAAATAAAAGGAATCCAAGTTGGAAAAGAAGTAAAACTGACACTGTTTGCAGATGACATGATACTATACTTAGAAAATACTAAATATGCCAATAGAAAACTGCTAGAGCTAATCAATGAATTTATTAGAATTGCAGAATACAAAATAAATACACAGAAATCTAGCATTTCTATATACTAACAGTGAAAGATCAGAAAGAGAAATTAAAGAAACAATCCCATTTACCATTGAAACAAAAAGAATAAAATACATCAGAATAAACCTACCTAAGGAGACAAAATATCTGTATGCAGAAAACTGTAAGATATTGATGAAAGAAATAAAATACGACACAAACAGATGGAGAGATACAGCATGTTCTTGGACTGGAAGAATCAGTATTGTGAAAATAGCTATACTACTCAAAGCAATCTAAAGATTCAATGCAATCCATATTAAATTACCAATGGCATTTTTCACTGAATTAGAACAAAAAAATTTACAAATTGTATGGAAACACAAAAGACCCCAAATAGCCAGAGCAATCTTGAGAAAGAAAACAGAGCTGGAGGAATCAGGTTCCCTGACTTCAGACTATACTACAAAGCTATATTAATCAAGACAGTATGTTATTGGCACAAAAACAGAAATATAGATCAACTGAACAGGACAAAAAGCCCAGAGATAAATCCATGCACCTATGGTCACCAAATCTATTACAAAGGAGGCAATTCACTTCAATAAGTGGTGCTGGGACAACAGGATAGCTACATGTAAAATAATGAAATTATAACACTCCCTAATACCATACCATACAAAAATATACTCAAAATGAATTAAAGACCTAAATCTAAGGCCAGACACTTAGATTTAGTGGAAACTAAATAAAACTCTTAGAGTAAAACAGGCAGAACACTTTTTGACATAAATTACAGCAAGATCTTTTTTGATCAACCTCCTAGAGTAATGAAATAAAAACAAAAATAAACAAATGGTACCTAATTAAACTTAAAAGCTTTTGCACAGCAAAGGAAACCATAAACAAGATGAAAAGACAACCCTCAGAATGGGAGAAAAATATTTGCCAATGAAGCAACTGACAAAGGATTAATCTCCAATATATACAAATAGCTCATACAGCTCAATATCAAAATTACAAACAACCCAAGCAAAAAATGAGTGGAAGACCTAAATAGACATTTCTCCAAAGAAGACACACAGATGGCCAAGAGGCACATGAAAAGATGCTCAACATCACTAATTATTAGAGAAATGAAAATCAAAACTTTAATGAGGTATCACCTCGCACCGTTCAGAATAGTCACCATCAAAAAATCTAAAAATGATAAATGCTGAAGAGCATATGGAGAAAAGGGAACCCTCTTGCACTGCTGGTGATACAGCCACTGTAGAGAGCACTGTGGAGATTCCTTAAAAAACTAAAAATAGAACTACCATATGACCCAGCAATCCCACTACTGGGCATATACCTAAAGAAAACCATAATTCCAAAAGATACATGCACCCCCAATGTTCATTGCAGCATTATTTACAATAGCCAGGACATGGAAGCAACCTAAATGCCCATCAGCAAATTAATGGATAAAGATGTGGCATATATATACAATATATAAAAAGGAATGAGATGGAGCTATATGTAATGAGATGGATAGACCTAGAGTCTGTCATACAGAGTAAAGTAAGTCAGAAAGAGAAAGACAATATTGTATGCTAACTCATATATACAGAATCTAAAAATGGTATTGATGAACTCAGTGACAAGACAAGAACAAGAATGCAGATGAAGAGAATGGACTGGAGAACTCGAGGTTTGTGGGGGCAGGGGGTGAAGGGGAAGCTGATACTGAATATCTTTTCTGTGCCTTTGGCCATCTGTATATCTTCTTTGAAGAAATGTATATTTAGATGTTTTGCCCATTTTTTGATTGGGTTTTGTTTTTTAATATTGAGCTATATGAGTTGTTTGTATATTTCAAAAAAAATTAATCCCTTGTCAATTGCATCATTTGCAAATATTTTCTTCCATTCTGTAAGTTGTCTCTCTGTTTTGTCTATGGTTTCCTTCACCATGCAAAAGATTTAAGTTCAATTAGGCCACAATTTCTTATCTTTTTTTTTAATGTATATCCATTACTCTAGGAGACGGATTTCCAAAAGATATTGCTATGATTTATGTCAAAGAGTGTTCTGCCTATGTTTTTCTCTAGGAGTTTTATAGAATCTGGCTTTACAGTCGCATCTTTAATCTATTTTGAATTTAGTTTTGTGTATGGTATTAGAGAATGTTCGAATTTCATCCTTTTATATGTAGCTGTCTAGTTTTCCCAGCATCACTTATTAAGGAGACTATCTTTTCTTCATTGTATATTCTTGCATCACTTTTTTAGATTAATTGACCATAGTTTTGTGGGTTTATTTCTGAGATTTCTATCCTGTGCCATTGATCCATATATGTATTTCTGGTTTTGTGCCAGTACCATACTGTTTTGATTACTGTAGCTTTGTAGTATAGTACAAAGGGAATATAGGGAGCCTGGTTCCTCCAGCTCCATTTTTCTTTCTCAAGATTGCTTTTGCCATTTGTGGTCTTTTGTGCTTCCATACAAATTAAAATTTTTTTTGTTCTAGCTCTGTGAAAAATGGCATTGGTAATTTGGTAGGCATTGCATTGAATGTGTGGATTGCCTTGGGTAATATAATCATTTTTGACAATATTGATTCTTATGATCCAAGAACCTGGCATATTTTTTCATCTGTTTGTGCCATCTTGAATTTATTTCATCAGCATCTTATACTTTTCAGAAGACAGGTCTTTTGCCTCTGTAGGTAGGTTTATTCCTAGGTATTTTATTCTTTTTGTTGTGATGATAAATGGGATTGTTTCCTTAATTTCTCTTTCTGATCTTTCATTGTTAGTGAATAGAAATGCAACAGATTGCAGTGTATTAATTTTGTATCCTGCAACTTTACCAAATTCATTGATGAGCTTTAGTAGATTTCTGGTAGTGTCTTTCAGATTTTCCATGTATAGCATCATGCCATCTGCACAGTGATAGTTTTACTTCTTTTCAAATTTGGATCCCCTGCTGTACTTATTAATGGTTCTCAGATCATGTAATTTTCTTCCCTTTCCTTGGAAATTATGAGAGTGACTGACTTAGGATGTAGTTCAGAAGAAGTGTTAAAAAATAAAAGAATAAACATTGCAGTAGATTCTTTGCTAAAAGTTAGGTTTTGTGGTTTGTTTCTTCTGCTCAATAGTACCTCCTTATCACGTTGGTAAAAGACAAATATGAGCTGCTTTAGGATATGCATTTGTACATTTGTATACATATGTTCCATTATAACTACTCCTTTTTTTCCTCTACATTGGAAATTTAGAATGAAATTTGGAATTCATGTTAGTAATATAATCCCTTCTTTAGCTAAGAATTGACAAAGGATGATAGTTTACTATCAGTGAAAGTCATTTTCTTTTATTTGCTAAAATAATTGACACTTTTAGGAGTAGAATTCAACAAACATAAAACAACATCAATAGCTTTAGCCTACTCTTACAACTTAGATGTAAAAGCAATAGGAAAACACCATATGAAAAATGAGTTTGGCTCTGTCTAGAAATATATTGATTTCCTATTACCATAACCTAGTTAAACCCCCTGAGTGTTACTGGATAGAGCTGTGCCTTGTGGATGGAGTGGGTCTTCTATGCCTTCCTACTGCTCCCTGCAGGTCCCTATCCATGGTACTTATCACTCTGCTTGGTTTGTGAGGGCAGGATTTGTGTCTGTTCTGTTTACAGTCATGTTCTCGGTACCTAGGCAGCATCTGGCTCATAGTAGGCACTCAGTTAATATTCATTGACTGAATAAATTTTCTCAAATGTATCTTTCAGAAATGTGTTTTCTAAGCAGAAACCATACCCTTAGGAAATGTCTAAAGTGGAAGCTATATATAAATGTGACAAAGAGGATTTTCAAGCTGTCTAAGGGTCTGGAAATGAGAAAAAAACATTATATATATATATATAATATATATGTTATACCATTCATATGCACATGATAAGTAAAAACTGTCACTTGTCTGCTTTCTCATGTCTTCATCCCTAAATCACTGCTTTATTAAGAATGAAGTTTAAAGCAATTACTGATTTAGCTGTGACCTTCTTTCCACATATCTGTTGTATTATGAGATCTAGCTATTTTCCCCATTAGACTTTCTCACAAATGTTCCATTTCAATATCTTACTTATTTAGATTTAATATGCAAAATACTATCACAAGCAGTTTTTCCTACTTAAATATGCTGAACTCTAGAAAGTGATGGATATTTCTGATCTATATGTCAATGTGAAAAGTGAGAGATGGAGCATATTAGGATTTCTGTCTGTATACACTTAAAATAGCAAATTACTGTTAACTTCTAAAAAAATTATGGTGTTTTATATAACCAGCATAATCTGTTAATTGAGTATGACAAGGGTAATTATAATCAAGTTAGTAAATATGTACCACAGTAAAAATATAAGATGTTAACTTTTATTTTAATTGAAATTTTAAGATAAAATTTTTAATAAACTTTAGGGAAGAATCTGATTTATCCTCAGGCTTTCATATTATAAACAGTGACTTAGCACAGTCTACAAAGCCTGAAAAGCCATTCAATTCTTTACCCTAAGGAATTAAAGAGGTTATTGCAACTAATTTAGGATGGTCCTAGCATAAATTTCTTTTTAAACATCTGTTCCTTCCTTGAATGTATTAAACTAATAGAAATAAATAATTGAAATATATAAATACAGCTGGAATTTAAGTATAGCTCTAAGATAAAGATAAATTAATATATATGTACATGAAATCTTTTTGCTATCCAATGAAAAATATCCAATGAGCTAAGGAGTTAAGGGAATCTTAAGTTAAAGAAAGGAAATTTGAACAAATACTTTCATTACAAATCATCCATTATTTTGTTTGCTTAAAACATTTTTAAAAAATTTAAGCATATATGCAAGTAGCATTTTAAAGCATATTCCTGAATTTGAATGAATAATGCAGACTTCAAAAATTCTCTTTTGAAAATACACTGAATTTGGCACTGGCACAGATTTAAATTTTTAAGTAACATGTGCTGTGAATAAATGTATAGTTAATATTCCTGGCTATTTCCTACTTTGTCACACTTTGCATAACTGAAGTCTAACATTTTCTCATATCTGAGATCTCCCCTATTCTGTCTGGAATTTAAATAGTCTATCTCATTTTCTCTAGGAAGGCAAATTTGTTTTATGTCATGTCTACTTTTTTATTTAAAAACATAGGTGCCACAGATATATAAGAGCTTCATAAGTTTTTAAATGAGTGGCAAATTTTCTCACAAAAACAGTTTATTTTATTTCCTAAGTTATGTAATTAAAAGGTGGCTGAAGTTCAGACTCCTTTACTTCATTTGTATTAAGTGAGTAAATATTTTACATTATCTATATGAAAAATAGTGCTTTGAAGTTGAAAGTATCTGACAAACATTGGCCATTGTTCTCAAGGGCCCTGGATGGGTCTATCTCAGATGCAAATATAAATATGATTAGTTTAATAGCATATTCAATTGAATGATAAATATGAATGCTATACTTATTGGGTTTTTAAATCTCTACCCTAGGGGCCCATAATTCCTTTAGAGAAGATCTTGTATGTCCTCATGTTACAGAAGGACTTAGGTCATACACTCCTATCTGTGTAACCAAGGACCTAGTGTTTTCAAGACTATTTCTTGTGAGCTTGAATGAAGAGGAAAGACAGTATTATGCTGCAGTAAATATGCAGATTTCTTCTTACCCACACTTCAGCAGTCCTGTTTATATCACAGTATTGTAGTTCAGCTTTGATTCAGAAATGGGCCCTGCTGGAATTTCAAATATTGGTGTGAATGTAAATCTCATTATGGAGAACAGTATGGAGATTCCTTAAAAATCTAAAAATAGAACTATCATATGTTCCAGCAATCCCACTATTGGGCATATATCCAGAGAAAACCATAATTCAAAAAGAAAAAAGGTATAATCCACATGAACCCCAATGTTCACTGCAACACTATTTACAATAGCCAGGACATGGAAGCAACCTAAATGTCCATCAACAGAGGAATGGATAAAGAAGATGTGATACATATATACAATGGAATATTACTCAGCCCTAAAAAGGAACGAAACTGGGACATTTGTATAGACATAGATGGACCTAGAGACTCATACAGAGTGAAGTAAGTCAGAAAGAGAAAAACAAATATATTAATGCATGTATGCGGAATCTTTCTGCAATTTTGAATTCCTTTGTGTCTAGGCAGGATTTATTACAAGGAACTGAGTTCTAGGAAAGTGAATAGTGAAATTATCACTATATTTGCTAACAGATTCAGTTTTCCACTTAAGGTGATTAAGAGATTGTTTTTTAGTAAAAGTGTGAGAAACAACAAGTTTGTCTTTGTATTTTCCTTCTCTTGTGCTTTTCACCAATGTCAGCTGTTCCCCCTTTGCCCTACCTCTAGATTCCAGGCTTCCTCTGCTGATAATCAACTAATCCAAGCAATTAATGTAAGTGGACTGGTGGAATGTCCCTTGACTTCCCTTCCCAGGATTTTTCCTTCCTGCTTAAAAAAAAAGTTAAATAAACACTTTCTTTCCACTTCCTTAATTTAAAATTACTTCTGCTAAAAATACAACTTATGAACCTGAAGCTGAGACTTTCTGGTTGGGATTAAAATTCTCATGCTATGGACTGTTAGTGTGAGGGAAGAACACCAGAAGATACCCTCCTAAATTTCACCACATATGGAGTTGCTCATTTGCCTATGTGCAGGATGATGATCTATCACTGAATATTGAGGGTTAAAAAACTATTATCTTATGACTGGTTGAGTTGTCAATTAAGTAAACACTTTCTCCCAAATCTACTATTCTGGACACTGAAGTACAGATGGAAAATTTTGATCAACTAGGAATACCTTAAAATATTCACAGAATTGGACATTTCAGTTTTGAAAGAAAAAAGGTATAATCCACTTGCAATTTCTTTCACCTAGTTCTTAATTCCTTTATTAGATCATATCAAATGAGAAGTAGCTGATTTCTCCTTGATTCTTGCCTTCTTATGATAATGTTATAACTATGGTCTTCATCCCAACTCCATGAAATATACAGGGTTTATACAGTCATTTTACAAATGAAGACTCAGAGGTTAATGACATATCCAGGTTACCACAACTAATGGAGGCCACCTGTATGCTAATCTTATGTCTTTCCATTACACGGTAGTACCAGCCACTGAGGATCTTGGGGGTAGACTTTCAAAGAGTTGTTCTTGGCCTCATTGCTCTGTTGAAGAACTTCAAGCCCAAAACAACATTCAAATTTTTCCATATATATACATCACATACCATGAACAAGTGACACTCTCCGGGGACCACAAAGGCCATAAGATTCCTTTTTTTTTGTTCCATGGTTCTGGTGGGTAAGTGACTTATTTTTTGACAATTTTTCCTTTAACAGTTTTTTAAGCAAAACAATACAACAACAACAACAACAACAACTGGTAAATAGCCCAATTTTAGTATTTAAAATCTCTTGTCCTTGATGAATTTTCAAAAGGAATATAAGGATTTCCTATTTATTAATAATAACAATTAAGCATTTTTTATTGAGGTAAAATAGATTTACAATGTTATGTAAATTAGGAAATTAGGTTATTTGTTTTGAAGAAAGTATCACATTCTAGATTTGGCTAATTATGTCTTCATGATAATGTCATTTAAATGTTTTATTCTCAATATTTCTTCTGTTCCATTTACTTCCTATAACTGGTCATTGGTTCTAGAGACTTGAATAGGTTCAAAAATTTTTGACAGGGGTACTTCACAAGTGATACTATGACTTCCTACTGCATCACGTGAGGAGGCATATAATATCTCTCATTTTCTCACTTTCAGTGATGCCAGGATTTATCAGTGGAATCATGTGATGGCAGACTGATCCTTCATTAAAATGGTTTCCATCAATTTTCACCTTATGGTTTTACTCCCCATTGATGATCATTACCTATATAGATTGTTCCATTAGAAGATGAAAAGTGGGGTTTAATTCTATAACTTCTTATGCATCTACTAATTGAAATTCAATTTCTGAAACACAACTTTTATTCATAAGCTATTGATAATCCTGTAACAGAGTTTATATATGAAAGGATAATGTGTGATTCTTTTCCATTGTTAATTTTCAGAACAATCAACATTCAGTTTCTGCCTTGGCAACCACATACCTACACACTATCTGTGTGTCTGTCCACCTGTTGAAGTCAGTCATTTATCTTTTTGCATGCTCATATTGTTCCATCTAATGCCAATGAGAGTCACTTCAAGTTGGCATAAATAAGGCATGATGCTTTACTTCATTTCTTGAATATAAAAATACCTTATGCTCCTCTTATACATTCCTTACCCTAGTT
The DNA here is from genome assembly GCF_030028045.1 of Hippopotamus amphibius kiboko. Classification (NCBI taxonomy): domain Eukaryota; kingdom Metazoa; phylum Chordata; class Mammalia; order Artiodactyla; family Hippopotamidae; genus Hippopotamus; species Hippopotamus amphibius. Next base: position 97,119,745 of record NC_080197.1, read on the forward strand.
TGATAACTGGTCATTTTCTCCAAGGAGACCTTTTCTTCTAATAAGGAATGACAGTTAGAAACCACAGTGTTGTTGCTAGAGGAACTCATTGCTACTGGGTTGTCATTGCATCTAATGTTTTCAGTGGACAGAGCTAGAAAATGTGCATGTTTATAAAAGAGAATGATTAATCATTATTTCATGCTATTTTTTTCAAATCAAAATAAGATTACAAATTTTTAATTATTTAAAAAAATTTTATAGTTACATTTTTTTTCTTTCATTGAAATAGTTTCTTAAAAATATTAACATAAGTTGTTGTATAACAAAGGGAGTCCAACTCGAGGATGGAAGATGACTTAGAGGACTGGGGCAGGGAGGGTGGGGGGGACTTGAGGGGGGGGCATCAAGGAAGGGAGGGAATATGGGGATATGTGTATAAAAACAGTTGATTGAACCTGGTGTACCCCCAAAAAAATAAAATAAAAAAAAAATATTAACATAATTACTTATTTGCTTTATGCTACAATATGTTCATAATAGTTTCAAAAAATAGTAGTATTAATAATACCAGTAAGACCACTGGATACATGTTAAGATTTATTTGTGGTTTACCCTTTGAATGTATAGTATTAAAGCTATACAGTCAAATATTTGCTTTAAAGTCATTTGAGGTAACTCCTTTATGTGTGTGGACATACTACCAACATGCTAAACAGGTCCATCTATTTCAGTATATATTCTGTTTACAGCAATTTTTAAAAAACATTATTTTTAAAATTAATTTTTCTTTAAAAATATTGATATGATTTCAAAGTAAAAATGGTATAATAAGATACAGCTAAAGAGTGGTCCTTGTCTTCTTCATTCTGCTCCCCTCCTCCCCGAATATGAAGTGATTTTTGTTGGATTTTAGTATATCCTTCCATTGTTTCTATTTGAAATTATATATATTTATACACACACACATACATATAGATAGATACTCTCTCTCTTCCCCACTTCTTAGAGAAAAGGTAGAATTCTGAAAAACTGTTCCGAACCTTTTTTTCCTATTTAATATCTCATGGAGATCACTCCATATAATATATAGAAGCTTTTTCATTTCTTTTTGTGATTTTCCAGCCCATAAGTTATTTAATCAGTCCTATATTAAAGGACATTTTGTATATTATTTGCCACTATAAACAATGCTTCACTAAAGATCTTTGTGTATTTGGAGGATAAATTCCTAGGAATAGCATTTCTGGTCAAAGAGTGAAAGCATATGTTTTTTGTATATATTGTCAAATATAGGCACTGTAAAATTTTGCATCCCCACAGCCATGTGAAAATGAGAGTGCCCATTTCCGAAAAAGTATGTTTATCAATTTGATAGGCAGTTCTCAGACAGGTGTTCCATAGATCTTACTTGCAAAAATGATTTAGAAATGATTAATAATAAAATAAAAAAACAAGATCAGAATGATGTTCATAACTGTTATTAAAAATTGACTAAAATGAGTATTTTCAAATTGATTTTGGAATTGATGGGGTGAAACTTATCTGTATTCAGATGTTTTATCCACTTTATGGGACACAGAGATTGGTAATTCATGAAATTAATTGCATTACTACAACAAAACTCTCCCAAATATCAAAGGTGAAGAAAGCATCACCATCTGTAGCACAAACCTAAAATTTTTTAAAATAGGAAGCCAAAAAAAAAGAGGACATAAAAATATACCCATATTATGACATTTTTGAGAAAATAGTATCTGTTAGTTTAGAGGAAGCATGAATAGATATTTTTGCACTATTATTACTAGAGGCCTGACAACTGGTATCCAACCTATAAATGAAGAAAGGTATAGCAAACAGAAAAGAAACAATTACGTTGACTTTTGTGGAATCTGGTAACATTTAGAAGATGATAATGAGTAGACACCTAAGACTGTGAAGACAATAAAGGACGTGCGTAATGAGAATATTAGGAATGACGAAGTAAAATGTTAAGGCTTTATTTTTAAGGGACAGGTTTTTGCTTTGCTTTGTTTTACTTAAGCTGACAAATTTATAGTATGGTTCAACATCCACCAACTATTCCATTCATAATCTTAGCATTTTGAGAGACTCTTTTTTTTTTTTAGTTCTACCAAAGTGCCTTAAGGATAATCATGTTTTTTAGATTTCTTTTCATTTACTTTGCCCTGTTTTCCTTCTTGGTTCAGTTCTAGCCCAATATGTTCAAGTTTGTACTCAGCATTTCTAGCCCACCAGCTCTGTAAGGACTATCACCCTGATCCTGGAGCTTCTGAAGCCAATTATTTGGCCCAAAGTTTCTATTGATCTCCATCAAAAACCCTAAAGATCCTTTGGTGTTTTTGAGAAGGTTGATTCCTGCTGTGTAGTAGCTACCTCTGAAGGAATTGCCTGCCATCCAGAGTCAGGGGCAAACGAAGCTACCTATATGAACTGGTGGATGTCACTGGTGTGTGTCTAAGTACACCACTGCTCCATTTTGCTTCTATAACTCAAAATCAGAGCCTGCTTGTTACACAAAACTTCCCATTCAGAAACACATTGCCATCCTCAGCCAGGAACTTCTCAAGAAATCCATGAAACTAAGGGTTGTTTCTGGTGTTATGCAGCCATTGCCAATGTTTCCTGATTCTTCTACCCAGCTGATGATCTATATGGCTACACCATGGAAGATCTCCCTCAAAAGACAGCTCTAGGATAGAAGTATATATTTTCTAGCACTTTTAATATGCACTTCTGCCATCTAAAATTTCTGATCCAGTCTCAAGCATTTGTTTGGTACACATATCACCTGAGAGATTATGTTCTATATTTATTTGCTATATCCCAAGGACTCTTAGCCTTCATTGAATCAAAAAGACTAAAATATGTGGCTTTTTGCTTCCTAATCATTTTACTTCTAAATCACTCTCACAACTCCCCTGATGAAGAGGGTTACACCTCCCTTTCCTGCTCCTCAATCAGTTGTGTGGTGCCTGACAAATAGCTGGAAACACTCATTATTTTTGTGTGCTGGACTATTCTGTGTGCTGGGACAATTCATTACAAACAATCTGCAGTAAGGTAAAACTCTTACCTTTTATATTATTGTGTAAATCTTCTAGAAAGAAGCTTTTTATTCTTTTTGTTCCATATCTTTTGTGAAGCATGATGTAGCACTTAATTTTCAGTGAAATAGAATAGAAAATTAGAATGAAAGAATGACCTGAACAGCAACTCTTTCATAACATCATGAATTATACTTTTAAGTCACGGAGTACTTATCCTCATAAGTACAAAATTAACTCAGTTACAAATGATATACTTAACTTTTATAAAGAAAACAGCATAGTCATTTTCCTTTGATCAAAATTCTCAAGAGAAAAAAACAGATTTTGTTTTTTAGAATTTTTATTGGAGTATTGTTGATTTACAATGTATTAATTTCAGGTGTACAATAAAGTGAATCAGTTATACATACACATATATCGACTCTTTTTAGATTCTTTTCCTATATAGACCATTACAGAGTATTGAGTAGAGTTCCCTGTGCTATACGGTAGATCCTTATTAGTTATCAGATTTATACATAGTAGTATGCATATGTCAATCCCAATCTTCCAATGTGTCTCTCCCCCCACTTACCCTCTGGTAACCATAAGTTTGTTTTTTACATCTGTAAATCTATTTCTGTTTGGTATATAAGTTCATTTGTACTTATATACCAAAGTACATAAGTACTTTTTTTAGATGCCACATATAGGCGATATCATATGGTATTTGTCTTTCTCTGTCAGACTTACTTCACTCAGTATGACAATCTCTAGGTCCATCCATGCTATTGCAAATGGCATTATTTTGTTCTTTTTTTATGGCTGAGTAATATTCTATTGTATATATGAACCACATTTTTACCCATTCCTCTGTTCATGGACATTTAGGTTGCTTGCATGTCCTGGCTATTGTAAATAATGCTGCAATGAACATTGCAGTGCAAGTATCTTTTTAAGTTATGGTTTTTTTCTGGATATATGCTCAAGAATGGGACTGCTAGATCATATGGTAGCTCTACTTTTAGTTTTTTAAGGAACCTCCATACTGTCCTTCATAGTGGCTGTACCAGTTTACATTCCAACCAACACTGCAGGAGCGTTCCCTTTTCTCCACATCCTCTCCAGAATTTATTGTTTATAGATTTTTTGATGATGGCTATTCTGACCAGTGTGATGTGATACCTCGTTGTAGTTTTGATTTGCATTTTTCTGATAATTAGTGATATTAAGCATCTTTTTGTTATATATAGAAAACCCTAAAGACTCTACCAGAAAACTGCTAGCACTAATGGATGAGTTTAGTAAAGTAGCAGGACACAAAATTAATGCACAGAAATCTCTTGCATTCCTATACACTAATAACGGAAGAGCAGAAAAAGAAATTAAGGAAACTCTCCCATTCACCATTGCAATGAAAAGAATAAAATACCTAGGAATAAACCTGCCTAAGGAGGCAAAAGATCTGTATGCAGAAAACTTTAAGACATTGATGAAAGAAATCAAAGACAACACAAACAGATGGAGGGACATACCATGTTCCTGGATTGGAAGAATCAACATAGTGAAAATGACTGTACTACCCAAAGCAATTTACAGATTCAATGCAATCCCCATCAAATTACCAATGGCATTTTTCACAGAACTAGAGCAAGAAATCTTACGATTTGTATGGAAATGCAAAAGACCCCGAATAGCTAAAGCAATCTTGAGAAGGAAAAATGGAGTTGGTGGAATCAGGCTTCCTGACTTCAAACTATACTACAAGGCCATAGTGATCAGGACAGTATTGTACTGGCACAAAAATAGAAAGGAAGATCAATGGAATAGAATAGAGAACTCAGAAGTAAGCTCAAACACATATGGGCACCTTATCTTTGACAAAGGAGGCACGAGTATACAATGGAAAAAAGACAGCCTCTTCAATAAGTGGTGCTGGGAACATTGGACAGAACATGTCAAAGAATGAAATGAGAACACTTCCTAACACCATACACAAAAATAAACTCCAAATGGATTAAAGACCTACATGGAAGGCCAGACACTATCAAACTCCAAGAGGAAAACATAGGCAGAACACTCTATGACATACATCAAAGCAAGATGCTTTTTGACCCACCTCCTAGAATCATGGAAATAAAATCAAGAATAAACACATGGGACCTCATGAAACTTAAAAGCTTTTGCACAGTGAAAGAAACCATAAACAAGACAAGAAGGCAACCCTCAGAATAAGAAAAAATAGTTGCCTATGAAACACGGGCAAAGGATTAACCTCCAAAATATACAAGCAGCACATGCAGCTTAATACCAAAAAAGCAAATAACCCAATCCACAAATGGGCAGAAGACCTAAATAGACATTTCTCCAAAGAAGACATACAGATGGCCAACAAACACATGAAAAGATGCTCAACATCACTCATCATCAGAGAAATGCAAGTCAAAGCCACAATGAGGTATCACCTCACACCGATCAGAATGGCCATCATCACAAAATCTGGAAACCACAAATGTTGGAGAGGGTGTGGAGAAAAGGGAACTCTCCTGCACTGTTGGTGGGACTGTAAGTTGGTACAGCCACTAGGGAAAACAATTTGGAGGTTCCTTCAAAAACTACCAATAGAACTACCATATGATCCAGTAATCCCACTCCTGGGCATATACCCAAAGAAAACCATAATCCCAGAAGAAACATGTACCATAATGTTTATTGCAGAACTATTTACAATAGCCAGGACATGGAAGCAACCTAAATGCCCATCAACAAATGAATGGATACAGAAGATGTGGCATATATATACAATGGAATATTACTCAGCTATGAAAAGGGATGAGATGGAGCTATATGTACTGAGGTGGATAGACCTACAGTCTGTCATACAGAGTGAAGTAAGTCAGAAAGAGAAAGACAAATATTGTATGCTAACTCACATATACGGAATCTAAAAATGGTACTGATGAACTCAGTGACAAGACAAGAACAAGGACTCAGATGCAGAGCATGAACTGGAGAACTCGAGGTTTGGGGGGGTGGGGGGTGAAGGGGAAGCTTAGACAAAGCGAGAAAGTAGCACAGACATGTATATAGTACCAACTGTTAAATAGATAGCCAGTGGGAAGTTGTTGTATAACAAAGGGAGTCCAACTCGAGGATGGAAGATGCCTTAGAGGACTGGGATGGGGAGGGTGGGGGGGGGGAGTTGAGGGAGGGAGGGAATATGGGGATATATGTATAAAAACAGATGACTGAACTTGGTGTACCCCCAAAAATTAATAAATAAATTTAAAAAAAAAGCATCTTTTCATATGCTTTTTTAGGAATCTGTATTTCTTCTTTGGAGAAATGCCTATTTGGATCTTCCACCCATTTTTTTGATTAGGTTGCTTGCTTTTTTGATATTGAACTTCATGAGCTGTTTATATATTTTGAAGATTAATCTCTTGTTGGTTGCTTCATTTTCAAATATTTTCTCCCATTTTGAAAGTTGTCTTTTCAATTTGTTTATGGTTTCCTTTGCTGTGCAAAAGCTTTCAAGTTTCACTAGGTCCCATTTGTTTATTTTGTTTTTATTTTCATTACTCTAGGAGGTGGGTCAAAAAAGATCTTGCTGCAATTTATGTCAAAGAGTGTTCTGCATATGTTTTCCTCCAGGAGTTTTAGTGTCTGGCTTTACATTTAGGTGTTTAATCCATTTTGAGTTTATCTTTGTATATGGTGAGGAAGTGTTCTAGTTTCATTCTTTTACATGTAGCTGTCCAATTTTCCAAGCACCACTTATTGAAGAGGCTATCTTTTCTCCACTGTATATTCTTACCTCCTTTGTCATAGATTAGGTGACCCTCTGGACTTTCTAACCTATTCCATTGATCTATATTTCTGTTTTTGTGCACATACCAAACTGTTTTGATGACTGTAGCTTTGTAGTCTATTCCGAAGTTGGGGAGACTGGTTCTTCCAGCTCCATTTTTCTTTCTCAAGATTGCTTTGACTATTCGTCATCTTTTTTGTTTTCATACAAATTTTTTAAAAATTTATTCTAATTCTGATTGATTAGAAATTCCATCATCTCTTCATATACCCAAAAGATATGTTGTGTCTAGATCAAATCTTTTCCCCCATATTCTAAAAAGATATTTCCTTTTATAAGCCATAGCATGTCCTTCTCTGGTTAGTTGGAAAGAGAAATTAAATATAAAGAGTTAATAAATATGAATTAATAAATATGAGGAATAGAGATAGAGAACTCTCTTTGGGAAAAAATTGTCAAGTGAGTTTTATTTAACTTTTAATAAATTTTGATTTTTTTATATGATCAGTTTTTAATTAGTTTTCATTCATTTATAAAATATTTGAGAGGAAAGTAATGTCCCAAAAAAGTAATTGGTAGTTAATTGAAGAAAGAAACGGAAAAGTTTATTTGAACCAACCTGATGATTATAACCTGGGAGACAGTCTTTCAGAAAACTCTGAGGACTGTTCTGCCCATTAGAGGTCAAAGCATAGTTATATAATTTTTTGAGACAAAGGACTATACATCAAAGTAATATACTGTTAGTTTAATAGTCCAACAAGATGAGTGGGTCATTGTGACTCCTTACAGGATTGAGAAGGGAATGTTATTTCCTAAGGAGTTACCTTGCTGGTGCAATTAAGAGGGAGGAAATTGCTTGCGTGTGTGTGTGTGTGTGTGTGTGTGTGTGTGTGAATAGACATTTCTGTGTCTTCTAAGTGTATTTAGTTAATGTACAAGGCAGAAGTACATGAAAGGGGAGAGGGTAGTGGCTGAAGTAGGAGAGAAAATTTTATGTTGAAATTTTCTTGTCCTGCATTAAAAATAATTTTGTTCCATTTATTTCCCCTTTTGATTATTAATCTTTCTATAGAAAACATTAGTTGGTCAAATATGCCTGGGTGGTGCTTTCCTGCCTTGGGCAGGATGCCCTTGATGCCAGGTGCTAATAGCCCAATTTTTTCTTTCCTTTTATCTGTTTGCACTAGTAACATATCTGACAAGGACTAACAGTCAATTTCAAGGTGCCCAGTAGGGATTATGCCAATTTTATCTTGCATCTACATTGTGCACATCCATTATTTTATACAGAACTATAGAGGTTATCAATAGTTTCAAGTTTAGATACCATTATCTTAGTAGGAACAGATGATACACTACGTGAAAGTCAAGAAACTATCACTTTATAAGTTGCACAAAGTGTAATCAAAATTGCCAATTAGGGTAACAATCTCATTAGTAAAGATTTAAGCCAGTATTCTCCTGAACCAAACCATTTTCCTAGTATTTCCCTATACTGGGAAGAGGATCATTCAGAATGTAAATTTGATTTTTTATATGCATCATAAGGTAGGTTATATTAGAAGACTCATTAGGGGGCTTCCCTGGTGGTACAGTGGTTAAGAATCTGCCTGCCAACGCAGGGGACACGGGTTCAAGCCCTGGTCCAGGAAGATCCCACATGCTGAGGAGCATCTAAGCCCATGCGCCACAACTACTGAGCCTACGCTCTAGAGCCTGCAAGCCACAACTATTGAGCCCACGCACCTCAACTACTGAAGCCTGGGCACCCAGAGCCCATGCTTCGCACCTAGAGAAGCCACCACAATAAGAAGCCCATGCACCACAGTGAAGAGTAGCCCCCGCTGTCCGCAGCTACAGAAAGCCTGCATGCAGCAACAAAGACCCAATGTAGCCAATAAATAAATAATAAAATTAATTAATTAATAAAAAAAGAAGACATCAGGAATAAAAAGAACATTCACTATGTATTATAGCACAAGTTCCCCTTTGGAAGCTGTTAGAATATTGACACTTGCAGTTCTGTGGGACTGCTTTTCACATCATGGAAACTTCTGAATTGAGCAAATTAATGGCTTGATTACTCTCATTCAAGGCTTGCTAGATGAATTTTGTTAAGTCTCTCTATAAGTAATGACATCTTCTATTCCAAGTGAATGAACAAATATTATGGCCAAATAACCACACCATTGGAAAGCTGATTGAACTCAACCTGCCAGTGTTAAAGGCAGATTGGCCAGGAAAACCAATTGTGCATCTTCCTAACCAACCTGGGGAGAACCAAGGCCATAAATTTGTTCCATAAATCTGTTGGGTCCCATTAAGAGTTATCCAATGTATTTAACATCTAATGAAAAGGAGTATTTATAGCCAGTTTCAGAACAGGAGTCATTAATTGGCCAGGTAAGAGGGTTCCACTTAGTGATAATGGTTATGGCTTGCATGGAACTAGAATTTCTTTTTTCTAAGATGAAATCTCTAAGGGCTATACAGATAGACACTTGAAGAGGAAAAATCCACCAAGGTAACCCAGGGGTACTAGACATAGGACCATAAACCTAGCAACTGGACTGGCTTTTGAAACTTGCTTATGATTGAGAAAGAAATAGATTTGGTTCATAAGCAAGAGAGTGACCAATTATCAAAGTAATTAGTAAACAGACCTGGTCCGGCATCTTGGGTCAGCCCTCTACTTCAGATGTTGTCTTCTTTTCATCCTGGTCTGGTAGTGCTGGTCTCAGTTCATCAAAACCAGGTGTCAGAGGCAGGAGTTGCAGTCCATTTAGGATAGGAAGCCTGGTATGGCCCTTCGCAACGTGACTGTAAAGAGTCCTTTATCCGATGTCTTTTCCAATATACATATTCTCCTAGTTGCAGGTTATGGGGCATCTGATCTTCATCCAAAGATAGATTACTGTGATAAACTTCAGAAACAAACTTAGAACGTCCTTTTAAAAATTCAGTTAAACGCTACCATAATGTAACAAAGCAACAAGGAGCCATCTAGGAAATGAGTCTTAGGCAGTAAATATGGCACCTCAAAGATAATTAAATAACACTAGAGTTTAATATCCACAAAGGTATACTGCTGAAATATAATTTTTTCTCTCTAAAAATTATCCTCATTTCTACCAAATATAGACAAATTAAGATGAATTTATTTGCAAAAGAAGTCTGGCTTCAATAAACTTGGCCTGATTATTTACATAGGTGTAATTGGTCATATAGGCTCTTTTATACTTGGCTTTACTGGAGCTTTGTCACAATGAATCTCAGATTGAATTTTTTTTTTCAGCTGTTCATCAGATTTATTTTTTATACCTCTCTTTGTTATGTAAATAGTTTAAGATGGCTTACTAAGATATGTATCAGATTGAATTTTTAAAAGGGCTCTCAATGCCAGGAAAGTTATGCTAAGGTCTTGCTGTCAGATTCTGCCTGCGATATTTATAGATTTGGGTGAATTTCTCTCTTCTTGAGGTCCCCAAAATATCTTGAAATTCCTACACCTGCCAGATGTTGGCCTGCCTTGTTCACCTGGTGAGCCTGCTATGACTTCTGTAAGTAGGGTACTGGGTTGTTTTTCCAAAGGCTTATGATTCCGTAAAGTCCACCTTAGTTCTTTAAAGCTGTCTGGACATATTTGATTTTATATATTTTCCAAATATACTTCAGTCAAAGCCATAGTAGTAGATCCCGTGTTTCCAAATATGTCCTGTTATAAGAACAGATTCTTATTGAACTTATGCAAATAACTATATTGCTATAAAAATAAGAGTAATCACTAAGAGTTTTTAAATTCTGGAGGGATCAGGTTAGAGAGAAAAAGATAAATGTTCCAATTCTACTTACAAAGGTATAACTTACCAAGTTACTATAAGCCATAATTAGCTTAAGGGGAAAGATTTCCTTATTATATATTAAAAGCCAACAAACTATTTCAGACAAAAACCAAACAATTATAACAATATTCATCAGTTTACTCAATCCATGTGACTAATCTTTGATCTTAATCTTTTGTTAACAGTTTCATGAAGCCTTCAGGGTTTCCATTAGGATTCTTTAATTTCCTACCCACTTCAGTGGTATGATCTGAAAAGTGTCAGGAACCTGTACTTGTTGAAAAGTCCTTCCTATGAATATTGTTGAAAATGAAGCATTTTTGCAGAAGCATCACAGAGAAACAACTGTCTATGAATGACTAAAGACTTTAAATGATACAGTTAAGCATCTAATTACAATGCACTTGACAAAAAATTGATTATTGCCATGACAGACAATATTTTAAGATAGTAACTAGAATTATGATTGGTATTATACCAGGATATATCCAAATTTTAAAAATTTCATGTAATTTCTAGAATATCTGTATTAATGGTATTTACCCATATAGTATAACCTAAGATGGTCTATTTCCGCTCACTTGACAATGCTTCCCATGTAACCCAGCACACCAAATGATCCTAGTTCATTTAACATCTCTCTTTCTGAGGTGCTGCAGAGGCACTTTGAAGTGTCCCAAAGTTAGCTAGAAGTCAACAAAACTTAAATTTGAATTTGATATTTGGTTAGTTTGCCAAAAATATTTAAAAGTTTTGAAACAAGTCAAAAGGATGATATGTCACTGTGAAATAATGTTTAGTCATGTAACCAAAGGGACAATATTCAAATAGTGGCTCAAATGGAAGAGAAAATTTTATGTTAAAATTTTTCTTGTCCTGCTTTAAAAATAGTTTTGTTTCATCAGTATTATGGTACTATTTTATTTTTTTATCTGAGATTATTTTAGTTTCATTTGAATAATGACATGATGTATTTGAATATAATTTTTATTTTAAATGCAATCAACATTGTTGACATAATACTATCGCTTTTTTTACTTACTAGAGTCTAGTTTGTGGACTGATAAAGTCTGTATTTTTAATGTTTAGTATAGGTAATTGCTAAATAAACAATGAAATTTATTCTTTTATTTAGGACATTTTCCTTCCCTTTGCCTTATTTTATAAATACAAATAGAATGAACAGTGTTTATGAAGGGGAATGAGAGAGAGGAAAGAATACTTGTTAATATGGCTATGAAAATCTCAAGAGACCGCCGTCCCTCTGTGATGGTGCTAACTAACCCTTTGGAAACATTGGGAGTCATAACAAGAAGCAGAAAAGAGAGGACTGACATAACTTATGCCTCTTAAATCAATTATTCCAGTCCTAGTGAACTGATAGTAACAACTCACAATGATGCCACAAACTTATGGCAACTCAATTGTTTCAGATGGGGAGCCGGGGGGGGGGGGATGAATTGGGAGATTGGGATACCGAATTGTACACTCTAAATATATGCTGTTTATTGTCTGTTAACTGTATCGCAATAAAAGTTCTTAAAAAAAAAAAGCAACGGACATGAGAATTTTATGGGTAATGATTAGATTATATATTTTTTTGCTAGGAAAAAGGGAGCTATATATGTGCACTTAAAAGACTATAATAGCATATCATATTTAGGAGATTGCATCTTAGTGCAGAGTCCCAACCACTGGACCACCAGGGAATTCCCAGAAATGCAGTTTTAAACTGAAATACAATTCAAAAATGACCAGGTTGGCTAAATGGGCATCAACAGATGAATGGATAAAGAAGATGTGGTACATATACACAATGGAATATTACTCAGCTGTAAAAAGGAATGAAATTGGGACATTTGTAGAGACATGGATGGACCTAGAGACTGTCATACAGAGAGAAGTGAGTCAGAAAGAGAAAAACAAATATCGCATATTAACACATATATGTGGAATCTAGAAAAATGGTACAAATCAACCATTTTGCAAGGCAGAAATAGAGACACAGATGTAGAGAACAAATATATGGACACCAAGTGGGGAAAGCGGTGGGGGGGGAGGGGCAGAATGAATTGGGAGATTGGGATTGCCATATATATATACTACTAATAAAAAAATCAATTGTACACTTTAAATATATGCAGTTTATTGTATGTCAACTGTATCTCAATAAAAGTTCTTAAAAAAAGAAAAGAAAAGAAAAAGACTATAATAGTATATCATATTTAGGAGATTGCATCTTAGGCTTTTTGTTTAGAACTAATGAGACCTATAATGGGTTACCCTCGGTTCTGCGTGCCTTATCTAAATAAATGACATATAAATCCAAGAAAATCAGATTCTTCTGTAGACAGTAGTATAGACTTTTTGAAGAACATTAAAGAACATTTTAATAACTACCTTAATTATACTAGCTTAATTGATACCATTTTTTACATAGAAAAGTCAAAACCAAAGCATTTTCTTACATGACATTTTCAGAGAGGTAAAGTTACCTTTGAGTTTTAGTCAACTTGAGCTAGAAAATAAGTCCTTACCTCTATGGAATGATGGCCGTTCCTTACAGATGGGCACCATTATGGTCGTCTTGACGTTGGTTAATGTAGTTGGTTAATGGCTCTTCCCCGAGCTTGTCTGGCATCCCTCATTCTCTTCTGTTGCCCTCCTTAGCACCTCCACCAGGACCCCTCAGATCTCCCTAAGTTCTAGAAAGTGTCTAATACTCTGGGGTTTTCAGGTCTCTATGGCTCACATGGATTCTGATTGGTCAGCATGTGCTGAGATAATTTTTAATATTTTAAATATAACCCTTTGGTAACCCTTTCTTTGGAGCTCAAACTCTAGGTAATATCTTAAGTACTATTCATATTCTTATCCAGTCTTTGAGGCAGAGGTTTAATAGCCAAATAAGAACACATTTTTCTTCTCATTAATATTTTTATACAGTTTTTGATGCTACTGATATTATCAATTGATCAAAAATCACTGTGGTAGCATTTTAGTTTTTATTTCATGTCTTTGAGGATAGTGAAACTTTTAATGAACTTTCAGAAAGTTTTATGTTGAGGCTTTGATATTTGTGAGAAAAAAAGAAAGTAATCTTGTTCTGAGGCTTCTGATGACTTGAAAAATTAAATGTGTTCTCTTGTTTATTAGAATCTGAAAAAACTGGTTCAACTAAAACACAAGAAAAACATAATAAAAGCTTTTCCTCCAGGAAACAGAGTTGATATGTATTGTTACTCTTCATATACAGAAACGTTATCTGTTCATATTAGTTTCCCCCAATCTTCAGCCTTCTCAGGCTGTGCTCCTGTTCTGCTCTGATAAAAAAAAATACTTGTTTATCTCCACATATCCTGTTGTATTGTAATTACCTACTTGTTCCTACCTCTTATTCCTCTATGTATTTCTCCAGTAAAGTGCTGGGTACTCAGGGAAATGATCCTTGAATGAGAGGGGGACAGGAGAAGGAGGGGAAGGGAGAAACACTAAAAGAGCAACAATTTCTACCAAACATAATAAGTGTTAGACTACTTAGCAGCATCTCCTTTAGTGTTTAAGAAACTGTCTTCTATCAGGCTGTCTAGTAGCACCTGCCTTTCGTGTGGAATAGGGCCAGGGACTGGAAAGCAATGTAGGATATAGCCGGGTTCAGGTCCAGAAGCAGCATGGGGGCTCTTCCACCTGTGATTACTGTGCTGTCACTACCTCCACCATCACTTTCTCCTTTCCTTAGATGATTTAACCCTGGTTTCCACAATGTAAACATGTGTTCTAGGACAAAAGATTTCTATAGTCAATTACCTTTGAAAAATGTCATATGTGGTGCTCACCTCCTACAGATTCATTATGCATTGTTCTTTATTAAAAACTCTGAAAAAGTCCTACAGAAAAGAAATCTAGTTAGGTTTGGGTAACCCAGCATTTACTAAGATTTATTTGAACACAAACTACTTTTATTTCAGGAAAGACCTACTTCCATCTCAACAGATAAAATGCTGTACAAAAGTTTGAGCAGGAAAAACTGACTGAATCCTAGTACTATTCCTTGGGTAATTTTAGGCAAGTTATGTAACTTTACTCTTTCTGAGTCTCAGTTTCTTCATGTATAAAATGGAATAATAGTGGCTTTCCACAGGGTTATTGTGAGAATTAAATGAAATATTATAGATACATCCAGGTCTGGGCCCAGCATTTAGCAAATAATAAATGTGAATCACATACCGTTCTCTCAGATCTCTTCACATCCTGCCTTTACTTTCTCATCCCCTCCTTTAAGCTAACTTTGCAGGATTTTTTAGCATAATTTAATAGATAAAAATGTTTTCATATTAAAAGCTGCCCAGTCGCTGTCTTCCTGCTTTCTCTCTGGCACAGGTGGGAAACAACGTAGAGGCCTGATTTTTTTCCAACCATTTTATGCAAATGATGAACTCTACCCCATCCACTTCAGTCTCTGGATTTGGAGAACATGAACATGCATCCTTTAAGCATGACATGAATTTTGTTAAGTTTGGCATGTTTTCCAGGAATTATTGCCAGTTGTAATGTGTGAACATAGAGTCTTAATACTGGAAATCTCCTTATTGAAAGAAAAAGATACCATGAATAATAAGACCGGTTTTCTATAAGGTGCTAACAATTTACTCTCAGAAATCATTTTGGTTTATACTCAATTGGTTATAAAGGAAAGTTTGAAATTTTACATCCCTCAGGTTTTCACCACTTTGCCCATTTCCCTCATTATATGTATTACACATTTTTTTCTTTCTTAGCATGTCATTAATTGCTACTGTATCTCATTGAGATAGAATAATAAAATGATAATAAACCATGAACAATATAATACTTTGTTTTGCTGTTGCAAGCATTTAGCAATCTCTGTGGCATTCATCTTTTTTATAACGTGCATAGAGAATGATTTTAATGCGTATGGCGTTCTCCTCTTGAATTCCAATGCCCAAGGTACTGTGATTGTCTGGTTAAATAATAAAGAAGCAAATGCACAATTTAAATGCTAATTTTACCTTTTCTGCCTTAAAAATACTTATTGATTGGAACAAAATAGAGTGAGAGATTGTTTACTATTTAATATTTTGATTCAAAATGGAAAACTTTTTAGTGAAAAATATAAAGTCATCTTAATATATTGCAAAATAATATTACGACACATAGTACCAAAGATACATAACTCAAGAAATCAGAAGCCTTTGAACAAGCAATGTTTGAAATTTCACAGTAATGCAGTATCACTGGGTTTGCCACAGCATCTCAGGATTCTAAACAATGCCAGGCCTCCTTTCTTCTTTAAATTAATCTAGAAGTATTTGAAATGTATTACTTCTGCAGCAGGTTTCCTTAATTCTGTGCTTGGGGCTTAAATTCTCTCCCTCCCCACATCCCCCTACCATGTGTATATGAATGCAATATGTAACTGACTTGATGAGAAAACTGTGAACACACAGACACTTAGATACTATCAGAGCTATCAGTAGTGTCTAATATAATTAATAACTGACCTAGGTAGCATCTAAATGGTAGAAATATTAAAATAGTGATCTCTGCACCTTATTTAATTTGTGCTTATTCTTCAGATGTCACTCTAAGCCTTTAACCTTCTTTAACATTCTGGACCATTAGAAGAGTACTTGTTTTCTATACGTTTCTGGGCCCTACTCCTAAAAATGTTGTCCAGCAGTACAGAGAGGTGAGCAAGTACTGTAATTCATAGCCAGGTTTTCATTGTTCTGGCTCTGAGGGAGGGAAGGAGAGATTAGCATATCTATGAATCACCAGTCCTTTAGCTTTATAATTTCACGGTTAATTGTTTCTACATTTAGGCATGGACTTCCTACTTGATTGCAATTCTATTAAACAAGGGTTTCAAATCCCGTATTTCTTATCAAGATTCTGTGTTTAACCCTTTGAAGAGAGCCTTGGAATAATTTAGATAGAATTTCCCTGAAATAAAATTATACCTTCTATAAATATTCTAGACTTCTAGATTGAAGGTTTTTGTTTATTTGTTTGTTTTGGTTACTTTGTTTACTTTTTTCCTCTAGTCACAGCCAAATATCACAGTTCTATCATGCCCTGTGGCATTTGACACTTCTAAAAGTATTCAACTCCCAGCCACTCAGTTCAGTGGGGCCCATTAGAACTGGGTTTTGAGGAGTCACTACTTAGAGGAGAAGCTCTTGATGGAACAGAACTCATGGAAAATTGTGTAGTGGTGAACTTGGTTTATCATCCATACCCTGCTTTTTTCTTTTTTGCCCTCTTCTAGAGCTTTTCTTTCTAGATCTAGCTAGAAGTACACTTCTTCCAAAATTTGCAGTTCCAAATAGGATGCTTGGTAACTCAAATGAATAACTCTCTAACAAAATAATTTTTGGTTTATACCGAAAGGATGGGAAAGGTGGAACAGATGTTTTGGGCCAGGGGAAGGCTTCAGCAGAGCTGTTTAAATAATAATTATTAGAATACATTTTGTTATGACTATCACTGAATCTGACCAGTGGGCAATTCAAAAAGTAATGAAAAAAATCTTTGCTGTGATGATCACGGGAAGAGAAAAGGGACTTTCCTACAAGGACATATCTCAGCTCTCTTAGAGACTGAGAGATGCCTGTTGGAGGTTCCTGGCCCAAGCTGGAAACAAGGCCTGCACCAAATTTTGTGGCTGCAAGGGATTCCATAATGAATGCATCTCTTCTCTTTCCCGAAGTCTGCAGAAGCTTTTACATAGGGTTTAGAAAAGATGGGATTGAGAATGGGGACAAGAGGGGACTAAAGGGAGAGTTACATAAAGCTGGAAGTGATAGCCATTCTCCAGTCTCTCGTTGCTTTCTTATTTCAGTCCTTCTTGCTTCCCGTTGATACTACAGCAGGGGATTGTGGGATGCGAGCAGTGACCCCACCATCCAATGCCTCTGCCTGGAACAGGTGTGGTTTGATTCTAAAAGCCTTTACCATAGTTAGCAAAGTCGCCTGAGCAACTGATCCGAAGCTAACAGCTTCAAAGAAATAAACTTTTCTCTTTTATCTTATTTTTATCCTGTTGTAAAGAATACAAACTTCCCTTAGCCCACTTAGTATTCTAGGGGAGTGATGACCTGGCTATACATATATATATGATACCTGGGATTTCGAGTAACAACACCAGATAGCCTGGGTTTGGGTTCTGTCTGCCACTGATGTTCTCTGTGATCTTGGGTAGGTCACTTCACCACCCTGTACCTCTCATTTCCCTCACGTGTAACACGGGGATAATTATAGTTCCTACTTCAAAGAGTTGTGTGATAATTAAATGTGATAATAAACATAAAATGCATGTAAATCACCCATGAAGCTCTGATGAATTCCGTCCAGCGGGCATGTAGCTTGTTAGACCTCTCTGCAGCTTGCTGGCTGCTCTTCTTGAACACCACTTGCTAGCCTTTTTTTTTTTCTCTTGTAATTTCCTGGTTTATTCCTCTCTTTATGGCAAAACGAGGTAATATCTTTACAAGAGTATGGTATTTTTACTGAATTAAAAATTTGTGTGTTCGATTCAATTATTCTCTCAAGTTTCCTAGGTATTCCTCTGGGCACAAAAACACTTTTACTTAACAACAACAGCAACAAAATGTTGCATTTCCCTTTAAAATGAAATTTAGAAGAAAACTATCTTATTGGGAAAACAGAAGTGTGTGTTCATCATGGTGGGGGGTGGGTGGTGTCAGAGGCAGCTGGGTGGAAGGAGAGGTGCGGAAGCTCTGAGTCAGGCCGGGTTTGATTCAGCCAAGTGGCCTTGGGCAGGTTACTGCTCTCACTAAACCTCAGTTTCCTTTCCTATAAATGAGATGTAATGCCCACCCTTCTAGGTTATTGTGAGTCAAATCAGTTCATGCATTGCAGTACTAAGCTCAAGTGCTCAGGGATGTCCCTCACACCTGAGAGCAGCCCTTGCCTTGGGCTGGTCTGGCCCACCCACCCCACTCCCGACACACACCGCTACTCACCCACACACCCTCACGTCAGTAAATACAGGACCCATTGCTCCCTAGCCGGTACTGGTGGTAGTTGCTAGAAATGGCACTAAAGAAATAGGTTTGCCACCACGGATGGCTGTCTCTTGCCAGGTCTGGAGCAAAGGTGGTAGGCGACAGCTCCCGCTACCTCCAAGGGGTGGTGTCTGGGAACACTGCAAAAGCCATCCCTTCTCTGTGGTCAGGCAGGGATCCATGTCTGCTCTGAAGTCACAGGCATGGCGTCTCTCGAGTCCCTCCTTTGATCCGCTGGGGAATGCCAGTTAGAAGGCCGGAACTCCAAGATCAAGGTGATGGCAAAGACATGCTCCCTCCAAAGGCTCTGGGGGAAAATCCCTTCTTGCCTTCTCCAGCTGGTGGTTCCTGGTGTTCTGTGGCTTGTGGTCACATAACTTCAATCTCTGCCTCTGTTTTCACGTGGCCTTCTTCCCTGTTTGTTGAACACCACTAGCTAGGCTTTTAAAACAGTATTTCCTGTTTCTCTTCTAACCCATCTGGCTTCTTTTTCTTAATCTCGCGACAACCTTTTTACTCACCCCATAAATGCTGATATTCCTCACAGTTCTGTCTCTTTTCAGAGAGGACAGTTTTGCAGCAATGACACCTCCCCCGCCATGCGTGCACCAATGAATCACATGTTCCTATCTCTGGTCCAAAGATTTTTCCCAGAACTCCAGCATATTTCTTTTTGTCTATTGAAAATGTATGCTTCAGTTCTCACAAACATCACAACATATTCTATACAGACTTAATAATCTCTTAAGCTTCTTACTTGAACTAGGTCTTCCTATTTCTCTTCTGACTGAATAGGATCATGAAGAATCCAGCCATCAAACAAGAAACTTAAAAAAGTTACCTTCTTGATCCTTCACTCTCTACAGCCCATAGATTAAATCTGTCCTTTTATTTTGTCTCCAGAATGCTTCCCTTAATAAGGTTTTGTCTTTTCTCCTTGGCTTGTTATAATAGTTGGGGTACTGGTTTTCCTACTTCCCATTTGGTCTTCCTACAAACTATTCTTCACACTTTTGCCAGCAGGATACTTCTAAAATGCAAATCCCATCTTTCACTCTTAGCATTGTCAAGTAGAAATAAAATGCAAGAGACATATGTAATTTAAAATATTTTAGTAACCAATTAAAAAAGCAAAGGTGAAATTCATTTTAGTTATATATTTTATTTTGCCCAATACACCCAAAACATTACCATTTCAACATGTAATCAGTTAAAAAATAATAATGAGTATTTCATACTAAGTCTTGGAAATCTGATGTGTATTATTTTATACTTATAGCACATCTTAATTTGGGCTAGCCACATTTAAAGTCCATGTGGCTACATGTGGCTGAAGTGGTTCCCATACTGATCTGCACACGGTTAAAGGATAGAACACCCAAATTAATTTGCATGGCTTATGAAGGCCCTTGATTATCTGCTCCCGTCCTACATCTATAGCATCATCCCTCACCAACTTCTTTACAAACTCTATACTCCAGCCCTACTGAAAATTTTCAAGTTTTACTATGTTCTTAGCATCCACACTGTCTCTTTGCTTGGAAGAACACCTCCTCTCATCTACTCAGTGATCTGCTTGCTCTTTATATCATCTCTGTGAAATCTTTCTACTACTGCTGAAGACCCAGATACGCACTCCACGTGAGCATGTCCTGGTTCTCACACAAAATAAAAGGAAGACTTCTTTATCCATTGCCTTCTAATCTTACTGTTCCAGCAGGTCTTCTCTCCAACCCTGTGAAATCAGATATTATAGAACTTATCCTTGGTTAGCATAAGGAAGAGGAATATTTGAATCAATTTTTATTTCCTTGCTTTAACCCATGTTATGAGCAATTTATTTTTATTATTTTGGTTATAATTTACAAGCCTGTTTTTTAACATAAACATTCAAAATGTCATGAGATTATTTTATTCATAGTTGTTTTATATCTCTTTTACAATGCCAAAATCCCAACAAAATTAATCTTGAGAAAAGAAGACTAAGCAGAATTTCAATTAATTTGCTAATCATCCTTCATTAGTTTTTCTTTATTCTTTAGCTATAACACAAATGACTTATAACAAGTCTTTAGTGTACTTGGACATTTTTAATCTTTATTTGTATTATTAAAAAGAACGTTTACATTTCCAGCAAGCATACCCTTAGTGAATATTCTGGATTGTTTATAATGAGGTCAAGAAATATTTTTCTGAATAGGCTTATTTTTAATTACGTATGCACTATGCAAATTTGCTCTCCATGTAACAGTGTCAGAGGGTACAGAATTGTAATCCCAAATCCTCCTGGCTTTGGCAGAAAAAACCACTTTTGATAGTTTCCCAAATATCCTTTCAAAATTTACACACACATTCGTATTTTCCTCCTCCACAAAAAAAGAACTGTTTTTTGCGACAATAAATTTTTAATTTACCTCTGTGTTGGAGATCTTTCCATATCAGTTCATGTAACTCTACATCATTTTTAACTTTTTTAAAGAGCAGTTTTAGGTTCACAACAAAATCGAGAGGATGGTGTGAGATTTCCCATATATTCCCTGCTTCAATACCTGCATAGCCTTCCCTGTTATGAACCTCACTCACTAGAATGGTATATTTGTCACCAAGGATGAACTTACATTGACACATCATAATCACCCAGAGTCCATAGTTTACCTTAGGGTTAACTCATAGTGTTGTACATCCTATGGGTTTGAGCAAATGTACACTGACATACATGCATCACTATAATACCAAAGTATTTTCACTGCCCTAAAATCCCTCTGTGCTTTGTCTGCTTATTCCCCCACCCCTGCATCAGCAACCATTGATCTTGTTATTGTTTCCATAGTTCTGCTTTTTCCCAGAATGTATAGTTGGACTCATACGCTGTTATGCATGTAGCCTTTTCAAATTGACTTCTTTCACTTGGTAATAGGTATTTAAGATTCCTTTATGTCTTTTCATGACTTGATAGCTTATATCTTTCTATCACTAAATAATAATCTGTTACCTTGTTGTACCAGTTTATCCATTCATTTACTGAAGGCTGTTTTGGTGGTTTCCAAGTTTTTGCAATCATGAAAAAAGTTGCTATAAATATCTGTGTGGAGATTTTTGTGTGGACTTAAGTTTTCAACTCTTTTGGGTAAATGCCAACAAGCACATTTGCTGGATCATATGGTAAGAGTATGTTTAGTTCTCTAAGAAACTGCCAAACTGTCTTCCAAAGTGGCCATACCATTTTGCCTTCCCACCAGCAATGAATGAGACTTTCTGTTGCGCCACATCCTTGTCAACATTTGCTAGCATTCCGGATTTCTGGCATTCTAATGAGTGTATAATGATATCTTATTGTTTTAATTGGCATTTCCCTAATAACATATAACGTGGAACATTTTTTCAGATGCTTATTTGCCATCTATATATCTTCTTTGTTGAGGCTTCTGTTAAAGTATTTGGATCATTTTTTAAATTGGGTTGTTTATTTTCTTACTGTTGAGTTTTAAGAGTTTTCTGTACATTGTGGGTAACAGTACTTTAATAGATGTGTCTTTTGCAAATATTTTCTCCCAGTCTGTGGCTTGTCTGTTAATTCTCTTTGCATTGTCTTTAGACAAGCAGAAGTTTCTAATTTTAAGGAAGTCCAGTTTATCAACTCTTTCTTTCAGGGTTTTTGTCTTTGGTATTGTAGCTATTATTATTTTTAAAAGCTGAATTGACTGACATTTAAAGTTTCATTATCACGGACAATGTAGCAACAAACATTCTGGTTCAAATGTCTTTGGACACATGTATGCTTCTTTAGGATACATTCTCACAGGTGAAATGAGTGAGTCAAGAACATATCTATTTAAAACTGTGATAGATATTGCTAATATTCTGCCTCTGAATATTTCCACTTTCATCTAGAGTGTAAAAGATAGGAATCAGATTTTAAGCAACAGTAATTTGTTAGTGGCAAGGGCAGTGGGTCAGGCACCAGAAGAACTGGTTCCTATTCTCCTTTCTGATACTCTAGCTTTGTGACATGACATGGATCACTTAGCCTTTCTGTTTCACTGGATCCTCTAACATGTATCTCTTAAAATACTTAGTAGATATAGTTTTTAGCTTTGACTTTCAAGCATATAGCAGAGTTCAACCTGCTTAATATATAGTTTATGAAGACTGCATTTCTAATTCAGTCTGATACATTTCTGCTTAAATTTCTTTCGAATAGGGTCAAATGCAGGGAAAAGCTAAGACCTCCAAGAGCTTCTCAGATTCTCAGAAGCTAGAACTGCATTTGGTGCTTGGCTACCTAAATGTTGCTTTGGTTCAGAAACCTGCTTTCCTAGGCAGGTGTCTAAAGCTAGGAGTGATTCCAGGCAGGCAGCAGACTCAGAAATGGAGGAACAGAGGTCAGTGCGTGGTACAAATCCACTTGACAAGCATTCTGGGAGAAAATTCTGTGTTGCCAGACTAACCTATTTCTCAATGTTCACAGGTGGAGATTTTCCATAATAAAAAGTTTTATATCCTACACTTATGCCCACAGGATCCAACCAGTGACTCAAGTTAACGTTGTCTTTTACCAGTGTTATTATTACCATTGTAAATGTTTGTTTTCTTGAAATACGATGGTACTGTGAGGTGATGGAGATAAAAATAACTGCTATGTGTATCTGATGCTAGACTTGCTGGAAAAGTGAGGCAGTGATTAGAGTGTCAACTATAACTATTTCCTTTCTCCATTTCAAATACTCATTTGAAAGGGGTAGAAAATTTAAAGAATATTCAAACCAGAATTCTGAAACTGAGAGGAAGCTTGCTAAGTGATGTCAGTCTGTGGTAGGTATTTTCCAGGCCACTGACTTAATGTTACTATTCACTGTATTCACCTAGTTTTGAAAAAGATTGATGTGAGGTGAGGGACTCCCAGAGATTCTGATTAATTGACCTTGGAAATGGCCTGACATCATACTTTTTAAAAAGAGAGTCATTGGGTCTTATATGGGTCACTCAACATGATAGTCATCATTCCTATGTGGCACTGAACACTGAAAATGTGTCCAGATTGAATTGACATGCTCAAAGACATAACACCAAAAAAAAGTAATATTGGTGACTAATATATTTTATTAGTATCATATTCTAATTACATCACACTAACTTCATGCTAATAACACTATCAATATTGTTATGGTAATTAATAATTATAATTAATATGTTAATAATAATAAAATACTATTTTATTTGAATCACATGTTGAAATGATAGTATTTTGGATGTTAAATAAAGATAGTCCTAAAATTAATTTTACCTGTTTTTTCTTACTATTAAAAATGTGGTACTAGAAAATATGAAATTACATGTGTGGCTTAAGGGAAAGGATTAAGATGGTAGAGTAGGAAGGCCCTGAGCTTATCTCCTCCTTATATCTGAGAATGATGTGAAGAATAGTAGAAAAGATTTCCTGCAACTAAAGATATAGAGAATAGGAGTCACAATGATGTAGGTAAAAGGGGTGTAGACGCAGCCTGGTCAGGACCCATGCCCCCGGCTGATGGTCTGCAAGCAAGAGGGATATCACAACTGTTCAGGGCCTCCATGAGAAGTGAGGGGTATGAGCCCCACATCAGGCTTTCCCGCCCACGGGTCTTACATCAGGAAGGTGAGCCTCCAAATCATCTAGCTTTGGAAACCAAAGGGCTTGTGTTCAGGAGAGCCGGAGGGCTGCAGGAAAGTGAGATTCCACTCCTAAAGGGCATGCACAAAATCTCATGTGCTCTAAGACCCAACACAAAGACGGTAGTTTGATAGGTACGTGGATCAGACTCAATTGCTGATCTTGGGGAGCCTCCCAGAGAGGCAGGAGGCAGCTGAGAATCTCTGGGGACTGAGATGATGGCAGGAGGCATTTTTGTGATCTTATTCTACCAAGCTGACACTGGAGCTGGCAGGCACCATTTTAGAATCCTCGCCTAGACTCTTAGCGCTGGGGGCCTAACCAACATATCAGCATGACTTCAGGAGTTATACACTGACATGCCTTGCAAACAGTAACCCAAGAAGCTTGCCCCACCCACTGGGAAGCCACAGAAACTGCATGAAGCAGGGTCTCACAGCCTACTGGGCCAGGGACAGCCCTGCCTACTATCACATAGCCAGTCCACCACAACAGACGGGTGCAGGCAGAGCACATAGGGGACATCCCTGGAACATCTAACTCTGATAGCCAGAGGGCACTATGATCTGGGCCCCATAGGACTCCTCCTATATAAGATCGCTTCTCCAAGATGGAGAGACCTAATAGATCTGCCTATATAGAGAAATAAACACAGCGAATTAGGCAAACTGAGGAGAAGAGTATTATGTTTCAAATGAAAGAACAAAAGTTCAGAAAAAAGAACTAAGCAAAATGAAGACAGGCAGTCTACCCAATAAGGAGCTGAAGGTAATAGTCATAAAGATGCACAACAAACTCAGGAGAAGAATGAATGAAAAGAGTGAAAACTTCAACAAAGAGTTAGAATATATAAAAAAAGAAACAATCAGAGCTAAAGAATATAATAACTGAAGTTAAAAAAAATACACTCAAAGTAATCAACAGTAGATTAGGTGATACAGAGGAACGGATTAGCAATCTGAAAGACACAGAAGAGGAAATTATCCAGCTGAACAGAATAAAATAAAACAGAATTTTAGAAATATGAGGATGGTTTAATGGACTTGTGGGACAACATCAAGTGTACTAACATTCTTACTGAAGGGTTCCTAAAAAGAGAAGAGAGAGAGAAAGGCAGATAACTCATTTAAAGAAATACTAGCTGAAAAGTTCCCTGTCCTGGAGAAGGAAACAGACATGCAGGTCCAGAAAGCACAGAGAGTCCCCAGCAAGATGGACCCAGAGGTCCACTGAGACACATTATAATTAAGATGGTAAATATTAAAGATAAAGAGAAAATCTTAAAAGCAGCAAAAAAAACCAATTAGTGATGTACAAGAAAATTTCCATAAGAGTATAAGCTGACTTTTGAACAGAAACTTTACAGGCTAGAAGAGACTGGCATAAAATATTCAAAGTGACAGAAGGAAAAAACCTACAACCAAGAATACTTTACCCAGCAGAGCTATCATTCAGAATTGAAGGAGAAATACAGACAAGTAAAAACTAAAAGAGTTTATCACCACTAAACCAGACTTACAAGAAATATTAAAGGGATGTCTCAAAGTTGAAAAGAAAGTCCACAACCAGAATTTTTTTTTTCCACACTGTGCAGTTTGTGGGATCTTAGTTCCCTGACCAGGGATCAAACCCAGGCTCTGTGAGTGAAAGTGCTGAGTCCTAACCACTGGGCCACCAGGGAATTCCTCAGAAAATTTAAAAGTATGTTAGAAAAAAATCTCACTGGTAAAGGCAATCATATAGTAAAGTACTAGATCAATCACTTATAGAGCTAGTAGGAAGGCTAAAAGACAAAAGCAGTAAAATCATCTAGATCTACAATAAGTAGTTAAGGGAGATGCACAAAAAATATGCTATAAATCATATCAAATATGATATAAAAAAGTGGGAGGAAGGAGTAAAAATTGTAGAGCTGTTAGAATGTGTTCAAACTTAGGAGACCATCAACTTAAGTTAGACACCTATATACATAGGTTGTTATATACGTAGCTTCTTATGTATGAACTTCACAGTAACCAAAAAAAAAAAAAAAAACCCAGGAAAAAAACACCGTAAAAGAGAAACACACAAAAAAGGAGTGAGAAATCTAAGTATGACATAAAGATAGTCATCAAATCACAAGGGAAGAGAGCAAGAGAAGAAAGGAGCAGAGAAGAGCTGCAAAAACAACCAGAAAACAATTTACAACATTACAGTAAGTATACATCTGTCAATTATTACCTTAAATGTAAATTGAATAGATGTTCTAACCAAAAGACACAGCCTGGCTGAATGGATACAAAAATAAGACCTGTGTATATGCTGTCTACAAGAGACTGACTTCAGATCTAGAGGCACATATAGACTGAAAGTGAAGGGATAGAGACAAATATTCCTTGCAATGAAAATCAAAAGAAAGCTGAAGTAGCAATACTTATATCAGACAAAATACACTTTAAAACAAAGACTGTAGCAGGAAACAAATGAGGACATTACATAATGGCGAAAGATTATATAAAACTTGTAAATACATATGCACCCAACACAGGGGCACCTAAATACATAAGGCAAACATTAACAGACATAAAGGGAGAAATTAAAAGCAGTACAACAAGAGTAGGAAACTTTAACACTCCACTTACATCAATGAACAGATCATCCAGATAGAAAATAAAGTGTGGAAGCTCTGGGCATAAATGACACATTAGTCAGATAGACTTAATAAATATACATAGACCATTCAGCCAAAGGCAGCAGAAAACACATTCTTTTCAAGTGTATATGGAACTGTCTCCAGGATAGATCACATGCCAGCCACACAAGAAATTTAATAAGATTGCAATCAATACATTTAATAAGATTGAAATCATAAAAGTCTTTTCTGAACACAGCACTATAAGAAATACTAGAAATTAACTCAAAGGAAAAAAAGAAAACTACAAAAACATGGAGTCTAAACGACATGCTACTAATCAAGCAATGGGTCACTGAAGAAATCAAAGAGGAAATAAAAAAAAAAACTGGATCAAATGAAAATGTATGGGAAGCCGAAAAAGCTATGGGAAACCGAAAAAGCAGTTCTGAGAAGGAAGTTTATAGTGATACAAACCTAACTCAGGAAACATGAAAAATCTGAAATAGGTAATCTAACTTCACACCTAAATGAACTAGAAAAAAAGAAACAAAACCCAAAGTTAGTGGAAGAAAGGAAGCAATAAAAATCACGGGGGAAATAAATAAAATAGAGACTAAAAAACAATAGAAAAGATCAATGAAACTAAGATCTGGTCCTTTAAAAAGATAAATCAAATTGATAAACCTTTAGCCAGACTCATCAAGAAAAAGAGAGAGCCTAAATAAATAAAATCAGAAATAAAAGAGAAGCTGCATCAGATACAACAGAAATACACAGGATCATAAGAGATCACTATAAACAAGTATACTCCAATAAAATGGACAACCTAGAAGAAATGGAAAATTCCTAGAAATGTACAATCTCCTGAGACTGAATCATGAAGAAGTAGAAAATATGAACAGAACTGGGGTGGTGGAGGGTTGGGAGGGATAAATTAGGAGTTTAGGATTTGCAGATACAAACTGCTATATGTAAAAGAGATAAAAAACAATAAGATCCTACTGCATAGCACAGGAAACTATATTCAATATTTCACAATAAATTATAATGGAAAAGAAAATATATTTATATATTTACACACATCATTGTTCTGTACACCAGAAACTAACACAACATTGTAAATTAACTATACTTCAATAAAAAAAGAAAATATGAACAGACCATTTACTGATAATGATTGAATCAGTAATCAAGAAAGTCCCAACAAACAAAAGTCCAGGATTGGATGGTTTCACAAGTGAATTTTACCAACCATTTAAAGAAGGACTAACACCTGTTGTTTTCAAATTACTCCAAAAAAATTTCAGAGAAAGGAACACTTCCAAATGCATTCTATGAGGTCAAAATCACACTGATATTAAAACCAGACAAAAACACCACACACAAAAAAAGAAAATAAAATTACAAGCTAACATTTCTAATGAACATAGGTGCAAAAATCCTCAAAAAATATTAACAAACCAAAATCAACACTACATTAAAGGGATCATACACCACTATCAAGTGGTATTTACCACTGATGCAAAGATATTTCAATATTAGCAAATCAATTGATATGATACACCACCTTAAGAAAACAAAGGAAAAAAATCACATGAGCATCTCAATGATGGCAGAAAAAAAATTTTTGGACAAAATTCAACATCCATTTGTGATTAAAATTCTCAAGAAAGTGGGCCTGGAGGAAACATATCTCAACATAATAAATGCCATATATGGCAAACTTAGAGCTAGTGTCATTCTTAATGGTGAAAAGCTGAAAGCATTTTCTCTAAGATCTGAAACAAGACAAGGATGTCACTTTTATTCAAGGAAAAGAAATAAAAGGCATCCAAAGTGGAAATAAAGAAGTGAACTGTCACTGTTTGCAGAAACATAATTCAATATAAAGAAAACCTTGAAGACTCCACCAAAAACACTATCAGAACTAATATATGAATACAGTAAATTTGCAGGATACAAAATTAATATACAGAAATCTGTTGCATTTCTATACACTAATAAAAGCCTACCAAAAGAGAAATTAAGAAAACTATCACATTCACAATTTCATCAAAAAGAATAAAAGACATAGGAGTAAATTGAACCAAGGAAGTGAATGATCTGTACTCCAAAAACTATAAGACATTGATGAAAGAAATTGAAGAGGACACAAACCAATGGAAGATGTACTGTGCTCATAGATTGGAAGAAATTGTGAAAATGTCTATGCTACTCAAGGCAATCTACAGACTCAATGCAATCCCTATCAAAATGCCAAAATCCCTATCAAAACAAAATTTTTTGTTTCTCAAAGATTAGAACAAATAATCCTAAAATTTGTATGGAAACACAAAGGACCCTGAATAGCCAAAGCAGTCTTGAGAAAGATGAACAAAACTGGAGGTATCATGCTTCCTGATTTCAAACTATACTACAATCTATATTAATCAAAACAGTACGGTACTGGCACAAAAACAGACATAGACCAATAAAGCAGCATAGAGAGCCCCCAAATGAAACCACACTTATATGGTCCCATAACCTATGACAAAGAAGGTAAGGATATACAAAGAGGAAAAGATAGCCTCATCAATGAATGGTGTTGGAAAAACTGAATAGTTACATGTGAAAGAATGAAACTGAACCACCTTCTTACACTTTATGCAAAAATAAATTGAAAATGGATTAAATTTAAGACCTGAAACTGTAATGCTTCTAGAAGAAAACATATGCAATATCTATTTGAGGTCAGTTTTAGCAATATTTTTGGATATGTCTCCTCCTCCAAGGGAAACAAGCAAAAATAAACAAGTGAGAATACATCAAACTAAAAAGTTTTTGCACAATAAAGGAAACCAAACAAACAAACAAAACAAAAAGGCAACCTACTGAATGCAAGAATATATTTGCAAATGACATCTGATAAGGGGTTAATATCCAAAATATGTAGAAAACTCATACAACTGAACATCAAAAAACTAATAATCCAATTTAAAAACGGGCAGACATTTATCTGAATAGACATTTTTCTGAAGAAGACATACAGAGGGCCAACAGACACACAGAAAGCTGCTCAAAAATCACATATCATCAGGAAAATTCAAATAAAAACCACAATAAGATATCACTTCACATGTCAGAATGGCTATCATCAAAAAGACAAATAACAAACGGCAAGGATGTGGAGAGAAAGGAATCCTTGTGTACTGTTGGTGAGAAAGTAAATTGGTACAGCCACTATTAAAAACAGTATGATATTTCTTCAAAAAATTAAAAATAGAATCCCCATACATTCTATCAATTCCATTTCTGGGTATGTAACTGAAGACAACAAAAACACCAATTCAAAAAGATACATGTATCGCTATGTTCATTCCAGCACTATTTACAATAGCCAAGATTTGGAAGCCATTAAGAGATGAATGAATAAAAAAGATGTGGCATATATATACCATATTGTGTGTGTTTGTGTGTGTGTGTGTGTGTGTATATACATATGTATACAATGTATATTTCTCAGCCACAAAGAAGAATGAAAGCTTGTCGTTTGCGACAAAACGGAGAGATCCAGAGGGTATTATGGTAAGTACAATAAGTCAGACAGAAACAGATTTCACTTATATGTGGACTATTACAAATAAAATGAATGAATAAACCAAAATGAAAAGAGACTCTTAGATATATAGAACAAACTGGTGCTGGCCAGAGGTGAGGTGGATGTGAGTGGGGCAAAATAAGGACGATTAAGAGGTACAAACTTCCAGTTGTAAATAAATCACAGGGATGTAATAATATACAGCATAAGGAATATGGTCAGTAATACTGTAATAACTCTGCAAGGGGACAAGTGATTACTAGAATTATCGTGGTGATTATTTCATAATGTATTGAAAATGTTGAATCACTATGTTGTACATCTAAAACTAACATAGAATCGTATGTCAACTATACTTCCAAAACTGAACAAGGAGTGGAAAAATTACATATGTAATTCATAGTTGTGGATGCATTACATTTCTTTTTTTAAATTAATTAATTAATTGGCTGCGTTGGCTCTTTGTTGCTGCACGGGCTTTCTCTAGTTGAGGAGAGGGGACGCTACTCTTTCTTGCAATGCGCAGGCTTCTTATTGCAGTGGCTTCTCTTGTGGAGCCCAGGCTCTAGGTGCACAGGCTTCAGTAGTTGTGGCACATGGGCCCAATAGCTGTGGCTCGCAGGCTCTAGAGCGCAGGCTCAGTAGTTGTGGTGCATGGGCTTAGTAGCTCCATGGCATATGGGATCTTCCTGGACCAGGGCTCAAATCCGTGTCCCCTGTATTGGCAGGAGGATTCTTAACCATTGTGCCACCAGGGAAGCCCTGCATTACATTTCTATTGGATAATGCTGCACGCATCAGTTTGGGCAAGAAATTTGATGCTGCCTGTGCAGCATCAGGGAGATCCAGGATACTGATTAGAATGGAGGGGTAACTTCTACTTTAGGGTGGGGCAATTTTCATTTCTCATGACCACAGGAAATTTTGTCCCATAATATAGAGTCAGCCTTTTGGAAACATAATCGTTGACCTAATTATCATCTATTACCTCATTTTTTCTTTGTTGTAATGCTAAGGTAAATTCATCAAAATTTTTTTTCCTGTTTTCCAATGTAAGTTTAAAAATTGCTAAAAAGAATATTTATTCTCACAGAGTCCTCTACTATACCTAAAGCACTCTGAAATCACTGACTTCCTCTGTGGAGAATGCAATGAGTGTGGAAAGAAATTCACTGACCTCTCCAAAGAGGGAAAGAATGGTCATGTGACTAAATCCTAGGGCATCATACAGCCTCTTTTTTACAAAAAATTTTATACCAAGGGCAAATTTGAGAGGCATAACAGCAGTCAATATTTAAGCAATCTGCTAGGAATTTTAAACTTACCATTTTTCTTAGTAATCAGTCCTACTTCCTAGCAGTGGGAAATCCAGAAGGCAAAATTTCCTAAGAAAAAATTTGTG
Source organism: Hippopotamus amphibius kiboko (assembly GCF_030028045.1). Lineage (NCBI taxonomy): Eukaryota > Metazoa > Chordata > Mammalia > Artiodactyla > Hippopotamidae > Hippopotamus > Hippopotamus amphibius. Next base: position 97,151,721 of record NC_080197.1, read on the forward strand.
GGGACGTAGGATTTATCCAAATAAATATGGCAAGGAAATCTATGAATGAACTCCACCTTTTATTAGATAATTAGTGCATTACTTTAAAATGCTTGACATTGGAAATTTTACTTTTTTAATCTTAATCACTTTAGGGCTTTGCTAAACTGTTCCTTTTCAGCTATATTCTGAAAGATGTATGTGAAAAAAATGTGTAAATTCTCTGCCTTTTACATTCCTTTCTTGCTGTGATTTCCTCTTCCTTAGATATATCTTTAAACTGGGAACTGAGGAAAGGGACAAAGCAGATAGTTTGAGGGGAGAATTTATACTATCTTTATTATCAATTTTATAATTCTAAAAATTGCCTAACATTATAAAAAAGAAGCTGTAGTTCACATTTGTGTATAGACTTAGAGGGCCACAAAATAGTTGAATTTTGTGACACAAAGGAAAAATTCTTTTCTTTTTAATTTAAAAAAAATTATTTTATATTATTTATATATATATTTGGCTACCTTTAGTCTTTGTTGCTGTGCTCGGGCTTTCTCTAGTTGTGGTGAGCAGTGGCTACTCTTTTCATCATGGTGCACTGGCTTCTCAATGCAGTGGCTTCTCTTGTTGCGGAGCACGGGCTCTAGGTGCGTGGGCTTCAGTAGTTGCAACATGCAGGCTCAGTAGTTGTGGCTTGAAGGCTCTAGAGCACAGGCTCAGTAGTTGTGGCACATGGACTTAGTTTCTCTGAGGCATGTGGGATCTTCCCATCAGGGATCGGATCCATGTTCCCTGCACTGGCAGGCAGATTCTTAACCACTGTGCCACTAGGGACGTCCCTAAAGGAAAAATTCTTAAAGGGATTGTTTGAAATGATCCTCTTTGCTCAATGGTCACCAAGAAAATAGTCATTAAACACATTACACAGATTTTACAAAACGAAAAGTAAGGAATCTGACAATACACCAGTTGGAATCCTCAGTACTCTGAGTATTTTCAAATTGGAATTTTTTCTTTTTCCAGGCTATTAACTTGGAAGGCTTAGATTTCAGAAGTCAGAGTTTTAATGAAATTATACTCCCTAAGTGCCTTTTGAACCTTGCTCTAAATGGGACATGATATTACATGAAATGTATTAAACTCTTGACATACACCAAATTTTTCTAATACATTTGCAGTTTCTATTCTCAATACTCTGTATTTCATTGTTTTTATTATTTTCTGATATGCACATAGCTTAAGAAGACTTGAGTCTCTCACATGCCTCCGTTTTGTGGGAGCTTGTAATGAGTTTGGAATTTTCTTGGAAAGAAATTCTAGGCAGTTTAATGTTCGGCTCAGACCTTGATTGTTGAATCTTTGCTTTCCTATTTATGACTTGTGTATTTGATCAATTTGTGTAACTGTTCTGAGCTTCAACTTTATCTTTAGAATTCAGCTTGTAACTTTCCTTTACATAGCTCTTCTCAAGATTAAAGTTACCTATCAGTGTCTATTCAGGGTTATGCATGTCTTACATCAATGTGATATGAGGCTCAAGGCAGAAGATACTGAGTTTGTATTTTTTTTTATCTGAGTGACACTGAGAGAGGCAGTTTAATGTAGGACACTGACTCTCATGCTGACTCTCTGAGTTTAAATTTGGTTTCTGTCACCTACTATTGTAAGAATATTGTCACCTACAATTTGTAAGAATTTCGGCAAATTTTTTAATCTCTTGGCCCAGTTTCCTCACTTGCAAAATAGATTACTCATAGTACCTACCTTATAAGATTATTGTCAATATTAATTATTTAATATATAGGAAGACCCTAGAACACAGTTTCCCACATATAGAAAATGTGTGTAAGTCTATATTCATTCTGGCACATCCTAGGTACTCAATAAGTATATTATTATATAATTGTGCCATGGTTAGAGATAGCTCTGACCCTTGAGTGGAAGTGACAGTTTGGGGGAAGTGAAGACAGGCATTTGAATTTCTCTAGGTCACCAAAATGTATTGGGTAATGAGAAGCCAAAAAACATGGATTGGAAAGGTAAATGTAATAAAAATTATGGAAATAATCCAACTTGCATTTTCCAGACACTTTTGTATGTATTTTACACATTTTTTATTATGAAACTTGAAAGATATTCAGGACAGACATTGCTCTCTGCATTTTAAAAGTGAGAAAACTGGAGTCAACAGTTTTGGTGGCCAATGAAGGGTCCTAGAGCAAACTTCAATTCTTCACCTGAACTCTACAAGGATCTGGAACCTAGTACCAGCAGAGGCCTTAGTGCCCATCTACTTCCTTGGAAAATACAGATGAATTTGGGTGAGTCTCTCCTGGCTCTCAGATCTCCTGTTATTGACTGATGATCCTAAGTTTTATTCAGTGATGTTAAACTCCTCTTTGGAGGAGTAGGTTATCCTTGAAACTCAGTTTCAAGAAGAGGTACCTGGATTATCTTCAGTTGAAAGACTTTGGGTATATTTTACTCAGTTTAGACACTGAGTAGATTATCCTCAGTTGAAATACTGGGAAGGCTTTGCTCAGTTGAAAGACACTTAGTAAGGTTGGACTTGGTAATTAGGTGGAAGACTGGCCTGACATTTTTCCTTGAATTGCCTATTTTAATAGAGTTTGTTGGAATAAAAGTGAAGATATCTCATGAGAGCTTTCAGCTCCAAAGAAGGGACATCTTCTCCTGGCCAGCAACAGCTTTCTCAGGCAACTGAGAAACTTGCAGGAGTGGTGGAGGCAAGTCCTCATACTGTGCAGGCATCCCTATAGGGAGACTCACTCATTTTAATGAAAAACTTCCTCTGCTAGGGACACATATAGGAGCTGGCCACTCTATGATCTAGCCACCCATGGTGGTCTTAGGCCACCAAAGGGAGAAACTGAGACATGTAAGATGGCTGAAACAGCTCTAGGGTTAAAACCTAGAGAAGTTAAGCTCACAAACAGTACCTTGGCCCACCACATGATCATCACTAGTAATTTTATCTCAACAGACCAATCTCAGAACGGGAAACAAAGCTTTCAAAACAAAAGAAAAAGAACAACAGATTGCCAGCCTCCAGCTAATACACTAGCCAGGATTATGTATGTACAAAACTTATACTTACAAGTACTTAATTGGGAATTAAAGGAAATCTCACCCTGAAAATAACAAAAAAAAATGAGAAAACTGAACTGTGAAGTTGAATTGACTTGCCCATAAATACAGAACAGAAGAAAGCCACAAAATTACAGCTTTACCTCCCAATTTTGGGTTTTTTTAATCATTATATCACACTATCTCCATATGAAATGATGTCAGTAAATGACCATAAGTATTTTCTGGATTTTCCAAAATGTTTATTTCACTTCACTCTTTAATTCCTTCCCAAAGGAATTTTCCTCAGGTGAATATGTACAACCTACACAGATACATCTCTGAAAAGATTTTAAGTATTAGTTCTTCAAAGTTGTAGCTTTAAATTTTGAAGAATTTAGGGGTACTTTTAACACGTGAAGTTTTTTGGAGGCAAAGCTCATGAATTTATGTTTCTAAAATGTATATAATCTTAAGATAACAGGAATATTAGTGCATTCGAGATGCTTCTAAAAATCTGTTTTAAATTACAATGGTTATTGTGTCCTCTGAAGCAACATTGGCCACAAGGCTAATGATGTTTTTCTTCTGTATAGCATTGAGAATGGTTTAGTTTTCACCTTTATTTGAGAATTTGTTAGGTATGCATGAATTGTATTAGTATTCTCACCTTCATGGAGAAAGTCCTTAAACAATTTTAATGCTAGGATTCCCTCTTTAAGTTTCAAGATCTTTAGGTTTACACTCTGTCAGTGTACATAATATCTTAAAATCAGATATTTAATGGGTTACCTGTGCAGTGTTGTAATTTGGGCATAATTTCAGAATACTACTGAAGTTTTTTTATTTCCTTTAAGTTTATCTAGTTATCAGTTTCCATATAGGAAAATATTTGGCTGCTATAATCCGAACTCTCAACATCTCTCCTGTGTACAGTCAGACAGCAGGGGTTCCCTGAACTTTTATTGCTATCTGAGTTTGAAATAAGGTCTGTCTCTTATACAAACAACTGCTTATAATTTGTTAAAAGGGTGCACTTCAGTTGTTAAGTCATAGCTCAAAAAATACGTGAGCAACAGAAACACTGGGGAATTAGGTAAAAGAATTTTAAAATAACCCAGATCCTATTTCCTTCAATTCGGAATTATTTCAGTTTCATCATATCTGCTGCTTTCCCTACATGCTTCTTCAGGAGATGAGTAAGCCCATCTTCTCAGAAACCTTAAGAGACTTCCTGTTAAGCCTTGCTGTTTATTGTTAGATGGTTAATACAGTTATTTTTGGACCCAGAAAATCAAGTTATTGGTTTAGAAAAGCCTTAATGTTAAGGCCAGTTATTTTATCCAATGCAGCTCTTTGCAGTTCAGCCTGTTACTTGCTCAACACAAAAATATGTGATGTTTTTGCTGGAGCCCATTTTAACTTACTGTAACGTTTAAGGCCACACAAAGAATGCTCATCAATCTTTCAATGTAGGGGTCACAACTCAAGTGCTGGGCTGCTAAAATAAATAAATAGAGTGAGTGGTGGGGACTGTGGCCAGCTGGAGAGTAAACACTCCTGTCAAGGATGAGAGGATGGGGTGGGCCAGCAAGACTGTGTTCATGAATGGGATACAATATCAATTATTTTTATTATTCTTTTAGGCATATGAGTGCCTTATTTTTTATGAATGTCACCAGTCTCTGGATCCTTATGACTTTTCCTATGTATGTTCCCACCTGGGAACATATGGCTCTGTTACTGATGTGTGGTGTTTTTGTTGATATGAGGCAGAGATGTGGAAAAGTCAATCCACCTGGTCGTTCTCACTGAAATATCTACCTAGTCTCTCTGTTGTTGGCCCCAGAGCTCAATATCTAACTGACTCATGCTCACCGCATGCTTAGAGCCACTTCCACTTTTTGCAAGGGACACTACTGCATGCTTTCTTGTCTAGTCAAATACCTCTGCTTTCTCTCTTTCAAGGATTCTCTTTGGTTAACATTCAAGGGTACCTCTTTACATTTTTCCAATGGAAAAACTAAATTTTATAAAAAAGCCTTTTCTTTAATGTTTAGACTTGAGGTGGGAGATAGAGTTTGCAGGAAGCGTGGCATTTTGAATTAAAGCTCACCTACTTTTTTTTAACTTTTTATTTTATTTTGGAGTATAGTTGATTAGCAATGTTGTGATAGTTTCAGATGTACAGCAAAGTGATTCAGTTATACAGATACATGTATCCATTCTTTTTCAAATTCTTTTCCAATTTAGGTTGTTATATAGTATTGAGCAGAGTTTCCTGTTCTATACAGTAGGTCCTTATTGGTTATCCATTTTATTTTATTTTTCTAAGGACTTTTATTGAGACATAATTGACATACAATAAACTGCATATATTTAAAGTGTACAATGTGACACATTTTTTCTTATTAGTAATGTATATATGGCAATTCCAATCTCCCAGTCTTCCCACCCCAACCCCCCCCCCCCCCGGTTTTCCCCCTTGGTGTCCATATGTTTGTTCTCTACATTTGTGTCTCTATTTCTGCCTTGCAAACGGGTTGATCTGTACCATTTTTCTAGATTACGCATATATGAGTTAATATACGATATTTATTTTTCTCTTTCTGACTTACTTCACTCTGTATGACAGTCTCTAGGTCCATCCATGTCTCTACAAATGTCCCAGTTTCATTCATTTTTACAGCTGGGTAATATTCCATTGTATATATATATACCACATCTTCTTTATCCATTCATCTGTTGATGGACATTTAGGTTACTTCCATGTCCTGGCTATTGTAAATAGTGCTGCAATGAACATTGGGGTGCATGTGTCTTTTTGAATTATGGTTTTCCCTGGGTATATGCCCTGTAGTGGGATTGCTGGGTCATATGATAATTCCATTTTTAGTTTATTAAGGAACCTCCGTGGTGTTCTCCATAGTGGCTGTATCAATTTACATTCTCACCAACAGTGCAAGAGGGTTCCCTTTTCTCCACACCCTGTCTAGCATTTATTGTTTGTAGATTTTCTGATGATGCCCATTCTAACTGGTGTGAGGTGATACTTCATAGTAGTTTTGATTTGCATTTCTCTAATAATTAGTGATGTTGAGCAGCTTTTCATGTGTCACTTGGCCATCTATATGTCTTCTTTGGAGAAATGCTTATTTAAGTCTTCTGCCCATTTTTTGATTGGGTTCTTTGTTTTTTTTGATATTGAGCTGCATAAACTGTTTATATATTTTGGAGATTAATCCTTTGTTGATTCGTTTGTAAATATTTTCTTCCATTCTGAGGGTTGTATTTTTGTCTTGTTTATAGTTTCCTTTGCTGTGCAAAAGCTTTTAAGTTTCATTCGGTCCCACTTGTTTCTTTTTGTTTTAATTTTCGTTACTCTAGGAAGTGGGTCAAAAAAGATCTTGCTGTGATTTATGTCAGAGTGTTCTTCCTATATTTTCTGCTGAGTTTTATAGTGTCTGGCCTTACATTTAGGTCTTTAATGCATTTTGAGTTTATTTTTGTGTAAGGTGTTAGGGAATGTTCTAATTTCATTCTTTTACATGTGGCTGTCCAGTTTTCCCAGCACCACTTTTTGAAGAGGCTGTCTTTTCTCCACTGTATATCCTTGCCTCCTTTGTCATGGATTAGTTGACCACAGTTTATCTCTGGGCTCTCAGTTCTGTTCCATTGATCTATATTTCTGTTTTTCTGCCAGTACCATATTGTCTTGATTACTGTAGCTTTGTAGGACAGTCTGAAGTCAGGGATTCTGATTCCTCCAGCTCTGTTTTCTTTCCTCAAGGTTGCTTTGGCTATTCAGGATCTTTTGTGTCTCCATACAAATTTTAGGATTTTTTTTGTTCTAGTTCTGTAAAAAATGCCATTGGTAATTTGATAGGGATTGCACTGAATCTATAGATTGCTTTGGGTAGTATAGACATTTTTGCAGTGTTGATTCTTCCAATCCAAGAACCTGGTATATCTCTCCCTCTGTTTGTGTCATCTTTAATTTCTTTCCTCAGTGTCTGTTTTCTGAGTAGAGGTCTTTCACCTCCATAGTTAGGTTTATTCCTAGGTATTTTATTCATTTTATGGTAATGGTGAATGGGATTTTTCCCTTAATTTCTCTGATATTTCATTGTTAGTGTATAGAAATGCAAGAGATTTCTATGTGTTAATTTGGTATCCTGCAACTTTACCAAATTCATTGATTAGCTCAAGTAGTTTTCTGGGGGCATCTTTAGGATTTTCTATGTATAGTATCATGTCATCTGCAAATAGTGACAGTTTTACTTCTTCTTTTCCAATTTGGATTCCTTTTATTTCTTTTTCTTCTCTGATTGCTGTGGCAAGGACTTCCAAAACTATGTTGAATAGTAGTGGTGAGAGTGGACATCCTTGTCTTGTTCCGGATCTTAGAGGGAATGCTTTCAGTTTTTCACCATTGAGAATGATGTTTGCTGTGGGTTTGTCGTATATGGCCTTTATTATGTTGAGATAGGTTCTCTCTATGCCCACTTTCTGGAGAGTTTATATCATAAATGGGTATTGACTTTTGTCAAAAGCTTTTTCTACATCTATTGAGATGATCCTGTGGTTTTTATTCTTCAATTTGTTAATATGGTGTATCACATTGATTGATTTGTGTATATTGAAGAATACTTGCATCCCTGGGATAAATCCTAGTTGATCATGGTGTATGATCCTTTCAATGTGTTGTTGGATTCTGTTTGCTAGTATTTTGTTGAGGATTTTTGCATCTAAATTCATCAGTGATATTGGTCTGTAATTTTTTGTTGTTGTTGTTAGTATCTTTGTCTGTTTTGGTATCAGGGTGATGGTGGTCTCATAGAATGAGTTTGAGAGTGTTCCTTCCTCAAATATTTTGGAAGAGTTTCAGAAGGATGGGTGTTAGCTTTGCTCTAAATGCATGATACAATTCACCTGTGAATCCATCTGGCCCTGGACTTTTGTTTGTTGGGAGATTTTTAATCACAGTTTCAATTTAATTACTTGTGATTGGTCTATTCATATTTCCATTTCTTCCTGATTCAGTCTTGGAAGATTGTACCTTTCTAAGAATTTGTCCATTTCATCCAGGTTGTCCATTTTATTGGCATATAGCTGCTTGTAGTAGTCTCTTATGATATTTCTTATCTCTGTGGTGTCCATTGTAACTTCTGTTTCATTTCTAATTTTATTGATTTGAGTCCTCTTCCTCTTTTTCTTGATGAGTCAGGCTAAAAGTTTATCAATTTTGTTTATCTTCTCAAAGAACCAGCTTTTAGTTTTATTGATCTTTGCTATTGTTTTCTTTGTTTCTATTTCATTTTTTTCTGCTCTGATATTTATGATTCTTTCCTTCTACTAACTTTGGGTTTTGTTTGTTCTTCTTTCACTAGTTTCTTTAGGTGTAAGATTAGATTGTTTATTTGGGATTTTTGTTATTTCTTGAAGTAGGATTGTATTGCCATAAACTTCCCTCTCAGAACTGCTTTTACTGCATCCTGCAAGTTTTGGATCATGATGTTTTCATTATTTGTCTCTAGGTATTTTTTTATTTCCTCTTTGATATCTTCAGTGATCCCTTGGTTATTTAGTAGTGTATTGTTTAGCCTCCATGTGTTTGTGTTTTTTACAGGTTTTTTTCCTGTAATTAATTTCTAATCTCATATAATTGTGGTCAGAAAAGATTCTTGATACGATTTCAACTTTCTTAAATTTACCAAGGCTTGATTTGTGACCCAAGATGTGGCCTATCCTGGAGAATGTTCCATGTGCACTTGAGAAGAAAGTGTAATCTGCTCTTTTGGATGCAATGTGCTGTAAGTATCAATTAACTCTATCTGGTTTATTGTGTCATTTAAAGCTTGTGTTTCCTTATTAATTTTCTGTCTGGACAATCTGTCCATTGGTGTAAGTGTGGTGTTAAAGTCCCCCACTATTATTGTGTTATAGTTGATTTCCTCTTTTATAGTTGTTAGCATTTGCCTTATGTATTGAGGTGCTCCTATATTGGGTGCATATATATTTATAATTGTTATCTCCTCTTCTTGGATGGATCCCTTGATCATTATATAGTGTCCTTTCTTGTCTTTTGCAACATTCTTTATTTTAAAGTCTACTTTATCTGAGATGAGTATTGCTACTCCAGCTTTCTTTTGATTTTCATTTGCATGGAATATCTTTTTCCATCCCCTCACTTTCCATCTGTATGTGTGCCTAGGTCTGAAATGGGTCTCTTATAGACAACATATATATATGGGTCTTGTTTTTATATGCATTCAGCCAGTCTGTGTCTTTTGGTTGGTGCATTTAGTCCATTTACATTCAAGGTAATTATCAATATGTATGTCCCTATTACCATTTTCTTAATTGTTTTGTTTTTGTTTTTGTAGGTCCTTTTCTTCTCTTGTGTTTCCCACTTAGAGAAGTTCCTTTAGCATTTGTTGTAGGGCTGGTTTGGTGGTGCTGAATTCTCTTAGCTGTTGCTTGTCTGTAAAGCTTTTGATTTCCCCATCGAATCTGAATGAGATCCTTGCTGGGTAGAGTATTCTTGGTTGTAGGTTCTTCCCTTTCATCACTTCAAATATATCGTGCCACTCCCTTCTGGCTTGTAGAATTTCTGCTGAGAAATCAGCTGTTAACCTTATGGGAGTTCCCTTGTATGTCATTTGTCATTTTTCTTTGTTGCTCTTAATAATTTTTCTTTGTCTTTAAGTTTTGTGAATTTGATTACTATGTGTCTTGGGGTGTTTCTCCTTGGGTTTATGCTGCCTGGGACTCTCTGTGCTTCCTGGACTTGGGTGGCTATTTCCTTTCCCATATTAGGGAAGTTTTCAACTATAATCTCTTCCAGTATTTTCTTGGGTCCTTTCTCTCTCTCTTCTCCTTCTGGGAGCCCTGTAATGTGAATGTTGGTGTGTTTAATGTTGTCCCAGAAGTCTCTTAGGTTGTCTTCATTTCTTTTCATTCTTTTCTCTTTCTTCTCTTCCATGGCAATGATTTCCACCATTCTGTCCTCCAGTTACTTATCCATTCTTCTCCCTCAGTTATTCTGCTATTGGTTCCTTCTAGTGTATTTTTCATTTCAGTTACTGTATTGCTTATCTCTGTTTGTTTGTTCTTTAATTCTTCTAGGTCTTTGTTAAACTTTTCTTGCATCTTTTTGATCTTTTCATCCAGTCATTTTTTGAAGTCTTGGATCATCACCACTATCATTATTCTGAATTCTTTTTCTGGAAGGTTGACTATCTCCACTTCATTTAGTTGTTTTTCTGCGTTTTACCTTGTTCCTTCATCTGGTACAAAGTCCTCTGCCTTTTCATTTTCTCTATTTCTCTGTGACTATTGTTTTCACTCTGCAGATTGCAGAATTATAGTTCTTCTTGCTACTGCTGTCTGCCCTCTGGTGGATGAGACTAAGAGGCTTGTGCATGCTTCCTGATGGGAGGGACTGGTCCTGGGTAGACCTGGCTGTTGCTCTGGTGGACAGAGATCAGTAAAACTTTAATCTACTTGTCTGCTGTTGGGTGGGGCTGAGTTCCCACCCTGTTGGTTGTTTGGCCTGAGGTGACCAGGCACTGGAGATTACAAGCTCTTTGGCAGGGCTAATGGTGACACCAGAAGGGACCACATCAATGAGCACTTCCCAGAATGCCCACTGCCAGCATCCCTGTCCCCACAGTGAGCCACAGCCACCCCCTGCCTCTGTAGGCAACCCTCCAACACCAGCAGGTAGGTCTGGTTCAGTCTCCTATGGGGTCACTCCTCCTTTCCCCTGGGTCCTGGTGCACACACTACTTTTGTGTGCCCTCCAAGAGTGGAGTCTCTGTTTCCCCCAGTCCTGTGGAAGTCCTGCAATCAAATCCTGCTGGCCTTCAAAGTCTGTTTCTCTGAGGATTCCTCCTCCCATTTCTGGACCCCCAGGTTGGGAAGCCTGACATGGGGCTCAGAACCCTCACTACAGTGGGTGGAGTTCTGTGGTGTAACTGTTCTCCAGTTTGTGAGTCGCCCATTCAGAAATTATAGGATTTGATTTTATCTCAGTTGAGCTCCTCCTACCATCTTATTGCAGCTTCTCCTTTGTCTCTCTTTTGGTGAGTTCCAGTGTCTTCTTGTCAATGATTGTTCAGTAGTTAGTTGTGATTCTGGTGCTCTCACAGGAGAAAGTAAGCATGCATCCTTCTACTCCACCATCTTGAACCAATCTCCGGTTATCCATTTTAAATATAGCAGTGTGTACATGTCAATCTTGAAAATATTTACAAATGATGTGACCAACAAGGGATTAGTCTCCAAAATTTACAAGTAGCTCATACAGCTTAACATCATCAAAACAAACAGCCCAATCAAAAAATGAGCAGAAGACCTAAATCAACATTTCTCCAAAGACATAGAGATGGCCAAGAGGCACATGAAAAGATGTTCATCATTGCTAATTATTAGAGAAATGCTAATCAAAACTACAGTGAGATATCACCTCACACCAGTCAGGATGGCTATCATCAAAAAATTGAATATGGAGATATATGCATAAATACAGCTGATTCACTTTGTTGTACAGCAAAAACTGGCATAATGGTGTAAAGCAATTATACTCCAATAAAGAGCTTAAAAAATTGACAAACAATAAATACAGGAGAGAGTAGGGAGAGAAGGGAACCATTCTACACTGTTGATGGAAATGTAAACTGGCACAGCCACTATGGAGAATAGTAAGGAGGGAGGGTCCTTAAAAAATTAAAAATTGAGCTACCGTATGATCCATCAATCCCACTCCCAAGCACATATCTGGAGAAAAACATGGTCCAAAAGGATCCATGCGCCCCAGTATTCAATGCAGAATTATTTACAATAGCCAAGAAATGGAAGCAACCTAAATGTCCATTGACAGAGGAATGGATAAAGAAGATGTAGTACATATACAGAATGAAATATTACTCAGCCATTAAAAAGAATGAAATAATGCCACTTGCAGCAACATGGATGGACCTAGACATTGTCATACTGAGTGAAGTAAGTCAGACAGTGAAAGAGAAATATCATATGAAATTGCTTATATGCAGAACATAAAAAGCAATGATACAAATGAACTTATTTACAAAACAGAAACAGACTCACAGACTTAGGAAATCTCACCTATTTTTATTTTATAGAAGATAGTCAAATTATAAAAATAAAAATGTGCTGAGTATGGAGCTAGCCTCTGTTTTTTTAAAAAAATAATTGTTACTCTCTTTTCTTAATGCCTATAGAACATTTTATTTTGGTATAGCACACACACACAAAATTACTTATAGGAAGTGTTTTTCCAATGACCTTTTCCTTTACCTGGTCTGTCTAGCATTGTACATCTTACAATAACTCCCAGCAATATATTTATTTATTTATTATTTATTTATTTATTTATTTATTTATATTTCCCCCTAATCTTATTCTAGTGGAAATTCTAGTGGGACTTGCCAGAAGCCATTAGAAGCTAAGACAAGGCAAGGAAGGATTTCTCCCCAGAGCCTTCAAAGAAAGCATTGCCCTGCTGATATCTTGATTTCAGAATTCTGGGCTCCAGAACTTACCATATGACAGTTCAAGGGTTGGTAGTAGCAGCCCTCACAAAGGCAGAGTGGAAATTTTTCATGATAGCCAATGGGAACTGCGTGGTGAATAGGTCATCTGTAAGAGTTTGGGATACCAAAATATTTGAAATATACCAAAGGGAGCTTATTTTGGACAAAGCACTAGTCTAATGTGGCTGAGTGAAGTATTTTATTTTGGGAGATAGTCACCTATTGAAAAGTGTAAAATCCGACAGTGATGTGTGAGAGTCTATTCACATGCTGAAGATGCTGGGGTCACTTGCACTAAATAATGTATCATATATTCATTCACATTTATAAAATTGTTGGAAAATGATTTTTATTACTTTGCTCCATTAAAATCAGTTTAATGAATATTAAAAAAAAAACACACCTGAGATCTGTTAGAAGTGGAATGTGGGACTAATATTTTAAAATTAATTTATGCCTACATGCTGATGCAAAAGAGTTGAGTGACTAATCTGAAAATTCACATATACAAAAAAAGTGGAGATTGAGAGGGTAGCATACAAGCAAAATTCAAAAGTTATGTGGAGGAAGGCGACAAATCAGTACTCAGAGCAGCTCAAGCTATTTGCCATTCTTTACTTATCACCTTTAGGATTCTAAGTTCATGAAGAGCATAGATCTAATCATCTGATAGTCACAGTTCACTTTTTTTTCTTTTCTTTTCTTTCTTTCCCTTTCTTTCTTTCTTTCTTTCTTTCTTTCTTTCTTTCTTTCTTTCTTTCTTTGATGTGGACCATTTTTAAAGTCTTTATTGAATTTCTTACAATATTGCTTCTGTTTTCTATTTTGGGTTTTTGGCCCCAAGCCATGCGGGATCTTAGCTCCCTGACCAGGGATCAGACTCGCAACCCCTGCATTGGAAGGCGAAGTCTTAACCACTGGACTTCCAGGGAAGTCCCCACAGTTCACTCTTTGTCATATTTTTATTTGTCCTCCCAGAGTTCATTACAGCTTCTGGTATGCAGTTGGTGCTCAAATAATGGTCATGGAAAAAATGATGATAAACTATCACCTCTTTCACAGATTTAAATGATTTGAACATATGGAAGCCTACAAATAAATATAATTATTAGAGTAGCTTATATTTATTGAGCACTGAATGTGCCAGGCATGGTTAATCGCTTTTCTGTATTATCTGTTTTTCATTCTCACCATGACTTCATTTTACATATACAGTCTACTTTTCATCCAGATTGAGTAATTCAAAGCCAAATTTGTTCAACAAACAAGCCAACAAATAATAACTTTGGCCACCTTGATAAAATGTCTGGTTTTCCCTGAAATACCCATTTTAGTTTTATACATTAGAGAAGAATTCTAAGCTTAGGAAGCAATGGCTGTTTTAACTCAATGAGTAGTTCCTTTCCATTCTTTGTTTTTCAAATTTTTATAAAAGTAATGTAAAAATCATAAAAATAAAATAAAATAAATAATAATAAAAATCAAAATTGTATACATTTGCTAAAATTAATAGATGAAAGATAATCCTCCTTACCTCTAGTCTTCCTCTGCTGAGGGAGGCACTTTTTAACCATTTCTTCTTGTATTTCAAGTCCAGTAATTGTTTTCATACTGCTAGGAAATATTTTTGTAAAGTGCTGCTTCTGTACTAGGCTCTATTTTATGTGTGACGTGTATAAGAATAACCAACAATTAAAATCATTCTCCCTGTAGAGATTACAAATAAGCTGGGCAATTTGAGAGTGGTTAGTGTCGTGAAGAGAATGAAATGGAGTAACACGTGAAATGGTGCGTGAAGATAGTAAGGGAAATTCAGTTGATTTGTTTGTTCATCTTGGAATTATAGCTCTTCTCTTTCTTACTGTTAGGTTTTCTCAAGTATCTTGTGATCTTTGCATGACTTATTTATGAATGAAGTGTCAGCTGGATTATTACAGATGTCCTCCACTACTTCTCCATGAGAGGATCAGACTGGGGCTTTGGGAATATTGGTTGGACTGGTGAACAGGCCAGTAGGCCAGCTTCACTTTAGGGTCTTCTGTTGCCAAGCAGGAGTCAGCTGTCCTCCCCCAACCAACAGGCCAAAATGAGGAGGGATTTTCTCTGAGTTGACTGCCAACAGTAGAAACATACCTAAGGGACTCTCTGGGACTTGCAGGTAAGATAAACAAGTAAAGCTTCCTGGTAAGAAAACTCTGCCTCTAATCAGCTCCATTGGACTGTCTATAGAATACAATGTGGATATAGTAGGAACAGATATTCTTTTTTTTCCAAGAACAATGCAAAATTCAACTATTTATATATAATCTCCTGATTGCTAAACAGTGAATCAATCTTTTTAAAACTCTTCATAGTGAAATGAAACATGCTTCCGGGCCATGGGTATGTGACTTTTGCGTTAATACAGTGCCGCGTATATATTGGCATAACACACATAGAAAATAACATTTGTTGGCATGTTGTGGTAAACAGACCGAGACTACTCCTCCTGGACTCAGCTTCCCCAAGAGCTGAGAGGATCAGTATCTCAAGACACACATAGCTAGAGTGACTGCATTCATGGGTTGTCCTCAATAGTCCCAGTTTATACCTGTTGTCCCAGTGATCTGTTTTAAATGATAGTCATATTGTTACCCTACCCATAACCCAATCAAGGCACACAATGGTTAGGGAATCCTGAGAGTTTGTTTTCTGGGGGCTGGTTCCATTTTTTTAGAGAGATGTTTTATGTTGGCCTGGTGTAAACTCTTGTTAAACATGAAAGGAAAATAGGGCAGGCACAGCTAAAAATGAGTGACTTTTTCATGAACTATTCTTTTTTTTTTTTTTTAATTTTAACTTTATTTATTTTTGGCTGCTTTGGATCTTCATTGCTGTGCGCGAGCTTTTTTCCTCTAGTTTTGGTGAGCAGAGGTTACTCTTTGTTGCAGTGCGAGGGCTTCTCACTGTGGTGTCTTCTCTTGTTACTCTAGAGCACAGGCTCAGTAGTGGTGGTGCATGGGTTTAGTTGCTCTGCGGTATGTGGAATCTTCCCAGACCAGGGATCAAACCCGTGTCCCCTGCATCAGCAGGCAGATTCTCAACCACTGCACCACCGGGGAAGTCCCTCATGAACTATTCTTAATTAAATACTTTGATTTCTGTTCCACCACACTTTTCCATTTCCATAACTGCCTATCTTGAGATTAAATTGCTAAGAACTCAGCCAGAGAAATCTCTCAACCCTACTGCATCATTCTTCTGTGTACTTTCTGGGTGATATCTCCCTTAATACCGATCATTCACGAATAAAATCCCATCTGCTTTTCTATATCAATGTTTTAAATCATGAGCTTGCTGATGTGTCACTCATTTCTCAGCACCTATAGTGAATAGATTCCTTCTTGAATTTTTTATTATCATTTTAATGGAGGGAAGAGAAACATGGATGCTCAACATCTTGATCCTACAGCTTTTACCACTCTTTCTTATCGACGCAATTGAAACTGGAAAAATAGTCCCTGTGTTCAGTTTTCTGTCTTGTTCTTTTGGTAGGGTTTTGCATATTTAATAAGGACAGAACTTCTGACTGTATGGTTGTTATCTGTTTGAAACTGAGCCAGGTTTTATCAAGATTATTTTCAAATGTGGTCAGAGATCTTGTCTGATCCTGTCATGTGGCAGTGAAGTCATCCTGTCAGTCAGATACCAGGAGTTGCCAGGCTATCCAGATAAATTGGATAACAGCAAAAGTTGGGTATCTATCATCTGTGTGATGTGACTTCTATGCTGTTTAATGTCAGTTCTGTCCTTGCATCCTGGCCAGAGGTCATTTTGAGACTGTTTAACTGAGTAGGACCCTATGGGGTGTTCCTGGGACAGACTCTCCCCCACCCCCCCACCCCCGCCGTGTCCTCTGCTTTAGCTCCTCTCTGAAGTACCTAGGTAACAGTATCTGATGCACATTTCCTAAGTTGTTTTACAGATGCTAAAACCCCCACCAAATGGAAGAAGTTAACTACTTGAGGACCATGAGCACATAGCCTCCAGATATACAGGAGCCTGAGGACGGATAATGTTAACCCCTGTGATACCACCCAGTTACCTCATCATCAGTCAATCAGAGAATTTTGCACAAACTAATCACACACCCTGCATCTTCTCTCCCTTACTTGGCCTTTAAAAATGCCTCCCTGAAACCCACTAGAGAGTTTGGGTCTTTTGGGTGTTAGCTACCCCAGACTCCTTGTCTGGTGCCTTACAGTAAATGCTGTGCTTTCCTTCACCACAACCTGGTGTCAGTAGATTGGCTTTACTGCAAGTGGGCAAGCAAACCCAAGTTTGGTTTGATACTGACTGGATCTGTTAATTAGCCTGCTCTTCTTATTTGCCTTTCAAGGTAGATTTTAAGTAAAACATTTTTTAAAATTAGTAGTGTCCCTACCCTGAAATGCTCTAAAGCAGGAGCCCCAAACAGACATTATCAAACAGATTAGTAGCAAAGTGCCAGTGACATTTTATAATCAGTGCTTGCCAGTGCTTTTGAAATTAGGAGTGGGAGAAGGGGAAAGGATTAGAAAACTCTATTTTAAGCAAGAAGCCTTCACCCATCTCCAATAAGCTGCTTCCTTTCTTGCTGGGGAGTTTCCTAGGAAATTAGCTGCCTGTGACGCAGTCGGGGCAACATCAAATGGCTTTATCTTTTTGCCTCCTGCTTCAGTGAAGAGGCAGCACACAAACCTGTGATACTAGTCAATTGTTTAATTCTGTTATTTAGACTGGGGAGTTTATCCTGTGAAACTAAGCTTAATCCTTTAAAATGATCATATCATTAATCACCTACAGACACTGTGGAACAACCAAGTGCATGGCCAGGGGAAAATCACACTTAGGGAAAATTCAGATGGTAAAGCAAGAAGGGTACCTCTTGTTTCAATTTTTAGAGGCCAGTTAGTAGGGAGGTGATTTTAATAGTGTCTTCTTGCTCAGATGTTGGAAGATACATCTTTATTATTCTTTCCCTGAACCAAAATTATCACTGGGTTTAACACTGTAGCATAACACACTATATAGAATAGAGTCTTTTGTAAATGGATGAAAAGTGATGCCACCCAAAGGGGAGGGAGCTGTCCAGAAGGACTTTGTATTTTTGGTGACTATTTAATCATTTTTTAAAATTAAGCAAGATGATTGAACCCTGGATATAGCTCATTATTCAGTCCATACAAAGACATAAAGCAAGACAAGCATATGAGTGGATATTAAAAGACATATTCTCACCGAATCATTTTTGGGAATTTACTCAGAGGGAAAGATTTGGAGTCCCACCTCTGCCTTTTACTGATAGCAGGAACTTGGCTTTGTCTTTTAACCCTTGTTGGGTTTAGAATTTCCATATGCAGGCAATGATGATAATACTAGACCTGCTTAATCACAGACTTCCTATGAGCAACTCATAGAAAAATAAATTAAAAAATCCTCTGGACAGCACTGAGATACAATTGAATATGAGACAGCAGTACTAATAATTTTATTCCTTTGTCTTAAAACTTGACAGGTAAAAAAGTGTGTTAATCCTGTGACAGATAAGCTGTTAACTTATACAGGTATTTTCCTTTGCAACTGAAGCTGGTTGATCTGTTAGTTATCTCAGCTGAAACTGAACACAGATGTCTGTAAGAAATTGATTCCCTTCTACCATCTCTCACATCTCTTCTACCGTTGATCAGTTGATTGCATACACTTAGCAGAGCTGGGAAATATTTAATAATAGAATTCTGATATTGGTAGGAGTTGAGTTCTTTGGTTATATCATATTTTAGTCTGAAAAGTCTTGATTCCTTTTTTTTTTTTCTTTAGATGGTTTTCTGGCTCAAAGGAAATTACAAACTAATTTTCTGTCTTCTACCCGAATTCTGGTCCTCTTCTAGTTTGACTCCGACACTTTGAACATGTGAAGCTATAGTTTACATTTTATGGTGAGAAAGCAATCAGCCTTATGTTATCTGCTCTGTCCAGTTCTGACAAATCTGTAGTGTTACATCAAGCTTCTATGTAATTTAGGTTTCCTGTGACTAACCAATACCACCACTGCAGCTAATTTTAGAACATTTCTCCCAATTAGCTCCTTATAGCTCCCTCCTACATTTGTTACTAAGAAAAAAATTTACGCAAATATCACAACATCTCGAATCATGAAATATGTATCTCATTAGATGTCCTTGAATTTCAAAGGAAACTTCAGGGTAAATCCACACATAAACTCCTCCCTGAAGCTTATCAGGCTGAAAAAAGTAAAAACCACTTACTCGGCTTTTGAGCTTTGCATTTTCGTTTCCAATGTCTACACACAATTGGAACGAGGCTCACTGTAGCCAATCATAGAGGAAGGAGGAATTGAGTGAGACTCCTGTCCAGCCTCTTTGCTGATTAAATGAGAAGATGGAGCTCTGGAGGGAGAAACTGACTTTCTTAAAGTTACACAGCTGGCTCTCAGGTGCAGAGCTGGAGTCAGAATGCAGGTCTTCTGTACAGAGAAACGCTTTTTCCACTACTTCATGGAACCTACCTAAGTTCTTTACTGCTTCACGTGCCTCTCTATAAGAAAGCTCAGAAAATGCAAGAAGTTTGTCTGTTTGAATACTTCATTTCCTGACCAAGTCTATTTGACTACTATGGAAATATTGAACAATGGACATGTAACTAAATCTGCTAACGGCTGTAAAATTTAGGCTTTCTTTGAAGTCCAAACACAAATGGAAAAACACAATAAAAACTTTCTGTTACCAAAACGAATTACAGGAAAAGAAAACTTTTCCACCTCAATGAACAGCTATGTGGAGAAGTGTCAACATGAAAATAAATTTGCTAATTTATGAAAAGCAAATTAATTCTTCCTGCTTCTTAGAACTGACTTCTTTAATCTCTGTGTTAAGTGCATTTAATTGACTTTGGGTAGAGTAAGAATCTGATGATTTGTTTAAGAGTAAGGAGAATTACCCATGACCTAGCTTAGTACATAAGCTCTTGCTTAGTATGAATGAGTTTTTGGTTAACGAGGACATTTTTCCTTTCTAATTAATATATGCACAATTATGAGAGCAAAATAGACCTTAGTCAATGGAAAGTGGCAAATAACTCCTAAGCAGTGAAGTCTTTAATAGTCCTCAGTTTTTTATTTACCATTTAGTTATGGATCAGGACCACAGAAATCTGGACTTAAGAATCCTTTTTGAACATATTGAAGGACTATTCGGAAGGTAATTTTTACTTCCACTTCTCTAGAAAGGATAGATTAATAACGTGAGGATGCCTTTGTAGTTTAAAGGTTAACATTAAGAGGTTACTTGAAGCTAATTGGCAATAAATTTGAAATCACAGAATAATCTCATGTGATGAAAGCATCATAGTACAGTGGAAAGAGTAATGAATTTGGAATCAAAGCAGCTGACTCAACCTCTCATTGATTGAGAGATCAAGGGAAAGTTATACAGGGTCCTCATTTGTTCAAACCATGGTAAAAATTCTTATCTACAGAGTTGCTCAGACAATTACATGAGAGAATTTTTATGAAAAGAAATAACAAGACCTAGTGCATAGGCAATCAAGAAATGAAAAATTATTCTAATATAAAAATTTAATTCAATGTAAGGCAAGATCAAGGGTTAAGATAAAGTAGGTAGTGACGGCAAACTTTCAACTTTCTTTTTTATTTCTCAGAATATTTTAAAGTTCTGTTTTAATGAAGGGTTCTACTAAGGTTAAAATTAAAATGTGATTATTTTTAATTAGCCAAGCTAGTGTCTATTAAATTTTGTCTTTAATTAATGTCTTGGCCTGTAAGAGTGCTGTAAGA
The DNA here is from genome assembly GCF_030028045.1 of Hippopotamus amphibius kiboko. NCBI lineage: Eukaryota > Metazoa > Chordata > Mammalia > Artiodactyla > Hippopotamidae > Hippopotamus > Hippopotamus amphibius. Next base: position 97,172,172 of record NC_080197.1, read on the forward strand.
GTTCAGACTTTTAAGCAGATGAAAAGAAAAAGATTCAGAGCTGGAGTAAGAAATGAAGGTCATTTAACCTATGTCATATTCAGATATACATAATTAGTAACAATGATAAAATGTCTAAAATCTTTCTTCAAAATAAACCTAAAATAGTTATTTAGAAATAAAATGTCAAAAATTCTGCTTTAAAAATATGAAAATTGAAGCTCAGAAAATTAAGAGAAACTTGAAAGAAAATTAAACTCAGAAAAAATAAAACCAACATTGGTACAATTCAGCTAACATCAAAAGCTGACCTGCCTTTATCCAGGGTGGCTTGTTGGCTGAGTGCCTTTGTAGCAAATGCATGTTGAATGCAGTGAACCAGATAACTGGCCCCATACGTGTTGTATATGCTCTAGCAATAGAATTTGTAATGGCCTCTTTCCTAATAGATCAATTCTAAACATGTATGCCTAAATGCCACATCTCTAGTACAAAGTGACCTTTTATTATTTCCAGCACAAATTCTCTACTCCTGTCAAGACTGTCTTCTGGCATGAATCTTAACTCATTCCTGCCTGTTCCTGCCTCTTTTTATTTGTTATCTGTCTACCTAAGAAAAGTTGTACTTCCCAGTTCTTCTATGATATTTTTCATCTTACTCCAGGCTTTTCTAATCTTCTCTTTTAGCCCCAGTCCTATGGCACTTTCCATCTGTTATAGACATTTTGGTACATAATTATCTTCTGACCAAAGAATTTAATGTGTGTGTGTGTGTGTGTGTGTGTGTGTGTATAAAATCTTTACTCACCAGCAGACACATTGAGGGCAGGAATCCATATCATATATTTTACCAATACTTACTAAATTATTTTTATTGAACTGAGTAAGCAATTTTATCTCAAAAATGTCTACCTCTTATTTATTTCCCAAAGTTCTAATACTTGAAAAATGTGTTAACATGCAATAAAAAATAAGCCTTCTGTCAGAAATTGGAAATGAGAATCTTTTCACCTCTTATTGGAAGTAACTGTAACATCAGAAAATAGAGATTTAATACTGGCTTTGTTTCTTCTTTTCTTTTTGTTTCCCTCTCTTCTATCTTCTTTCTGTTCCGTGTCGTGTGATACTTGTTACCCACCTACTTGTAGCAGGCACTATACTAGGCAATTTATGTGTGTCTCTCTCTTGTTTTCTCCATTTTTCACGTACCCTCAATTAGTCTCTAACATTCTCTGAACCTTGATTGTTCCGCCTGTAAAAGGGAAATCATAGTATCTCTCAAAGTTATGGAAGGATTACATGAGATCATGTCACTCCTTCCACTCGATCTATCAAGTACAATCATCTAACGTATTATAGTCTTCCTTGCTTACAATCTTTTACTTGAAGGACAAAGCAGTGATGCCATAAAACTGTAGGCACCTAGTTATCGAAACTTTTCTCTTTGTTATTTCAAAATTCCAGAGAGATTTCTAAATGTAATTTTTAACTTATATCAACTAATTATTATCAAGATTTAGTATTTTGCATACAGGGACACAGCAGTGTCATTTTGTAAAATCAGATGCTGAATGCTGCATGTCAAGAGAGAAGATACACTTAAGCCTGTACTTAAGATACACCCTGCAGAAGTGACATGCTTACCTTTGTATTTGGAGATTCCACCAAAGCATAGGTAGGGTAAAGGGAATTTAAAATAGAAATCTAGAATCTACTTTTATCTCTTGCATTTTAAAATATTATATTGATTTTTTAAAAATTCTGTTCTTATGAAGGGTCTGAAGCTGAGGGCATTAGAGACCTATTATAGCTTTTACATTTTCCACCAATTTCACAATCAGAGCAGACTCAGATGGAGTCATCCCTGTGTTTAAGACTTGAAAAGAAGATCTTTACATCTTAGAAGAGTGATAGATAATGCCCTTATTGCAGTTCTATTTGAGTCAAATACCCAGGAGCACTTTAAGGGTCCAGGCTGTTGCTGATGCCCCTTTCTTTGGAAAGTTGTAAGATTGAGGGAAAAGCTATTCTAAGCAATGTCTTTGTATAAAACTGGAGTATGTTACCCTGTCCCTGTTAAATATTTCTACCCATAATAGAACCCATCATCTCACTTTTCTCTAAATGTTGCACTCAGAAAAGCTGACATTTTTTTCTATGCTCTGCTATAGTCCATTTACCTGGAAATATGGGATTTTTCTTATTTTTCTAATGAGCAACAGGCACTTGATTTTGTAAACAATCTCAAATTGTTATTATTGTCAAAATTCCATAGTGTTGATAAATGAAAAAAAGAACCCGCCAGAGTTCAGAACAAAATATTATTAACTTCATGATTTAGGAGAAGAATGTGAACTGAATATCTGGTGTTTTTGTTTCCTGTCTCTGTCCCTACATTTTACATGTGTGCTGGGGGCAGCTTACCTCTCCTCCCCGAGCTTCAGTTTTATCTCTAGTAAAACTGGAAAGATACTTTATAAGGATTCAGTTGTGCCTTCCAACTGATTTTGGGTTTCACTAAAATATCTAATTTTAAAATGGATCATCTGAAAAGCTCCTATAATTTTTATATTTTGCTCTTGTCAACAGTAATGGTTGTCCAAAAATAATGATATTTTGGATCTATCTTATTTTCAACCTCTCCCAGAAAAATATTAGCCAAAGAAATGTTAAGACATTGGGAACTTTGTTTTTCTGTTCTTAAGTCTGGTAATGTAGTGTTCTGGAGATAAAAATTTATCAGGTTCTGTGAGAGTCAGTGCTAACTCAAGGCTCATTCAACTTATACAAGGACTTTGACAAAACATTTGTAACCTTGCACCAGTGGATGAGTTTTAGACTCTTTGTGAACCTCCCCACCTTCATATTTACTTTGCATTTTCCGAGAGGCAGGATCCACGAATTTTATCAGACAATCAAAGGGTCTATGAGCCAAAAGTTGTTAAGAATACTATTTCCTTAGGTTTTCAAAGTTATAGATTGCCTAGGAACTTCAGAAAGTTACAGTCAAAATACTAAGTTATAAATAATCGAAGGAAAACATTGTTGTAATTTTCCAGAACACAGATATTGGTAACATTACTCCTCAGAGTTGTTTTAATATTACACATAAGAGGATGTTTTGTGCTGAGTAGAGAGTGAACAAGTTAACACAGAAGGTAGACCTATTAGGATATAGCTGACCACAGAATTAATGATCAGGAGCAGAACACCTTTGCAGAACTGGGAAAGGGCTCCACAGCCTGTGATAAGTGTTGAAATTGAGGCTGATCTTTTTCATTGTTAATCTCCCTGATTTCGCCTAAAATATTATCATGGGAGATTTATTCTTTCCATTATGAAGCCAGGTTTCTGAAAAAAATCTATATTAAAGCATATGCTTCTGCAGAAATGATTCTTAAAAGCCTGCTCTGGGAGGTCTATCCTAAATATGTATTTATCATATACGTATTAACAAATGGACTCTGCCTTCAAAATAGAAGAGTCTAAAAGAGATGAAATATTTACATAAATAAATTGAAGTCAGAGTGTAAAGTGGCAAGTGCCACAGAAAATTATAGATTAACATAGGAGTGCAGAGGAAGAAGAAATTACTATCTAAGTTGTCATTGGGGTTGAGGTTTTAAGAGTAGGATGGAATGGGGGAGACATTTGTCAAAGGGTACAAATTTTCAGATATTAGATGAATAAGTTCTGCGGAGCTAATGTACAGCATGGTGACAATAGTTAATAGCACTGTAGAAATTTCCTATTAGGGTAGATCTTTAGTGTTCTCACCAAACCAAAAAAAAAAAAAAAAAGATAACTATGTGAGCTTACGGATGTATTACTTGTTTGTGGTAATCATTTCACAATGTGTATGTATGTCAAACCATCACATTGTGCACTTTAAATATACACAGTCTTACTTGTCCATTATACCTCAATGAAGCAGGTGGGAAAAAAAAAGAGTAGGAAGAGAAGACTAGGAGGATAGACAGAGAGGATTCTGTACAGGAAGCCACACACAAACTGGCTTTTGAAAGATGCACAGTATTTGCATATGTTGATATTGGGTAAAATGGCCTTTCAGGGAAAGAAACCATTGTATTTAGAAATATTGAGACAGGAAATTTGTGACATATATGGAGTATGGTACCTGTGACACAGGATATGCAAAGGAAGCAGCTGAAAGTAATGAAGTTTCTTAAGACCACAGGCAGAAAATCTCTTAAAGTAAGAAGCTTTTTAATCCTTCGTGAAGAGTCTCCATACAGTTTCCTTTGGGTCTCTTAATGACTTTGTGTCACATACTTCACCACATGGCCTTTCTATTCATAGCTTCTTTGGCAACAAGCCCAGACAACCGCTTCCTCTTAAGAAAATACAAAGCTATTGCCCTCGTTTCAGATACTTACTCAACGCTAAGAGAAAACTAAAGGAAAGGTAGTTCAAAAGAAACATTTGTAGATCCTTAAAAGGGTAAAGAGGGTGAGATTAATGGTCTCTCAAGTTGGATGCTAGCTTGTCCTAGACCTCATTGCTTAGGGTTGAGATAAGATTAGAAAACTTCTGGTTTGGCTGTGGACATTTTACAATTGTGGAACAAAAGATATGTTTAATATTTATATTTATATTTATTTTTCTCCTTAGACATTGGCATATGGATTAATATGAAATATAGGTATTCCCTTAAATGTTTACCAGTGGCTTTGTCTCACAAATTAGGCTGTTTGCTTGAACATGAAAAAAGTAAACTATGAAGTCCAGGAAGGCAAATCATTTAGTATCACTGAATTGCTGATTAAGGTATGGTGACTAGTCATATATATTTTTCGCTTTATTTTTTTTTAATATTTGTTATTTACTTATTTATTTGGCTGTGCCGGGTCTTAGTTGCAGCAGGAAGGATCTTCATTGCCGCGTGTGGGATCTTCACTGTGGCATGCAGGATCTTTAGTTGCAGCATGTGAGTTCTTTTAGTTGCAGCATGCAGTCTCTCAGTTGTGGTATGTGGGATCTAGTTCCCTGACCAGGGTTTGAACCTGGGCCCCCTGCAGTGGGACCATGGAGCCTTAACCACTGTACCACCAGGGAAGTCCCTCACTTTGTTTTTTTTTTACCTATATAACTACATCTTTTATGAAGGGAATAATTAAGAGATGAATTTGGGAAATAAGACACCAATCTATGAGGTGAAGTGAAGGTGAGGTCCTAAGACTACAGTGAGTCGTCTTACATTTTCTCCATTACTAAGTGAAAAATGACCTTTTCAAATTAATTATATTTTATATAATTATTCCACACAGCAAAAGTTACATATACCCAACACAGAACTATATAATCAAAATTAATCTGCTTTATTAATATACATACCCACATTTTGGGAGTAGAGACAGAAGAATCTCTAAGTGAGGGTCTGTGATGGTCCATTAGTTGTCTTGCAGATATAGATGCTTTTGCACTCTCCAAAGTTTGTGTAGGCCATTTTTGTAGATTGGATCCAGTAGGTGGGCCCTTATCAGAGCAAGATTCAGAGCAGAGGTTCAACCTTCAACTGTTGGGAGAGCAAAGAGATACCATGCACCCACAGTGAGAGCAGCTGCAACATGCTATAAAAGCACAGCTTTTATATTTCTAATATCTTGGTCCTAGATATGATTACTGCACATACCGGCAATGCTACCTCCACCCAAATGGCTGTAAGTTTTACTTACATAGTGCAGCGGGGAAAATTGGTTTGGTCAGGGTATGTAAGATACAGTGACAATTTCTTTCTGAGTTATTGGTTTACATTTGTATGCCAGAGAATGATACTTACTTGAATCTGTAGGTTGTACAAAAGTTATGGAAAGCAGATTTCTATGCTCCCCGCAGAACTAAATGATACTCTGTAGGAGTGAATCTTCATTGGTTTTTAGTATATGGTTACACGTTGGAGATACACATTGGGATTGCCAGTATTACCAGTTGCTTGTGAGTGAATTTTTAATGAGATACTGATCTGAGGATGTGAACAAATGATTGAAATTCAAATAGTTTATAAGAAATAACAGTTTTGGTTAGGATAACATGCATAGTGAGGCTGGAAAAGACAACACAATTTTGTTCAGAGAGTTCACAGTCATAATATATTAATTCAAGACTTATCTTCTACTAGCTTGCATGTATATTTTATTTATTTATTTATTTATTTTTTTGGGGGGTACACCAGGTTCAATCATCCGTTAGCTTGCATGTATATTTATAAGTTCCTTCCTCTTTCCTCTTTTTTTTTGCCATTAGTGGACGAAATAAAATGTTTTATTCACTTTTGATTGGACTCAGAACTGGGAAAGAGTGATGGTATCTGTTAAGGAAGGAGGAAAGCGGTTAGAGTCTCCAGCTGTGTGTCCTCAGTTCATGTAGGACTTGGTGTCTGTAAGATCTTTTTTAACTTTTTCCCTTACAGAATGTCTTAAAATAGCTCTGAGGATGATTTGGCCATCAAGTTCAAGAACCTGATGAATTTAGAGTGTATGAGGAGACACATTTTTACCGTGAAACATTTTGTGAGAGATCTCAGTTTGTATTCAGCTTTCTCTTGGAGTCCATTAGTAATTCCCCATAGAAATTCCACAAATTAGGCCAAGACTTTTGCTCTCTGTTGGTCAAAGAAGGAATTAATGTAGAGATGGTAGAGTGTCAGATTAGTAACGCAGAAAGAAAACTTTCAAATCATATGTAGTTTCCAGCCTGTTGCTTAGTTTCTTGAGTTCTACTTCCTTCTTTTCAGAAGTCCCTATAAAATATACACATGGGTTAAAAATAATTAATTACAATTCTCCTTTCAATTGCTATAGCAATGGCATTTCCTTAATGTATTGTGTGTTCCTTCATGCCCTTCTGAATTAATTTAGCACAAAGCAGCTCAATTTTACAAATGACATCCCTTGAAAATAGATGTCAGATATTATTACAGAGATGTTATATGTCCATATGAGAATAGCTATAGACTTACTGAGGGTCCATGGCCTTGTGACTATGATTGGAAGGTAGAGACTTCTCCTTCACTAGATGCCTCTTCCCTACTGTGGATATTCTATTTTAAGAGCAACCATTGGGAAGTCACATTAAGAAATACATAGAATAATATTCAAAACCCTTTTTTTTGTAACTTTATACCAAAAAAATGGATTCAGAATATCTATACTCTGCCCCCTCCGTACACACTTTATTGTCTCTTGACTCTCTCTTTTTTTTTATTATGCCTAAAGGTGAAAACAGGAATGTTAAAATAATTTTATTTAAAATGATTTCTAAAGTCTTGAAAAGCAAAGATTATTACTTTTGGCGCTTAATGTAACTATAACATAGTAAAGAATAGGTAATCTGACCATTCTAGAAAATAAGCATCTTTCTTCAACTGCTAGATTTGTTTCTGCAGTCAACTGTAATTTCATTGGTATAAAATAGAACACATTTTAATAAGGTAAAACACTTCAGATGTTTATATATTTATAGATAATGATTTATTAGTTTAAAACTTCAGTAAGTTAATAAATTAGAAAATTTTTCTTTTTTTAGGGAAAAACACTTTAAATTTTTCAATAAAACATAACCAAAATCTTTGATGTTACTTAGTAGCATATGAAAAAATTAACATAATTGAACAAAGGCTTGTATTATTTCTCTCTGATATTGACCATTTGGATTTAGTCATCTAAATTTTGATCCAACTCAGTGTCATCTTTATTGAGACAAAATGGAACCTGGTAATAAGCTGTAGCTCTTCTATATAGTTTAAGAAATTCAATCCATTGTGTTGACTCAGTGTTATTGTATCAATCAGGGTTCAATCAGGAAAGCAGAACCATTACGTATATATTTGTTATAGGGATTTGACTTTGTGCATATGTGTGAACTAGTTAGCCCTCCAAATATCCTATAAGAATTTCTGTTATGGGTTACCCTAATTGGAAACATACAGGAAAGGAATTCTAGGAAATTTAGTTCAACCTAGCCAAGTTGACACATGACAAAGCTACCATGTGTGGTTTGAGATTTAAATACAGTAAAACCTTGGATTGCGAGTAACTTGTTCTGCGAGTGTTCTGCAAGACAAGCAAATGTTTCTAATAAATTTTAACTTGATAAACGACCAATGTCTTCCGATACGAGTGGTACGTGATGCCGAACGTCACATGATCACAACTGAGCCAATGCAGCTGACTACCGCCGAACTGATGGATCTGCATCACAAGCAACAGCAAGAGGTTAAGGAGGAGATCTCGTCTGCAGAGGAGGAGGGAAAAAAGGTGGAGGAATCCCTCACTTCAAATGAGATTAGGGAGATGTGTAAAATGTGGGAAACAGTGCAAAATTTTGTAGAAAAACACCACCCGAATAAGGCTGTAGGAGTGCAAGCAATGAATCTGTTTAATGACAATGCAATGTCACATTTCCACAAAATCCTCAAAAGGAGGTAAAAGCAAGTGTCATTGAATAGGTTCCTTGTAAAGTTGCACAAAAAAAAAAGGAAAAGATTCCATTAAACAAATAGATAGCAGTGATTCCATTAGTGATAGTGAAAGTCATCCTACACAATAACCCTCCTCTCTCGTCTCCCTCACACCAGCCATGAAGGTTTTAAAAGGTGAGTGCAGGTTAATTTGTTTATTTTTCTTTATATTTTGTATTTTCTTTATTATTTTGTATTATATTACTGTATTGTAATCATTTTTATGTGAATATTTTGGGCTTGTGGAACGAATCATCTGAGTTTCCATTATTTCTCATGGGGAAATTTGCTTTGATATACAAGTGGTTTGGATTACAAGCATGTTTCTGGAACGAATTATGCTTGCAAACCAAGGTTTTACTGTACTTCCTTTAAGCATTTTGGAATTCAAAAAACTACCTGAAATGCCTCAATCTACCCCAAACTTCTTGAAACTGATTTTTTTTTTCATTTATTACTTTTTTTGGGGGGGTACACCAAGTTTAATCATCTGTTTTTATACACACATCCTCGTATTCCCTCCCTCCCTTGACACCCCCCCCACCATCCCTCGAGTCCCCCCCATCCTCCCCCTCCCAGTCCTCTAAGGCATCTTCCATCCTCGAGTTGAACACCCTTTGTTATACAACAACTTCCCACTGGCTATCTACTTTACAGTTGGTAGTATATATATGTCTGTGCTACTCTCTCGCTTCGTCTCAGTTTCCCCTTCACCCCTCGCCCCCTCCCAAACCTCGAGTTCTCCAGTCCATTCCCTGCATCTGCGTCCTTTTTCTTGTCACTGAATTCATCAGTACCATTTTTAGATTCCATATATGTGAGTTAGCATACAATATTTGTCCTTCTCTTTCTGACTTACTTCACTCTGTATGACAGACTCTAGGTCTATCCACCTCATGACATATAGCTCCATCTCATCCCTTTTTATAGCTGAGTAATATTCCATTGTATATATATGCCACATCTTCTGTATCCATTCATTTGTTGATGGGCATTTCAGTTGCTTCCATGTCCTGGCTCTTGTAAATAGTGCTGCAATAAACATTATGGTACATGTTGAAACTGATTTTTTAATGTAATTTTTAGAATTATCAATAATACAAATTGAGAAATGGCATGACCTTTGCCAAACAAAATATTGCCTTTCAAAAATAATGATCAATAAGCCATATATTAATATAAATCACATATATTTAATGATTTAAGATCTTTGAGATATGATAGTTGAAGGAGTTTGAATGCTGGCTCTCTAGGCTGCTAATTGAGGGAACCTAACCTCCTTTTCCTTCTATACAAAATGAGACAATCATATCTATCTCCCAGGATTACTAGGAGGTTAGTGGAGATTATGTAATGCTCTTAGCATAGTGCCTGGAACACAGTAATTGCTTAATAAAGTATAACCATAATTATTATTCATAATTATTTTGTAAACATTTTTTTCTGCTTTTATTTGGAAAAAAAGGAATTCATAGTTTTGCCTTATTTTGTTCAAATGAAATTGCTGACAGCACTCTGCCAAAAGGTGAACACAGAGATAATAAGACACATTTTTGATATTTCACTGATTTTTCAAATCTGTGAATTTTAAATTCCCAGTACTGAAATAATTTTTCTGCTCTCATTCATGGCTGATTTATTTTGAAGCCAATGGGCAGCAGAGGAAAGCAACTGGTAAGTGGAGAAGCAGGTGGAAACTCAGATGGCTATTTCCCAACACACATTTTTCTTGTCCTTGTTATTCCTGTGCAAAGCCACCTTATTTGCAGATGCCCAAGAGCATGAAGCCAAATAATAAGCAAATGCAATTAGGGGAGATGGATGAAATTTCCTTATGTAAGACTGACTCTTTTGTAATTCCCTAGGCTGTACACATGGTAATCATTTGTAGTGGGAAGTACAACTAGTCCTCCTTATATCTGTGCATATAAGGTACTTGGGCATTCCTAGGTTTTGGTATCCTTGAGGGTGTCCTGGAACCAATCCAGGACTCAAAAGGATGACTTTAATAAGGCAAGGAAAATACTCTGGCTCTACACTGTAAAATGAATGAAAGAGGCAATTTGTAATCCACAATGGGTTTGTTTCCTCTGCCTGGTGAAGAAATATGGAGCTTTTAAGCCATAAGGATGAACTTAAATTCCTCTCCTTTCTGTCAACAGTATCTATTCTAGGAAAGCCATTCTATTCTGGGAAAACAAATCTAAAATTTGATTAGGATGAAAAAAAATTTAATAAACTTATTCTTACATTAAGGCATTCTAAAAGCATGGGCTTGTACCACGTAAAGGAAATAGCACTGAGGGAGAGAATTTTATCCCTTACCTACACAGCAACTTTCATCAAGCATTCCTAAAAAAATATTTTAAAATATAGAATGGCTTCAGTGTTACTTAAGAAGTAGTGGAAGTTATTAAACTTGGAATCAGAGGATTAAAGTTTGAGCTACATTTCTGCCCCCTGCTATATTTCAACCTGGTACTAATCTTTTACAATCTTGGACTATGGATTCCTTCACTATAAAATAGGGATGATAATATTTATTCTGTTATCACCTAATATTGCTGGGAATTAAATATTATAATCAAATATTACACAGGTACGTACTGTCATGTATGTAGAGACAGTAGTGCAGTATATACTTTACTACTAAACTAACAATAGTTTAGTCTCTACTACTAAACTAATGATTAAGGAAAAAAATAGAACTAAGGAACTGGAACATGCCTCAAAGTTAATATTTGAATTTACTTCAAGGAATATTTTTTGTTACATCAGCATTAATTGCGTATGGCTGATGGATTTAATGTTCCTATTTAATATTATTTATATGCATTATATACTATGTATATAATGTTATAATAATATGTTACTTAAAATGACATTGCTTCATATTTCAGGCCCTAGATGCCTAGAGAATTCTGAAACATTATATGATAGATTGGCTGTTCTGATGCTTAGTTTAGCATGAGGAATGTTTCTTGACGTATATTTTGAACTTATGGTACAGGGGTGCTAGTACACATAATTTCAGTGTATTTCCTATGTATTCTGTCCTGCTTCCTATTGTTCAGTGTGACTTCATTTTCCCGTTTTTGTTTGAGCCTTGCCACCAGTCTGAACTCCATGCTCTCCGTGGCTCTGGTTTGTAGACCTTCAAGCATATCTTGTTGTTCTCAGCCCTTGTATCTTGGCTGCTTTCTTCTCCATTTTCTTCACTGTCTTTTAGAGGAGGTGTTTGCTGTGCTATTGAGAAGGTGGAAATAAATTCACCAGTTATTACAAGGTGAGAATGAAAGAAAATGTTTACACATTTATTGTTGGTTTTCTTCTGCTAAAACAAACTTCATGTTGCAGGAAACTGGGATCTAAAACACTGCATAGTGGGTACTTAATAAATACTTGTAAATAAGAGAACTGGATATTACTCTTTACCCCATTATAAAACTGATGATGACCAAATGGCAGAGTGATGATCCTAAGCTCACCTCCTCCCATGGGCACGCCAAAATCATTATTTACAGAGCAACTATCTATGCAAATGACATAAAGACTAGTAGGAAAGATTTTTCACAACTAAAGATATAAAGAAGGAACCACAATGAGATGGGTACAAGGGGCAGAGACACAGGACAGTCAAGACCCATACCCCTGGGTGAGTGACCCACAAATAAGAGGGTAACTACAATTGCAGAGGTTGTCCCCAAGGAACAAGGAGTCCAAGCCCAACATTGGGCTCCCCAGCCTGTGGGTCCTGCACCAGGAAGATGAACCCCCAGAAAGTTTGGCTTTGAGGGCCAGCAGGGTGAGTGAAAGTTAAAGTTTTTAACAAAAAGTTAGAAAATATAAAGAAGAACCAAACAGAAATGAAAAATACAATAACTGAAGTTAAAAATACACTAGAAGCAATCAATAGTACTTGAGAGGATACTGAGGAATGGGTCAGTGAGCTGGAAGACAGAATAGTGGAAATTACTGAAGCTGAACAGAAGAAAGATGAAAAAGAGTAAAAAGAAATGAGGATAGTTTGAGACATTATGAACAACATCAAGCATACTAACATTCACGTTGTAGGGGTCCCAGAAGGAGAAGAGAGAAAGGGGCAAAGAACATATTTGAAGACATAATAGCTGAAACTTCCCAAACTTTGGAAATGAAACAAGACATCCAGGTCCAGGAAGCACAGAAAGTCAGTGACAGGATCAACTCAAAGAGGACCACAAAAAAAAAAAAAAAAAAAAAAAAAAAAAAAAAAAAATTGTAATTAAAATGGCAAAAGTTAAAGAAAAAGAGAGGGTATTAAAAGCATCAAGGGAAAAGCAACAAGTTACATGCAAGGGAAGTCCCATAGGGTTATCCGCTGACTTTTCAGCGGAAACTCCGCAGGACAGAAGGGAGTGGCATTATATATTTAATGTGAAGAAAGTGAAAGACCTACAACCAAGAATATTCTATTTGGCAAGGCTTTCATTCAGATTCAATGGAGATATCAAAAGTTTTATAGACAAGCAGAAGCTAAAAGAGTTCAGCACCACCAAACCAACTTTACAAGAAATGTTAAATGGACTTCTTTAATTGAAAAAGGAAAGTTCACAACTAGAAATATGAAGATACGAAAGGAAAACTCTCATTGGTAGAGGCAAATATTCAGTAAAGTCAGTAAATTGATGATGTTTAAAGCAAGTAGGACGGTAAAAAGACAAAAGTAGTAAAATCATCTATATCCACAATAAGAAATGTAAAACAAAAAATGTAAATGTAATGTCAAAAAAAGTAAATGTAGGGGGAAAGTAAAAAATGCAGTGTTGTTAAAATGCATTTGAACGTAAGAGATGCAGACATAGATATAGGTATATAGATATAAACAGATAGGTTGCTGATGGTAACCACAAACCAAAAATCTATAATAGATACCCACACATAAAAAGAGAAAGTAATCCAAACATAATGCTAAAGATAGTCATCAAATCACAAGAAAATTGAAATCACATATCAAGCATGTTTTTGGATGATAATGAATGAGACTAGAAATCAACTGAAAGAAAAAACTGCAAAAAATACAAACGCATGGAAGCTAAACAATATGATACTAAATAACTAATGGATCACTGAATAAATCAAAGAAGAAATTAAAAAATACCTAGCCACAAATGAAAACAACAATGATTCAAATTCTATGGGATGCAGCAAAGTAGTTCTAAGAGGGAAGTTTGTAGCTATACAAGCATACTTCAGGAAAAAATTAAAATCTCACATAAAGAACTGAGCCTTCCACCAAAAGGAACTAGAAAAAGAACAAACAGAACTGAAAGTTAGTGGAAGGAAAGAAATTACAAGTATCAGAGCAGAAATCAATGAAATAGAGATTTTTAAAAATAGACAATATCAATGAAACTAAGAGCTGGTTCACTGAAAAGATAAACAAAAGTGATAAAACTTTAGCCAGACTCATCAAGAAAAAGAGAATGAGTCCGAATAAAAAAAATCAGAAGTGAGAAATGAGAATTTACAACAGACACCATAGATATACAAAGAATTATAAAAGATTACCTCAAACCACTATATGACAATAAAACAGACAAGCTAGAAAAATGGGCTAATTCCTAGAAATGTACAATCTCCCAAGACTGGGCCAATTAGAAACAGAAAATGTAAATAGGCCAATTACAAAATGAGATTGAAATATTCATCAAAAATCCCAATAAACAAAACTCTGGGATCAGATAACTTCACAGGTAAATACTATGAACCATTTAAAGAAGAGTTAATACCTATCCTTCTCAAACTAGTCCCAAAAATTACAGAGAAAGGAACACTTCTGAACTCATTAAATGAGGCAAGCACACCCTAATACCAAAACTAGACAAAAGTATCACAAAACAAAATTACAGGGAAATATCAAAGATGAACATAAATGCAAAAATCCTCAACAAAATATTAGCAAACCGAGTTCAGCAAAACATTAAAAGGATCATACACCGTGATTAGGTGGGATTTATTCCAGGGATGCAAGAAGGTCCCATATCTACAAAACAATCAATGTGACACATCATATTAACAAATTGAAAAATAAAAATCATATGATCATCTCAATAGATGTAGAAAAAACTTTGACAAAATTGAATACCCATTTGTGATAAAAACTCTCAACAAAGCAGGTACAGAGGGAGCATATATCAATATAAGGAAGACCAAATATGACAAGCCCACAGCTAACATCATACTCACAGTGAAAAGCTGAAAGTAATTCCTCTGTCAGGAACAGGACAAGGATGCCCACTCTCATCATTTTATTCAACATAGTATTGGAAGTCCTAGTCACAGCAATCAGACAAGAAAAAGAAATAAAAGGGGTCCCAATTGGAAAGGAGGAAGAAAAATTGTCACTGTTTGCAGATGACATGGTGATATACACAGAAAATCCTAAAGGTACTGGCAAGAAACTACTAGAACACACTGATGAATCTGGTAAATTTGTAGGATGCAAAAATAATATACTCAATCAGTATCTGTTGCATTTCTGTACACTAACAACAAACTATGAGAAAGAGAAATTTAGAAAACAATGTCATTTACAATTGCATCACAGACAGTAAAATACCTAGGAATAAATCTAACTAAGAAGTTAAAAGATTTCTACTTGGAAAACTATAAAATGTCAGTGAAGGAAGTTGAAGATGACACAAACCGATGGAAAGATAAACCCTGCTCATTAATGGGAAGAATTAATATTTTTAAAATGACCACACTACCCAAGGCAATCTACAGATTCAATGCAATTCCTATTAAAATACTAACGGCATTTTCACAGAACTACGAGTAATTCTAAATTTTGTGTGGAAACAAAAAAACACAAAACCCTGAATAGGCAAAACAATCTTAAAGAAAAAGAACAAATTTGAGGTACCATGCCTCAAACTACGTATTATCAAGAGTATGGTACCGGCACAAAAACCGAAACATGGATCAGTGGAACAGAATAGAGGGCCCAGAGATAAACCCACACTCATACAGTAAATTAATCTATGACAAAGGGGGCAAGAATATACAATGGAGAAAATGAGTTCAATTCAAAAAACTTGTGTGCAGCTTCTCCAGCTATGTCAGCTTCTGAGTATTTGGAGCCCTGGTCTAGATAATATGACTTTATAAGAAATCATTAAAGTCCCATAGAATTGGTGAGAAATTCAAAGGATACATTAATACACAGTGTAATATATTCTGAAAAGGCACATTTTAAGAATTATGACAAAATTATAGATGATGTGGATTAAGATTATATTGGAAATTAAGTTTATATAAATTGAAGAATGGTGCATATAAGATATTTCTTAAGTGAAAGGAAATTCCTCACTTTATTTCTTTCACAATGGAAATATCTATAATGCTTTTGCTGATTATCAAAATAGCACAACATTGTAAAAAAAATAAATGGAAAGGGACAGTCCTCCTTTATCCCCCAAATATAAATTTTATGATTTCAGTCTATAATCCTCCAGAGTTTTAAATATATGTGACCATATTTACATCAATGAGAAATATGATATGCCATTTAAAGTCTTTTAAAAATTATTGCTATATTTATATATCTTTCTTTGTTAATTCATATAAAACAATCTCATTTTTTAGAATTGTTATATGATATTCAGTTTCCATATGAAGAATTAGTTTAACCAATCTCTAATGAGAAGAATTTTCTTGTTTCTAGTGTTTTATCATAAACAATACTGCAGTTAACATGATAGAACATGGTGTTATATACACTTGTCTCATTATTTCCATGTCTTTTTAAAATGGAATTATTGCATCAAACATGCACATTTCAAATTTTTATACATACTACCCCGATGACCTCAAAATGTTTGTAGCAATTTGTTTTCTTACCAAATAGGCTTCTTTATGTAGGCCCCAACACAGGGCAACCAAAAAGCTGAAAAGTATTTTCTTGTAGTAATATCAGTTCTTTCACTGCGAGTGAGGTTAAGCAGCTTTTTTAATAGCCTTCCTTTGCTGTTTCTATTTCTTTGTGAGAAATGTTTGCCATTTTCCTTCTAGAATGCTTTTCTTTTTATTATTGATTTGTAAAATATTAATTCTTTTCTGTGTGTGATTCCAAATATGTCTCCTAGAGTCTGTCTTTTAACCTGTTCATTGTGTCTTGCTAGATAGTTTAAAAAAATTTTTGTAGCCAAATCTGTTTTTTTGTTTCTTTGTGGTTTCTGCCTTTGGTGTTATGTTTCAAAAAGCCTTTCTTAACTCAAATTTTAAAAATAGATTTCTATATATTCTTAGAGAACATTTAACCATGAATCTGACTGCTTTAGTTTTCTGTATGATTCCAGATTGGAATTCCATTCCAGGGCCCCCGAAATTCATGTCCTTCTCACATGTAAAATACATATATTCCATCCCAATAGCTCCTCAATTTTTCTTTTTTTGGCTGGCTGAGCCTTTTTTATTCTATTTTTTATATTTGTTTATTTTAAAATTTTTATTTTATATTGGAGTATGCTGTGATAGTTTCAGGTGCACAGCAAAGCGACTCAGCAATATATATACATGTATCCATTCTCCCCCAGACTCCCCTCCCATTCAAGCTGCCACATAACATTGAGCAGAGTTCCCTGTGCTATACAGTAGGTTATTGTAGGGTATTCTTTTTAAATATAGCAGTGTGAACATGTCAATGCCAAACTCCCTAACTGTCCCTCATTTCAGCATCAGCTTTGAAGTCTAAAGTTCAAGTCTCATCTAAATATCATCCAAATCAGATACAGATAGGCTCAAGGTACAATTCATCATGAGGCAAAATTCTCCATCTATGAACCTGTGAAAACAGATAAGTTAGATGCTTTGAAAATATAACGGTGGGGGGTTTCCCTGGTAGCACAGTGGTTAAGAATCCGCCTGCCAATGCAGGGGACATGGGTTTGATCCCTGGTTCAGGAAGATCCCACATGCCGTGGAGCAACTAAGCCCGTGTGCCACAACTACTGAGCCTGCCAGCTGAAGCCTGCGAACCACAACTAATGAGCCCATGTTCCACAACTACTGAAGCCTGCACACCTAGGGCCTGTGCTCTGCAACAAGAGAAGCCACTGCAACGAGAAGCCTGTGCACCGCTACGAAAGAGTAGCCCCTGCTCTCCGCAACTACAGAAAGCCTGTGTGCAGCAATGAAGACCCAATGCAGCCAATAAATAAAAATAATAAAAAATTTAAAAAAAATACAGTGGTGGGCAGGCATGGGATAGATGTTCTCATTCCAAAAGGTAGAAATAGGAAGAGGTGATAGGTCCCAAGTAAGCCCCAAATCTACAAAGACAAACCCTATTAGATCTTAAAGCAGGAGAATAATACGCTTTGGTTAGATGCTTTGCCCTCCAGGCCCACTGGGTTGACAATGTCACCTCCACTACACGGTGGGTGGCATTGTCCTTTTGCTTCAGTTTGGCTCTCTGTGGTTGCTTCCTTCGCCACCACTGTCCCAGGACCCCACCCACGTTGCCACTCTCTGCAGGAGGCTCTAACCACAGGGTTCTACTAGGCAGCGGTCCTACTCTTTGAAACCAAGGTGGAGGCAGCCTTGCACCCCAGGCCTGTGCCTTTTGGGCTAGTGGTGGGAGTGACAGCAGTGATGATCTTTGAGATCTCTAAATTGCCTTTGGGGTCCTTCTTCCCTTTTCTTGAAGAACAGCACAGTTATCAGATAAATAATTTTATGATTCTGTCATATTGGAATCTAAGCAGTCTGACAGCCTTTCTTCATTCTATCCTGCTTTCTCTCTCTGCTTTGTTTCCAATTAGAAGTACTGTATCTTTGCTGATATAATCCCATCTCTATTCCTAGCCTCTGCTGAAATGGCTGATTAAATCCATGAGTCACATCCATAATCTCTTTATCAAATGGTTGCTTAGCTGCATCTTTAATGTTCTCTTCAGAACAGGTTTTCTCATTTTTTGCAATATGGTCAGGCTGAGAATTTCCCAAATATCCAGGTTCTGGTTCTTTTTGCTTAGCAATTCCTTCTTTAATTGTCTCTCTCTTCTCACAGTTTACCATAAAGTAGCCAGGGAGAAGCAAGACACTCGTTCAACACATTGCTTGGAAATCTCCTCAGCTGAATATCCAATTTCATCGCTTACAAGTTCTACCATCCACAAAACACCAGAACGCAGTTCAGTCAAGTTCTTTGCCACTTTATAACAAGGATTGCCTTTTGTTCCTCATTTCCATCAGAGTTCTCATCAGACTAGCCTTTACTGTCCATATTTCTACCAACATTCTGTTCACCATTATTTATGTATTCTCTAAGAAAATGGAGGCTTTCTCTCCAGCTCTCCTCTTTTCTTTTTGAGCTCTCACCAGAATCACCTTTAGCAGTTCCTCCATGGCAATCCTGGCTTTTTATAGCATACACGTCAAGGCTCTTCCAGCTTCTACTCAGTACCCAGTCCTAAAGCCACTTTCACATTTTTGGTATTTGTTATAACAGCACCCCACTTCTTGGTACCAATTACTGTATTAGACTTTTCAGGCTGTGGCAGTGAAATACCATACACTGGGTGGCTTAAACAGCAAAATTTTGTTTCTCACAATTCTGGAAACTAAGTCCAGGATAAAGGTGCTGGCTAA
Organism: Hippopotamus amphibius kiboko; assembly: GCF_030028045.1. NCBI lineage: Eukaryota > Metazoa > Chordata > Mammalia > Artiodactyla > Hippopotamidae > Hippopotamus > Hippopotamus amphibius. Next base: position 97,191,265 of record NC_080197.1, read on the forward strand.
GTTAGTTCCTCATGAGAGCTCTCCTCCTGGCTTGCAGATGGCCACCTTCTCTTTGTGTCCTCATGTGACAGAGAGAGAGTGAGAGCAAGCTCTCTGATCTCTGCTTATAAGGGCATTGATCCCATCATGATGACCCCACCCTCATGACCTCATCTAGACTTTACATCCCAAAGGCCCCATTCCCAAATACCATCACATTGGGGGATTAGAATTTCAACATATGAATTTTGGATAGGCAAAATTCAGCATAACACAAATATAATTTATTTTTTCCAAATGGATGGCTAATAGACCAAATATCACTGATTGAAAAATTGGGTACTTCTGCACTTCTTTGAAATGCATCTTTATCATATAGTGAATTGCCATGTAGACATCTGTCTATCTGTTTCTTATTTCTCAGTTTTGTTGCATTGCTTTGTTTTTCATTCCTGTATCTGGTGTTGTCTTACTTAACATGAATTTAGGATATGTTTATTTAGCCTTTTTGGGAAAAAATTGTAGCCAGTACCATTCACTTATACTTCCAGATGAAATACAGAATCAGGTTTTAAAACACCTCATTGGAATTTGGATTGGAATTGTTGTTAATTTGTATGTCAATTTGGAGCAGGTTGACATCTGTACAACATTGAGTCTTCCCGTATCAAACATTCTAGATCTCTCAATTTATATGTCTTCTTCTGTATACTTCATTCTACAGTCTTCATTATGTCATTTTTATGGCTCTTGTTGATGCCATAGAAATGTTACACTTTTGTTGCTATTGTAAAAGTAATTTTTACATTTTCTAATCCTTACATTTGTATTGATATAGATGTATGTATGGAGAAGAATGGCTAACATTATAAAAGAATAATTAGAAATATAATTTCAGGGCTTCCCTGGTGGTGCAGGAGTCTGTCTGCCAATGCAGGAGACATGGGTTTGATCCCTGGGCCAGGAGGATCCCACATGCCGCAGAGCAACTGGGCCTGTGTGCCGCAACTACTGAGCCTGTGCTCTAGAGCCCGCGAGCCACAACTATTGAGCCCACATGCCACAACTACTGAAGCCCATGCACCTAGAGCCTATGCTCTGCAACAAGAGAAGCCACCACAATGAGAAGCACCACAGTGAAGCGTAGGCCCTGCTCACTGCAGCTAGAGAAAGCCCGTGAGCAGCAACAAAGACCCAACATGGGAAATAAATAAATAAGTAAATAAATAAATATTTTTTTTTTAAAAATGCACAGTTTCATGATTGGACAGGCTTTCTGTTCTCATCTTACTACAAATTTATGTCTTTCACTATGTACTTGATTAAGCTAATTTCTCTGATTCTTAATTTTTATGTGCATGACTTAAAATACAAAATAAGGCCCAACTATAGAGATTTCTATGCCATGTTAGATAAGTTGCATCATTTAGTTTGAGGTACTTAACCATGTAGGCCTGGCCACAATGGAGATTCAGCGTTTCCAGACTATATCAACCCTCAAACAGCAGAGTGATGGAGCCAGATGTGTATGTAATTTAAAAACATTCTTGGTTATTATGGGATCTATTATGTGAAAAATTTTCCCTGGTGAAAGTGAGACATTCATCCACTTGTCTTCTTTTTCAGCTTTACAATAAGCCAAAGAAAGTTAAAAAAAATTTCCTTCCCTGTTTCCTTAGAGTCTCTGTTTCAACTCTTCTCATGCTGCACTGGAAAGAAGTACTTCCTCCAAAACTGGAGGCATCTTGTCCACCATTTGAATCCTTGCTTCATTTTACTGGGATGAGGCTTGTTTATGCTCCCATTGCTGTTTATGCATACTCTGTGCAGGGCAGTGGGGAGGCAATAGCTGGGAAGAGAGACTGACAAACAGGCAATTGGGTGGCCATGAAAGAGCAAGCACCGGATACAATGTGTACACTGATGAAGGGCTTTGAACTCAGGTCAATTGAACCTGAGACTGGGGAAATCCAGGAAAGCTCACCCATAGAGGTGATTCAAGAGGAGGACGGGCCAATGAACGGGAGTCAGCCAGGTAAAGCAGGGTATAGCTGTGGATGGACGTGGAAACAGCACGTTCACGAGTACGGAGGACACCAGCCAAGACGGTAGATTAGAAAGTCCCTGAGCTCACCTCCTAACGTGAACACACCAAAATCACACCTGTTTGCAGAACTATTGATGAAAACCATCGAAACCTACCAGAAAAGATCTTCTACAACTAAAGCCATAAAGAAGGAACCACGGTGAGAGTGGGGGGAGGGGCGGCTCACGATAAAGTCCACCATGCCCTTGGGGGGGCGACCCACCAACTGGAAACCAATTATGTTGCAGAGGTTTTCCCGCAGAAGTGATAGGTCTGATCCCCAGGTCAGGCTCCCCAGCCCTGGGGTACTGCCCTGGGAAGACAAGCCCCTAGAGCATTTGGCTTTGAAGGCCAGTGAGGCTTACTTTCAGGAGTTCCCAGGCCTGAGGGACAGGAAGACTTTATTCCTACAGGTGGAACGTAAAATGTCACACCATCTGGGACCTGGGGAAAAAGCAGAAATTTGATAGGAGCCTGGGTCAGGTCTACTTGCTGGCCTTGGAGAGTCTCCTAGAGAGGCAGGGGGTAGCTGCCGCTCACATGGGGGACGTGGGTACAGGTGGCAGCAGTTCTTGGGCGTGCCTTCTACCACATGGACACTGCTGCTGGCAGGCATCACTGTGGAATCCTCGCTCTAGCTTATTAACCCCAGAACCCAGCCCTATCCTGGCCCTAAAGCCTGTAGGTGCCAGTGCTGTGACACCTCAAGCCAAACAACTAAACCGGGTGGAGACACAGCCCCACCATTAGCAGAGAGGCTGCCTTAAGAACCCTTGAGCCCACAGGCACCTCTGGACGTAACCTTGCTCACCAGAGGGCCCAAGACCCATCTCCACCCACCAGTAAGTAAGCCCCAGCCCTGCCCTCGAAGAAGGCTGCTCAAGCCTCAGGCCTCAGGGGCAGACACTAAACACAAGAAAACCACAATCCCACGGACTCACCAACCGGCTAGTCCCTGCCCTAGGAATAGCTGGGCCCCGGGCCCCACCCACTAGCAGGCCAAAACAAGCTTCAGGACACCCTAGATCCTGTACTCAACTGTGTCAGGAACGGACACTCTTCCTCCTCCTCTCCTGGCCCCAGCAATCGGACACCAGCTCTGGGATCCCTGGGCCTTGCAACCAGACTCTAGCACCCATCTCTGCCTGCCAAGAGTCTGGCACTAATCCCGGCACCTGGCTTCACCCACCAGTGGGTAGACAATAGCCCCAGAGTCTTCTGAACCCTGATTCTACCCAGTGAGCCAGCACTAGCCATGTGAATCAGTCAGCCACCTTGTGAATCTGCCCCATCAACCAGCAGCCAACAGCCTCCACACAAAGCAGGGCCTCGCAACCAATTGGACCAGGGACCCATGAAGCCTACCAGATCATCCACATAGTCAGGCAGCTACAATAGAAGGACCCATGCAGCCCTCTTAGGGGGAAGCCCTAGAGCATAGAGCTTGAGTGACAAGAGGGGAGTGCACTGCTGAGACACATAGGCTGTCTCCTACAAAAGGCCATTTTACCAAGTTTGGGGAATGTAACTAACTTACCAGATATATAAAAATACAAACAGCAACTTGGGCAAGATGAGGCTACCGAGAAACATGTTCCAGATGAAGAAGCAAGATAAAAGCCCAGAAGAACTAAGTGAAGTGGAGATAGGCAATCTACCCAAGAAGGAGTTCAGGGTAGGGATCTTAAAGATGATCAAATAACTTGGGAGAAGAATGGGTGCACACAGCAAGACGTTAAATACAGAGGAGAGAGACCCTAGGGGGGCTGATCCAGTACTATTGGGCCAATAGCAAGTTGCATGCCTCACAGGCCCCACTCTGCCAGAAAGACACTCGCAAGCAGAATAATGGTGTCACAGGACTGAAGGCTCATCAATTCCTGCAACTCAGCCAGTGGGTATTTTTCTCTATATGCAGCAGAATTGGTTGTTTCTGTGCCTTTGCTCTTGTTCCCATTTTTCTTCATTTCTACATGTTTCAATTCTAAGAGCTGATCAACGTGCAGCCTCCATAACAACTTCATGAATCCTTCACTGGTTCTTTTCCTAGAAGTTATTCTTTCTTTCTCTTATTTTAACAAATATCTACTTATTGAGCAGTTAATCTGTATTGGGAGGCATGCGGGATACAATTAGAAAAATACTTGCTTCCTGGCAACTGATATTATAGTGGCAGGTACAAGCAATAAACGAGATAAATAAGTAAAATATATAGGGCGTTGGGTAATAGTAACTATTTTAAAAAGAAAACTTAATCTGGAAAGTGGGTATCTTGGTCCATTCAGGTTGCTGTAACAAAATACCACAGACTGGGTAGCTCATAGGCCACGGAAATCATTCCTCACAGTTCTGGAATCTGGAGATCCAAGATCAAGGTGGCCTCATGGTCACGTGAGTGCTCCCTTCAAGGTCACAGACTTCCTGTATCCTTACATGATGGAAGAGGCAGAGGAGTTCTGTGAGCTCTCTATCAGAGTGCCAGTTTTATCCAGGAGGGTTGCATCTTTATAAACGAATGGCCTCATACGATTATCACTTTTGGGAGTTTGAATGTCAATATATGAATTTCAGGGGGACACAAACATTCAGACAATGCAGCGGGGTAGGAAATTCAGGAACTGAAAAAGGTTTGGAGTTTAAATAAGGTGGCCAGGGAAGGTAATAAATGATAACAAAGGCAAGACGCTAAACCCTAGGGACATCTCAGAGAAGAACGTTCAGGGAAGGAAACAGCACATCAATAGCCCTGAAGCAGAACATGCCTGGTATTTCCCAGAAACCGCAAGGAGGCCGATGTTCCTAGAGCCGGGGTGGGGTGGGGCGGGAATCACAGAGAAAAAGATGAGAGGGTTATTGAGACAGTAACATAAAGGCATCATGGAGCAATTATAGTCTTTTCCTTTTACCCTTAGTGAGATAGGAAACCACTGGAGGATTTTAAGCAGAGGTTTTAAAAGGATCACTTTATTTGCTACATTGAGAATAGGAAGGCAAAAAAGCAGCGTGAAAGCAGAGATGTCCAAGTTTTCTAAAGGTTTAACAAATTCGTGCAGCTCTCTTTTAAAAAAATTATTTAAAATTACAAAGAGAATTTTAGGAATAAAAGCATGAAGGGGTTATACAAACAGGACCATGAAGCTTCTTTCTTTAGCTTTCAGGTAAATCTGCCTCTGGGCCCACATGGAAAAGAGACACCAGTTAAGAAGCTATTGTGACAATCCAGCCAAGAGACATTGGTAGTGTAGCTTGGGATAGTGTCAACGCAGTGAATGAGACATGGTCAAATTATACATATATTTTGAAGATGGAGTTGACAGGACTGTTTGACAGATATGAACTGCAAGAAAAAAATTAAGAAAATAAAAAACTTCAAAATAAGTGCAATGTCTCTACGTGATGTTCCTTCCTTCTCTGTTTTGTTGAGTTGCTTCAACTACATTTTAAATACCATGGACCAAGTTAAGTATTTACTAACACCACCATGGGCTTATTATAAACAGCTAGGCTTTGCCAAGTCATGTAACCCAAATCTTTATAACTTGCCATTTTAGTTCGTGGATCTTTCAGAATTACATTCACACTTTCTGACATCCTTCATGTGGAAAAAACAAGCTAATGATTTGTATCCATCCATTGGAATATTGAAACTGCCATTCACAAAACAAAGATGGGTGGTATCTATTTATGTATTGTAACATTTGTATATTTGTGAGACTGTTGCTAATTTGCCAGTATGTATTTTCTGAGACTAGAGACATTATCTTGTTTATGGCTATGCCTCACAGAGCTCCTCACTTACCATCCCACACATTTTGATACTCAAAACATGTCTGTTGAATGTGTGAACGAGCTTCTTGTGCTCTCTTCCCCAGTGGAAGGTAAGAGAACTACGCCCACGATTACACACTGAGTTCCTATTTTTATGTTAGGATATGACTTAACCAGTCAATTTTGGAACAGAGCAGCAGCCAGGATGTGAAGAGGATAATCTAAACTCCCACCATATGTGCCTGGTAAGTGTACTGAAAACGCCAAATGATTTTGAAACATTTTTACATCCTATGAGGAAAAGTCTCTTTAATGCCATCAATTTGTGTTAGGCAAATATACGTTTCCTTTCATAGCTCACCAATCGAGGAAGAATCCAGAAAACTCAGAACATGTATCTGTACCTACTGCACTCCAGTGGAATGTTGGGAGCTGTCTCCTCACTTGTTTAGGGAGATCCAAAGATGCCTTTCCTTGGCTATCCTTATAAGGAGACAGGGAGCTAGATTTGTTGGTGTGGTGTTGCAGGGAGTCATCCTAGATGACTGAGTTCTTCCCTTTGGCTAAAAGTTCTGTTCAACCTATAATTTCTACAGTTTTTTTTTTTACTAGTAATGTAACTAATTAGGTACATTTGAAAATGCTATCAAATGGAAGCTGTGAAGATTTAATTGAGAAATAGAGCTCTGCAGTCAAAGAGAGGCTCATCCTTGAGTGTAGACTTCCAGCTTAAATAGTTATAGTGCTTAATTTATATTTCCTTTGAAACGACAGCTATTTGAATGTGCAGTGATTCAGTTACCAGTGAAATTAGAGCAAAAAAGAAAAGCAAAACTGAAAAAAAAAAAAAAAACACTCCTGAGACCTCATAAATCCTAAAGTTACACTCGCCTTCCTCGTATCTTCAAGATACTGGCCTCCCCCCACATGTTATTTGCTAGGCAGAAGAAATGGTGGGCAAAATTATTCCCTTATCTCATTGTTTTGTGAAATATCTAAATGAAAATATCAAGTAGGCAGCAAGACAGATAAATCTAGACAGAAGTGATCTGGGCTTGAGATAAAAAACTGGGCATTACATGTTTAAAAATGGGGCTGTAGCTGAGAAGAATGTGAGTAGCAGAGGATGTTGTTGAATTGCCTTTGTTTTTTAAAAAATGAGAGATACTAGAGTGTGCTTGTTTGCAGTTTAAAAATCAGCTGGTAGACTGGACAACATGGCTAATGCAAAAGGAGGAAGAATTAATCTAAGGACTGAAGTCACTGAAAAGAGAGGCTAAAACGAGCATCAGTTATGAAGGGATGGAACTTTAAAAGAACAGGAAGAGTTTTTTGTTGCTGGAGGAAGAAGAACCCACACATGGACGTATGGGTTAGCTAGTGGGAGGCTGAAGATCTTCCCATTAGAAAGTTTCTGCTCGAAAGACTGTTAATCAGTAGGAGTGACAGGGGAAATGGGATTAAATTTGGGGAGTGGGGAGCTTGAAAAGAGAGGAGAAGCTATTCCACAGTTATATCAGAGCATGGCAAAGTGAATTTATGACAGAGGCATGATGGTATTCCCAGGCAGTGTTAAGAATTCATTTGTGATTTGCATTCTTGAAGCAAAAGAGGAGGAAGAATAGAGAGAAGGAAAAGATTAGGGAATTAAAGGAATCACACACCATAACTCCCCCAACGAGATGCCTGTGTCTCACCATGCTCAGGGGTAGGAAAGCACTCGCCCAGGCTGACAGCTCCCCAGAGGACAGGCAGCACCACACAAGGAAGGAGCATGGGCTGCAGTGTCACACTGGTTTAGAATGCTGTTCAATCCTTTTCTAGGCCTGTGAAGCTTCTTTTGACTGTAAAATTGAGATAAAAATACAAATTTGCAAGTCAAGAATTCAAAACATCCTATGTAAAGCAGGTGAGTGATGGACATTTGGTATACAAAACTAGCGACTATTGTATCTAGTACAAACAATTTGGGAGGGTTTATATTTAACTCCAATGCTTTGCCAAATACTACAAATAAGGAGTTAACATAGGTGATGATTATTATAACGATTTTCTATCCTCTTCATTGCTCCAGGGTATGAAGCCAGAATTAGCTAAGAGAGACCTCATTTGTACCCTGACTGTGATCATTTTTTTTCATGAACAATGGCCGAATGCTTAGCTACCTTACTCTGGGTTTATATTCTTTTAAAGAACAAGTATATCGCTATGTGGAACTTAAAAAAAAGGAAAGAGTATGAATCAAAGAAGAAAGGCACTGTTAATGCCAATTTGGGATGTGAAAGAAACAAGGCAAATTAAGCTCTCAGAGGCATTCTTTCTCAGTTAGATTATTGTAAAAAGTAGTGAAGAAATCTGTTTGCAGTCAAGGCAAGTGTTACAATACTGAGCCTAAAGACTGAAAAACGGCTGCAGCATCAGATGAGTATTCTTATTCCATGGGCTATTTTTAACCAATATTAAATTTCTTTCATCTCTTTCACCATTCAGTGATCTAAGGTTTTACCATTTTGTATAATCTCTTTGATTGGTAACTGTTTCTGAATAAAGTCAGGCTTTTGAGATAATTAGGAGTTATATTCTGGTTAAAGTACAGGAGTCCTATAATTACCCACTGCATTCCAGTGGTAATTATCTACATTTGTTACATTCTTTTTTCTTTGTGGTTGAGCAGGCTGACTCTATTATGACATAGTTAGTGCTTAAAATGTTCTCTCAGGAGTGTAAGGATATAAGGTTGCTGCCTTCATCTACAGGACATAAGAAAATTATTGTATGTCTAGGTTCCTGTATTATTGTTTACATGTACTACAAATGGCTTTAACATGAGCTGAGCTAAGTATATAGTTAAATTTAAGCTGATGACCAAGTGATTCAGCTCCACTTTACATATCAAAAAATCATTACAATTTCATTCGATATATTCTCGTGTGCAGATTTGGTAATTAAATGTCAAGAGGCTCTATATCTCTTTATAAACACATTATTTTCAAAATAATTACAGACTGGGGAAAAAAACGTATGGTAGAAACAAAAATGCTTCAAAAGGTCATGATTCTCTCCTGCTTCCCCCTTACCACCTGCCACCCCCCCCCCCCCACAAACCCCTTTCCGGGAAGACCAAAACCTTTTAGTATTTATGATATTATATATATTCAGTATATCATAAAGACAGCTTAAAATGATATTAATATCTCAATTTTAAAGATCTTAGGTTAGATTTCCTCTTGTATTGACTCCTATCTTCCTTGCTGCCACGCTGAGCAAATTGCATTTTAAAATTTATAAAAGGGCTTCCTAGGTGGCGCAGTGGTTGAGAATCCACCTGCCAATGCAGGAGACACGGGTTCGAGCCCTGCTCCAGGAAGATCCCACATGCTGCGGAGCAACTAAGCCTGTGTGCCACAACGACTGAGCCTGTGCTTTAGAGCCCGTGAGCCACAACTATTGAGCCCATGTGCTGCAACTACTGAAGCCCACGTGCCTAGAGCTCATGCTCCGCAACAAGAGAAGCCACAGCAATGAGCAGCCCACGCACCACAACGAAGAGGAGCCCCCACTCACCGCAACTAAAAAGAAAGCCCACACACAGCAAAAAAGACCCAACACAGCCAATAAAATAAATAAATAAATAAATTTATTAAAAAATAAATAAAACAAAATAAAATTTATAAAAGCTGAAATTAATGATTCCAAGGGAAAAAGCCAAGAGACTACAGAAAAATAAGGATAGGGCAACTCAGGGAGTGAATCCCTACAAAGGAACCCCACTAAAGCTGCTGTACAAAGAGCTGTCTTTGAGTAGATTTGTATGTATCAACTCTGTTGATACATACCAGATAAGTTGTGAGAGATATGATTTGACTCTGAGACCCTCTGACTCTATATACAAAGGAGATATGCAGATTCAACGATTTTGGAAGGCTGGCTCTGTCGTTCAAATATTCGGAACGTCGCCTGGCTTGTGCTTTCCCAGCAGCAGCATTACTGGAGATGTATCACTTGTAACCAAATGTTCCCCTTAACCCCATCTGCTGCAAGGGTCAAAACAGGTCTGTTGGACTAGGTGTTGCAACTTTTGCCTCAGTACTTCATGAGAGCTAAATGCTGTATGGTTTAGAGCACATAGCATACCATTTTCACCCCGGTCTTTTTCCAGTCTCTCTTTTCCCACATTGCAGGTTTTTGGTTTTTGTTTGTTTGTTTGTTTTTACCTATACTGCTTCAGGGAACTATTAAGGATATATGATAAGAGAGATCTTCATATTTTAGGACTCTGTATTTCAGTAGGATGCTATTAATCTCATTAAGATCACAGAAACTGTCATTTAGTTACGTATAATCAAATGCACATCTAATTCACTTATTCCAGGTATTTAACCCAGTGATAGGGAGTGGGGAGTTAGGATGAAGACTAGCTGAATGGCAACTGCAAGAAAGTACAGCAGTTGGGGAGGCTAGACATATACTAAGAAACTAAAATACTAAACTATAGGCAATAGGATTTAGTACCAGAGGGAAGAGTTAATCTTTGTATGTTTAGCAAATGATTTTGAAGGAAGCTTTGCTGAATGTAAAGATATTTTTTTTTCCCTTGAGATGAGTGCTTCCCAGCTCAGAGAGATGGCAAACGTAAGCTATTTTCAATTGCCCTGTAACTGGTACTCTCCTATTAGTAGGACTACTCAGAACTCTTGCTACATGGATTAGTTCTCTACTGCTGCCATAACAAATTACCACAAATTTAGTGGTTGAAAAACAACACAAATTTATTATCTCGCAGTTTTCTGTATGTTAGAAATCTGACATGGGGCTTACTGGGATTAAAAACCAAGGTGTTGGTCAACAGACAAAGGATTAATCTCCAAAATATATAAACAGTTCATCCAGCTCAATAGCAAAAAAACAAACAACCCAATCAAAAAGTGGGCAGAAGATCTAAATAGGCATTTCTGCAAAGAAGACATACGGATGGCCAAGAGGCACATGAAAAGCTGATCAACATCACTAATTATTAGAGAAATAAAAATCGAAACTATAATGAGGTATCACTTCACACCAGTTAGAATGGGCATCATCAGAAAATCTACAAACAGTAAATGCTAGAGAGGGTGTGGAGAAAAGGGAACCCTCTTGCACTGTTGGTGGGAATGTAAATTGATACAGCCACTATGGAGAACAGTATGGAGGTTCCCCGCAAAACTAAAAATAGAGTTACCATATGACCCAGCAATCCCACTACTGAGCATATACCCAGAGAACACCGTAATTCAAAAAGACACATGCACTCCAATGTTCGTTGAAGCACTATTTACAATAGCCAGGACATGGAAGCAACCTAAATGTTCATCAACAGATGAATGGATAAAGAAGATGTGGTACATATATACAATGGAATATTACTCAGCTGTAAAAAGCAATGAAACTGGGACATTTGTAGAGACATGGATGGACCTAGAGACTGTCATACAGAGTGAAGTGAGTCAGAAAGAGAAAAACAAATATCGTATATTAACACATATATGCAGAATATAGAAAAATGGTACAAATCAACCAGTTTGCAAGGCAGAAAGAGAGACACAGATGTAGAGAACAAACACATGGACACCAAGTAGGGAAAGTGGAGGGATCTAGTGTGGGATGAATTGGGAGATTGGGATTGCCATATATATATTACTAGTAAGAAAAAAAATACCAAATAGTACACTCTAAATATATGCAGTTTATTGTATGTTAACTGTATCACAATAAAAATTCTTAAAAAAAAAAAAAAAAAAAAAAAAAACATGGTGTTGGGACTTCCCTGGTAGCACGGCAGTTAAGAATCCACCTTGCCAGTGCAGGGGACACGGGTTTGAGCCCTGGTCTGGGAAGATCCAACATGTCACAGAGCAGCTGGGTCCAAGCACCGCAGCTACTGAGCCTGTACTCTAGAGCCCAGCGAGCCACAACTAATGAGTCCATGCTCCGCAACTACTGAAGCCCACGCACCTAGAGCCTGTGCTCTGCAGCAAGAGAAGCCACTGCAATGAGAAGCCTGCACACCGCAACAAAGAGTAGTCCCTGCTCTCCACAACTACAGAAAGCTCGCATGCAACAACGAAGACACAACACAGCCAATAAATATTATTAAAAACCAAAAACAAACCAAAAAACACAAAAAAACAAAAACCCAAGGTGTTGGCAGAGCTGTGTTCTTTTCTGGAAGCTCTAAGGGAGAATGCCTTTGATTTTCCTTTGCAGCTTCCAAATACTTACCCACATTTCGTGACTCATGGCCCCTTTCATCCATCTTCAAAGACAGTGATGTTGCATCTGTCTCTGACTCTTCTTGCATTTTCACATCTTTCTGAACACAGCTGGGAAATGTTCATCCCTTTTAAGGAGCATGTCATTATACTGGAATCACATGGATAATTCAGGCTAATCTACTTATCCCAAGGTCCTTAATCTTAATCACATCTGCAAAGTCCCTTTTGACATAATCACAGGTTCCAAGGATTAGGATACAGATAATCTGGGGAACTGTTATTCTTCTTACCTCTTTATGACCCCAATTTTTATTACCATCTAGTCTTTTTTTTTTTCTGCTAATATTTAGATTCAGTTGACTTTCTCCTTACTTTAGCACCAAATTGTGCACAAATCTTTTCTCATCCAAATTATTACATTTTGGACTTGATCATTTTCGCAAAACCGGTCCTCAATCTTTTTCTACTAAGAATAACTTTCCATACATCAAAGCAACATCCTTTTTGACCCACCTCCTAGAATCATGGAAATAAAATCAAGAATAAATGAATGGGACCTCATGAAACTTAAAAGCTTTTGCACAGCAAAAGAAACCATAAACAAGACTAAAAGACAACCCTCAGAATGGGAAAAAATAATTGCCTATGAAACAACGGACAAAGGATTAACCTCCAAAATATACAAGCAGCTCATGAAGCTTCATACCAAAAAAGCAAATAACCCAATCCACAAATGGGCAGAAGATCTAAATAGACATTTCTCCAAAGAAGACATCCAGATGGCCAACAAACACATGAAAAGATGCTCAACATCACTCATCATCAGAGAAATGCAAGTCAACGCCACAATGAGGTATCACCTCACACCAATCAGAATGGCCATCATCACAAAGTCTGGAAACCACAAATGTTGGAGAGGGTGTGGAGAAAAGGGAACTCTCCTGCACTGTTGGTGGGACTGTAAGTTGGTACAGCCACTATGGAAAACAATTTGGAGGTTCCTTCAAAAACTACCAATAGAACTTCCATATGATCCAGTCATCCCACTCCTGGGCATATACCCAAAGAAAACCATAATCCCAAAAGAAACTTGTACCATCATGTTTATTGCAGCACTATTCACAATAGCCAGGACATGGAAGCAACCTAAATGCCCATCAACAAATGAATGGATACAGAAGATGTGGCATATATATACAATGGAATATTACTCAGCTATAAAAAGGGATGAGATGGAGCTATATGTAATGAGGTGGATAGAACTACAATCTGTCATACAGAGTGAAGTAAGTCAGAAAGAGAAGGACAAATATTGTATGCCAACTCACATATACGGAATCTAAAAATGGTACTGATGAACTCAGTGACAAGAACAAGGATGCAGATACAGAGAATGGACTGGAGAACTCGAGGTATGGGAGGGGGCGGGGGGTGAAGGGGAAGCTGAGACGAAGCGAGAGAGTAGCACAGACATATATATACTACCAAGTGTAAAATAGTCAGTGGGAAGTTGTTGTATAACAAAGGGAGCCCAACTCGAGGATGGAAGATGCCTTAGAGGACTGGGGCGGGGAGGGTGGGGGGACTCGAGGGGGGGGAGTCAAGGAAGGGAGGGAATACGGGGATATGTGTATAAAAACAGATGATTGAACCTGGTGTACCCCCAAAAAAATAAAAAAAAAAAAAGATGTGAAGTTAAGTGAAAACCTGGTATGTGCATCAGGACTGCAGCTGTGAAGTAAACGTAGACAGGTGGAGGGCCACGTGGCAAGGTGGAGGTGTTGAAATTACAGGATTTATTTTTGCTATTGTTTTTCTTAATTAAAATTTCCTTTAGCTTTGTTTTTTGTATTACCTTATCCTTTATTAAATTAAAAATTTAAAATTACAGTAAGAAAAAAAAAAAGACTAACTTTCTTACGCATCATACTCTCTGGATTTCATAAAATTCCATACTAATGTAAGTCATGGCTGTATAAGAAGTATCACATTACTTTATTTCCTTTCTAACAAATCCATTATGTTTCTTAGTCCCCATCTCAACAGTCCCAGGTGGAAAATCTTTCTCAATCATTACTAGAATACTCTTCTCTTTACTTTCAGTGTGATAAAAGTTGTGAATAGTCTTAGGCAGAGAAGAGCTGTTTGAGGAAGACTGTCTAGTCCTTGATTTCTGCTGAATTGCAAGCCCAATTGTTCAAGTTCAGTGTCTGCCTGAACTCTGGTCTTAAGTTGTTTCTTTGTATGCATGTAGGTGATCTTTGCAGAGCTTAGGAGCCTTGGATTCTACAAATCCAGATAGCCTCCTGAGATGTCCTTCTTCCTCTCTAGGGTACTATTAGAGCATGGTTCAAAAGCAGAGCACCAAATCTCTGTCCCCTTCTCAGTGCTTTTAAAATTAGTACCTGCTAGTATGCAAACGCCTCTTTCTCTTACCCTTTCATATAATTTCCTTAAAAGGGAAGGAAATAGATGTCTGGAGGCAAAACTTGGAAATAAATTTGCTGAAAACTACTGCCTTTCATAAAGTCTTCATAAACATCTGTTTAAATATTAGAGACAGCTGGAAACATCTTGAAACAACAGAGAGAAAAATATTGGTAGAATGAAACACAAGTTAATAACTTGACTCCACCGTGCTACACTTTATTTGCTATTACAGATCTCTGTGATTCCAGGGCTGATCTTATTAGTTATTCAGCTAGATGTGCACACAAATTAGGCACAAAAATTTTAGGCTAAACTAATAAACATAAGGTCATAGTAGGAATGTTGAGACGATTTAAAAAGTCCAAATTGTGCAAGGAGAACATGTAAAATAGAAAATATTTTTATTTCATATGAAGTAATATAAATTAGTAGTATTTATTATTAATATAAATATTGTAATAATATTTGTTATTAACAATACATAATTAAAATATTAAGTGAGAATAATATAAAAGACATTATTTATAACATGTATAATAATCACTTAATTCTCACAACATATCAATGAAATAAGAATTACTATTAATTTTAAAATCTGTTAAACACTTTTATTGTGTCACGCAGTGTTCTAAGGTTTAGTAATCACCTTGAAACAATGAAATAAAGAAAACATTTTGCTCTCATAAAGCTTATAAAACATTGCTATTCCCATCTTTCAGATGAAGAAACTGAGGTTCAGAGTAGTGAAATACCCTTGCTCAAAGTCACAGGGTTAGAAAATGGCAGTACCAGGATTTGAGCCCAGGTTTGTCTGTCCACCTCTGGGCTCGTTTACCATCATGCTATGCTGCTTGTAGTGAAAAAATCAGACAATTTCTCTCTAGAAGAGGTCCAAGCTCAGCAGGACTGTCACATAACAGGAAGAGTTTAGGTTGGAGGCTGGTCATAGATACTGAGCTTTCATCTCTGATTGGAGTTCGTTTGACAGAATTCAATCCAAGCAGGAAGACACATAACCACATCAGTCTTGCTCATGTCTGTAATCTTCTGTCAGTTTGAAAACCTCTTAAATTCATTGCCATCTTACTCAAATAATACAGAAGACTAGAAAACAGGACCAAAAGGCAAATCCTTTACATACCTTCCTTTGTATTATAGTAACTATTATTGATTTAATATTCCATATAGCCCAAAGCATAGAAAAAAATTTTCAGATGAAGAGAAATATTTTTCTTCAAACTTAAATAAAATGATAAAAAGTTCCTTGATTAAAAAAAAAAACCCTTCTTTTTACAAGTGCTTTGAAGAGTCTTTCCTTGGAGAGTATATTCTTTAATAACCTTTCTGATTTATTCTCCTACGTTTTAAATTTTAGATTTTATGCTGCAAATTTTTCTTTATTGACCTTACTTCAGTTATGTACTCCAAATACACTTCAGAGATAAGTATTTTTTTTCAGTTGATATGACAGAAATACATATTTGGGGGGTGCCTACAGGGTGCAGGGTACTATTGCTGATTATGTGCATCTCTTTCATCTCTGAAAGAAATGGATAAAGTTTCAGTTACATAAGATGAATAAGTTCTAGAGATCAGCTCTACAACATAGTGCCTGTAGTTAACAATACCATACTGTGCTCTTCAGAAAATTTTTTAAGAAGATAAATCTCATGTGAAGTGTTCTTACCACCAAAAAAGGACGTGAAGAAACTCTTGGAGGTGATGAATCTGTTCGATTGTGGTGATGATTTCATATGCACATGTCCAAAGTCATCAAATTGTATGCATTAAATACTGCAGTTTTGTGTTTGCCAATTATACGTCAATAAAGCTGCTAAAAACAGAAATGAAAAAACAGAATATGGTGGACTAATACTTCCTGTGAACAACTTTTAGAAAACAAGACAATCTCCAGTTCCTGCTCTACAAAAATTCAACTTTGACTCTATCATATTTATTTCAACAGTTGAATGAACTTGAAGGGAAGAGTCCCTTTCTGTTCTGATCTCTCTCTGCTTTCCAGAAAGCTTGACTTTCTACATCAATTTGTGAGACTTGTCCTTCTGTCCATGCGCAGAGGCAAAGACATTTACAGCAGGTAGACAATGTTAGCAATACCTAGTATTTTTCCTACTTAGCCATGACAATGCCTAAAATGTCTTACATAACTGTAAAGTCTTTTCTGTTTTTTAAAAAATCTTTAGAAAGAAAGACACTATTTGGTTTGACAATTTTTCCTTATATTTAACATAAAATTTCTATACTTTAAAACTATGTCCTCTTGTACAATTTTTTGTTGTAGAAAGGGGTGATAATTTCCTAGTTGTGCTCTGTATGAAAATCCTTTATACTCTTTATTAAGGATCTTTTGCTAGTTCTTATGCACAGTACAAGGTGCTGGACAACCACCATCTGCTCTGTCCATGGTGTCCCGTGAAGCGCACAGTTCTCCTGAAGGTGGCCAACATGTAAGCATAAAGTCAAATACAGTCAGAGACTTCCAGGTGATTATGGAAAAATAAAGTGACATCCAGAATTACATATCCCCAGTAATTAATAAAATGGGGGAAAATTGTAAAAACCAAAATGTCGGTAGCGACCAAAGAAGGAAAGGAAATTCAGTCTTAGGCCATAAATTTCAAAGTTGGCAGAGGATGTATTGGCCTCGAGTTCCTAAAAACAGAGACTGAGGCAAAATTTATCTGGTAAAAGTGGGGTTTTTTGGGAGCGAGGGGTTGGGGAGGGGAAGCAATACTGAGGCGGGAAGCGTGAAGAAAAAAAGGGAAATGAGTCAGAGAAAGAAGGAAAGTGAATGCAACGTGGCATTTTACTGAATTGATCAGAGCTTCACAAGCAAATACAACTGGTTGCCGAGGCATCATAATCTTTGCCAATCTGGTCAGTGTAAAATGTCACTTCATTATGTATTTAACTTATGTGTCTTTGAGATTAAGCAGTTTTCATCTTCATTTTGTTTTCAGGTATTACTGATCTCTTCAATGGTTTGGTTAATCTTATTTCTAGGTAGCCTGCATTTTGTTACTATTTTAAATGCTTCTTTTTAATCATTTCCTTTGTATTTGTTGCTGATGCATAGAATGTAATTGGTCAAATTTTGTAGCTTGATTTTTTATCCAGAAAACTTACTATACTTTCATATTAATTCTTATAATTTATCCCTTGATTCTTTGGATTTTCTATGCCCACATTTACATCATGTATGAATTATGTATAGCATTAGTTCTAATATTGTTACCTTTGATTTATTTTTCTTGCCTTATTATGCTGGGTAAGAACTCCAGGACACAATTGAAAAGAATTGGTAATAGCAGACACCCTTCTTATTCCCAATCTCAATGAAATGTTTTGTTTTGTTTTTATTAATTTTTATTGGAGTATCGTTGCTTTACAATGTTGTGCTAGTTTCTGTCTATACAGCAAAGTAAATCAGTCATATGTATACATATATCCACTCTTTTTTGGATTTCCTTCCCATTCAGGTCACCACAGAGCACTGAGTAGAGTTCCCTGTGCTATACAATAAGTTCTCATTAGTTATCTATTTTATACATAGTAGCCTATGTATGTCAGTTCCAATCTCCCAATTCATCCCACCTCCCTTTCCCCCCTTGGTAACCATAAGTTTGTTTTCTACATCTGTGACTCTGTTTCTGCTTTGAAAATAAGTTCATCTCTACCATTTTTCTAGATTCCACGTAAAAGTGATATTATACGATATTTTGTTTTTCTCTTTCTGACTTACTTCACTCTGTATGACAATCTCTAGCTCCATCCATATCTCTGCAAATACCACAATTTTGTTCCTTTTTAGGGCTGAGTAATATTCCATTGTATATATGTACCACATCTTCTTTATCCATTCCTCTGTTGGACATTTAGGTTGCTTCCATGTCCTGGCTATTGTAAACAGTGCTACCGTAAACATCAGGGTGCATGCATCTTTTCGAAGTATGGTTTTCTCCTGTTATATGCCTAGGAGTGGGAATGCCAGGTCATATAGTAGCTTAGTTTTTAGATTTTTAAGGATCAATGAAATGTTTTTAATATTTCACAATTATGTATGAATTTGACTATAGGTATTTTTGTAGATAATAAGGTTAAGGAAGTGTCAGTTTATTACTATTTCACTGAGAAATTTTGTCATGAATGAAGTTGAATTTTATCGAACAATTCTTAAGACATTTGTTTAGATTATTATTTGCTTCTTTTTTAATATGTTAATATATAAATTATTTTGATTGATATTTTAAATGTTAACTTTGTATTCTGAGACAAATCCAATTTAGTCTTGATATTAACAGCCAAAACTGTGTCTTATAAATTCAAAATACTATTAAATTTTTTGTTATGTACTTGTAACACTGTTGTCGCTAATCGAAAAGAACTTTAAGAAACTCATAGACTAGCAAGGGTGACCAATATGTAACCAAGACAAATAAAATACAAGGATATTTAAATTATGCTAAGAATGCATATTTATTCTATTTCATCCTTAGATATCACAGGTGGACTTTTGGCTGAGAGAACGTTATGCCTCAATTCAAAGATTTATCTGGGATATCACTACGATGTACATTCCCCGCTTGGCTGGTCACAAGCAAAATCTACTTTCTGGTGGATAGTTTATAAACTCTTGAAATTTTTGTTTTAATATACAGAACTTGTTACTGAAATATACTGTAAGAAATAGGGAAAAGATCTGTTTAAGGCAGATGTTACTATTTAGGGAGTAGTAAATAATATTCCTCTAAGATCTTATCATGCTGACATTTTATTTTTATTAAATGTTCTCATTAATTTCACAAGTATTTTTAACAACTTGTTGCAATAGCACAAAAGCAGATTAGAATGGCCTTAGCAGAGGCATAAAAACTTGTCTAAGACAACTGAAGCTAAAATCTTTGATTTCAAATAAATGTAAACAATTTGAGGACAATTTTACAATGTAGGAAGTAGTTGTTAATAAACTCTATAGTTTTTAGAGGGCATATGTACCAACACTGCCTTTATCATACTTTATCACCTTTGAATAGAGCCATTTCAAGCCTGGTTTCATATTTAAAGTCCTCATTATGGTTTTTTATTTGTTTGTTTTTTGTTTTGTTTTGTTTTTCTGTCTTGTTTTGTTTGTTTTTGTTTTTTGGCCACACCTCATGGCATGTAGTATCTTAGTACCCCCATCAAACCTGTGCCCCCTGCAATAGAAGGGTGGAGTCTTAACCAATGGACCACCAGGGAAGTCCCTCTTACCATTTATTTTTAGAGGCATAAGTCAAGATTTGTGCATGCCATCACACTAAGTGCAGTACACTGAAAGTCTGGCAGACAATTCTCTCCTGGAGTTAACAATCCCAGGTCTTGAAGCGCCCTCTCGGTGACCATCTGATTCATGCTTCTCTAGATGAGGGTTTGCTGTGTTAACACCATTTCTCTCTTCTGTGTGTCTACTGGTAGACTATTCTAGCCTGCATTAGTAGAATTAGGTTCAGGGATGCAGGTATAGACCACTGCATTTCCATTTACTGCATCATTATCTGTCTAAAGCAGGTTTTCATTTTAATTCAGGTTTATTAGAGTACTTTAACAATTTTTTTCATAAACATGAGCAAAATAAATATGACTCTTATAGAGTCAGCTTGTTTGACTTATCAATATAAAGTAAACTCTCAGAAATACAGGTTTTAAGGTATAAGGATCAAGATAGAACTGATTATTTTGGTCATATACAAATAAATTCCATTTTTATGCTTTGAAACACAGCCATTTTCCTAGAGCTATGAGTTTAAAGAATTTAATGAAATTTGTTCAGTGAACATGATAGAGAATTGTAGAGCCAAAGAAGAGCATAAGTGTAGTTTAACCAGGGTCTCTCTTACCTACTACTGGAAAATGTTTAGGTCTTGATTTGACTGAAAATGTAATGAAGAAACATATAGTAAACTTGATAGACAATATTCTGAATATGTGTTTTTAAAATATGGCTAATTAAATATATCTGTCAATAAATTATTCTTGATTAGTAAGAAAAAAATTACCTTTAAAGAGAAATACTTAAATAGAATTATATGTCACTGATATAAAACAGGAAGAAGCTAAGTGGCTTACAACTATTTTAGGTTTATTTATCCTATTTTACTAAGCCGTTTTGCATTTCTATTGAAAAGACAAGGAATCAGTTCTTTAGATGTTAGAATGTACCACTTACACCTAGGTTATCCAAGAAATTGCTAATTGTGTTTAACTTAGAAAAACATTTAGGCAAGAAGATAATTAGGAAGAAAGAGGAGGAAAAGGAGGAGGAAGAGAAGGAAAATAAATTTTAGACCTATATTCCTCTTTGGTGTTTATATTTCTGAAAACTTTTCATATCTCAGGAATAAAATGACATGACTTCCAAATTCTGAGCTTAATGAAATTCAAACAATGAAAATTACTTCCCAGAAGGCGTAAAAATAGTTTTAAGTGGCAGCATTAGCAAGATTCACTTAAACAAGGCATAAGGAGTGTTTACTGACTATATTATTAGAGCTTCTATCATTCAAATTCATCTAACAATTCAAGTTTTTCCCCTCATTATTTTACCCCAAGTGACAAAATGATGTATCCTGAAGTTCTAGGTGAATAATGGCTAAAACTGAGATTCAAGCTGTCTAACTAGGGTGAAGCAGATCTAGGGCTGTAACTACTAGGCTCAGTTTACAAAGTGCAGGAAGGAAATGAGCCCTTACCGAGCATGTATGTGCTAGCTGTTGCTAGCTGTTGGGAGAGGTGCTTTCATATACTTAAATATTATAGCACTGTGTGGTTAAAGCACTGTTAGTCTCATCTTATAGTAAAGTTACATACTCAAAGTTACATGTACACTTGGCCTTTGAACAACACGGGTTTGAAATGCCTGGGTCCACTTACACTGGGATTTTTTCAATAAGTATATAGTCAGCCATCCCAATCCATGTATTCCACATCTGCAGATACAAGCATATCCTGTGTTTACAATCTATGTTTGGTTGAATCTGCGGATGTGAAATTCACTGATACAGACGGCCTGCTGTGGAAATTGAGCATCTGCAGATTTTGGTATCCACTGCAGGTGGTGGAACCAATACCCCAAGGAGACTGAGGGATGAATGTCACAGTTTAAACTAGATCTGTTTGATTGCAACGCCTATTTCAGTTAATTCTTGATTTACAGGTTTGATTTAAAGATAGTTAAAAATGCAAGTTAACTTTAAACAAACGAATAGCCAAAGCAAAATATTGTAATAATGCTGCTAAAAATCTACATGAGTATTCTTTTTCATATACATGTAAGGTTTTATTAAGGAAATATAATCAATTTTCCAAAAAAAAAATTACTGGCATTTTCAACATTAGTATAAAAGCTGGGACTTCCCTGGGGTGCAGTGGTTAAGAGTCCACTTGCCAATGCAGGGACACGGGTTCGAGCCCTGGTCCGGGAAGATCCCACATGCTGCAGAGGGACTAAGCCTGTGTGCCACAACTACTGAGCCTGCATGCTGCAACTACTGAAACCCACATGCCTAGAGCCTGTGCTCCACAACAAGAGAAGCCACCACACAGAGAAGCCTGAGCACCTCAAGGAAGAGTAGCCCCGACTCTCCACAACTAGAGAAAGCCCGTGCACAGCAACGAAGACCCAACACAGCCAAAAATAGAAAGAAAGAAAGAAAGAAAGAAAGAAAGAAAGAAAGAAAGAAAATAGAAAGAAAGAAAGAAAGAAAGAAAATAGAAAGAAAGAAAGAAAGAAAGAAAGAAAGAAAATAGAAAGAAAGAAAGAAGAAAGAAAGAAAGAAAGAAAGAAAGAAAGAAAGAAAGAAAGAAAGAAAGAAAGAAAGAAAGAAAGAAAGAAAGAAAGAAAACTATTATAAAAGCTACCATGGCTGTATATTAGAATCAAACATAAATTTTCGAATGCTGATGACCAGATCCCATTCCTAGATAATCTGATTTAATTGAGGATGATGCCTTGACATTGTTTTGTGTTGTTTTTTGTCTTTTAACTCTCATAATTTTCCAATGTACAGCCATGGTTGAGAAACCCTGCACTATCTTCACTATATAGCAGACCCTTGAACAATGGGGAGGTTAGGGACACCGACTTCTTGTGCAGTGGAAAATCTGCATATAACTTTATTGTTAGCTCTCTGGATCCCTGGTTCCAAATCTGCAGATTCAACCAATCACATCGTGTAGTACTGAAATACATATTTCTCGAAAAAAATCTGCGTGTAAGTGGACAAGTGCAGTTCAAACCCATGTTGTTCAATGATCAACTGTAGTATAATTCATGAGGAGTTTGGTTAACGAAAATTTGGTTTGTTTGTTTAGCATTGGTTTTTAAAAGCTTTTTCATGAAATGTGTGAAATAGTTTTATATACAGTAATTTCTATTTTTTCTTCATTCTTTCCATTTCATGTTCACGCAGGTTTATACCTTTGACAAAATATTTGAGTTATGTGAAATTGGAAATTGTTCATATACTTTAAGATCATGTGGATTTGGCAGGGGGAGAACCTTTTTTAGGATAATACTAAAGAAAGGTGTTCTTATTTATGTTTTATCTAATGCTTCTCAGAGTGCTACAAGAAAGTAAACATTTGTTTTCAGTCCTTCAACATTTGTTGGGAGCAGGAATTACACTGGCTGTTGGCTGGGTAACAACTTTTCACACTGGAGAGATATGCATATGTCAATTATTGGAATGCTAAAATTTAACCTCTGGAATTCCATATGTAACTTTTAAAATTGGAAAATTAATTACATTAAGGCCTGTACGTCAATCAATATTATCTAAGAGTGCAAAACCTAGTTCTATGTAGATAAAACACAGTTGACTTGTTTTCAGAACATTACAAATAATACACTTAGCCACTATAGAGTTGCCCTCAACCTGTGCAGATCTCAGGAAAACCACATATTTCTTAATTATTATTGTTTTCCTGTTTATTTTGTGTCTCTAACATACTTGGTCATGGTAAAACTGGAGAAATTTGTTCCCTCTGTCATTCACCTCTCCCCTTATTCCATCCACGACTCTCCTACAACTTATTATTATGAACTTTACAGATAAGGGGGAAAAAGAAAGGACAGACAATTTGAAATGAGATATAGAAAGTTCAGAGGTGTCTCCATCTTCTGTGGAGGGAGGAAGTGAAATAAAACCAGCAACATACTTCAAACACAAGCAAAATCTTTCCTCTCATCTGAACCCTGGTGATAAAGAAAAAGAAAATGCTGTAAAAGAATGTGCAAATTAACAAATTCGACAGTTTTTTTTTTATGGGGAATTGTAGCAAATTCCCCATGTCCCAAGGACTTATTACAAGAAAAAATATAGAGTATTATTTGTCTTATTTTGTAAAGCTGCACATAAAATTGCTGTAAATTGTCAAATTTAGTGAGAATTGCATTTGTTGTTCAGTGATGAATTAGGTACTTTCAAAAAAGAATTGCTAAATAAATATTGAAAAAGAAGTACAGCTTCAAGTTTTGTCTGGACCAGAAACTGACAGTCAAAATTTACAATATAAGCAGCCTCAGAGAGAAAAGGAGCATAACTTGGTCTCTCTCCACTAAAGATTTTATAATTTTAGGAGAGTATAGATAGCAACCTCCATGGTTTGCAGAACTAACATTTTTATTACAACTGACATATTTTATGACCCTATGTTTTAATTCTTCATGACATTTTGGCCTACACGCTTTATAATTAATTGAAGTTTGGGGGTTAAAGATTATATTTCTGAGAACAAGAGGGACTCCGTGTGATGTTACTCAAACTTTCTGACAGTGTCTCTTACAAAAAGCTGGAGGAATTACTGCAGAAGTATTTCAAAGTATTCGCAGTTCTGCAAGCCACATTGCACTATAAACGTCTGTGTACTGTTATCATTGTTTAATTTTTTTTTCTCTCCTCAATAACAACAGAGTTCTGAAAGCAACTGTGATTAAAAACGGCTACCATGGAATTGCTGCTGTGGCATATGGCAATATACAGATCCTTGGTTTCATTTAAAACCCAAATGTTATTTTTATGAATGGAGAAGCCATCCCAAGCAACAGAATACAGTATAATTACACTAGGGCAAGATTTAAGCACTACTGACTTAAAAGGAAAATTTTCCTTTATTAAATCTCAAGTGCAATTAATTGAATTTTCCTTGAATGTTGCTTCCTTGTAAAAATCACAGATAACATTTCTAAAATAACAGCTTGCTTGTTCCTGAAGCACAAGGAAGAAAAATTAGCATAGAGTTATGATTCTTTACTTGAAGTTTTATCATTTACAAAGCACCTTTAACAGCATGATTCCATTTAATTCTCACAAATCTCCTGGGAATAGATCGATATGGTGAATGTTATCATTCAGATTTTAGAGAGGAAGAAACAATCTCTTTAAATAATCTTAGTTAATAAGGAGATGGTAGAAAACCCAATTTGCCATTCCTTTTCCCTGTCTGCTCTTTCTTTTTTGTAAGTCCCTGGATAAACAAAAAGTGATAATTAGGTCAAGAAAGCAAAACCACCTTCTTTGGGAAATTAGTTTCACAAATTTTGGTTTCATGTATGTGTGTGGCTAATTGTTAACATGAGGAGAAAAGCCACAGAAAAACTTGAAAAAGTGCTGTAGAATACAAAGATCTCTTCTGAATAAAATAAGTTGTTCAATTGGAGGGGTCTACAGAGCTAAATTTTTAGCTCAGGAATCACTTAATAACTGTAATTTACTCCACCTTATGTACATATATATGCTTATATATATATCTTGTACATAAAATATATATTATTACATGTAAATATGTAAAAGTTACCCCTTAACACTTGATAACATCTCATTATCTTCATAGTATCATAAGTTAATTGCAATGACTTCAATTTTAACTAAATTTCTTTACATTAACTTACTTAATAAAAAATTAATAAATTTTTATGAGTAAAATTATACAAAATATAAATTAGTAAATTAATTAAAAATTTACTTTTTATTTCCTGTTTCATCTGTTATAGAAAATCATTTTATGGATATCTGCAACTGAAAAATATTTTTAAAATAACAACTGAAGCAACAATAGTGAAAAGTTATCTACAACAGTTAAAATTTTTTGAACAATATGGAAATTGTAGTTTAATTTGAATAGTAATACAATTTAAATATTTAATCTTATGTGTTGTCTGTGTGGTATTACTCAAATTTTCTGACATTGTCTCTTACAAAAGCTGGAGAAAATACTATGGAAAACTTCCTCCACCATATAAGGACTGATGTATGTTGAAATGATTAGTAGATAAGTAAGATTATGTTTCCTGGTCCTCAAAACAAGTCTTTGAAAAACCCATTGTGAAGTCTGTAGTTGAATAGATGGTTTGTGAGCCCAGTGAAACTCAGTTTCTAACAAAAGGTAACTTTTTGTAAGTCCCAACTTTCAGTAGAAAAATGTTTTTTTTTTTTTAAATTAGAAAAGTATATTTGATTTCCATCTTAGATTACCTATTTTTTTTCCTTAGGAGTAAAATGATAAAATTTTTGTTTTTGTGACTTGAAGAAATCTCTGTGCACATATTTAGTAGTGGGAGTCACGTATTTCAAGAAACTGTTTAACTTTCCAAAGCACCGGCATACTAATTTATTGCATCAAGTTAATTATTCAGTGGTGACTAGGGTATTGAGGTAGGAGGTAACCAAGAGAGACTTTAAGGTCCCAAGAGTCAAGTGAAGAAAGTCTTTCATGACTCTCATAAAAGAAGTATTCCTCTGGGTAAAATGTGGGGATAAATCAAGTAACTGGGCACTGAGAAGTGACCATTGTGTTGGTCAAGGTGGATGTTGTTGGTTAACATGACAAGAGGGAATCAGGTGGACTAGAGTAGGTCCAAGAGAGTATGTGAAAGAGCAGACAGTATAGACAAATATTTAGAGAAACTTAGTTGTAAGAGGCAGCTGAGATCAGGCAGCAGTTAGAGGAAATGCGGGTACAGGATTGTTTGCTTGCTTGTTTTTTAAGATGGGAGCTTTTCCAGCATAATTGATAAGAAAAATGATATGATAAACAAAAATAGATGAAATTTAATAAAGATAAGAGAAGGAAACCTTCAGGAGCTAAGTCCTTAAATAAGTGTGAGCAGATGAAACCTAATGGTCAGGTGGAGAATTTGGAATTAGGTAGGAGCACAGAGAGTTCATTCATCCCAATAGGATAGAAGACAGCATGTATGTTGGTGGAGATATAGGTTGACTTGTGGATGTGGTGGTGGAAAAATGTGGAAGTTCTTTTTTAATAGTTTCTTGTTTCTCAATTAAATAAGATGCAATGCCATCAGTTGAGAATGAGAATAGGAATAGAAGCAGAAATTTGAGGAGAGAAAAAAAGATGCACGAGAGAGAAACAGTAAATTGATGGAGGTATCATGGGATTGTTGCTTATCATTAAGATCCCACTTAAAATTAGACTAGTCAGCATGGTTGGTGATTTCTCCAGCCACATTCAGCTGCTTGGATGCAGGAGGGAACTAGCAAGAGAGTAGAATTTAACTGAGGTGGGGACTCTGCCAGGGAAATAAAAAGAAGGGAAAGAGGGGTAAAGAAGCTGAAGGATACAAGAGAATGATTATAACAATGGATCACAGAGTCCAGTTTGGTAAGAAAAGAAATGAGGACATGCAGATGTGAGGTACAAAAAAATGGGTAGGGTGAATAGATCAGAAGTCCCAGGGAGCTAGAGGAATTGTTGGGGAGGGGGGTTGGGAAGTCAGCTAGTGGGAGAGTGGGGTTCTTGAATTTAACTTTATGTGGGCAGTGTCTGTTAGATGAATTCTGCTCACAAATGTGCTGTGCATGTGTATGTTGTGTTTGTGTGTGTGTGTGTGATTTAAAAATAAGCTGTAGGCAACTGTCTAAAAATCTGTGTTCAGGCGTACTCTCTGCTTGAACGTAAGACTGAGTCAAAAACAAATCTGAACAACAAAACCCACTACACACCTATCAAAATGGCTAAAAGCTTCTAAAAACTGCTAATACCAACTGCTGGTGAGGATACAGAGCAATAAGAACCCTTATTCAGGACTGCAAAGTGGTAAAGCCACTTTAGAAGACAGTTTAGAATTTTCTTGTAAAACTATGCATACACTTACCATGTGACCCAACTCTTATGCTCCCAGGTATTTTACTCAACTGATCTGAACATTTCTGTCCACATAAACACCTGCGTGAAAATATTTATAACAGTTTTATTCATAATCACCAAACTGGAAGCAACCAAGATATACTTTAGTAGATGACTATATATAGCAACAGTACCCAGTAGCAATGGGCATACCCGAGACTCAGATCTTGGTTTCTAATAACATTCTTAAAAAAAAGGAACAAAGCATCCTTGGAAAAATGTTTGTTTCTAGGGCTGGGACAGAAGATATACAAGATAATCTGGAGTATAATGTAATGCCAAAAAGTAAAGAAGTTCTGAAAAAAAACAGCATGATTAAAGTATTTCAAAAAGACATGGAGTCAACTTAAAGAGTTATCAAAGGCCAAAGCTGGAACAATTTGAGCAAAAAAATTAATAACATAGTATCAGATATTAAGCCTTAAAATAAATATCCATAGGTCCATAGTGATATAATTAAATGATTGAATAAAGAAATGGTGAAGAAGAAACATCTCTCTCAGAGAGAAGGATTACAGATAACTTATGAGGAAACTTCCCCTCAATTGTGGGCTATGCTTAGTGACTTCCAAAGAGTATATCAAAGAAAAGGGGGAAAATAAAAAAGCAACCATCCGGAGAAGAAACCTGACAAACACTATGTCAACCCAGGTAGTGATTAAGGTTAATATCATCAGTGGTAAGTGATGTTGACAGTCCGTTCTCTAGATACGTTGTGTTGAAAATGACACACCTTCCTTCCCCAAACCTTTAATCTCAGTCTAGCTATGAAAAAAAAAAATCAGACAAACCCAGTTTGAGGGATATTCTACAAAATACCTCACGAGCACTCTTCAAAAACTGTCAAGATCATTAAAATTAAGAAAAGTCTGAGAAACTGACATAGGCCAGAGAAAAGAATGATGACAAATATGTGATATGTTGCACAGTCTCCTGGAAGAAAAAAAGACCATTGGGAAAAAACAATGAAATCTGATAAAGTATTGAGTCTAGTTAATAACAATGTATCAACACTGATTAATTATGACAAGTGTACAATAGTGATATAATATGATACCAATAGGAGAAACTGGGTGCAGAATACATGGAAACTGTTTTTACTATCATCAATATTTTTCTGTAAGACATGTTTTTCTGTAAGACTTTTCTATAAAGTTATTTTAAAACAAAAAAGTTCATGAAAAATAAAACATATTAATTTGCACAGGAGTTCACATATTTGCTCGAAATTTGATGTCAACTTCCCAATAGAAGTCACTGTAGTCACTATTAAATTATCTCTTCAGGTTATAACCATTTCAGCTTCCCATTCATTACGACTTCCTCCAAAGCTGCTGTGACATCAATATGGCATTTGTAGCAAAGTAGCTGGTTACCTTAGGTTTGTACACAGTGTAAAACAACTACAAAAATATAATTATCTTTATAAGTTCAGGAGTTTCCAGTTATTTATACTATTTTAATAAAACTATTGCAATCCAGATTGTTCCAGTATTAAATTTATGTTTCACGCAGGACTACAAAGATGTAATAAATACAGTGTGGGTATAATTAATGAGTTTCTGTCTCCTAATATTGCCAGCATGGGATAAACCAACTCATTTATTTATGAGGTCTGTGTCATGTGCCTCCTGTGTGACAAACATTTTGTCATAGCAGTAGGGGAAACTGCTTTCCCCTACAAGGGGGAAAGACATCATCTCAGACCCCTAGTCTATTACATGTACATCCTCTTTAAGAAACCATGTCAGGGCCAACTAGAAAAGAGAGTGCAAAGACCAAGCATCTTGCCAAACCCTTAAAAGTCTCATATGCTGGTACTGAGTCCAGATCTCCAAGTCCAAAAGGCTTTGGGACAGAATAATATTTCACAAAGCCCCTTGCAGGGAGTCCTGCAGGTCAGGAGACACAGTAGGGGATTTTTAAAAAAACTGTTCTGTCTTTGATGAACAAGGGGAAAAGCATCAATTATTTATGTTGAGGAACATCTTACCCTATAAATTTACCCCCAGAGATATTTGAAATTTTCAAGAAAAACTTTTAAAGAACTACATAAAACAAATATTTCTTTTTCAGAAGAGGCAGACTACACCACCTGGCAACATGTCACATCCCATCAACACATCACATCATGACTGTCTCCCTGAACAAGCCTCTTCTGCTGTAAGAATCCTTCAAGCTACTCCATTGAATTCTTAGCAATTTGAGAACATCAAAGTTCTCTCATGCTGCACTTTTCAAAACAAATGCAATTTAAAAATTTTAAAACATATTGAAATGAATCAGTTGATTATCACCTTTAAAATGTTCCTTGAACTGTCCTCTGCCACTTTCTTAAACCAATCTCCCTGAACTTTTAAAAACCTGAGATCTCTTAGAGCTAAGTCACAAAATTCTTTATGCAACATCCATTAATAAAGGCTTTTATGGTTTCTTTGTTTTTTGTTTCTACATGGTATATAAGATTAGTGTCTTTGTTTTACTAGAAACAAACAACATTAAACAAAAACAAAATTCAATGAAAATATTATGGTTGTCAAGCCTAACCACACCAGGAAACGTGGGATTAATTTACTCTCAAATATATTCTGAAGACTAATTACTGCCTATTCCAAACCCACAGAAAATGTGAATTCCAACAAAGCACACATCATAATAATATTATCTAGATCCACTTCTAACCCCAGAACATGTCATCACAAGGGTGACCAAGATAGAGGCTGTATCATAAAGTGTATTTCACATATTGATTATGAATCAAATGTAGTTTCTAGCAAATTAGGGCCCTCTGCTTATTTTTCTCGGTGAATTTATGCAGAAAGCAAACTCACTCTGCTTTTGCACACCAAGGAAAACAAATGATACTGTAATTGGAGGGAAATTATTACCAATTAAGACAATTGTGCAACTGTGAAAGAGGGCATGTTTACGCTTAGATGATGGCCATTATGGTATGCTTAATAATGGCAAATCTAACAATATGTTATATAAATCACGCTTATAATTTCCAACAAAGTTTTAACTTTTATTTGACAAGTGGTGCTATTTTTATTGTGGCTCACAAATTGGAGCAGATTTGTGTAAATTATTTAAAATGCATGCTGGCTTGTTCATTGTACTGTCATTTTTCATTTGCATTCTCCATTCCATCTGTCATTTTTTTTTCCTCAGTGAATTCTGTACGTGTTAAAATAGATCATGTATTGAGGTGTTAAGCATGTACAAGAGAAGACCCAACTGTGAATGTATTGACATCATCAAGGGCTTTATAGTTTTACCTTTTAAGTGTTTTCTTCTATGTAGTAGTAAAGTATTCAGAGCTAGGCGGACACAATAATGTCAGACACAATAATGTCACATCCTACATTTTCAGACATTCTGTAGATAGATTTGTGGGCAACTTACAGATATACAAGCGGAAAGGATCCCAAACACTGAACAAATATATATATATACTATATATATAAAGTTAAATGCTCATATTGCATAGAAGTATATTATAAACTAGGTCTTTTGAGTAAACATGGTGGCATTTATAGGAACCCATATTGAGATAAAGTGACTCCTCTGGTTGATTAAGATTTTGTACGTGAGAAAGAATTCAGGTTTCAAATGAAGAAAGAAAGTGATCTTATTAAACCCAAGGAAGGAATTTGGAGGGAATACAAAGTAGAAGACAGAAAGCACTTTCAGAGTAGAAAATGTTGCACAGCTTTCTAAAAGGAGGGAAAGTAGCTTAACACAGGGAAGAAAAAAGAAATGAGTGAGTGTAGGATGACTTGGAAATTGTTGAGGCTGGAGTGCGGGTTGGGAAAGAATTTCCAGACACAAGGCAGAATATAAGGAAGATAGAGTTTATTAGAGAGAAGGGACACTGTAAAGACAGTGGGACAACTTCCTGGCAGACCAGGGAGAGCCGACGCTTTTGTGGGCTTGTAAGCCAATTTTTATACCCTCAAGACAAAGAAAATTCTTGCTACGAAAATGGCATCAATGGATTGGTCAGTATGCCGTAAGGCAAAGGGTGTCATTATGTGATTGGTCAGGGTGCTAAATGTTGGATACTTTACCTAGCAAGGAGTGTGGGGGGGTTGCTGCTCTATTCAGCCAAGGTCTTGGGGTGGGGAGGGGCTGTTCAGCCAAGGTCAAGAGAGCCCTTGCCAACAGCTGCTATTGGACTTAGTCCAGGGGCTTCTTTTGTTCTGTGTCTTTGCCATAGGGCTCCACAGAAATGGCTTTAAATCAGATGAAGAAAAAGTTATACACCACTTACAAGAAAATGGGAAAAATACTAAACTGACAAGAGTGGATGAGTTACATTTCTGGGTTACAAAACTCACTGTAATGCTGAGCAAGATGAAGGATCATGGAGAACTGAGGTATAGACAGAACCAACATGCCATAATGTAGACAGTTAATTAGCAAAAAAGTCATTTTAGGTGGATAAACATCACAATATATTTCATGTCATTGCTCATGGTCCTGGGATGAATAGCTAGGTTTGTCTTTGTGTGTATGTAGGGGTGTTGAGATACACAGAAAACAATTCGCTTCCCCTCCCATATAGACACACACAAATGCAGATATTCAGTGATACGTCTGGAACTAAATAAATATTGTGTACTTTTAACATGTGGATTCTCTAAAAAAGAAACTGAAGGTATGAATACATAAATAAAGCACAAAGAAAAGTATTATGGAATGTAGGATTCATGGAGATAACCAAAGGCGCCCTCTTGCTGTGCTCAAAGCAGCATCCTGGTGAAGAAATATAGCCCAGAACAAGTCTGTGAATGTAGTAGTGAGTAAGTCATTTGATCCTGATAAACATTGCCTCTGAAGAGGTCATTTTAAATCAGATTACAATTGCACTGTAGGCATTCCTCTCTACTGAAAGTGAATAACAAAGAAGACTGCATGCTTTTGGACATGAGGGATTAATGGATATATTCTTCCACCTTTAATAACTGAAAAGAAAAACCAGACAAAATATATGAAACAACAGTTTTCATGCAGTGGAAAATAGGCAATTCAGGACAATAATCCCTGAGAGACAGGAAACAAAGGAGTTGAGCTTTAGGAGTGCTCCAACTTCCTGCCAGGACAGAGCTTCCAGACCATGACTCACAGAAGGAACTCAGGCACAGCCCAGATGACTGCCCAACTCAGGAGACAGAGCTTGGAACCCAGAGGCCAAGGCAGCTCGAATTTGTAGGGCAGAGAACCAGTGAGGAGAGAGCTGCCTTGTACTTCTATGAAAGGAGTCTAAAATTGTCAAAGAAATCAAATAGCATTTTTGAAATTGAGTTCTAACCTACCAATCTATAAATCTAATACACTAATGAGTTCTAATCAAATTCTAAAATACTCCCATCTTTCAAATACTATTAAAAGGTACAATTTCTAATTCACAATAGTTTTTCTTAAGTCCAATTCTGTCATACCCTGCAGCAGAACAGGGGTTATAATTTGCTGAATTCTTCCCTCTCTTCTTCAACTCTTCAAACCCCAGCAAGAGACAAGAGTGGTCCTAGCTTTTGCTCTACTGCTCCCTTCTTCTCCTCTGCCATCACCCAGCCATCTACGAGGGTGAGTCAAAAATTATCCACACTCCGGTTATATTAAAAGTTCTGTTGGGCGCACTGTCTTATCAGTGCTTCCTGTTCAAGGCTACTGTCTCCCCAGTCAGTGCAGTGCAGGCATGGACATGTTACATCAGTTCATTTGTAACTGCGGTGTGAACAAAAATGGGTGCCCCACTTGTGATTTGCATGAAAGAAAAGCAGCTTGCCATGATTCGTTTTTTTGTGGTCTGAGGGTGTACCTGGTGCCGCTATTTATCGAAGACCTTGTGTGCAGTATGGAGAAAGTGTTTTGTCATGAAGTGTGTATGAATGGATAGAGACGTTCAAGGAAGGTTGAAGTAGTGTTAGCAGCCCTACAAGGACGAAGATTCACTTCTGATGAAGTAAAGACAACGGTGCATTCATGGCTCGCAGTTCAGCCTAAAGCATTTTTTAATGAGAGAATATGAAAGCTTGTTGACAGATGGACAAAGTGTATTGAAAAGCAAGGAGATTATGATGAAAAATGATGTATTTGTCTTTTCTAAAAGTTAATTAAAATAAAGTCTACAGCCAGAGTGCGGATAATTTTTGACTCACCCTCATAGATTGTCCTCGCCTATTCTTCATATTCTACAGTACCAAAGCTCAGCAGCTGGTTATCTCCTAAAATTCTCCTTTAATGGAAAGGAGGCTGAGTGGGCTAAGACAGACCTAAGCAGTATTGGTAGAGGAGAGAGAGGGCAGGAAACACCTGAAGGTGAATAAATCTTGCCCCTCTCCTAGAAAGATAAACTGTCATAGATCTTCCTCACCTTTTTTTTACATAGAATTAAACAACTTTTTCAATGGGGTATCTTAAGATCAAAACAACTGAATTTTGGGTATTCAGCAGAAAGACCCGTGCTGAATTTGCAGTTCATAATATTTACAATTGAACACTCACATATTTCCATAGTCTTCCTTTGGGAAAAACAAATTGCTGGGAAGGAATTTTTGGACAATTTTCTGGCAAAGCCTAAACATATTGAATTTATTTGAAGGAAACAAATTAAGAAGCTGGAACAATATTTCAAGGTTATATTTTTTTCTTGAATAACAGATCATTTATATTAATCAGATTCCACACACGTATACACAAAGATGCCAGCTTCTTCCCACACAGATTTTATCAGTAAATAGTGAACTTTCAAATAGCTCTCATAACCAATACTAACTGAAAAGTACAAAGGTGATACTGAGCACGTAGAATTATTGATATGATGATAACTTATGAAAATTCGTTAATCTGTATTGAAAAGATGGATAATCAAATGAGATAATTGCACACTCATGTACTCTAGCCACCCAGTTCTGAGTAAAATTCCTTGACTGCAAATTTTGAAGCATAAATTTTAAGCTATATATTACAACTGATGACAACTTAAACAGAATTTTCTTAAGGAAAAAAATATTAGAACATGAGCACATTCATATTTAAATTCTTTCATTTACATGATACCAGCCAAAGACTCTCAGGGGGTCAGAATTAACCTATAAGTAAAATCTTTTTCTCTTCAGAGCCTTGATTTTTGTCTTAGAAACAAACACAAAATACAACTTTTGCTCCCACCTTTAAGTTCGGATGAATTGCGTGGGCAGTATCTTACTGTGGAAATAATAAGGGTAATTTATGTGCATCTTCTTAGACATGATTAGTAACAGGGCAGAAATAGGACTTGTCAAAAGGAGGTTGCAAAGATACACATAAATGGAGACAATCTGCTTACCTATAGTGGTGAACAGGGCACATCCTAGGCCATAGGTAATGGTTCCTATCTGTACCAGGAGAAGCCACGAGACCTTCAAGAGGAAAGGAAGTCAATAAAGGCGCTACTGGAACTAAATAGAGACAGAAGAAAAGAGATGCTGGGGTGCCCAGGATTCACCATGTGGGAACTGTCTGTCATCAGCATTCTCTGGTAGTATTCCCAAATGTTAAAGAAAGGAAAAGAAAGTGTGGCTCCATGCTGCAGCCCCTCTGCAACAGACCCAATGCTATCTTCCTGGCACTGTAAATTCCTCCTCATTATTTTCATATTACGTAATTATATTCCAAGATTACCCTAGAGAATTCTCTGCAAACATTAGGATTGATAGAAGTCCATTAGCATGACTAGAAAAGTATGTTGTATATAAATATGCAAAAGTCACCAATTATTCTCTGTATCAGTAATAACCAGTGAAAACACCTACCTATAAACAACTCAAAACTAAGGACAATGTAATCACAAAACATCTAGAAATTAATTTAAATTAAGAAAGAGAATTGTATGAAAAAAACCAAACTTTCTTATTACTTGATATGGAAGAAGGATTTAGTAAATAAAAAGAAATATAGAACTCTTGAGTGGTGTAATG
Organism: Hippopotamus amphibius kiboko; assembly: GCF_030028045.1. NCBI lineage: Eukaryota > Metazoa > Chordata > Mammalia > Artiodactyla > Hippopotamidae > Hippopotamus > Hippopotamus amphibius. The sequence goes on from NC_080197.1 coordinate 97,226,946, forward strand.
ATAGAAATATTAAAGTTCTTTCTAAATTATGTTAAAACTTTAATACAACAGTTTTCGAAATTCCAAAGCAAGAACAAAGTCTCAGAAAAATGAAAAGTGAAACTATAGGTGAGGAATAAATCATCAAAGCATCCAAGAAGGGAGGAAACCCAGGTCTGGGTGCGTTAAAGAAGCATTAGAAAACAATAAAAATCCCATAACTCGAAGTGCATTTAGTCATTTCATTCAAAGTCTATTTATTCTATCATAATAGAAGTTAAAATTTTGTCTACATTTCTATCACAAAGCAGACTAATGAATACTTTTTTCTTGGATCAACAGATTTTTTTCAATTTAATCCCAGGATTTTTAATGTAAGGAACTCAAAGGCGGGATATTAAATGTTCTTTTTATTATATATGACTATGCTCTTACCAGACTAGAATCATGTATGGAAGAATTTCTAATGCTTTGTGGTTTTTGTCATTCAGCACCCACTCCTCCCCCACCCCCACTTTTGGTAATAGTACTGCTATTTTTCTTTGGAGAACCACCTCTGCTCCATCATCATTCCACTTGTTTTGATGCATCGACTCTTCTCGTATTCAGGAGTGTACATGAAATGGGGAGGGGGACCGGGGAGTGGGACATGGCTACCCAGTAACAGCATCACATCCCCTGGCCAATGGGATTAAGTCAAGGTTCTGCCTGGGTCCCAATCTGACCTAATGAAATAAAATGTGATAGATTTCTACCAGGATCACTGAACGAGTCAGGTTGCCTTCTCCAATGGGACTTTCGGTATTCAAAATGATGTGAGACTACAACTGACAAGGAGAAAGATCATGCAACCAATAGAGGGGAAGGATAGAACCATGTGAAATCCTGGGTCAAGACCTGATTTTAAAATATTATTTAAAATATTATTACTGAGACTTTTCAGTTTTTGATTCAATACACTTTCTTTCTGTTCAAATCAATCGATTGAGTGTCCTGCTACTGGGAGTTAATGAGTCATAAGTGATTCAACCAACTATTTAAAAGTGAATATGGTCAATATGTCTTTTATAAAGGAAGGGGAAGGATTTTATATGTTGCTATAACATACAAAATAGAATGTAATACAGGACAATTTCAGTGACAGTTATGTTTAAAAGCTTTTAAATTCTATTCATAAAACACCTATAGCTCCTGTTTTGAGACAAGCAGTCCCGTTGAGAGACACTTGCTCTTGTATCAAAATTTCCATAATAATTAATATTTAAAGAACTCCATATGGAAGAACTCCATATGAAGGTGTATAATAAATCATACTCAAGGTAAATATGTACTCATATTTAGTAATTCTGAAAAAAAGCCTGAATCATTTGTAGGAGGAAAATACCAAGTGTATGAGAGCCAAAAAAATTTAGCTTGACTACTCAACTACTGAAACAATAACACACATAGACATAAAAATCTCCTTCCCTTCAGTATTGCTGGCTTTTACATAGTTCCCTGCCACTCTTCACGTACCTGATAACTTTTATCCAGCTTGGTGAACCTCAACATACCTGTGGTTACTCATTCGAAACCTGGATGTTCAGTTCCTGATCTCCTTATTTCCTACTCTGGCTTATAGAGAATAAATATTCCTCAAGCTCCTGGTCTTCACATGCAGTGAACTAAAAATTTTCCACCCCTAAAGAGCTTACATTTCACTAGAAAAGGCTTGAAATATAGTAAATAACTATGTAATATAGTGTCAGGTAGTTAAGTGATGAAATGAAATATTGCAGACAGAAATGCTACTTTAGATAGAGTGGTCAGGAAAGGACTCTGAGGAGTGATATTTAAGCAAAGATTTCAATGATCTAAGGAGTGATCAACATCTTGGGAAGGAACCAATGGAATAGCAAGAGTATTGTACCTGAAGCAGTATTTGCTTATGCTGGAGAAAGAGCAAGAAGCCCACTCTTGGAGCAGAGGAAAAGAGTGACAGAATGAACTTGGAGAGGTAGCCAGAAGACAGATACATATGGCCTTACAGATGGAAGCAATTTTGAACTTATTCTAAGAAGCTTTTGGAGGGTTTTCATCAAGAGAGATAAAAGATGATTTACATTTTAAAAGGATTACTCTGGTTGAAGTGTAGAAAATAGATAAGAGAATAAAGTATGATATGAGTAGAAGCAAGGAGAACAGCTAGAGTGTTTCATCAATCAAGGAGAGAAATGGTGACGTTTCAGATGAGAATGTGAGAGGACTGGAGGAGTTGGTCATCTTGGTCACACATTCCCGAGGTCATACTTACTACCTTATCATTAAGTTGACTTATGCTCTTCAAAGAAAGTTCATAAAATTCCAGCTTGCTTGATCAACTTATCCAGTTATGATCTTTCTTTGGTATCACAAGGGCTTCCAGGCCATTGGTTCCTGAGTTCATTCCTAGTCCATCATCTTTCTCCCTTCTTTTCTGTCCTCCTTACCCAGCTTACGTTTCATGGCTCCTTATTAAGTAACAGTCATGCTAGTATCTGTAACATCCTTGTTCTTTAGCTTGTTCAACTCACCAATGTGGCACAAATGCAAATCTAAGTGAGCCCGTTATTTGCTTTCTCTATGTTTTCATTGAAGTATAATTTACTTGCAACATTGTATTAGTTTCAGGTATATAATACAGTGACAATATTTTTATACATTGAAAATGGTGACTGTGATAAGTGTAGTTACCATCTGTCACAACACAAAATTATTACAATATTGACTACATTCCCTGTGCTGTACATTACATTCCCATGACTTTTTTAGGTTATAACAGGACGTTTGTACCTATTAATCTCCCTCAATTATCTCACTCATCCCCTACTCCCTCCCTTTTGGCAATAACTAGCTTGTTCTCTGTATGTGTGTGTCTATTTCTGTTTTGTTATACTTTTTGTTTTGTTTTTTAGATTTTACATATAAGTGAAATCATATGGTATTTGTCTTTCTCTGACATTTCACATAGCATAAAACCCTCTAGGCCTACCCATGTTGTTGCAAATGAAAATATTTCATTCTTTTTTATGGCTGAATAATATTCCATTGTGTGTGTGGGGGGGTTTGTATCACATCTTTTTATCCATTCATATATCTGTGGGCACTTAGGTCATTTTCATATCTTGGCTTTTGTAAATAATGCTACCATGAATAGAGAGGTGCATATCTTTTCAAATTAGTATTTTTGTTCCCTTATGAAAAATACCCAGAAATAGAATTCCTGGATCATATGGTAGTTCTGTTTTTAATTTTTTGAGGAACCTTCAGACCTTTGTTTATAGTGGTTGTACCAATTTACATTCCCACCAGCATTGCACAAAGGTTCCCTTTTCTCCACATCCTTGCCAACACTTGTTATTTGTTGTCTTTTTGATGATAGCCATTCTGACAGGTGTGAGATGATATCTCATTATGATTTCAATTTGCATTTCCCTGATGGTTAGTAAAGTTGAGCATCTTTTCATATGCCTATTGGCCATCTGTATGTCTTCTTTGGAAAAATGTCTATGTAAGTCCTCTGCCCACTTTTTTTTGGCTGTGTTTGGCTTTGTTGCTGTATACGGGCTTTCTCTAGTCGTGGCTAGCAGGGGCTGCTCTTCATTGCGGTGCGTGGGCTTCTCAGTGCTGTGGTTTATCTTGTGGAGCACGGTCTCTAGACACATGGGCTTCAGTATTTGTGGCATTAGGGCTCAGTAGTTGTGGCTCTCGGGCTCTAGAGTACAGACTCAGTAGTTGTGGTGCATGGGCTTAGCTGTTCCAGGGCATGTGGGATCTTCCCAGACCAGGGATTGAACATGTGTCCCCTGCATTGGCAGGCGGATTCTTAACCACTGCACCACCTGGGAAGTCCCAAATGATAGCCTTTTAAGGTAGAGCATTCTTGGTTGTAGGTTTTCCTTTCATCAGTTTGAATATATTTTGCCTCTCCCTTCTGGCCTAGTTACATATGGGAGTTTCCTTATGTGGGGGAACTATTAATAGATACATTAGAACAATTGACATAAACCTGGAATAATCAGTGAAAACTGGGATGTATAGTAGCACAACATAAGGTCTGATTGATCCAGTCACTCTCTAACTCTCCAGTCTCATCTAATTTCCATCCCATAATTTTAAAATACTCCAGCCTACATCACATGATTCCTCTTTGCTGATCTAGGGCTTTTGCCCAGCGTTTTTATGCTCACTGGAACGCACTTGTTTCTGTCCCCTCACCATGTTATCTTTTTAACTCATCCTTCATCCCTCAACTCAGACTTTACTTTCTCCTCCCCTTTACTGGAAATTTTTGAAAAGAGATACTTATTTTTCCTTATTTTCCATTCACTGGACAACTTGGCCAGTTTGATTTCTCTCTCATGCAGGAAAACAGTCTCTGATCCTCCAGTCTAGGTCAAGTCCCCCAGTATATTCTCTTACAATATCTTGTACCTCTCCTTATAATTTAAGGTTTATCTCAGTTGTTATTTGACAGTTTTACTTTCTAGATTATTGATTTTGCTTATTATTTGTGTAAATATCCTGGCAAAATATCTACCACAATAGTAGATACTCAAAACATGTTTGTTAGGTAAATTACTGAATAAATAAATGAAAATTTAAAGCAAAGATGAAAAGAGAGTAATTATACTTGTCACCCTGTTCTGACGAATGGTAGATCTCAGACTCTATGCGTTAATTCCAACATAATTTAATTGGAAAAAAATATTATTTTTTTTTTGTTAGTATACCCCAAATATTTGTTATTGGTCTTTAGAGGATCTATAACTTTGCCCTGTCCTTCGTTGAAGCCACGCTGAAACAGACACAGTTGTAGGATTTTTTCTTCCTTTTGTTTTATGTGTTACTTACATTTATTGTTGTGATTGATACATATGGCGTAAAGGGGTATAAGAATAAACCCATACATATGCAAAATAGAAATTACTTGTGCATCTTTTCTTCCATGTCCCCTCCGCTCCTACCACTACCCCACCAGCATATTAGTTTGTGGATGAGCATGAAATTCCTTATAACTAAACAAATGGAAAAAAAATTTTTTTTCTAAGAAGAAAAATAACTGTGTGTATGTATGGAGGAATAGAGTGGGAGTGGGGTAACAATATTTTTGGCATTTAGTGAAATGAATGAAGTTGTTTAGGTTCATCTTGGCTCTACTATTTGCACATCTGGGTCACAGATGTTTCCTCAGTAAAATGGAGAGAGAGACTAGTACTAAGCCATCAACTTGGGAGAACAAACTTTACAACATAAATGCTTAAAATCTTTTCAAGACTGTATATCTCTAAGTCTAGGCAGTGAACCTGAATGGTGACCCATATCACAAGGCAGACAAACAGAAACTATGTAGCTCCTGATAGCAGAAAATAACACCATGTATATAGTATTTTTTCCAAACAATTGAATCTGAGTCTGATCAAGTTTGGGGGCCTAACCATCAATTTACAGGAAATATAAGGAACAGAGAAGCTTGGTAATTGACACAACAGAGATGTGATCAATAAAATTCAGACTGTGGCAAACTTAAAAGACAGACAGCATACTTTCTACCATAAATAAATTGCAAGGGTGGGAGGAAGATGATTGGGGGAGGGAATTCTACATTAAAATAAATTTCATAGATATATCAAGAAATTGCAATGTGTGGTCTTTATTTTGATCTGATTCAATCAAATAAACATCAAAAATGTGAAAAACAAAACTGTCAGGGAAATATGAACTCTGATTGGATATTTAAAAATAATGAGGAGCTGTGATTAACTTTTTAGGTGAGATGTTGGTTTTGTGTTTATGTTTTTAAACTTGAATCTTTATCATTCAAAAAGCTATATGCTGAAGTATTTATAGATGCAATGGTATGATGTTTGGGATCTGCTTCAAAATAATCTAGAGGAAGGTTGGAAAGGAATTAGATACAAATGAAACAAAATTGACTTTGAATAGGTAAATACATAAGATAGGTGATGGGTACATGGGGTTGTATTTATTATTTATTTATTATAATATTTTTTATGTATTTTTATATTTTAAAATTTCATAATAAACTCCAAATTTAAAAAAATCTCTAAGGGAAAGAAGCAATTCTTTTCTTCCTCCTCTTCTTCCTCCTCCTTTTTGTTCTGCCCTCCTCCTTCTTCTCCTCCTTTTATCTCTCTCTCCACCTCTTACTATTGAGAAAATGGAAGCTAGGAGAAATGAAGTGACTTGTCCAAGGCACAGTAATTTCCAAACTAGCAGTTTCTAAAATGGAGATCATTAAACTCATGTCCCTGCAAGAAATATCTGTGTGTGTGTGTGTGTGTGTGTGTGTGTGTGTGTCCTTTTATGTTTTTCTCCCTGGAAAAAAAGATATTTTCCTTTCCTTGGACTCTCTAAGAATCCGATGTGGATGTAGATCTCTTTGAGAGTAAATATGGGTGCAGAGGGCAGAATCTTATGAGGCCATAGAACTTATACTCTATTTCTTTTACTTTTTAATTTTCAGTAAATAATTTTGTCCATACAGATACTGTTTGATTAACTACAAGTCATAAAGCAAACACCTTCTTCTATCTTCAGTCCTGGCCAAACTGAAGCTGGAAAATAACAGAAAACTTCATTGCAAAGCAATTTTATCTTGAGGAAGTAAGTTTTTTGTTTGTTTTTCTTTTTTTTTTTTCTCTAATTACTCAAGATGCATACTACTTGTGGAAAAAAAAACTCGGTAAGTACAAAGAGCTAATAAGAAAATCCTACTTCTCCACCAACTATTCTCCTTGGAAGTATCCACTGTATACAATTTAGTGCGTATCCACTCTGATTTTTCTATGGGTTTTTTATCTATATGTGTATTCACACACATACACATTTTAAAAATACTTAAATGGGAGGATTCTATATATTTTTCCTGTGGTTTGCTTTTTCTCCTTAACAATAATCATTAGGCTATAACTCTCTGCCAGCTGGTATAGATTTCCTTGCTCTATTTAACCACTTATTTTAATAAATAGTATTGATGCAGTATAATTTAGCTATTCCTGTACTATTAGATATTTAAGTTTTTTCCAGTGTTTGTATAACAACATATTGAGGTACATATGCTGTACAAATAATGTACATTTTATGAACAATTTTCCAAAAATTTGACTATTAATGCACATTTCCTGTTTTTTTAAATTTTAGAATCTCAAATTCCTCCTGGTATATTCACATAATTACATTGAATTTATACAATACTTTCATAACTTTGGTGTTAATTTATTGGCAAAAGTAAAATGTATCTATTTAGTTGAGGCTTCTTTTATACTTTTCAGTCAAATTCGATAGTTTTATTCCCAGAGATTTTAGATAGTTCTTATCATAGTTATTCTAATTTTGGAACAAGGAAATGTATAAGATGAACCCAAAACATCTTTTCATACCAAAAAGCAAGAAGCTATCAAAGAGCCATGTCAGAAAGGACTCAGGAGCCAAGTTGAATAGGCTCATAGGTCAAAGATGAGAAAAAGTGGTTACCAAAAAAAGTAGTGTCTTCAATGGCTTTAAACAAGAATGTGTCTAAATCTATATGTTCACAATGTACCAAAAAATCATTTGTTAACTTTGAAACTGCTAATGAAATCATTATTTGGAAAGCTGACAAACAAAGGGGAAAAAATTAGTTATCATGCTTTTCTTATACAAACTGTACCTCAAGGTAACCAAATATTTAATGAGGGAATGAGCCACTAGATCTAACCTCCAATTTCTAAGAAATACAGGGGATAGAAGAATGTGTTAATAGGTAAAGCAGAGATGTACTCAGCAAAATAATGACTGTAATAAACTCTACAGAACAAACAACACAATTTTTTAAAACACAATAACACCCCTCTAGAAAAAAAAATCACAAGAAAAAATATGAAGGGTAAAATTTGAGAATAAAAGAGACCTAAGAGGCTTATTAAACCACTAAAATATATGTTTGTTTTGTTTTCTGGTCCAATAAACCAAAGAAAACACTAAAAGACAATGGTTAAATGTAAACTAACTGGATATGCAACAATACAAGAAATCTGTTACTCTTTAAATGGTATAACAAAGTTGAAGTTATGTTTTAAACTTCCCTCTGAGGGAATTCCTTTACCTTGCAGTTAATAATGTAAACTTTAGTTACATTTATATTGCTATCATGTCCATTTGCTAAAGTTTTAATATATTAATGATCACTTTTTACATTTCCATAAACACTTTTTCCTGAAAATCCATAAATATGTTATGGGTATAATAGCTTTTAAATTTTCTTTTTGTACATTATTGTTAGCTTAAAGTGTTTTAATGTCTTATTCTGCTCATTCTTTTCCCCCCTCAGATGTTAGTTTTTTTGTTGACTGAATTCAGTGATTCTCTCTCACAATGCTGACTTTTCCTAAATTTTTACAACTCCCCCCCTTTTTTTCAGTATCTTTATATTTTTAAATAAGTGTGATTTCTAAGGTAAAATCTGACGTACAGGTGAGAATTAGCTAGATAAGACAAGGAGTACAGCAGAAAGGGTGATTAAACTGAGAAAAAACTCAGGACTAGTATGAAAATGTACATTGTTTAGTATGCCTGAAATAAAATTGTTAAAGTGGTGTGATTACGATAGAGTAGGCCAAAGAGGTAAAAAAAAGAGAAAGGCTTTATGTGTAATGCTAAGACATTTTGGACTGCATTCTACAATCAATGGGGAGGAACAACTGTGACTTACAAAAATTACTTTAAGTGGTTTTCAAGAAAATGCAAAGTATTCCTTTAAGAGAATGAGATTCAAAGATGTAGGCCTAGTTTGATAGCTGGCTTCACAACTTGAAAACTTCACACAGTAAGGCAAGTTACATTACCACAACATACTAAATTTCAGTGCTTTTCAAAAATTGCAGCTAATAATACCTACCTCACATATTGTGTAAGAATTAAGTTAGTCTTACATTGCACTTACACAATAACGTAGTAAATGCTCAAGGAGTTACAGCTATTATGATTATTATCATGCTGGTAAATCTTCCTTTAGACATCTTGAGTTGGAGCTGCTGTAGGTTATTAGAGCAAGTCCCCTACTTACAAACCTTCAAGTTGCAAACTTGTAAAGATGCAAACGTGCGTTTCCATGTCCAATCACGTAAGTTAGTTCATGTGTCTGTTGTACATTGTCACGTGGGTGCATCCTCTACAAGAAGTTGTGCTTTTGTGTACTTTACTGTGCAGTACTATATAGAGTACATTAGTACAGTATATTTATTTCAAGCCTAGGATGTCCGAAAGCAGGTGTAAAAGCAGGGGTGATGTAGCTGGTACTGCTGAGAAGCACCAAGAGATAACAATGGAAACAAAAGTGAGAATAATTGAGAGAGTGGAGTGATGTGAAAAGATGGTAGACATCACTCGTTCTTATAACATGAATCATTCAACCACGGGCACGATTCTAAAGAACGAGGACAAGATCATGGAACATGTGAAGTCTGCTGTGCCAATGATGTTGACAATAACATCGAAGAAGCATGGAAAAGCGATGGAGGAGATGGAGAAGCTTCTCAGCTTGTGGATGCAAGATCAGCATCAACATCGAGTCCCCCTCAGCTTAATGCTGATTCAAGAGAAAGCTAAAAGCCTTTATGAAGACTTGAAGAAGAAACACAGTGAAGAATCAGAGGGCACATCTTTTAATGCCAGCCATGGTTGGTTTGATCTGTTCAAGGCTAGAGTCAACCTTCACAACGTAAAAGTAAGTGGCGAGGCAGAGAGTGCAGATATGATAGCTGCCCAGGAATCTCCTGAAACACTTTGAGAAATTATTGATGAAGGCATATATTTACCCAAGCAGGTTTTTAATGTGGATGAGACAAGACTGTACTGGAAGAGGATGCCAGACTGAAGTTACATCAGTAAAGAGGAAAAATTGATGCCAAGCTATAAAGCAGCAAAGGATAGGCTAACTTTGTTGTTTGGTGGCAATGCTTCCAGGGATATGAAGCTGAAGCCTCTCTTAGTTTATCACTCAGAGAACCCAAGAGCCCTTAAAACAAGGTCAAGGGTTCTCTTCCTGTTGTGTGGAAGAGTAACCCCAAAGCCTGGTTTACAAAGGCCAGTTTCCAGGACTGGTTTTTCCCCTTTTTTATCCCGGAGGTAAATAAATACTACTTCGAGAAGGACATCCCATTCACCACTTCTTTTGCTGCTTGAAAATGCTCTGAGCCAGCCCCCGTTCATGGATGACTTCCATCCCAACATCAAAGTAGTGAATCTGCCACCAAATACTATGTCTTTATCCAACTTATAGACCAGGGAGTTATAGTGACTTTCAAGAAATATTATTTACATCACACTTTTTGTCAGGCAGTAAAGGTAAGTGATGAATCAGAAACAAACCTTGGGACAATTTTGGAAGGACTATAACATCTATAAGGCCATAAAAAATGTTGACTTTGCTTGGAGTGAGGTTACGGCCATCACCATGAATGGGGTTTGGAAGAAACTTTGCTTGCAGTTTGTTCACACTTTTCATGGATTTGAGAAGGTGGATGGGGAGTCCAAAGAGGTCTTCACCAACTTACTGACCCTCAGCGAGAAACTGGAGCTAGATCTGCGAGGACGAGACCTCCTTACTGTACAAAACGAGTAGCTTACTAATGAAGACCTAATGGAATTGGAGCTTCAGAGAAGGGATGAAGAGAGACAAGAGGAAGAAGAAGTAACTGAAGAACCAGAGGTATTCAGGATGCAGGAAATAGCAAGGGGAGGCACTGTTAGTTTTTGAGGCATAGGACCCGAACATAGAACGGTATATGAAATTTGTAGCAGCTGTTCAGAATACAATCCAGTGCTACCATGTCATCTTGACAAGAAAAAAAGAGTTACTACCCAGACATCACTGAATCAAAAGGGTAGATAGAATTGAATCTAGCAGGGAGCCAGAACCTGTGCCATCAACGTCAGGCATGAGTGAAGTTGCATCTTGCCCTTCGTTTCCTACTGCTGATGATCCTTCAGCTCTACCATCTCCTACCCCCTTCCTCCTCCTGTCAGTAACTCTTCTTGCCTGTTCACTGAATGCCAAGCCCTGTATGCCAGCTGTTGTACTGCACTACTGTACTTTTCAAGTTATTGTACTGTAAGATTAAAAATGTTTATTTTTTGTGTTTGTTTTTTATGTATTATTTGTGTGAAAAGTATTATAAACCTATTACAGTACAGTACTTTATAGCCAATTGTGTGAATTGGGTACCTAGGCTAACTTTGTTGGACTTACGAACAAATCGGGCTTATGAATGCACTCTCAGAATGAAACTTGTTTGTATGTAGGGGACTTACTGTATTAAAAGTCAAGCAATCGACATTTTAATTTGGGCAGGGATTCTTAGTGCAAACAAAATATTCTATATTTCCTTGCCTCCCCCTTGCAGTAAATTTGGGGCCACATAATTAGTTCTAGCTACTGAAATCTGAGATGTGGTATATGTCCATACCATAGAGAACTTATAGATTATATGTTTCATATGGCATGGCTAAAATATAGAGGTAAGGTACGATTTGCATAGGTATGTGATATTAGGGAGACATAAAACTTTGCTTTGTGAAGTCACTGAGATTTGAAGCCTTATTTGTTACGGCAACCTATTTGATCTTACTAATAGTAAAATAGGACCAAATTATAAATGGTAGACAGGGCAACCTAGGAAAATTTTCTAAAATACTGGCATATGGCCAAAATGTTTTTAAGAGAGAGCTTGTGCCTTGGCTATGGATAAAGAGGGAAATTTGGGGGGCATCAAGCTGAGTAAAGCTTAGAACATAGTAAACATGATGAAAGGGAAGATGCCAAGGCCTCAGCACAGACTTTCTGATGCAGAATTTGTGGAAACGACAACTTGAATCCTTCACAAGTGACCCAGATGATAGCCCCTGATCTGGAAGAGGCTTTAAGACATTACTCAAATCACTAGAAGAAATAATACGTGATAATTATTATGTACGATGTAAAAGTAAAGAGTTAAAAGACCTGAGAGTACATTTATAAGATGTGTTTGTCTAGTTTTATACTAGACATTTCGGAAGATATGGAGGAGGTTGCATTTGAGATGGGAGATAAAACGATGATAAGATTTTGATTGATGGATGTTGGCAATGCAGGTGAAAGAAATGGTACAAGCCAAAGGAGAGTTGAGATAGATATTGAACTTGCACTGGAGGTAATCTGATAGCTAACATTTGTAAATTGCCTACAAATTTTAGGCAGAGGATTTCTAAATACAGGTCTCCGGCTTTGAACTCTCTCTCACAATGCCGTTACAAAGACAAATGTTAGGGTTTTTGGTTTTATGTAGATACTCCCATACTTGAATTTATCTATGATACCTTAGAAATACTTTTTGAAATTGGTAATTTCATGATTAAAGAAATACTTTTTCTGCTAAAATTATAGGCTGATTTTTGTCATAAATTTATAATGCTGTGATGGCAAGACAAATTTATTACTTGTTTGGTTTTTTTTTCCCCATAAATGGATGGATTACTAATCCTTCTTGCTATGACAATTGTAAGATTTTCCTAGCCCTTCCACCAAATAATAGTTTTTAGGACTCTTCTTAGATTCTGAGTCATGAAAGATCTCCCAGATGTGTTAATTAATGACTTCCAATGGAAACAAAAAAGGAGGTTGTGGAGGAGTGATTGATATTTACATCCTGTGGTACTTGAGTTCAGTTTATACTATTGAAATCTAGAACAATGCAACGCTTTAAAGACCAACTTCTTGTATTCTTAAATGTTCTGCGTCTACTTATTCTGGAGGATTGTAGGTTGCTTACAGGCCCCAGGGGGTGGGTGGGGGGAGAAGGCCTTTGTGTTTTAAGGTAGGTGAGGACTCAGTATTTTGAGTCTATTATTTTTTATAATACCTCATCATCAACAGCTACCACTATGGCACTTAATATTTCTCTAACTCCTGTTTAGTGTGTTGCTATAGAAACACATGTTCATGTACAAATATCTCTTTTGACTTAAAAATTAAGTTTAGCTCAATTTCCTCCTTATTTGTTAGTTTCCTTGAGTCAATTGCATGGGGTCCTCTGGAGCAAGTGTCATGACATGAAATATAATAGGAAATAAGACATAATCTCCATGTAAACCCTCTGTGTTAATATTTCCTGGCTCTCAGCTAAAGAAAATGTCTTGTGTTATTTCCTACAGTTATTTGGTAGAAACTGTATAAAAGGGCACAGTGAATAAAAATTTTCAACTCACCATCTTCCAAGAAAAGCAAGTCTTGTTCCAAGGCTCTTTCTAGTTAATTTTAGGCATAGTTACACAGTCATACTTTTTTTTTTTTAAAGAACTTTTATTGATATATAATTGACATACAAATAAACTGCATATATTTAAAGTGTATAATTTGATATTCTTTTTCTTATTAGTAATGTATATATGGCAATCCCAATCTCCCAATTCATCCCTGCTTTCCCCCCTTGGTGTCCATATGTTTGTTCACAGTGATATTTAATACCAAAAATCAAAGTAGGAAGTAAAGGAAGACATGAAGTGAGTGTTCCCTGGCTTCAGCATTTATGGGTCACTTGTACCACTTCAGAACACTGGTCTTGTGATATTAGCTTTTTCTGCCAAGTGGCCCATAGGGTTACATTTTCTTGTCTAAATTCCAGACTTAGAACAATGAGTAACTTAGAAACTGAGGAGAAAGGGAGTCTACTGACTTTTAGTTTAATTTTAAAAATGTTCTTAATTGTAGTCAGCCTAATTTTTACTTAGTAAGTGTGTGTGTGTAAAATAATGGGGGAAATGGAACAGTACATTACTGTTGACATTGCACAACTAACAAAATCAAATCTGCTAATGTGTTTCTTCCTTTATTCATTCATTAAACACTTTTGAATATTTATTTCTATGCTAAGATTACTATCAGAGGTGCTGAGAGGAAATAGAGAAGTGAATAAGACATGGCTCCTGGCCTCCAGAAATTAATACAGTCTAGTGAGAGTTTGATATTGCCCTTGCATATACGGGGGGGATTATTAATTGTTGATCATTTAAATTTGGCATTTGCAACTGACTAAATATAAAAGAGCATGATTGGAGGAGATTTATTTAGAAGATATTCTAAAATTGCTAATGCAGAGAAGGGACAGATTTTTCATTCTGTGGGACTCATATCCCTCTCAAACTGAGCTTACTCACAGTCTTAAGTCCTTATTTTAGCCAGTAGTGGAAGACTGTTCTTGTGTTTACCCTTTAGGGTAAGCTCAATTAATGTTTTGTATTCTCTTCCTGTCCTCTCTCCCTAGGTAAGCATTTAACTTTCTTGGGGCTTAGATAGCATCATGAGAACATAAGTCCAAGATCCAAAAGTTTGAATTCAGTCACGTTTGATTCCTGTCCTTGTGTCTCTAGCCTCTACTTCATAATAATGAAGATACATTCTTTGGATAGAAGCATGTTGTATGGTATTCCATGATAGTGATTAAGGTTTGGATGCATTAGCACTTAAGGCGAGAATGCCTTCAACTAGTCAACACAGTAATGGTTCTGTTGAATTAGGAGCTGTGTCTACCAGCTGGACAGATGATTACTATCTTGCTTTTTGAGGCTATTCAGTCAATCAGTATTCATAAGATACATATTTGTGGTACAATGAGCTGATTTGCATGGGATTTCCTGGGTTTACTATAAACCTTAACACTGAGAAGCAGTTTGTCTTATAAAAAGTGTAGAAAACTCAGTTACAACTGGGAGTCAAATTCTTGTAAGGCTGTAGTGCTCTCTTACAGGATGGCTTTAATGCTCTGAATTCATTGAATGATGCATTTTCTTCACATTGACAGTATTTGCTTCTCATGTATACAATATTGCATTCTTATTCACAGGTTTGAATATATCCAGGGAAATTCTTTCAGGGAGATACTATAACAGCTCCATTGAACTGAGATTTCTGCCTGGCAATTTTAGGCTCATATTGTCACTTACCCGAGAGGCAAATATACTCAACTGGCTTGGATGATTTAGCCTCTCAAAAGGAAATAGATTTGCTACTATACAATGGGGACAGAAAAGAGTATTAGATAGAACCCAGAAGGTCTCTGATATAGTCATGTTCATTAAATGGAATTAAAAGCAATACTATATAGGAAGGACTTCCAGGGTGTGGTTAAGGTAAGAAACTTAGGCAGAGAACCCAGGCCAGATTAGGTATTGGCTGAAGGAAAAGGAATCAGTAATGGGATGGTGAATGAGATATGGAGGTCATAAATGCCAACTATAGCCTTATAACCAGTTGTAGATACAAAGAAGGGTATACTCACATTTTTTTCTTCTTGCAGGATTATGTGTACACACACACATACACACACACTACAAACTAATTACCATTTTTCTTTCTTTCTTTCTCTATCTCTCATACTATTATATGTTCCTCTATACTTTAAAGATTATTGAAAAAGAATTATGTTGAAATAAGGAAAGTCATGGGGATCTTCTAGAGATTTTGAAAGAGGATGTGGTAACTAATGAGTCTTTGTGGTGGTAATGATTGTGTATTTGATGTGCAAGGCATAGTTATTTTGTGTTATATGTAATAGAAGAAGAACCTCACTGAATATTTTTTGACTGCTCAGTGTTATTATTCCTTTCTAGATTTGGATTTTTCTCATTTTGTGAGTTTTGGTGGGAGAAATAGCCAGTTCTGAATAACGAATACTCATTTTACCAGCCTCCCTTGTATCTAGAAAATGAAGTCTTTCTCTTGACCCAGTTTCTCCAAGAAAAAGACGAATATTCTCTTCTTGCTAGCTGTGGCAATGATGTAAGCGGTACAGATGGTGGTAGCAATGGTAAAGACGTAGCAGTAGAGGTGAAAGAACTGCTGACAATGGTAGCAAAGATGGCAAGCTGGACTATGGTGCTGAATGCAGATCCATTTTTCAGGAGCCACAATCAAGTAGTACCAGGGGCAGTATTGATTAGCTCATGTTAGTAATAGCAACAATACAAGAGCAAGAACTAATGTTTATTGGTAGAAGTACTGGTGTACTCATTCAACCTGTTTTAAGGTGTGGTTTATGGCCATTGTTTCTAACTTCATTGCCTTTGAGACTGGTTTTCTTGTGCCCTTAGTGATATTAATTAATTTCCTGCTGAAATCAACCAAAAGTGGCTTTGGTTGCTTGGAATTAAATAACATGACTGATAAGACCTGTCAGTTTAAAGCCTTCCTCTGAGACAGTGAGGTATGTGAGGTCAGGGAGAGGTTTTGTCAATTGTTCTGACAACAAGGATTTCTTCATTTTTCCCTGACTGCATTCTTCCTTTGAATGTGAGCTTTGAAGTTTCCCTCCCATACATAGATTAAATCTATAAAGAACCTATCTCCTATAACATTAAAAAAATTATCATTTAGGGGTACTCAAAGTTACTTCCTTAAGGTGAGATTGGCTTTTTCCTACCTTAAATATAAATTTTCTTATATGTTATTTTTTGGGTTTCCTGTTGGAGGTTCTCTAATTTTTTTTGTCCTAAATATGGCTTACAAGAACTTATTTTTACTCAAGATTTTGGCTCAGTGTGAGAGAGCAAAACACAAGAAAACTATTTAAATAAAACTGGAAAAAGACCTTTAATTAATGTTGCGTGCTTGGAAATTTAGAGATGGCTAAATTTAACACCAGTTTAAAAAGTTTAAACTACTGTATATTTATTACAGGAGGCATCATTAAGAATTACCCAAAGTTGGAAAACACTAAATACTTCATGTTTCTTACAATGTACTTGGTTCTAAAATAAAATAATTTAGTGAAAGTTAATAAAAAGTAATATTTTAAAGAGGTACTAGAAGTGTGCAAGAGAAAGTGTCCAAGTTATTTATGTTGATATAAGGATTTATAGTAACAAAGAAAATATGTCTACTACAATATCAATATTTTTTTAGTTTATGTTCTTGTCCTGGAGAATTTAATAATAAAATTATACCTGTCCTTAGAAAAAGCACTCCCCAAAACAATATTTTGTACATAATTTTATAGGATTCATTGGCCCATCGAAGTCCATCCTTTGTTAGGGTTCTTGGCTATCAAATTTCTGTTCTACTCTAAATAACCTACGAAAAGAAATTCAGTCAATATTTCTGCAATTAGTCAATTTACATTATCACATTATAGATTTAACTGCTTCTTTAGAATTCAAAATTATTCTGATCCAATTAACTTAAACTTATCATTTGGAATAGTTCTACTATAGAATTTAGGGAAACATAAAAGAAGGATTATTATTAAATGTTTTTAAAAAAGGATCTTATTTCTATTTGACTTAGCAGATTCTGAGTAGAAGAAAGGGGAAAATATCTTTAGGAAAACAAAAATAATTTAAAAAGCTGAATCCGATCAGTCATAGCTGGTCACAATAGCAGGAAGAAGCACTGGCAGATAATGTGAATGTGGTCACTGACTATTTGCACTCTCTAGCAGGTAGGCATATGCCACCTGCTGGTCAGACAGTTTGAGCTGGGACTATTCCCATTACACAATGAGCGTGAGTCAGAGTTTGAAAAGTGGGAATATATTTTGATAAAGCAAAACCTCTTGGGAATGGCCAGTTTTTTATTTTAAATAATACCTACTTCATAAGGTTTGGGTGTAGATTAAATGATGTTAGTTATTAATATTATTTAATGTACTTCAACTTTGGCTTTCATTGACAAAGAAGTGTTTTGATATAGCAAATGTCATTCAAGACTCTGAATTGCATAACATGTACATTCTAAAATGCCATTCAGTAGCCTATAATACATATGTACAAAGGGAAACACATTTATGATTAAAATTCTAGATTTTGGGGACTTTCTTGATGGCACAGTGGTTAAGAATCCGCCTGCCAATGCAAGGGACACGGGTTCGATCCCTGGTCCGGGAAGATCCCATATGCTGCAGAGCAACTAAGCCTGTGTGCCACAACTACTGAGCCCACGTGCTGCAACTACTGAAACCTGCATGCCTAGAGCCCATGCTCTGCAACAAGAGAAGCCACAGCAATAAGCCCAAGCATTGCAATGAAGACCCAACACAGCCAATAAATAAATTAATTAATTTTTAAAAATTCTAGATTTTGAAAACTCTCTGGATTAAAATATATTGCCTCCTAGTTTTTTTTCCACAATAAAAAATGATCTCTCATTTGTAATTCATTCAGTATATTTACTATAAATAATTGTGTGCCAAGCCCTGGGCTTAGCAATTAGATGCCTTGGGTCACTTTCAGCTGACTGATAGACAGGCACAGTCTCTTGGAAGCTGGCTTCATTTTTTTGTTGTTGTTATCCATTTTGTTTTGGGTGAAAACGTATTTTGTTTTTGTGATTATTGCAGGACAAGGTACATTTCAGTTTCAAGGAATAGGAAGAAGGCTCATTTGAGTTTCTAAATGTTTAAAAAAATTTTTCCACCCACTGGTTTGACTCTGTGTATTGGACAACATACAACTGTTTGCTTCCTTAAGTGAATCTATTTATGTGGACCTTTTATGAGGTTGTTACCTATCTGGAATTTCAGCATTTACTTGCAAATGCTGGAGTCATGGAGACACCGCTTGAGTGAAAAAAAAAGCAGGTTTATGAAAAGGGATTCACGTTGGAGAAGTATCTAACATTCCCACTATTGAAATTACATAATATCTTACTATTTGGAACTATAGCTATGATCAAAACAAAGGGTCAGCATGAAGTCCTTTGAAAAGATAAGAAAATTGTGTCCTTCCAGCCTGTAATTCTCTAAATTTTAGTACTTTTCTCAAGAAGGAAAATATACAAGAATTTTTTTTTAATTTTATAAGCCTAATGTAGTTGTCAATCTTAGTAATTAGATCAAGTAACTGCCCAGCTAATATAATGAATTGTACTAGAAATGCTTCTTAAAACAAGCACACCAACACTACCACTTCTGCCACCAAAAACATAAACCTAAGATTTAATGGAAAATGTTTTTAATGGCCCCTACTAAAGGTAAGCCATTCTAAAATATACATGGAATCAACTACTATACAAATTAAATGTTAATCTTTGTTTTATGTCTATTGACATTGCTGAAATAAGCATGAGTTTACTTGTACTAATTTTAAAGTTTCCTAATAGAGATACATGAGGCTTTGCAATCCTATACATACAAGATAGAATAAATAGGAATCATAGAGTCATTGCCCTCTATCCTATGGAGAGCTACTACTATACCCCAAATAACAAGAGTATCCCACAGGCTGTTTAAATTCCTGTGGTGCAGTGTGACACTAATAATTTATGAAGAGGAAACAGAAGGAGGTAGAAAGAAAGGAATGGCCAGAAGGGAAGTTAGAGGACACATACCTCCGAGCAATTTGCTTTGTGGTCAGTGGAGTTGGAAAGGATGCCAGCCAAGAGTGGAAAATGAATAATAGTACAATCAAATATTTCCGCAAAGATCTAAGAAATATTTATTAAATATTTATTAAAGAATTAAGAGTTTCAGGTAAATGTGTGTATCATAACAAAGATTTGGGGCTAAAAGCTGTCTTCCTTTAATTGAATGCCAAGGTCCAATAATAGTCATTATATCTAAGGGCTGAAGGATGTAATTTTCTGGTGCCATGAAGTTTTCCTCCACTTTACTGAGATTTTAAGAGGACTAAATCTTCTTGTTGTCTCTCTGTTATTGAGGATGTCATTTGTCCTCTTGGGTCTGCTGCTACTTTATTTAGCTAGAGGTAACGTACATCAAAAGATTTGATTAACTAGGTGAAAGTGTAAAGGAAAAGAATTGCACATATCTTTTAAAGCAATGCTAATCAAAATTCTGCTAATCTTCAGCCCTTTGCGTTTTAGTAGTGGTATGCAATGTAACAAGAAGTAAAAGAATTTTAAAGGGAATAAAATGTAATGGCTAGATTAGGCATTATACCAAGGTGAATATGAAAAAGAAATGAGCAAAATTCAAGGAAAGCCCAGAGGGTATATGGTGAAAAGTCTTTCTCATGCTTTTGTCTCCAAATCATCTACATTCTGGGCTAGGGACAACTGACTAGTATCAGTTCTAGGTGGACAATTCCATAGATTTTTTAAAAATAAAATATATGTATATGTACATGCAAATATAGTTTTAATTTTTTTAATGCAACAGTTAGCATGATATACACACTGTTCTGCATGTGTGTTTTATTACCTGATACGTTACAAATTATTCCATACTAGCAGGCAACGAACTTATTCTTTATTACGCCTACCTAATACTCAATTGTGAAACATGATTTATTTAACAAGTTCCTTACTGATGAACATTTAATTTGTTTTCAGTCTTTTGGTATTATTAACTATGGTGCAATAACTTACTTTTGGAAAATAAAATTTCACACACCTGTAAATATTTCTGTAGAATAGAATAGATTTCTGAATTGGAACTGCCAGGTCACATGGTATGTGCATTAAAAATTTTTTTTTGTTTTAATCAATCAATTAATTAATTAATTAACTATTTATTGGCTGCATTGGGTCTTCATTGCTGCACATGGGCTTTCTCTAGTTGCGGCGAGTGGAGGCTGCTCTTCGTTGCGGTGTGCGGGTTCCTCATTGTGGTGGCTTCTCTTGTTGCAGAGCACGGACTCTAGGCATGTGGGCTTTAGTAGTTGCAGCACATGGACTCAATGGTGGCAGCGCATGGGCTCTAGAGTGCAGGCTCAGTAGTTGTGGCACACGGGCTTAGTTGCTCTGTGGCATGTGGGATCTTCCTGGAGTAGGGATCGAACCCATGTCCACTGCATTGGAGGGCGGATTCTTAACCACTGCGCCATCTAGGAAGCCTGTATGTGCATTTTTAAAGCAGCTTTATTGAGGTATTATTGACATATAAACTACACATAAAGTGTTCAATTTGATCAGTTTTGACATGTACATATACAACCATGAAGCCATGTCCACAATCAAAATTACGAACATATCTCTCTCCTGACAAAATATCTTTCTGCCCCTTTGTATTCTCTCCTTGTCTGTCATTACCCCCAACCCACCTCTTGTTTCCTAGGCAACCAGTGATTTGCTGTATTTCACTGTAGGCTAGTTTACATTTTCTAAAATTTTATATAAATAGAATCATGCAGCAGTAATCTTTTGTTCTGGCTTCTCTCACTAAGCATAATTATTTTGAGATTTATTCAAGTTGTTGCTTGTATCACTAATTCATAGTTTTTACTATGTGCACCACAAGCTAACAAACAAATACTTCTCAGCCACAGTGTGAACTAGAAAACATTCTGCCATTGGACAAATCTGAAATAAACCAGAGTTTAAAAAAAAAAAAACCCAAATGCAAAGCAATATTAAAGTAAAAACTATGGAAGAAAGAATTTCCATCCTATAAGCAATTTGAAATAAAAACTTCAGAATCATAATAGTTACTCTACTATAATTTTCTGTAATAAAATTTCTATTATAACAGATGTGGCAATATAAGTTCCTTTGTTCAGAAAACAGTATTATAAGTGAACAAGGATAATTATAGAAATACGTCAGAATTGCATGTTTAATGGAACCACTGAAAATGATCCTTTCCAGAATGAAATAGAACTTGAGGAAGTATATCTTCTTTCTTTCTCTAGTAATTGGTCTATATGGCTATAAGACATCTACCCATGGTTCCCCAAGCTGTAGAATGGCCTTTGCTAAGAAGACTGATGTGGCACCACGTCTAAATAACATCAGGCACTTTATTTTTGTACTTTGATATCTTTCTGTGCTCAGTTGCAAAATCAAGGGTTATAAGAGCTACTCATAATTAATTTCTTGTTGTATGTATATAATCACAAACCTATTTCCCCTCTTTCAATTTTCCTCACTAACTTATACAGAAGCAAGCCAGTAATGTTTTTTTTTAAATTATCAAAAGTAGGTGGTTTCTCTTTATTGAAGTATAGTTGATTTACAACATTGTGTTAGTTTCAGGTGTACAGCATAGTAATTCATTTTTTGTAGATTATATTCCATTACAGGTTGTTACAAGATAATGGCTATGTTTCCCTGTGCTATACAATATATCCTTGTTGCTTACTTATTTCATAGACAATAGTTTGTATCTCTTAATTCCACGCCCCTACCTTGCTCCTCCCTGCTCCCCTATCCCCACTGGTACCTACTAGTTTGTTTTCTAAACCTGTGGGTCTCTTTCTGTTTTGTTATATGCATTCATTTGTTTTAGTTTTTAGATTTCATATGCAAGTGATAACATATAGTATTGTCTCTCTCTGACTTTTCTCACTAAACATAATTTTCTCTGGGTCCATCCACATTATTGCAAATGGAAGAGTTTCATTCTTTTTTTATGGTTGAGTAATATTCCTGTGTGTGTGTGTGTGTAACATTTCCTTTATCTGTTGATGGGTACTTAAGTTGCTTACATATCTTGGCTACTGTAACTAGTGGTACTATGAGCATTGAGGTGCATGTATCTTTTTGAAATAATCTTTTCATTTTCTTTGGATATATTCCCAGCAGTGGAAATGCTGGCTTATATGGTAGTTCTATTTTTAGCTTACCATCCTGTGTTTTCCATAGTGGCTGCACTAGTTTACAATCCCACCAACACTGTACTAGTGATCCCTTTTGTCCATATTCTCACCAACATTAGTTATTTGTAGACTTTTTGATGATAGTCCTATTGACAGGTTTGAAGTGATACCTCATTGTTTTAATTTGCACGTCTCTTATGATTAGTGATGTTTTACATTTTTTCATGTGCCTGTTAGCCATTGTATATCTTCTTTGAAGAAATGTCTACTCAGGTCTTCTGCTCATTTCTTAGGTGGGTTCTTTTTTATTTTGATATTAACTTGTATGAGCAGTTAATATATGTTGAATATTAACTGTTTGTTGGTCATATGATTTGCAAATATTCTCTCCCATTTAGTTGGTTATCTTTTCATTTTGTCAACGCATTCCATTGTGGCACAAAAGCTTTTAAATTTAAATTGGTCCCATTTGTTTATTTTTGCTTTTATTTATTTTGCCTTAGGAGACAGATCCAAGAAAATATTGTAAAGGTGGCCTTATAGAAAAAATTTGAGAGCGTTTCATTTTCTATTTTTTTGAATAGTTTGATGATAAGTATTAACTCGTCTTTATATGTTTGGTTGAATTCCCATGCAAAGCCATCTGGTGTTGAACTTTTGTTTGCTGGGAGTTTTTTCTTACAAATTCAATCCCACTGCTAGTGATCAGTCTGTTCAGATTGTCTATTTCTTCCTGATTCAGTCTTGGAAGGTTGTATGTTTCTAGAAATTGTCAGTTTCTTCTTGGTTGTGCAATTTATTGGCATATAACTGTCCATAGTTTTCCCTTCATGATTTTTTATATCTCTCTGGTATTGGTTGTTATTTACTTTCTTTTATTTCCTGTTTTATTTGTTTGGGTCCCCTCTCTTTTCTTCTCAATGAGCCTGGTTAAAGTTTATCAAATTTGTTTATCTTTTCTAAGAACCAGCTCTTGGTTTCATTGATCTTTTCTGTTGTATTTTAGTCTCTATTTTATTTATTCCTCTCTGATCTTAATTTTTCCTTCCTTGTGCTGATTTGGGCTTTGATTGTTCTTCTTTTCCTAATTCCTTTAGTTGGAAGGTTGGGTTGTATATTTGATTTTTTCTCATTTGAGGTAAGCCTGTGATGGCTATAAACTTCCCTCTTTGAATTGCTTTTGCTGCATCTCATTTTCATTTGCCTCAAGTATTTTCTGATTTCCTCTTTGCTTCTTCATTTGCCCTTTGGTTTTCTAAGAGCATGGTGTTTAATCTCCATGCATTGGTGCTTTTCCCGTCTTCCTTCCTGTGATTGATTTCTAGTTTCTTACACTATGGTCAGAAAAAATGCTTGATATAATTTCTTTCCTCTCAAATTTGTTGAGACATGTTTTGTGGCATAACATGTAACCCATCCTGTAGAATGTTCTTTTGCACTTGAAACTAATGTGTATTCTGAAGGTTTGGATGGGATGTCCTGCAGATATCTAAGTCCCACTGGTCTATTGTGTCATCTAAGACCACTGTTGCCTTATTGATTTTCTGTCTGGATGATCTGTAGATTGATGTAAGTGGGGTGTTAAAATCCCCTTCTATTATTGTATTGTTTTCAATTTTTCCCTTTACATCTGTTAATATTTGCTTTATATACTTGGCTGCTCCTTATTGGGTCCATATACATTAACCAGTGTAATATCCTCTTCTGGTATTGATCCCTTCATCATTATATAATACCCTTCTCTGTCTTTTGTTAAAGACTTTGTTTTAAAGTCTATTTTGTCTGATATGAGTATTGCTAATCCTACTTTCTTGTCATTTCGATTTGCACATAATGGTTTCTTCCATTCTCTCACTTTCAGTTTCTGTGAGTCTTTAGTTCTCAGGTGAGTCTCTTGTAAGCAACATATGGATGGATCTTTTTTTTCATCCAATCAGCCATCCTATATCTTTTGCTTGGAGCATTTAGTCCATTGTCATCTAAAGTAATTATTGATAGGTATGTACTCATTGCCATTTTATTATTTGTTTTCTGTTTGTTTTGTAGTTCTTCTCTGATCATTTCGTCTTCATTAGGTTTCTTCCCTGTGGTTTGATGATTTTTTTTGCTTGTATGCTTGTGTTGCTTTCTTTCTAGTTTTTGCGTATCTACTGTAGGTTTTTGACTTGTGATTACCATGGGGTTCATTATGCTGACCTATAACTAGATTTATTTGTTTTAAACAGGAAGACCTTTAAGTTCAAACACATTCCAAAAGATCTACATTTTTGCTTGCTTCCCCCACATTTTGTGTTTTTGATTTTACATTGTCATGTTTATTATCCCTTTACTGATGATTGTAGTTATACTTGATTTTACATTTCTTGTCTTTAATCTTCATACTAGCTTATTTAAGTGATCAGTCCTCAGCCTTTACTATATATTTGCCTTTTGTAGTGAAAATTTGCCTTTCCTTTAGATATTTACTTCTTATAGCCCTTTCTCTTCCACTTAGAGAAGACGAACATTTCTTTTAGGGTTAGTTTAGTATTTATGAACTCTTAGTTTTTGCTTGTCTGAGATGTTCTTTATCTCGCCTTCAATTCTAAATGATAATCTTGCTTGGTAGAGTATCCTAAATTGCGGGTTTTTCCCTTTCAGCACTTTGAATATAGCATGCCACTCCCTTTTGGCCTGAAGATTTTCTGTGGAAAAATCAACTGTTAGCCTTATGGGGATTCCCTTGTATATGGCTTTTTGTTTTTCTCTTTTTGCTGCCTGTAGAAATCTCTTTTTATCATTTGCCTTTTTAATTATGATATGTATTAGTGTGGGTCTGTTTGAGTTTATGTTGTTTGGGACCCTCTGTGCTTCCTGTACCTGGATATCTGTTTCCTTCTTCAGGTTTGGGAAGTTTTCAGCCATAATTTCATTAAACATATTTTTGATCCCCTTATCTCTCTCTTTCCTTCTAGAACCCTTACAGTGCAAATGTTGGTTTGCTTCCTGTTATCCCAAATATCCTTTAAACTATTATCATCTTTTAAATTTGCTTTTCTTTTTGCTGTTTTCATTGGGTGATTTCCATTATTCTAACTTCCAGATCATTTATATGTTCTGCTGTATCGTCTACTCTGCTGTTCATTCCTTCTACTGTGCTTTTCATTTCAGTTATTGTATTCTTCAGTTATGACTCATTCTTTTCATGTCTTTTTAGTTTCTTGTTAAAATTCTTTCTCTGTTTGTTTATTCTTTTCCCTAATTCAGTTAGCATTCTTGTTACTAATGCTTTGAATTAATTCAAAAATTGTTTATTTCTGTTTCACTAGTTTTTTGGTTTGTTTTTTCAGGGATTTTTCTCTTGCTCTTTCAGTTGAGACCAGTTCCTCTCTCTTTTTATTTTGCTTATCTTTTTCTGTCTCTATGAAGATGGGTAAAACAGTTACCTATGTCAATATTGAAGGGATTTCCGTATGTGGCAGCACTCCTATACAATCTGCCTATCTCAGTGATTTTGTTGGGAGAGCTGAATTTGACATGAACAGAAGTCACATTTTTCCTCAGGGAATGCTGGCACCTATCACCTTAGTAGGGGGTAGGACTGGAAATGGAGGGCCTAGGTCCAGTCAGATGTGAAGTGGGGCTTCCATTCTGTTCAGTGGCCCTTACCACCCTATGGGGGACAAGTTGGGATCCCAGGCTGATGGTCCAGAAGCCCTCAAGGTTGAGTCTGAGTTGGCTCTATTCCTTTTAAGTGTGTGCTCTCCCATTTCATAGCACCAGTGTCCTTGCCACAGAAGGTTGCAATGCTGCAGTAAGAGAGGTCCATGTGGGTTCTTGGCTTGTGACAGGGCATGAGCTGTCATGGGCTGGTCTCAGACAGAGGTCTGGTCTGCCTCTGTTGTGCAGCTTGTGCAACTGTCAGCAATGCCAGACCCACTGTGTCTGCGTCTCCTTTGTTCCTCACAGCTGATGACTCCCCACCCGTCACTGACCTTTGGTGGAGCTGCTCTCCAGGGCAGGTGGGGCCTGTGTGGGCTCTCATCATATATGTGGCATGGGCTCTGGCTGTCTGGATGCTGTCAAAGACGGCGGCCACCCATGAAACTGTGTCCATGCACGTATCTGCAATGGCCATCCCCACTGTGCTCGGATACTGCCCCAGGTCCAATTCACCTCTGCGTCCTATAGCTGAACTCTCTTTCACTAGGCTCAGGTTTGGGCACACACAGCAAATTCAAGGGAAACCAGGCAGCCATTGAAGCAGTCCTGAGTCTGCCCTCTGTGCTCTGCTTCAGTAGGAAGCCAGTACGTGTATGCTCCTCATAAGCAGAGGTCAGACTTCCCCCTCCTGTTAGTCCAAGTTGCCCTCCAACCAACCAAGGGGGCTTGTCTTCCCTGTGTCTGACTCTAGGACTGGGACACCCAACATGTGGCTTAAACAGCTCACTCCCTAGGGCAGATCTCCATGCATGTATTCTCCCTTTTACTTTGAGTCCTGTCTGAAGGATACAGGTTCCAACCTGATCACTTTTATTCCCTTATTACTGAATTCTGTGTTGGTATTTCTTAGAGCCTTGGTTATACAGGCATTTTTCTGCCAGTTTCCAGTTAGTCTTCAGTGAGAATTATTCCACACATATTCTTGATGTGTTCACAGGGGTAGTTGAGGTCTATGTAGTCCTACTCCACCATGTCTGTGTGTTTAACTTTTAAGACACTACAAAACTGTTTCCCAAAGTATCTTTGTCATTTTATATTACCATCAGTAGTATATGGGAGTTTCAGGTGTTCCAGACCCTTGTCAATATAAGGTATGGTAAATCTCTTTAATTTCAGCCATCCTAATAAATGTGTAGTGGTATTTCACTGTAGTTTTAATTTATACTTTTCTAATAATTAATGATGTTGAGAATTTTTTTATGTACTTATTTGCTATTTGTAATCTTTGGTGAAGCTGTTAGTTCATACAGAAGTTTGAGTGTTCCTTATATATTCTGGATGCAAGTTATTGATCATATATATGTTTTGTAAAATATTCCCTCCAGTGCATGCTTTGTCTTTTTATTTTCTTCAGAATATCTTTAAAAGAATAGGAAATTTTCATTTTGATGAAGTACATTGGATCAGTTTGTTCTTTTATGGATCATGATTGCGGTGTCATATCTACAAAATCTTTGCCCAGCCCAAGCTCACAAAAATTTTCTCCTATGTTTTCTTCTAGAAGTTTTATAGTATCAGGTTTCACATTGAGGTCTATGATACATTTTAGGTAAGTTTTGTATATGGTATAAGGTATGGATTAAAGTTTATTATTTTTTCAAATAAATTTTCAATTGAACCATTCTTAACCTGAATAACCATTACCAGGTTGTTCTCTATTAAGGGTCATATAATTTTATGCTTCTAACAGAAATGTATGAAGATGTCTCTCACAGTCTCACAATACTTGTATACTCAGAAAAAGTAGTATCTTCATCTATTGCTAAAACGCTTTTTTAACTTTAAGTGAGATTGAGCATCATTTTATGTATTTTAGAGCTATTTCATTTCCTTTCTGTGAACTCTTTACTTCTGTCCTCAGCTCATTGTTTTCTCTTTGGTTGTTGGTCATTTTTCTTTTTGTTTTAGGAAATTAATTTAAAATGCTGAAGTCTTTTTGATTGCTTTTGTAAAAATAAAATAACTTTCATAGTGTAACACATGAACATGAGTTTGTAAAAAATATTTGAACTTTTAACACCCTAGAATAGCGTTTGTAAAGGAAGTATCAAACCACTTCATTAGAAAACTATAGCTGAGTTAAATGTAGGACTTTAAGATTCAAGCCTCCTAATTCACCAAGATAATTTTCAATTACATGGACTGATCAGAATAGCATTTAAAAAGTCCAGAGACACAGTGAGGCCATGTAAATAAGCTGCTTTGACTTAAATGGGCTAACACTTTACTTTATTTTACTGTCTATATTTGCAAAACAAGACTACAAAATACAAAAATGTGACTCCAGTTATTAAGATGTGTGGGTCTCAACAGAATGATTTCCTACTATGAATCTCTTTAGCAGCATCAATGCTATTTGGCAAAAGCATCTATGGGGGTTTGGTCCCTCAGCATCAATATGCAAAAACAGGAACATGATATGATGTTGAAACTTAAAGATAATTGTTCCTTGGACAGCTCTTGATAGCTAAGTTTTAACTAAGGAGGAGCTTAATAAATGCCATAAATTATCTTTCATTAAAGCAGAAACTAAAACACATTTTTGGTAGACTAAATAACTCAAGTCCTTCTTTTTAAAACAAAATTATCACTGTCAGTGTCTGTGTGAACTTTTCCTGAGCATCTAAAAACTAAAACCCCATATTTATTTCTATTAACTTTACAACATTCTAAGAGACTCACTTGAGAAACACAATGATTTAATTATTTGAACTTGAATAGAAAATACTCCATTTACTGTGACAAATCATGGTAAATTTAACAGAAATTATGAAGGTATGAAAAGAGATTTGTGAATTACAAAATTCTGCCCAAATCTCTTGGGCAGCTAGGGAAAGTTTCAGCATAATTTTAGCATTGTCTCATTGAAATAACTATTTTAAAATATATCAAAAGCCTGGGTTATCATTCCAAATGTTAATTTCACCAAGCTATTAAATACTTAAGATTTATATACTTTTCTCTGTTTGTGTCTCTTCAGTTTCCAACAAAACTTTCATTTTTTTCCATGATTGCACATTCTAATTGTCCAAGCAGGAAAGAAACCAGAGTAGACTCTGACCACATACTAATTAATGTTTATCTGCCTTGCTCTAGGAAAGGTCTAAATCAGGTTTGAAAATTAGGCATAGTTCCTTACACATTATGGCTATAAAATGCCAGAGGGGGTTGTTTCTGTGCGAGGTCCTCAGCAATGCAATTGCTTACTCGATACCTATTTCTTGCACTGATGACTTCTGGAATAGGGTGGGCTTCATGCTTAAAGCAGTAAAGTGGGGCTAGAGGTGAGCTTCCAGGATCATTTCAGCAGAAGAATCTGAAAAATAGATCTGGAATAACTGAAAATCTTTAGAGTATTCTGTAATATCGGTAATTGTCCAAGAAAGAGAATGAGGCAAGCCCACAGCCAGAAAAAAACAAGGCAGCAATATAGCCTCTGCAGCATCGCTGCAATGATCCTGTTGGTCTCTTTCTCCTTGAAAGCCTCTTCTTCCTTTTCCTTGGTATCTTTATCTTGGGTTTTTTCCTCTCCTATTTGCTCAAGTGCTTCTTCCCCACCCATTTCCTTGGTGGGACTCTTCTTTGTCTTCTTCTTGCAGGGCGGATACTCATCCTACTTGATACTTATTTTTATTCCTTTTTCCTTTTTCCCTGGAGTGTTCACCCATACGCTTGGCTTCAACTCTAACTCTAAGCTATTGACTCCAACCTCAACAATCCTGTTCCCTCACCGTTTCTCCAAATGCCTGTTGTACATTCCACCTGAGTGCTCAGGTTTCACTTGAACTCAATATATCAAAGCAAATTTTGACACTTTCAACAGTTGCTGGCCACACAGCACCTGACTCACATCAGCCAGTGAGCTGGGCATAGGAGATAATAGTGAAGAAGACAGATGGGTCCTTATGCTCTTGAAGCCCAAAGTCTAGCATGGGCAATAAGTATTAAGCAAGCTGTCACACAATAATTACTCTAATTATGATAAAGGTAAAAGGTATTGTACTATGACTTAGTTTATTTTTGGCATTTAAGAAGGCTCCAAGTAAAATATTTTAGACTTCATAATCCATTTATAGGAATGTTTTCTTCCCTATATCCTTTCAATAAGTTGGGAAATTCTTTAGGCCTGTCCTTTATGATTCATTCTTGAAAACAGATATCTTCCAGCAGCCTTGAAAAATAACTGAATTAGCAGATTCAATGAAAAGCTACTTGAAGAAATCCTAGGTAAATTTGGAAGCTGAAAACATTTATAAAAAGTAATAATGCTTAAGGTGATAATAATAATTTGGTGATGATGGTTTAAACTCTGTAGCTCTGTTTTCTCATGTAAGCTACCCAAAGTAGCATTCCAAGAAGTGCCACCTATCTTCCAAGTAATAATTTTAAATTACTATATAGCTCATATGGCTAAAGGAGATCCATATTCACTATAATTCAATCACATGGCCTTCCCTGAACCATTCTCACCTACTATGAACCTCTCCTCCTTGAAGCCTGAAAAAAAAAAAAAAAATATATATATATATATATATACACATGTATATATCAATATATATACACATCTTCTTAACTCCATCATTACTTAGTCAAATCCCTATTCATCCCTTAGGCCTATCTAAAATGTCACTTCCTCATGAAGTGTCCAGTAAATACTTTTGCGTTGCTTTTAAATAACTTATCGGACAGGACAACTTATTTTATACATAGAGAAGAGTCAAAGATGAAATTCTAAGATTCTTTTATCTAACAGGGAAAATGGCAGTTGACATCTCTTCCAGAGTTATAGATGTTCATCAGAATATGATTATTCAATGATAACTAGTTAACATTAAAACCTTTGATAGACTAAATCTTACATTCCTTGAAATCCTTTAAATGTCTTTAAAAGGCCCCTTTATTAAGAAGTTTACAAGAACATACTTTCATGATTACTAAACACAGAATAGGTCTTACTTTTATTTCCTCAGTAGGCTTCTGTAAAATAAAAGTATGGTTAACTTAAAAAATATATGCAGGTCTCTTCCCCCAAACTAATTTTGGGCAGCATAATCGAAATGCCTGGAGTTTTAGGACATTTCCAAATAGGGAAAGGGGAAGAGAAACAGAGAATTCTAGACTAAAGGATGACAAGTGGTGGGTGGGGAGATTAGGAAAGGAAACCAAGAATGAGACGTGGGAAGGATTCCTGGCAGCGCAAAGCCTCAAGATCGCGCCCACACATCCTCACCTGCAGTTCTATAGATTCTCTAGGCAGGTGGCTCCAAGTATATTAAAATGTTACAACGTAGGGCAGGTCCTCAATCACGAAAACGGTTCCTCCCTAAGTTAGTCTTGCCAGGTGGCCTCTCAGGGCTCCGCGCTTTAAAGGAAGGTTGATACCCACGCCCCGCCCTTCCCGCCCCCCCGCGACATCCCGCTTCTTGATCTCTGTCTCCCCCCGGTGGTGAGCGTCCCGGGACCCGCTGGCGCTCGGGTGACGCTGGAGGGGAGGGTGCCTATAATAAAGGTCGGTGCAAAGGGAGGGGGAGGGAGGGGGGTGGAGCGGCAGGTACCTCCCGTGGCTTTTGCAGCTTCTGCATCCTGGCACAAGTCTGGCTGCCCCAGAATCCAGTTTCCCAAACGTGGCGCTCCCTCCGGCTCCGTTCTGCTTTTACCCGTCCAGGTTCATTCCGGTCTTGCCAGGTGGGAATTTGGAGGGCGGGAGCTCTGTGTTGTGCTTGTGACTTCCAGGCTTTAGAGCGTAACAAACGAGGGGGCGCAGAAGAGCCCCGACGGCAGAAGGAGTGTCACCATTAGACCCCCATGTTCCGAAGAACGGAAGGAAAAGGGAAACCAGATGGCTCCCTTAAATCCCAAGTAGTTTTTTTCCCCTCTCTACCTTAGGTCCACGCTGCTCCCATTGTGTTCCATATATTGATGTTACGTTACTACTGCTAACAGAAGGTTGGAGATCGTCCCCAAGTCCGTCTCCTCGTCCCCAACCCTTAAGTGGCCGAGGGTGGACAGTCCAGAAGCGGGGAGTAGGCATAGTGGGAGGGACCTCCGCGGACTCCGAGGGCGAGGTGAGGATCGTTCACCGCTGGTTGCGAACGGGTGTGCTTGTGATGCGGGATTTAGGAACGCGCGTGGGTGTGAACAGGCGGAGACAAAACCCTAACCGCTCGCCTGGCCGGCCTGGGCTTGCTCTACTAGACGGTTGGGGTCTGGGTCTGATGCCACCTACCCCGCCAGGCTGCCTGGCGGCTCCGCGGAGCCTGGCGCTGGGAGCCAGGAAAGGATAGCGGAGTGTCCTCAGCTGGGGCTGCTGCCTGCAAGGAGGGGGCAGGGAAGCCGAGGGCCCCGTGCGCCACTTCCCCGGTAGCTTCAGATCGTGCGGGCCTGGCTCGCCGTTCCCTCGCGGCTTTGCGCGGAGGTCCGCCTCTCCCTCCCTCCCCCTCCCCGCGAGCTGCCTCCGCCTCCTTCCTCTGCCTCCACCCTCAACCCCCAACCTCCTAGTCGGGAGCTGGGCTAGGAGCCTTCAGTCGGCCGGAGCTCTGGATGTGGGCGCCAGACAAGTCCGCGGCGCCTGCCCCCGCGATGGACAGCCGCTACACCAGCACCGCTGGCCTCGGGGATTTAAACCAGCTGAGCGCAGCCATCCCGGCCACACGAGTGGAGGTGTCCGTGTCCTGCAGGTGAGGACGCAGCCTTTCCCCCTCCTTTCTTCTGCTCTCCCATCTAGCCGGGCGGTAGCGCTAGGCAAGTGCTCGGGGTACCCCGAGGCTTTGCGCGGGTGAGAAGTTGCGCGATGAGTGGGAAATAGCCCAGTTATGGGTCTCGAGTCACCTCCGGGTCGAGTGACAGAGCCGAGAGCCGGAACTAGGAGCGAGTGATGGGCTACGGACGGAGACTTTATTTTCTTCCTGGGAAATGCTGTAAAAGTTGGCTGGGCTGTGACTCAGCGGCAGGAACCCCTGGCCGCCGCCCACTTTACAAGCCCTTTTTCACGTCCCAAACCAGAGCTGTGGGGTTGGGTTATGACAGGAACCGAAGGGCACAGCATTGCCAAAAGCGCGTGTGACCAATGCGCGCAGTGACCCAGGACTCCCTCTGCTAGGCGTGTGCAAACCTGCTGTCTCTGTCGGCACAGTTGGCTCCAAACCCAGCAGCTTCCTCCCCACCCACTTCCTGGCGCCATCCAGCTGGCTTCCCGCCCCCGCCCCCGCCCCCTTCTGGGCTTTTTGGCTTTGGCCTGCTAGGTAGAGATTTTGGCTGCAGCTTTACCTAAATTGTGGGAAGTCACGACTTTTTGCCTGAAAGTGAGTATATTTGAGTGCATGTAACAAGCTACACTCTGCTGTATATTTCAAATTCCTTTGTCTGACGTTCTTTGGGTCAGTTTTCTTGTAAATAAAGCAGCATAATTGCTGTATCTCAGAAGATTTTGAGAAGATGGGCAGACTACGCTAAATTTGTAATGGCAACAGGAGAGAGAGAACTTGCAAATTATAGTACTGACTCGAGTCCACTCCCTTGTTTGCATACTTTGATATTTC
Source organism: Hippopotamus amphibius kiboko (assembly GCF_030028045.1). Classification (NCBI taxonomy): domain Eukaryota; kingdom Metazoa; phylum Chordata; class Mammalia; order Artiodactyla; family Hippopotamidae; genus Hippopotamus; species Hippopotamus amphibius. The sequence continues at coordinate 97,260,707 of NC_080197.1, forward strand.
TCAGTGGAAAACTCTTATCTGTCCACTTTTCACTTGTTTTTAATGCCCTCAATTCTGCCCCCCCCCTTTTTTTACAAAAAAGAAGAAATCTTGAAGAAATTTGATAAACATGGGTAATCTTCGATGTAAATCAGTCCCGAGTCTTAAAATGCTATCAACTCAACGGTATTTAATTTTGCATTGTCACAAGACTGTCTAAAAGCCAAAGGAATTATTATTATTATTTTGATGGAAATTGAAGCACCAACACTCCCCTCCCCCGAGGTATTAGGGGAATAGGGGATAGATGGCCTTCAGCTATCCCTGAAACTATATCCGGTGAGTGCCTGCTTCCTCCTAAGGCTGACCTCAGACCACACACAGTAATTCTGATAGTGATTGCTAATGTTAAGCTCTTGCCTTATTGTGGTCATTCCTTTAAGTGCTGCCTGAGATTTCTGTCACTTGAACAAGTGAAATTGTATGGGAAATTCTTTTTAGACATTAATTTCTAGGCCTTTTTCTTTTCTCTGAAGCTGGCTTTGGATGCTAGAGGGCGGTTATTAAGGTATACAGATAATGCATGGCCTAAAGTCCTGCAATACCAACATTTTCTAGAGTTCTTATTCTCTGCTGAACATCCTGCGTGTCTGAATGGCATGTGGCCCGTACGTGGAATGAATACAAATGTAAATTAAATCTGAATTTCCCATAAGCTCTTTAGGGGTGATGGGGAAATTATATCTTAGCTGGTCTTTCTGTCAATAAGGTCCATATTTAACCATCCTCCCCCCCCCCCCCCCAATGCTTATTTGCTGTTGATGTGGTGCTGGGAATCCTGAAGTCAATTGGCTTTAAGCCAGTTTCTTTCGGCTTGCTATCTCAGAACCTGGAGATCCCCTTGTTTCAGCCTTTTTAAAATGCCATTGATTTCCTGTATTGCTTTTAATTTGTAAATGTTCAAATAGAAAAAAAAAATTTCTAAAAGAGAACCCAAGTACTTGTAGTACCTATATTGTTTTTTTTTTTTTTTTTAAAGTGCTTTTATTTATTTATTTTTATTTTTTTGTGGCACACGGGCTTAGTTGCTCCGCGGCATGTGGGATCTTCCTGGAGCTGGGATCGAACCCGTGACCTCTGCATTGGCAGGCGGATTCTTAACCACTGCGCCACCTAGGAAGCCCACCTATATTGTTGATAATCAAATCTTGTAATGATAGATGTGGTGTCCTTCGGGCTTTGGCATAAGAGACCTGGTTATATATTCTGGCTTTGTGACTCACTTGTGTTGCTACCTGGGAGCAAATCTTTAAGCTTTCTAATGTGCAAAATGAAGATAATTATCGTATTTATCTTATATAGGGTGTTAACAGAGTTTAATAAATGATATCTGAATGATACTAACACAATGTATGACACAAAAGAAAGTGTTAAAATGTTAGTTATTATGATATTGAAAATAATATTTATTGAATAGATGTATTATATGATTCAGCTATGGAATTCTGAAAATAGGCCTTCCCGTTTGAACTTCAATGAATTGGTTAAAGAATACAAGGATAGAGGCTGCCTTGGGATACCTGTTCCCTCTTTCTCTTTCTTCTTTGATATATAGAAAGAGCCTATTTCCTAGGTTGTTTGTGGGGATTTTACTTAGCAGCAAGGCAGTTGTAGGCCCGTTAGCCTTACTATGGGCAAGCAGAGCAAAGAATTACCTTGCCTTTTCATAGTGAAGACTTCTCATGATTTGCTGACAACCCTTTTGATAACCTCCTTTCACTGTGTCCAGTCTAAGACTTTTAAAAAGTTTTATGATTTTTGCATGTTCGTTTTGAGGGAGGTGAGAAAATCAGCAGTTGAAGCTAGGAACTAAATATAATTCATGGAAATCATTTAGTCTATTCACTTATGAAAGTGTTTGAGTGTCTTATACGTTTAGCCCTATGCGGTGCTCCATGAAAAATCCAAGAGAAGTTCTCTGAAAGCGTAAAATCTGGTTGGGAGACAAATATAATATTATATAACACATGATAACATAGGACTAAATCCAAAGATGAGGTTCATGCACAGGGAGGGAGGAGATCATTGTGGAACAGAGTATTTGGAATATGCTACAAAGAGGATATGGGGCTTGAGAGGAGACAAGACAGATTGGCATGGTTTGTGTGAGAGAAAGGGCAATATATGTGCAGTTTAGTAGCTAAAAGTTGGTTTGTTAGAATGACAAGTACACTGTTCTAGCTCCATTTATGCAGAGATAAGCTCCTACTCTTTGACTTACTTTCTACTCATTATTTAGCTCTTCTTGCATTCATTTTTAAAATTATATTAATTTTTTAACATTTAAGATTTTTAGATTATTGGGTTACCTAATTAAAATGTCTGCAGCTGAAATGATACAACATTAGAAACATAAGGTAGCATTCATAACATTCCTGTTTTATTCTGAAAACAGATTAATACAGAATAAGGTAAAACCAATGAGTAAAATAATATGCAGTAATTAACTGTTTTCCCTGGGGTCTTGGTTTGTTACACTATTTCTCACATAGTGTTTTGATGAATTTTGTCATTTTCTCTGATTGAGGAATTAGCTTATCGAGTATATAAAGCAAGGAGAGCAGTCTATATTTCTAGACTTTGTAGGTTAGGTATCACATGTAAATCCTTTCAAAGCAATAATCCTGTAATGGTGATAAAACTAATTTTAAAGTCTAGTGTGGAAGGAAGAATACAAAGTGGAAAAGTAATGAGTGCTTACTTTGTACTAGGAATTCTAAAAAGCACTTCCTGACCGGGCTATAACAGTCTTTCCTGATCTCCCACCACTCCTCGCATGAATTCTGTGACTGAACATAGTCTAACAGAGAAATGCTTACTATATGTGAAAACTGGTGCCCGATAAATGTGGGTACAGAACACTAATAAGAGGTACAGTCCCAAAGCATGTGCTATTGTCCTACTGGACCAAACTCTCTTTGCCTGTGTAGCTGTGCACATGCTGTTCTCTACCCTGAACATCCCTTCCTCTCTTCCCCTTCTTTTCTTGATTAGCTTGTTCTTCTTCAAGGCTCAGATCAAACATCATTTTCTCTCATGACTCCTCTCCCAAGCTGGATTTTGCTGTATTCTCAAAACAGCTGGTAGGTACCAATATCATAGTTATAATTCTTGGTCTCTGTAATCTCCTTGAGGACAAGTTTTGTATGGTTTGTGTCCATACGTTCTGAACTTGGCACAGAATAAATAGTAAATGCTGGATGCTGTAATTATCTGAATGAATCATCCACATGGGGAGAGGCGTTTGCCTGTTAAAATACAAACTCCTAGGCCCCACACCAGATCTATTGCATGAAAATCTCTGGGACTGAGTTCTGGGAATCTGTACTTTTAACAAGTTGATCATGTGCTGGTTATATACATTAAATTAAAAAAAATGGTGGAATGAACAAATCTATGAATAAATCAGCTCCAAACCTAGTATCATGGGAGTGGTAGACAGAAGTTTCTCTTTGCTTTGAATAAGGCCATTAGTGATTTGTTCTCAGTTTGCACCACCCACTCCAGCACACGCTGACACAATGTTGTTAGGCTCTCCTGGCACTGCTGGCTCCTCAGACACCTCATGGTGTCTGAAATTGGAAATTTTGTACCATTTCCCTATACTCTAAAAATTTTAATCTACTAGTTTGATGAGTTAATGACCGTGTGACTGTAGTTACTTGGTTTGGATTCGTAATACCTGCCTCAATAAGGTGTTAGGAGTAAACTTTTCAGTGGCATGCTGGAACTGGCTTAAATGGGATTGAAACAGGGATTCGTGTGCCTGTGGTTAAAGAAAGTGATTATTAAAAATTTAAGTTATATAAGGCTAAAATTAAATAAATTATATGAAAAACAAAGTTAAGACACTCAAAAGTTATTACTTCCTGATTATTTTAGTAACTACATTTTATTATTATCTAGATTCTTTTCTGTGCTCTATTTTTTTAATCTGTGGGTTGAAAATATTATGCAGTTATGTGCTACTGCTCATCTCATCTCAATCCATGTTCCCTGACATCACATTTGGTAGCTTGAAATTGACTGTGGTGGGAATATTTATATCACGGAAAGTGGCAAACACTGCAGATCAGGGTTTGATTTATTGTTTTGTTGTTGTCTACATATAAGACATTCTGTGGGAATCAATTGACTGTAGAATTTACAATAAAGATATTATATACATTTTATTATTTGTTAATTGTGTGCTCAGCTACACATACTTTATATCAGTAAAATTTATAATAAATTATGTACACACAACACACACATGCATTCAGCTTTTTGAGGGAAAACCTGTTGTGAAACATACTTGTACATCACTGTTATAGGCCTTTTGTAAAAGATAAAGCATGTACAGAGGAAAATTATTGCTGCTGTTAGAGTGTCACAATTAGAAATGGTGTGTCAAGTTCAGATGTCTCTGGATTTATTTTTTTACTATAATAAATGGGGTTGTGTGATCTTTTATAATACATGAATGATTTTGGTAGTCTGCAGGTATGTTGTCAATGAAACAAGATAATGATTGAATACTTCTTCCTTTCTTTGTTTTCTTTTCATGTGGTCCTTTTCACATCTTCATTCTTCTTTTACTTTGAAGATTTTTTAAATTTTTCCATCCACTAGTGGAATGTACTTTGCAGATTTATGTGTTACAGTTCCAGCTCATTTAGTGATTAATTGACCACTGGGGAAAGCAAATTCAGATTCCAAGAGACAGAATCCGATTGGTCCAGTGGGAAGCGGTCCAGTTTGAAACAGATACTGATGCTGTCCTGAATATCTATGGTGAGAGAGAATCAAAGTGGTCAAACACAGTTGGTGGCTCCACCCCAGTCCACATTAATTTACCTCTTAGACACACTTCTTTTGTCAGACAGAATGTTTGACGTAAGCCTGTAAGTAGGTTTTCAAGTGATGCTGATAAATTATAAAGTTACTATAAGCTAGGGAAATTAGAACGCCTATTATCCTATTAATGAGGCATGTGACAAGTAAACCCAAGGTCAAGTTATGGCATGGCAATTCCTGAGGTCCTGTGGTTCAAAATTATAGTCACCAGATAGTGCTTTTGTGGGATTGTCTTAACCCCAGAATTTCAGAGAAATTTGTCCTAGGGGCATTTTTGGACAGTGATTTTGAAGTCTCAATATGGGAGTTGCCCAGGTATGTCTTAACAGAGAAAAGCTTTAGTCATGTTGTTGTTCTACCAATAGTTTGGTCTGCCCTGCTTTTTTTTTTTTTTTTTTTTTTTTTTTAGCATTTGGGGTGTTCACAGCAGCCTTGTCATGTGGAAAATGTGAGTCTAGAAGCAATTCACAAAGCAGGGCCCCATGGGAGAGGGTGTTAAAGCTGTGCCCTTTTAGGTATGCTGTTTGTGGCATAACAGTCAGAAGCCTGAATTCCGTGTTTGAGTTTACTCAAGTCAGAGAAGAAAAACAATTCCTTTCAAAAGGGTTTTATTCATTTGTTAGCCTGTTTTATAATAATAATGCTTGCTTATTAGAGCCAGTTTGCTTAGCCTTGAGGAGCTTGAGTGTGGAACTAGACCAGCTCTCACACTTGCCAGCTGTGAAACCTTGGAAAGGTACTTAATCTCTGTTCCTCAATTTCTTCATTTGTGGAGTGGGGGTAGCAATAGCCCCTACCTCTTATTTTGGTTTTGAGGGTTACGTAAGCTAATACATCTACATGAGTTAAAACACTGCTTGTTACATTAATTAAGCACATAGTAATTACAAATAGATTTAAGTGCGGAATAAAAATCACCCACTGTTTCATCCCACTGTATGCAGTGTATACATTGAGTTTGTTTCTCTCTTTTGGGAGGCAGAGATATTGAATAATATATGCTCTGAACGGAGAAAGAACTTTGAGACTGAAAAATGAAGCAGGCAACTCCATAAAGTGCCTCGTTGGCAGAGCAGACATAGTCAGTCTTTCATAAGCAGACATGTGGCCTGCTGTGGGGTCAGTGTTTAACAGCCAAATGGCCTCCAGTAGTGAGGGAGAACATCCTCTTAAAGACCTGTCTAGAGAAAGCTTCTTCAGTGTCTCTTTCAGTAACCTGTTCATTCTTTCTACCAGCCCTGTGGCTGTTGGGTTATATGGCAGATGGAAGGTCCATAAAGTCTCATGGGCTTCAGCCCATTCTTTTACATCATGTCCAGTGAAATGGGTCCCTTGGTTGCTATCTATGTGAACGGGGACCCAGTACATACTTTGCAACTTGGTCAAGCCCCTGATAGTGGCTGTTTGATTGGCCCTTTTACTGGGAAAGGCTTGTATCAGTCAGGTCTCTGTGCACACAGGTCAATGTGTACTTGTGTCCTTCTGGTAAGGGCAGGGGGCTGGTATAGTCTACTTACCATCTGGTCACTGGGCTAGTGGCTTGTCTGATGTGACCAGGGGTATGTCTCAGAGGTTGTCGCCACAGGCTACGGTGGGGGCAGTCCCTATCAACTTCCTGCCAGTCAGTGTATTTGATGGGGAGGTGTGACCTCTTGGCTATCTCCCAGGTGGTTTTGGGGCCTCAGTGTCTGTCCTGGTTTTCAGTGAAGCCACTCGGCCACATCCGAGGGAGTCTGTAACTCTTTCAGGAGGAAGCTCCCTTCTTCGCGAGGGTGTCTGCTTCGTGGTTCCCAGGCAGTGTAGTTGGAGGATGTGCAGAGACGTGCCTTACCTTGGGTTGTGTGCACACATCCCACATGTCCCTCCGTAGGTCAGCTCCCCAACGGCCATCCCAAGATGGTCCAGCTTTCCTGATGCCATTGTGGCATCCACACGGTCAGTCCTTTCCACACGGCCCACTAGTCTGTGGCGGTGTAGAGGGGCATAGATTCATGAGTGATCATAATCTATACTACCTCAGTTCCGCCCGTTGACTGCTGTGCTTAGTGCCTTCTTCGAACCAAATGACGTGGAAATCCAGGCAAACCACTGAAGTGGGCCCAGTAGGGGTATTGCCATTGGGGAACCATGTCTCAGGAGGGGAGTCCAAGTTCCCTCTTTGACTTGGCTGAGAGGGGGAGCGATGGGTGGTATCTGACCGGGCCATGTCTGGAATCACATGACACTGGCCCAAGGAGAGCGTGCAATTCCTTGGACAGCAGGCTTGAACTGTGCACATTACCTTGTCGCAGGTATGACTGCCACTTTTGCAGTGTGCTTACTTGGGCACAGGCACGTTTTGGTTTAAGGAGCATGTTCTCAACCCATTCCCTTACTAGGAGGGATGTTCAAACAGATGCTGGTAAATCCATGGTGAGGCCCTCTGTTTGCTGCAGGGCTACGTAAACTACAAGGGGCTGTTTTTCAATAGGATCCCTTTCACAACTGAGACTAAAATCCCAGTGAGATGCATTTCCCTTCCTGCCTTTGCCACAGGCCCTAGCCAAAACCTTCCATGTATGAGTTAATATCTAATCCACAGGCAGCATCCCATATAAGTACCCCCAAAGCCTGAACCTGTTTTAGTACAATTTCGGCCTTTTCAAAGGCTTTCTGATGGTGGATATCCTAATCCCATTTTTGTCCCTTTCTAACCAGAGAGTACTATAGGGGCCATGTTATTTGTGCCAAATGCAGTATGAAAGGATGACAGTAATCTAATGACCCCAGAAAGGATTGTAATTCCTTGGCCAACTGGCATGGCCAAAGCTTGGATTTTATCAATAACCGAGGCCCGGATGACCTCTGTCTTACCTGACCAGATAACTCCCCAAAACTTTACTGACTGCCCAGGTCCCTGGACCTTGTCAGGGTTTGCTTCCCATCCTCGGTTCTGTAAATGTGTCTGTAAAGAGGCAGCAGTTCGGGAGAGCAGGGACCAGTCACCATAGGTTAACATAATGTCATCAATCTAATGAGATGATTCCCACGCAGGGTGAGGCTTTCACCAGATTTCTAGGTCCAGAGCGACTAAACTGTGGCAAATGGCAGGAGTATAAACAACCCCGAGGCAAGACCTGAAAGGTCCATTTCCTTCCATCTCGGGTGAAGGCAAATTGATCTTGCGAGCTAGCACCCAAAAGAATGTTGGGAAAGGGGTTACCCAGGTCAAGTACACACTGGAAAGTTTTCAGTGCAGAGGAGAGATGTTCTGAAATAGTAGCAATATTGGAGACCTCCACATGGATGGGAGGAACCACTTTATGTGATTCTTTTTGGTCAACAGTCCCATTAGGCTATTTTACTGGCCACAATGGGCTCTTTTAGGGGCTGTGGGTGGATCTAATGACTCTCATATTCTCTAGTTCTTTAACTGTAGCAGTCATTTCTTATAGCCCTCAGGAGCCTATACTCTTTGACATTAAGAGTCTGGCAGGGCAAATGGACAAGGGTTCACTTTCATGGCCCACCAGCATGGGTCTCACCACTCTGATGCGAAGGCAGAACTCTCCAGTAATGGTGGTCAAATCTAGGACTTGTGAAACATCAGCACCTAGTATATATTCTGGTATGGGGTCGATGTATATGAGGAACAGGCAGGGGGCAAACAGCCAATTTGGAGGTATAAGCTGGTGTATCTAACTCGAATAGTTTGGCCCCCATGTCTGTCTATAGAGCATATTCTCCCCCAAAGTTAGAAGGGTTGTCATGCAGTAACGTATACTCAGCTCTGGTATCTACCAGTGCTAAGACTGTTTGTTTGTGTGGCTCCAGTAAATCATCATTTCCACCTGGGGCCTCCAGTCACCTCCCACCACATAAAGTAGAGGGCAGCATTGTCCCAACCCCTAGTTCCTCCACATGTAGGGGATCAACCCTGGAATTCTACTTCTAGTGGTGGGACACTGGGACCCATTGCCACATATTTATGGTCAGTAGACAGAGGAGTGAACTGCCTTTTGTTAGGGCTTTCCATAGAGATAACAGGACTGAATTAGGTTGTTTATCAATGACTTCCTTTAGAGTCCTTGATACTACTAAATCCTGCCAAAGTTGTTTGCATGTCAGACAGGTTGGTCTTTTCTCTGTTTTTTCTCCATCCTTTGTTGTCCCATCCTTATTTCTTTATTTTTGTTTGCCTTTCTGTTTCCTTGGTGGTGGACTCTTTCTGTTTCATTGAGATCTGTAGCTGCAGCAACCAGAGCTAATGCTTTACTGACCATAGGTGCCAGGACCGATATTAAGGTGCCATTCCAAGCTCCAGGAGCAAGACTGTAAGATGCAATTATCATACCTGCTGTAAATAGTTCTTCACGGGTTGCCTGAGTCTTTGTTTGAATGAGGGGGTGAGCCCTTGGGTCATCTTTCTCTTCAACAGTTATATCTCCCTACTCAGGAATCATTACACCTTGGATCCCACCATTTGGGATTCCAGTCTTCCTGTGAGATGATGGTATTCACTTTGAGAATATTCTTTTTGAAATGCCCCTGCATTTTAGCCACTTTAGTCATTTTAGCATGACCTCCAGGTGTTCTTGTTATTGTACCTTTTTGGCTAGTAGATCCTAACTAGAGGAACAAGCAACTTGTAGATCTTATTCTAATGCCAGGGCCTCTTTAGATTTTTCTAGACCCTGCCTGAGCTGGAGCTCATTTTCTGTGTCAGTCTCAGGGCCCAAAGCAGAGGCCATAGAACACTTACTTTTCCACCTTAGTTTCTTTTTCCCTGTTGTTTTGGTTAGAATGTCCAGCAACCCTTTTGGTGTTTTTGGGGTGTCCCTAAACTCATGTGCCTGGCTGAAGCCTTCCAAACTTGGCTAGATCTCCCCACGTGGGGGAGGCTGACCATCCTGGGATTTCTATCGCTGACTATGGGCTTTTCCTCGCCGCAGTTGCTTTACTCATACCTGTTTCATTTTCTGTCTTCTGGCTGACTTGCCAATTGTTGGGAGGCAGAGATATTGAATAGTATTCTCCAAAATGAGAAGGAAAAACAAAGCAGGCAGCTCCATAAAGTGCAGTGGATGTAAGGGAAGGGAGTAGGCCTGGGAGCCTAAGATGGAACTGACAAAATGGAGCCACTGTGGTTCAGCCACATAGTCTCATTTATAACATCACATTTATACTCTCTCTCCCCTTCTGTGTGTGTAGTTGCGTGTATGTGTGTAAGTTCACACACATTGTATAATGGGATCATACTATATTCTATATAACTTATCTTCTGTACTTTTCTATTAATATTATATCATGAAGATGTCATTAGTTTTTGCAAATATAACCTTCCATGTCTGTTGGTCCATTTTTGGGTGTACCATATTTATTTAACTTATCTCTTATTTTCCAAAATTTATTTCAAAAAGTTATTGTTCAAAATAATGCTTCAGATGAGCATTCTTATTTGCAAACACTTAAGAACATCTGTGATTCTTTTTTCCCTAGGGTTAGTTTTCTAGAGCTGATGTTATTGATAAGCTATCTTCTCAACGGGGTTTTAATAGCTTGTTTTGGTTATTTCCCCCTATTCCTCTTTACACAAGCAGAGTCAAGTATAAACTTCTGGCTGCACCTTTATAAATACTTGCATTCCCATGAGTAAATTGCATTTAAAGATTAATGAGAATTTGGGGCAGCAGAGTATGGCAGCAAGAAAATGGAATTAGGAGTCAGACAGATGTCTTTAAATCCCATTTTTACCCCTTTGGTAATGTTATTTTGGGTAACTTAGTTCAGCTTTTGGAATCTCATTTCCTAATCAGTAAAATGGAAATGACTTAAAAACCAAATTTATAGGATTATTGGGGAAGTAAATGAAGTAAAGGTTATAAAATGCCCAGCACCATGCCTGTCACATAAAAGGACTTAATAACTTAGTCTTATTCTCAATTTATTATCAATATAGTGCCATGTGGCATACAAGTAATATAGAAGAGAGGGTCCTTGTATTCCAGTACTTTGGAATAATTGCAATCAATTTGGGAAGTTGTAGAAACGTGAATTGCAAAGTTACATTTATAAAGGGGCATGTTAAAGACATTGTAGTCCAGGCAAATACCTCAATGTGGAGGAGATAGAGAATAAAATAATGGTTGTAAGCGTGTAGATTTGGAAATGCATACCCAAGTTCTACAGATTTTACCCTACAGCTCCCCCACCGGAACACACACTATCAGACATGTGGACCTAATAGGATTTGACAGACAGGAGGTGGCGTTTAACAACAAAAGTTTTATAATGAAAGCACATTCCAGCACATTCTTACATCTGACCAGTAAAATCAATGGGCTAGCATTTAGTTAGGTCTTTTGTGTCAGACCTTGGATAAAACCGATATCCAAGTAGATGAAAACACAGGCTGAAAATGGGCAAGCACTTATTGCCAGTAATAAAATGAGATGTCTTTAAAAGCTGCATTGCCCCAATGGCCACTGTTCACTGCCTGACATACAATACCTTAATAGTTTCAAACTTGTGACAACCATTAATGTTAATGCCTCTTCATCCAGGGACATTAAGTACCAGGCATTCTTTTTCAAATCATGAGACATTTTGTCAAGTTTATTCTGTGAAGAATAATACTCCAAACATTCTGAGGGAGTTATCAGATAATTTCCTGTAACTCTGAAGATACAAAATATCATTGACTAGTCCCTGGGTAATATTTCTATTTGTTAGACAGTAAAGCTATTCAAATATAAGCTGTACTAATGAGTCCAAGAAACACGAAAGCTTTGGACATTTGCTATATATTTTATTTGCATCAATATCTAAATCTATGTGAGACAATGTGTAGAGCACTTAATATATGCTAATTCATTCAATCCTTACAACAGTTATGTAAAGCAGGTAATATTATGTCCTGTTTTATAGGTGAAGAGATTGAAGTTCAGAGAGAGTTCAAGTAATTTGGCCTAAGCTGCACATCTGGTGGGGGTGGGGTGGAGCAAGGTATGTATGGAGATGCTGCTCCATACATATTTAATTCCTAGGTGTATGCTTCTGACCATTAGCCATATTCCATCACTCTTAAGTTCTTTTTTTTTTAGGTTTATACTATTTTTTTTTAATTGAAGTACAGTTGATTTACAATGTTATGCTAGTTTCAGGTGTACAGCAAAGTGATTCAATTATACACATATATATATATATATATATATATATATATATCTATTCTTTTTCAGATTATTTTCCATTATAGGTTATTGTATTAGGTATAGTTCCCTGTGCTGTATAGTAGGTCCTTGTTGTTGATCTGTTTTATATATAGTAGTGTGTATGTGTTAATCCCAAACTCCTTATTTATATCCCCCCCCCTTCCCCTTTGGTACCCATAAATTTGTTTTCTATGTCTGAGACTTTATTTCTGTTTTTTAAGTAAGTTCATTTGTATCATTTTTTTTTTTAGATTCCACATGTAAATGATATCGTATGATATTTGTCTTTATTTCACTTAGTATGATAATCTCTCAGTCTATCCATGTTGCTACAAATGGCAATATTTCATTCATTCTTATAGCTGAGTAATATTCCATTGTATATATATACACCACATCTTCTTTATCCATTCATCTGTTGACAGGCATTTAAGTTGCTTCAGTGTCTAGGCTATTGTATCAACAGATAGTGCTGTTATGGACATTTGGGTACATGTATCTTTCTGAATTAGAGTTTTCATCTTTTCCTGATATATGCTTAGGAGTAGGAGTGCTGAATCATATAGAAACTCTATTTTTAGTTTTTTGAGGAATTTCCATATTGTACTCCATAGTGGCTGTAAAATTTACATTCCCACCAATAGTGTAGGAGGGTTCCCTTTTCTCCACATCCTCTTCAGGATTTATTATTTGTGGACTTTTTGATAATGGCCATTCTGACCATTGTGATACCTCATTGTGGTTTTGATTTGCATTTCTCTAATAATTAGTGATATTGAGCATCTTTTCATGTAGCTGTTGGCTATCTGTATGTCTACTTTGGAGAAATGTCTATTAAGGGCTTCTGCCCCTTTCTTGATTTTTTTTTTATATTGAACCATATGAGCTGTTTGTATATTTTAGAAATTAAGCCCTTGTTTATAGCACTGTTTGCAAATATTTTCTCCCATTCCATAGGTTCTTTTCATTTTGTTTATGTTTTCCTTTGCTGTGCAAAAACTGTTAAATTTAATTAGGTCCCATTAGTTCATTTTTGCTTGTTTCCATTACTCTAGGAGATGGTTTGAAAAAAAATATTGCCACCATTTATGTAAGAGTGTTCTGTCTGTGTTTTCCTCTTGGAGTTTTGTAGTATCCGGTCTTACATTTAGATCTTTAACCCATTTTGAGTTTATTTTTGTATGTGGTGTTAGAAAATGTTCTAATTTATTTCTTTTACATGTAGCTGTTGAATTTTCCCAGCACAACTTATAGAAGAGACTGTCTTTTCTCCATTGTATATTCTTGCCTCCTTTGTCCTGGATTTATTGACCATAGGTTTGTGGGTTTATTTCTGAGCTTTCTATCCTGTTCCATTGATCTATATTTCTGTTTTTGTGCCAGTACCATACTGTTTTAATTACTGTAGCTTTGTAGTATAGTCTGAAGTCAGAGAGCCTAATTCCTCCAACTCTGTTTTGCTTTCTTAAGATTGTCTTGGCTACTCAAGAGTCCTTTCTGTTTCTATACAAATCTTAAAATATTTTGTTCTAATTCTGTGAAAAATGCCATCGGTATTTTGATAGGGATTGCTTTGAATCTGTAGATTGCCTTGGGTAGTATGGTCATTTTAACAATATTGATTCTTCTAATCCAAGAACATGGTTTATCTTTCCATTTGTTTTGTTGTCTTTAATTTCTTTCATCAGCATCTTATAGTTTTCAGAGTACATGTCATTTGTCTCCTTGGATAGTTTAATTCCTAGGTATTTTATTCTTTTTCATGCAGTGGTAAACAGGATTGTTTCCTTGATTTCTCTTCCTGATATTTTGTTGTTAGTGTATGGAAATGCAACAGATTTCTGTATATTAATTTTGTATCCTGCAAATTTATTGAATTCATTGATGAACTCTAGTTGTTTTTTGGTGGCATCCTTAGTATTTTATATGTATAATATCATGTCATTGATACTGAGAAGGGCCCTGTGGGGCTTCTGGGCACAAAGCCTTTCTGTGTCCTCCATTTCTTTTGTTACAGGAAACAGCCTTCATTCAGCCTCCATGACCTTCTCTGAGTTCCAATGGGCAGATTCAAGCAGTTGTTAGTTAGGGAAGGGAGGGGCTGTGAGACCAGGGAGAAACAGTCAAGAGCAGCCTAGGGGCAAGGTTCCTGTTTCCCTATCAACATGGATAAACACAACAATATCTTTGAGCTTTTTTGCAGATACTGAAACCCCCTCCATGTGTGACAAGTTAATGATTAATGGTAGTATGCTGCCCACAAGCATATAGACCCCAGACCAGTTGGACCAGAAGGTTGCCTACTTACCTCACCACCAACCCATCAGAAGAATATCCATGAGCTGATCACACCCTCTATGAACAATTACTATAAAACTTCTCACTATCTTCTCCAAGTGGGGACACATAGTTTTTTGAGGTAGGAGCCTGCTGTGTCCTCCTTTGCCTGGCAAAGTAATGTTCTTTTTTTCCTCACCCAAAACTCTGTTTCTGAGATTTGATTCAGCACCAGTGTAGAGAGAAGCTGAGCTTTTGGCATCATCATCTGCAAACAGTGAGAGTTCACTTCTTCCTTTCCAGTTTGGATTCATTTTATTTGCTTTTCTTGTCTGATTAGTGTGGTTAGGACTTCCACAACTATGTTGAAGAAAAGTGGTGAGAATGGGCAACCTTGTCTTGTTCCTGATCTTAGAGGGAATGTTTTCAGCTTTTCACCATTGAGTATGATGTTAGCTGTGGGTTTTTCATATATGGCCTTTATTATGTTGGTGTATGTTCCTTTTGTTCCCACATTCTGGAGAGTTTTTATCATAAATTGATGTTCAATTTTATGAAAACCTTTTTCTGTATCTGAGATGATCATATGGTTTTTATTCTTCAGTTTGTTAATGGGGTGTATCACATTGATTGATTTGTGGATATTGTAAAATGCTTGCATCTCTGGGATAAATCCCATTGATAATGGTATATGATCCTTTTAATGTATTGTTGGAATTGTTTGCTAATTTTTTTTGAGGATTTTTGCATTGATTTTCATTAGTGATATTATTCTGTAATTTTCTTCCTTTGCTATATCTTTGTCTGGTTTTGGTATCAGTGTGATGGTGGCCTCATTGAGTGAGTTCTCAAATATTTCTTTCTGTGCATTTTTTTTTGGGGGGGTGGGGGATAGTTTGAGAAAGATGGGTGGTAAGTCTTTTCTAAATGTTTGGTAGAATTCATCTGTGAAGTCATCTGGTTCTGGACTATTGTTTGTTGGGAATATCTTAATTACTGATTTAATTTCAATACTGGTAATTGGTCTGTTCATATATTCTATTTCTTCCTGATTCAGTCTTGGGAGATTGTATGTTTTTAAGTATTTGTCCATTTTTTTCTAGGTTTCTGTTTTATTGGCATGCAGTTGTTTGTAGTAGTTTTCTTATGATCTTTTTTATTTCTGTGGTATTGGTTGTAACGTCTCCTTTTTCATTTCTGGTTTTAATGGTTTGGACACTCTCCCTTTTTCTTGATGAGTCTGGCTGAAGGTTTATTGATTTTATGTTTTCAGAAAACCAACCTTTAGTTTCACTAATCTTTTCTATTCTTGTCTTTTTTTGTTTTAGTCTTTACTTCATTTATTTCTGCTCTGATCTTTATGATTTCCTTCCTTCTACTATGTTTTCTGTTTTTTTAATTTTTTAAATTTTTTCTCTAGTTGCTTTAGGTGTAAAGTTTGGTTCTTTGAGATTTTTCTTGTTTCCTGAGGTAAGATTGTATTGCTGTAAACTTTCTTCTTAGAACTGCTTTTGCTACATCCCATGTGTTTTGGATTGTCATGTTTTCATTGTCATTTGCCTCTAGGTATTTTTTTATTTCCTCTTTGATTTCTTCAGTGATCCATTGGTTGTTTAGCAGCATAATATTCAGCATCCATGTGTTTGTGTTTTTTGCATTTTTTTCTTGTACCTGATTTCTGGTCTCATAGTATTGTTGTCAGAAATGGTGCTTGATATGATTTTGATTTTCTTAAATTTACCATGCCTTATTTTGTGGCCTAGCACATGCTCTATCCTGGAGAATGTTCCATGTGCACTTGAAAATAATGTGTATTTTGCTGCTTTCAGAGGTAATACTTTATAAATATCAATTAAGATCATTTGGTCTAATATGTCATTTAATGCCTGTGTTTCCTTATTGATTTTTATGTCTGGATGATTTGTCCATTGATGTAAGTGGGCTGTTAAAGTCCCTTACCATTTGTTGTGTTACTGTCAATTTCTCCTTTTATGTCTGTTAACATTTTCTTTATATGTTGAAGTGCTCCTATGTTGGTTGCATATATGTTTATAATTGTCATATCTTCTTCTTCAGTTGATCCCTTAAACATTATATAGTGAGCTGCTTTGTCTTTTGTAACAGTCTTTATTTTATTTTGTCTGATATAAGTATTGCTGCTCTGGCTTTCTTTTAATTTCCATGTGCATGTAATAACTTTTTCCATCCCCTCACATTTAGTCTGTGTGTGTCTCTAGATCTGAAGTGCGTCTCTTGTAGGCAGGAAATATATGGGTCTTGTTTTTGTGTCAGTTCAGCTAGTCTATGTCTTTTGGTTGGAATATTTAGTCCATTTACATTTAAGGCAATTATTGATATTTATGTTCTTATTGCCATTTTAATTGTTTTGGATTTGTCTTTGTTGGTCATTTTTCCTCCTTTTTTTCTTTTGTTTTCTTGTCTTGTGATTTGATGACTATCTTCAGTGTTATGTTTGGAATCCTTTTTCCTTTTTGTGGATATATCTATTATAGATTTTTGGTTTGCTATTACCATGTAGTTTTTATGTAGTAGTTTATATATAAACAAGATTGTTTTAAGTTGCTGATCTCTTAATTTCAAATGCATTTTAAATACCCTACACTGTACTTTCTTCCCCTCATGATTACTGTTTTTGATATCATATTTTACATCTAATTGTTTTGTGTATCCCTTAACTGCTTATTATGGATACTGGTGTTTTTACTGCTTTTGTCTTTTAACCTCCTTATTAGTTTAGTGTGTGGGTGATTTCCTATCTTTCTTGTATGTTTGCTTTTACCAGTGAGCTTTTCCATTTTGTTGTTTTCTCGTTTCTAGTTGTGACCTTTTCTTTTTCACCTATAGAAGTTCCTTTAACATTTCTTGTAAAGCTGGTTTGGTGGCACTGAATTCTTTTGGCTTTTGCTTGTCTGTAAAGCTTTTGACTTCTGCATCAAATTTGAATGTGAGCCTTTCTGGGTAGAGCAATCTTTGTTGTAGGTTTTTCCCTTTCATCACTTTGATTTTTAAAAATTTTCATTGAAATATAGTTGATTTACAATGTTGTGTTAGTTTCAGATGTACAGCAAAGTGATTCAGCTATATATTTATATTATATATGTATATAATATATATGTAATATAATATCATATTTGTTTTTCTCTGTCTGACTTCTCTTAGTATGATAATCTCTAGGTCCATCCATGTTGCTGCAAATCACATATTTCATTGGCTGAGTAATATTTCATTGTGGTATGTATATCACATCTTTTTTATCCATTTATCCATCAATGGACACTTCCATGTCTTCTCTAATGAATGGTCTGCAGAGTTTCTGCTTAAACATCAGTTGGTAGTCTTATGGGAGTTCCCTAGTATATTATTTGTTGCTTTTCCTTTGCTGCTTTTAGTATTCTTTCTTTATCTATGATTTTTGTCATTTTGATTACAACGTGTCTTGTTGTATTTCTGAGTTAATCCTTTATGGAACTCTCTGTGCTTCCTGGACTTGGGGCCTGTTTCTTTTTCCCAGTTAGGAGAGTTTTCAGCTGTTATTGTTTCAGATATTTTCTTGATCATTTCTCTCTTTCTTCGCTTTCTGGGTCCCCTATAATGCAAATATTAGTGTGCTTGATGTTGTTCCAGAGGTCTCTCAAACTGTCCTCATTTCTTTTCATTCTTTTTTTTTCCAGTGGCAGTAATTACTACCACTTTATCTTCCAGCTCACTGATCTGTTCTTGTCTACTTGTCTGTCATTTAGTCTACCATTAATTCCTTCTAGTGTATTTTTCATTTCAGTTATTGTGCTCTTCATCTCTGTTTGGTTGTCCTTTATATTTTCTAACTCTTTGTTGAAAATCTCTAACTTCTCACTCTGTGTATCTACCTTCCTCCCAAGTTGAGCATTTTTAGGATCATGACTCTGAACTCTTTCTCAGGTAGGTTGACCATTTCCACTTCATTTAGTTCTTATAAAATTTTAGCTTGTTCCTTCATCTGGAATGTATTCCTCTGCTGCCTATTTTGTCTAAGTTGTTACTTTTATTTTTATGTCTGTGGTGTGTTAGTTATGTTTCTCAACCTTGGAGAAGTGGCCTCTGTTGGAGATGTCTAGTGCTTCCCAGAACGCACTCCTCTCTTGTCACCCAAGCTATATGCTCTAGGATTTCCCCCTGAGAATGCTGCATGGGTCCTTCTGTTGTGGCAGGCTGACTATGTCAGTGGTCTGGTAAGCCTGGTTGGCACCTAGTCTGGTTGGTTGCCAGGTCCTGTCTTGTGTGGATGTTGCTGGATGCTGTTTGGTCACAAGGTGGCTGGTTGCAGAACCATAGGAAGCCCTGGGGCTAGTGCTGGCTCATTGATGGGGGCAGTCAGGGTCCCACAGACTCAGGGGCTGTTACCCACCCACTGGCAGGTGAAGCCAGATCATGGGGTTAGTGCCAGACTACTGGCAGGCAGGGCCAGTTTCTGGAGTCTGGCTGCAGGGGCTCAATTCAGATCATTGGTGGGGAAAGGCCAGTTCCTGACACATTTGGGTATGTGGTCTTGGGTGTATCAAAGGTTATGTTGGCCTGCTAGTGGGCAGGGCCAGGGCCCAGCTGGTCCCAGGGTAGGGCCTGATTTGTGTTACAGGATCATAGTTTTCTTACTTCTGGTGTGTGCCCCTTGGTGGGTGAGGCTGGTCTAGAGGTTTGTGCAGGCTTCCTTGTGGGAGGGGCCAGTGTCTGCCCACTGGTGGGTGGAGCTGGGTCTTGGCCTTCATGTAGGCAGGGTGGTTGTCTAGAGGCATGTCTGTAGGCAGCTGTGGACTCAGGAAGTCTTTAGGCATCCTGTCTGCTGATGGGTGGGGCTGTGTTTCTGCCCAATTAGCTTTTTGACCGGAGGTGTTTTGGCACTGGAGCCTACAGGCTATTGGGTGGGGCCAGGTCTTGGTGCTAATGATCCAGTTGGTCAGCCTCCAGGAGCGTTCACCTGGTGGAATGTTCCCCAATATGTGTGCCACTAATTTCTATGTTTCCTGGTGAGCTGCAGCTGCCCACCGCCTCTCCAGGAGACTCTGCAAGACCAGCAGGTAGGCCTGGCCCAGTCTCTTACCAAGATACTGCCTATGCTCTGGGTCCCAGTGCAAGTGAGATTTTGTGCGCCCTTTAAGAGTGGAGCCTCTATTTCCCCAGTCCTGTGGGGCTTCTGAAATAAAAACCCCACTGGCCTCAAAGGCAAATGCTCTGGGGACTCGTCTTCCTGGTGGTGGACACCCAGAGCAGGGAGCCTAACGTGGTGCTCAGAACTCTCGCTCCTGTAGGAGACTCTCCACAATATAATTATCCTCTAGTTTGTGGGTTGCCCACCGTGGGGTATGGGATTGGATTATATCATGAATCTGCCCCTCATACCCCTCTCGTTGTGGTCCCTTCTTTATGTCTTTAGTTCTAGAAGATCTTTTCTGCTAGGTTCCAGTCTTTGTTATCAATGTTTGTTCTACAGATAGTTGTGATCTTGGTGTGCTCATGAAAGGAGGTAAGCTCAGGGACTTTCTACTCCATGATCTTGGCCACTCTCCCCTGTGACTCTAGCTTGATTTGTCATTTAAAAAGGCATGCCCATAATTTCTTTATTCTAGGATTTAAGGGTGGAGGTCTTTCCTATCAGAATCTAGGTGCTGGTGACTGAGAAGAAATTACAAAGCTGGGAGAGATCATTATAATAGATGATTATTAATACTATCACAAGGGGTATATGGAATTCTTTTGTATTTTTTCCATCACCAGTTGGTCAGTCTGTGGGGAGAACAATTCAAATGAATGACATAAACTTTGACAATTTGATGTTTATTTTCCAAGTATTGATTCTTATCTTTTTTTCACTGCTGAGTTACCAGATGAAGATATGGGAAATTAAGTAAGGAGAGGAATATTTAACTAGAAACCAAAAGGCAAGGTAAGATGAAAGTTAAATGCTGGAGAAAGGGTGATGGACTGGGCAAATGAAAAGTGCAGGAAAATTCATAGAATTGTTTTTCAGAATTCTATGTAAATAAAATAATTACTTAGATATTGAAAATGTCACTATAGTTTTCTGAGTTGTGACATGAATTTATAAAGTCAGTTATTTTCTGTTTTGCTAATTAGCTGCTTTCTTTCTCTTTCTGTGTATATATATATGTATTTTTATGTATATATACAATATATGTGTACTATGTATATAATAAGTAACAAGTGATGCATTAGTTTTATTAAGAATAATGTTAAATGTTAGAGAGTGTAGTGAACCAAATATGTTTATAATTGTCATAACTGGTTTCAACAAATTTCTCAGCCTTAGCATAATAGTGGTTTTAGAATCATTTTGAGAAATTTGTTTCTCAATGTGTATAATTCTGTGGGCATTCTTACAAATTTTCTTTTTAAATGTAAATGAACTTCCATAAAGGTAGTATCATATTATTTGTGGTTTTCTAGGTAGTTGAAAGCTCAGTCATTCCTCTTTAATGTTTTCAATAGGTTTTCATGTTTCCATATTATAAAGCAAAGAATATAAGAGAGAGAGAGAGCCAGTAGAGCAAGAGCTATGAAGACTAAGTGATACTTGAGAACTGTATCAGAATAGTAACTTTATTTGCTAAGCACTTCTAAATTACCTGATATTTTGGACATAGCTCATTTTCTGACTTACCTTGATATCTCAACTTTCAAATTAATCGTGAAAGCACAAATATTAATAAAGTTGATTGCAATTGATTTTTATGCTGGAGGTTTCATCCAAAGGCTTTTGGTAGGCATTGGGACAAGGAGGCATAATCAATATTAAGTTGTTAGTGAATACTTCTCTTAATTGGTAAATTAAGTTAGTAAATTTACAAATATATTTGGAGTGAAGCTTGAAATATGCTAGCTAAAAGGTTGATTTTCAACTGAATGTTTGTCTCATAAATTAAATGGTTTCAATTTCCTTGTTTCACTTGAGTCGTTTTGTCATTTGAATGTCATTTATATGACTCCTTGTTTTCTCACAGAGCGTGTCAGCAAGTACAGTGGAAATCCCCGAGCTTTTATACTGTTTCTGACACTGGCTCTGTGACCTTTGACAACCTCACCACTTCTCTGGGCATTAGTTCCTATGGAAGGTTGAATCCTTTCTCTAGTTGACCTGGGATGTCACTTGGAACTTTATAGTTCTATGATGCTAGAAGCAGGACCTTGAAATAAAATGTAAATATGCTCTGACTTAAGGAAATATTGTGATCATCAATGCATGTTTGAAAACTTAGGCTCTGATTCTAGTGTCTGAGTTTTTAGAGGAATGTTAAGGTAGATTTAGAATAATGCCAACTACTTCCTACTTCAGAGTCCTCATTTCACTGAATATTCTCCCAAAGGGATGTCAAGTCCTGTTGTTGCTGTTCTAGTTTTTCCTCTCAATAGGGATCTATAGCTAGCTTTCTTCATCCTGAAAATGAACATTTGATATTAATAGATATCTGTACCTTTCTTGCAATTTACTTTTGGAATGTGTTACCATTTCCCCCCTCCCCCCACCATTTATATCTCTGTGGCAAATATAGGGCTTATGGTGGAGAGGGCAAATGGGTTCAATCTTGTATTAACTGGTTAGTAGTTAGTAAATGCTGGCTGCCTGAAGTAGTACCTAGAAGGATTTTTAGGGAATATCTGGGCTTTGTGGACTTTTGAAATAAAGTAAATGTGGCATGTAAACTATTACTTTTTTATTGTATTAATCTTTGACTTATTGACAGATCAGTCACTGAAGCTTGTCTAGTCAGCAGTTCACAGTATTTGTTGCTTCCTTTTATATTCCTGCTGCCAGCATTCTTGTTCAGGAAGTTGTCACTTTACCCCAGAGTATTAAAATATTATCTGAATTATCCTCTGTGACTCCAGAATTCACGTCTTTGGTCTATTCTTCACATGTTGTGTAGTTCACTTCCCAAACAAAGGTTGCATTGTGTGATTTTTGTTTGCAGAAACTTTCAGTGTTTCCCCTTTGCTTACAGAATGGGATCCAAGCACCTTACTATGGCGTTCAGGATCTTTCCTCATCCTGGCCACAAATCCCCTTCCATTCATGTCTCAGACATGGACTCTAGCCAAAGTAGAGTACTTGCTAAATGCCAGATCTCTTATGTGTACTCTCATTTCCCACCATGGCTGGTACTTTCCTTTGGGCTGAAACCTCCCTCTCTTCCCACCCTATTCTTGTTTCTTAAGGTATAACACAGCAACTCATGATGATTTACTAGATTCCCACAACTGGAATTAATTATTCCTTTGAGTTCCCACACCACGTTTCTTATACATTTATTTTATTCTGACTTATGAATAAAATAGGTTTAGGTTTTTGCATGTTCTGTCTCACCTACCAATGTTAAGAATGCATATTTGTTTTATTAGTGATTTTTCATAAAACCTTAACTATGTGCTTTGCATATAGAAGGTTTTCAATAAATATCTGCTGCCTGATGGACAGATTGGAAGAATGAATTTAGACACCCAGAAATTTTTGTATGTCTACCCTCTTAAAAATATTAGTTTATATATACAGTAAGAGCATTAAAATGACTCATTTTACCAGTACGATTTAGGAAAAACATAATCAATCAGTCTTAGTTTTTATGAAACATCCTATAAGCTTTTAAGGAAATGAGAAACAAGTAATTTCAAATGAACTTACCTTGTCTCCAAGCAGAGCAAAGCTATGTAGTTTTAGAAGTGGGCACTTAGTACTTTCTGAATGGGGACCGATTATTTGCTTATTTAAGTTGGGATAAAAATATGCAAAAGCCAGAGGAGTAGTAGAATTCATATATATGATATTCTGTGTAACATATCTAAATAGGAAAATAAGTCAGCGTATCTTTGACCAAGGAAGATTTTTTTCCTGGGGGAAGATGTTTCTAATAAGTTACTTGGTGAACTGATAAAGTGCAATAGGACATGATGGTTTCACTTGGGTATAATCCGAAATAAGAACAGCTGTTTGGTGGCCTGCCCTCTTCAAGAAGCAATAGATTTCCACCAATCAATTTTGTGTCACAGAGTGGTAAAACAAAATTTTAGAAAAGTCTAAATTCAACTTAAAAATGTCAAAAATGGGGAGATGGAAGAGGAAAGAGTGTTTTCTATGGGAAAAGGAAATACAAAAAAAAATTAAAAAACAACCTAGAACTTGTTTTCATATCCACAGGTAAAATAAATGAGTATGTTTACTTCAGTTGCTATTCATCAGTCACATCGTTTCTTACCCTTGTCTGGTTATAAAGTTTTGTTGAATTTCCTAAGTGCTTGTAACACAGCTGAAGTATCTAAGTGCTTTTTTTCAGAGACACTGACCTCAGTAGTTGTCCTAACTATAAATTAGAAAAAAACCCACAAAATTATAAAGTTATTTTATTTCAAGGAGGGCAATAGTGGATGAAATAGTTTAACACGTGGTGATGATGATTGATGAACAGTTTCAGCACACATATAAAATGCTGTGATTTAGAACATAAAATTATTATGCAGTTGGATCACTTTCATTTTGGGGAGCATGGTCTAAACCAGCTGTTCTAAATGAGGGTTATAAATCACCAGAATTGCTTCAGAAATTTTCCAGATTACATATGGGCACTCCTGAGACTTCCATTTTCCTTCCCTATAAGGGAATAAGTCCTCTCCACCATTTTCTCTACTCCCCACTACCCTAGAAGTATGCCTGCCAGTTGAACCTCCAGCCCTGACCTCCTGCCTCTTCTGCTTCTACATTATCTCTTTTACATGGCTGACAACTCTGCTTCAGAGCAGTTTCAGGCTTGTCTGACTCCTGCAGAGACCATGGCATGAGTTCTTTGACTGTTCCAACCTCACATCTTGATTTGGGCAACCACCTCCTCCTTGCCATGAATCCTTTACATTGGGCTGCTAGAGGCTTGTTCAAAATGTGCAGATACCACCATAATCTTTCTCTCTTGCTTGAAACCCTTTAATTGCCCGAGTAATAAGTCCATCTGGATCTTCCAAACATTGACCTAGCTTTTCAGCTTCATTTCTTTCACTCCATGTCCTACCACATTCTTTCTCCCCACTTTCCTCTCTAAGTTTTCTGCTAAACTCTAAGCCATTTCAGATCACTTGAGTTTCCTGAGAGAGCCATAATGCTCACACCTTTGTTCTTTTGGGAATAGTTCTGCCTCACTTTGTCATCTCACTCTATAGACTCTACTGATAGTTCAAGCATCACTCTCACTATGAAAACTTTTCCTGATCTTTCAGATGGAATTGACCGTTCCTCCTTTTCTGTAATCGGTAATGAATTTATTATACACATTCCACATTTTATTGCACGTACTTGTTTACAGATCTGTCCCCTCGATGGAGTATAATATAAATATAAGCCCACGTGTTCATATCACAGGCTCCAACAACAAGTCCTTTTTCTGTCACTTAGTAACTTAGTGTTTGTTGAATAAACCTTTGAAAGAATATCAGATAATTATTTAATTATAAATTCCTATAGGACAGAAACTGTGTCTTATTTACCTTTCGCCTAGTATCTAGTACATTTTGTATATAGAAAATGCTTGATAATTATTTATTCAGTGTAAAGTTGAAAAAGGAAAGTAGAGAATCCTAGATGAATGGGAACCATGATTGGTAGGCATCAATGCAGGAAAGAGTGTAACAGCATTTGATTGAAAAAGAAATCGATTGTATAAAGGCTGGATGAAGGAGACACGGCTGAATAAAGATACTTGTGTCTGTTTCACTCAGTTATTTTTAAGAATGCTAGCATGGGTTCATAGTTGCTACTGAGCTTTTCTTTTCTTTTTTCTTTTCTAGATGAGTATTTTTGAGTCGGGGCAAATTTCTGGTGTAATTATCTGTGACAAGGAAAACAAATGGATATTAGAAAATGATTTTCAGTCTCCCTATCTCAGCCAGCCATTTATGCTTACAAACTAATTTCCTTTCCAGATTAATTCCTGTTTCTGTTTAAATTCTGTTGTTGATTCTGCAGAGCTCAGGTTGCTCTTAAAGGACATTTGATTTGTTCAATGATCAGTGATCCAAAGAAATTACAGAAGATATTACTTAAAATCTGGAGGACAAAACAAAACAAAATTCTACCAACCTAATCTTACCTTTATAGGCATATTATTTTTCACATTGGAATTAGCCTACATATTGATTGATACATCTTAAAGAGAGCTGCCAAAAACAGCTTTGCATACAGATAAAGATTTTCTTTTGAAGAGTTGAGCCAGAAGACACATTACCTTTTCCCCATATAGAAACAGTATATTGCTTAACAGCTAACAGACAAAGAAACAAAGAGTTAGAAAACCTAGGGATGTGACTAACATATTTTGGGAGTGGTTTTTGGGAGGCAGCAACGTCTGAGCTGATATTGGGCAGTGTAGTGTTAGTCTACAGCTTTCTACTTGGTGGTGATTTGTGGGTCTGTCACAGTCATCAGCTCTCAGTTTTTGGACAGGTGATTGCCATCTACATACATGCCTCATGCATTGACTCTAGGAAAAGTAATAAACTCTGAGACTGCTAATCTAGCTAATTGTTTAAAATATTGACGCTCATTGCCACCTAGCTGTTGACAAGCGGGCTGAAAGTGGTTACTGCTTTTAGAGTAGGCAGGAGGAGAGACTGAGGAAAATGATGATACACAATCCCAAGTCTTGTAACATAATTAGGGAAATAGTGTACTTTATTGAGCACAGCACAAGTGTAGAGATTGAAAGATCTGGATTTAAACTGCGGGTCCATATATGACCAACCGTGAGAGTTCAGATGAATTAGTTAATCTCTCTGTGCTTTGCTTTATAAATGAGAATAGACATTCCCCATCACTTAGCAAGAACTGTCATTTTTATAGTGGCATTCAACAGAAACAGTTGGAAAACAGTGGAGCACATCATGAAGATAGTGAAGACTCTAAAAAAATCTATAATTTTTGAAAAAATGCTCATGCTTATTGTAAAAACACACAAAAAACTGAATAGCATTGAAAACAACAAAGGAGAATGTACTGATCACCCCCTATTCTACCCAGTGATAGTTCATACCAACCAGGTATCTCTGTGCATTTGTTTATATATATATGATACATTTATATGACATGTAACCCTTAGTATCCATGTTGTGATCATTTAGACAAGGTGGAAGTCCAGTATTTTGCTGGGTTTTTCCACTCAAAATATTAATTCTTGAACCTTGCTTTCTCTCTGCAAGTGTGGTACCCTCTGCCTGAAGAGGAGGAACTCAAGTGCATCTCTCTGAGTGAATGACCTCAGTTGCCATCTCAGTAAATATTTCTTTCTCTGCTGTCTACACAGAGCCTTCACTGATATTGTTAAAATGTTGCTGTTGACATGCCTGTGGGAAGTTGAAGTAATATCCTTTTTTAAAATGTTGAGGTGTAGTTGATTTACAGTCCTGTGTTAGTTTCGTGTGTAGAGCATAGTGATTCACTTCTTTTTCTTTTTCTTTCTTTTTTTTTTTTGGAAAATAGTATTCCATTATAGGTTATTATAAGATGTTACGTATAGTTCCCTGTGCTATGCAACAAATCCTTGTTCCTTGTTTATTTTACGTATAGTAGTTTGTATCTTTAATCCCATAGTCCTAATTTGTCCCAGCCCCACTCCTTGTCCTTTTTTGGTAACCGCAAGTTTCTTTCCTATGTCTGTTGAGTGTGTTTCTGTCTTGTATAGATTTCACATAAAAGTGATATCATATAGAATTTGTCTTTCTATGACTTTTTTCTATGACTTATTTCACTAAGCGTAATATTCTCTAGGTCCATCTATGTTGTTGCAAATGGCAATATTTCATTCTTATTTTCACTGAGATTGAGATATATGTATATCTCACATCTTCTTAAGCTAATTGTCTGTTGATGGGCCCTTGGGTTGCTTCTATGTCTTGGCTGTTGGAAATAATGCCACTGTGAACATTGGAGTGTGTGAGTGTGTGTATCTTTTTGAATTAAGTGGGTTTTTTTTGTTTGTTTGTTTGTTTTGTTTGTTTTTGTTTTTCTGGATATATACCCAGGAGTGGAATTGGTCTATCATATGGTAGCTCTATTTTCAGCTTTCTAAGGAACCTCCCTACAGTTTTCCATAGTGGTCACACCAATTTACCTCCCCACCCAACAGGGTATGAGGGTTCTCCTCCACATCCTCTCCATCATTTATTATTTGTAGAATTTTTGATGATGGCCAATTCTGACAGGTGTGAGGTGATACCTCATTGGGGTTTTGATTTGCATTTCTCTAATAATTTCTCATATTAAGTATATTTTCATGAGCCTGTTAGCCATCTATATGTCTTCTTTGGAAAAATGTTTATTTAAGTATTCTTCCCATTTTTTGAATGAGTTGATGATTTTCTTTGATATTGAGCTGTGTGAGCTGTTTGTATATTTTGAATATAAATCTCTTGTCACTTGCACATTTGCAAATATTTTATCCCATTGTATAGATTGTCTTTTCATTTGCTGATAGCTTCCTTTGCTGTGCAAAAGCTTTTACATTTGATTAGGTCCCATTTGTTTATTTTTGCTTTTGTTTCTTTTGCCTTAAGAGACAGGTTTAAGAAAATAATGCTATGATTTATGTCAGAGAATGTTTCACCTGTGTTCTCTTCTAGGTGTTATATGGTGTCATGTCTTAAATTTAGGTCTTTAAACCATTTTTAGTTTACTTTTGTGTATGGTATGAGGGAATGTTCTTTTTTTTTTTTTTTTTTTTTAATTTTTGGCTGCGTTGGGTCTTCGTTGCTGTGTGTGGGCTTTCTCTGATTGTAGTAAGCAGGGGCTACTCTTTGTTGCCGTGCATGGGCTTCCTATTGCAGTGGCTTCTCTGGTTGTGGAGCATAGGCTCTAGGCATGTGGGCTTCAGTAGTTGCAGCACGCAGGCTCAGTAGTTGTGGCACATGGGCTTAGTTGCTCTACAGCATGTGGGAACTTCCCAGACCAGGGATCAAACCCATGTCCCCTGCATTGGCAGGAGGATTCTTAACTACTGCACCACCAGAGAAGTCCCCACGAAGGGCATATTCTAATATCATTGTTTTAACTGTAGATGTCTGGCTTTCTCTACACTACTTGAACATACTGTCTTTTCACCATTGTAGATTTTACCTCCTTTGTTTTAGGTGAATTGATGATAGGTGCATAGATTTATTTCTGGATTCTCTATTCTCTTCCCTTGATCAATATGTCTGTTTTTGTGCCAGTACCATGTTGTTTTGTTTACTGTGGCTTTGTAGTACAGTGTGAAGTCTGGAAGGGTTATATCTCCAGCTTTGTTCTTTTTTCTCAGGATTACTTTTGCAATTTGGGTCCTTTAGTAGTTCCATAGAGGTTTTAGGATTATTTGTTCCAGTTCTGTGAAAAATGTCATGGGTATTTTGATAGGGACTGCATTAAATTTATAGATTGCTTTAAATTTGTAGTATGGCTATTTTAACAATATTAATTCTTCCAATCTAAGAGCATGTCATGTCTTTTCATTTTTTGAATCATCTACAGTTTCCTTTATCAATGTTTTATAGTTTTCAGTGTTAGGTCTTTCAGTTCCTTGGTTAAGTTTATTCATAAATATTTTTGATGCAATTTTAAATGGGATTTTTTTTTTTTACTTTCTCTTTCTGATATTTCTGTGTATTAATCTTGGATCTTGGTACCTTGCTGAAGTAATTTATTAGTTCTAATAGTATTTGTGTGGAGACTAGGGTTTTCTGTATAGTGTCATGTCATGTAAATAGTGACAGTTTTACCTCTTCCCTTCCTATTTTGATACGTTTTATTTCTTTTTCCTGTCTGATTGATGTGGCTAGGACTTTCAGTACTATTTTAAATAGAAGTGGTAAGAGTGGGCCTCCTTGTCTTGTTCCTGAATTTAGCAGGAAGGCTTTCAGCTTTTCACCCTTGAGTGTGATGTTGACTGTAGGTTTGTTGTAAGTGGCATTTATTATGTTGAGATATATTCCCTGTATAATCACTTAGATGAGAGTGTTTATTATGATTGGAGTGTGAATTTTGTCAAATGCTTTTTCTGCATATATTGTGATGGTCATGTGGTTTTTGTCTTTCTTTTTGTTAATGTGGTGTATCACATTGATTGATTTGCAAATGTTGAACCATCCTTGTGATCCTGGAGTGAATCTAACTTGACAATGGTGTATGATCCTTTTTTATATATTGTTGTATTTAGTTTGCTAATTTTTTTTCGGGATTTTTGCATCTATCTTCATCAAAGATATTGGCCTATAATTTTCTATTTTTTTGTAGTGGCTTTGGTTTTGTTTTCATGGTAAGGTGGCCTTGTAGAATAAATTTGGGAGTGTTCCTTCCTTTTCAATTTTTTGGGATGGTTTGAGAAAGATGGGTATAGTGCTTTATAATACTTCTTTATATGTTTGGTATAAGCCCTACTGAGGCTATGTGATCCTGGACTTCCATTTGCAGGGAGATATTTTTTCTTCCTTTTTTTCTTTTTTAAATTTTATTAAAGATTCTATTTCACCTCTAGTGATTGGTCTGTTCAGATAGTCTTGGCAGGCTGTATGCTTCTAGAAATTTGTCCATTTCTTCTGGTTGGCATATAGCTATTCACAGAATTCTTGTGGTATTGGTTACTATTTTTCCTCTTTCATTTTTTATTTTTTTAAAAAATTTGTGTCATTCCTTTTTTCTTCTTGGTGAGCCTGGCTAGAGATCTGTCAGGGTTTTTTTTTTTTTTTTTTTTTTTTCCCAATCTTTTAAAGAAACCAGCTCTTGGTTTTATTTATCTTTTCTTTTTTTTTTACATCTCTATTTCATTTATTTCCTCTCTGAACTTTATTATCTTACTTCTGCTAACTTTGTGCTTTGTTCTTCTTTTTCTAATTCTTTTAGGTGGTAGGTTAGATGGTTTATTTGAGATTTTTCTTGTTTCTTGAAGAAGGCCTGTATCACTATGACTTCCCTCTTAGAACTGCTTTTGTTACATTCCATAGATTTTGTAAGGTAGTGTTTTCATTTCACTTGTCTCTAGGCATTTTCTTATTTCTTTTTTTATTTCATTACTGACCCGTTGATTTTTTTTTTTTTTCTTTAGTGGCATGTTGTTTAGTCTCCACATATTTGTTTGTTTCCCATTTTTCTTTCTATAGTTGATACCTAATTTCATACTGTTGTGGTCAGAAAAGAGGCTTGATATTTCTATTCTCTTAAATTTGATGAGGCTTGTTTTATGACCTAGTATGTGATCTTTCCTGGAAAATATTCCATACATGCTTGACAAGAATGTGTATTCTGCTTTTGTGAATGTAGTATCCTATAGATATCATTAGGTCCAACTGGTCTATCACATTGTTTAGGACCTCTGTTTTCTGACTGTTTGTCTTGATGATCTGTCTACTGATGTCAGTGGGGTGTTAAAGTCTGCTACTCATTGTATTATTGTCTATTTCTCCCTTTATGTCTGTTAGTATTTGCTTTATATATTTAGGTGCTCCTGTATTGGGTGCATATATGTTGAGTGTCATTTTCTCTACTTCTGTCAATTTTTTATCATTATATAATGCTCTTCTTTGTCTTTCTTTAGGGTATTTATTTCAAAGTCTGCTTTGATATAAGTATTGCTATTCCTGCTTTCTTGTCATTATCATTTCATTAAATATCTTTTTCTATCCCCTCACTTTCATTCTGTGTGTGTCTTTTGTGCTGAAGTGAGTTTCTTATAGGTAGCATATTGTGGGTTTTGTTTTTTTGTTTTTTTGTGTTTGTCTAATAAGACACTCTCTGTTTTTTGACTGGAGTATTTAGTCCATTGACACTTAAATTAATTATTGATAGATATATACTTATTGCTATTTTTATTCTTTGTTTTCCAGTTGTTTTTTAGGTCTTTGCTTATTTCCTCCTTTTTGTTTTTGCCATTGTGGTTGCATGATTTTCTTTTGTAGTATGATTGAGTTCCTTTCTTTTTGGTTTTTGTGACTCTCTTGTAGGTTTTTGATATGTGGTTACCATGGGGTTCATGTATTTTGACCTATAATTACATGTACTTGCTTTAAACTGATTATCATTTAAGTTCAAACACATTCTAAAATATCTACATTTTTTACTCCTCATCTCCACATTCCCTTTACTATTTATTGTAGCTATAGTTGCTTTCACAATTTTTTCCTTTAATCTATGTACTAGCTTATTTAAGTGTTCTCCAGTTCTTACTGTATACTTGCCCTTCCTTTTGGGATTCTTTCCTTTCTTATAGATTCTTGGTTCTTTCCATTTAGAGAAGACTCTTCAACATTTCTTTTAGGGTAGGTTTAGTACTGCTGAATTCTTTTAGTTTTTGCTTGCCTGAGAATTCTTTATCTCTCCTCCTATTCTAAATGATAATCTTGTTGGGTAAGTATCCTAGGTTAGGGGCTTTCCCCTTTCAGGACTTTGACTATATTGTGCATCTCCCTTCTGACCTGCAAAGTTTCTGTAGAGAAATCAGCTAA
The DNA here is from genome assembly GCF_030028045.1 of Hippopotamus amphibius kiboko. Classification (NCBI taxonomy): domain Eukaryota; kingdom Metazoa; phylum Chordata; class Mammalia; order Artiodactyla; family Hippopotamidae; genus Hippopotamus; species Hippopotamus amphibius. Next base: position 97,292,560 of record NC_080197.1, read on the forward strand.
TAGACTTATTTGGGTTCCCTTGTATATGAGTGGTTTTCTCTTGCTTCCTTTAAAATTCTCTATTCTTAACTTTTGCAATTTTAATTAATATGTCTTGGTGTGGTTGGGTGCTTGGTGTATTTGGGTTCTTTTGGTTTGGGACCCTCTGTGCTTCCTGGACCTGGATATCTGTTTCCTTCTTTAGGTTTTGGAAGTTTTCAGCCATAATTACTTCACATACATTTTTGATTCCATTCTCTCTCTCTACTCCTTCTGGAACCCCTATTGTGTAGTTCTGCATGTATTATATTATTTTATAGCTCTTGTGTGTTGCATTTGTTTTTATTAGTTTGTCTATTTGCTGTTCTGATTGGGTGATTTCCATTATTCTGCTTCCAAATTACTTTTGAACTCTTCTGTGTCATTTAGTTGGCTATTCATTGCTTCTTATCTGAGAAATTGAAGAATCTATTTTTGGTTGGGTCATCTTTATAGTTTTTAGTTTCTTGTTAAAATGGTCTTCCTTTACATTGATAATCTTTCTTAATTCAGTTAGCATTTTTATTATCAATTTTTTGGACTCATTGTCTGGTAGAATGATTATCTTTGTTTTGTTACTTTTTCAGGGGTTTTCTTTTGCTGTTTCAATTGAGAGTAGTTTCTCTGCCTTTTCATTTTACTTAACTTTCTCTGTCTCTGTGAATTTAGAAGAAACAGGTATCTATTGTGGTCTTGAAAGGGTGTTTTTATGTAGGCGGATCCCTGTGTAGACTTTGTGTGTTCAGTGTCTTTGGTGTGATGCCTGGTTTTGCTATGGATGCCAGCCATGTCTTTCCTCAGAGTGTGCTGGCCACTGTCAACTCTGTAGGGTGTGTGGTTGCTGTTGGAGGACCTAGAACCTGTGTAGCATTTGAGCTGGGACTTCTCTGCTTCCTGTCTGTCACCACCCTGCCAGAAGTGGGGTGTGCTCTGCAGTTGTTGGGGTAGAAGCCCTGAAGGTCTGGCCGATCAGGCTTCATTAACCTTGAGTGTCTGTCCTGTATCAAAGGAAGAGATTGCTAAAGCAAGTGAGGCCCGTGCACTCACCTAGGTCTGATGTGCTGTGTAGACATCTGCAGCTCTGTTCAGATGGAACCCAAAGTCATGTCTCTTCCCCTATTGTGTTCTTCCTTGATCTAGTACAAGTCTATTGCATGGAGTGTGTGGGTCTAGAGCATTTTCTGGGCTGGGGTTTGGGTCTGGGCCATTGTGGCTGCAGGAATTGAGGTGGCCATGCTGCTGCCAGAGATCTGGGCTGCCTCTGTGGCAGTCTTCTCCCAGGACTTTTCTGCTAAAGATCCAGCTTGAAGCTGTGTTGTGGAATGGGTAGGGCCAGAGCACTCTCTTGTCTAGAAGAAGGAGCATGGTGTGAGCGTTGTGATGTCTCAGCAAGTGCTGACAATGGCTGCTGCCACCCCACCAAGACCTCACCATAGCACCCCTAGGCCTCTGGGTTCTCTCTACACAGCTAGACTGAGTCTTTTTCCAAGGCTGGCACAGATCTCATGCCACGCTGTGCTGTGGAGTGAACAGAGCTGGAATATTCTCCCCACTTGCACTGGGGAGTATGGCAAGGTGGTGGCCACCAGTGTAAAGCTCTCTTTACCCTGATCATTGGACAGTCAGCATAGGCACATTCTTTGTGAGTAGAATCTAGGCTTTTCCAGATCTTTTATCTGTCCCATTGGTTCTTCCAGCAGCCAGGGGGGCTTGTCTTCTCCCTGAAGGACCCCAGGACTGGGATAGCCAATTTGTGGCTTGACCTGCTTGCTCCTCAGGGTGACAGTCCACCATGTGAACCTTCTCTCCCTTTCCCATTCCTCTCAGCGCCAGAGGTTCCGACTTTATGTTTTGTTTTGTTGTCTTCCTACCTAGTTATGTGGAAATCTTTATTGTAGCTTTGGTTGTGTAGGAGTTCTTCTGCCAGTTTTCAGTTAGTTTCCCATGTGACTTGTTCCACATGTAAGTGTATTTTTCATGTGTTTGTGGTGGGGAGGTGAGCTCCATGTCCTCCTGCTCCACCATCTTAATCTGCCCAGTAATGCCCTTTGGCTGCAGGGCCTGGCATATGGTCTAGGTGCCTGTTGTCCTTGTAGCCTTGCTCATTGCCTTGCGGTGCTGGTCTCAGTTGATTTACCAGGTCTTTGTGGTTCTGTCCTTGTTTTAGTTCTTTCCATTGGGTTGGTTATGTTCTTAACTTAGGGTTTCATAAAACATCTCCATATTTGCATTATAAATTTCCCTGTTTTGTGTCACTTACAACTAAATGAGCCCTGATTCATGCAGCTAATATTTATCTATGCCATAGGATGTTCTCATTTATTTAATTTGCATGTCATTGGTTATTGTTGAGGATGAATTTCATGTAATATGTTCAGTGACTATTTCTTCTCTTGTAAAATGTCTATTCACTTATGTAGCCCATTTTTCTTTTGAAGTATTTATATTTTTTCTCATTAATTTAGAGAAGGTTTTGTATATTTATAGCTTTAACATTTTATCTATCATCCATTATATATGTAATGTATGTGTTTTAACTTTTATTATTGTACCATTTTTGTATAGAAGTTTAAACTGAGTTCATTATCAAATAAGTTAATATTTTCTTTGGGCTTTGTGTGAAGCTTAAAAAGTATTCTTCATACCAAGATTTTAAAAATAGTATCAATAGTATCTTACATTTTCTTCCATTTTTTTCTAATTGATTCTGTTTGGTGTTATATTTTCTATAATTTAAAATATTTCAACAGAGGCTGTGTCATTCAGATGTCTGTGTTAGATTGTAGAGTTAAATCTAAAGTATCTTAATTAGGGCTACATGTTTAGGATGTGCTATTTTAGTATTTGAAGCCCACACTTCAGAACTGCCTACTCTGAACCATTGTATGATTTTTATCTTTGATCAGCACCAGAGGTTTTTTTAATTACTATGGATGTCAGAAATGAGGTTCTTTTCTTTTTTTTTTTAACTAGTGATATGTATGGTGATCAGATACGTGAATTGACCACTTTACACCACTGGATGATTATAATAAAAAAAGACAAAAATAAGAGAGGATATGGAGAAATTGGAGCCCTCATACATTATTGGTAGGAATGTAACATTGTGCAACCACTTTGAAAAATAGTGTGGCAGTTTCTCAAAATGGTAAAAATATTGTTACTATACGAGCCAGAAATTCCACTCCTAGGTATATATCCAAGAGAACTGAAATTCTATGTTCACACAAAGACCTATATGCAAATATTTAAGGCACCATTATGGAGAATAGCCAAAAGTGGAAACAACCCAAATGTGTATCATGTAATGAACAAAATGGGATATATCCATACAATGGAATATTATTGGGCTATAAAAAGGAATGAAATACTGATACTTGCTACAGCATGGATGAACCTTAAAAACATTACGCTAAGTAAAAGAAACTAGTCACAAAAGGCCATATATTGTATAATTCCATTTATATGAAATATCCAGAATAGGCAAATGCATAGAGACAGAAAGTATATTAGTGATTACCGAGGGTTGGAGAAGGTAGAATTGGGAGTGCCTACTAATAGGTAGAGTTGTTTTGGGGTGGTGGTGGTGAAAATGTTCTAAAATCAGATAGTGGTGTTGGTTGCATAACTCTTTGAATATACCATAAACCACTTAATTGTACACTTCAAAAGGGTGAATTTTATGGTATGGGAATTATATCTGAGTAAAGCTATTACTAAAAAAATATATGCAGATTGGCTAAAAATATTGCACAAGTGAACAGGGCATATGAACCTAGAGAATTTTCTGATTATGCCTTTTGGAGTGGTGCCCTAAACCTAGGGACTCCTTGGGTCATGGGCACAGAATGTTCAGAGGATTCTCTATGATGATTTGATCAGAAGTTTAGATGAATCTTGCCAACAAAAGATTGCCACATCTGCCTTGAAGTGCTGTTCTGAATATCTGAAAGCACAAAGAGCTGGAACTTGATTAAACTTGTAGAGCATATTGTGTGACTGTTTTGAGTCCCACTTGCTAATGAATGTGTCTTTGGTAGAATTCAGTTTGAGACTTGCTTTCATGGGAAAAGCATTTGGGAGTGAGGTGATAGTGAAAGAGAGTTGCATAGCCCTCGCATACTTCAGCAATTGAAAGCAACAGATAACCACCAAAAAGTCCAAATTCGATAGGACAGTTATTAACTATTGATACTTAGGAAAAATATTGACCTTTATGTATTCATCATGCCTCTAACCACTTTATTGAATTATCTTATTAATTTTGAAAGATTTTATTAATTCTCTTACTTTTTTCTAGGTATAAAATTAAATATTTTGTACTTAATGATAATTTAATTTTCCTCTTTTCAGTACTATGTCTTTTTTTTAAATAAATAAATTTATTTATTTATTTATTGGCTTCGTTGGGTCTTCGTTGCTGTGTGCGGGCTTTCTCTAGTTGCGGCAAGTTGGGGCTACTGTTCGTTGTAGTGCACGGGCTTCTCACTGTGGTGGCTTCTCTTGTTGCAGAGCACAGGCTCTAGGCGTGCGGGCTTCAGTAGTTGTGGCACATGGGCTCAATATTTGTGGCTCATGGGCTCTAGAGCGCAGGCTCAGTAGTTGTGGCGCACAGGCTTATTCGCTCCGTGGCATGTGGAATCTTCCCAAACAAGGGATCGAACCCAAGTCCCCTGTACTGGCAGGCAGATTCTTAATCACTGCACCACCAGGGAAGTCCTTCAGTACTATGTCTTATTTTCATTTTATAATTTATTCCTTAGAGCTTTCAAAGCAATGATGAGTGATAAAATTATTTGCAATTCATTTTATCCTCAGTAATATGGACAAATAGTGAATATGACTAATGCAAAAATTGAAAGTGAAAATCAAAATTATAAATCAGAAATTTACAAAAATGCACATTAAGCATTTAGTAATAGTATGACTTTGTCCACTTTATTTAACCTCTCTGAATTTTACTATCTCTTCTGGAAAATGGATTCTGATAATAATTGCTACTTATTAGGATTATGGTGAAGGTTAAATGAAATGATTTGTTTAAAGTGCTCAGCACAAAAAAGAAGCAAGTGGTGGCATTAGCCCTGCTGCTGTAAGAGATAGGGCCTGCCACTTTTTAAGCATGAAGATTGCAAAATTTTGAATAAAATTTTAAGTATTAAAAAAAATAAAGTGCTCAGCACAGTGCCTGGCACCCAGCTCAGTAAATAAATAGTAAGTGAGGAATTTGTGACATAGGTTCATGTTGGGTATGATGGAGCCACGGAGGGAATAATCACTTCTACCTTCTCAGGGGACAGCAATGAGGAAAGCCTGAAAGAGGAGTTCACATTTCCCAGCAGATAGGAGATCGCTGAGGAAATTTTAGGGATGGGATAAAATAATAGTACAGAAATATGAGGCAATATTAGCTTAAGGGACTGTAAAAAATCTGAAATGTCTGGAGCAGAGTCTATGATATAGAATATGGATAGAAGTGCAGCTATCACTTCTAGCAGGGATCAGAATGTGGTAGGTATGTAGTGCTAAATTAAGGAGTTTGGAATTTCTGTAGGTAATGGGTTTTATGCAGGGGAGCCATTTGGTCAGGTTTTACTGTAGAGAACTTTCTCTTGGAGACATCTTGGTGAATGAACTGGGAGACAGGAGGCAGGAAGACCAGTTAAGAGCTCTAAAGTCAGGGAAGTAGTTGGGACTTGGAAGCAGAAGCCGATGTGGGGGAAGCATTAATTAGCACAAGGAGATGGAGAAGGATGATTGGAGCCTTGCTTGGAAGAGAGATGGGTTGAACCCTGTTTCTGTATTTGTTTCCTGTGGCCGTTGTAGCAAGTTACCACAAACTTGTTGGCTTAAAACCACAGAAACTTATTCCCACAGTTCTGGAGGCTAGAAGTGTAAATGCCGTGTCACTTGGCTGAAACCAAGATGTTGGTAGGGCTGGTTCCCCCCTGGGGTTTTGGTGGAGAAGCCATTCCTTGCTCTTCTCTAGCTGCTCATCTGCTGGCATGCCTTGGCTTTTGGCTGCATCATTTGGGTCTTCAAGGCTAGAGTCTACACATCTCTCTCTGCTCCATTCGTATCACTTCTCTGTGTCAAATCTCCCTCTGCCTTCTTCTTATAAGGATATGTGATTGATTGCATTTAGGGCCCACCTAGATAGTCCAGGATAAATGCCACATCTCAGAATCTATAATTTAATCACATCTGCACAGATCTTTTTTCCCCCAAATAAGGTCACATTAATAGGATCCAGGGATTAGGACCTGATATGTTTGGGGGGGCCATTATCCTGTTTTCCATTATTGCCCCTTATGTGAGATAGGAAATGGAGAGAGGCTACAAGATTGAGGGAAATATAATGAAATTAGTTTTGTACATGAGTTTTACATTTTTAAGAAGACTGATATTCTGTTCTCAGTTTCATCGTTCCCATTTTTAATGTAAATGTTATATTTCTCTTCTTTAGCTGAAATCAGGGATTAGGTTTTGTAAAAACCGTCTTTTTTTCTAAAAGCCTGTATCACCCTGAGTTAACCCTACATTACTTCAAACCAAAAGGTTCTTCTGTTTACCTTAACTCAGGCAATCAGAGCTCTGACATGTCAGATTGTGAAAAGCCCTGGGTTTCCTTTATGTAAATTTCAAGAATATCAATCATAGGTGAATACAGAAAAGTTTTCACCATTAGTTATCTTCCCCTCAAATTCTTTTAGTATCTAAACCAAATTCAACCCATGCAAAGGTTGAAATTGTGTTTTTATTACTGACTTTTTCAGCTCAACAATACTAATAAATGAATGCTTTAAAACAAGCATTTTCAGCAAAAACTGAAAAATAACAATGTTTATTTTATTACCAGTTTTTCATTGAGTAACATATACCATACATAATAAAGTTCTTGTATGCTCAGGCTATGAAAGGTAGCTGTTGAGCTGAAATTTTAGTCCATTTGTAAAACTTCAAATCTGAATGTCTTGAAAGTTGATAAACTTGTTAAGTGATCCTACCCTTCAGAATTACTTGGTGTCTTAGATTCTAGCTAACTTTGGCTTTTTGGTAAGCTTCAGTTTCAAAATACTTGACTTTTTTCATTTTTAAAGTTTTACGTTTTCTGTACATGTTTCCCCTTTCTCATAGAAATTTTAGGTTCAGGAAAATATTTTTTTTCCTTAAATTTTCATGCTCAGTATCCAGCTGTAATATTTGTTCAAAGAATAAAAATAATGGATAAATGACTCAGAGAGAATTAAATATTTCATTCAAGTCACTTCTAAAGATTTGATAAATTTCCTTTCAGTTGCTCAAAACAAGTTTTGATTTTCCTGTCTTTATTAAAAAGAACTCTGAAAACCATTTTGTGTGTTATATGCATTATATATATGTATATATATAATGCCATGCCAAGAACTTCCTAATTCCAGTCATTAAGACAATATAATGCCCAAGGTAAGGGCCCTAGACATGGCTCAGTGATATAGGGCATGTTTACAATTTCAGTAAAGTAGTCTCTCTCAGGTTTTTTTCAGTTAATGGATTACTTATTAGGGCAAAGATCTAACATGCCACCTTCCTCTTCTACTCTTTTTTCCATAATAAAACACCTCATCATACCTAAAGTGAAAAAGCTGATGCTTTTTTTTTTTTTTTTTAAGCTGATGCTTTTGATTGAATACTAAAACCATTCATTCCTACAGTGGTTGCACCTTTGCTTATGGGACAGCTAGGTTCTGTGGTTGCCTAAACAATGTTTAGTAAAGACCGTGCAGGCAGTCAATAAATCCTGAGACTAAGTTGACTGACAGGTAAACAAAAGTGCTCTAATAATTTCCTAAGTTTTAATTAAACCCAGAGTCATCCTGTTTATAGACAGAACAATTTCCTGGGGTGGTTGTATTTATGCAGAGATGTGGTTCTCTGTCCACATGTGGAAAATTTATGCTGGGCTGTGTTTGAAAAATGATAAAGGATTGTTTGGCTCTACTCATAGGCTATATTTTTGTTCCTATGGAAAATTAAATAGAACAAGTTTTTATTTTGCTCTATTTATAAGCTATATTTTTGTTTTTATTAAAAATTAAATAGACCAATTCCACTCAGGGACAGCAGTGGAGCTTCTTTAAATGTTGTCTCAGTTCGTCTGGCTACAAGTAGCAGTGGTTTTTGGAGCTTATTTCATACCTTCAATTTGAAGATTTATTCCCTAAAACAAATATATTGTATGTCGTTTTTTTTTTAATTAGCCCTTTAAAAAGCCACAAATAGTAAAATTGTCTTTACTGTGAAACTATTAACTTTAAAATTCATAATATATACCAAGTAGACTTTCTTTTTCAAAATGCATCTGTGTCAGGATAATAATATTTGCTTCCCTTTTAAAGGAGTAAAAAATTCAATATTTACTGCACTATCAAAGAATAATATTTATTAGATGATTTTATTTACTGAGTTGGAAAGAGGAGCAGGCCTACAACTTGTAGGTTAACTCACTTACAAATCTCCTTTACCTTAGCAGATCATGTTATGCTCATTTTACATATGAATAATTAGAAGTTTTAGTTTTCCACTAATAAAGTCTCATATAAATATAACAGAAAAGGATACTTAACCTTAAAAATTAAGGTAATTATTTCAACATATACATTTGTTCAGACTATTTTTATTGTATAGACATATCTGTGAATTGTTTTTTTTTTCCTAGAATATTTAAAAAAACAATTTGGTTAAGAGCTAAGCAATGTACCTGATTTTTTTTTTTTAGTTGTAGCTGAATTAAAGTCTATTTTTACTACTCCTTCTCCCCATAATAAACTGTTATTTTATATACCATCCAATATTGCTATTTAGTTATTTCTGTGAGTTTGTCCTCTTAGTAAAATTCAGGCTTCTTGAGATTTGGGAACATGTTTAATTAGTTAGTGTGTAGTGCTTAATTAGGTCTTGGGCATAGAGTATTTGCTTGAAAAAATACTTGCAGAATTGCAGTGAAGTTTAAATGGAATTGCTATTTTCGTGTTAGAGAAAGACAAGCCTGAGATGTCATTTTAAGAAGCTGACTGGCTGTTCAGTATGGGTCTTGGCATACCAATGGAGAATAAAAACTATAATGGTCAAGAAAAGTGTAATATTGTAATTTTCATCTTGACCACTCAGCACAGTTCTGTGCTAATGACTATAGGAAAAGCTATCTTAAAGTTGGAAGGTGGCTTGAGCATAAAATCAGAGTAAGCAGGGTTGTGGGATGAGCTGACTATTGTCATCAAGGAAAGGTAGCTGGATGCGTCTGTCTGTTTTAAGAGACTAATATCAATGACAGTTGAATAATAAAGGGGGAGGTCAGGGAAGCTTTTCTCCTGGATGGTCCTGGAAAGATGTTACTAAGTTCTTGCTTATCTGTTCCCATCTCAGGCTTCATGCAAAAAACGCCTGTTCCATTAACCTAGTACTTCTTCATACAGGTTAGAGTTTAATTGATCGGGCTTCAGCTTCATATTATTTATTTTTTTATTTTTTTAATTTATCTACTTATTTTATTTATTTTATTTTTTGCCTGCATTGGGTCTTCATTGCTGCGCATGGGCTGTCTCTACTTGTGGGGAGCAGGGGCTACTCTTCATTGCAGTGCACGGGCTTCTCATTGCTGTGGCGTCGCTTGTGGAGCACGGGCTCTAGGCACGTGGGCTTCAGTAGTTGTGGCGCACGAGCTTAGTTGCTCTGTGGTATGTGGGATCTTCTCGGACCAGGGCTTGAACCTGTGTCCTCTGCATTGGCAGGTGGATTCTTAATCACTGCGCCACCAGCGATGCCCTGGGCTTCAGCTTTTGTTATGCTATTTCAATCATACTCTTAAGTCCAAACATTTTAATTGTAATTTGAGATGAGTGGTTACTAAAACAACTCATGCAATTTACAGATTAACTTTTTGATTAGGTTATTCCTTCAGGTAAGTTTTCTGACTCATACACTGTATTTTTCCATAATTTCTTTTCAGAAGTTTGCTATCTTCCTTGTTTTAGCTACATCAAGATTTATAGAATAGAAAGGCCTATGCAGGATTTTTAACTTAATGTTCAAGTTCAACATCACATTATAAGATTGTAGGCATAATGTTAAAGGCATCCTAACTCAAGCAAATGACAACCCCATGGAGGGAAGAGTATCCTTCCTATATAAAAGCTGATGAGGCGTGGTGTGTGTGTGTTATTTTTTTAAAGTGCTTTATATAGAAAACAAAGATATTTTTCTGTGACTAAGTACAGTTGTATTTGGCCTGCAATCGTAGTTCTTTGTTTGTTGCCTATGCAGCATCTCTCTTCACATTAGTCTATAAACAAGAATTTATTTTATGTTATACTCTAGTGGCTCAAACAAAAGGTATAATGGGATGTCTTCCACATTTCCAACAGGCATAGGAAAACAAATTTTCTCCTTGAGTTCTCCAGACAATGTAGCATTTTGTGAAGAACAGGGAGATCAGGTTCAAAAGGTTGACTTCACTGGAATACTCTGTACTGGGCTGTGTGCTCTTATTCATTTACTCAATTTCTCTGAGCCTCAGCTTAGCTTCTTCTTTGTTTTTTTTTTTTTTTTTTTTAAATAAAATAGCCTTCTCAATAATATCTCTCATTTAACTTAATGTGAAGAAGCTTTGTTTCTAATGAGATATTAGGGAGGAAAAAAATCTTGCCTTCTTGTCATCAATCCCAACTTTATGATGCATTTTGATAATCACTGGTCTTTTGCATTGATTCTTATCATTTAAGAATATTTGCCTTTTCCAAACTTTTAAAATCATATATCATTGAGTGAAGTAGTCTTTGGGGAATTAAATCTAGTCAGAGATAGTCTATTCTGTTTTATTCATGTGATCATGTAACTGAAATTTATTGTCAAACAGCAATGGGAGAGTTAAATCTCAAAGTTCAGGGACTGTTATGAGGAGTGTATGGAGTCTTTTCTTATATTATAGAGGATCTAAGTTTTTTTGTTTGTTTTTGACCTTACCTGCTGTATGTTCTGGATCATAATGGCTAGAAGAAACAATGTGGCAAGTAAAGTCTCAGATTAAGAATATTTATCTTTATTGTTGATAGAAACCCATTATTTAAATTTGTGGTTAAAGATTGTAGGTTTTTTTTTCTTAGGATAAATATGGCACCAAAATCACATTATTTACTTTTAAATGTGTATAACATAATTTTAGAGTCCTAAGCACACTGAAATATTTGCACTGTCATCTCTCCTTGATTTTTATGAACTCTGAAAGAAAGCTGAATTACCTTTTTTTAAGATATAATGAGCAAAACCAGACACATAGAAAAGGCTGGAGAATTTCCACTTAAGTGGAGAGCTACCTTTATAAATATATAACAGTATATTCTCAAATGGCAATGATTTAAATTTCCTGTTTGCTAGTCGTTGCTGGAGTCATAGTGTCTGCTTAGGGGACAGAAAGATTATTTTAATTTGATTTCTGACCAGTGGTCTTTGAAACTGACTTAATTCCAAATATAAACATGTCTGATCATTTGTTTTCTTTCTGGGAATATTTGAAGACGTAGTCCCATTTTTTCTTTTCTTTTCTATTTTTTTTTTTGTCTGTGCTGTCCTGTTGACTATGCTTTTATTTTCTCAGTGTAGAGTGATTCCATGGAAGGAGTAACTTTTAAATATGAAAGGGTATCAGGTACCGAGCACGGTACAATAATGTAAATGCACATGAGTAGTAGTCCTGGTGGAAGAATAGGACAGGGTACACATGAGATTTTTATTATAAGTATTAAATGTAAAAATGTAACAGCTATCATAAATTATTACCAATTAATGGATGATGAAAATGAAGCACAAATTTAACTTTTGGAAATTTCAAGTCATCATTCATGTATATATACATTTATATTTATATAAATATTTTGGTATTATATTCATCTAACATTATCTCTTTTATTCAACAGAAATCTTCTTGACAGAGACACATTTTCTAAATCTGATCCCAGTAAGTAGCGCTTACTTACTTTTTGAAATACTTATTTTACTTACTTGACTTTGCAAAAAGTTGTATGGAAATCATAGTTCTTATTTAAGTATTTGTTTTAAAGCCTAGAAAGCAAGACAGAGTATGATCTCAGGCCCTGCATTCTCATCTGTGTGGGCAGTACTCTGGCTAAAGGGAATTGCTTAGCATTTTGAGAGTAAGATGAAAATGCAGATGACTCCAATGTAGGACAGTTCACTTTGAAATTAAACCTCATTGTATAGCTATATGGTAGAAATTATATTTGAAAGACAACTGTAATGGGCCGTAATTTTAAGTGATCAAGTCACAGAGTAATAATTTTCCTTTTTTGTGAACAAACTTAGTATATAAAGGCATGTACAACCAAGTGAATTATGTAACATCTTGAATGAGCTGAATTTTTTGATTCCTAATTATATGTATTGAAAATTGGAGATAAATTGTAAAATGAAAGACAGTTTAAATTAGAAAACAACAGAAATAATGTATAAATCTAGTAGTGATTCCAGATCTTGTGATATTTAGAAGCTGATATCCAGCAGCTCTCCGTCCCTGCAAATGTGTGAACCTATGTGATTTAATTACAGTAAGAAAGGTTTTGTCAGTTGGCAGAAGAATTCTTGAGGTAGTCACTGGAGAAAGTCTTTTCAGTTTGTGGGTATTAAAAATTCCTGCGGCTCAATGACAAATGGGTGGGATATTTTTATCCCTTAATCTTTATGCCAAACTCTTAATCTCCCTTTTTTGCCACTTCCTTTTGTGGTTGATAGGATTTCTTACTTGTTTACAAACATTGAGGATAGGAGTTGCAAATCTTAAATGTAGCATATGATTTGCTCCAGACTGCCCTTCCTATGATGGTTTTGATTATAAGTATCCTAGGAAGAGCTTGACTTATGACTAGTAACATACTGAAATATTTCAAACTGTTTAACCGTAGTTAAAAAAAATTATCTGTATCTGTAGCATAATGTAATTGAAGACATTAGCAAATAATTATTATATTTTTTGTGCCAAGCTCTGTATGCTAAGCTCTGAAGACCTGATATAATTTTTGCTTATTTATAAAAATTTTTAGTCTTGTGGTGATTTATGAACAATTTTCTTGTCAGAGTAAGGCTAGGAACTAGTAACTAATTTTAATATAGCCTTTGGACAGCTGAAAAATAAATTGGACACGTTTATATCTGATATTTATAAAAAAGTTTAGATATATTTATTTTTTCATCTTTATTTTTTTCATCTTTTGTAGTTTGTGTGTTATATGTACAAGAAGTTGGAAATAAAGAATGGAGAGAGGTAAGAATTGGAATTTTAAAAAACATCACTGTGCTGGAAGGCATGGTATAAGTTATAATGTAATCAAGATGATACTTTCCTGTTTTTAGTTATTTTAAATTGTCTTCAGCCCAAAGATTGTTTATTTTTCATTTTATTTCACTTTAATGTGATGAAAGCAATCTTTGTGTTTTGTTTTCAATAATCCTCAGTGTTTAGCTCATTTATGATCTTTCTTGTGGAATAATCTAGCCTTGAATTTGTATTTTCCTCAGCCTTATATAAATTTAATGTGATCCAGTTCTTACATAATTGATGTTTGTGGGTTTAGTCTCACTTTTTGAGGTCAACTGCTGATTTTTAGAAAATATTGCTTTAAAGGGTTTTAAGTGTGGTGCTTGATATCAATTATCACCTGCTTTTTGACAGTTAGTGAGTTGTTATTTGAAAGTAAAGTAGAAACTCAGTTTCCTAATACAAATACTTCATTTAAGGGAGTAAAAGCAAGAAGGCAGAATTACATTTTTTCACGGTTAATAATTTTATTTACTTACCTATTTATCTTTATTGCAGTATAGTTGATGTGTAATATTATATAAATTATAGGTGTACAATATACTGATTCACAAATTTTAAAGGTTGTACTCCATTTATAGTTATTATAAAGTGTTGGCTATATTCCCTGTGTTGTTTAGTATATCTTTGTAGCTTATTTTGTACATAATAATTTCTACCTCTTAGTCCTCTACCCCTATATTGCCCCTCTCCCCCTTTCCTCTCCCCATTGGTAACCACTAGTTTGTTCTTTATATCTGTGAGTCTGGTTTATTTTTTTGTTATACTCATTAGTTCATTGTATTTTTTAGATAACACATATAAATTATATCATCCAGTATTTGTGTTTCTCTGTCTGAATTATTTCACTTAGCATAACACCCTCCATGTCCATTTATGTCATTGCAAATGTAAAATTCATTCTTTTTTATGGCTAATATGCCATTTTATATATATATATGTGTGTGTGTGTGTATATACACACACCATTTTATATATCGCTATTTCTATCTCTATCTCTGTCTCTATCTCACATATTCCAGTCCAAGAACATGGTGTATGTTTCCATCTGTTTGTGTCATCTTCAGTTTATTTCATCAGCATCTTATAGTTTTCGGAATACAGGTCTTCTGCCTCCTCAGGTAGGTTTATTCCTAGTTATTCTTATTGATGTGTTGATAAATGGGATTGTTTCCATAACTTACCTTCCTGATGTTTTATTAATGGTATACAGAAATGCAACAGATTTCTGTATATTATTTTTGTATCCTGCAAAGTTACCAAATTCATTGATGAGCTCCAGTAGTTTTATGGTGGCGTCTTGAGGATTTTCTGTGGATAGTATCATTTCAACTGCAAACAGTGGCAATTTTACTTCTTCCTTATCAATTTGGATTTCTTTAATTTTTTTTTTCCTGTGTAATTGCTGTGGTTAAGACTTCCCATCCTTATGCTGAGTAAAACTGGTGAGAGTGGGCAGCCTTGTCTTGTTCCTGATCTTAGAGGAAACTCTTTTAGATTTACACTGTTGAGTATGATATTAGCCGTGTTTTTCTTATGTGGCTTTTATTATGTTGAGGTATGTTTCCTCTATGCCCACATTCTAGAGAGTTCTTGTAATAAATGGATGTTGAGTTCTGTCAAAAGCTTTTTATGCATTTATTGAGATGATCAAATGGTTTTTATTCTTCAATATATTAATGTGGTGTATCACACTGATTGATTTGCGGATAATGAAAAATTCTGGCATCCCTGAAGTAAATCCCATTGATCTTGGTGCATGATCCTTTAATTTATTGTTGGAGTCAGTTTGCTAGTATTTTGTTGAGGATTTTTGCATCTATGTTCATCAGTGATATTGGCCTGTAATTTTTTTTTTTTTTTTTTTTGCTGATATTTTTGTCTGGTATTGGTACCAGGGTGATCCTGGCCTCATAGAATGATTTTGAAAATGTTCCTTTCTTTGCAATTTTTTTGAAATAGTTTTAGAAGAATAGGTAATAACTCTTCTCTAAATGTTAGGTAGAATTAACCTGTGAAGTTATCTTGTCCTGGACTTTTGTTAGTTGGGATTGTTTTCATTACTGATTCAATTTCAGTACTGGTAATTGGTCTGTTCATATATTCTATTTCTTCCTGGTTCAGTCTTGAGAGATTGTATGTTTTTAAGTATTTGTCCATTTTTCCCTAAGTTTCCATTTTATTGGCATAGAGTTGTTTGTAGTAGTCTTCTTACGATCTTTTTTATTTCTGTGGTATTAGTTGTAATCTCTCCTTTTTCATTTCT
Organism: Hippopotamus amphibius kiboko; assembly: GCF_030028045.1. Classification (NCBI taxonomy): domain Eukaryota; kingdom Metazoa; phylum Chordata; class Mammalia; order Artiodactyla; family Hippopotamidae; genus Hippopotamus; species Hippopotamus amphibius. The sequence continues at coordinate 97,308,210 of NC_080197.1, forward strand.
CATTTTAATGATTTGGGCCCTCTCCCTTTTTTTTCTTGTTAGGTCAGAGTAAAGGTTTATCAGTTTTGTCCATCTTTTCAAATAATCAGCTTTTAGTTTAACTGATTTTTTTCCTATTGTTTTTATAGTTTCTATTTCATTTATTTCTGCTCAGATCTTTATGATTTCTTTCCTTCTAATTTTGAGTTTTATTTATTCTTCTTTTTCCAGTTTCTTTAGGTCTAAGGTTAAATTGTTTATTTGAACTTTTTCTTATAATAAGCTCGTATTGCTATAGACTTCCCTCTTAGAACTGCTTTTGCTGTGTCCTATCAGTTTTGAATCATAGTTTTTGTGTTCATTTGTCTCTAGGTATTTTTGATTTCCTCTTTGATTTCTTCAGTGATCCATTGGTTGTTTATTAGTATATTGTTTAGTGTCCATGTGTTTGTGTTTTTCACAGTTTTTTCCTTGTAGCTGAATTCTAGTCTCATAACATTGTGGTTGGAAAGGTGTTTGATATTATTTCAATTTTCTTAAATTTCCTGAGTTTTTTTTTTTTGTGTGTGGCCTAACATGTGATCTGTCCTGGAGAATGTTCCATGTGCAACTTGTATTTTGTTGCTATATGTCCTGTATATATCAATTGAGTCCACATGGTCTAATGTGTCATTTAAGGCCAGTGTTTCCTTATTGATTTTGCATCTGGATGATCTGTCCATTGATATAAGTGGAGTGATAAAATCTCCTACTATTATTGTGTTACTGTCAATTTCTCTTTTTATGTTTTTTGATATTTGCTATAAGTATTGTTAACCACACTTTCTTTTGATTTTCATTTGCATCAATACCTTTTTGATCCCCTCATGTTTGGTTTATGCGTGTCTTTAGATCTAAAGTGAATCTCTTGTAGGCAGCATATATATAGGTCTTGTTTTTATATACATTTGGCCACTCTGTCTTTTGAAGGGAACATTTAATCCATTTATACTTAAGGTAATTATTGATATGTGTATTTTTTACAGTTTATTTATTTATTTATTTATTTATTTATTTATTTATTTATTGGCTCTGTTGGGTCTTCATTGCTGCACGTGGGCTTTCTCTAGTTGCGAGGAGTGGGGGCTACTCTTTGTTGTGGTGCGCAGGCTTCTCATTGCTATGACTTCTCTTGTTGTGGAGCATAGGCTCTAGGCACATGGGCTTCAGTAGTTGTGGCACATGGGCTCAACAGTTGTGGCTCCTGGGGCTCTAGAGCACAGGCTCAGTAGTTGTAGTACACAGGCTTAGTTGCTCTGCAGCATGTGGGCTTTTCCCAGACCAGGGCTCGAGCCCATGTCCCCTGAATTGGCAGGTGGATTCTTAACCACTGTGCCACCAGAGAAGCCATTGACATGTATATTCTTATTGACATTTTGTTAATTGTTTTGGGGGGTTGTTTGTAGGTCTTCTTCTTTTGTTCTCTTGTGATTTTATGATTACATTTACTGTTATGTTTGGATTCCTTTTTCTTTTTTGTATCTATATCTAGTATATGTTTTTGATTTGTGGTTACCAAGAGGTTTTTATGTAGCAATCTATATACATATGTGATTGTTTTTATTTGCTAATCTCTTAGTTTCCAGTACATTTTAACAACCATGCATTTGTGCCTTCTTCCCCTCATGATTACTGTTTTTTTATATCATATTTTATATCTAATTGTTTTGTGTATCCCTTAACTGCTTATTGTGGATATAGATGATTTTACTACTTTTGTCTTTTAACCTTCCTACTGCTTTGTGTGTAGACAGTTTCCTAACTTTACTGTGTATTTGCCTTTACTGATGAGCTTTTTCATTTCATAATTTTCGTGTTTCTAGTTTTGGCCTTTTCTTTTTCACTTAGAAAAGTTCCTTTAACATTTCTTGTAAAACTGGCTCGGTGGTGCTGAACTGTTTTAGTTTTTGATTGCCTGTAAAGCTTTTGATATCTCCATCAGATCTGAATGAGGGCCTTGCTGGGTAGAGTATCCCTGTTTGTAGGTTTTTCTCTTTTGTCATTTAAATATATCATGCTACTCCCTTCTGACCTGCAGGGTTTTTGCTGCAAAGTAAGCTGATAGCCTTATGGGAGTCTTCTTGTATGTTTTTTGTTGCTTTTTCCTTGCTGCTTTTAGTATTCTTTCTTTAACTCTAATTTTTTTCATTCTAAATACAATGTTCTCATGTTCTCTTTGTGTTAATCCTGAATGGGACTCTCTGCACTTCCTGGGATTGGATGCCTGTTTCTTTTCTCAGGTTTGGGAAATTTTCAGCTATTATGGCTACAGATATGTTCTCAGCCCCTTTCTCTTTCTGTTCTCCTTCTGAGACCCCTATAATGCAAATAGTGTGTCTTTGATGTTGTCGCAGAGGTCTCTTAAACTGTCCTCATTTCTTTTCATTCTTTGTTTTCTGTTCGGCATCAGTGACTTGTAGTACTCTATCTTGTAGCTTGCAGATGTGTTTGTTTGTATCATTTACTCTACTCTTGATTCCTTCTAGTATATTTTTTATTTCACTTATTATATTCTTTATCTCTGATTTTTCTTTATATTTTCCAACTCTTGGTTTAAAAGTTTTAACCTCTCACTCTGAGCATCCATTCTTCTTCTGAGGTCTTTGATCATCTTTAACATCACTACCTGAACTCTTTCTTGGACAGATAGCCTATCTTCACCTTGCTTAGTTCTTCTTCTGAGATTTTATTTTGTTCCTTCATCTGGTACATGTTCCTCTGTCACCTCATTTTTCCTAAGGTGCTGTTTGTATTTTCATGTACTTGCAGTTTAGTTATGTTTCCTAACCTTGGAGAAGTGACCTTCTCTCACAGATGTCCTATGTGTCCTAGCAGCACTTTCCTCTTTTGTCACCCAACATGTTTTCTCTAGGGGTTTCCTTTAAGAAGGCTGTGAGGATCCTTCTTTTTTGGTGGGCTATGTGGGTGCTCTTTTAGGCTTGGTTGGCCCTTAGTTCAGTTGGTTGCAATGCCTTGCATTGTGCAAAGGCTGCTAGCTGCTGGTTGGTGGGCTGGAGGATCCAAGGGGTCCCTGGGGTTAGTGCTGGCTCACTGGTGGGTAGAGTCAGGGTTCAGAAGACTCAGGGGCCATTGCCAGTAGAGTGGTTGGTGATGCCAGTGCCAGACAACTTTTGGAATTTGGTTGCAGGGCCCAGGGATCCCAGAGCTGATGTCATGCTGCAGGGACTGGTTCCTGACACAGTTGAGTACATGTTCCAGGGTGTTCTGAAGCTTGTGTTGTCCTGCTAGTGGGCAGGACCAGAGCCCATGGGGTGTCAGGGCAGCATCTGTCCTGCTGTGGGCAGGCTGAGTTTGCAGGCTGGTATTATGGTTTTCTTGTGTCTGGCGTCTGCCTCCTGGTGGGTTAGGCTGGTCTAGAATCTAGGGAAGGCTTCCTGGAGGGCAGAGCCAAGGTCAGTGGATTCTGCCCACTAGTGGATGGACCTGGTTCCTGGGTCCTGTGGTGGGCAGGATCATGTCTGGAGGCTGCTGTGTGCTCAGGAGGTTTTCAGGCAGCCTGTCTGTGGATTTGTGGGGCTGGGTATCTGCCCAGGTAGTTGCTTGGCTTTAGGCATTGTAGCACTGGTGCCTACAGACTGTTGGGTGGGGCCAAGTCTTGGTGTCAGTGAACTAAAGGGAGGATTCCACAATGGCACACACTAGCACCAGTGTCCATATGGTAGAATGAGTTTACAAGAATGGCTGCCATCAGAGTCTTTCTCCCCAGGGTGAGCTGTAGTTACATCCTTCCTTTCTGGAGGACACCAGCAGGTAGTTCTGGCCCAGGCTCCTGTCAAATTACTGCTTTTGCCCTGGGGTCCAGACCATGTGAAATTTCATGTGCATTCTTTAATAGTGAAATCTCTATTTCCCTCAGTGCTGTGGGGGCTCCCTAAATTAAGCCCCACTGGCTTTCAAAACCAAATGCTCTGGGGACTCATCTTCCTGGTGCAGGACCCCTGGGCTTATGAGCCCGACATGGGGCTCATAATTCTCAATCCTATGGGAGAACCTCTGCAATGTAATTATTCTCCAGTTTGTGCATTGCCCACCTGTGGGTATGGAACTTGACTATTTCATGAATCTCTCCTCTAATCCATCTCTTGTGGTTCCTTGTTAGGTCCTTAGTTGTAGAAGATCTTTTCTGATATGTCCTGCTGTTTTCATTGATAGTTCTGCAGATAGTTGTGATTTTAGCATGCTTGTGAGAGGAGGTGAGCTCAGGGCCTTTCTATTCTGCCATCTTGACCTGTCATTATCAGAATTATTATTTTAGTTAACTTATTTTCTAGAGTATCTCCACATTCAAATGGAAGGGTAATAACTGGAGGGGAGGGGGGCATATTAAAATCAAAGGTATTTCCATCTGCTTGTAGCTGCTGGTTATCCCAGGAAGTTAGTGCATTTTTTTTTAATGAGGTTACAGTTTCTGGCAGGATTTCCCTAGTGAGATTTGTGTTATTTGTTGCCACAGATTGCTTTGCAGGCAGCCATTTTACCAATGTGTGTCAACTGTGAGATGCAGGGTGAGAATTAGATAGTTATAATTTATTCTCAAACATGGGAGAATAAGCCAATTCAACTGTACTGATAATGGGTCGGTGGGACACTGAGCACCAGTTTCTCATATCTAATTGCTTCTGTATATTTCATATGGTTATCCAATATTTATCTCAAACTCTACCTATCCAAATATAAATTCATCATCCTTACCCTATGCTTGCTTCTTTTTTGCTCTACATGTTGCTAATAGCATCACCAGAGAAAATATCGAACTGTAAGTTTTGCAGCTATCCTTGACTTTCTCTCCCACAGCTTTCTTACTTAGTTATCCAATGATGTAAATTTTCATCCATAAACTGAGATGAGCCACCTTCTTTATTCAGGCACATGTTATTTTTTTGTCTCCCTTGTTACAACATTCTCCTATCTGAGTCCATGCCACTCTCTCTCATGTTACTCTGTCCAGTTATTCCTTTGTTTTCCTAAGAGACATGCTGACTCTTGCTATTCACTTTAGATTACCTTTCTCAAAGGCCTGGGACAATCCAATGGAACTGCTGACTGACCATAGGTGTCAGGCCAGATGGGGATAAACATTTACCAGGAGTGTTCAGAAAAAACATTAATTGAGGGACTAATAAAGGAACTGAGATAAATATCCATAAGGTGTGGGACCAGGCATCTTGGCCAGTGCATATCCTTAATGATGAAGCTTTCCTAGTGCCTAAACAATGAGATGTAAGTTTTTTATTTAATTTGCAGTGTTTTTTCATAGTAATGACTAGTGTTCTAAGCCCTTTAGAATATTGACTAATTTAGTTTGTACAACAACCTTAATAGGTAGATGCCATTATCATCCTTATTTTACACATGAGGAAACTAAAGAACAGAAAGCTTAAGTGACTTGACCAAAGTTAGCCAGTTGTAAATAATACAATGGTGATTACAACCCAGGCCATTTGGCTCCATAGTCCCTAATTTGCAGAATCCTTATCTGATCCCAACCTTAACATTCTGGTTTTATTAATGGAAAGAAATGCTATAAATTGATCTTTGGATCTTTATTCATATTTTCTTAAGCTTGGCTTTGAATAAAAAAACAAGTAGGAAAAGAGGCCTACTATTTAGGGAAAATGGCATAATATTAAAATAAGTAAGAAAACAGAATATTTACTTAGTTATTTTTCTCTTTGAAGAGGTAGAATATATAAGGAAGAATAATATGCAAAATTGGTATAAAGTAGAAATTGAGAATATGATGAGAAATAGGACCCAGAATTATACAGAGTGGGTAGGGAAAGGATGAACGAAGATGGGGAGATACTAGTTAAGAGGCAATTTCAATAGACAGTATTACAAAAGAATTAAAAGTGTTAAGTTTTGGAAGTTTTAGCCACAACAATCAGAGAAGAAAAAGAAATAAAAGGAATACAAATTGGAAAAGAAGGAGTAAAAGAAGGAGTAAAAGAAGGAGTAAAAAAACAATCAGAGAAGAAAAAGAAATAAAAGGAATACAAATTGGAAAAGAAATAAAAGGAATACAAATTGGAAAAGAAGGAGTAAAATTTACAGGTGACATGATATTATATATAGAAAACCCTAAAGATGCCACCAGAAAACTGCTGGCACTAATCAATGAATTTAGTAAAGTAGCAGGACACAAAATTAATACACAGAAATCTCTTGCATTCCTATACACTAACAATGAAAGAGCAGAAAGAGAAATTAAGGAAACAATCCCATTTACCATTTCAATGAAAAGAATAAAATGCCTAGGGATAAACCTGCCTAAGGAGGCAAAAGACCTATATGCAGAAAACTATAAGACACTAATGAAAGAAATCAAAGATGATACAAACAGATGGAGGGACATACCATGTTCTTGGATTACTAACTGCATTTTTCACAGAACTAGAACAAGAAATTTTACGATTTGTGTGGAAATGCAAAAGACCCTGAATAGCCAAAGCAATCTTGAGAACAAAAGACAGAGCTGAAGGAATCAGGCTCTCTGACTGCAAACTATACTACAAGGCTACAGTGATCAAGACAGTATGGTACTGGCACAAAAACAGAAACACAGACCAATGGAACAGGATAGAGTGCCCAGAGATAAACCCATGCACATACAGGCACCTTATCTTTGACAAAGGAGGCAAGAGTATACCATGGAGAAAAGATAGCCTCTTCAATAAGTGGTGCTGGGAAAATTGGACAGCTACATGTAAAAGAATGAAATTAGAATACTTCCTAACACCATACACAAAAATAAACTCCAAATGGATTAAAGACCTACATGTAAGGCCAGACACTGTAAAACTCCTAGAGGAAAACATAAGCAGAACACCCTATGACATAAGTCAAAGCAAGATCCTTTTTGACCCACCTCCTAGAATAATGGAATTAAAATAAAAAACAAACAAATAGGACCTAATGAACTTAAAAGCTTTTGCACAGCAAAAGAAACCATAAACAAGACAAAAAGACAACCTTCAGAATGGGAAAAAATATTTGCCAGCAAAGCAACTGACAAAGGATTAATCCCCAAAACATACAAGCAGCTCATGCAGCTCAATATCAAAAAAGCAAATAACCCAATCCACAAATGGGCAGAAGACCTAAATAGACATTTCTCCAAAGAAGACATGCAGATGGCTAACAAACATATGAAAAGATGCTTAACATCACTAATCATCAGAGAAATGCAAGTCAAAGCCACAATGAGGTATCACCTCATACCAGTCAGAATGGCCATTATCAAAAAATCTAGAAACAATAAATGCTGGAGAAGGTGTGGAGAAAAGGACCCTTCTGCACCGTTGGTGGGAATATAAGTTGGTACAGCCACTATGGAAAACAGTTTGGAGGTTCCTTAAAAAACTAAAAATGCAACTGCCATTTGACCCAGCAATCCCACTCCTGGGCATATACCTGGAGAAAACTATAATCCAGAAAGAAACATATACCACAGTGTTCATTGCAGCATTATTTACAATAGTCAGGACATGGAAGCAACCTAAATGCCCACAACAGATGAATGGATAAAGATGATGTGGCACATATATACAATGGACTATTACTCACCCATAAAAAAGAATGAAATTGAGTTATTTGTAATAAGGTGGATAGACCTAGAGTCTGTCATACAGAGTGAAGTAAGCCAGAAAGAGAAAAACAAATACCATATGCTAACTCATATGTATGGAATCTAAAAAAATGGTACTAATGAACACAGTGACAGGGTAAGAATAAAGATGAAGATGTAGAGAACAGACTTGAGGACATGGGGTGGGGGAGGCAAAGAGAAAGCTGGGACGAAGTGAGATAGTAGCATAGACACATATACACTACCAAATGTAAAACAGATAGCTAGTGGTAAGCTGCTGCATAACAAAGGGAGATCAACTCTATGATGGGTGATGACTTAGAGGAGTGGGATAGGGAGGGTGGGAAGGAGTCGCAGGAGGCAAAGGATATGGGGATGTATGTATAAATAGAGCTGATTCTTTTCGTTGTAAAACAGAAACTGGCACAACAGTGTAAAGCAGTTATACTCCAATAAAGAGCTTGATAAAAAGTGTTAACTAGAGAATAGTCTGGAAGAACAGAAAAGAAGTGTCAGATGCAAGAGAGCATTTTGTAGGTAAAATCCATTGTATATAGCATCTAATTGAACCAGCTGGATAAAAGAAAGGGTTGAAAAAATGAAATACACTATATATATTTTTAAATTCCCACCAAATCATTTAAGAAAGACAGTTTCTTTGTATTGAGAGCCAGCAGTTAAGGTTAAGGGAGTACGGTTGACCTCTTAGTGACTGTTTCCTCATCTGAAATGTGGGGAATTATGATAATGATTCTAGCTCATACAGTTGTTATGAGGATTAAATTTTAACCACTGAACTGTGACTGTCACATTGTGTGCACTGTATGATTAAGGCTACATTGGTTCTATAAGAGGTCAAAATACTTTTTTAAGAAAAACAAAACTAGTAAGTGGCAGGTAAGTAAATCCTGCATTGTAATATTTTGTAAATTTCATTGAACAAGTCCAGCAGTTGATGGGAAAATAACCTGTGGACTTACTTGACCTCAAATCTAGTATGAGGCTGTGGTGTTACATAGCTACTAAAAAGCTAATACATCTGAGGATGCATTGATGGATTTGCAAGGTTTACGTTAAGGAAGATAATGCTTTTATGTTGAGCTATCTGAAATTGTCATCTTTGTAGCTCAAAAGTTGTAGAGTGTTGGCAGTGTCATGTGATTCAATGAAATACTCTTGTATTTTGCTCTGGTAGGAGCAAATCTGGAGTGTTTGTTTTCAATCCTTCATTTGAGATCACTGAAATGCCAAGTACATATTTGAGGAGGACTGCCATCTTGAAGAAAGAGATTGATTATGTCATATGAAGGAAGCAATGTTTAACCTGAAAAATGCAAAGACTCTGAATAGTCATAATAATTGTCTTCAAATTCTTAAAAGTATTTTGATTTAGACATGGGGGTACAATTACTTCATGTTGAAACAAGAAAGGAGGAAAGAAAAAATTTGGCTCAAAGGATGAAGAGACAAAGGCATTATTTCGTTCACTGTGGGTAAGACCTTTGTAACATTTAGAGCATCCCATGGTAGAATGGGTTTCGTAGAACAGTGTCCAGGAGCTAGAACTATAGTGGATGTACTGTATTCAAGTGGGGGTTGGACTAATTCATCAGGAAAAAAATTGGACTTGATGCTAATTACTTGCATGTCTGATTTTATGATGCTATAGAAGTCATAAAGAGTTTTGCACTCATATTATCAATTCTTCCCATTATCTTTTTAAGTATTGAGCATTGTTTTACCAAATAATAGCAAGAACCACTCTAATAATCACCCGCAGTATATTAGGAATTAGACAAGTAAAACAGTATTATAGATACTTTATTAATAATTTAAAATATATCATCCATTATCAGTTTGGTGCATATAATGTAGCTGCAGTGGTGGAAAAAATTTTTAAATAGACAGTATTTTTACCTCAAGGAGCATAAGATATATTTGAAGAGTTTTATCAGCGATTTCAGTGTGTCTATACAATCCATTTACTGATTTAGGTACCAATACAAGGTTAGTAATATAATGGTCATGTTTGCATTTAAGTTTAGATGTATTCCGGAAAAGTATGTATTAACTAGCCACATGATTTTATGTTCTGGGATGGATTACTTTTATATAGTAAGGAGAAATAAAAAAAGAAAAAAGAGCTTAAAATACGTGGAATCAAATGTTCCAAATAAAGTGATAAAAAATTATTTAAAATTGTAGATGTAGTCTGCAGTTTAAAAATTACATCTGACACTATTACAATTACCTGCATTGTCTTCAATAAATTCTAATGATTGTGCATTATCAAAGTAATTGATCTAAATATAAAACTAAAATAATATTTCAGTGCATAATAATTTTGAAGCTAGAAATGATAAAGTGCCATGAATTAATGAAAATATGAAAACCTCATAGTGGCAAATGGAAATAGCAAAGTAATGCCCCTAAGGATACACACATACTTGGCTTTGAGAGATTCTGAAAATGTTGCAGTTAACTTCTTTGAGTTACATTTTAGTTATCTATAGGTCATCTATTTTGTGAATTGCTTTTAAACATTTAAAATTACAGAGTTTTCCCCCCAATTCTGTATGTTAGTATGTAATGAAATGAAACAAGCTGAAGTTGTTTATAACCCACAGTGAGTGTACTTTGGAGGCAAATCTACTGCCAAATGCTGATTACTATTGTTTGACATTGTCTCTGTTCTGCAAATTCCATTGACATTGAGCTGTTTTAATATTTATTCATGTCCACGCTGAGTAATATGTGCATAATACATAAACACACACATATTCAGAAAGGATAAGAACATTTTTCATAGCTCAGCTTAAATGTTCCTTTACCTACTAGTCTTTTCTAACCCTCACAACTAGAATTTCCTCCTTTCACCTTTTTGAAATCCCATAACTTAAATCTTTCTTACAGTCCTTGTGACCTTCTACTTTATATCATTCAACAAACATCAAAGACTTTTTTTATGAACTTATTTTCTTTTGTGTCTTAATTTCTTAATTCAGTGCTCCTTAAAAGTCAAGCTCCTCCACTACAGCATTTAGGATAGGGCTTTTGTTCTTAGAAGATGCTAAAGTAATATTTGTTAAAAGGATAAATTTGAGGATACCCTCAAATATGGGCACACACTTAACAATCGTGGTTTCAGAATTTATGAGTTGAAAGAATCCTTGTAGATAATTTGGTACAAAGGTCACATTTTTTGCATGAGAACATTTACGTGGTATGTGAAGTAGTTATGAGAGCCCAGTGCTTATTCTGCTGTTTTTTTTAATCATAACTTTGACTACATAATTAGTAATCCAAATTATAGCATTCATTGAAAAACATGCTTTTTGCCTCTTAAAGCTTAGGGTATACTCATTTCATTCTATCTTTTTTGTTCTATGGAAATAACAGAGGGCAGCATCTAAAATTATTGCTGCATGAAAGAGGAAACTCCCCATGGTCTTTAGGCAGTCACTGTTGCCAAACCATTGAGGGTCCTGCATGGTTAATGACACTAAAGAGATTTTAATTACAATATGCTGCTGAGCATTCAGTCTGTAGAGATTGTATTTCTCTAGTAGACATTTGAAGAATTCTTACTATATGTATCATGAATTCTACACTGTGGTTGAGGAGATTGTAACGGAAGAGAGTTGAGAAGTTGTGTGGCATGTGGTTGAAACAACTTCATAAAACCAATATTTTCTACGGAAAGTATAGTCAGTCTTAAAACATTACTGTTTTAGCAAAATTATGTTGTGTGTCCCTAAGGAAAAGACCATATTACCCTTATTTGAATTCCTAACATCAGCCACAATACCAGTTTTGGAAACAGAATTGCAGATTGGCCTTGAAATTTCTCTGTTTAGGAAAGGACATACAATAGTTTTGCAAACATTTCTGGTTACAGAGGATTAGGAGTTTCAGGTTAATGTAATTTGCCCATGTTTATAAGGCTAAATTGAAGTCTGTTAGCTCTATCAATATTTTATGTCCAACTGAACAAGAACTATACTTTCAGCAGAACTTTTCTGACCTGAAAACAAGTCAAGAATAATTTTCTTCTCTTGAACTATTTTTTTCCTGTTTGGCTTTTATTTATTTTTTATTTTTCCAGCTTTATTGAGAAGTAATTGATATAGAACATTGTGTAAGTTTAAGATGTACAACATAATGATTTGATATATGTGTATTTTGTGTGTGTGTGATGAGAACTTTTAAAACGTGCAATGTGGTACTTTTAACTATAGTCACTTGTTGTACATTATATCCCCAGAACTTATTTATCTTTATATTAAAACTGTAAGTTTTTACTTTTGTCCAACTTCACCCATTTCTCCCACCCCTCACCACTGGCAGCTACCAATCTGTTCTGTTTCTATGACTTTGGTTTTCTTAGATTCCTTGTATAAGTGAGCTCATACAGTATTTGTCTGTCTCGGCCTTATTTCACTAGCCTAATGTCCTCAGGATTTATCCATGTTGTAGCAAGTGGTATAGTTTCCTTCTTTTTAATGGCTATATTCCTATTCTAACTTTATTATACCTTTTTATTGAAATAAAACATACTCAGATGATGGGTACACATCATACGGCACACTGAATTTGTTAGATGCAAATACATCTGTGTAACCCCCCACCCCACCACACACACACATCAAGAAATAGAATATTACTAGCATCTGGGAATTCCGATTGTGCCCTTCCATTCTTCCAAATTAAACCTGACTTCTAGCACTATAAAATAATTTGCCTATTTTTTGTCTAGTTTGTTTCATTCAGAATTATGTGTGTGGACTCTATCCATGCATGTGGCAATAGTTTGTTCATACTTGTTGCTATTTGGTTTTCTATTTTATGGGTATATCTCAGTTTATTTATTCATCCTGCTCTGGGTAGATTTTTGGATTGTTCTCAGTTGCTGAATATTATGATTAACTGGTTAGAATATTCCAGTACATATCTTTTAGATCTTATATTTATTATTGTCTGCACATGTAGGAGTAAAATTTCTGAGGCACAGGATATGCATATTTTCATCTTCAGTAAATACTGATGAATTGTTTTCCAGAATTTTCCACATGCCATACTCATTGCAGTCCATCTTTGCCATTGCTTTGTATTGTTAATTAAAAATATATATATTTCCATTTTGGTTAGTATAAAGATATCTTGTTTGGACTTTACCTTCCTGATGATTAATGTGCCTGAGCACCTTTTGATAGGCCTAATGGCCATTTGGCTATCCTCTTATGAAGTGCATGTTCAGGTGTTTTGCCCATTTTCTTACTGATTTTTAGGAGTTATTTATGCCTTCAGGATAGGAATTTTTGTTGCTTATTATATGTCTTGCAAATATCTTCTCCCCTGTTGTGGCATGGCTTTTTACTCTTTGAACCATATATTTTTTGAACAGAAGATTGTAATTTTAATTTTGGTTGTAATAGCAATTTATTCCTTTCTGATCTGTGCTTTTGTTCTGTTTAAGGAATATTTCTTATTTGAAGGCCATGGTGATGTTGCCAACGTTATATTCTAGAAGTTTTATTGTTTTAACTTTCATATTTAGATCTACAATTCCTCTGGGACTATTCTTTGTGTATGATTTGAGGTAAAATTTACTTTGATTCCATATAGTATTGAATTGACCCCGGAGCATTTGTTGAAGAGATTTTCTTTCTTTATTGTACAGTCATATGGCCTTTGACATAATGAACTGACTAAATGTGTGAGGGCCTTGTTGAGGATTCTGTTGTGTTATACTACGCTATCTTAATAACTAGTTGTATGTACTTTGTAGTTATTTTCTTCTTGGAGATTTTCTAGGTCAGGGGTCAGCAATCTTTTTCTGTAAAGGACAAGACACAAATAGGGGCCAAGGGTAAATTTTTAGACTAGGTGGTCGCTATGTTTTCTGGGGCTATTGTAGCATAAAAGCAGCCATAGGCAATACATGAATGGTTAATTAAGGCTATGCCCTAGTGAACCTTAATCTACAAAACAGGTGGCAGGCCAGGTTTGATTTATGGGCCATAGGTTTCTGAACTGTGTTCTAGGATATTCTTAGCTTTTTACATTACCACGAAAGTTTTAGAATTTGTCAACTTACACACATACACATGCATACATGCATATATATACACATGTGTGCACACACAGAGTGAGATTTGAGTTTGCATTGAAGCTATAGATTAATTTGAGAGAATTGAAGTACGTAAAATAGTATACCTTACAGTCCATGCATATGGATACTCCTCTATTTACTTAAATTTTCTTTAGTTTCTCTGAATAATGTTTTATAGTTTCTGTGTAAGAGTCTTGTACATCTTGTAAGTGTATTTGTCCCTAGTGATTAGATATTTTTTGATGCTAATGTAACTTGTCATTTCTCACTTTTATGTATTATTGTGGTATATAAAATGTCATTTTATTTTTTGGATAATTGAAGTGACCTTGCTCAACTTACTGTAATAGTTAGTGGATTTTTAAAAATTTTATTCATAGACAATGATAATCTGGACATAATTTTTATTTTTTCCTTTCTAATCATGATGTTTATCGTACTGACAACTGCCTCTGCCCAGTGTTCAATAAAAGTGGTGATAGGAGGCATACTTGTCTTGTTCCTGATACTAAGGGTAAAGTTTTCATAGATTTGCCTCTATGAGATGTTTATATGATTTTTCTTTATTTTGTAAATGTGGTAAATTACTGGCTTAATTTTCAGTATTAAAACAAATATATTTCTGGAAAGATCCAACTGATTCATGCTATATTATCTTTTAAATATATTGCTTACAGTGCTTTTCTAATATTTATTAGAATTTTGCATTATGTTTATGAGTGATATTGACCTATATATTTCCTTCCTAGGCATAAATTTGTTGGTTTTTGTTGTTAAGGTTAAATAGGCCTCATTAAATGTGTTTGAAAATATTTCCTCTTTTTCTGTTCTCTGAAAGAATATGTGAAAGATTAATGTTATGTCTGAGTTAAATGTTTGGAAAATTTCCTGCTAAAGAATTCTGAGCCTATTTCTTTGTGCGAAGTTTGAATTTCAAATTCAATTTCTTTCTTACCTACATGCGTACTCGGGATTTTAGTTTCCTCTCCTGACAATTTTGCATGCTATATTTTTCCAGGAGTTTGTTCATTTTGCCCAGATTCTCTAATTTATTGGCATAAAGTTGCTCATAAAATACTCTAAAGATATGTTTAATTTTTCTAAGATCTATAATGATGCCTCCTTTTTACTTTCTGATATTGATAATTTGTATTTTCCTCTCTTTTTTCCCTTTATCCATCTTGGTAGAGGTTTATCTGCACGTAATGTTTTATTTTTTTCCTTTCTAATCATGATATCTATTGTACTGAAAATTTTATTCTTTCCAAGAAGCAACTTTTGCCTTTGTTGGCTATCCCTATTTAGTTTTTTAAGAATTTCGTTGATTGGTGCAATTATCTTTATTTTTTCCTTCTTTTTGTGGTTTAATTTGCTATTCTGTTTCTAAGTTCTTGAGATACATAACTTAATACTTACCTTCAATTATTTTTCTTTTCTATATATACATTTTAGGCTATAATTTCTCTTTAAAGAAGCTTTAACTATATCCAACACATATTGATATGTTTTATACTTGTATTTACTTTCAGATTAAAAGTCTTTTTTAAAAATTTTAAAGTCTCAAATTTACTGAAAAGTTGTGAATATAAAGATTTTTTTTTCCTTCGAGCTATTTGAGAATAAGCTGCCAACATGATGCCCCATGGAGCTTGAATACTCTATTGCATAATGGACATTCGCCTAGAAAGCCGTAATATAATAATCAGAATCAGGAAATCAGCATTGATATATTTTTACCATGTACTCTTAGCACAGGTTTTTACCTCCTTAGGTTTATTCCTAGGTATTTTTTTTGTTGCTGTTGTAATAGTGAATGGGATTGTTTCCTTAATTTCTCTTTCTGATCTTTCATTGTTCATGTATAGAAATGCAAGAGATTTCTGTGTGTTCATTTTGTATCCTGCAACTTTACCAAATTCATTGATTAGCTCAAGTAGTTTTCTGGGGGCATCTTTAGGATTTTCGATGTATAGTATTATGTCATCTGCAAATAGTGACAGTTTTACTTCTTCTTTTCCAATTTGGATTCCTTTTATTTCTTTTTCTTCTCTGATTGCTGTAGCAAGGACTTCCAAAACTATGTTGAATAGTAGTGGTGAGAGTGGACCTCCTTGTCTCATTCCTGATCTTAGAGGGAATGCTTTCATTTTTTCACCATTGAGAATGATGTTTGCAGTGGGTTTGTTGTATATGGCCTTTATTATGTTGAGGCAGGTTCCCTCTATGCCCACCTTCTGCAGAGTTTTTATCATAAATGGGTGTTGAATTTTGTCAAAAGCTTTTTCTGCATCTATTGAGATGATCATGTGGTTTTTATCCTTTAATTTGTTAATATGGTGTATCACATTGATTGATCTGTGTATATTGAAGAATCCTTGCATTCCAGGGATAAACCCTACTTGATCATGGTGTATGATCCTTTTAATGTGTTGTTGGATTCTGTTTGCTAGTATTTTGTTGAGGACTTTTGCATCTAAATTCATCAGTGATATTGGTCTGTAATTTTCTTTTTTTTGTAGTATCTTTGTCTGGTTTTGGTATCAGGGTGATGGTGGCCTTGTAGAATGAGTTTGGGAGTGTTCCTTCCTCTGAAATATTTTGGAAGAGTTTGCGAAGGATGGGTATTAGCTCTTCTCTAAATGTTTGATAAAATTCACCTGTGAAGCCATCTGGTCCTGGACATTTGTTTGTTGGAAGATTTTTAATCACAGTTTCAATTTCATTACTTGTGATTGGTCTGTTCATATTTTCTACTTCCTGATTCAGTCTTGGAAGGTTATACATTTCTAAGAATCTGTCCATTTCATCCAGGTTGTCCATTTTATTGGCATATAGTTGCTTGTGGTATTCTCTTATGGTGCTTTTTTACTTCTGTGGTATCCATTGTAACTTCTCCTGTTTCCTTTCTAATTTTATTGATTTGAGTCCTCTCCCTCTTTTTCCTGATGAGTCTTGCTAGATATTTTTCAATTTTATTTATCTTTTCAAAGAACTAGCTTTTAGCTTTATTGCTATTGTTTTCTTTGTTTCTATTTCATTTATTTCTGCTCTGATCTTTACGATTTCTCTCCTTCTATTAACTTTGGGTTTTGTTTGCTCTGCTCTCTCTAGTTTCTTTAGGTGTAAGTTTAAATTGTTTATTTGGGATTTTTCTTGTTTCTTAAGGTAGGATTGTATTGCTATAAACTTCCCTCTTAAAACTGCTTTTGCTGCATCCCATAGCTTTTGGATTGTTGTGTTTTCACTGTCATTTGTCTCTAGGTATTTTTTGATTTCCTCTTTGATTTCTTCAGCGATCTCTTGGTTATTTAGTAGTGTATTGTTTAGGCTCATGTGTTTGTGTTTTGTACAGTTTTTTTCCTGTAATTGATTTCTAATCTCATAGTGCTGTGGTCAGAAAAGATCCTTGATATGATTTCAATTTTCTTAAATTTACCTGGCTTGATTTGTGATCCAAACTGTGATCTATCCTGGAGAATGTTCCGTGTGCACTTGAGAAGAATGTGTAATCTGCTGCTTTTGGATGTAATGTCCTATAGATATCTATTAAATCTAACTGCTTTATTGTGTCATTTAAAGCTTGTATTTCCTCATTAATTTTCTGTCTGGATGATCTGTCCTTTGGTGTAAGTAGGATGTAAAGTCTCCCACTATTATTGTGTTACTGTTGATTTCCTCTTTCATAGTTGTTAGCATTTGCCTTATGTATTGAGGTGCTCCTATATTGGGTGCATATATATTTATAATTGTTATCTCTTTTTCTTGGGTTGATCCCTTGATCTTTATGTAATGTCCTTTCTTGTCTCTTGTAACATTTTTTATTTTAAAGTCTGTTTTACCTGATATCAGTATCACTACTCCAGCTTTCTTTTGATTTCCTTTTACATGAAGTGTCTTTTTCCATCCCTTCACTTTCAGTCTGTATGTGTCCCTAGTTCTGAAGTGGGTCTCTTGTAGACAGCATATATATGGGTCTTGTTTTTATATCCATTCAGCCAGTCTGTGTCTTTTGGTTGGAACATTTAGTCCATTTACATTCAAGGTAATTATCAATATGTATGTTCCTATTACCATTTTCTTAATTGTTTTGTTTTTGTAGGTTCTTTTCTTCTGTTTCCCACTTAGAGAAATTCCTTTAGCATTTGTTGTAGGGCTGGATTGGTGGTGCTGAATTCTCTTAGCTGTTGCTTGTCTGTAAAGCTTTTGATTTCTCCGTCGAATCTGAATGAGATCCTTGCTGGGTAGAGTATTCTTGGTTGTAGGTTCTTCCCTTTCATCACTTGAAATATATGGTGCCACTCCCTTCTGGCTTGCAGAGTTTCTGCTGAGAAATCAGCTGTTAACCTTATGGGAGTTTCCTTGTATGTTATTTGTTGTTTTTCCCTTGTTGCTTTTAATATATTTTCTCTGTCTTTAAATTTTGTCATCTTTGACTACTATATGTCTTGGTGTGTTTCTCCTTAAGTTTATCCTGCCTGGGACTCTGTGCACTTCCTGGACTTGGGTGGCTATTTCCTTTCCCATATTAGGGAACTTTTTGACTATAATCTCTTCCAGTATTTTCTCAGGTCCTTTCTCTCTCTCTTCTCCTCTGGGGCCCCTATAATGCAAATATTGATGCATTTAACATTGTCCCAGAGGTCTCTTAGGCTGTCTTCAGTTCTTTTCATTCTTTTTGCTTTATTCTTTTCTGCATTAGTGATTTTCACCATTCTGTCTTCCTGGTCACTTATTTGCCCTTCTGCCTCAGTTAATCTGCTATTGGTTCCTTCTAGTGTATCTTTCATTTCTGTTATTGTGTTGCTTATCTCTGTTTGTTTGTTCTTTAATTCTTCTAGGTCTTTGTTAAACTTTTCTTACATCTTTTTGATCTCTGCATCCAGTCTTTTTTCAAAGTCCTGGATCATCTTCACTATGATTGTTCTGAATTCTCTTTCTGGAAGGGTGCCTATCTCTACTTCATTTAGTTGTTTTTCTGAGGTTTTATCTTGTCCCTTCATCTGGTACAAAGTCTTCTGCCTTTTTATTTTCTCTATCTTTCTGTGGCTGTGGTTTTCAGTCCACAGAATGAAATACTGCTGATACTGCTGGATATTGCTGTCTGCCCTCTTGTGGAGGAAGCTATTGAAGAGGCTTGTGCAGTGCTTCCTGATGGGAGGTACTGATGGTGAGTAGGGCTGGGTGGGCAGAGCTCAGTAAAACTTTAATCCAGTTTGGTGGGTGGGGCTCAGTAAAACTTTAATCTGCTTGTCTGTCAGTGGGTGGGGCTGTGTTCCCACTCTGTTGGTTGTTTGGCCTGTGGCTACCCCACACATGAACTTACAGGCTCTTTGGTGGGGCTAATGGCTGATGGACTCTGGACTCCGGACTCCCGGGAAGGCTCATGCCAGTGAGGACTTCCCAGAACCCCTGCTGCCAGTGTCCCTGTTCCCACGGTGAGCCACAGTTGCCCCCCACCTCTGCAGGCAACCCTCCAACACCGGTAGGTAGGTCTGGTTCAGTCTCCTATGGGGTCACTGCTCCTTCCCCCTGGGTCCTGGTGCATACAGTACTTTTTGTGTGCCCTCCAAGAGTGGAGTCTCTGTTTCCCCCAGTCCTGTGGAGGTCCTGCAATCAAATTCCACTGGCTTTCAAAGTCTGATTCTCTGGGGCTTCCTCCTCCCGTTGCCAGACGCCCAGGATGGGAAGCCTGACATGCGGCTCAGAACCCTCACTTTAGTGGGTGAACTTGTGTGGTATAACTGTTCTACAGTTTGTGAGTTGCCCACCTAGCATTTATGGGGTTTGATTTTAACACAATCGTACCCCTCCTACCGTCTCATTGCAGCTTCTCCTTTGTCTCTGGATGTAGGGTGTTTTTTTTGGTGAGTTCCAGTGTCTTTCTGTCAATGATTGTTCAGCAGTTAGTTGTAATTCTGGTGCTCTTGCAAGAGGGAAGTTACCATGTACTCTTAAGACCCCATTCAATTTTACTAACTGTCCCAATATTATCTTTTAGCACATGGATCCCATTCAGACTTACCTGCTGTCTTTTACTTTACTGTTTTTGTTGTTGTTGTTTCTTCGATCTTGAATAGTTTCTCAGCCTGTTCTTAACTTGATGTCCTTGACACTTTTGTAGATGGAATGCCAGTTGCTTTGCAGAATTTCTCTTATTTTGACTTTGTGTGATTTTTTTTTCTTCATGATGCATCTTTGAGTGGAATATCACAGAAGTGGTACTGTGCTCTTCTTATTGTATCCTATCTAGTGGTCATTAGATTTTGATTTGTCCCGTTTCTGGTTAGGTTAATTTTGATCACTCAATCAGAGTGGTGTCTTCTAGCCTTCTCTCTCAAAAACAGTTACTTTTTTTTCCTATTTGTACTAAATATTAATTTTGGGAGGGGTTTCTGGGAGTTATATTGGGAAGGTAGTTGATAAGTATTTGGGGAGATACTTTGAAAGTAAATAAATATTTCCTTCCTCGTTAAACTTTTAATTTATTCATTTGTTTTGTGAGTGTGGACTTATGGTTTCCTCTGTTTTTCAGTGGCTTTTCATATGATACTATCATTTATTTTGGTACTTAATTTGTCCCAAATTTGCCCAATGGGAGCACCTTCAAGCTTGTTTCTGTGTCTTAAAAGTTGCCCCATTCTTTTAGCATGTCCTTATTTCCTAGGACAAGAGATTCAGGGTGTTTATTCTTTTCTGGAAATATTTCTTGCCTTAAATTCTACTTTGTTTAATAAGTGAATAGTTAAACTAGCTTACATTTGTTCAATGTTTATATGGTTTATCTTATCTCATGGGTTTGTTTTTGACTTTCCTGTGTTTTTATATTTGAAGTGTACCTTTTATAAACAGCAGATAGTTGGCCTTAAAAATAAACTTACATTCGTAATCTTTGTCATTTATTTGAAGTGTGTAAATCATTTACAATTAACTTAATTATCAATATGTTTGGGTAAAACTTACCATTTTACTATTTCTTTTTATTATTTTCACATATTTTAAATTCTTTATCTTTCCTTTATGTCCTTCTTTTGATTTGGATATTTATCTATCATCCATTTTTCTCTCTTCATATATATGTATCTATCCATCATCTATCTATCTATAACATTATATATTTTCCCCATTATTAGTTTGTCAGTTTTACTTTCTTTTACCATTACTTTAATAGTTACCCTAAAGATTTCAACATACAGTCTGAATATTTTAGAATCTGTTATAAACTAGTTTTGTAACTACTTCTCAGAAAATGCTTGCTGCTTAAAACATTTTAACTCATTATCTCCACTCCCATCTTTGGTGTCATTGTTATTAGTGTTAATTTTACATATAATGTAACACACAAGATATTTTATTATGTTTCATATCATCAGTAGTCTTTTTTATTTTCCATATGTTTTCATATATTTCCTATCAGGTGCTCTTCATGTCTTCATACATTTGTATGTTTCCTTCAAGGATAATTTTTATTTGTATGAAGAAATCCCTTTAAAATTTCTGTTTGTGCAGTTTTGCAGTTAGGCTGCCAGTGAATTGTCTTAATTGCTTTTCAGTGGGAAAGTCTTTATTTTGCATTTTTTCTCTTTTTTATTGTAAAAACTAGAGAAAACGATACAAAAAGTGGAAAACATAGTGAATTATTATGAGGTAAATATCTTTGTAACCATTAGCAAGGTCAAGAAATAGTTTGCCAGCTACCCAAAATTTCCTTCCATGTGCCCCTCCCAATCAGAGCACTCTGTTTTCAAAGAGAAATGACGTGTGTGTGCACGTGCATTTATGATTTTATCATCCGAGTGTGTACCTCTCAACATTATAAGTTAGTCTTGCACACTTGAAAAAAAAAAACTGGCATGCATTTTCTTTCTGTTTTAACCTACATCTTTCCCTCCATCCCTTTGTTTTTCTTTCAACTTATCTCTTAGAGAGTCTGAACCATTTGACTTATAGTTCCATAATCAGGATCTTACTGACTATATGCTTATGGTTCAGTTCATGTTTTTCTGTTCTTTGTATATCTTCAATTTGACGGACTGCCTGAAAAGGGTGATCAGACACAGATTCAGTTCTTTTACCAAATCTACTGGTGGTGGTGTGAACTTTCGTTATGAGGCACTCTTTTTTTGGTGTTCGTATCCATTGATGTTTAGTGCCTAGATCACTGGGAATTTTCACTTGTTAGTTGGAATAATCTTATCTTGTGTCAGCATTATCAAATAATATTGCCTTTGTGTACTCAAATTTAGCCCTAATTGAGTCTTAGTTCTATAAACAATTCTCACCACTACTCCATATGTTAATACAGATGGTCCTCCGCCACTTAGGATGGCTGGACTTATGATTTTATGGTTTACAATAGTGTGAATCTGCATTCAGTAGAAACCATACTTCAGACTTTGAATTTTGATCTTTCCCTAAGCTAGAAATACTCTCTAGTGATGCCGGGTAGCTGCAGCAAACCACAGCTCTTAGTCATGTTGGGAAACAACTGATGAGGGTAAACAACTGATACATTTACAACCATTCTGTACCTACAGTTTTTCACTTTCAGTACAATATTTAACAAATTATATGAGATAATCAACACTTTAATACAAAATGTTTATAACATATTTATTATAAAATAGGGTTTGTGTTAGGTTATTTTGCCCAACTGGCTAGTATTAAATGTTCTTAAAAGTGTTCTTAAAAGTAAGCACTTTTAAGGTAGGCTAATGCTAAAATGAGATGTTCAGTAGGTTAGGTGTATTAAGTGCATTTTTTGACTTAGGATATTTTCAACTTATGATGAGTTCATCAGGATGTAACCGCATTGTAAGTCAAGGAAAATGACTATATCTCTCTAGTCACTGTGGTTATCTTAAGTGCAATCTTTAGTGTAGATTCTTTAGGAAACCTCAGGGGAACAATATTCCCCTGGTTGTACTATCCGATAACAATTTGTGCCCTTTAAGTATGAAGAATAGAAAATCTTTTGATCATATTTTCTTTCCTTATCTATATTAAGCATGTTATTCCATTTTCTTTTGTTATAAAGCATTTCTGTCAAAAAGTGTGGTGAAAATCTAATTTTATTTTTCTTTAAGTCATGTGCTAATGAATTTTGTTTTCATATTTGTTTGTTCTTTGCTTTGATTTTCTTCATGGAATTTGCTAACTTCTCTCAACTCTCTTCATCCTTTTTGATTCTTAAAAAGAAAAATTTCCTTCCAACTTCTGTAAAGGCATTATGTATCATACTCATTTACTCTTGTGTCCATAATAGTTTTTCATTTCTAAAACGTTGTGTTATTTTACATATATTTCTTCCTTAATTTCTGTCACCTCATTTCTCAGTGTTTCTAATTCTGGTTTATGCTGTTCTTTCATGTTTTCTATAATTCTCTTTATGTGTTGTCTCCATTTGAAATAGTACATTGCAGTTTTGATCTGGTTTTTAGTATATTTTTTGTCATGCTTTCATTTCCAGTAGGGGTATTATTCTGCCTTCTAATCTCTTTATTTAATGGTAACCTTGTATGTAATTGGACCTTGATACTTTTAGTTTTTCTGAAATTTGAAAGAGATTTGGTTTCAGATAGCTTTTCTAGCTTCACAAATCTCCTGCCTCTGTTTAGTTAATAGTCTTCAAAACTAAAGCTAAAGAAACCATAAACAAGACAAGAAGACAACCCTCAGAATGGGAAAAAATATTTGCCAACAAAGCAACTGACAAAGGATTAATCTCCAAAATAGACAAGCAGCTCATGCAGCTTAATACCAAAAAAGCAAATGGGAGGAAGACTTAAATAGACATTTCTCCAAGGAAGACATGCAGGTGGCTAACAAACACATGAAAAGATGTTCAACATCACCAATCATTAGAGAAATGCAAGTCAAAGCCACAATGAGGTATCACCTCACACCAGTCAAAATGGCCATCAGCAAAAAATCTAGAAACAATAAATGCTGGAGAGGGTGTGAAGAAAAGGGAACTCTCCTGCACTGTTGGTGGGAATGTAAGCTGGGACAGCCACTATGGAGAACAGTTTGGAGGTTCCTTAAAAAACTAAAAATGCAGCTACCCCGTGACCCAACAATCCCACTCCTGGGGCATATACGCAGAGAAAACCATAATCCAAAAAGAAACATGTACCATAATGTTCATTGCAGCACTATTTACAATAGCAAGGACATGGAAGCAAGCTAAATGCCCATCAACAGATGAATGAGTAAAGAAGATGTGGCACATATACACAATGGACTATTACTCAGCCATAAAAAAGAATGAAATGGAGTTATATGTAATGAGTTGTATAGACCTAGAATCTGTCATTTGAAAACAAATTTGAGAAATAAATACCACCTGCTAACCCATATATATGGAATCTAAAAAAATGGTACTGATGAACCCAGTGACAGAGCAAGAATAAAGATGCTGATATAGAAAACAGACTTGAGGACACAGGTGGGGGGTGGGCAAAGGGAAAGCTGGGATGAAGTGAGAGAGTAGCATAGACATATATACACTACCAAATGTAAAATAGCTACTGGGAAGTTGCTGCATAACATAGGAAGATAAACTCGATGATAGGTGATGACTTAGAGGCCTAGGATAGGGAGGGTGGGAGGGAGTCATGGGAGGGAGGGGATATGGGGATATATGTATAAATACAGCTGATTCACTTTGGTGTACCTCAGAAACTGGCACAGCAGTGTAAAGCTATTATATTCCAATAAAGAGCTTTAAAAAAAAAAGTATAACATTGTTGCTGAGACTTCTGGCTTTGCTTCTCTCTCCATTTTAATCTGCACTTTCTCTTTTCTTTGTCAATGTTTGTTCCAAGCAAAAGTTGGGCTCACATTAATTTCCCTTCTCTCCAACATTAAGCTTTTCAACACTCTACTGTCTTGGCATCTCTACAATAATATCAAACAATACATTTTTGCATTTTATCTATCCTTTCGGGTTCTCAGAAGTGTTGGTCTGTTGTAAGTGACTCTATTCGAGCTGGAGGCAGAGGTTCTCGTGCCTGATAATAATTGATGCATATTGTATAGGAAGAATTAGGGATAACTTGAGGCTTTGAATGATTTTGTATTTCTTTGGAGTGGGTTTACTTTTGCTTGTGAGGAGACAGCTAGGCTAGAAAAATTCACCGTAATTCAGTTAAAGATTTGACTGACTCTAAGTTGAGCTTCGTTACTCCTGAGGATTGATTTTGTGATTCATCTTTACTCCTTGGTGTAGCCTTTTGAAATCCCAAACCCAAATGTTTGTTACTTTATTTTTTAATCCCCATCTTAAGTTAAGAACATAACGACAAGTGGAAAGAAATATAGAATGAACATGCATGTATTGTTTTAAACTCCATTGTCTCCCCCAGGTCAATGAGACTGTGGGAATTTCTACTCAACTTGTCTTCTCTTTTTCAAATATAGGATCCTACAAAGCTCCTCTTTTGGCTTCTCTTTTTTTACAGATTTTTGTTTCCATGGTTTATAAATTTTTGTTAGCTCTCTAATGCATCCAAAAAGATTGTGTTAATATTTTGTTTGACTTTTCTAGTTGTTTTCAGGGAAAGAGTTGGTCTGAAGCAACATAATTTGCCATAGGCAGAACTAAAAGTTTGTTCTGACCACTTTTGGATGAAAATAATTTGTAGCCTTAGCTTTGCAGTGTTTCTATTTTTCTGCAAAGTTCTGAACAAACAATTAAAGTGAATAATACAAAAATAAGCATTGAGAATTTAAGAATCTCCATGCTGAAACTATCCTAAAGGTCTATCTTATATACAGTAATTTCAGGAAGGGGAGGAAGCGTGTTGCATCATAAAAATAAAAAGCAGTAAGAGAATTTAATAATTCTGAAAAAAAATCCAGGAATTATTGGTTTGGAGGACTTTTAAAATAATTGATTAAAAATTAGTTTTGGATATATGAAATTCATTATTGCCTACTTTTTAATGAATGCCAGTCAACAACATTTATTTCACATTTGTCTGTAAAACTGCTTTTAAATATTCAAAAACTTCAGAATTGGTGTGATTACATTTTTCAAGTTTATTTCAATTAAATTTAGGTAATCATCTAAATAAAATAATCTAATTTATAATAATTGGGCAGATTATTTTAATCTGTCCAATTTGTTTAAAAAATACATGTCTCACATAAATGAAAATCTCACTGATATTGACAAAATTAACCCACATTTCCCAGTAAGGGCCTCCTGGATAAATTGAGTTCAGTTTTTATCTTTTCAAAAATACTGTAATCTGATGTTTAAAATTGATGGAGTTTAATGTTGTCTATATTTTATGTGTGATAATTACAGAGATATAATCAAGGTGTTCTTTTTTTTTGGTGGTAGCTAATTTAAGTTCATTCCTAAAAATAAAACATCCCAAAAAGTGAATGAAATTCCCTTGTATGAAATATTCTGTCTTAACCAAGCATGTTGGAAGGAAGTCAATTTACTTCTCTCTCTCTCTGTGTACATCTATAACTACATCTCGTTCATCTATAATAATGTAAGATCTAGACAAATCTTCAGATTTTCTACTTGTCTTCTTATAATTAAGTGAATTTCAGATCATTGATTTGTTAAAAAAAAAAAGTCTTGGGTAATGAGTTACATGACCGAACGCTTATCTTTTTCCCTCAGGGGAAAAGTTCCATGGATTCTCTTGTAATCCCAATGTTTAACTCCCAGGAGGAAGTGTTTAAGAATGTAAATCTTCAATTTTGGTTGTTTGTGTGTTTACGTGTATGTGAGCATGTGTGTGTGTGTGTGTGTGTGTATGCACTTGAGTATGCTTACACTTGGCATCCTTTATGCAGGTTAGATATGTATAGTCCTAAACTGAGGGTTTTTTTTCCAAGTTTGTCTTAATATTCTGTCTGCACTATTCTAGTCTTCTTGTCTAATCTCTGGAGACTGTCTTCTGTATATCACTGCTACTAAGATTTAATTCTAATTTAATAACTGAAATTAAGATGTGCATTAGTCCTTATGACCTTTTTTCTTTATCACTTCATTTTAGTTGACCAATGTGAGATCGGGTGATTGTTCTGGGCCTTCACCGTATATTAACCCTTCTTGAACATTTTTCTCATAACAGAGTTCATTTGCTTGGTGCAATAAATAGATGAATGCTCTTTCCAGTACTGCTCTTCTGAAGCAGTTAGTTGATTTAAAAATCAGGAGTATTTCCATTCTGTTATTTTCTGCAAGATTTGTTCATAAATTGGAAAAGCAAGTATTTATCCGATTAGCTCAAAACAAAGGAAGACTTTCAATGACTTGATTGTGAATTGTTTTTTATTTTTTTGCTTAAAGTTTTACAAAAAAAACTTTTATTTTCTAACAAAATTAACAATTTACATGCTTTTTTCAAATGACCGAAAACTTCCACGCTTGATGTATGGAAGTTTTTTTCTAACAATTTTCTGTTTATGAGATGAGGAAACAATGCTGTATAATTATGTTAAAGTGCTCTACTGTCCATATATTTAGATATATTCATTGTGCCAGAGGTTATTGTAATCAGGTTTGTAGGTGCTTCTGACAATCCAGTATTGTTGATACCAACAGCATTTTTCACAGAACTAG
The DNA here is from genome assembly GCF_030028045.1 of Hippopotamus amphibius kiboko. Taxonomy (NCBI): domain Eukaryota; kingdom Metazoa; phylum Chordata; class Mammalia; order Artiodactyla; family Hippopotamidae; genus Hippopotamus; species Hippopotamus amphibius. The sequence goes on from NC_080197.1 coordinate 97,335,537, forward strand.
AACGAGAAATCTTATGATTTGTATGGAAATGCAAAAGACCCCGAATAGCTAAAGCAATCTTGAGAAGGAAAGATGGAGTTGGTGGAATTAGGCTTCCTGACTTCAAACTATACTACAAGGCCACAGTGATCAAGACAGTATGGTACTGGCACAAAAATAGAAAGGAAGATCAATGGAACAGAATAGAGAGCCCAGAGATAAACCCAAGCACATACGGGCACCTTATCTTCAACAAAGGAGGCAAGAATATACAGTGGAAAAAAGACAGCCTCTTCAATAAGTGGTGCTGGGAAAATTGGACAGCTACATGTAAAAGAATGAAATTAGAACATTTCCTAACACCATACACAAAAATAAACTCAAAATGGATTAAAGACCTACATGTAAGGCCAGACACTATAAAACTCCTAGAGGAAAACATAGGTAGAACACTATGACATACATCAAAGCAGGATCCTTTTTGACCCACCTCCTAGAATCATGGAAATAAAATCAAGAATAAACAAATGGGACCTAATGAAACTTAAAAGCTTTTGCACAGCAAAAGAAACCATAAACAAGACAAGAAGATAACCCTCAGAATGGGAGAAAATACTTGCCAATGAAGCAACTGACAAAGGATTAATCTCCAAAATATACAAACAGCTCATGCAGCTTAATACCAAAAAAGCAAATAACCCAATCCACAAATGGGCGGAAGACCTAAATAGACATTTCTCCAAAGAGGACATACAGAAGGCCAACAAACACATGAAAAGATGCTCAACATCACTAATCATTAGAGACATGCAAGTCAAAGCCACAATGAGGTATCACCTCACACCAGTCAGAATGGCCATCATCAAAAAATCTAGAAACAATAAATGTTAGAGAGGGTGTGGAGAAAAGGGAACCCTCCTGCCCTGTTGGTGGGAATATAAGTTGGTACAGCCACTGTGGAGAACAGTTTGGAGGTTCCTTAAAAAACTAAAAATGCAACTACCATATGATCCAGTAATCCCACTACTGGGCATATACGCAGAGAAAACCATAATCCAAAAAGAAACATGTACCGTAATGTTCATTGCAGCACTATTTACAATAGCAAGGACATGGAAGCAACCTAAATGCTCATCAACAGATGAATGAGTAAAGAAGATGTGGCACATATATACAATGGACCATTACTCAGCCATAAGAAGGAATGAAATGGAGTTATATGTAATGAGTTGTATAGACCTAGAGTCTGTCATACAGAGTGAAGTAAGCCAGAAAGAGAAAAACAAATACTGTATGCTAACTCATATATACGGAATCTAAAAAAACAATGGTACTGATGAACCCAGTGACAGGGCAAGAATAAGGATGCAGATGCAGAGAATGGACTGGAGGACATGGGGTTGGGGGGCCGGGGGGGTGAAAGGGAAGCTGGGACGAAGTGAGATAGTAGCATAGACATATATACACTACCAACTGTAAAATAGCTAGTGGAAAGTTGCTGTATAACAAAGGGAGGTCAACTTGATGATGGGTGATGCCTTAGAGGGCCAGGACAGGAAGGGTGGAAGGGAGTCGCAGGAGGGAGGGGATGTGGGGATATATGTATAAATACAGCTGATTCACTTTGGTGTATCTCAAAAGCTGGTAAAAGAGTGTAAAGCAATTATATTCCAAAGAGCTTTAAAAAAAAAGTAGCTGTTTCTGGGTGTATACAATTAACAATTATTATTAATAATTGTCTTTCCTCGAAATTTTAACCTTATCTGGTCTGCACAGAATAATATGCAACTGTACATTTCCAAAGAATTAGAAAATTTTTATTTAGTGGTAGCATTAGCTACGACAAATTGTATTTCAAGTCAAGAAGATTAATCACTTGGTTGATAACTAATATATTCTAGCCTCTGGGAAAGAACCAACATATTTCCCATGAGCTGAACTAGTCATAATTTATCTGTGGATTTCTTATTATTGCCAGTTTTCACTTTTCATAATAGAATGAATTAAAAAACTGGAACACACAAGTTTTATGCTTCTGATTTTAAAAGTAAAACATACTTACTGCAAGGAATTCGGAAACCCCACAAAAACATAGTGAAAAAAGGAATTAGAATGTAATTGATACATTCTGATATACCTTCTCTTTTTCTGTGTGTGTCTGTGTGTGTGTATTTATGTGTGTATATCTATGTATACATACATTTACATATATACACACCTATTTTATTCTAAATTGGTATTATACTATACTTTTTCCTTGATTTTTTCCCCTCTGAACAATATATTGAAGATCACCTTAGCTAACCATTTGTTTAATTTTGTACTTGTATGAACCAAACAGATATGTATGTCCTGTGCCTAAATGGAGCTTATTGTCTACAAGGCAAATATAAAACAAATAAAAGTGCTAATATAGTTCCAAAATATAAGTTTTATGAAGGGAAAACACACAGGTACTATGAAGGAGAATAATTGTAGGGCTGGGGGACCTACTTTAGATTGGGTGTTTAGAGCCAGAGGTTTAAAGGATAAAAAAAGTCAGCCATGCAAGAGTGGTGTTAAAAACATTCCAGGAAGAAGAAATACCAAGTACAAGGACCATTGGATGGGAAGGATTTGGTATGTAAAGTGATGTAAAAGAAGGCCAACTGGCTGGGGTAAAGAGAAAGAGGGGATACTGACTCTAATGAAGTTTAAGAGATAGACAGGGACCAGGTCTTATAGACCAAAGAAAAGAGGTTTTATTTGAAGTACTATGGGAAGCCATTAAAGATTTTTAGAGTGGTGAAATTGCACAACTATGTTTACATTTTTCCAGTGATTACTTTGGATGTTATGTGGAAGATTAATTGGAGGTAGAACAAGAGATATGAAGTAGGAGGCTCTTGAGATGGTTCATGAGAAGGAAGAAAAACTTGAATTAAGCTGATGACAGGAGATAGGGAGAGAAGTGGACAGCTGTGAGATATGTTTTGAAATTGAAATTGACAATTTATGAGGTGATGGTGGATAGGGTGGTGGGTTAAAAAGGAGTTGAAAAGGATGACTCATTTATGGCCTAAGGGATCCAGTAGATGGGGGATATCATTTATTGACAAGGGGTAGACTTGGTAAGGACCAGGATTGGGGTGGTGTTTGTGGTATAAAATAAATATTTAAAATTTAGATTTTAATTCTGAGTGTCCCTTAAGACAGCCACACGTGTAAGTCAAGAAGATAGTTGTATGCATGCGTCTTTACTTAGAGGCAAATCTGGGCTGATGATGTACGTTTGGAAGTTATCATATAGATGGTATTTAAAGCCAAAGAATAGATTAACTAACCTAATAGAAAAGTGAAGATAGACAGATGAAGAGGGCCTGGAATTGAGCTCTGACAGTGAGAGATTGCATGTCTGAGAATCTAAGAAGAAGAGAAAAACAGGGGAATGTGGTGTCAAAAAACCAGAAAAGACTGCTTCAGAGAGGAAGGAATGGACAGTTCTGTCAAATGCTGCTGAGTAGTCTGATGTGATGAAGGCCAGAAGCGACCACTTGATTTAGCAATATGAAGGTCACTGGTGACATTGTCAAAAGCAATTTCAGGGCTGTGTGTCAGAAGGCATATTATAATAGATGTTCATAATTTATAGATGATTAGCTAAAATTTTAATGGCTTTATATTAATCTTCACTTGAGATAGCAGAGTATACTCAGCCACTCCTATTGCTGACAATATGATACCTTGTTTTAATGGCTCATAGGCCCAAGTTGCTGGCTTGCAACTCAGTAAACCTGAGTTCCACTCCATCTGAGAATTTTACTCCATCTTCTGAGTGAGGGTTTGGGTTAAAATCCACAAGAGGGATAAGGGTGCTGGGGAACATGGGTGCTGGCTGAGTTTCTCTTTGAGAGTGTTGCACATTTTCTAGTTTGATATTCTCCGCTCTGGTCTGGAAACCATTTTGCCTCCAGGCAGTAGAAAGGTTGGGCGGGCCCAGGTTCTCTCTGGTTCAGATTTGTACTCCTTGACCTCTGCTTTGCTTTTTTAGGGTGCGTGGGTACTGTCAGCCTGTGTTATTTAGTACATGCTCTTATTCACATTCTCTTAAAATTAGAAACCATGGAGAGGCTCATGGTTGAATCCTCCCAGGGCCTAACATATTCTATGCTGAAATAGGGGAGAGTCCTAGAAAGAATGAATGTAGATTTTTGTAGTCAAAATGACTTAGGTTGGGACCCTCTACTTCAATTTTCTCATCTTAAAGTAGGACTACTAATACCTACCTTGTGGGGTTATGGTAAAGATTTAAAGTAATGTGTGAAAAGTGCTTACAACAAAGTAAAGTACTCAATAAACGGTGACTGTAATTATTATTATTGTTCAAATAAATGTTCAATATTTTTGAAATGTTGAATTAGTTACCCGGGTTATGATTTACCTTTATAATTTTGGTCCAAGTTATAAAACATTGCCCAATGCATAAGCTTCTGCAGCCTAGTTTTTTTCTGGATAGTTAGTAATAGCCATAATGAATCTTTTGTCATAAATATTTTGTATCATAGTTTTATTATCACAACTTATGTGATCAACTCATGACCTTTACTTTATGGTGGATTCGTAATTTTCTTATTCCTAATAAAAAGATAGTTTCCCCTCGAACTTTAATAAACGTTCTGTGATAAGACATTATGCATAATGCTGGAGGTAACTAAAGGTTAAAATTCCCTCTTTAGAATTCCACATCAGTAGAAGGGAAAGAACGTAAGCCAAATACAAAAAAGAAGAGAGATATAAAGTTTATATTTTTGCTGTATCTTTGGAAGCAGTGCTTGATGGCCTTCCTTCACTTTGAGAGGAATAATTTTGTTTATTGGTTTCCACTTCCCCTGAGATGGAGAAACTTTTTTTTTTAAGCAAAAGTGTAATACAGTAGCTTAAAGACGTGCAAGAATCATAGATCTCATTTTGGCCATGTAGATACTGTAAGAACTAAAACAGAACACAACAAAACAAAATGACTGAAGTGTGTGATAGATTATAAGAAAGTTCTTCCCAGAGCGTGGCTAATAAAAGTATTCTGTGTAGAGGACTGCTTGATTATGAACTGAGTATGAACACATATTCTTACAACGGAGCCTTCTAGTTGTAAGCATATGTTTTGGTTGGCCTAGTTATACACTAGGTTAGGAAGAATATTTGTGGTAAATGTAAATTTTAGGTAGAAATAACTTCTTTTAATTGGAAAGGGATTTGGCTTTCAAGTGGGGAGAAAAGTGGAGGAAGTGTTATGGTGGTTCTAAGAATTTTCAGGAGCTGCTTTTCTAGTAAATTTGAATGAACTCAGGGCTTATTTTCTGAATTTCCTGAGTAATAAGAGGGATAATTTGATCCCTAAAAGCTTTTCTGAATGGCTTTATCAAGTCATTTGGATTTTTATTACTTACGTTTTCAAGGAAGTATATTAATGATAAGTACTATACTGCAGTAAGTAACCATGCAAGGCTTGATTTTAACCTCTCTCTCTTTTTCTCAACAGTTTGGAAGGACTGAAGTAATTGATAACACTTTAAATCCTGATTTTGTAAGAAAATTTATTCTGGACTACTTTTTTGAAGAAAGAGAGAATCTTCGTTTTGACTTGTAAGTTCTAGTAAAACTTGCATTTTAAAAAGTGATATTTAAAGACTACATTCATAACATAAGGCTGGATCCTATGGTTGTACTAAATACTAGATTATATTCATAGGAAATCAGGTTAATTCTGTTTAGAGTGTGACCTGAGCACTGTCCCCAGTGCTGCTTTGCACTTTATAGATTTTCTGCTACCTGTTTATTGAAAATATAAGTGATTAATTTAACCATGTAGAAATGTGGGGTGGTATATGTAGACGTTCTTTCAAACCATCCTATGCCTCGGTAGGTTTCTTACAAGTTCTACGAATACTCCAAGGTGATCCTCATATATTCCCGTGACTGACATTTCTCAGATCTTTACGTTTTTCTCAGCTGCTTCTTTGTATAATCCGTGGATCTCTGCCTAACTGTGGCTCCCTTTATGTCTTCATGGACTCATATTTCCAAGACTCAGGATGCTAAACCTAAAATTTTTAATATTGTCATTATTTTGAGGCTGAATCAGGCATGTTAAAATATTATCTTTAAATTCGGCTCCCTGTCCATACAGAATCTAGAGTCAGTCTGTTTATATTATTAGTTACTGAGTTTTTGTTCCACAGAGGTGAACTGTGGTGATTGTTGAAGTATTTAGATATTGTTAAAAGGAAATCTAATGAGAGGGAAAAGTAATAACATATATTATAGCATGTGCTTAATATATCAAAATAACTAAAGAGAGTTTAGGAACATCGCAAGTATTTAAAAAGAAAAATGTCATTTTAAATAGCTGAAAACAATAAAGTGTACCATGCTGTAACAGTTTATAAATATTTTTAATAACAAAAGCTATCAATATCTCATTTGAAAAGCTATAATTTGCCTCCTAATATAAAAACAAAAGCTCTCTGCTGTTAATAGTCTTCTCATTTTCCTCTAAAATGTGTGCAGTAAAATAACCTGTAATGCTTATGTTTAAAAAAGGAACATCTTAAACCAATCCCTTTTCTCAAGAGTTATAGGAGTTCTAAGTATTTATTATATTTATCAAACAAAATTTATCATGCCCCATTTGCTTTTTATTTCCTTGAAACCCCTTTCTAAATAATAAAAATGAGGTTCCTGAGAAAACACTTAAAAGTGGAATATAATGATTCCCTGACCTTGTTCATCACGGAGATTGTACTATTACTATTTAAAAACAGACATATAAATCATACAGAACGTGGTTTCATTCTCGCATTGTTCAAGGCCTTCATAGCAGTTGTTTTTAAGAATTTTCCTTCTTTTGCAGACCAGCATGTGGTACTCCATTTTTTCTAGTTAGTTTCAGACCTAACTTTATCCTAAAACTAGTTGCTCTTTCATGATGCTTTATTTCCCACTCTCTCTTATTCCCTTTCTCAATTACCTGTATTCTTTTCTTTCATTTAAGAGTAATATTTATTATAAACTGTAGATAATATAGGCATTAAAAAGTGAAAGTTCCCTTTTATCCCAGCACCAAAGCATACACACACAAACAACCAAAACTGTAAATGACTCAGTGTATATACTTGCAGATCTTTTTTTCTTTAAAGATATACCTGTGTATGGAATGTCAGTATTTTGAAAATCTCAAATATTTTCCAGTTACTTGTATTTCTTAGATATCTTTCCATGTCACTAAATATATAGATATGCATTTCATTCATTTAATGGCTGCATAATTTTCATTATTCAAAAAAACCCCATGTACTTAGCCGGGCATTTACTGATGAACATTTTGGCTGGTTCTATTTCACTATTACATGTAATCCTGCATTGAGTATTTTTTATGCAAACTTTTGCATTTGTTTTTGCATTTTCATAATATATATTACTCAGAATCAAATTTTAGCATGCAAGGATATAGCCAAGACTACTCACTGCCTGCTTCTAACCTTTGAGACCGACTTAGAGTTCCTATGTGCTTTGTTGATTCTCTGAACTTCTTGCCTAGGTTTAGATCATTTTTCTGGTTTCTTTTGATTTCTGTCTATCATCAGACCCCTGTCATCATTATGAGCAGCTGCTGCCAGGTGACTGTACTCACCCACTTTCCCACAAATGTTGTCTCATTTGGCCCTCTTTGTATTGGTTTCTTAAGTCCATGTCATTTGATATTCATAATTGTGGCTATTATAGAATTGCACAGGTAGAATGAAAAGGAGGAAAATGGTGCTCTCAAAAGGATGATAGCAATCAAATGTTAGTCGGTAGAAGAGAGAGCAAAAATTAAGAGCTGGGCAGGTCATTCTGGAGAGAAGTAGGTAAAGAATGATTTACCTGTACACAGAAGTGGTGATCACATGCGCATCTCTACTGAATGTGAGACTAAGGAAGCTAATGGATTTTAAGGAGTGTCCAGGTAAGAAAGTATAATTCCACTGAACTTGGCGTTGGTTAGTCATTTAAATATTATGTCTGTTTTACCAAATACTATTTCAAGTGTTACTTTGACAAACTAATGACTTAACCAAGAATATGTTAGGTTTGGGAAGCACCTGATATAGCATGTTTGTCAAGCTTGCTAGGTATGTTTAGCATGGACAAGGAAGACTTAAAGATAGGAAGGAAGTTAGGGCATTGATAGAACTTAACATAGTTCTCTAATATTTTGCGATAAATCAATAACATTGTTTAACTTCACTGTACGTGATTCAGGGAATTAAACAAGAAAACAAAACTTGAACACAATTACTGATGGAAATATGGAAGAAAAGAATGATTAGATGGTTTAATATGCGTGTTACTAATATCTTCCAGTTATTTATAAGCTAAGTAAAATATCTATAGAAGCTCATGTAGTTTGAGAATTAGAATGTAAGTTTTGTAAGTACAGACAAAAAGATGTGGTTTGTGATAGTAATACTACTGCTATTATTCACAGTTTATAATAGAATCTTTACTATATGTAAACAGATTTAACCAAACCAATAAATTTCTGAGGTAGAGTTATCCCATTTTTACAAATGAGAAAACTGAGGCCTGGATAGTTTAATATGTTCAAGGGATCTGCACTTTCCAATATAGAGTCAAATTTTGCATAAAATAGTTTATAATTTAATGGTACAAAACCTGAATTTCTAAAATTTTATGATGAGTAAAAATAATGCCTGAACTTAGGGATTTTTATTTTTGTCTTGGTTAACTTATACTGATGAACGTGTATGTTTGAAGTGTTCTACCGCACATTGAATGTAATAATGGAATATATTAAATCTAAGTAAGCAAAAGTAGGAATATGTAGGATATTAGTATGTTTGATTAGAATGGAAGCATGTTGTATTATTTTATCATAGTGTAACAAGAAGAAATAAAGTACCAAATTAGTGTAGATAAATGATCTATTTTAACTTCTTCAGCTTTTTCATTTTTTTCTAAAACTGATAGTATTTCTCATAGAAATTGTGTGACGTTCAAAATGGGGAAAGCATATTGCAAAATTGAATTAAATAAGTATCATTTAAACTTTTGAATGTATTTGGTTAATTTCAGAAATTTGAGTCAATAATATTTCAATTTTATATGATCTCTAAAAAATTCAGACACTTAGGAATAGAGAAAGGGATGCCTGGAAAAGATTATCAAGAAAAGTAATAAGCATGTTCTCTTATGTTTATAGTATCTCTTTAAATAATTTCTTCTGATTTCCCATTTTTATAAGTATCTCATGTCACCTGTGAGAGCAGGGTTTCTTTCTTTTTTAACATTGTGATTTTTTTCTACCATGTGTATCTAAATAAATGTGAAAAACAGTGTAATCGTTCTCTAGTTATGAGTACTTATTCATAGTACCTAACTATGATTAGTTTTTAAATTTTGTCTTAGCCATGCATTAGTTGTAGGAAAAAATGCTCATTGTAGAAAATTTGGGAAATGAGAAGAGGATAAAGTAATCGATAAAATCACCTGTAATCCCAACCTACAGCACTCAGAGCACTACCACAAATACTCCAACATGTTTACAGTAACATGTCCCTTTGAAGGAACAGCAGTGCTGAATAATACTTTAGTCCAAGTTGGCCAACAGATAGATATAAATGGTTTTCAGAATTGCCTTTTAATTAGTTAACCGGTTTATTGATTTTACAAAATTCTAAAAAGCAATAAAAAAGAAGCTTTGAAAGTACAATATCTAAACAATTGAGTATTATGAAAGGTTTGAGAAATGGCTTTCAGGAATTTTTTTTAGTTTAGTGTCAATGCTGATGGAAAATGATAATGAGAGAGAGAGAGAGAGAGAATGAATGAATGTGTATTCCTGATTCCTGGCAGCACCGGCCCAAATACTTGTACTTTCTGATGAATCCACAATTATTGTTACGCTGATTTCCCTGAGTATTTTTAAGATTAGTTTATCAGCTATGAGTCGTAAAATTCTCCTGCCTTTTTGATTTTTTTTTGCAGAGTTTGTCACTATTTTATTTTTAGATAGAAAGCCTTTTTGATTTGATGTGTACTTACTCATTCAGAAGACATGGTTTCTGTCATCATGCTATGTATATATCACAGATAAAGTCATAAACTTTTGCATTTATTTACTTTGTTATATATTTGTTACACCTATAATAGTATAGGTACTTTATAAATCACTTTGTTGTCATAGTTGAAAAATTTATTATTTGCAGGACAGCTGTACAAAAATGTCTTTGAGCAAGAAGTATGGGTAGCTGTATCACTATGTAGTATGTGTGGAGAAAACGAGAAATCAGATATAACAACTTTCACACTTGTTTTTCCATTTAGACTAGAACACCAACAAGGGAGTTACAAGTCTAGATCTGACTTACCTAGCAGATGATTTTCCTCCTTGATAAATCAAATGGTGATAATTATGGAATGTATTATGTTATTGCAATCTATTTTTGAAGATTCTCAACAATTTGGGGGAAATACATTGCTTTATTTCTTCCAATAATTGTTCTAACGCTGTCAATTCCAGTCTTTCCTGTTGGTTAAGGGTTCGCTTAACAATGCCAAGGTCTAATTGCGTGACTTTTCAATTACTTTTGTTTATTAGAACCACCTTATTTTGTTCATAGTTATGTACTATTCATTTAAAAACTTTAATCTCAAACTTAATCCAGAACTCTTAACTTTCTCTCCCCTCAGTTGGAGCTACTGTCATAGCTACTTGCAGGAGAGAAGCAGGGTGGAAGAGCAGAAAGGTAGGGGAGTTGGGAGGCAGAGATGTGGGTGCTGAAAAACCTAGACATTAGAGGGTACTGCCCACAGGGGACACATATCAAGGGGACTAAAAAGGGGAATAAAAAGCCGTGCAGCAGTGCTGAATCAAATCTCAGAGGAAAAAAAATAAGTTTGGGGTGAGGTAGAAAAGAATTGCTTTATTGCTTTGCTTGGCAAAGGGGACACAGTAGGGTTCTGCCCTTGAAAACTTGTGTCCCAACCTGGGAAGATGTGGTGAGGAGTTTTACACAATAGTTCAAGGATGGGGTTGCTGATAAGATTAGGGTATGTGCAAAGCCTGCACTCCTTTAATCTGGTATCAGCTAATCTCTTGATGTGCTTCTCTGGTTTCTTTTTTTTTATTATTTATTTAAATTAATTAATTTATTTTTGCCTGTGTTGGGTCTTTGTTGCTATGTGTGGGCTTTCTCTAATTTGGCAAGCTGGGGCTATTCTTTGTTGAGGTGTGCAGGCTTCTCACAGCAGTGGTTTCTCTTGTTGCAGAGCACAGGCTCTAGGGACGTGGACTTCAGTAGTTGTGGCATGCAGGCTTGGTAGCTGTGGCTCATGGACTCTATAGAACACAGGCTCTGTAGTTGTGGCTACTGGCTTAGTTGCTCTGCAACATGTGGAATCTTCCCAGATAGGGGCTCGAACCCTTGTCCCCTGCATTGGTAGGCAGATTCCCAACCTCTGCGCCACCAGGGAAGCCCTCTCTGGTTTCTTTAATCTGGCCGCAGGTGGTCCTCTCTGAAATGAAGAATGCCAGCATCTTCCATTTGTTGGTGGCTTTAGTTCTATAAAGAGCTTAAAGATATTGTTATGTGTACCCCTTGAGGCTGAACTAGGACCCTGCCCCAAGGCTGCACTATTGTTTCTCAGCTGCTCCTCCCTAGTCTCTGCATCCCACCCTTCCTTGATCAGTAACTATTGGAATCTGCCCTTTGGAACTCAGGGAAGGTCATGGAGGCTGGAGTCTGTTCCCTACAAACAAGAAATGGGGGACATGGAAAGACTTCCATACCCAGGAGCCTCACAGGGTCCTGCTTGATTTCAAAGGGACATTGTTCCTTGTTCCTCAACTCTCAGAAAGCACTTCTAGCACTGTCAGCTGACATTCTCTTCCATTGGTAGCCCAGGATGGACCTATAGGCAGGTTCTATAGCTGACAGCGGAACCAGATGCTGTCCTCCCCTTCACAAATCACCCTAGATTTTGGAGCTCCCCTTCATCTTGCTTTGGGGAGTGGAAATAACCTCCCCCTGTCCCCGCAGAGGTACGGAATAGCCTGTCACTTCATGAGTAAGCTTTGTGGAGAAGGGTCTGACCCTAATGAGAGTGACTCATTGGCAGCTCTGAGCTAAGCAGAAGGAGAAACTTAGCACCTTTTGTTTTCAGCTTTGGGCCTTAGTTGGAATTTCAGAAAAACAGGGAAAATTCCAGTTAACATCTGTTACCCTTCATTAGAAAACATAATCCCTAGGTGCCACCCAAATCAGTTACTGCTAACTCAGTACTCTACTAGTAAGATTTCAACAGCAGGATTAAATGGTTTATAAAATTTCTGTTAGTAAATTTAGGCACAAGTGTAACATCCTGGGGGTGAACTACTACTGAGCTTCTGCTTTGCAGTGTATTCTCTTACTTAAAGAGATGATGGCACTTGTAAGCATAGGCACACGCCTGCACTCACCCCACCCCACCCCCACCTCCATGCACACAGATGTATTTTAACCACTTAGGGTGTAGTGTTTATGTTCTGACTTGTGAGGATTAAAACCAGTGATACTTTTAGAAAAGTTAGAAGGAAAATCCCCTTAAAAGTGCTGATTTTGAGTGTGTTATGATCCAGCATATTACCTGAAGCCTTCAGAGGTATGTTGTAAGTTACCTATTTTTGAGATAATAGCATTAAAAAGCTTTGTTAGAGACAATGAAGGAGGATTGTATTTGAAGATACTTTTGTGATGAAAACATAAAGACTTTTCTTTTTGCTTTTTTAACTGAACTGAATATACCATGTTATTTCTCCCCAGTCCACGCTAAAGCCTTTATACAAAACAGTTCCCAGGGTTGATACTTGAGAAGGAGCGAGCAGAGTTATGTTTTACCTTTGATATTGCTACAGTTGCTAATTTTAATCTTGCCCTTAAAAATTGTTTTGAACAGAAAAATTTCTTGAATAAAAGATAATTTTTTTTTTGCTAATATTTGTAGGTCTTCAATAGATGTTGGCAATTTGCTGACTCAAAATTCTAGTTTAGAGCTGTTGAGAGTGATCAAAATGCCCTGATGTGAAGGAGAGTAATTTGTAATTCTTCTGAGGCAGGTATTTGCACAACACAATTTTAAAGCCAGTTTGTGGTAAACATTTTTTAATAGGGAGTAAGTGCACCTCTGCCCAGAATCCATACACTCAGTGAACTCTGTTTCTTTGCCCATTTTTTAACTAAGATGCTTTGTTTCTCTGTGAAAACATTTTTTGGTAAGAAGCTGTGCACAAGGAATGTGAAGGGAATATGATTTGCGAGAAAGATTGGAACCAGTACAAATATTTTCCTATTCAGGAATTCAGCAAATTGCGATTGACTGTTAGCAACCATTCTGTTTCTAAAATTTATTTAAAACGAGGGGTTAAAGTGATAGTGAGAGATGTTTTCCCAGGATCTCTTCAAGACGTCATTTATTTCCAGTACCAAATGATCAAAAATAGGACATATAATAGTCCTATAGGAATACCTTTCTTTTTCCATAAAATACCTGGTTTCCCCAAGTCCTGTGATTGGAGAAAAATAACATCTCATTACTTTAGCCAAATTTCAAAGTTAATAAGAACATTTATGATATTAAATAAGAATTATAATATACACAAATGACAGCCTGTTAGCACTTTGTTTAAAATAGGAATTTCAGTTTTTAGGAAGTATCAGAAAGCTATCGATTCACAGAAAAGGGAAATTTTAAACTTGTCTCATCAAGCAGAAGAATTGACAACTGTGAGAGTATTAGGACTTCTACTTAGGTTGCAGAAATAGAAGGACTCAGGGATTGTGAATTCTACCTTTGGTATGTAGGCCACAGATTATGAGAAACATAAATTTCCTAAGTTTTTCTCCCCATTCATATAATTTTGATTCATTTTTTATATTACTTATGTTTTGGGGGAAATACTGACATTTTTATTTAGCTTTATTTTGTGGAAATAATTTAAATTTTATATTTTAATCTTTTAGGTATGATGTTGATTCGAAGAGTCCCAATTTGTCCAAACATGTAAGTTTGTATTTTTATGTTTTTAATGATGATTGCAAATATAAATTAAAATATCACAATTTGACTGATATTTATATTGATTGATTAATATTAAGGTTATATGTCCACAACTTATGTAGTAAATGCATTGAAAATACATAACATTTTTTAAAAAAACCCTAGAATGACATTTGGAGGAGCTTATTAAAAGAAAGATTTCTACAGTATATGAAATGGATTAATCTTATTTGTCATATTTGGTTTTTGTAAAAGAAATTATGTTAGTTCCTTATAATTTTGAAGTTGTATCAGGTTAAGTAAGATGAAATAGTGATCCTGTGTCTTTTTTGGGAGTCTTCACTTCTGAGAGAATGGGGAGTACTAGGGTGTAGGCAGAGTGATTTGCTATTCTGCCGTCCTTGTAGTTCATTTGCTCAAAAATATTTTCTAAGTACCTCCTTATGCCAGTTTCTGAGTGTACAAGATGAGCAGTGTAGACATGGAGGCCACTCTCAAGTCACTACTATCTCTTTTTTCTTTTTGGGTGCTGATCTTCCCATTCCTTTTTCCTTAAGAGATTTACTCACCAGGCAACAGCCATTATTTGGGGAAGTTTCCAGGTTCAAGAACAGCAAGAGGGTCAGAGCTAGGCAGAAAAAGAGGTGGTGGTGGGAAGGGAGGGATGAGAGTGACATTCTTTGGCTAAGCACTGGTGGTTCTATCAATGGAATATTGACCAGTTTGGAATTAGGCCATATCTAATAGGAAGGGCTGGATGGGGGTGAAAAGAGTATTCTGAAAGGGGTTTAACTAGGTTTCACGTGAAATTTGAGTATACAAATGTAAAGTTGGTAACTATGCCAGGGTTGCGAGGTCAGCAGGACATTAGTTCATGCCCAGAGGCTAGGAAGGGTGAGATTTTTCCGTTTTTGTAGGCTATTAACTAGAATAGATGGATATATACATACACACACACACACGTGTGTGTGTGTGTGTGTGTGTGTGTGTGTGTGTGTGTATTTCCTGTGTAGTTTGCAGACATAGTTCAGGGAAGAGAGAGGGGATGTAAGGGGTAATCCCAAGGTGATTTGGGGAAACTGGAAGCCTGGTCATGGTGGTAAAAATTCACTATTTACTGATCCTTTCCTTCATTAAAGGAAGTATGATATTTATTTCTATTATGAAGTATAGAGCGGAGTCTTCTGAAGAAAGATTCAAAGGATAGTCTTTGTACAATTTGAAAAAAATGCTGTAACAAGCTCATTACTTCCCTAAGTAAAGTTCATTGCAGTTGCCATGCTACCATTCTACTCTGCACGGTAAGATTTATAGCATGTAGTTAAACATTTAAAACTTATTTGCGTAGCTTTGTATTAGAAGTTTTCAAATTTCATTGGAAGAATCAGAAAAGGAACCATATTTTCTAGTAAAAATTAGGTGCAAGGAACGAAAATGCATTCACTTATCTCACATGTAGATGGTTTATTGAAGGGATTTAGGAGTATCTCATAAATGTGACATGTAACTTGCTCTGTGGGAACTGCAGCTAGAAACAGGCATGGTGATTTGGACTGAGACAGCTATTTTCTCTATTTCTGTCTGTCTGTCTCTCTCACTCAATAAGGCCACATTTTCTTTTCACTGTGGCTTTTCTCTGAGCTTCTGTTTCTCTCTGAAGACTAAGTTTCTCTGTTTGTTCATCCTTGTGTACATAGGGAAAATGACCTCCCTAACCCCGACTGGGCATAGACTTTCAAGTGCCCACTGTCTTTGCATATAATTTCTGTGTTTCTCAGTTTAAACTAGTTTTCAGAGGGCTTAGTAACTGAGAAGTTAAGGACAGTTTCATGGGGTTGTATATATTGAGGGTGTGAGGAAGGTAACGTGATCCTTACCATCGATATTCAAGGCGTAGTATATGGAATATGGGATAGGAAGTTACCTCAAGCATAATTAGCTATGTCTTCCTTCTAGAATCAATAATGACTAAATATTTTTATGTAAGAGATATGTCTTATAGGAGCTATCAGTATACATATCTTTTCAAATATTTTTCTTTTGTAGAATAGCTTTTTTTTCATAAATAAAGTTTCGTGTCTCGCTCATGGTAAAAATCCTTATCCTGACTATGCTTTAGCATCATGATATCTCTTTTACTGTCTTCTCATCACCATACTTCTTTTCATGACAGCCTGGGTTTCTGTCATAATTTTCTTTTCGTTCTCCTTTCAATTTCTTTACTGTATTCTGGTTTTCATTTCTGCTTAAACTATTCTGATATAGGTTAGATCCAAATGTAGTGGCCTATCTTCATTCTTTACTTTCTTGATCTCCCCATTATTTTGGACATGATTGGCTACTCTATTCTTGAAAAACTTATCTCCCCCGACTTCCATGAAAGTTTCTCCCTTGCTTCTTTTCCTGCCTCTGTTTATTCATTACTTATTATTTTTTAATTTCTCTTTCTCCTCCTATTCCTTAATATTAGTGTTTCTTATGGCTTTGTTTTCAGTTTTCATCTCATCTTGCTGTATAAACTCTCTTTGGGAGAGTTCAGTCATTTTCATGTCTTATCCTGATGATTCATGTACACTCTGTACACTGAGAAAATCTAAGCTTCCAACTGCTTGTTAGATATTCCTTGGTAGATATTCTGCAGAAGCCTAAAATTCAAAGATATGAAAAATTTATTTTTGATGACCTTTTGCATCCCAATTTTGCTCCTCTGCCTGTATTATCTTCATGAGAATTATCGTCAACACAATGTACTTAGAAAACTTTTATACAGTTTTCCTAGTCCTTGTTATGACAAAAACGTTTCAAGTTTCTGAAATGATTCTTTAAGAAAAGATACACTTAGTTCTTGAATGACTGGGAATAAAAATAATCAACAACACACATAATATTGGCTCATTTAATACCATCACACCGTGGGTTAGAGACCCTTTAAAAAGGAACCGAGAAACAAATTGTGTTTAACTTGAAACATGTTAAATCCACTTCCACCAAAGGCAGGGGTTCTGAGATATTCCACCTGGCCTGTTACACTCAAAGCTGGAGTGACGCCTTTAGAGAGCAGTGATAGCCTCTGCCCAGAGGAGGTCTTGGAAAGCTCTGACAGCCCTGAGTCCGTCACAGAAAGTCGCCCCTTTGGAACTAATGTTCAGTTTTCACTTCTTTATGTATCTTACCCCATTTCCTTGCCTGAATGGAAACTGAACAGTAACTCTCTCAAGTAGAATTGCTTAACACCTCCTTCCCCTGGTATTTCAGGGTCAGTCTTCCTTAACCTCTTCCTGTCTCATATCTAGTGAATCACCAAATCCTGCTTATTCTAACAAAGAATTGTTTTTCTTCTGCCTTCTTTCCTTTCTTACCATTACTGCCTTAGTTCAGATTCTCATCACTTTTCTTCTGAAATATTGCATAGCTTCTTTTTTTTTTTTTTTTTTAATTTTATTTTTTTGGGGGTACACCAAGTTCAATCTGCATAGCTTCTTATAGTTCCTGTAGTTTATAGTATCTCACATTGTAATGTATTCTCACACTACTCTCTGTTTATATTCCTTAAATATGTTTAGTAAGCAACACAAATTAGTTACTAAGTGCCTGAGCTTATGGGCGGATGAAGCGTGTCAGAAGAAGCAGGAAACGTGTTTTTGAATTGTTACAAGAATTGTTAGAGATAACTGCTTTGAATTTCTGGTAGGTATTAGCAACAACAAAAGCCCTTCTTTATTTGAAAGCATCCAAGTACAGATTTTAGGGAAAAGAGCATATAACTCATTCAACCCAGAAAGAATTCAAGAAGCATTTGGAAGACCAGAGAAACCAATAAACAAACTAGGTTTATTCCCTGAAGATGCAATTCTTTAAAAGTGTGGTTGTCTACCTGCCAATTTTGCAAAGCAAAATAAAAACTGGAACCTTTTAGGGAACTACTGCTAAGTGCCTGGGCTTGCATGTGGAGTATAGTCACTTATCTTTTACAAAAGGGATTTGGTAGCAAGAGACACTCCTTGTTAACAATAATAAAATATTTTTCATTCTCATTTCTGAAAATTTTGAAAGAACCTCCTTTCAGGATGATTTTACTTGGTTTCTAGTACTTAAGGATCTTAAGTACCAAATTCTTAAATTTTTGTTACTAATAAGGAAAATAGAGATATAATATAGAACTGTACCTAGATTTCTAACTTTGCAAGTGAATACAAGGTGAGTGGATAAAGAATCAGTATATCAGTGTAACTTTAATTGATTTCATTGGTGGTGGACAAGTTTTTAGTGGAGAAACGTTATGTTCACGGCTGACTTATGGGATCCAGGGATGTATTCCTTTAGATGATTTATCCATTTTATGATTCTCTAAGGAAATTGCTTTACATATTTCCATCTGCATAATTTAATTGCATCAGCCAAGTCATTAATGAAAAGATTATTAACAGGCCTGTAATTGGTGTATCTAGGACTCTGCTTGGTGTTCTGGAGCAGATGACATCGAAACCGTACCTTGAATACTAAGTTTTCATACCCATCAGGCAATCCAAAATGCATTTATCCATTTGGTTGGTCCTGGAAGGTACCCATTTCAATTTTTGTTTTAGATTGTTAATTGCTCACTGATTATTTTAGCCACAAAATAATCCTTTAGCCTACAGTGAAGATGTGTATGTTTTTTAATATATTTTCTAAATATTATATATATAAACTTCCACATATAGATCAGTTGTATTTGAAACATTTATTTGAAAGTTAATTGTTCAGATCATGAAATATATTTTTCATAGGAATAGATTTATAAATGGGGAAAGATTTTTTTCATTAGAATATAAGTCAGTTTAACCCATATATAACTGAACTGAATTCTAATGTATATTCATACAACCAGGTAAGCAATAAATATATTCCGGGCACTGTTCTAATGCTGAGAAATATAGCAATGAGTAAGACAGACAAGATCCTTACCCTAAAACAGCTCACAATGTAGAGCTTGAGAGGGGGAGTGTACAAATTTATTCAATAAAAACAAATGCAAATAAATGACTAAGATAACTTACTTCTTTATATTACTTATATGAATAAGATTTTGAGACGGAGAGAGCTTTTTAGCTCTCTCATGAAGCTTTTTAGCTAGAAACTTAGATTTCCCTCAACGAGGCAGCATGGTTCTGCATCAGTTCTCACCCTGAGTATATTTGTTAAAGAGAAGCAGGGAACTATTGAAAATCTAGGGGAAGAGCATTCTAGGCAAAAGGAACAGTGGTGCAAAGACCTTGAGTTAGGAAATAATTTAGTATGTTGTTGTGACTGAAAGATAGCTACCCTGTATAGACTGAATGATGAGGAGAGAGGAATGGAATAATTTGGAAAGGTAGATAGAATTCAGATGATGTGGAGATGTGTAGGCCAGGGTTTAAAAAGTTTGGATTTTATTTTATGGCTTTCACTGGAAGATGATGTGATCTGATTTATACATTTAGATAACAACTGTCAGCTAAAGTGGATGATGGGGTTGGGAAGCCCAACCCCAGTGTAGAGGGGGCCAGTTGCAGGTTTTACCCAAGGAACTCCTGCTATTGTGAACCAACAGAGACCAGTTATAAAGCTGCTGTAATTTAGCTAGGTAAACAATATTTGGTAGGTCTAGACCTTGAAGTGGTAAGAAGTGGTTAGATTTGGAATATCTTTTGGTGATATGGTTGCTGGTGAAGTGGATATCAGGTGTGAAGATAGAGATGAAGATAAAATGATTCCTAGATTATTGGCAACTAGATAAATGATGATGCAGTCTATTGCAATGAGGTACATTGGGGAGGAAGAGACCGAAGTGATGGACATGAGAATAGAGAAGTCAGTGGTCAGGGCAGGTTTATGTTGTTTGAGACCCCAGTAAGCCTCCAACAGGAGATATTGACTAGGCCATGTCTGGAGACATGAGAACTGTCAGCCTATAGAGTTGGAACTCAATAAAATTATATAAAAAGGTATAAATGGAGAAGAGAACAGGATAGAACCTTGGGGGAACTTTAGCATTTATAAATGTGGTGAGAAATGACTAGCCAGATTTATCATTTATAAAGGCTAGTCAGGACATATTACTTTCTAGTTCAGATTAATTCTCCAGTGGCTTCCCTCCGCACTTAAGATAGTATTCACAATACATCATGGGCCCTTGGCTCCCACTTCTCCTTCCATTCTCTTCCTTGCTCATTCTACTCTAACCCTACCGGCCCTCTTGCTTTTCCTTAAACATCCCAAGTATCTTCTCGTCTCAGGGACTTTGTTCTTGTTTTTTTCTCCTACCTAGAATGCATTTGTCTCAAATATTCACATGGTTCTTTCTCTGATATCATTGAAGTTTCTACTTAATTGTCATCTACTGAGAGGCCTTGCCTGATTGCCCCGTGTAAGAGAGCTCTCCATGCTATCCTCTGATGCCTTTTCAATAATAACTTTCTCTTTCTATGTAGCAAGGCTTTCTGGTCTTTATCAGCTAACGTGAGCTGGTCTTATAAGCATATTCAGATTAAAAAATTTATGACTGATGCTTAATAAATGGATTATGTTTCTATTTGTATTTTCAACATGGTCTTTTAGAATCTGTCTTAGACTTTGAGGCAGAGTTAGGGACAATGCTCGAGGTAGGTTTCATGACTATCTTTGGCACTCATTACATTATATTAGGTGAGATTGTTTGCATGTAAAACTGGCCCTTACTCAGGGCTTAGTATTTAATAATGACACTGTGTGATAGTATTATATTTATTATTTAATAATGCTATAATATATATCATATTATTTAATGCTAATATATTGTAAGTTTTCTAGTTACTTAGCCTGTTGACTGTGTAGTCATGTTTAACAGCCGTGAGAATATTTACTTCATTTATTTTTCGTTAGCATATTACATTTCTCACATCTTTGCTGATGAGAAGTGATGTGCTTCTAGAAGGTAAATATTTTCGATAGATTTGTTATAGTATTTGTAAATAATATAGCTTTATTCTTAATCTGTATATAGTATCGTTCACAATTTAAATATGTATGTTGTACTTTTAGAAAATTGGTTAATTTAGATCAATAACCACTCACTTGTTGAAAACTTAATTTTCATTCAGTGTCTTACTTAACTGCCTTCATTTGGATTCTTATCAAGCAAGAAATATTTTGAAAATCAACAATTGTGCTGATGGAAAAATAAATCAATTCAGTTTTAGAGTATAATTTTGCAATTATATTTGTAATTTGACTACTGATGTCTAAGTTTAGAACAATTAAATAATAATGTGTGAGAAATTCTCTCATTTGTGGAAAAAATAGGTGAAGAAACACACTGCATACGCACACACACGCACATGCATGCATATTCGTGTGGAGCTTTGTATGATATTTTGATGACTGGTAATATGTGTGAAGTAAGAATTAGTCCTGAAATAGGTGGGAGGATTATTTTTCTTTGTATAAATTTTTTACTGTTTACATTATTTCTGTGCATTTTAAAAATAAACTTCAGGAATGGGTGGGGAAAAAAAAAGAACTTTGTGCTAATCTCTTGGAGATAGGATTAGCATTTTTGCTTTGTAGATAGATCCATTTGTTAAAAAGACAAATCCTTGATTGAAAAAAAAGGTGTATTATTATGTTAAAATGGGACAAATTGTTTTTATTAAAATATTAAAATTGAATTGCTTCATGTTGAGTTTGCTTTGTATCCCAAACAGCACAACCATTAAGAAAGTAGGAACGCGGAATATAGAAAAATGGTACAAATCAACAGGTTTGCAAAGCAGAAATAGAGACACAGATGTAGAGAACAAACATATGGACACCAAGCAGGGAAAGCGGGGAGGGTTGGGGGGGAATGAATTGGGAGACTGGGATACCAAATTGTACACTCTAAATACGTGCAGTTTATTGTATATTAACTGTATCTCAGTATTCTTAAAAAAAAAAAGTAGGAGTGATCGTTGAGCAAAGAAAACCATTCTTGATTATTATCAATGATTACCATATTTGTATATAGTACATAATATAACTGTCACTCCTCAATCTCTATAGTTGCTCTGATTAGTATGAATTAATTATAGAGGAAGTCAGCAATATAAGCAGGGAGTACCAACAATACAATTCTAAAAAAAATTTATTTATTTATTTATTTATTCATTCATTCATTTATTTATTTATTTATTTATATTGGCTGTGTTGGGTCTTTGTTGCTGTGTGCAGGCTTTCTTTAGCTGCAGCAAGCGGGGACTACTCTTCATTGCAGTGCACGGGCTGCTCATTGTGGTGGCTTCTCTTGTTGCAGAGCACAGGCTCTAGGTGTGCGGGCTTTGGTAGTTGTGGCACTTGGGTTCAGTAGCTGTGGCACACGGGTTTAGTTGCTCTGCGGCATGGGGGATCTTCCCAGACCAGGGATCGAACCCGTGTCCCCTGCATTGGCAGGCGGATTCTTAACCACTGGACCACCAGGGAAGTCCCCCAACAATAAAATATTAGTAAATAATGCCAACAAAAAAATTTCACAAGTTACACAAACTTTCCTCACCAGTTTTTTTCCACAGTGGTTAACATTTTGTGTAAGCAAGAAATTTTGTATCACTTATTTTCTCTTGCTCTTACTGGCTTAGTGTGCCTGTGCTTAAAATCAGCTAAATGATCACAAAATGGGTAAAAGCAATAAGTGGAGGCAAATCATGACTCTGTCTTATCAAGAATGAGTGATTAACTCCTGAACAGTTGACCATGCCCAGTTACTGTGCTGTATTAAAACTTAGCTATCAATAACCCATTTGTTTTTTAATTTGAATTATTAATTAGAAACATCTTTTCGATGCTCATTGGGCATTTTATAAAACAGGAAAGCCATTTAAAGATCATTTTTGTAGATCTTTTAGGAAAAAGATGCCACACTATTGAGTGCTTATAAAATTGTTTATGATAATGCTGATAATAATCTACATTCATTGGTTAGCTTTGTAATAATAGAAAAATGAGAAATTTTATTTACCACTTAACACGAACCATGCCTCCTGGTTCATTATACTATTGTTTTAAAAGTGTCATTCTTTACATATATATGTTGGTATGTGTACTAGTTAACATGTAAGATAAGACACATTTGGATTTTATAATGACACTCAAAATGAGCATTTGTATTGACCATGAGTGGTTTTGGAAAATAAAATATATTATTTTATTCAGATAATTATAGTATCTCCAGTACTGGAATCTAGTGGCAAGTGGAAAGTTTTGAGTACGTGGTAAGAATACTCTTTAACCCCAGGAAAGTAGGGAGGAGAGAGGAGGCATATATTTATTAGACACTGACTATGTTCCAAGTATTATTTATAAAGTTTATTTTATAGATTAGGATACTGAGGTGTAGAGGCATTAGTAAATGTTTCAGCCAACATACAAACACAGGCAGTCTAGTTTCATACCTCTCACTCTTGAGGAGTATGTCGTTCTGCTTTCCTAAATAAATAAATAAATATGTGTATGTAGGTATGTATGTAAAAAACCTTTCAAAAAGAATATATAGGAATCATTAATACTGATACCTAGCAAGCAAGCATACAAAACCAAAACAAAACCAGTTAATTTATTGCAAAGTAAATTACCATTTTATTTGTGTGGAATTATTAGAGCACATAGCATCAATGTGATTTTCGTGAGTACGGAGAAGTTTCTAGCTACAATATAACATAAAATGTGGACGGATGGAATTCATCCCTAAATATTGGTGCAAATGAAATAATGAAGTAATAATTCTGAAGAAATATTGTGCTCAAGCACACATTTAAAGTAGACATTCCTCTGAATATTAACAAGAAAGAGGAACAGAAATGTATAGTAATCAGCTGGAATCTGATAGTACAGCAGTGCTTCCTGGGATTCTGAGTTGTGTTATGCTAGTCATAAAACTAGGTTTAGATTGTTATGAGAATAATCCAAGCACTCCCTTGGATTTACTGATAAGGTTTTTTTTTTTTTTTTAAACTCCCTGTGCAGCGTGAAATCTATTATTATTATAATGCTGGTATTGCTGTGCTGTTTTTTTTTTTTCCTCTTGTCTCCTCCACTGCTCAATGATAAGCCTTCCAGTTTTACTACCAGTATATTGGGTTTAGGGTAATATTTAGATACTTTTAAAGAGTGGTAGAATGCATCTTATATACTAACAATATAGTTTATAGACACAAACAGATTTCAGACTAGGTTCTATCTGTGTATTATTTAGATTATGAAATAATAATTAACACATTTAGCAAGTGTTTATTGATCTCTGGTCAGCTTTTGGAAAGCCCAATATGATTATATTAATCAATAAGTTAATATGATTGAATAAATTGAAGCATTTCTCAGTCGCCAACCACTGTAAAGTGAATTTGGTCTACGTGTGTGTTAGAGCTGTAGAAAGGTGCTTGGATTTATTACTACTGGAAATTCTATTATGACCTAATTATAGTGGCTCATCAACTGGAATACAAAACTATAATAAGAAACAGTAAGCATTTTCTATTATAGCTAATTTTTATTTCTATCTTTAACTACAGAACAAATATCTAAAAATATCCATTAAGGAGCACTAATTATATTACTAGTATTGTGTAAAATGCATAGGACATGTGGACCATTTAGATGCCTAAAAAGTGGATTCAGTAGAGCTTTCCAACACAAGAAGTAACAGATATGAAATATTACGTGCTGATTTCTGCATTGTAAGTAGTAAATGTGTTGCTTAATCGGGAATTCACAAACATAGGCAAAGGTCAAACAATTACATAAGTACTGTAAATATTTAGGGGTAAAGAGTACAATAACTATAATGTATATAGGTACGCATTATATCGTTTTTGTACACATTTTATTGATTTTATTCTTTTTATTTCCTTTTTGTTCAGCAGTGTTATGTGTGTGTTCTCTGTTTGCTAATACCTGTCTACTCTAATATGGAGTGCTCAATATATCTGTTTTGTTTCTTTGAGTCATTACAGCAATGAACAGCTTTTACTGAGACTTGTTATGCCAATGACCAAATCCATTTAATATGCAGTATAAGTAGCTGCCCATCAATATCAGTATCTTTAGAAAAGAGTTCTAGAATCCCCATGTATTTTTTCTTCTGACTTAGAAGACCAATGTCATATTCCAAATCTTTAGTATTAAGCTCTACGTGCCGTGAAATTTAGAAAGTTATGTTTGTTTTAAAAAACCCATAAACATGTTTGTAAAGTCCGTTATGAAATTGGGAAAGACATGTTGTTTTTAAGGTATTTAATTTAAATATGTCAAGGCTTTACCTTAAGTACTTTTTACTTACTTGAAAGCAAAATTTAAAATGATTTGCAGTTTTATTAAGGTATTGCCATTCTATCAGCCATCAAGTTAAATCCAGATTTATTTTCTGTTTCTGTCTCCCTCTCTTCATTGCCCCACCCCCTATCATGTGCAAGTGTAGCTTACACCAAATCCTGCCATTTTTCTGTGCACTGTTCCCAAGCACTTGCTACAACTTTATCTTAGGCTTTGCCACTTTGCTTCTTATTAACTACTGTAGCCTTCTGATTGACCCGGCTTCCAGATTTTTCTTCAGCTCTTCAGTCCGTTCAGCAAATTGATATCTGAGTACTTTTCTGAATGCACTGTTCTCATGGTGTGCCTGCATTGCTGAAAGGTTGCCAGTTGCTTCTCATTATCCTAAGGCAACTTTTTTTTTGCTTGGCCAAGTGGGTCCTCCGCAGTCTTGATTTTTTCTTATTACATTCTTGCCTGTTACTCTGATTTGTTCTCTAGGACTCAAGTGTTCCAACTCTCGTCTATCCAAGATCTGATTCCTACCTAGTTCTCAAGGCTTACTTTGGACTTTGGGAAGATATTCCTAGTCTACAGTGGTGTTTTTTCTCTCATGAGACTTGAGCAACTTCCCCTGAATAACACATTTTTTTGCTTTTGTGACTTGTTAGGTATTTAAAATTTTTATTTAGTAAAACTTAAAACAACATTTTGTTTGCTGCCATTCCTCTTTCCATCCTTCTCATGGCTTTTCCTGGGCCAGTTCACAGTACAATTTAGGGAGATCTCCCACTTTCTCCTTTAAGACAGCTTGGACTCATACACAGGCTATGCTAGAGAGAGTGCCTCTCTCTAAACCACCTCTATATTTTTGTGACCCACATATCCAGATGGTGTTGGAATCCTTATTTTATTGACATGGGAAGTTGCATTGTATTTATGATATTTAAATCCTTGAGGCAGTATTTCAATCTTGAATCAGAATATCTGGGTTAGTTCTGACTCTGCTATTTATTGACTGCTTAAACCATGAAAGAAATAACCTCCTAGATGATTAGTTTCTTTATATGTGAAATTTAGTAACAGACCTCTCATTTTACATTTTACTCATTTATTCTGAGTCTTGAAAATAATAATCATCTACTGGTACATGAATGACTTTATAATGTATTATACTGAACTCATTTTTGGGCACTTAATATATGCTAATATTATCTCATGCAATAACTCATTGAACCCTCAAGATAACTCTGTAAGGGAGTGACTACATGTTAGAGGAAACGGGAGCGCTTAATAACTACCACAGTCACAAACGGTCAGTGGTGGTACTGGAATAGACAACCGGCAGTGTGGCTCTGGATCCTGGTTGTAGCCATGATATCACACTGCTGCTTCGTAAGGAGCACTGGTAGTGTTAGCATCACTGCTCTGTGCTTTCAGGATTCGCCTTCTCAGCCACAAGTTCAGTAGTTTCAGAGACCTCTCAAGTCAAGCCAATTGTGGATCCAAATCCTGGAACTTTTTTCATTTTCATTTTCATTCAAAAAAGGGAAAGAAAATAAACACAATGTCTAAACACTCACAGTAACAAGCCAGCTCGGTGATTAAAAGGACAAAAGGCCGTGCAAATTTAGGGGAAAATCACCTGCTAAAATTAGGTGCATTTTGAGCTTATTTATTCTTGGAAGTTAGAGAATTCAGTATTTTAGCAATGAAAGCAATGCAGGTATGATGTACAAAATACATAGTGTAAAGACAGTTTGGGAACTTAAGAGCTTTAATCCTTTTATCTATTTTAGGACTTTCTGGGACAAGTGTTTTGTACATTGGGGGAGATTGTTGGTTCACAGGGAAGTCGCCTGGAAAAGTCCATAGTGTAAGTATTTTTTAATTTAGACAATGAAATGTTAACTCTTCATTTTCTGTTTTGGCAGTTTTGAATTGATGAATATGTGGTTGTAGACAAAAGTATGTTTTAAAATCTTGAGTTTTTTTCATCCAACAAATCATTTTGACATTTTTGTAAAGGATAATTTATATTTCAGCTGTCATATACCATGCTACAAAATATTCACAAAGTGAAATAAGCAGATTTAAGCAAGAAAATATGTTGTTTTCCTTTTGGTTGTATTATTAATTCTTAGATGTACTACTTTTTGAAGAAGACATTTTACTTCTTTGGGCCAGGGACTATATGTAGTACTACATTTTATGTTTAATAAATGCATTTTTAGTGATTGAGATTTTCATAATTTTTACTAAAAGAATTGGTCTGAAAAGAAGGCAGTAAGTATGTAAATGTTAAGAGAAGGTGGTCACTAAGAATTATATTTTCCATATTCACCTTCAATTATGGGGATTATGCTTAATTTTCAGATCAGTTTCATGGAATAATCTTGTTTTCTCTAGCTCCATACAAGGCAGAAAACAAACTCTAGACATTTTCCCTAATCCTTTCCTCTCCTTGTCCTCCTTCTTCTCCATCCCTAATTTTGATTTTTTGGACTCACTTAACTCTTTTTTAAAAACCAAAGATCTAGGAAGATTTAAGACAATTGTAGAATGAACCACAATGTCTGAAGATTTGGGAAGCTTTAAAGTCTCTATCTTCATCAATCTTTTAAGAATCTCAAACTTAAAAAATAATTATATCAAAATTCCACAAATCTATTCACCTTTGACATCAAACACTTGAAATGATTAAAGCATCATTCGCACATTCCCTGTATAAAATGGAACTTTGTACTTAGGCTAATAAGAAGTCTGTGAATTATAACTTCTTTTATTTAACTTGATTTTCTTAGAAAATTATTGCTGAATGTCAGTTTGAAAATTTTTGCATACCAACTGCCTATTCTTCTCATGTGTAATTTGTTTTTATGTCATCATAGGATTTGGAAGATTATGGTTCAGATATATTTATGCTCACTTCAATAAGTCAATGATAAATAATATATAAAGCAAATATAAATATTTTTATTAAGTATACATAATTCTTATAGTCTAGTGATGTAGGCCCATAAGCATTCTTAGAAGGTTACTGAAACACCCTTTCTTTTGCTGAAAAAATGATCAATATTATCTCTACAATGCCATCTTAAATATGCCTTTAATATTCTTTGAGAGAAAACAATAGCATTTAAAATGTAGAATTTTTATTTCAGAGCAACAGAATAGAGATTTTTATGGAAATTGGACTCATATTTTTAAATTGATAATTTTATTAATAATTTTTATCTGATATTATTTTCTCCATAAAAGGAAATCGTAACTCATTTCAGAAAGCTCTTAAATGCCATAGAATTTTTCACAGTGGAAAATCAGCATTATATTAGGCTTGAAACATGTTAAAAAGTTGTTAGTGTATTGGCTTATGTGGTTATGTGGTAAACGAAGTGTAGTGTAAGATGTGGTCCTAGTTCAGCTAATTCAACAAGTCCTATCGGACAAGACCAAGAGAAGCAAATTCATGTTACAGGGTGAAGGTTCCTAGAGTAATGTTTGGCAGAATATGCCAGTGTAATCATTTTACATAATCAGAAAGGATGAAATGCTCTTTAGATTTTTCTAAGCTTCTGCTGAGGCTAGGGTAGCATAAATGAGGCAAAACCTTGGAAACCTTTTTAGACAACATGGAGTGATTATAACTACATGTTCTGCTTCATCTGTAGGGTATTTTGTGATTTAGGCAAATTTATTGTAAGTGTTGGTATTATATCTGTCTTATTGAAAAAGATATAATTCATTCAATTTTTAAAAGTATATGTAACTAATCATATATTCAAAGTCTCCCTTTGACTTTATTAGGCAGTCTTACCAGGTAAATAAACATTAAGGAAAGGGCTTAAAGGTGAGCTTATTGTTTGAGCAGTGGAAGATTTCTTGATTTCCTAAGTAAGTTTAGCTATGTAAATGTTAGTACTAGATGGGTAATGAAGTGTAGAGTTTGAGTATGGCAAAGAGATTGGCTACCAAAAAAAAGAAGCAGAGAACAAAGTAAGAATTGCAGAATCGTGGCCTATTACAATGAGGGAATTAAATTAGATACTTGAGATAAAGAGAACAGAAGAAAGAGATGAGAGGGTTCTCAGGAGATTAATCAAAAATAGGACAGTAAAAATGAATGTATTTAGCTTGCTAGTGGAAAGATATTTTGGATTTATTAATCAAAGCATCAGGTGATATAATCATGTTCTCTCACCTGAGCAGTTACTTCAACCTGGGTGGACACTAGATTAGATAAAACAAACAAACATTTGGTAGTCACCCACCCTCTTGCTTGAGAAAATATTGGCTTTTATGAAAAACTCTAGCTATGAGAGAGGCATGGGTCTAGAGAAAGGAGAACATGTGAATTAAAAGACCGAGTCCACCAGGCTAAGCATTCTGTCTTGGGCTCTTGGAAGTTCAAGAGAAGATGGAGCTTCTGTTCAAATGGCATTTCACCTCCTTACCTCAACTTCAAATGAAAAGCAATCTGAACTATTCATACTTTTTGTTTGAAAAAGCATGGTTTGATTGAGGAAGAGAGTGAAATGTTCCTTGCATGGAAGCTATATCTGCCCATAATGTCGAAGTAGCACTTCATAGCTGGTCCACACCATGGATGCTTTCAGGTTCCACACTTATTCCTGCTAACTCCTGCTCAGTGGCATCTTTTTTCATGTACTTGACTATTTTGAACCAATCCAATGGACGTATGGTGGGGAGAGATGGGAAGGTTGGAAGATAAAACATTTCAGAAAAGGAGGGAATGGCTTTGAAAGAACGGATGAAGTCAGGTTGGGTACTGGAGGTGATACTAAGTCAGAGAAGTGTTTTCTTCTCTGACAGGAAGCTTGATGACAAATACAACCTCTCAAGCTTTCTTGTTTTATCACACACTAGATAAAAATAGTGGAATGTATGAAAACCTTGGAGAAATAATGAAAAAGTTCATATTGGGCAAATAGTATATATTTAACAGGCAGATCTTACATCTATTTCTCATAGTCCCTTTTGCTTTTTCCCACCCCCTCCTCCTTTGTGAACCAGGGCTTAGCTATCTAGGGTGAAGATAATATTGTAAGATGGTCACTACACATGTTTTTCATGGTCTGTTCCTCATGGCTGGAGATAGAAATAGAATTTGTACACTCTCCTGCAGCCATTACCTTTGGGAATTTTGTTGAAGAGTTAGGGAATTTCTTTTCTATCTGGAAAGGTACAGGCTTAAGAATTGTAGCACAGGACATCTCCTGAGGCAGATAATCCACCCACAATTAACAGAATTGACTCACTGTGAATTTTAAAATTCTTCCTGTGTCCCAAATGTTATTTATGTTAAATGGTATTATCCAAATGATTTAGTGTTTTAGATTAGAGATTAGTTTTTCAATTAGTGTTCCATTTATATTCTAAGTTATTCAAAATATTCCCTGTTTCCTTGTCTTTAAATGGCCTAGTTTAAATTATTTTTGGTTAAGGTGCTCGGAAGAATGTCTGTTAGCTTCTTAATTGCAGTTGTGTTAATAATATATCTTCAGAGGTGTCTGTTTAAAATGATGGTTAATATAAAATCTGGAGATTTAAAGCAGATATACTAGAGCTTTAAATTATCTATTATTAATCAAGCCTTTGAAAATTGTTATGTTTATTACAAAGGAAACATGGTTTCTTGTACATAGCCTCATACTCTATTAAATAATCAGAATTTGAATTTAAATTCATCTTTCTATTTTCTGTGCTTTAGTTATTGCTGTCACTTTTAAAAATAGGTTTTCTCATTTTTATGAGAATAAAATTATTTTTTAATATTTTGTAGGAAATTTTATGTGGAATTTTTTGAAACTGATGTTCAAGAACGTTTAATTTACTTTTTAATAGCAGCTCAAGATTTTCACAATGTCCAACAGTGTTTTCTGTTGGATTCAAGTTTTAAACAAACACATTTCTTATATTTTACTCCATCCTATGCTTTGGTCTTTTCCCTGAACTCCTAAAGCGAGTCTTGTTCTGCTTAATTTGTCTGCAGCATTTACTGTGTCTTCCTATGACTCATCAGCTTCTCTCTTTAGGTGGTCCCATTATTATTTAGCATTATACCCATTCAGCAGTGTGTTTTCTCATGCTGTGAGATTATATCCAATTTTCTTCGTGATGCTGTCAGAGAATCTTCTATCTTTAGCGATCTCAGTGATGGATTCAGCAGAGCCTTCCAAAATGCTAGAATCAGCACCCGTTAAAAAAGACTGCTATTCTCTCCTCTGGGAGGAAAGCATTTATTATATTCATAATGTAATATACCTGTTGTTCCTGTGACTCTCATCCAGGCTTGACTGATTCCACATAAAAGGATTGGGCAAGGGACTGGTTGTGATTAGAAAGAAGGTTGTTACTCTGGGGAAGACTGGAAACTCCAGGGGTAATTGAACCAAAAGCTGTTTTAGCTGTGGGAAAAAGTTATGTTCTTTATAGGCTGACTATAGCAGCTTAGATCTAGGCAATAAGTAACGGGTAGAGAATAGAGGGAGGGATCCAAGAGGGCTTAGTGAGTGTCCTGACAGGTGTGAAGAACACAAGGACAGGAACTTGGAGGCAGGTGATAATTGGAAGAGCAGCTTGTAGCTGTCTGATGGATGTGGGAGTCTCGGCTCTGACATAGGGTTCAAGGTTAGAGCCCAATGGATGCTGAAGTTCAGCAAGAGAAATGTGGGGAGAGGAATAAAGAAGAAAGGAAGCGTGGGAATAAGGCAGAAGATCCAAATAGAAGAATAGGGCTTGAGGGAGACCTGAAGCAGAATCTTAAAGGGTTGGCTTAGAGATCTGACTCAGATGTGTCCTTGTCCCGAAATCTATGCTGCGACTGTGAGTGCATGTAAAGTTCAAGAGTCAGCATGAGGTTGAAGAGGAGCAGAAAGAAGGATAGGAAAGTGGTTAGTCTTAAAGGCGAGAAACATACAAATCTACAATAAATGAGTGCATGTCTTTATTCTGCAACTTTTGCGTGTGAAAATATAGTCAACTTTGGAGGAAATTTTGACTTTCAGAGTCTTCTTGACTTTATTAAATTCCCTGAAAATTAGATTGACACAGTTATTCTGTCTGGTTTATTTTGTTAGAAAGAATATTGGGCTGGGAATCAGATGATGTCTTAAGTCCCAACTCTGCTACTAACTTGCTATGTATTATTACAAAATTTGTACATATATATGTGTATATATGTCACATTTTTAATATGAAGAATTTAGTCAACAGATAAGTAAATAGCCACTGAAATGAAGTTGATAATACACGGACTTTGGGGGCAGTCAGACCAAAGCTTCGTAACTTATTAGGTATATAATTTGAGCAAACCACTTAAAATTCCTGAACTCTGGTTTCTTCATCTGAAGCATATGAAAAATACACTTTCAAAAGGACTGTTGTAAGCATTAGCCATACTTAATGTGATACATTTGTCATGAAGAACACTGGAATTTAATAAACATTCAATAGTGATTATTATTAATATTTTTGTTGTTATTAAATATAGTCAGTATCTTGTAGCAAAGACCTCTTAAATTGAATCACCCAATATTCTCCCTCCTCTGCTCCCTCATGGAGTTTACCATCTATTCATTAAATGAATAATCACAAATAAGTATAATTACATAGTGATATAAGCTATGAAGTACAGACTTAGACTAGCAAATAGGCCATTTTTAGTAATTTGAATTTTATCATAGATGCAGTAGGAAAATTAATGATTTTCGTTCAAAGATGTTCATTCACTGCTGTGTGGAAAATGGTTTTGGGTCATTAAATTATAAGCAATTTAATTATTGATGAAATAATCTAGTTTGGATAAGCTAAGTAGTTTGGACTAAGAAGATGAGGAGAAGTGGATAGATTAAAAACAAATTTTGAAGGTGGATTTCTGTAAAGATTGGTGATAAGTTGATAGTCTTGATTGACGAAGAGGATTTCAAGGATGACTTTGATTTCTTGTACAAGTAACTGAGCAGATGGATGTACTATATTCGGACAAGGAGAAGATCATGCATTCCTGGGTTTATCACTGATCAGTAAGCTTTAGGAGCAGATGGGTCATTCTGTCCTGTGTTGTAGATGCGGGTGTTCACCTAGAGTGTAAACATCTGCAAAACTTTCTTTCTTTGTATTTGTCTAACCTGAAGGAAAGAAATGATAAGACATGATCTGTGTTACTTTGGAAGATGGGTTCTAAATTAGATAGAACGTGCCTTTATGGCATAAACATTCTTAGTTTCACTTAATATCAGATGACTTTCTAAAGGGTTACTCTTTGCATAGACAATGTTTAGAAATCACACTGGGGTAAAATCTTTGGCAGAAACAACAATTTCCTCTGCAGTGACACTCATTGCTCCTTTCTTCTTTCTCTCCTCTTGCTTATGGCCTAATTTGCTGATGCTAGGATTGAAAACGCAGGCTTGGAATGTTAGTTCTACAGTTAAGCAGAGTAGTAGGTGAGGAACGTACAGGCCAACCTTGCCCATAAGCATCTTGGTCTGAGCTCTAACCCACTGATGAAATGAATGTTTGAAACAAACATTTGGGCATTGTCTCAACTTCTGTACTTAGACTCACTTGATTCTTTGTCTTCAAAGCAAGTGAAAAGGAGTGGTGAATTGTTTTATTTTAAATAATACCAGGGGCTAACTTGATTAAGTTCTTTTTAGTCACTCTCTATTCTGCCTGCTTTTACACGTAGTAATTTCTTTAACCCTCATAGCACCATTATGAGGTATGTAGATATTATTATTTTCCCCCTTCATCAGAGGAAGAACTGAGACAAGCACTCTGGAGAAACCCAGATTCAAATAAAGGTTGTTTGGCTTCTGAGCCCCTATGCTTAACCACAACACTATATTACCTTCAACAAATAAATATATACAGCTTTGAAAGAAATTTAAAATTTTTATTTTATTTCATTTTTGTAATACAAAAGTCAAGAACGTCTCTGGAGGGTGAAAAGAGCTTTCAAGGGACACCCGTTCTGACTTAAGTCATTTCAAGGCTGAGGTTCCATCTCCCTTTCTCTTACCCACAATTCTGCAAGCATAGTCCAATGTGCCACTTTTCCTTGAGGTAAACAGCGCTCATCTCTCTAAGAGTTTCTGCTTCTTGCAGCCATCCTGGGTCATGAAGACTCAGCTTCTATGTGTTACTTCAGGCTCCCATAGGAGGTGCACTGAGACTTTCCTCCCTGTGATTACTGAGAAGACAGCAATACTTCTACAAGTGAGGGGAAGTGTGGCTTCCCAGTGCCCCCAGTCTGCACTCCAGGGGGACAGTAGCCACTCTCTCTGTGGTCCACTAAGATTAAAGTACTCCTCTCCAGAGGTGGCATTAAAGTTTCTCAGAGGCAACACAGTCTAAGTAGGAAGATGATTGGATGGCATTTTAAAAAATAAATGTGTATCTAGTTTTAGAAGAAGTAAATAAGTTTTGTTTTTGTTTGTTTTTCTCTGATCTTCTGGAGAATCATCCACTTTGAATTCACAATATGTTGACAAGTACCTGCGTGATGTTCCTATCATTCTTGGTCACTTCTTCCATTTGTTAATGCAGGATGACTTGCCTCCATTTCTAAAAATACTGCTTTCTTCCCTTTCAAAGTTTGGGAAGGAAAGAGATTATTACACCTCCTGTTAGTGTTTCCCTCCTTCCCTCCCTCCCTCCTTCCTCCTCTCCCTCCTTTCTTCCTTCCCTTTTTCCTTCAAAAAAACTGTTGTGGATATTTAGCCTCGATTAGGCTATGGTGTCATTTTAGGTAAAGGTAGATTCTCATGGTGCAGCAGGTTGCCCTGAGAATTAATTCTAATAAGTAAAAAAATCTCAATGATATTTTACAACTCATTGTCTGCTTTGACACCAGTATTGATTAGATCCTCCCGGTAATCATAGAGATAGATCAATTGAATCTCAGCTCTTTCTCAGTTTGAGTTAATGCTGATGAAAGACTAAACACAGAAGGCAATTTAGTAAACTGATATTTCCAAATACATCTGGATTCCAACATATATTTCCAGTCATTGTCATGAATGTATTCAGTTTTTTAAAATATGCATATACCCTTTCTAGCTAACTGAATAGTTAGCTTCTCCCTTCACAGGTTGTTCGATACGCCTTCCTTTCATACTATTTTTGTTTGTTTGTTTTAAATTCTCTATCACCCTTTCTTAAGCAGGTCCACTGATAAAAAAATAATCAAAGGACTACACATTAGATGTTCCTGCTTTGTTCTTATTAATTCTTCTATGAACCGTGACACATGTGGGTTCCACAGCATCCTGGAGCAAAGCCCCTGAACAACCTTCTAAAATTCAGTCAAGAGGTTGAATACTTCTGCCCATCCCTTTCTTCATATAACAATTGTGAAAAGACTTAAAAATAAGCCATTATATCCTCTGTATTGTAGAGACCTGTGGTTGTACCTTGTAAATAGCAGAATTCAATAAATGTTTTTTGGACTGAATTTTCCACCATAACAGTCACATTATTATGTTTCTTTTTTGTTAAGTACACTGAATGTTTGTTTTGCACATTTTAACTTTGTGTTTGTTCCCTAGGACTTTGAATTTTTAGGTTATGTCGTTACTACATATAGTGTTTTACTACATTACAAATGCAAAGTATACTTTTAGCAATATTAGCAACCTAATAGTTCTGTAGATAGATGGCTAGATCTAGTTTATCACAAGCAAAGTAATTTCTTAAAAGATTTTTGATGTATGTGATTTTTAATTTTTTTAAATTTTTTTTTTTAATTTATTTATTTAAATTATTGGAGAAGAGTTGATTTAAAATGTTGTGTTAGTTTCAGGTGTACAGCAAAGTGAATCAGTTATACATATACATATATCCACTCTTTTTTAGATTCTTTTCCCATATGTGATATTTAAGAACTAGGATTGCACCATTCCTGTCAATAATTACTTCTAAAGAAAATCTCAATCTCCAGAGATTATTACACACTAAAAAAACTGTGTATCAAATCATTGATTGTATTTATTATGATTCTGTACCATGATAGTAACCATCTTGATTTCCTTTTAGTGTCAATGTTCACATTTTAAGTGTAAAACAAGGTCACATTTAATTTAATTATAATGTTAGAAATTACAGGGTAACAAATGAGTTTCTTGAATACAGTGTTTCTAATCTTAAACAAAGTTGCAGTTGCAGTTGCAGTTTTTTGGCACATGACATATTTTAACAGTGAACACAGTGTGTTTACTTTTGTGATAACTGGTTTCTTAGAAATATTTTAGAGATAAAACATATTACATAGGAAGATAAGTGCATCGGATTTAAAATAAGTGAACCATTAGTTTTTCAAAACTACTTGCATGAGTTTTTTATTTTTGCTTTTGGAAGTGACATGATTTCCTCATTAGGAATTAGTATTTTGATCTCAAAAGAAAACTAACATAGTAAAAGTATGTTACTTGAATGTTAGCGTTGGAGTTTTCAGTTATTAAACACTTTATGTAGCCTTGATTTTTCTTTGTTTAGAAAAAACATTTGATATCTATGTCATCAGCCCCAGCTATTTTACCTTCTCTGCGTCTACACCTGTGTGGTCTGAGCATCACAGGGTCATAGTACAGAACCAAATGGTCTGGTGACACCACTGGCTCCTGGTATCCAGCCACAGCTCCATCTTCAATGCTCTTTGACCCTCATGGGCACATTTTCCCTTTTGCCTCAGCAGCTTTTCCAAAAGGTTATAAGTAACCTTCTTCAAGCTCTCTGTCACACACCCTTTTCTCTTCTCACTCCGAGCCTTTTACTTTTATGACTTTACCTTTTACTTTCATAGACTATAATACCATAAGTATTAGTTGCTGTATTTGTTATGTAAGACTCTATCAGACTGCACCAAGAGCATACACACGTTATAGTACCTCTTCATCAGAAGTGAATCTTCATCCTCATAGAGCTGCTTTCAGGGGACCAAACAGGTGAAAGTCTGATGGAGCAAGATCAGAACTATAGGGAAGATGCTTTAACACCTCAAAACAAAGTAATCCAGTAGAGACTTAGGTTTTGAAAAGTTTGTGCAAGATGGGTACTAAAACAACTCACAGAAGAGCATAAACAGAAGCGTTTGGATATCTGCAAACAAAACTTGGACTGATACTCTAAGGAAGGTGAAAATTTCTTAAAGAGAACCATTACTGGTGATGAGACATGGATTCATCACTACATGCCTGAGAGTAAATGGCGAGTGTGGAATGGAAACATCCTCAATTGCTGACCAAGAAAAAGTTCAAAAGTCAACCATCAGCTGGAAAATCGATGCTTACAGTTTTCTGGGATTCTCAAGGGCCAGTATTGGAACATTATCAAGAAAAAGTTCAACAATCAACAGTGCGTGTTACAGCGAGATGCTTATTGAAGAGCTGAAACCTAAACTTCACATTAAGCATGGAGGACTGCTATTCAAGGGTGTTGTGATCTTGAATGACAATGCACACCTGCATGCTTCTGCCCGCATTGTAGACACTCTGCAAAAACTTCGTTTTGAGCATCTTCCCTATAGTCCTGATCTTGGTCCATCAGACTTTCACCTGTTTTGTCCCCTGAAAGCAGCCCTATGAGGACGAACATTCACTTCTAATGAAGAAGTGAAGACAGCGGTGCAGTCATGGCTTGCAACTCAGCCTAAAACATTTTTTAATGAGGGAATACGAAAGCTTGTTGACAGATGGACAAAGTGTATGGAAAAGCAAGGAGATTACATTGAAAAATGATGTATCTGTCTTTTCTAAAAATTACTTAAAATAAATTCTACAGGCAGAGTGCCAACAATTTTTGACTCTCCCTTGTACTTTTCCCTGTTCAACCTACTCTTTATGATACCACTGAATGGCTTACTTGGGGCCAGGTACCTCTTCTATGCCATTTCCACCAGATGCTTGCAAGTCTCAACTTATTTGGACTCTCTTATTTGGCTTTTGGTGCTATTGACCACTTCTCCCTTGAAACTCATCTCGCTTTAGTTTCATGACACCATCTTTCCTAGTTTTCCTCCTTGCTCCCTGGATAGCCCTCTTACTCTCCTTTGCAGGCCCAAGAAAGATCTCAAATTTTTTGCAAAATGCTGGGTGACATTTTTCTCCTGAAAATGTCTCTAGCTTTTATTGGAGTCTCACACATGTCTGTGACTCAGCACAGTTTAGGACCTACAGCCTACAGGTCTGATTTCAACTGTTGCCTGTATGCCACTGATGCCCTCACATCTTAATATCAATCATATTTCTTTCCTTGGTGCTAGATGCATATGTGCACCTGTTTACTGGACATGGATGTCTCAAAGAAATCTCAAATTGAATATGCCCCAAAAGTGAATTTATTATATATAACATCCAAACTCCTCTTGCTCTGTCCTTTCTCTGTGATAACATATCTAAACAGTTTTCTAAGCAAGGTAGCTGGGAGTCATTATATTCTTTCTTCCTTTCTCCTTCCTTTCCCAATTAGTAACCAAGTTTACCAGACTCCCTTGTCCATCTCCACTACCACTACACTTGGACAGCAACTCTTCTTACTTAGATAATTATACAACTCTCCTAACTGGCCTTGATGTCTATAGTTTCAACCTGCATCAATCCCACCTGCATGCAGCAGTTCCTACTGATCTTTCTGGAGTCACATCTAAAGTCAGTCCCTTCCCTTGTTTGAAATCTTCCAATTCTTCCCTATAAAATTTGGGGGAGAAAACCTAACTCTTTGCAATAAGCACTTGAGACCCAGCAGTGTACTCTAATATTCCCAAACACACATTGTGTTCCGAACAACTTGCATCCCCTTTCATGGACCGTATTCTCATATCACTGTCTGATCCTGTGTCTGGCAGGTATTTCTGAACCTTGTCCCACTTGCCAGGTTGTGCTCGCTTTGTTAGGTTCAGTTCCTGTCCCATTCTATGTGACATGTCCCTTGTCTCTGCCAGACTAGGATTAGTGCCCCAGTTTTGGTGTTCTAGCACTTACTTCAGTTATAACATGCATTACCTTTTACTGTTGCTACTTCAGTATCTGCACAAGTTACTTCACCTTTACTCTGTGTTTTCGGTTTTTCTTCCCACTAAGTTCCTTTGGGCTATGGACTATATCTTCTTCAACTTTATCTGTGTCATTACTACCTAGCACAATGACTATAAACGAACAGATTTACTTAATTTACCTAGTTATGGGCATTTTTGTAGCTTCTAATTTTTTTTGCTATATAGGCAATGGTACAGTAAGCTTATTATATGTTTCCTTATTATATGCCTAGGAATAAAAAACTGGGTTCAGAGGGTATGTGCAGTATGTAAGGGAGAATTTTGGCCCTCATGATCTCCGTTGTCTGGTGTCACACCCATGGTCATTTTATTTACTTAGCAAGAGGAAATTTGCAGATGTGGTTAAAATTACTAATTGGATGAGCTGAAGATAGGGAGGTTATCAGATATCCTCAAGATGGCAGAGGAGTAGGAGGATGTGGAGTTCATCTCTCCCCACAAACTCATCAAGAATACATCTACAAATGGAATAATTCTCACAGAGCACCTGCTAAACAGTAGCAGAGGACCTTGGACACCTAAATGGACAAGAAAGGTCCCCCTACATAACTGGATAGGACAAAAGAGAGAAGAAGGGAAAAGGAAGAGGAGAGGAAGCAGGATGGGACCTTTGCTCCTGGCAGGGAGCTGAAGTTAAGGAGAGGTTCCTGCATCTGGGAAGCCCCCTCACTGGTGGGGAGATCAGTGGGGACAGAAGGGGAGCTTTGGGGGCTCAGAGAAGAGCACAATTACCAGTCTGTGGCAGGCAGGACAGAATGAGACCTACACAGATGGTCCCTGCCACAACCCTGTGTGCCCCAGCCTCATACTGTGTCTGTGAGGGCGTACAGGGGCTGGTGCTGGAACGTGCAGTTTGGAGAGCAGACTGGGGGAAGGAACTGCTGTTGGCTGTGAAGAGACAGCCCAAGAGGATGGGAGCTCCACAACTGGGAATGCTTGTAGAGGAAGCCTGGACCGCCATAGAAGTGAAGTGCCATTGTTGAGTGACACACAGAGTGTGGGGCTGCCATTGCAGCCTCTCTCCTCATGCAGAGGCCTCTGCCTCCATGGGTACTAAGGAGGGCTCCCATGGGAACCTACTCGCATGCCCCTACCATCTCCTCCGCCACCCCCCCACCCCAAGTGAACAACCCGCTTGGCCCCATTGCCGCCATGGCTCCTTCCTGCCTGATGGGCTCACGTGTTCTGGTTGCTATACCAGCACCCTACTTCTTGGGCAGCCTGCTCTCCCTGATTGCCTCCTTAGGCCCCTCGCACCTGACAAGCTTGTATGCTTTGGCAACCTCTGGAGCAGGACTCCTGTGGGAGGAACACATGCAGAGGTGGGGCTGAAACCACAGCTAAGCCCCAGGGGCCATGTAACTTAGGAAGAAGAGCTGAAATCTCTCTTCACAGTTGTGCCAACCACAGAGTTACATCTCTGCTGATGACTTCAAATTTAGTACCTGTGAAACATCTGAAAGGACAACTAGTGCTCTAGTAGCTAGGATGGGTCTGGCTTTAGCAGCTGTGGGCTTTGTGGGCATGTACACGTGAAGGCTGGGCCAGGCCAGAATCTGAGCTGCCTCCATAACTCCTGCAGCAGGTCCAGGTGCATGATTTCTGCAGTCTTCAGACCTGACCTTGGTGAATCTGAACTGGTGGCCTGGTGAAAATGCCTGAGAGCCAGTGCCTATTGCAGCATACCCACAGTTAAGGTGGGACTGAGAACAGTGCCAACAACAGTGTACTTTGTGAGCCCACACAATGGGTGAAAGAGGACACAATACAGCACATTCACGGGTGAACACAGCTCCAGAGGAGGAATACTCAGTGACTTCTCTCCAGTCCCACCTACCTCACACCACACACAGCTAAGAAACAGATCTGGGGACATTGACTCCGACAACTAAGAGGCCGACCTGCCCCTGACAAGGCAGTGACAACCGTAGAGCAAAGGTGAGGCCCCACTCAATATTCAGGGCAGGCTTTGGTCACCACAACACCAGTCAAATTGCCTATCAAGGGAATAATGGCACAAGCCTTTGGACCAAGCTCATCCATCAGGGGGCAGACACGAGAAGCAAGAGGAACTATGATCTGCAGCCTGCAGAAAGGAGACCACAAACACAGTGAGTTAGACAAAACGAGACAACAGAGAAAAATGTTGCAGATGAAGAAGTGAGATAAAAACATACAAGAACAACTAAATGAAGAGAAGATAGGCAATTTACCTGAAAAAGAATTCAGAGTAATGATACTAAAGATGATCTAAGATCTCAGAAAAAGAATGGAGGCACAGAGAGAGAAAATACAAGAAATGTTTAATACAGATGTTGAAGAACTAAAGAACAAACAAACTGAGATGTACAGTATAATAACTAAAATGAAAAATACACTAAAAGGAATCAATAGTAGAGTAACTGAGGCAGAATAGTGGATACATGAGCTGCAAGACAATGGTGGAAATCACTGCCTTGGAACAGAATGAAGAAAAAAGAAAAGAAATGAGGACAGTCTCAGATATCTGGGACAACATTAAATGCACCAACATTTGAATTATGGGGCCCAAGAAGAAGAAGAGAAAGAGAAAGGGCTGAGAAAATATGTGAAGAGATTATAGTTGAAAACTTCCCTAACATGGCAAAGGAAATAGTCACAGAAGTCCAGGAATCACAAAGTCCCATGCAGGATAAACCCAAGGAATAAGATTTTGAGACTCAGAGTAATCAAATTGACAAAAATTAAAGGCAAAGAAAATATATTAAAAGCAACAAGGAAAAAAGAGAAACAAATAACATATAAGGGACTCTCAATAAGGCTATCAGCTGATTTTTTGACAGAAACTCTGCAGGCCAGAAGGGAGTGGCATGACATGTGAAGTGGTGAAAGGGAAAAAGCTACAACCAATAATGCTTGAACAAGTAACACTCTCATTCACATTCAATGAAGAAATCAAAAGCATTACAGACAAGCAAAAGCTAAATTCAGCACCACCAAACCAACTTTAGAACAATTGCTAAAGGAACATCTCCAGGCAGGGAAAATAAAAGAGGCCACAACTAGAAATAAGAAGATCACAAGTGGAAAAGCTCACTGGTGAAGGCAAACATATAGCAAAAACATGAAATCATCCATACACAAATATGATATCAAAACCAGCAACTGTGAGAAGAGGAGAGTAAAAATGAAGGAAATGGGAATTGAATTTGAAATTAAGAAACATTGTAGATATACATATATATTACTTTATCAAAATCTCATTGGAATTGAAAGCCAAAAAACTACAATAGATGCATACAGAAAAAAGAAAAAGCAACCCAAACACAACATTAAGATGGTCATCAAACCACAAGAGAAGAGAACAAAACAGGAAGGGAAGAAAAAAGAACTACAAAAACAAACACAAAACACTTAAGAAAATGGAAACAGGAACATACATAACCAATAATTACCTTAAATGTAAATGGATTAAATGCTGCAACCAAAAGACATAGATTGGCTGAATGGATACAAAAACATGACCCATATATATGCTGTCAACAAGAGACCAAATTCAGGCCTAGGGACACATATGGACTGAAAGTGAAGGGATGGAAAAATATATTCCATGCAAATGGAAATCAAAAGAAAACTGGATTAGCAATATTCATATCAGACAAAATAGACTTTAAAGTAAAGACTCTTAAAAGAGTCACAGAAGGACACTACATAATGATCAAGGGATCAATCCAAGAATATATAACAATTGTAAACATGCAGGCATCCAACATAGGAGCACCTCAGTATATAAGGCAAATACTAACAACCATAAAGGGAGAAATTGACAGTAACACAATAATAATGGGGGATTTTAACGCTCCAGTTCTACCAATGGACAGATCATCAGGCAGAAAATCAGTTAGGAAATACAAACTCTAAGTGACATGTTAGACCAGGTAGACAATGTATACTTATAGGACATTCTACCCAAAAGCAACAGAAAGCACTTTCTTAACTGCACATAGAACATTCTCCAAGATACACCACATCTGGGGTCACAAATCAAGCCTCGGTAAATTTAAGAAAATTGATATCATATCAAGCATCTTTTCCAACCACTATGATATGAGATTAGAAATCAATTACAAGAAAAAAACTTTAAAAAACACAAACACATGAAGCTAAACAATCTTACTAAACAACTAACTGATCTCTGAAAAAATCAAAGAGGGAATAAAAAATACCTAGAGGCAAATGACAATGAACACACAATGATCCAGAACCTATGGGATGCAACAAAAGCAGTTCTAAGAGGGAAGTTTATAGCAATACAGTCTTACCTCATGAAACAAGAAAAATCTCAAATAAACAACCAAAATTTACACTTAAAGCAATAGAGAAAGAACAACAGACAAAACCCAAAGTTAGTAGAAGAAAAGAAATCATAAAGATCAGAGCATGTATAAATGCAATAGAGATGAAGAAAACAATAGAGATCAATGAATTTAAACAATGATTCTTTGAAAAGATAAAAAAATTGATAAACGTTTAGCAAGACTCATCAAGAGAAAAAAGGGAGAGGACTCAATAAAATTAGAAATGAAAAAGGAGAAATTACAAGTGATACTGCACAAATACAAAGGATCATTAGAGAATACTACAAGCAACTATAACACCAATAAGGTGGACAACATAGAAGAAATGGACAAATTCTTAGAAAGGTACAGCATTCCAATACTGAACTAGGAAGAAGTAGAAAATATGAACAGACCAATTACAAATACTGAAATTGAAACTGTGATAAAAAATTTTTCCAACAAACAATTGTCCAGGACCAGATGGCTTCACAGGTGAATTCTATCAAACATTTAGAGACGAGTTAATGCCTAACCTGAAACTATTCCAGAAATTTGCAGAGGAAGCAATATTCCCAAGCTCATTCTACAAGACCACCATCACCCTGATACCAAAACCAGACAAAGATATCACAAAAAAAGAAAATTACAGGCCAATATCCCCGATGAATATAGACACAAAAATCCTCAACACAATACTAGCAAACTGAATCCAACAACACATTGAAAGGATCATACACCGTCATAAAGTGGGATTTATCCAAGGGATGCAAGGATTCTTCAATATATACAAATCAATCAGTGTGATACACTGTAGTAACAAATTGAAGAATAAAATCCATATGATCATCTCAACAGATGTAGAAAAAACTTTTGACAAAATTCAACACCACTTATGATAAAAACTTTCCAGAAAGTGGGCATAGAAGGAACCTACCTCAACATAATAAAGGCCACATATGACAAACCCACAGCAAACATCTTTCTCAATGGTGAAAAACTGAAAGTATTTCCTTTAAGATCAGGAAGAAGACAAGGATGTCCAGTGTCACCAATGTTATTCAACATATTCTTGGAAGTTCTAGCCAAGGCAGTCAGAGAAGAAAAGGAAATAAAGGAATCCAAATTGGAAAAGAAGTAAAACTGTCACTGTGTATAGCAACATTTTACTATGTATAGATGACATGATACTATACACAGAAAAT
This sequence comes from Hippopotamus amphibius kiboko, assembly GCF_030028045.1. NCBI lineage: Eukaryota > Metazoa > Chordata > Mammalia > Artiodactyla > Hippopotamidae > Hippopotamus > Hippopotamus amphibius. The sequence continues at coordinate 97,380,470 of NC_080197.1, forward strand.
TCTAAAGATGCTACTAGAAAACTAGGAGAGCCAATGAATTGGGTAAGTTTTCAGAATACAAAATTAATGCACAGAAATCTCTTGTGTTCCTATACAGTAACAAAAAAAGAACAGAAAGAGAAATTAGGAAAACAATCTCACTTACCATCACATCAAAATGAATAAAATACTTAGGAATAAGTTTGCCTAAGGAGGCAAAAGAACTGTACCCAGAAAACTGTAAGATACTGATCAAAGAAATTGAAGTTGACAAAAACAGATGGAAAGATATTCCATGTTCTTGGATTGGAAGAATTAACATTGTGAAAATGACTCTACTACCAAAGCAGTCTACAGTTTCAATGCAATCCCTATCCAGTTACCAATAGCATTTTTCACAGAATTAGAACAAAAAATTTTACAGTTTGTATGGAAACCCCAAACCCCCAAACAGCCAAAGAATCTTGAGAAAGAAAAACAGAGCTGGAGGAATCAGGTTCCCTGACTACAGACTATACTACAAAGCTACAGAAATCAAAACACTGGTACTGGCACAAAAACAAATATGGATCAATGGAACAAGATAGTCCAGAGTTAAACCGATGCACCTATGGCCACCTAATCTATGACAAAGGAGGCATGAATATACAGTGAAGGAAAAAACTGTCTTTTCAAGAAATGGTGCTGGGAAAACTAGACAGCTACATGTAAATGAATGAAATTAGAATACTCCCTAACACCATACACGAAAGTAAACTCAAAATGGGTTAAAGACCTAAGTGTAAGACTGGATACTATAAAACTCTTAGAGGAAAACATAGGCAGAACACTGTTTGACATAAATCACAGCAAGATCTTTTTTGATCCATCTCCTAGAGTAATGAAAATAAAAATAAATATAAAAAATGGGACTTAATTAAACTCAAAAGCTTTTGCACAACAAAAGAAACCATAAACAAAATGAAAAGACAACCCCCTGAATGGGAAAAAAAATATTTGTAAGTGAAGCAACTGACAAGGGAATAATCTCCAAAATCTACAAACAGCTCATGCAGCCCAATATCAAAAAAAAAAAAAAAAAAAAACCCAATGAAAAAATCATTGGAATATCTAAATACACATTCCTCCAAAGAAGACATACAGATGGCAGGAAATCACATTAAAAGATGGTCAACATCACTAATTATTAGGGAAATGCAAATCAAAACTTCAGTGAGGTATTACCTAATAGTGGTCAGAATGGCCATCATCAAAAAAATCTACAAGCAATAAATTCTAGAGAGGTTGTGGAGAAAAGGGAGTCCTTTACACTGTTGGTGGAAATGTAATTTGGTATAGCCACTATGGAGAACATTATGGAGGTTCCTTAAAAAAACTAAAAATAGGGCTAACATATCATCAAACAGCCCCAGTCCTGGGCATATATTCAGAGAAAAACATAATTTGAAAAGACACATGCACCCCAGTGTACATTGCAGCATTATTAGCCAGAACCCAGAAGCAACCTAAATGTCCATCCACAGAGGAATGGATAAAGAAGATGTGGTATATATATGCAATGGAATATTAGCCATAAAAATGAAATAATGCCATTTGCAGCAACATGAATGGACCCAGAGATTGTCATACTGTGTGAAATAAGTCAGAGAAAGACAAATATCATATGATACCACTTATATTTGCAGTCTAAAAAAGTGTACAGTGAGCTTATTGACAAAAGTGGAATAGAGTTACAGATGTAGAAAACAAACTGATGGTTACCAGAGGTGGGGGGGAGGGATAAGTTGGGAGTTTGGAATTGACATAAACACTACCATATATAAAATAGGTAACTAATAAGCAACTACTTAATACTCTGTAATGGCCTATATGGGATAAGAATCTAAGAAAGAGTGGATGTATGTATATGTATAACTGATTCACTTTGCCGTACACCTGAAACTAACTCAACACTGTAAATCAACTTTACTCCAATAAAAATTAAAGAAAAAAAAAGATAGGTTGTCATAAATCTTTCAGTGGAATCACATGAGCCCTTAAAAACAGAAGAGAAAGGCAGAATAGAAAGTGGGAAAGATGCAACATATGGGGAATTGCAGTTTTAAAGCATGAGAAGGACCTGACCCACCTTTACTGGCTTGAAGATATAGGGGACCATATGGAAATCATGAATGGAAATGAATTCTGCCAACAACCTGAAGGAGTCTGGAAGTTAATTCTCTCCCAGATCCTTTAGATAGTATGACCCAGGCTAGTTGACAGTTTGACGTCAGCCCTTTTCAACCCTAAGCAGAGTATTCAGCTGAGCCTGATGTGATTTTGACCTACAGAACTGTCAAAGAATGGATGTTGTTTTATGCTACTGAGTTTATGATTATGGAAGGAATAGTAAACTAATATAGTTGGCCCTTAAGGGCACCAACCCTCTGAAGAGTCGAAAATCTGCATGTAACTTTACAATCAGCCCTTCATATCCAAGTTTCTGCATCCTTGGATTCAACCAACTGTGGATTATGTAGTACTGTAGTATGTATTTATTGAAAGAAAAAAAAACCCTTGTATAAGTGGACCTGCACAGTTCAAATCTGTGTTGTTCGAGGGTCAACTGTACTTATTTTGGTAGCTAATAGTGCAGTGCTGCTATAATAAACACCTAAAAGTGTAGAGTAGCTTTAAAATCATGGAATGGGTAGAGATGGGAGAATTTTGAAGAACATGTAGGAAAAACTTAGATTGCTTTATACAATCCTGATGAGTTGAGAAATGGTTCACTTACTCAACTGGCAAAATACTGTCAAATGAAGGTCAGTGTGAGGAAAGTGTACTCTAGAGAAAAGGTCGAGGATGTGACTCTACAACTTCTGCTAAAACTTCAGGTGATCTAAAATTCAAAATATTCAGTTATAGGAAAGGCTCTTTGAAGATAGTAAATGTGTGCCCCCTAGAGCCCCTCAGTTATCTTAGCAGAAGCTGGAAACAGAGAGAGGATGATCTAAGAATGATCTGTGGAGGAGCTTCTTATCTAATGAAGTGAGTCCCCATGACATATACAAGAGACCCACAAAGCTCTTGAGAGTGTTATACCAGCAGAAACAGTGCTAGCTTAGCCTAAAAGAGAGAGTCTGAATGAACTAAAAGAAGGCTGTTGACTTTAGCAATATAAATTGTTCCAAAGCATGAGCACAGTATATCTTTCCATTTGTTTGCATCATCTTCAGTTTCTTTCCTCAGTGTCTTATAGTTTTCAGAATACAAGTCTTTTACCTCCTTGGTTAGTTTTATTCCTAGGTATTTTTGTTTTTGATGCAATTGTCAATGGGATTGTTTTCTTAATTTCTTTTTCTGATCACTTATTCTGTATATTAACTTTATATCCTGCAGTTTTACTGAATTCATTTATTAGTTCTAATAGATTTCTGATGATATCTTTAGGATTTTCTATATACAGTATCATGTCATCTACAAACAGGGATGGTTTTACTTCTTCCTTTCCTATTTGGATTACTTTATTTGTTTTCTTGGCTGATTGCTGTGGCTAAGAACTTCCAATACTGTGTTGAATAAAAGTAGCAACAGTGGACGTCCTGTCTTGTTCCTAATATTGGAGAAATTTCTTTCAGCTTTTCACCATTAAGTATTATGTTGGCTGTGTGTTTGTCATATATGGCCTTTATTGTTTTGAGGTATATTGCCTCTATACCCACTTTGTTGAGAGTTTTTATCATAAATGGATGTTTTCTTGGGTCAGATGCTTTTTCTTTATCTATTGAGATGAACACATGATTTTTATTCTTCAACTTGTTAATGTGGTTTACCACATTGGTTGATTTGCAGATATTGAACCATCCTTGCATCCTTGGGGTAAAATCTTATCAAGGAGTAGGATCCTTTTAATGTATTTTTAAATTTCCTTTCCTAATACTTTGTTGAGGATTTTGCTTCATCAGTGATATTGGCTTGTAATTTTCTTTTTTTCTGGTGTCATTGTCTGGCTTTGGAATCACGGTGATGCTGGCCTCATGGATGCATTTTGAAGCATGCCTTCCTGTTCAATTTCTGGAATAGATTGAGAAGGATATGTGTTAACTTCTCTAAATGTTTGGTAGAATTCACCTGTGAAGCCATCTCATCTTAGACCTTTGCTTGTTGGGAGTTTTTTGATTACTGATACAATTTCGTTACTGTGAATCGGTCTGTCCATTTTTTCTATTTCTTCCTGATTTAGTCTTGAGAGATTGTACATTTCTAGAAATTTACCTACCTCTTTTAGATTGGCCATGTTATTGGTATTTAAGTTATTTTTGGGATATTCCCTTATGATTCTTTGTATTTTTGTGCTGTTGGTTGTAACCTGTCTTCTTTCATTTATCTATTTATTTAAGCTGCCTCTCTTTCTTTCTTGATGAGTGTGGTTAAAAGTTAATCAATTTTACCTTTTCAAAGATCCAGGCTTTAGTTTCATTGACCTTTCTATTTTTTTCTTAATCTCTATTTCATTTATTTTTCCTATGATCTTTATTATTTTTTTTCCTTCTATTAACTCTGGGTTTTGTTTGCTCTTTGTTTTATAGTTGATTTATATGTAAAGTTAGATTGTTTATTTGAGATTTTTCTTGTTTAATGAGGTAGGTTTGTATCACTGTAAACTTCTTTCTTACAACTGCTTTTACTGTGTCCCATTGATTTTGGAAGATTGTGTTCCCATTTTTAATTATCTCCATGTACTTTTTTATTAATGCTTTTATTTCTTCAGTGAACCATTGGTTGTTTAGTAGCATGATGTTTAGACTCCATGTGTTTGTGTTTTTTCCAGGTTTTTTTTTTTTTTTTTTTGTATTTTTTGTAGTTGATTTCTAGTTTTATGACCTTGTGTTTGAAGAAGATACTTGATGTAATTTCACTCTTCTTAAATTTGTATTGCATCCTGGTTAATGTGCACCTAAAAAGAACACATGTTCTATTACTTTGCACATAATGATCTATATATATCTATTAAGTCAATTGGGTATAGAGTGTCATTTAAGGATAATATTTCCTTCATTTCCTATTGATTTTCTATCTTGGATTTTCTTTCCATTATTGTAAGCGGGGGTGTTAAAGTCCCCTACTATTATTGTTTTAATGACAGTTTTTCCCTTTATGTTGGTTAATATTTGTTATTATATGTAGGTGTTCCTATGTTGGGTGCATATATATTTCCAATTATTATGTCTTCTTGATGGATTTATTTCTTTATCATTATGTAGTATCTTTCTTTGTCTCTTGCTATTGTTTTGTTTTAAATTCTATTTGTCTGATATAAATATTTAGCTCCAGCTTTTTTTTCATGTCCATTTGCATGGAATACCTTTTTCCATTCCATCACTTTCAGTCTCCATGTGTTTAGATCTGAAATGAGTCTCTTGTAGACAGCATATATATACATAGGTTGTTTTTTATCCATTCAGCCACTCTATTGATTGGAGCATTCAGTCCATTTCAATTTAATTTAATTATTTTTTCTTTCAGTTTTATTGAAATATAATTGACATGCAGCACTATATAAGTTTACTGCATAATGATTTGGCCTATATACATCATGAAAATGATTATCGCAATAAGTTTAGTGAATATCCATCATCACATATGGATATAAAATTAAAAATAGAAAAAATAATTTTTTTATTGTGATAAGAATTCTTAGGATTTTCTGTGTTAACAACTTCCAAATATAACATAGAGCAGTGTTAACTGTATTCATCTTGTTGTACATTATATTGTTAGTAGTTATTCATCATGTAACTGAAAGTTTGTACCTTTTGATTTCTTTTATCCAAGTCCCCATTCCCTCTTTCCTCATCTCTGGTAACCACAATTCTGATCTTTTTTCTATAAGTTTATTTGTTTTTGAGGTACAACTGACTTACAACATTATGTTAGCTACTGTTATACAACATAATTTTTTTGGTATTTCTATGTATTTCAAAATGATCACCATGAAAAGTCTAGTTATTATATATCACTATACAAAGATTGCATATTTATTTACTATATTCAACTACATCATACCTAGGAATTTATATATTTATGTGATAATTTTAAGTTGCTGATCTCTTAAGTTCAAACACATTTTAACAATGCTGCATTTTTACTCCCTGCCATAAGTTTACTGTTTGGAACATCATAGTTTACATCTTTTTGTTTTGTTTATCTCATAAGTACTTATTGCACTTATAGTAATTTTACTACATTTGTCTTTTAACCTTCCTACTAGCTTTGTACATAGCTGATTTACAACATTTACTGCATGTTTCCCTTTGACAGTGAGATTTTTTCCTTTCATAATTTTTGTGTTTCTACTTGTGGTCTTTTCTTTTTTGCTTAGAGAAATCCCTTAACATTTCTTGTAAATCTGTATGGTGGTGCTGAACTCTTTTAGCTTTTACTTCTCTGTAAGACTTTTGATCTCTCCATCAAATCTGAATGAAAGCCTTGCCAGGTAGAGTATTCTTGGTTGTAGGTTTTTCCCTTTCATCATTTTAACTGTATTGTGCCACTCCCTTCTGGCCTGCGAGTTTCTGCTGAAAAGTTAGCTGATAACCTTATGGGAGTTCCCTTGTAAGTAACTTGTTGCTTTTCCCTTGCTTCTTCTATGATTCTCTCTTTATCTTTAATTTTTGCCATTTTATTTATAGTGTGTCTCAGTGTAGTCTTTTTTGTGTTGATCTTATTTGAGACTCTATGTGCTTCCTATACCTGAACATCTGTTTCCTTGTCCAGGTTAGGGAAGTTTTCAGCTAGTGTGTTTTCAAATAGGTTCTCTGCCCCTTTCTTTCTCTCTTCTCCTTCTGGGACTCCTATAATGTGAATGTGAGTATGTTTAGTGTTGTCTCAGAGGTATCTTAAACCATCCTCATTTTCTTATTTTTAAATTCCTTTTTTTTTAAATCTGTTATTCCCACTATTCTGTCTTCCAGTTTGATAATCCATTTCTTGGTGTCATATAATCTACTGTTGATTACTTGATGTATATTGTTTATTTCAGTTATTGTTTTCTTCATCACTGTTTGATTCTTCTTTATATTTTCTCTTTGTTTAAAACTTCTGAATTCTCACTCTGTTCATCCAGTCTTCTCCCTAGTTCTTTGAACATCTTTGAACTTTTCCCTAGTTCTTTGAACCTTTACAGTTATTACCTCAAACACTCTATAAGGTAGATTGCCTACCTACTTCACTAAGCTCTTCTCTTGGAGTTTTTATCTTGTTCCTTCACTTGGAAGGTATTCGTCTGTTCCTCATTTTGTCTACTTTGATGGTTTTGTTTTTTTGTATGTAGTAAGTTGGTTACCTTTCCCAACTTTGGAGAAGTGACCTTTAATAGAAGATGTCCTTTGTGTCCAAGCAGCACTCTCTTCCCTCTCGTCATCAGAGCTATCTGCTTTAGGGATGCCCATTATTTGGTCTGTGTGGGTCTTTCTGGTGTAGAGGGTTGATTACTGTGGGTGGTCTGGTAGGTGTTGGTGGTCCCTGGTCTGGTTGATTGCCAGGCCCTGCCTTGTGTGGAGGCTACCAGCCACTGGTTGGGATTCCTGGGTCACCAGGCTGCAGGCTGCTGGACTCTGGAGGGTCTCTCGGCTATTGTTGACCCACTGGTGGGTGGGGCTGGTTTCTGATATGGCTGCCTGTTGGGCCCTGGGTCCCTCAAGCTGGTGGTGTCCTGCTGGTGAGAGAGGCTTGATCCTGGGGCAACTGGCTGAGGGCTCCAAGGTGTCTCAGAGCTGGTTTCAGCCTGCTGATGGGTGGTGCTGGGGCCCAGGTGTTCCTGACTAGTTCCAACTCACTGGTTTATGGGGCTGGGTTCTCAGTTCTCTGATAGTAGGTGTCTGGGCGGGGGTGTTCTAGAGCTGGTGTTGTCCTGCTGGTGAGCAGGGCTGGTGCCCACCTGTTGGTGTGTAGGCTGTGTCCTGGTACTGGAGGCTACATGGCTCTGGTAGTCCTGGGGCTGGTTTCTTCCTGCTACTAGTTGGGTCTGAGAGCCAAGGGTCCCCAGGCTGGTGTTTTTCCACTGCTGGGTGAGGCCAGGTCCTGCAGCTAGTTCTGCCCCACAGGTGGGCAGAAATGAGTCACAGGATCTTTGACTGCAAGGACCTGGGGGGATCCAGTATTGTTAGTTCAGTGCACTGGTTGCTGGGGCTGGGGCACATGGTATCCTGAGTCTCGTGCCTACTCTGTGGTGGGTGAGGCTGGTCCCAGGACTACTGCTGGCCTACTGGTGGGCAGAGTTGGCTCTGGGTATCTCTGGTTTATAGGATCCTGTGGTTCCCAGGGCTAGTGTCAGTGCATTGATGTTTGTGGCTGAGCCATACACCTTCTGATGGACCAAGCCATGTCCCAAGGTGGATTCAAGAGGGTCTTAATGCAGCCTGCCTGCTGCTGGGTGGGGCTGATTATCTGCCTGGGCAGTTACTTGTCCTGAGGCATCCTAGTACTATGCCTAAAGGCTGGTAGTCCGGCCAGATGCCAGCACTAAGAAACTTGAGGGAGGATTCCAAAATGGTACTTGCCAGCACCAGTGTCTACACAGTAGAATCTGCTCTCCAAAATGGCTGTCACTAGTTTTTGTTTTTTTGTTTTTTTATTTTTTTTTATTTTTTGGGGGTTACACCAGGTTCAATCATCTGTTTTTATACACATATCCCCGTATTCCCTCCCTTCCTTGACTCCCCACCCCCGAGTCCCCCCCACCCTCCCCGCCCCAGTCCTCTAGTTTTCACATCCTCAAGTTGAGCTCCAGCTGCCTCTTGGTTGTCTGTGAGGCTCTGCAACATCAGCAGGTGGGTCTGACCCAGGCGCCTTTGAAATTACTGCTTCTGCCTATGGTCCCAGAGCATGTGAAACCTTATATGTGCCACTCAAGAATGGATTCTCTGTTTCCCCCAGCCCTCCAGCTCTCCTGAAAGCAAAGCCCAGTGACCTTTAAATCCAAATAGTTTGGGTACTCATCTTCCCATGAAGGACCCTGGGATCTAGAACCCAATGTGGTGTTCACTAGCTCCTTGGGAAGAAGCTCTGCTATTACAATTATCCTCCCTTTTGTGGTTTGCTGACCCAGGGCTATGGATCCTGACAATACCACATCTCTACCATAGCACCCATTTCTCTCTGGTTCCCTCCCTACATCTTTAGTTTTAGAAGGTCTCCTCTGCCAATATTCTGGTCATTCTCATCAATAGCATGCTCATCAATAGCTGCAAATTGTTGCAACCTTGGTGTGCCTGTGGGAGGATTTGAGCTCAGTGTCTTTGTACTTAGCCATCTTGGCCACTCCCACATTTAAAGTAGTTATTGATAGGTATGAAACTACTGCCATTTTGTTCATTGCTTTCTTGTTGTTTTTGTAATTTTTTGTTCCTTCTTTTGCTCACTTCCCTTCTGATTTGATGACTATCTTTAGGGTTATGTTTGGACTCATTTCTGTTTTTTGTGTGTGTATTTATTATAAGCTTTTGATTTATTATAAGTTCTCTGACTTTTGAAGTCAGAGAGAAATAAAACATGGGTTATGGATTCAGGATCTAAAAGGGTGGCTCTAATGAAAAGTGACGGGGAAGATGAAATTAGAGACTTAACAGTGGCTGCATTTTATGATGATTATGGTGTTATAATTCATAAGTTTGAAATTATTGTAGAATCTGTATAGAGCCACTAGAAAATGGAAGGCTTCTTGATTGGAATTCATAATCAGATCAGTCTGTATTAATGGAGAGAATAAATTAAAGAAATACCACCCTGAGATCAGTTAGGAACAAGAAACTGCAGCAACCCAAGCAAAATTATAAAAGTATGAAGTTTCTAAAGGCAATGGAGAAGTGTTAATGGAGAAATAATAAGAGATATGGAAAAATATTACAGTTAGGGAAAAACTAAATTGTAAAAATCAGTAAAACGCAAAATAAACCAAATCAAACAAAAACAAACCACCCACTCACTCAGAAGGCCATTTATCCTTCATGTGCTCGGTTTTGGAAAGTATTACTCATTTCTAATAATACTTTAATAGTGTCTTTGTTGAGCAGATGAGTTCTATTATTTTTATTTCTATGTGCCACAAAATATAGTAGAAGAATACAAGTATAGGAAACTATTTTCAAAATTGGTTTGCAGGGTAAATTTCTATTCTGATGTAATTTCAGTTGTACAGAAAATTTACTGGGTTATGACCAGAAACTCCTTTATGGCCTTTACCCAGAATATTTACTTTCAACAGATGTTAACTTTGTTATATGTGCTTTATCATTTTCCTTCCCACTTCCTTCCCTCTCATCCACCACTCTCATATTCTAGTTTTTTTTTAATATATTTTTTATTTTTTTATTTTTTAAGAATTTTTATTCAGATACAGTTAACATATAATAAACTGCATATATTTAGAGTGTACTGTTTGGTATCCCAATCTCCCAATTCATTCCCCCCTCAACCCTCTCTGCTTTCCCCACTTGGTGTCCATATGTTTGTTCTCTACATCTGTGTCTCTATTTCTGCCTTGCAAACCAGTTGATTTGTACCATTTTTCTATATTCCACATATATGTGTTAATATACAATATTTGTTTTTCTCTTTCTGACTCACTTCACTCTGTAGGACAGTCTCTAGGTCCATCCATGTCTCTACAAATGTCCCAGTTTCATTCCTTTTTACAGCTGGGTAATATTCCATTGTATATACGTACCACATCTTTTTTATTCATTCATCTGTTGATGGACATTTAGGTTGCTTCCATGTCCTGGCTATTGTAAATAGTGCTTCAATGAACATTGGAGTGCATGTGTCTTTTTGAATTATGGTGTTCTCTGGGTATATGCCCAGTAGTGGGATTGCTGGATCATATGGTAGTTCTATTTTTAGTTTTGCAAGGAACCGCCATAGTGTTCTCCATAGTGGCTGTATCAATTTACATTCCCACCAACAGTGCAAGAGGGTTCTCTTTTCTCCACACCCTCTCCAGCATTTACCGTTTGTAGATTTTCTGATGATGCCCATTCTAACCAGTGTGAGGTGATAGCTCATTGTCATTTTGATTTGCATTTCTCTAATAATTAGTGATGTTGATCAGCTTTTCATGTGCCTCTCAGCCATCTGTATGTCTTCTTTGGAGAAATGCCTATTTAGGTCTTCTGCCCATTTTTGGATTGGGTTCTTTGTTTTTTTGATATTGAGCTGGATGAATTGTTTATATATTTTGGAGATTAATCCCTTGTCTGTTGATTCATTTGCAAATATTTTTTCCCATTCTGAGGGTTGTCTTTTCATCTTGCTTATAATTTCCTTTGCTGTGCAGAAGCTTTGAAGTTTCATTAGGTCCCACTTATTTATTTTTGTTTTTACTTCCATTACTCTAGGGGGTGGATCAGAAAAGATCTTGCTGTTATTTATGTTGAAGAGTGTTCTGCCTATGTTTTCTTCTATCAGTTTCATAGTGTCTGGCCTTACATTTATGTCTGCACTCCATTTTGAGTTTATTTTTGTGTATGGTGTTAGGGAGTGTTCTAATTTCATTCTTTTACATGTAGCTGACCAATTTTCCCAGCACCACTTATTGAAGAGGCTGCCTTTTCTCCATTGTATATCCTTGCCTCCTTTGTCATAGGTTAGTTGACCATAGTTTATCTCTGGGCTTTCTTTCCTGTTCCATTGTTCTATATTTCTGTTTTTGTGCCAGTATCATACTGTCTTGATCACTGTAGCCTTGTAGTATAGCCTGAAGTCAGGAAGCCTGATTGCACCAACTCTATCTTTCCTTTTCAAGATTGCTTTGGCTATTCAGGGTCTTTTGCGTTTCCATACAAATAGTAAAATTTCTTGTTCTAGTTCTGTGAAAAATGCCATTGGTAATTTGATTGGGATTGCATTGAATCTGTAAATTGCTTCCAGTATTATAATCATTTTCACAATGTTGATTCTTCCAATCCAAGAAAATGGTATGTCCCTCCAACTGTTTGTGTTGTCTTTGATTTCTTTCATGAGTGTCTTATAGTTTTCTGAGTACAGATCTTTTACCTCCTTGGTTAGGTTTATTCCTAGGTATTTTATTCTTTTTGTTGCAATCTCATATTTTAGTTTGATTTTATTTTATTTTTTGGAACCAAGTGAAAGTAATTTGGAGACACTGTTGGAGACATTGTGCCCCCTTTCCTCTAAATACTTGAGTGTGTATTTCTTTTCTTTAGATTAATTTTTATTGGAAAATAGTTCATTTACAATGTTGTGTTATTTTCTGCTATACAGCAAAGTGAATCAGTTATGCATATACATATATCCACTCTTTCTTAGATTCTTTTCCCATATAGGTCATTACAGAGTATTGAGTAGAGTTCCCTGTGCTATATGGTACGTTCTTATTAGTTATCTGTTATATATATAGTAGTGTGTATATGTCAATCCCAATCTCCCAGTTTATCCTTCCCTGCCTTTTCCTGCTTGGCAACCATATGTTTGTTTTCTATGAGGGTGAGTCAAAAATTATCCACACTCTGGCTATAGAATTGACAGAAGTTTTTATATAACCACAGTGCGAATAATATTTGACTCACCCTCATACATCTGTGACTCTGTTTCTGTTTTGTAAATAAGTCCATTTGTACCATTTTTTTAGATTCCAGATGTAAATGATATCATGTGATATTTGTCTTTGACCTACTTCACTTAGTATGACAACCTCTAGGTCCATCCATGGTACTACAAATGGCATTATTTCATTGTTTTTTATGCCTGAGTAATATTCCGTTGTATATATGTACCACGTCTTCTTTATCTACTCATCCATCGATGGACATTTAGGTGGTGTCCATATCTTAGCTATTGTAAACAGTGCTGCAGTGAACACTGGGGTGCATGTCTTTTTGAATTATGCTTTTCTCTGGATATATGCCCAAGATTGGGATTGTTGGATTATATGGTAGCTCTATTTTTAGTTTTTTAAGGAGCTTCCATACTTGTTCTCCATAGTGACTCCTATTTACATTCCCACCAACAGTGTAGGAGATCCCCTTTTCTTCACACCCTCTCTAGCATTTATTGTTTATAGATTTTTTTGATGGTGGCCATTCCAACTGGTATGAGGTGATACCTCATTGTAATTTTGATTTGCATTTCTCTAATAATTAGTGATGTTGAGCATCTTTTCATATGCTTTTTTGGCCATCTGTGTATCTTCTTTAGAGAAATGTCCATTTAGCTTTTGCATCCAATTTTGATTGGGTTACTTGTTTATTAGATATTGAGCTACATGAGCTGTTCGTGTATTTTGGGGATTAATCTCTTGTGAGTCACTTCATTTGCAAATATTTTCTTTTCTTGATCCACCTCCTAGAGTAATGACAATAAAAATAAACAAATGGGACCTAATTAAACTTTAAAGCTTTTGAACAGCAAATGAAACCATAAACAAAATGAGTGTGTATTCCTTAGTAAGGATGTTCTCTTATAGAATCACAGTATGATAATCAAAGTCAGGAAACTTTACAATGAAACAATGAAATTATCTAATCCATATTCCATATTTAAATTTGAACAGTTCTCCGAGTTTTTATAGCTTTTCTTTCCCCAGCCTAACATTTAATAAAAAAATGTACATCGAATTTGGTTGTCCTAATTTTTAGTCTCCTTTAACCTGGAATAGTTTCTCAATCCATCTTTGTCTTTTTTTACCTTGCCTTATTTCTAATAAGAACATTAGATTTACAGAACAGTTGTAAGAGATACTGCAGAGAATTTTGTATATCCCTCACCTGGTTTCCTCTAACATTAATCTCTTACATTACCATGGTATATTTGTAACAACTAGTATACCAATGTTGATACATTACAACTAATTAAAGTACAGACTTTATTTGAATTTCACTTGTTTTTCCATTAATGTCATATTTCTATATCAGAATTCACTTGAGGATACTTCTTTGTATTTAGTCATTCTGTCTCCTAGTATTCTCTGTTATGTAACAATTTCTCGGTCTTTCCATGATTTGGATGACTTTGGCAGTTTTAAGGAGTACTTGTCAGATATTTTGTAGAATGTTCTTCAAACTGGTATTGTCTGATATTTTTCTCATGCTTAGATTGGAGTTATAGGTTTGAAGGGGAAGACTACAGTGGTGAAATGCCATTCTTATCACATCATTTCAGTGGTACGTGATATCAGCATGACTTATCACTGGTGATTGTTAACACTGATCACTTACCAACATGGTACTTACGAGGTTAAAATTGCTCAACATAATGGTGTATCTGTCCTCTTGTTGTATGGTTAGTTCTGTATGTATTTTGGAGCTATAATACTAGATGCATGCAGTATTGAGATTGTTGTATCTTCCTAATTAATTGAACCTTTTATTATTACACAGTAACGATTTCTAGAAATCTTTTTAAATTTAAAAACTAAATGTTTGCTATTAGTGTAGGTACACTAGTTTTCATTAGGGTTAGTTTTTTTTTTTTTTTCTTTAGTGTATCTTTCTTTTCTTTTGAAATTTATAAATTCTTCAATTTTCATATCTGTTGTAAATGGCTATGTATGAATTTTATTTTTTATATTGAATGGCAATATTTGTTTCTAATCTGTAGCATTTAGTTTGTTAATGTATAATTTTGTAACTTTTGCTCTGGATGTATTTCGATCACTTATTTAGTGCTTCTCATGTGCTCCACTCTTTTTTTCTTTTGAATTGGTTATATTTTTTTTTTTTGGGGGGGGTACACCAGGTTCAATCATTTGTTTTTATACACATATCCCCATATTCCCTCCCTTCCTTGACTCCCCCACCCTCGAGTCCCCTCCACCCTCCCTGCCCCAGTCCTCTAAGGCATCTTCCATCCTCGAGTTGGTGAATTGGTTATATTTTTAAAACAGCATTCCACAATCTTCCTTTTCAAATCTTTAGATTATCAAGTCCTTAAAAATTGTAGTTTTAGGAATTTTTAACATTTACTTAATTTATCAAATTCTATTTACTTTAAATCATCTTTTACTTTCTTCCTGAATAATACAAGAACATCAGAAGACTTGAACTTAAATTCTCACCCTCTTGATCAATGCTATCATTATCATTTGTATTTGTTATTTTAGTTTTTAACATTAGTATTATTGATCTTATCAATAACATTCATTAAGATTTTAAGTCAATATTTATTAAGATTTCTTTCATATTTACCACTTCCCTTATTGTTTCTTCATTTATCTCATGTTTGATCATTCTCCTTCAGTTTGAAGTTCATCCTTTAGAAATTCCTCAAGCAAATGTGCTTGGCTATGAATTCACTCAATCCCAAGAAGGTTTTTTTTGCTTAACTTATGTGAAGCCCAAACATCAGAGTGATGAATATAACCGAGTTGGTACAAATGATTTTCGTAACTTCATTTGGATATTTTGAATATGTCAGCTATCTCTTGCATGGTAAAATGTTGATTGTTTTCAATTAATGTCTCAGTTTGTTTGCTATCAACTTCAACTGGCCTACCCAACCATGGAGCATCATCCAGTGAGAAATCTCCAGCACAAAACCTTGCAAACCACTTTTGACACGTTAAAAAAGTCACAGCACCTTCTCCATACACTGCACAAATCTTTTTCTGTATTTCAGTCGCGTTTTTACCTTCCTTAAAATAATAAAGCATAAAATGTTGCTTTTTTCTTCCATCTTCAGTATTTAAATGGCTATACAAAAATTCAGCAATTTCGATAATTTTTTGTTTTTTTAATGCACAGTGATATGACAGCTGTCACAATACTATATGACAAAATTGTTTCGAATGAAGGTAAAGACAACTAAGCACCACTAGAGACATCTTAGGGGAAAACTGAAAGAACCGTTTGGCCAACCCAGTGCATTCCTAGAGTGATAGTTATTTTCTTTCAAAACCGTTCAAGATATTTTCTCAGTTGTCTTTCATCTTCCAATGTTCCTTCTGAGTAGTCAGCTCTTAATTTAACATTTTTTTATAATCTTGGCAAAAGTTTATGTTTCTCTTTACCTATTTTATATATAGTACTGTGTATCTGTTAATCAAAAACTTCTCATTTATCTCTCCCCCCACCATCCCGCTTCCCTTTTAGTAATCACAAGTTTGTTTTCTGTGTGTGAGTCCATTTCTGTTTTGCAAATAAGTTCGTTTGTGTCATTTTTTTAGATTCCACATAAAAGTGGTATCATGATATTTGTCTTTCTCTGTCTGACTTCACTTAATATGATAATCTCTAGGTTCATCCATGTTGCTATAAATGGCATCATTTCACTGTTTTTAATGGCTGTTATTCCATTGTGGGTATATATATCATGTCTGCTTTACCCATTCATCTGTTGATGGACATTTAGGTTGTTTTCATGTCTTGGCTATTGTAAATAGTGCTGCTATGAATATTGGGGTGCATGTATTGTTTCAAATTATAGTTTTCACTGGGTGTATGTCCAGGAGTGGGATAGGTGGATCATATGGTAACTCTATTTTTATTTTTTTTGTTTCAGATCTTTATTAGAGTATAATTGCTTTACACTGTTGTGCCAGTTTCCAATGTAAAACAAAGTGAATCAGCTGTATTTATACATATATCCCTATATCCATTCCCTCATGAGCCTCCTTCCCACCCTCCCTGTCCCACCCCTCTAGGTCATCACTAATCATTGAGTTTATCTCCCTATGTTATGCAGCAGCTTCCCACTAGCCATCTGTGTTACATTTGGTAGTGTATATATGTCAGTGCTACTCTCTCATTTCATCCCAGCTTCCCCTTCCTTCCACCCCATGTCCTCAAGTTCGTTCTCTACATCTGCGTCTTTATTCTTGCCCTGCCACTGCGTTCATCAGTACCATTTTTTTAGATTCCATACATATGCATTAGCACACGGTATTTGTTTTTCTCTTTCTGACTTCACTCTGTATGACCATCTCTAGATCCATCCATCTCACTACAAACAACTCAATTTTGTTCATTTTTATAGCTGAGTAGTATTCCATTGTATGTATGTGCCAGCCACATCTTCTTTATCCATTCATCTATGGATGGACATTTAGGTTGCTTCCGTGTCCTAGCTATTGTAAATAGTGCTGCAGTGAACATTGTGGTACATGTATCTTTTTTAATTATGCTTTTCTCAGGATATATGCCCAGTAGTGGGGTTGCTGGGTCATATGGTGGTTCTATTTTTAGTTTTTTAAGGCATCTCTATACCGTTTTTTACCATAGTAGCTGTATCAAGTTACATTCCCACCAACAGTGCAGGAGGGTTCCCTTTTATCCACAGCCTATCCAGCATTTATTGTTCCGAGATTTTTGGATAATGGCCATTCTGACTGGTGTGAGGTGATACCTCATTGTGGTTTTGATTTGCTTTTCTCTAATGGTTAGTGATGTTGAGCATCTTTTCATATGTTTGTTGGCCATCTGTATGTCTTCCTTGGAGAAATGTCTGTTTAGGTCTCTCACCCATATTTGGATGGGGTTGTTTGTTTTGATATTGAGCTGCATGAGCTATTTGTATATTTTGGAGATTACTCCTTGTTGGTGCTTCGTTTGCAGATATTTTCTCCCATTCTGAGGGTTGTCTTTTTATCTTACTTATGGTTTCCTTTGCTGTGCAAATCTTTTAAGTTTCATTTGGTCCCATTTGTTTATTTTTGCTTTTATTTCCATTACTCTAGGAAGTGGGTCAAGAAGGATCTTGCTGTCATTTATGTCATAGAGTGTTCTACCTATGTTTTCCTCTAAGAGTTTTATAGTGTCTGGCCTTACATTTAGGTCTTTAATCCATTTTGAGTTTATTTTTGTGTATGGTGGTATGGTGTTAGGAAGTATTCTAATTTCATTCTTTTGCATGTAGCTGTCCAGTTTTCCCAGCACCACATATTGAAGAGGCTGTCTTTTCTCCATTATATATTCTTGCCTCCTTTCTCATAGATTAGGTGACCATATGTGTGTGGGTTCATCTCTGGGCTTTCTATCCTGTTCCAATGATCTATATTTCTTTCTTTGTGCCGCTACAAAACTGTCTTTTTTTTTTCTTTTCTTTTCTTTTTAAATTTATTTATTTATTTTATTGGCTGTGTTGGGTCTTTTTTGCTGTGTGCGGGCTTTCTTTAGTTGTGGTGAGTGGGGGCTATTCTTCATTGTGGTGTGTGGGCTCCTCATTGCTGTGGCTTCTCTTGGTGCAGAACACGGGCTCTAGGCACGTGGGCTTCAATAGTTGCAGCACATGGGCTCAACAGTTGTGGCTCACGGGCTCTAAAGCACAGGCTCAATAGTTGTGGAGCACGGGCTTAGTTGCTCCGCGGCATGTGGGATCTTCCTGGACCAGGGCTCGAACCCGTGTCCCCTGCATTGGCAGGTGGATTCTTAACTGCTGTGCCACCCAGGAAGCCATACCATACTGTCTTGATTACCAAAGCTTTGCAGTATAGTCTGAAGCCAGGCAGCCTGATTCCTCCAGCTTCGTTTTTCCTTCTCAAGATTGCTTTGGCTATTTGGGATCTTTGTGTTTCTATATAAATTTTATAATTGTTTGTTCTAGTTCTGTGAAAAATGCCATTGGTAATTTGATAGGGATTTCAGTGAATCTGTAGATTGCTTTGGGTAGTGTTGTCATTTTCACAATGTTAATTCTTCCAGTCCAAGAACATGGTATATCTCTCTGTCTGTTTGTGTTGTCTTTGATTTCTTTCATCAGTGTCTTATAATTTTCTCCACTCAGGTCTTTTGCCTCCTTAGGTAGGTTTATTTCTAGGTATTTTTCTTTTTGTTGCAATGGCAAATGGAATGCTTCCTTAATTTTTCTTTCTGATTTTTCATTGTTAGTGTATAGGAATGCAAGAGATTTCTGTGCATTAATTTTGTATCCTGCTACTTTATCAGATTCTTTGATTAGCTCTAGTAGTGATAAATTTCCCTGGAACAAGTAAAATTTCGTTTGGGGATGTAGAAAGTTTGAGGCAGAATAGGGAAGAATTTAACACCCCATGGTATGCCAGGATGTGGGAATTGGCACAAAGAAGAAATAAGCCCACATAAATAACCATGTTGATGAAAGAAGAAAGAAATATTTAAAACCAAGATTAGGAATATGTTTTAATCACATAACGGAAATCTTAGAAGTCATTGAAGAATATTTTATTGTATTATAGATATTACATTTTATTATATGAATTACATATGATAGACAATATGAAGCTGTTGAAGATTCTTGGGCAAAGGACTGACATGTTGAAAGTGATCAAAGTGTAGCTTTATCAATAAATGTGGATCTATAGGATAAACGAAAGTTTGAAACTGGGAATATATTTTGTTAGAGCCCACCTATTAGTAGTTCCTTTTTGCTTGATTATATAAAACTAAAATATATATTTAATATTAGTTTATATTATATAATAGTAATATAAAATCATTGTATTTAAATCCACTTTTTGTTATTTTAGAGGAATTCCAGGGAAGAAATGTGGTACAATCATACTTACAGCAGAGGAATTAAACTGTTGCAGAGTAAGTAAATATTTCTTTGGATTAAAAATTATTTCCAATACTTCTTTGACATGATGTTTCTCAAACTATACTTAAATGATTTTTCTTGAGTAATTTTAGCAAAAAAATATTAAAACTATGTTTTATAATGCTATAATTGATAAAATATCATTTTAGATACTTAGTACTTTAACCAGAGAGACTACATTCTATAGTTTAAATAGGATAATCAGTTATTTTAAACATCTTTTTAATGAATAGAAATTATTAAAATAAAACCTAATGGTAGTATCATTTTGAGGGGGGCATTAATATAAGGAATTGTTAATTGTATCAGTTCAGTTCTTGCAAAAATTTGAAGATTCTATGTGTGATCCTAAAGGAATATTTCTAGTCCCTTGACTGTAACCATTTTGCATATTATACTTGCTTTTATGTATTTCTGATTGAATTAATTCAGTATTTATATGTGGTCTCATGTTTTCTTAACTTGGGAAGCCCACATTTGTAGAAATAACCAGGTACTACTCCAACTAAGAGTATAATGACATAGAGTGCATATTCCTTAATCTTAGAAAACTGCTATTTTTAGTTGTGATTTGCTGATTTAATCATCTTTTGTACTTCTCATCTCTGAATTTGTATATGTGTATGATAACCTATGTTTGTATAACAAGGGAGGAGAGAGAAAAAGAAGTTCAAGGTCAATAAGATACATAGTCTTTGTTGTGACATTGAGATGCTATTTTGTCAGAACTGATATTAAGATTATTTTGTATAAATATGCTTCTGAACAAATTATTATGAGTTCTCTTTCAAAATAGAACCAAGATATCAAAAGCATGGACTGGGTATTGCCAGGCTGCGTCTTAAACATCTCCTGCTTTCAATTCTGTTGTTTTGCCTGGAGGAACAGGAAAATTATAAAGCTTCCATGCAAATGTAGTGGAATACGTTACTCGGTGATCCAGAGGCATTTTCACCACTCTTTATACTAATAAAGCTTTCAAAACATCTGTAATTATCTTTTAATATTATTTATTAATAGTTTTAATTATTATTTACATATTTCCTACACTTAGAAATGATAGATCTAATATTTTTAAACTGTTTAGAACCTTGATATAACTTCACTTATGTATCCTACATTCTGATTCTTAGCTACAGACATTGATAATCAGCATTGCTGAAATAATATTACTCTGCTAGTATAGTAGAAGAAACAAGTGTGTTCAAAGCAATGATCATAGTTAACTTCAGAAGAGACAGTGCCTTTTAAATGTGCATTTTATGGTACTTTAAAAATACCAAGCAGTATCACTTAGAATTTGGAATGAAGTAATTTTATTTCACATTTGACATCATACACATTGACACTTATTTTCTTGAAAACCCATCTCCAGTTGTTAGCTTAAGCATAAACTTTGGAATCAAAATGCCTAAATTTCAGTATTATCTCTTTCACCATTCAGCTGAGTGAAGTTTTTTGGAGCTTTAATTTCTGCATTTTGTAAACTGCTAAAAGTCTTTATATAGGCACACCTCATTTTATTGTGTTTCATATATATTGCATTTTTTGCAGATTGAAGGCCTGTGGCAGCCCTGTGGTGAACAAGCCATCAGCACCATTTTTCCAACAGCATTGCTCACTTCTAGTCTCTGTGTCACATTTTGCTAATTTTTACAAAAGAGCAAATTTTTTCATTATTATTACGTTTGTTATGGTGATCTGTGATCCGTGATCTTTGATGTTACTGTTGTAATTGTTTTGGGGCACCACAAAATTAATAAATGTGTGTGTGCTGACTGCTTCACCAACTGGCCATGCCCCTGTCTCTTACCCTCTCCTCAGGCATCCTTTTTTTCTGAAACACAATATAGAAATTAGGCCAATTAATATCCCTATACTAGCCTCTAAGAATTTAAGTGAAAGGAAGATTCATACATATCTTACTTTAAATCAAAAGCTAGAAGTGATTAAGCTTACTGAGGAAGGCATGTCAAAAGCCAAGCTGAGACAGGCTGAAAGCTAGGCCTCTGGGCCAAACAGTTAGCCAAGTTGTGAAGGCAAAGGAAAAGTTCTTGAAAGACATTTCACATGCTACTCCAGTGAACACACACATGATAAGAAAGCAAAATACCCTTATTGCTGATATGAAGAAAGTTGTAGTGGTCTGGATAGAAGATTAAACCAGCCACAACACTCCCTTAAGCCAAAGCTTAATCCAGAGGAAGGCTAAGAGAGGTGAGGAAGTTGCAGAAGAAAAGTATGAAGCTAGCGGAGGTTGGTTCATGAGGTTTAAGGAAAGAAACTTTGTCCGTAACATAAAAGTACAGGTAAAGCAGCAAGTACTTATATATATAGAAGCTGCAGCAAGTTATCCAGATGTTCTAAGATAATTAATGAAGGTTGCTGCACTAAATAACAGATTTTCAATGTAGATGAAACAGCCTTATATTGGAAGAAGATGCAATCGGGGACTTTCATAGCTAGAGAGGAGAAGTCAGTGCCTGGCTTCAAAGCTTCAAAGGACAGGCCAACTCTCTTGTCTTGAAGAGACTTTAAGGTGAAGTCAGTGCTGATTTACCATTTAGAAAATCCTTGGGCCCTTAAGAATTATGCTAAATTTGCTCGCCTGTGCTGTATAAATGGAACAACTAAGCCTGGATGACAGCATATCTGTTAACAACATGGTTTATTGAAGCCCTCTGTTGAGACCTACTGCTCAGAAAAAAGATTCCTTTCAAAATATTACTGCTCACTGACATGCATCTGGTCCTACAAGAGCTCTGATGGAGATGTATGAGATTGATGTCATTTTCATGCCTGCTAACACAACACTCATTCTGCAACTCATGGCTGAAGGAGTAAGTTCGACTTTCAAGTCTTGTTATTTAAGAAATAATACATTTCATAAAGCCATAGCTGTCACAAATAGTGATTCCTCTGATGGATATGGGCAAAGTCAATTGAAAACCTTCTGGAAAGGATTCACCATTCTAGATGCCATTAAGAACACTTGTGACTCATGGGGAAAGGCCCAAATATCAACATTAACAGTAGTTGGAAGAAGTTAACTTCAACCCTCATAGATGGATGACTTGGGATTTAAAACTTCAGTGGAGGAAGTAACAGCTGGTGTTGTGGAAATGGCAAGAGAATTAGAATAGGAAGTGGAGCCTGAAGATGTGACTGAATTGCTGCAATCTCATGATAAAACTTGAATGGATTACAAGTTGCATCATGTGGATGAGCAATGAAAGTGGTTTCTTGAGATGGAATCTGCTGGTGAAGATGCTGTGAAGATTGTTGAAAGGACAACAAAGGATTTAGAACACTTCTAAAAATGTGTACCTGAATAACTGAAGATATGAATGGAGATCCTGTGTTCTAATATTGGGTACCTAGAGTTATCTAGCTTAATAGCACTTTTCTGGGAAAGGAAATGTTCAGGGTTTTAGTAAGTAATAGTTCTGTGACTAGAACAAAAACTTCCGGGAGTCAATTTTTCAGTCTTTATAGTCCTTTAAAAAGCAATTTATGTTGTCTGGAATTCTCCCACACTTGGCTATCTGCATTAAAATGGAAAATTTGTTTTCTTGTCAAGTCTTGCTTGTGATCTGGAGTTTCTAGTTATTTATAACCCAGGTTTTGAGCTGTTTTACTAATTTTGTTTGCAGGATGCTGTTCTGATGCAATTTTGTGCAAACAAATTGGATAAGAAAGACTTCTTTGGAAAATCAGATCCTTTTCTAGTATTTTATCGAAGTAACGAAGATGGCAGGTAGATTTATCTTTTATGCATTTTAAGTCTATGATAAGGATGATATTTAAATTGTTACCTTTTCTCAGAGAAGCTTATTAAATCGTTAAACAGTAAAATATGTTGGTATTCAAAAAATTGATTTTTTCATCTCAGTAACAATGTGTAACTTTATAAGCATTTAATATGTTTAGTTTGCTATTTATAATGAATAATTTTTGGCTTCATATAAACATTTCCTCTCTACTTTTCCTAAAATTATATTATTGCCTTAATAATATGGAAGAGTTACATTTTTGTGGAAATCTAAAATTCTGAAACCAATGTATTTTGTTATAGAATTGAACCCTTTAGCCAATTTCTTAGAGAAATGGATTGCTTTTTATACTACAGGGTTTTTTCAGTAATATCTAACATTCAGGAAACTTTTTTATTACACTCTAGTAATTTGAATATGTTACCAGTTATGATTAGACTGGTTTCTATGTGATTTGAAAATGTGTAACAGAGTATAATTTATTTTAATTTTTTATTGAAGTGTAGTTGATATACAATATTATATGAGTTAAAGGTATACAATATAGTGATTCACAATTTTTAAAGATTGCACTTCATTTATAATTAGTATAAAATGTTGGCTATATTCCATGCATTGTACAATATATCTTTGTAGTTTATTTTATACAAAATAGTTTGTACCTCTTATTCCCCTACCCCAACATTGCTCCTCCTCTCTCCCCTCTCCTCACTGGTAACCACTAGTTTGTTCTCTATATCCATGAGTCTGCTTCTTTTTTTGTTATGTTCACTAGTTTGTTATATTTTTTAGATTTCACATATAATTAACATACAGTATTTTTCTTTCTCTGTCTGACATTTCACTTAGCATAAGACCCTCCAAGTCCATCCATGTCGTTGCAAATGGCAAAGTTTTCATTCTTCTTTTATGGCTGAGTAGTATTCCATTGTTCAGAGTATAATTTAATACATATGACTCTACCATAAAATACATTTTATCATTATTTTCTGTACTTCTTATTGTATTGCCAGTATTGATGAGAAAGTTTAGTGGTTAAAATTATGAGCTAAATAAGGTCCTGCTGCCTAAGTGTAAACAGTGACCCTGCTGCTTAATAGCTGTGGAACCATAGGCAAGTTTTTTAACTCATATGAAATTCAGTTTCCTCATCTATAAAGTGGGCTAATAATCATAGTTACCTCCCAGGGCTGTTGAGAGTACTAAATGAGTTACCACACAAAAATCATTTAGAAGCGTCCCTAACATAAGAATTATGTTAGCTGTTGTTACTATTATTATTATTATCTTATGGTATAACTTCTCCTTTTTTGTTTTCCTTACTTATGCATAATAAAATATTAGCTAAAGAGAAAATGTCATTTGGAGGTTAAAATGAGGGAAATAGAAGGTAAAAAAAGTAACCTGCTACACTTATAAATGAAATTACACAACATGTTGATGTTATGTAATAAGTATAAAATGGTACATAAAAATAGAAAGTTTGCTATTTTAAAGTGAATATACTGAGCAGTATAAAATTATGCTTTACATAGTGTATGATTTTTGTTGATGCAGCTACTAGACAACTGTTTGTTATTTTTGTTATGGTATATTATTGGATTTTGCATGCTTTTCTATTTCAATGATAAAAATGTTACAGTAGCATTTACATCTGAACACTAATTTTGCCCATGTGAAAAATATTGGAGAGTGTAGAAAATAATCATATTTTCAAGTAATTTCAAAGTTAGAAAAAAAAACTAAAGACTGGTTCAAAATTTCTTAAATAATAAAGTTCCTATTTTTCTTCCGCTCTGAACAACTTATTGCCTGAATTTTCTATTTTAGTCTTATTAGTTTTCTTATAAAGATTAGTTATATAATAATAGAATTTCAGTCTATCGTACATTTAATGCTACTGGTAAGAGACAGATTACAAAAATTTATTATTATTGTAAAAAATGGTATTAACTTGTGCTTTAAATGAAATACAGAGTACAACTTATCCAAAAATCTCATATCACTTAAAAACAACTATTGCTAAAATTTTGTGCATCTCATTTCAGAAAACTTTCCACTTGCATTTACACGCAGAAAATAATTCACCAACTGCATCCAAATATATATGTTAGGGCACATGTATTAATGTATTGATATACATATGTTTTGCTTTATGAGTTTTGAATGAGTAAAAATGCTTTTACTCCTCACTTTTTATGTGTAAGTCTCTTTTTAACTGCAGAGACTTTAGCTTCATTTTTAGCATGTATTTGAACATGGAGCTACTTCAAAAATTGCTTGTTGTTTAGTGTGTTTGAGGCTCATATAAAAAAGGTTAAACTTATTTTCTACTATGAGCATTAACGAAAATCCATAATATATGGTTATAAATTCTTATTTTCTTACTTTCACATTTATTTAGTAGCTTGACCTGTGTTCATAATTAGGTAATAATTTTCCTTTAGAAAGCTGTTTTTTGGTAATTGGCTTCATTTAAAGTGTTTTAACACAGATTATTTAATAAGAGTATTTTTCTTATAATACTATTTGTAATACATAAATACATACACACTTATATGTATATAGCAATACTCCTGAGTATTAGAAAGAGCTACATCAGACTTCTGTCAGAATTTTCACTAGTCACATTAGTGCTGGAATTAGTGAGATTTTGCTGTCTATATCACATCTAATGCTTTACAAATGAGAATGATTAATAGAAGACAGATAGCTACCTCACTTATTAGTAGCTCACTAAGACAGTGAGTCACTTTGTTAAGAGAAGAAGTTTCAAAGTATTTAATTATTATGGCTGGTAATACTAGGAATATTGCAGAAATTTTGATTTCACTGTAAGCAAAAAGGCCCAAAATTCAGTAGGTTGTTGAGCATGTTGGTTTGAAGATGGTTCATTGGTTGCTGTATCTCTGTCTGTCTATCCCTCTATCTATTTAATCTATTATCTATCATCTGTCTATCATCTATCTATCTATCTATCATCTATCTATCTTATCTATCTATCTATCTATCTATCTACCTATCTATCATCTGTCTATCTATCTATCTATCTACCTGTCTAGATATCTATATAGCTAGCTATCTGTATCTATCATCATACCAAAGATTGGTATATGTTAGAATATGATATGACATAAGAAGAGAAAGCCCTTTGTAATTCTTTAAGAATGTGTAGTGTTATGAAGAGAGGCAGATGCCTGTTTCTGAAAACAATGTACATACTTTTGTCCCTATGAATTTTTCTTAACCATTTTTATATACTTTTGCTTTTTCTCATTTGATTCCCTCTGTTTTTCTCCTTCCTACTTCTCCCTTATCTTCTTTACTTTTTTTCCCTCTGCTTTAGATATTTTGATTAACCTTTTAGGGTCTTCTCTATCCTCTTTTTTTTTTTTTAATGTCTTTTGCCCCCAGTGATTCCTAAATTGCTTTGGGTGATTCACCTTTGAAAGCATTTAGCCGCATTATAGGCACACATATTCTCTTGAGCGCTGTCAATTTAGTAACATCATTTTCTTTAGATAGGCAAAGATACTACCAGGAGTATGGCACTAACGTCATAAATCTTAAATTTAATATGTGATCCATTTATATTATGTTTCTATTTGATCTCTTAATGCAGAGAGACCCTTTCTTGCCTGAGAAGAGGAAAATGGACTCTTTCAAAATGAGATTTTTTTTTTGTAGGGGTTAGTTGCAGTATGTTCACTATGGTAGTTACATAATATTCTCATGTTCATGACTCTTAGAGGGATCCCTGCATTTAGAACATTTCATGACTAAGGTTTTAGTGAGGGTTGAGTTTAGGTGTTGTTCTAACCAAAATCCTTTAAAACATTTTATAGCTCAGTAACTGCTGCATAAATTTGCATCAGGCAAGAACATTTCCAGGACCTGATTGATGTCTGGAGATTGAATGATTTGGTGGAAACAATACTGGAATTTGAATCAGAAAACCAAGTTGAAGGCTCCATGGATTCTGCCCCTTATTGTATATTGTTGAATTGCTATCTTTCTTCCCTCTAGGAATTCTTTAGATATATAGTGTCAACAGTTCAAAGAAAGAAAGAACCACATACTGAGTTGTCTCACTATAAATTCATTATGTTAATCTTAAATAGGCCCTTGGCTCTCCCCAGGAATCTTACTCCTTTTCCTTAATCCATCAATGTTCCTTCTCTCCCAGACACTTCAGCACTTTTGCCCTCTTCCTTCTTTGCTGGTTATCTTGCTTCCTATTTAATAAGAAAATGGAAGCAATTGGAGAACTGCTTCAAGATCCCATTGTAGCATCTGCCCGTGTGCTTGGCCTTCCTGGATGCTCTGCAAAATGACTCTGTGCTCCCACCAACTGCTGCAGTGATTCCCTCTGTCCCATCCATTTCCATCTACTTCAGGACTTTGCTCTATCCTTTATCCCCTTCCTCTCATGCAGCACAAATTGTTTTCTCTCTAATGGACTTTTTCCTTTAGCATACAACCTTGCTGTTACCTGTGTCATCTTGAGAAAAATTTAAAAATAACAAGAAAACAAACCCTTTGCTTGACTAATCTTTCCCCTTTAAGCTGCTACCCCCAATTTCTCTTTCTCTCTTTACAGCTAAACTGCTCAGAAATGTTATTTACACACCCTGCCTCAGTTCCTCTTCTCTTTCTTAAACCCATTCCAAACAGATTTTTGCCCCCAGCACTCCAACAAAACTGCCATGGATACTTTTCAGAGTAACAATATGTCACCACAATTTTTATAGAGAGTATTTACAAAGCAGCTTTAGGATTTATTGAATTTGCAGATCATTTTTCGTAAACTCATTGCAAAATCTCATTGCTTTATGTTATGATGAGCTAATCTTTAAATTTTTAAAACAGCAAATCTCTTTTTTACTGACTGATACAGCAGCAGCAGAGGGACTGACAACATGTATTCTGCACAAAAAGAAAGAGAAGAATGACTACTAAAACAATATATTATAATTGAATCATGAAAATAACTGAAAACTTTTTTTTTACAGTTTTACAATTTGTCATAAAACAGAAGTTGTCAAAAACACCTTAAATCCTGTATGGCAAGCATTTAAGATCTCAGTCAGAGCTTTATGTAATGGCGATTATGACAGGTAAAATAAATGACAACTTTTCTGAGAATTTTGAATATTCACTATAGATTTTGTATCCAATAACTTAAATTGAATTTTTAAAATTAAGCTGGCTTCTTTATCAATGTAAATGTGTATTTACAAAAGCATAGTTGATTTATTCAGAATTTTTTAAATAACTTTTTTTTTTTAATCCAAAATGATTTGGGGAGGAGGGATAATTTGACTAATTAAAATTTGGTTTAACTAATTTTTCAAGAACAAAAATGTGCAAAGTGCCAAAAATGTATTTAATATTTGTTTGTTTTAACATATTCAAAAGTCATCCCGGAATTTTCATTGCCTCAGGGTTTTCATTTGGTTATTATCTTTCTAGAGAGGAATAAGTAAATATACAAGAGACATAAGATTATGACTTCATATGTTATCAACCCCGATTTACTCCTGAGAATCCTATTTGACATCACTGCTCTCATGGTTGCTGAATTATAAAAGTTCAGTAGATGTAGAGTAGGGAGATTCTGATGTTTTACAAATAGGTGGGTGAGGTGGCCCTGAAGATCTTCCCACAGTATGCCTGAAGATGACTTAATATCAAAGTTTTTTCTTTTCCTTATGAAAATTGATTGTAAGATTATAATATAAAAACCCCTACTCACCCCAAAAGTTATTTTATTTATCTTATTACTTGCATATTAGAAAAATGAGAATTTATTCTATTAACTAATACCGTAGAAAGAACTATTGATTATTAACATCATTAAATTTACTTTAAAATTTATTATGCTACTTGACTGTCACTTTATTCATTTAATAATATCATAACTTTATTTAACTGGACTCATTCTAAGAAAGTGATTCTTAATGGTATAGTTCCTAGTTAGCAGCATCAACGTCACCTGATGAAACTTTTAGAAATTAAAAATTACTGAACCAGGGGGCATGAGGTTCAGCAGTTCATGTTTTGACAAGCCCTCCACGTGATTCTGATCCATGCCGAGTCTGAGAAATATTTCTCTAAGACAGTGGTTCTGAAGAGTGGAGGAGTAGCTCTATACCTCTCCATTGAGAAGCTATGTCAAACTATAAATGCTTTTCCCATATACTTTCCTACTCTGTTTAAAGAATTAAAAATTGTATGATTTTAGAAACCTATTTTAAGATATAAATTGAAGAATAGTATTAAAATTAATTAAATCAACTTTATTTTGTAAAACCTGAAAGCATACACTATTTTACCTAAGAAAATCTGTAACTTATTTTTTAACTTTCAATCATATGTTAATTTGATCTAAGTAACTTGACTCTGTGTGTATGTTTTCCCCATGGACAGAACAGTCAAAGTAGAGGTGTATGACTGGGATCGAGATGGAAGGTAAGGCATTGTCTTTTATTTTTGCTCTTAAAACTTATGATGTTTTAAGAAGCAAATATGCTGAAATGACCGCATTTTCACATTTTAATTTTCAGATTGCATATTTTTGTTTTGTTTTTCTAAGTATTACTGAGGTGTTCACATGAGATTTTAAGAATGAGTGTATTCAACCTGCAAAATGAAATAGAGGTCTTCCTCCTTTCTAGTAATATAGGAAAGATTTTCAACTTGGACTTGATGATTTCTCATTGTGTACAACTTACCGATGTCTAGCTTTATAGCTGTAGAGTAGTGATTCTCAAGTTTCTGTATCTCATAATCTCTCTGAAGATTCCTATTGTCTTTCTACTCCTATCATCTGCAGGAACACAGCTGAGCTCCCCCTCCAAAAAAAAGACACATGCCTCAGAAACAAACAACAAAACGAAACTCTAGAATTATGTCTGGTGATTGCCAATAAAAATACTTAAGCAGAATGCCGAAATCATGGTCTCCCTCTGCACACCATAGCATGTTAATGAGTAAAAGAGAGTGAACATACTACTTTTCCTTTTTCTTAAGTGTTTTCCCACTGTTTCTACTGTTTTAGGTAGCACTGATATTTAAGTGTTTTTAAATGCTGTTAAGTCAAGGGACCCAGACATGCTGAAATCTCACCTTGCTCTAGATAACTGTTCCTTTAGGTAGTTCCTGAAGGGACTGAGTCTAGAGATGCCAAAGGCGAGTGGCAAGTGGGAAAGCAACTGAATTTTACTTGGCTGGTGTTCTCCACTCTTGTGGGAAAACATTCAGAAGTCTTTCTGAAGCCTTGAAAATGTTACAGAAAATATGGCTAAAATTAATTAAAATATGTGGGCCGAGCAACTGGGTGCAGGATGTCCTGCTTGAGCAGTGGAAGAGCTAAGGGTGCGGACTTAGGAAAGCCGGGTCAGCGCAAGTCAGAAAACTGCATGTGCACACAGTAATAGTCCTTCTGCTGTTCTTGCAAAAGACCAATGCCCCCAGTCATGTGAGGCCCTTTGTGCAAAAAGATATACAAAAAAGAAATTTGGTTACTTCAAAGAAAACCTTGATTGTGGGACGGAACTGGGAGTGTGAGAACCTTATGCTATCTTACTTCCTGAATGCTAAGAGCTCAATAAAAGCAACGTGGGATGAATCAGCGGGGCTCTTGATCCTAGAGATCTTGAGTCCCCCGTCCCATCTTTCTCTTAAATCTGTGTTCGTGTTTCTTTAAGCTTGCGGCACCCATCATTCGCCCCGAGTCCCCAAGCTGGTCTCGGCACACTCTAGCCCAGAGCTCTCTGGTAAATGGAGCTGAACCATGAGGTTAAAGCTCAAGATCTAAGTAAGATCATTCTCTCTGCATTTTATATAAGCCAGTAGCCAAGCCCCAAAAAATGAGAATGTTTAGATACCTGAGCACTACTGCTAATATAGGAACAAATTTGATTGGAAAATCTGTCCTGTCCCGAGCAAACACTTCCCCTTATTTCTTCTGCTTACATGGGTAGAAAAATGCATCAAGGCGAGGCCCTCCATCAGATAATGGTTAGCCTTTTTAGTGATTAAATATTTTCTAATTAGGGTATGTACATTGCTTTTCTAGACATAATGCTATTGCACAGTTAATAGACAACAGTATAGTGTGAATATAACTTTTTAAAAATGAAATATAATTGGCATACAATATTGTTAGTTTCAGGTGAGCTACAAAGTGTTTTAGCATATGCATAGATTATGAAATTATCACCAGGATAGGTCTTATAACCATTTATCCTCATAGAAGGTTGTTACAAGATTATTGAACATATTGCTTGTATTGTATAGTACATCCCCCTGACTTAGTTATTATATAATTGTAGGTTTGTACCTTGTAACCCCATTCACCTATTTCACATACCCACTACCCGCCTACCTTTTGGCACCCACCCATTTGTTCTCTGTATCTGTGAGTCTGTTTTCATTTTGTTTGTTAGTTTTTGTTTGTTTTGTTTTTTTACATTACACATATAAATGAGGTATTTGTCTTTTTCTGTCTGACTTACTTCACTTATTATAATACCCTCTAGATTCATCCATGTCACAAATGGTAAGATTTCAATTTTTTAAAATTTCTGAGTAATATTCCATCGTGTGTGTGTGTATAACGTCTTCTTCATCTGCCTATCAAATGAAACTTGGGTTGCTTCCACATAATGGCTATTGTAAATAATGCTGCGATGAACATTGGTGTGATACATCTTTTCAAATTAGTATTTTTGTTTTCTTACCCAGAAGTGAAATTGCTGGATCATGTGGCTGTTCTTTAATTTTTGAGAACTCTTCAGACTGTTTTCCATAGTAGCTTCACCAATTTACAATCCTACCAACAGTACATGAGGATTCCCTTTGCTCTATATTCTCACCAACACTTGTTATTTGTTGTTTTTTTGATGATAGTCATTCTGAACATGTGTAAAGTGATGTCTCATTGAGGTTTTGATTTATAATTTGCCTGATGATTAGTGATGTTGAGTATCTTTTCATGTTCCTGTTGACCATCTGTATGTCTTCTTTGGAAAAGTGTCATTTAGGCCCTCTCCCATTTTTTTATTCTGTTTGTTTTTATTGCTATGGAGTTGCATGAGTTCCTTCCATATTTTTCATATTAACCCCTTACTGGGTATATTGTTTGCTAATATATTCTCCCATTCCGTAAGCTGTGTTTTTATTTCTTGATAGTTTCTTCTGATGTACAAAAGCATTTTGGTTTGATACAGTCCCATTTGTTCACTTTTTCTTTTGTTTCCTTTGCCTGTGAAGACAGATTCAAAAAAAATATTGCTAAGATGAATGTAAGAGGGTATACTGCCTATATTTTCTTTTAGGCATCTTATAGTTTCAGTTCTTACATTTAAGTCTTAATCCATTTTGACTTTATTTTTGTATGTGGTGTGAATAAAAAGTCCAGATTGATTCTTTTGCATATAGCTGTCCAGTTTTGCCAACATCATTTATTGAACAATCTGTCTTTTCTCCATTTTATATTCTTCCCTCCCTTGTTGTAGATTAATTGACCAGGTAAATGTAGGTTTATTTCTGGATTCTCTATTCTGTTCCACTGATATATGTTTCTGTTTTTGTGCTAGTACCATAATGTTTTGATTACTGTAGCTTTGTAGTGTACTTTGAAAACAGGGAGAGTAATACCTGAAGCTTTCTCCTTCTCTCCCAAGATTGTTTTGTCTATAAGAGATCGTATATGTTTCCATACAAATTTTGCAGTTATTGGTCCTAGTTCTGTGAAAAACGCCATTGGTATTTTGGTAGGGATTACAATGAATCTGTAGATTGCCTTGGTTAATATGGTCATTTTAGCAATATAAATCCTTCCAGTCCATAAGCATAGTATATCCTTCCATTTTTTGTTTGTTCATTTGTTTCATCTTCAATTTCTTTCAACAGTGTATTATAGTATTCTGAGTATAAGTCTTTTACCTCCTTGGTTAAATTTATTTCTAAGTATTTTTTTAAATGCAGTTTTAAATTGGATTGTTTTCTTAACTTCTCTTTCTGATAGTTTGTTGTTAGGGTATAGAAATGCAACAGATTTCTGTATGTTAATTTTGTATTTTGACACTTACTGAATATATTTTATTAGTTCTAATAGTTTTCTGATAGCACTTTTAGAATTTTACATATATAGTATCATGTCATCTGTAAATAGTGACATTTTACATCTTCCTT
The DNA here is from genome assembly GCF_030028045.1 of Hippopotamus amphibius kiboko. NCBI lineage: Eukaryota > Metazoa > Chordata > Mammalia > Artiodactyla > Hippopotamidae > Hippopotamus > Hippopotamus amphibius. Next base: position 97,413,931 of record NC_080197.1, read on the forward strand.
TTCAATTTGGATTCCTTCTATTTATTTATTTTTTTCTCTTGTCTGATTTCTGTGGCTGGGATCTCTAATACTATGTTGAATGACAGTGGCAAGAGTGGACATCTTTTTCTTGTTCCTGATCTTAGAGGAAGCATTTTGGGCTTTTCTCCATTAAGTATGATGTTAATTGTGGGCTTGTCATATGTAGCCTTTATTATGTTGAGGTATGTTTCTTATATACCCACTTTGTTGAGAGGTTTTTTGTTTGTTTGTTTGTTTTACTATAAATGGATGTTGAATTTGTCTGTAGCTTTTTCTGCATTTATTAAGATGATCACATTTTCTATTCTTCATTTTGTTAATGTGGTATACTACATTGTTTAATTTGCAGATATTGAACCATCCTTGAATCCCTGGGATAAATTCTACTTGATCATGGTCTATGATCCTTTTGATGTATTTTGAATTCAGTCTGCTAATATTTTGTTGAGGCTTTTTGCATCTCTGCTCATCAGTAATATTTGCTTGTGATTTTCTTTTTTGTGGTATGTTGTCTGATTTTTGGTATCATAGTGATTCTGGCATACCTCCCTCTTCAACTTTTTGGAATAGTTTGAGAATGATAGGTATTAAATGGTGGTGTTAAATGTTAAATGATTAAATGATGGTTAAATGGTTAGATGATTTAAATGATAGTAGAATTGACCTGTGAATCCATCTGGTCCTGGACTTTTGTTTGTTGGAAGTTTTTTGATTACTAATTCAATTTCATTACTAGTAATTGGTCTTTATTTTTTCTTAATGTCTTCTTGATTTAGTCTTGGGAGAGTATACATTTCTAGGAATTTGTGTATTTCTTCTTGTCTATTTATGTTAGGTTGTTCATTTTATTGGTATTTAATTGTTTTTAGTATTCTCTCTTGATCTTTTGCGTTTCTGTGGTATCAGTTGTAACTTGTCCTCTTTCATTTGTTTATTTGGGCCCTCTTTTTTTATTGATGAGCATGTTTATCAGTATATTTGTTATTTCAAAGAACCAGCTTCTGATTCATTGATCTTTTCTGTTTTTAGTCTCTGTTTCATATATTTCTGCTCTGATACTTATTATTTCTCTAACAATACTTCCAAGTATTCCTGTACCTTACTTTTAATATGATGTGAAAGATGGGTGAATCATTCTCAGGTAAAAGTCTTATGTAACAAGAAGCTTGGTAGTTTGATAGAGATGAATGAGTATAGATTTTGAAAGAATCTTAAGAGACATTGAAAAGGCTAGTGAAATGTGTAAAAGCTGTCTCATATTATGTGAATGAGAATTAAAGTTAGAGTAAAGGCAAGTGAAAGAGAATAGGGATAGATTGAAAAGTAGAGATGCAGAAAGATATCATTTATGAAATGTAGTTAAAAGAAGTGAAGCATTTGATTCAGTAGCCTTAGGAAATTTTTTCAATTAAAAATGATGATTTACTCTTGGAGATGTGAATTTAGTAGCAAAGGAAATATCTGAATATATGATTTTATAAGTTTGTGTTGTCCTTGGATCATCAATTATTTGGGGGAAGATTGGCAGTGGTTATCTACCATCATTAACCGCAAGTTCAAAAGAAGTCTGAGGAGTTCAAGACTGACAATAAAAGCTTGAAGTTGGAAGGGAAAAGATTGTTAGGGGAACTTTAAATATTTCTTGGAAATGAATTTTACAATCAGTAGAATAAGAGGAATGCATTTTAATTATATAAGTAGACTAATAACTTTCTAATATTGGGGTAAAAATTCTTTCTTTAATGTGAAATATAGCCCTGCATTTTAATATAAAATATTTTAATGTGGAATTCTGTATAATCCATGTACACTAAGGCAATTTGGTCTCCAGTAAAAATGATGCTTAAAGGTTATAAAATAATCCAGATATAAGTTTTGTAATACAATAAAATAGTCACTGTGTGTATTGTTATACAAGTTGATATTCCACCTTGTGGTTACATGTGGTATATTAACATATTACTGTTGTACTTTTACATTCATTTTTATTTATTTGGCATAATTTTTCAATGTAGATGTTCTTTTCTTAAATCAGAGTGAACATGATATGATGCTCATTGTGTTTTATGATAAAATATAATTATCAGCAGAGACTGTATTCTATTCTGTCTTCCTGCCATCTTTAATATTTGTCATAAATTCTATACATGTATCATTATTTAAATTGTATATCTAAGTGTAGATCTCAGATCTTTTGATTCCTCTTTTTAGAAAAGAGTATTTGCTTGGTGGATTCCATTCTTTTTTTTTTTTGCTTTTTGACAGCTAGACTAGCTTTGTTCAGTACAAATATAATGTGAGTCACATATGCATTTCAAATTTTCTACTGGCAACATAAACAAGTAAAACTAAACCAGTGAAACTGATGTAATAATGTATTTTATTTAGTATTATATATGCAAAATGTTATTTTATTATTTTTATAATTTATTATAAACTTATTAAGGAGAAAATTTTAAATTTTTTATACTAAATCTTTGAAATCTGGTATGTATTTCATGCTTACGGCACATCTCAATGGAGACTGGCTACATTTCAATGGAGACTGGCTACATTTCAAGTGCCCAGTAGCAACATCTGGTTGGCAGTTATCATATTGGACAGCACTGTGTAGAGTTTAATAAAACTGTTGACCTGAACCAAATAAACTGCCAGATATTTCTCCAGCAAAGATGGCTTTATTTGGGATCAGTGGAGAATCTCAATTCGGAGTCTGTAACCAGGGCAAGCCTCATCCAAGTCCCTGTGGGGCAAGGGAAGGGGCTGCTTTTATAAAGAGGAAAAGGAAGTTGAGAGGGCTATAGTAAAGAAAGAGTCTGTGGCTTTTCATTGTCTGAGTCCTTGCTAGGAAGGAAAAGAAGTCTTTCTTCTCCATTGGGCTCTGCTATTGTTGCAGGGTAAGAGCGCTCCCCCTGCTGGTCTCCCTCCCCCTGGCTGTATTTAATTGAGGTTTCTGTTTATTATGTTTTTAACAAAGACCATATAATATGCATATAAGTAACTTTATATCAGTTGTTTTATTTTTAAATCAGTTTTATTTGTCTGGATTTGGTACGGGTTTGGAGTCATCCCCTTACAAAGTAGAGAAAAGCTGGTCAGACATCTGTATTATTTTATCTATAAATTTAACCATAGGAAACCAATAGAGTAATCTGATGTTTAAATCTAGAGAATATTTCAGACAAAAATTCAAGTGAAAAATGCTTGACAGTGTTACATGTTTATATTGTGTTTTACTTGCTAGGGTACATCAGATAGTTGAGGTGATAATGATAGTCACAGATTAGGAACTTAAGGAATTGGTGTGATCTTAGGTTAAAATCTGATGGTATATTTGATTCAGTTCATCAACTTGAAATTAATTCTGTAGCAAACATCTTCCGCATCTATGAGGCGCACAAAAATGTGGTAATGCTGTTGAGCAAGCAATCAGCTGACATTAAAATGGGTATCCTGAGCTACTTTAAAATAAAAGAAATATATATCCTTTTTTTAATTTATTTAAACACATTAACAATGATCTGAGAGTACAGAGACATTGCTTCATCTTGGTATGAATAATTGGTTTAAATATACTTATGTACTTAATTTCAACAAGTTACACCACTTTTCTAAAATCATCCCCATAATTCCTATTGTTTCTTCAAGTATGTGAAGGAAGAATATTTAAACCTTATTTTAGCAGTTGAAAAGCTGAATGCTAAGAAACTGACTTGTCTGGGTTTCAAAGCAATCAGTGGTAGTATCCTTGACAAGCTTCAAATTCTTCAGGTTGCTTCAGCTGACTTAGTAGCATAATTTAAAATTCAAGGAGCATTAAGGAAACAGCTCTGCATTAAAACCGTGGGGTTCTAACATGGGACTGATTGTAAAAGGGCCACTGAGTAAATTGCTTTCTCCTAGAAAATGATGATTTGATGAAATGGCTGAACTAGTGAACTGCCAGTCATACAATCTGGGCTTGTGATGTCCTCTGAACAGAGAGTAAAAATTTTATTATTACCACTCTGCATTTTTCAAATGCAGTCATTTAAAATAGTGATACTTGTTATAAGTAAATAAATGTATCTGTGAGATGCTATACAAATGCTATCATTTTCTAGTGTCACCTTTGAAAATAATATTTGATAAATGCATTTGATGTTTTATTTACAGAATTATATGTTATCATAGTATGAAATAACTGATTCCTGGTTCAGTGCTTTGCTCAAGAACTTAGTTGTCTGAGACATAACTCATTTACAAGGAGGCTTTTATATAAACCTTTATATTTTTCTGATTTATTTTACTTTGGCCACTTATTCTAATTAATCTTTCTCTAACAATAGCCCTCTATTTGCTTGCAATTAACCTTCAAAGTCCTAAACACATATTCAATAGATAAGAGTCAGCATCTTTCTTTATTCCATTAACTATCACTTCTATGGAACTTTTAAAAAAATGCTAATACACAGAATTTCATAATCTCTGTTTTACTTACAGACATACTGTTTTTTCTTCCACCTACTAAAAGTTTAAGTAATGATTTTTCTCACATTTAGCTTGTGTTGTCCCCTTTTCCCCTTCAATCTATTACTCTTGCTCTCATGAAAGACTGATTTAATTAGTGTATCATTGAAAACTGAAGTGGTAATCAATTTTTTACTTCTGTATGTTTTTATTTATTTATGATCCAATAGAAATTCTGTTAATTAATTTTGGAAGAAATTGTTATTAAACATTTGTTATGTGTCAAACAGCTTGCCAGGTGATGTGACTTACCAGGAAACTCCAATCTTTATACAACAATATTTTAATTTTTCTTAATATTTTCATATTCTTTCACTCACTTTGAATGATTTTGGATTCTTCCAGATCTGTATTTCAAGGAAAAAAAGATTTTTCTTATTTTCAGTAAGATTTTGAAGAAAATTATATAAACATTTCACATTGGCGTTTAACTAAAAGGTATATGCAGGATAGATTTTGGGAAGTGCTATTCTAAGCCAGTATCAGCTATGCAGTTTCAGAGTGTTTCCTGCGCTCTTCTATCACCATATATTTGCTTGGATAATCTTGATACAAGGAAAGCTTCTTCTGTGTTTACTTTTGCCTGTTGGTTTTCTATTCTGACTCAATTTCAATGCTGTGAATTATCTGAAAGATTTCCTTATGCGTCTAAATTCATTTAATCCTTCCTTCTTGTGTGTTGTGCTTGCATTTAGGAATATCTATTAGCATATCTAACATAGTATGTCATATTGAAATTATTTGTTTCTGCTTTATCTTTCATATTAAATTGTAAACTCCTTGGGGTTAAGGACTGTGTTTTGTCTTATTAGTCCTCACAGTATAGATTGTAGTGCCTTTAATATATTGGGTTGGCCAAAAAAATTGTTCAGGGTTTTCCATAAGATGTTAGCTTCCTTCTGTGTTATTTCACTATTACAGAAGATAGTATTTGAAATAACCATGTTATCTATCTAATGGACACTGAGTTCTCCATCAGTGCTTGTTATTTGTCTCCTCGTTTCCACCCTTTACTTGAAATTGTTAAATTATCTTGAATAATATTAGAGCTTTTATTTCTCTAGCTTTTATTTCAGGCACTTAGTGATTAATCCAGTTGTCATTTGCTTACTTTTTTTTCTTTTTACCATTTATAGATATCTTAGATTTTATATTCACTTATCTATGATCTTCTTGTTATAAAGCTTAATTAATTTTTATGCTTTATTCCATGTTCAAATTCTGCTGACTTTTACCAACTTAACGTAGAATTATCAAATTCAAATTAAAAAATACATTTATAGGGTAAATTTTTATTTTTCATAACCTTACTATTCATTTGCATCCATTAGGATGTAATCAATCAATTTTGGAAAATAAGTTAATTTCTGATTTTGGTAATAAGGTGATAAGAGAGTCCTTAGAGCTGAAGGGACCTTTAGAGTTAACTCTTTATTTTACAAATAGGAGACCGATCCTTAATATTTGATTATGTTTGATTTTGAATTAATCATCAATTTACCTTAAAGCTGCCATTCCTCTCATAAGTTTTAGTCCATTGTAAGATTACCAGGGATAAGATTCAAAAGGTTTGTCACCTTTCAAAATAGATGAGAGCAATGGGAGTAGAGTCCTGGAGGTTCTTTTGTTTGCCAAGGTCAACCTTTTAATTGCTATATTATGGGGTAGCCTACAGAGCCTAGGGTGAGTGTCTCAAAATCTAGGGTTATTAGGAAGGGATACAAGAGACTCTAAACAGTGGCTAATTACTAATAGGTGAGTAAACAAATATTTTTGTATTCTTACATTTACTTTGACTACTGATTTGCACCCCTTGAATATTGTCTCTTGGCATTATAATAATCCCAGGCTTGCACACTTGAAAGATGGTAATCATATTGACCCCTCCCTTGCTGTCATCCACCACTTCAAGTTAATTGCCAGCCCCTGCATCTGTAAGAAATAAACAGTGGAAGGATGCCGTTATTGTCACTAGAATGAATTTTCTAAAGTTAATTTTGTAATTATTTCCTGTTTTCACTAGGTTAAACGGTGAAACAAATATGGGGAACCAAAATGGTGGAACAAACATTATTCCAATATTTATGGAAAAAATTATAAATAATTGTTACTGAGCTGAAATTATTATTTTTTTGCAACAGTATCATAATTTGTACAGTAATGTAATGGGAATAAGTTTTTTAAAAGTAAACCGATACTGAAAGAATAGTAAAGAGAACAACAGAGCAGTAGAAAATATGCTATATAGCTTAGAAGGAGAAAAGAAGTCAGAACTAAAGAAAGCCTGAATCCTAGAAATGGAAGAAAGAAGGTTTATAGAGTCATAGAATTTATGTATTTATAGAAACAGAAGAAAGGGAACTTACAGGGGAGAACTGTTGGCAATAGGACAAAACATTCTAGTAAGCTCAGGAATGAGGGCAGAGGAATGGAACTGAGGTTTATAAATGTGTGTTAGAAAAGATGTAGGTTATAAGTCCACCTTTCCAAAATAAATCATATCTCCAGTGTCACCATTGCTGAATTAGGGTTAACTTAGTGGTGTAGGAAGAAACTCAAGTTATCTGCAAATGTTACTTTTTAATTTGGTTGTAGACAGTATTTAATATTAAAATCTCTCTCTCAAACCCAACATTATATATTAACTCAGGTTGGCATCCACTAAAGAGTTAGCTGTTTATTCAAGAATAACCAAGTTTCTACTTTTGAATGAGAATAGGAAGAATGATAAATTGAAATATAATACTTTCATATGCCTTGAAGTAATTTATATATAAGATTTAAAGTAACTTAAAAATTAATCAAAACTCATACCATTGAACAAAAAATTTCCACATAAGTAGAAAGAATAAAACATAAAGAAAAGAAGATAGAGGAATATGACATAAATTCTGAATTTGGAAGGGCTTTCTAAACTTAGTAAGAGATAGAACTAAAGGGTCCATTTTTTAAAAAAAATTAGTTATTTATTTTAAAGCTGCATTGGGTCTTTGTTGCTGCATGCAGGCTTTCTCTAGTTGCAGTGAAGGGGGTCTTCTCTTCGTTGCAGTGCTCGGGCTTCTCATTGCGGTGGCTTCTCTTGTGGCAGAGCACAGGCTCTAGGCGCACGGGCTTCAGGAGTTGCAGCACACAGGGTCAGTAGCTGTGGCTTACGGGCTCTAGAGCACAGGCTCAGTAGATGTGGCACATGAGCTTAGTTGCTCCGCCACATGTGGGATCTTCCCAGACCAGGGCTTGAACCCGTGTCCCCTGCATTGGCAGGCAGATTCCCAGCCACTGCACTACCAGGAAAATCCAAGGGTCCATTTTTAAAATAACCTTTGTAAGTCAAAGTGTACAGATCATAAATATACAGCTCAATTGATTTTCACAAATGGAATATACTCTATAACCAGCACCTACATCAAGAAACAGCTTTACAAGCACTGCAGAAGCCATTCTCTTCCCTTTCCCATTCACTGTTCCTCCTCGTGCAAAGTAACCACTTTTCTGACACCTATTACCATAGTGTTGCCTGGTTTTGAATTTTATATAAACAGAATTACATAGTGGTTTTGTGTCTGACTTTCTTCAGCATTGTTTGTGAGATTTGTTCACGTATGCCTCCAGTTGAGACTACTGCTGTAATGATCCATAGTGTTTCTCTATGTTTTTTAGATACCATGTGTTTATGTTTTTCCATCTTCCTCCCTCCCTTCCTTCCTCCCTCCCTTCCTTCCTCCCTCTTTCCCTCCCTCCTGCTTGCTTTCCCTTTCTTTTTCTTTCTTTCTTTCTTTCTTTCTTTCTTTCTTTCTTTCTTTCTTTCTTTCTTTCTTTCTTTCTTTCTCTTTTTCTTTCTTCTTTATCTTTCACAGATGATTTCTAATCTCATACTTTTGTGGCTGGAAACAATGCTTGATATGATTACTATTGTCTGCTTTGATTACTGTATCTTTGTAGTATAGTCTGAAGTCAGAGAGTGTGATTCCTCCAGCTCTATTCTACTTTCACAAAATTGTTTTGGCTATTCAGGGTCTTTTGTGTCTCCATACAAATTTTAAAATTGTTTGTTCTGGTTCTGTGAAAAATACCACTGGTATTTTGATAGGGGTCGCATTGAATCTATAGATTGCCTTGGGCAGTATTGTCATTTAAACAATATTAATTCTTCCATTTCATGAATGTGGTAAATCTTTCCATCTGTTGGTGTTATCTTCAGCTACTTTCATCATTGTGTTATACTTTTCCAAGTACGGGTCTTTTGCCTCCTTAGGTAAATTTATCCCTAGGTGTTTTATTCCTTTTGATGCTGTGGGAAATGAGGTGCTCTCCTTAATTTCTCTTTCTGATAGTCATTGCTAGTGTATAGAAATGCAACAGATTTCTGTATATTGATTTTGTCTCCTGAAACTTTACCAAATTCATTGCTGAGCTTTAACAGTTTTCTGGTGGTGGATTTAGGATTTTCTATGCATACTATCATATTATCTGAAAACAGTGACACATTTACTTTTTACTTTGCAATTTAGATTGCTTTTATTACCTTTTCTTATCTGATTCCTGTGGTCAGGACTTCCAAATCTATGTTGAATGAAAGTGGTGAGAGTGTGCATCCTTCTCTTGTTTCTGATCTTAGAGGAAATGCTTTCAGCTTTTCACGGTTGAGTATGACATTAGCTGTGGGTTCGCCATATATGGCATTTACTACAAACAAGTATATGCCAGTAAAATGGACAACCTAGAAGAAATGGACAACTTCTTAGAAATTACTTTCTCCTGTAACTGAACCAGGAAGAAATAGAAAATATGAACAGACCACTGATCAGTAATCAAAAAACTCCAAAAAATAAAAGTCCAGGACCAGATGGCATTACAGATGAAGTCTACCAAACATTTAGAGAAGAGTTAACACCTATCCTTCTCAAACTATTTCAGAAAATTTCAGAGGAAGGAATGCTTCCAAACTCATCTGTGAGGCCAGTTTTACCTTGACATCAAAACTAGACAAAGATATCACAAAAAAAAGAAAATTATAGGCCAATATCAGGGATGAACTTATATGCACAAATCCTCAACACAATATTGGCAAACCAAATCCAACAATACATAAAAAAGGATCAAACAACATGATCAGTGGAATTTATCCCAGGGAGGAAAGGATTTTTCAATATCTGCAAAGCAGTCAATGTGGTACACCACATTAATAATTGAAGAATAAATACCATATCCTTATCTCAGCAGATGCAGGAAAAGCTTTTGACATACTTCAACCTCCATTTATGATAGAAACTCTCCAGAAAGTGGGCATAGAAGCAACATGCTCTATATCTTTTGATTGGAGCATTTAATTCATTTACATTTAAAGTAATTATTTGTAGTTATGTACTTACTGCCATTTTGTTGTTTTCTGGTTGTTTTTATTCTTTTTTTTTTTTTTTTTTTTTTTGCTCCTTTTTCTTTTGCTATCTTTTGTTGTGATTTCATGGCTATCTTTAGTGTTGTATTTGGTTTCCTTTCTCTTTTTTTGTGTCTATTATAAGTTTTTTGTTTGTGATTTTATATGTATATATTCATATATATATTTATTTTAAATTGATAGTCTGAGGTTAAAATGCATTCTAACAACCACATTCATTTTTCTCCTCCCCCTCCCACATTTAATATTTTTGATATCATACTTTACAGCTTTTTCTTTTCTGTATCCCTTAAGTGCTTGTTGTGGGTATAGTTGATTTCACTACTTTTGTCCTTTAAGCCTCCTACTAATTTGTAAATGCTTGATCTAATTACCTTTACCATATGTATGCCTTCACCAATGAGAATTTTCCTTTCATGATTCTCATATTTGTAGTTGTGGTCTTTTCTTTTCCACTTAGCAAAGTTCCTTTAACATTTTTTGCAAAAACGTTTTAGTTGTGCTGAACATTTTTCAGGTTTGCTTGCCTGTAAAACTCTATCTCTCCTTGAAATCTGAATGATAGCCTTGCCAGGTAGAGTATACTTGATTGTAATTTTCTTCCTTTCATCACTTTATGTATAACATTCCACTCCATTCTGTTCTGCCAAGTTTCTGCTGAAAAGTCAGTTGATAGTCTTATGGAATTCGCCTGATTGCAACGAGTTGCTTTCCTCTTACAGCTTTTAAGGTTCTCTCCTTATCTTTAATTTTTTCCATTTAAAAAAATTTTTCTTGTATATTGGAGTAGTGTTGATTAACAATGTTGTATTAGTTTCAGGTGTACAGCAAAGTGATTCATATACACCACGTGTATCTATCCATATACATACACATATATATACACATGTATATGTATCTATTCTTTTTCAGATTATTTTCCCATTTAGGTTCCTACAGAATATTCTACAGAGTTGCCTGAACTATACAGTGGGTCCCTGTTGGCTATCTATTTTAAATATAGCAGTATGAGCATGTCAATCCCGAACTCCCAATCAATCTCTCCCTGACACACTTCCTTCTAGTAACCAGACATTCATCCTCTAAGCCTGTGTTTCTGTTTTGTAAATAAGTTCATTTGTATCATTTTTTTTAGATTCCACATATACACAGTATCATATGATATTTGTCTTTCTCTGTCGGACTTACTTCACTTAGTATAATAATCTCAAGGTCCATCCATGTTGCTGCACATGGCATTATTTCATTCGTTTTAATGGCTGAGTAATATTTCATTGTATATATGTACCACATCTTCTTTATTCATTCATCTGTCAATGGACATTTAGGTTGCTTCCATGTCTTGGCTCTTGCAAACAGCACCGCAATGAACCGTGGAGTGCATGTACCTTTCAAACCATATATGCCCAGAAGTGGGACTGTGCAATCATATGGTAGCTATTCTGTTCTCCATAGTGGCTATAACAATTTATATTCCCACCAACAGTACAGGATGGTTCCCTTTTCCCCATACCCTCTCCAGCATTTATTGTTTGTAGATTTTTTGCTCTTGGCCATTCTGACTGGTGTGATGTGATATCTCATTGTAGATTTGATTTTCATTTCTCTAATAATTAGTGATGTTGAGCATCCTTTCGTGTGCCTTTTGGCCATATGTATGTCTTCTTTGGAGAAATGTCTACCTAGGTCTTCTGAGCATTTTTTGATTGGTTTGTTTGTTTTTTTGATTTGAGTTGCGTGAGCTGTTTGTAAATTTTGGAGACTAATCCCTTGTCAGTTGCTTCATTTGCAAATATTTTCTCCCATTCCATAGGTTGTCTTTTCACTTTGTTTATGGCTTCCTTTGCTCTGTAAAAGCTTTTGAGTTTAATTAGGTCCCATTTGTTTATTTTTATTTTTATTTTCATTACTCTAGGAGATGGATTGAAAAAGATATTGCTGTGATTTATGTCAAAGTGTTCTACCTATGTTTTCCCCTAACAGTTTCATAGTATCTGGTCTTAAATTTAGGTCTTTAACCCATTTTGAGTTTATTTTTGTGTATAATGATGTGATTTCCATTTTCTTAAATTTACTGAGGCTTGCTTTGTGGCCCAGCATGTGATCAATCCTGAAGAATGTTCCATGTGCACTTGAGAAGAATATGTATTCTGCTTCTTTCAGATGGGATGTTCTATAAATATCAATTGAGTCCATCTGGCCCCTAATGTGTCATTTAAGCCTTCTGTTTCCATATTGATTTTCTGCCTGGATGATCTGTCTATTGATGAAAGTGGGGTGTTAAAGTCCAACACTATTTTTGTGTTGCTGTCAATTTCTCCTTTTATGGCTGTTGGTATTTGCCTTATATATTGAGGTGCTCCTATGCTGGGTATATATATATATTTATAACTGTTATGTCTTCTTGGATTGACTCCTTGATCATTATGTAGTCTCCTTCCTTGTCTCTTGTGACAGTCTTTATTTTAAAGTCTATTTTGTCTGATGCGTGTATTGCTACTCCAGCTTTCTTCTGATTACCATTTGCATGGAATATCATTTTCCATCCTCACGCTTTCAGTCTGTATGTGTCCCTATATTTGAAGTGGGTCTTTTGTAGACAATATATATGCAGGTTTTGTTTTTGTATCCATTCAGCCAGTCTGTGTCTTTTGGTTGGAGCATTTAATCCATTTACATTTAAGGTAATTATTGTATGTGTGTTCTTATTACCATTTTGTTAATTGTTTTGGATTTGATTTTGTGGATCTTTTTTCTTACCTTCCTCTTTTCTCTTCTTTTGTGATTTTTTGACCTATTTTAGTGCTGTATTTGGATTCTTTTTTCTTTTTTGTGTGTGTGTATATGTTATCAATTTTCAGTTTTTGGTTACCATGAGGTTTTGATATAGCAGTCTGTATACAAACAAGATTGTTTGAAGTTGCTGGTCTTTTAATTTCAAATGCATTCCCAATATTGTGCATTTGTGCTCTCCTCATGATTGCTAGATTTTGATATCATGTTTGTGTACAGATGATTTCCTACCTTTACTGTATATTTGCATTTACCTGTAAGCTTTTTCATTCATAATTTACTTTTTTCTACTAGTGGCCTTTTCTTTTCCACTTAGAGAAGTTCCTTTAGCATTTATTGCAAAACTGGTCTAGTGGTACTAAATTCTCTTAGCTTTTGCTTGTCTGTAAAGCTTTTGATTTCTCCCTTGAATCTGAATGAGAGCCTTGCTGCATAGAATATTTGTGGTTGTAGGTTCTTCCCTTTCACCACTTTAAATATATCCTGCCATACCCTTCTGGCTTGCAGAGTTTCTGCTGAGAAATCAGCTGTTAACCTTATGGGAGTTCCATTGTATGTTATTTGCCATTTTCCCCTTGTTGCTTTTAATAATTTTTCTTTCTATTTAACATTTGTCAGTTTGATTACTATGTGTCTCAGTGTGTTTCTCCTTGGGTTTATCCTGCCTGGGACTCCACTTGCTTCCTGGACTTGGGTGGCTATTTCCTTTCCCATGTTAGTGAAGTTTTTAATGATAATCTCCTCAAATATTTTCTTGGGTCCTTTCTCTCTCTCTCTTCTCCTTCTAGGACAGCTATCTTGTGAATATTGGTGCATTTAATGTTGTCCCAGAGGTCTCTTAGGCTGTCTTCATTTCTTTTCATTCTTTTTTCTTTATTCTGTTCCATGGCAGTGATTTCCACCATTCTGCCTTCCAGGTCACTTATCCGTTCTTCTGCCTTTGTTATTCTGCTATTAATTCCTTCTAGTATATTTTTAATTTCAGTTATTGTATTGTTCATCTCCATTTGTTCTTTAATTCTTCTAAGTCTTTGTTAAACATTTCTTGCATCTTCTCATTCTTTGCCTCCATTCTTTTTCCAAGGTCCTGGATCATCTTCACTATCATTATTCTGAATTCTTTTTCTGGAAGATTGTCTATCTCCACTTCATTAAGTTTTTTTTCTGGGTTTTATCTTTTTCCTTCATCTGGTACATAGTTCTCTGCCTTTTCATTTTGTCTGTTTTTCTGTGATTGTAGTTTTTGTTCAGCAAGCTGCAGGATTGTACCTCTTCTTGCTTCTGCTGTCTGTCCTCTGGTGAATGAGGCTACCTAAGTGGCTTGTGCAAGCTTCCTGATGGGAGAGACACTTAGTGGGTAGAGCTGGTTGTTGATGTGTTTGGCAGAGCTCAGTAAAACTTTAATCCACTTGTCTGCTGGTGGGTGGCACTGAGTTCCCTCCCTGTTGGTTGTTTGGCCTGAGGCTATCCAGCACTGGAGCCTGCAGGCTCTTTGGTGGGGCTAATGGCAGGACTCCAAGAGGGCTCATGCCAATGAGTACTTCCCAGAACATCTGCTTCCAGTGTCTTTGTCCCTGCAGTGAGCCACAGCCACCCCTTGCCTCTGTAGGAGACCCTCCAACACTAGCAGGTAGGTCTAGTTCAGTCTCCTATGGGGACACTGCTCCTTCTCCCTGGGTCCTGGTGTGCACACTACTTTGTGTTTGCCCTCCAAGAGTGGAGTCTCTGTTTCCCCCAGCCCTGTTGAAATCCTGCAATCAAATCCCACTCACCTCCACAGTCTGATTCTCTGGGGATTCCTCCTTCCACTGCCAGACCCCCAGATTGGGAAGCCTAACATGGGGCTCAGAGCCTTCACTCCAGGGGGTGGACTTCTGTGGTATAATTGTTCTCCAGATTGTGAGTCCTCCACCCAGCGTTTATGGGATTTTATTTTATCGTGATTGTGCCCTCCTACCATGTCATTGTGGCTTCTCCTTTGTCTTTGGATGTGGGGTATCTTTTTTGGTGAATTCCAATGACTTCCTGTCAGTGATTGCTCAGCAGTTAGTTGTGATTCCAGTGCTCTTGCAAGAGGGAGTGAGAGCACATCCTTCTACTCCACCATCTTAATATATATCTTTATAATACAAATGGCATGTATTAATTATAATAATAGATGCAATGTTAAGCAGTGTTACAGAATTATTTGCAACCTTTTCCAGAAAGCAAATCTTCTAAATCTTGAGATTGAGACACACTTGAAATAAAACTTTATACACATATGAAAGTATCTGAATATTTAATGATTATGCTACTTAAGTTGCTTGATTTACAAAAATTATTCTATGATTATGACTCTGGAATAGAGATATAGTACTCATTAACATATTTTTTGGCCTAATTTGTGATTTTATCTGTAAAACAGAATAAATGTACAAACTAGAGAAGAATTTTGATATGCAATTTTCTCTATGGGTTATGTTTAAAATGAATGCAAAATTGGAATATTTATTTAGATCTATATAAAAATATTCTTATATTTAAATCTTCACACATTCGCAATGCCCATTTGAAGTCATTGCTCTCTAAATAGTTCTTTATTGTTATTTTACTAACTGTATAGAATATGATATTTAGTATGTAGAAAGAGTTGACCATACATGTACTTTTGATTACATGCTAATATATTTGTATATGTTAGAGCATAGTTTATAAAAATAGAACTACCATGACCCAGTAATCCCACTACTGGGCGTATACCCAGAGAAAACCTTAATCCAAAAAGAAACATGTACCATAATGTTCATTGCAGCATTATTTACAATAGCCAGGACATGGAAGCAACCTAAATGTCCGTCAACAGATGAATAGATAAAGAAGATGTGGCACATATATACAATGGAATATTACTCAACCGTAAAAGGCTGAGTTATTTGTAACAAAATTGAGTTATTTGTAGTGAGGTGAATGGACCTAGAATCTGTCATACAGAGTGAAGTAAGTGAGAAAGAGAAAAACAAGTACCATATGCTAATGCATATATATGTAATCTAGAAAAATGATACTGATGAACCTAGCAACAGGACAAGAATAAAGATGCAGACATAGAGAACAGACTTGAAGACACAGGGTGGGAAGGGGAGGCTGGGACATAGTGAGAGAGTAGCATTGACATATGTATATACTATCAAATGTAAAATAGATAGCTAGTGGGAAGCTGCTGCATAGCACATGGAGATCAGCTTGGTGCTTTTTGAAGAACTAGAGCTGTGGGATTGGGAGTGTGGGAGGGAGGCTCAAGAGGGAGGGGATATAGGGATATATGATTACATATAGCTGATTCAGTTTGTTGTACAACAGAAACTAACACAACATTGTAAAGCAATTATACTCCAATAAAAATGTAAAAAAAAAAAAGGGATGTAGCTTAAACAAACAAGCCAATGGAATGTATCTATTATAAATTTATATTTTAACTTCCCAAATTAATTTAACATATGTTGCGATTATGCGTTTATGGCCATTTTTTAAGATGGTACCTTTCTTCCAAGAACCCAAAACATATTTCTGGTGTTCTGTTCAGAACAACTCAAGTTAATCAATTCAACTTTTATTTTTAAAGTGGATGAGAAAGTATATTTTATGATTTTGAGGGGTGAAAAAATTTTACTAAGAAGCCTAATGAATTACCCAGAGTCAGTAGATCCCAAAGGTAGAACCAATAGGCAAACGTTATTTTTATTGAATTGCGTGGTTAGTTCTTTGATTTCCACTAGAAAATTCACAGATTTTTAGGATAAGTTTTTAAGGACAAGGTTCCTACTTTGCTTATTATTAAAGAAGAGTTTCTACAAATAGGTATCATCCATCTAAGCAGCCTGAATACTCGGTACTTTTAATGTTGATTAATGTCATAGATCTGTATCTCTCAGAAACTCAGGTATTCTGAAATTTTACTTCATTGTCTTCTGGAGCCTCATATGGTTAAAAATATTTTCATTTATTGAAGTTTCTAACAAAAAACCTTTTATGAGGTATGTTATCTTATTTCCATATTCTAATACTTTGAAGATAGTTACACTGTTAAAATCATTATTGTAAAAATTACACTGCTCAAAAACATATGTAGAATTATTAAAGCCTCCCAAAATACCTAAAAAGTTTGTTTCTCCATAGTAGTGTTAAGAAAACAATATTCATTTAGAAGAGTGAAAGAATAATTATATAGATATTCAGGAAGACCTTATAAATCTTGAATGGTGATAAGTAGTTATTATTTTTATGTCAATCTAAAGGGCATTAATATAAAAATAAGCACACAACTCCCTGTAGCTGAAACTCTTTCAAATAAATTTCTGAGCTGCCAAATGAGATCTATGTCAAGGATTACAATAAACTCTGTCAGCTTTAAATGTGAATTTTCTCCAAAGTGAGATGATCATTTTTTAAATATATAACATGTACACTTTTTACTAACAATGCCTGATATACACAGCACAAAATAAAAGTAAATTTTGTGAATTACTTGGTTTTATTTGAGATAAATATTCTAGGCAATTTGGATGACTGCTTTCAGGCTTGAATTAGCCGAATTATCTATTTGTGTTAAACACTACAACAGCAATAATTCATAGTTTTCTACTAAGTAAGCACACTTTTTTTTTTAGCTTGTTAAGTCTGTTAAATCTAAAACCTTGACACTAATCAAAGGAAGCTCTCCAAAATGCTTTTCCCCCATAGGTTTGAAAGAATTTCAATAGCGAATTTACTTTAATCTCCTCATCTTTGTCACTTCCCATTTGCCATTGATCTCTCTTGTCTCTTTTGGAGTCCCTCAGTCTGTCTGGAAGATAATGGACAGTATGGAGACTGGTGGCCAGAGAGAGCATGGAAACTGGTAGCCAGTTCCATAAGTGAGGATGGCAAGGGAGCTAGAACACTTATGATGTCTGTTGGCAGCTCTGGCATGACTATGGAAAAGGTGTCCTTATATATAGAATA
Source organism: Hippopotamus amphibius kiboko (assembly GCF_030028045.1). Classification (NCBI taxonomy): domain Eukaryota; kingdom Metazoa; phylum Chordata; class Mammalia; order Artiodactyla; family Hippopotamidae; genus Hippopotamus; species Hippopotamus amphibius. The sequence goes on from NC_080197.1 coordinate 97,431,632, forward strand.
GAGGAGATACACCAGAGAAGAAGAGATTGTTCACCATTGAAAAGACCCTAACCATAGCTAGCAGTGTACTGTAGTGTGCAGCTTGTCAGCTTTTGCTACTTCAGGCTGAGAATTGTGTGTTGTATTAAATGTGAGTGTGTGTGTATGTGTGTGTGTATTACTCTTGTCAGGTTCTTCCCCTTGCACTTTCCTATCAAAATATGAACCTTGGTTAGAGAAATGATAGAATCCCTGTGTTCCAGTCTTAATCATTGTGAGCAAGCAAGACAAGTTAAGATGATATTATTATCTCTTAAAGACATTACAGTAGTAGTCAACGTTTACAGAGACTAAATAAAGATAGCAATATAATAGCAAATCTAGATAAACGAGCAAATAGATTTATCTATGAACTCAGTCAAGTTTGAGTGAAAAATGTAATACATAAATTAAGTACTAATCTATGATCACTAGCCTAGTAATATACCAGTATGTAAGCAAACAATTTATAAAAGCATGTGATACATAGCTAAAATAAATTTTTTTAAACTGTGAATTGAACTTATCTTCTTATGACTGGTGTTTGTGTGCTTTTCTTTTTTAGTCTTGAGTAAAGGTATCTGTTACAGTAAGTCCCTTACATATGAACAAATTCCACTCCGAGAGCGCAAGTTTGTAAGTCCAATTTGTTAGTAAGTCCAACAGAGTTAGCCTAGGTTCCCAACTAACACAATTGGCTATATAGTACTTACTGTAATAGGTTTATAACACATAAAGAACAACCAAACACAAAGAAATAAAGAAAAAAATTTTAATCTTAAAGTACAGTACCTTGAAAAGTACAGTAGTACACTACAACAGCTGGCATACAAGGGCTGGCATCCAGTGAACAGGCAAGAAGTTACTGACTGGAGGAGGGAGTGGAAGTGGGAGATGGTAAAGCTGAAAGATCGTCAGCAACTGGAGACAGAGGGCAAGATGCAATTTCTCTCATGCCTGAGGCTGGTGCTGTGCATATTTGCATCTTTGAAAGTTTGCAACTTAAAGGTTCATGTGTAAGGGACTTACTGTATTAATATGCTGCAGAGAAAGTGATCACTTCAAATGCATTTATTTGGGCATAAACCAATGACAAAGAAAGACTAAGAAGATACAAGAATAGAAATTTTGTATCCGATTTTTTAAAACTTTGATCTTTTGGCCAACATTGAATTTATTATTATTTTATGTTAATGCTATTCTGTTTCTTTTGTTGTTTTGCTTTGCTTTGCTTATTATAGTAATACTGATTATTTTTTATTAATTCTCATTAGTCTGAAAAAAATAACATTCATTGACTGATAGTTTATATTTTAGGAACAGGCTACTGAGTCACAGAACTTTCTTTCTAGAAATTAATGTTCAAGCTAAAAATTAGAATTCAATCACTTTGAAATTAGAGGAAAAGTATGTGACAGGGATAACATAAGTATTTAAGAATTCACAAAATTGGAGAAGATTTTTACTTTAGATGTTAATCTTAGTTAGCTTCCTAATTCATATAATCCTAGAAAAATATCCAAAGGTCCTGTCTAGCTAAAGAAACGCCATGCTGGCTTACAATGGATTAAGTTGCATTTGTGAAACTGCTGCTGTGTAAAATTTATTTTATATTAAGAATTTTTGGCTTTACACAGCAATCAGAGAAGAAAAAGAAATAAAAGGAATCCAAATTGGAAAAGAAGTAAAACTGTTGCTGTTTTCAGATGACATGATACCATATATAGAAAACCCTAGAGCTAATGAATGAATTTGGTAAAGTAATGTTCTGCTAAAAGCCTTACTTTCAGTCTCAAGTTTCATAGGATTCACTGGCAAAATAACTGCTCTACACACAGTTAAACATGAATTTAGAGAGTTTACTGAATTAACAAAGATTACAGTATACTAAGAAAGAATAGTAAAGATGGAGGTTTATACATCACCAAATTGGGGAAGCACCTACATCCAGATCCAAACAGCACTGGGAAGTCCTGAGCGATGGCAGTCTGGAGTCCCATTGGGAAGGGTTCTATGCAGTGCATCCACTCCATGGGTGAGACTTCAGATTGGACTTCTGGGGGCTTCTGCTTATAATTACATGGTGCAAACTATCATCAGTTTGCATGCAAAAATACAGCTCTAGATTTGCTTTAACAATGTTGTTGGTTTCACCATGTGAGTCACAAGATTCTCCAGACCCCAGGAGACTGGCCAGGTCCCCAGGGCTCAAGAAATTCCAAGACCCACTCCCTTTCTTATTGTAAGCGCCATTTGAGTTGCTAGCAACAACTGTTAGGTGTATAAGCAAGCGTGCAGTCTAGGAAAGGACACAGTTCAGTCAGAGGCCTGTTTCTATCTCTGAGACCTGAGTAAGACTATATTACTAACTTCGCCAACAAGTAGCAGGATACAAAATTAATGCACGGTAATCTCTTGCATTCCTGTACACTAACAACCAAAAATCAGAAAGAGAAATTAAGGAAACAATCCCATTCACCATTGCAACAAAAAGAATAAATACCTAGGAATAAACCTACCAAAGGAGGCAAAAGACCTGTATGCAGAAACTGTAAGACACTGATGAAAGAAATCAAAGACAATACAAACAGATGGAGAGATATACCATGTTTTTGGATGGGAAGAATCAACGTGGTGAAAATGACTATACTACCCAAAACAATCTACAGATACAGTGCAATCCCTGTCAAACTACCAATGGCATTTTTCACAGAATTAGAACAAAAAATTATACAATTTATATGGAAACACAAAAGACCCCAAATAGCGAAAGCAATCTTGAGAAGGAAAAATGTAGCTGAAGGAATCCAGCTCCCTGACTTAAGACTATACTACAAAGCTACAGTAATCAAGACAGTATGGCCCTGGCATAAAAACAGAAATATAAATCAATGGAACAGAGGAGAAAGCCCAGAGATAAATCCAGACACATATGGTCATCTTATCTTTGACAAAGGAGGCAAGAATATAGAATGGAGAAAAGACAGCCACTTCAATAAGTGGTGCTGGGAAAACTGGACAGCTACATGTAAAAGAATGGAATGAGAACACTCCCTAATACCATACACAAAAATAAACTCAAAATGGATTAAAGACCTAAATGTGAGGCCAGACACTATAAAACTCTTAGAGGAAAACATAGGCAGAACACTCTAAGACATAAATGACAGCAAGATCCTTTTTGACCCACCCCCTAGAGTAATGGAAATTAAAAATAAACTAATGGGACCTAATGAAATTTATGTTTTGCACAGCAAAAGAAACCATAAATAAGATGAAAAGACAACGCTCAGAATGCAAGAAAATATTTGCCAATGAAGCAACTGACAAAGGATTAATCTCCAAAATGTACAAGCAGCTCATGCAGCCCAGTATCAAAAACACAAACAACCCCATCCAGAAATGGGTGGAAGACCTAAGTAGATATTTCTCGAAAGAATACATACAAATGGCCAACAAACACATGAGAACATACTCAACATCAGTAATCATTACAGAAATGCAAATCAAAACCATGATGAGGTATCACCTCACACCAGTCAGAGTGGCCATCATCAAAAAATCTAGGAACAATAAATTCTGGAGAGGCTGTGCAGAAAAGGGAACCATCCTGCAGTGTTGGTGGGAATGTAACTTGATACAGTCACTATGGAAAATAGTATGAAGAGTCCTTAAAAAACTAAAAATAGAACTACTGTGTGACCCAGCAACCCCACTACTGGGCATATACCCTGAGAAAACCATAATTCAAAAATACACACGTACCACAATGTTCATTACAGCACTATTTACAATAGCCAGGACATGGAAGCAACCTAAATGTCCATCGACAGGTGAATGGATAAAGAAGATGTGGCACATATATACAATGGAAAATTAGCCATAAAAAGGAACAAAATTGAGTTATTTGTAGTGAGGTGGATGGATCTAGAGTCTGTCATACAGAGTGAAGTAAGTCAGAAAGAGAAAAATGAATACTGTATGCTAACGCATATATATGGAATCTAAAAAAATGGTACTGTTGAACTCAGTGGCAGAGCAAAAATAAAGATGCAGATGTAAAGAACAGACTTGATGACCCAGGGTGGGGGGAGGGGGAAGCTGGGACAAAGTGAGAGAGTAGCATTGACATATATACACTACCAAATGTAACATAGATGGCTAGTGGGAAGCTGCTGCATAACACAGGAAGATCAACTTGATGATTAGTGATGACCTAGAGAAATGGGATAGGGATAGTGGGAGGGAGGCTCAAGAGGGAGGGGAGAAGGGGATATATGTATATATGTAGCTGATTCACTTTGTTGTACAGCGGAAACCGGCACAACAGTGTACAGCAATTATACTCCAATAAAGATCTGAAAAAAAAAATACTCCTAGAGTTTCAACCAGCTGACTCAGGTTCTGCTTATATGGAACCTGAGAAAAGACCTTGAGTTAAGAATGAAAATCATTTGGCAAATAACAGAGCTGGGGGAAAAAGTCAGGTTTCATCACCAAGTTAAAATACATTTGGCCATTATGTTATCTTTTCCTTTTAGGAGAATTTGGTGACATAGAATCAGGTAGTCTGGCTCTCCCACAATTCTTATCACTTTTATTCATTCCAGAAACCCAAGCTCAAAATGGACGACACAATCACAGAAAAGAATGTATCCTACTGATGAGTTTCCTCAAGTCTCCCTTCATGTCTGTGTTTTTCAGGCTGTAGTTAAAAGGTTCATCATTTGAGGAAACAAAATGTATATAATTGAAGCCACTGAAGTCTTTCTGGAAGAGTCAGTAACTTCAGAACTAATGTACACTCACTCCAGCAGCTCTCCTGTAGAACAGCAAAACAACTAACAGATGAGACCCACAGGTGGAAAAAGCTTTTTACTTTCTGCCCACTGATGGCATTCTCAAAACAGAGTAGACAATCTGAGTATAAGAGAAAATGATCCCAGAAAGAGGAACAATACCGAATAGGCTAGCCACCAAGTATATGGAGATATTGTTGATAAGGGTGTCAGAGCAGGCCAGCTTGATGACTTGAGCAAGGTCATAGAAGAAGTTTGAGATTTCTAGGTCTCTGCAGAAGGGCAGTTGCAACACCATCAGAATCTGAAGCAGGGCAATGACAAGACTAACAAATAATGAGAGTAGAATCAGCAGAACAGAGTCTGGAATTCATAATAACTGAATATGTTAGTGAGCAATAAATGGCCACATAGCAATCATAGGCCATTACTGAAAGGAAAAAATTTTCCAAACCAAGGAATTGTCCAAACCAGGACAGAGTAGACCTGGGTGAGGCAACCTGTGTAACTGATGCTCTCATTTTCTGCTTGGATGTTCATCAGCATCTTTGGGATTGTGGTTGTGCTTAAACAGATGTCAGTAAAGCACAGGTTCAAGAGGAAGAAGTACATGGGTGTGTGGAGGTGGGAGTCTGAGCCAGGATGATGAGCAGGTTTCCCAAGACAGTGACCAGGTACATGGACAGGAACAAGGAGAAGAGGAAGAATTGTACTTCTGGATCATCACTCAATCCCATGAGAAGAAATACTGAAACATCTGTATGGTTTCTGGTTTCCTTGTCATTAAAAACTCTGGTGAAAAAAAAAAGGGATGAAGAGAAAGTAAAACAAGTGGTCCTTGGATGAGCAGCAGCAACTGGGATCTTGTTAGAAACACAATTTCCTGGAATCCCTCAAGCTTATGGCTGACAAACTCTGGGTGAGAACCAACAGTCTATATTTTAGCAAGACCTCCAGATGAATTTATTATATGCTGAAGTTTGAGAACCAGTGCTTAAAAGACACCCTGTGAACCCCCATGTGAATATTCAGATTTTTCCCTCTGCTCAGTCTTTCCCCCACCATCTTCTCTCACTAGTCCTCTTTCTTATTCCAATATTTGTCCCAAATTTTTATGTTTTACCAACCTTTTTTTCACACATTGTGCCAAGTACTGAGACTGGAACAAAGAATAAGACATGACATTTCCTTCAGAAATATTTCTTGCCTCAAGAAAACAGAAAGATGAGAAAAAAGTTATCCACTCTCTCTTGTAGAATATGGTCCCCAGACTTTAGCATGCCTCAGAGTCATCTGATGGTTTTGTCAAAATAAATGAGTTAGATCATTTAAAAAAAAGAATTTTTGGCTTTAGATATGGTACACTTTTTATTTGATTAGACAAGTTTTAAGTTGAATGAGGAGTTTTTGCTTGTCAATATTTTGGTGCATTAAGCTTATTAGAGGCAATAGAAAAAAATTGAAGGTAATTCTATTTCAAAAGTTAGACTTTATGTATTGTTAAAATTTACATTATGTCTAATAGATACGCAATTTAAATAATCTAACATAAATAATGTGTATAATACAAAATACACTTTAAAATATGTCTATATCATGTATTTTTTTAAAAATTGGAGTATTTAAGCATACAATTTTGGTTTAAATATGATAAATCATCATAGAGAATAGTTCCTTTATTATGGCATATATCATTTGCTATATCTAAACCACATTAAAAATATTGTCTTTATCTTAGGAAGTGTGGTTTGTCTAACTCTTTGTATAGATAAAAAATAAATGAAAATAAAGTTAATAAGCAAAATATTAAGTAATAATAGGTGAAATATAAACTTATTAAAATGTATGATTATGTAGATGTAATATTATATACTATTATATAAAATTTTATATATATTTACACCTGAAAGGAAGTTGACTTATTTTTTATATATATGGTATGTATATATTTAAAAATATATTTTTTAAAAATTGTCTGTATTAGAAAGTGATCAAATGAATAAGACCGATGAAATTAGCCTATTTCTCCTGCAAATTGTTAATATTTGAGAGTTATTATATCTGTTTCCTTCTTGGAGGTTCAGAAGCGTTGTAATCTACAGAAGGAGCAAAGAAACTGTAAACCTTTGGAAATTACTTAAAATTTCAACAAAACTGGAGATAAACTACATTGAATACATTCATATGAGGGTGAGTCAAAAATTATCTGCACTCCAGTTATATTAAAACTTCTGTTGGCCGCACTATCTTATCAGTGCTTTCTGTTCATAGCTGCTGTGTCCCCAGTCACTGTTGTGCAGGTGTGAATGTGTTACATCAGTTCATTTGTAACTGTGGTGTGAGCAAAAATGGATGCCCCACTTGTGATTTGCAGGAAAGAACAGCAGCGTGCAGTGATTCATTTTTTGTGGTCTGAGGGTGTGCATGTCCGCACACTTCTGCCTACACTGTCGACACTGCAAAAAATTTGTTTTGAGGTGTGAAAGCATCCTCCCTATAGTCCTGATCTTGCTCCACTGGACTTTCACCTGTTTGGTCCCCTGAAAGCAGCTCTACGAGGTCGAAGATTCACTTCTGATGAAGTGAAGACAGTGGTACATTCGTGGCTCGCAGCTCAGCCTCAAACATTTTTTAATGAGGGAATATGACACCTTGTTGACAGATGGACAAACTGTATTAAAAAGCAAGGAGATTACGTTGAAAAATGATGTCTTTGTCTTTTCTAAAAGTTAATTAAAATAAATTCTACAGCCGGAGTGCGGATAATTTTTGACTCACCCATGTATATATCTTATATATAATCATTTCTACCAGTAAAAGCAAACCAGGACTTTATGAAGAAAAAAATTACTTTTGTCCGAATGTGCTTATAGTCTGTGTTTACTGGGGCAATGAATTAATAATCATGGTAGTTCTGTAGATTTAGTATAAACCAACTCATAATAGAGGAATATTTAAAGGCATATTTCTGACTTTTTAAAGGAAACTAAATTCTCTGTCAGGATTTAAGGAAGTTACAAGAAAAAAAAAGACTTGATTTTGTTGAAGTTTTAAGAATCAGTGAGGCCAGTGTTATCTCATTAGTAAAAATATTCCTAAATGCTGAAAAATTGTGTCAACGTCAAAAGGTTTGACTAGAAGAAAAGCAAAAAAAAAAAAAAAATCAGGGACAGCTGATACGTTGTTGTCTGTACTTATGAGGACTTTTTTTTCCCCATTGTGGTGATCATGGGAAATCACAAGTCCCATAGTACATTTTACTTGTAATTGTGGAATTAATGGCTTGGTTTCAGTCACTTCTGGAAAAAAAAACACTGCTGCTCTTCTGCTACAAATACAGGTTTAGACAGTAAAAATGTCTGCAACTTATCCATTGAATTAAGGTCACCATAACTACACTCCAATTAAAGTGTCTATCATTTCTGTAATCACTCAGTTTCTTGCTGTTTTTAAAAATCTTTCTATGCTTGCTAGGACAAGAAATGCATTAGACAAGATAGAGGAACATGGAAAATCATTATGTTGAAGTACAGGTGGAGGAGACAATATCTGGGGCTGTTGTTCCCATAGGAAAGATCATGCCAATTTTTGTACTGAAATCTTTTCAGCATCCCAATTAGAGGAATTATCTTTAATATACAGTTTGTTGATAGATCCTCATTTGAGACATCCTTTAATGCACACCTGAAACATGTCACACTCCGGGGTACTCCAAAAGAGAGGTACACTTAATGAATCACATTCTTACACCAGATCAGAACAAGCCACAGGTGTATGTTTAACTCCCAGACATCAAATTCATAACCCTGTTACATCTTCAGAGGTTATTTTGATTAAAGCTTCTTTACAACTACACATGTAAGTGTCTAGAGTCATATTACTTAATAATCAGAAAAATGTATTTTAGTAATGTCTTTTGTAAGGAATTAGACACCTTTCACAGAAACAATTCAAATGAATTGTATAGGTTTATTTTCAAAACAGTAAATAGGTGTTGCCTCCAATTTTTAGGTGAAGACATAAAGACCCCAGGGTGACTGACTTACTCAAGACAACATGATGATAGAGAAAGGGATGAGATGGATTCAGTATGTATTTGCAATTTGTTCATAAGTGCAAAATTGGTTTAATGACTGGACAGAAAATAAGCATCATCTATTGTGCTCAAAGCAGGGTGACCTTCAGGAAAATCATTGGAAATGTCAAGAAAAGGCAATATTTTCTGTCTCTTTTTTCTGTCTTTGGTGTGATTATGTGGGTGCATTTCTATGGGAAAATAACAGTTGTCAGCATTACCCTCAAAGTTGTTTCAAAGAAATAGAGTTGCAATGACTAATATATTTGGCACTTGTGCCATTCTTTTGGACTAAATATAATTCATTTGAGGCAAAACTGTTAATATTACTGGCAAGGTCAGATTACAACATTACTGTGATATTAAATATATTTGCAACATTCAATAATGCCCATTGGTTACCAGGCACTGAAGTAGATGCTGAGAATATTGAGATGAAATTATCATCTTTCTTACCTTTGAGTATGTTATAAAAGCTAAGAGGAGATATATATAAACAACAGGTGTTATACAATATAAGAAGGGTGATGATAGAATTTTTTTTTTAAGCAAAGGGGGAAGAGCATAAAGCAGGAAAGATTTCTTAGAGGAGGTAATAGCTAAACAGTAGAGTAAAAGATAAGTGAAAGAAGATGCCAAAAGTAGGGGAAGATGGATACTTTGTTAGATAGGGACTGTCCTACAGGTTTCAGATGTAAATATGAATATATATAATTGCAATTTTCCACTATTAATAGAGCATAGAAATGAGTACAATATTCAGATTTTATTCAAAACTTCAATTATGTTACTCAAGGCATTTTAGAGCCAAGTTACCACCCATAATATTAATCATTTGCTCTCAATGTTGGCTTATTTCCTCAGATTTTAAATAACATATATCAATTATAAAAAAATTTTGAAAAAAAATTAGAGATATAAATGGACACAAATCAGATCAACCACCCTGGAGTAAACTTTATTTTGTAAATGCAGTCAGAGAACTTGAGACTTATAAAATAGAATAATTATTTTAGTTACAATTAAACTAACAAGAAATAACAAAGCAGTATTATTGAATCTTAAGGAAATTTGCTGCTTGTAATTTATTATGAAAGTACTTTTCATCATATTTTTCTGTATACTGAGAATTGTTTCAATATTAAGTATTGACAATTGTGAACAAATAAAAATATTAAATTACTTTTCTTTTAATTTTAGTAGAATCTAGTAATACTTGATGATAGGGTAAAAGATAATTATAAGAATAATAAAACTCTTAGAGGAAAACATAAGCAGAACACTCTATGACATAAACCACAGCACGATCCTTTCTGACCCACCTCCCAAAGTAATGGAAATAAAAAAAAAAATTAAATGGGAGCTAATGAAACTTAAAAGCTCTTGCACAGCAAAGGAAACCATAGACAAGATGAAAAGGCAACCCTCAGATTGCAAGAAAATATTTGCAAACGAAGTAACTGACAAAGGATTAATCTCCAAAATATACAAATATTTGTAATTATCAAAAGAAACAACAACCCAATCTAAAAATGAGTGAAAGACCTAAATAGACGTTTCTCCAAGGAAGACATACAGATTATCAACAAACACATGAAAAGATGCTCAACATCACTAACCATTAGAGAAATGCAAATCAAAACCACAGTGAGGTATCACCTCACACCAGTCAGAATGACCATCATCAAAAAATCTAGAAACAATAAACGCTGGAGAGGGTGTGGAGAAAAGGGAACCCTCCTGTACTGTTGGCGGGAATATAAATTGATGCAGCCACTATGGAGAACAATATGAAAGTCCTTAAAAAACTAAAAAGAGAACTGGAGGTCCTTAAAAAACTAAAAATAAACAAAAAATGACCCAGCAATCCCATTGCTGGATGTATACCTGGAGAAAACCATAATCCAAAAAGAAACATGTACCACAATGTTCACTGCAGCACTATTTACAATAGCCAGGTCATGGAGCAACCTAAATGCCCATCAACAGATGAATGGATAAGGAAAATGTGGCACATATATGCAATGGAATATTACTCAGCCATTAAAAGGAATGAAACGAGTTATTTGTAGTGAGGTGGATGGACCTAGAGTCTGTCATACAGAGTGAAGTAAGTGAGAAAGAGAAAAATTCCATATGCTAACACATTTATATGGAATCTAGGAAAATGATATTGATGAGCCTAGTGGCAGGGCAGGAATAGAGACACAGATATAGAGAATGGACTTGAGGACACAGGGAGGGGGAGAAGGGGAAGCTGGGATGAAGTGAGAGAGTAGCACTGACATATATACGCTAGCAAGTGTAAAATAGATAGCTAGTGGGAAGCTGCTGCATAGCACAGGGAGATCAGCTTAGTGCTTTATGATGACCTAGAAAGGGTGGCATATGGAGGGTGGGAGGGAGGCGCAAGAGGGAGGGGATATGGGGATATATGAATACATATAACTGATTCCCTTTTTGTACAGCAGAAACTAACACAGCATTGTAAAGCAATTATTCTCCAATAAAAATGTGAAAAAAAGAATAAATCAGTGAAAACAACCTTCAATACTTTCTTAAAGTACTTATCTATGACTTAATATATAGTATTTGAAGAACAGCAGTTTACAAAAGAAGCTAAAACTTCCCATGCATTTCAAGAGATCTATAACAAAATTGACCTAAGAATTGTTCACTTATCCACTCAGATTCTTCAGACATATTCTTGAGACAAAGCGCTTTATGTCTAGGCTTGGCTATTTCATTGCTATTGCCATTTTCTGCCTTGTGATTATGACAAATCCTCACTTCTTGATCATTCGTTTCTCTGGATCTGAAACATGTTTTCTTTATCTCACGGAAGTGTTGTCTTGGAGCATGTAATTTGTGACTCAATGCATTTTATCCTCTACACACAAGGACGGTATTGCATTTGTATGACATGCAAATTAAGTGTTTTATTCAAAATAATCATCCTGAACAAGATTCAGAAGAGAACAAGCATTTTATTCATTCTTTCATTTATTTATGTTCTGTCTTATTCTGAAAAGGATCCAAGGAAGCTTATAATAAGACAGAATGAACTAAACTGGGTGAGGAAATTGAAACCAAGGGGAAATAAGAGTAAGATGTCCAAAAAGTTTGCAGAGGATAGCACATTGTGTAAACATCCTGCTAGAGATGGGCCACAAATTTGGCTTAAGTAAGCTCTTTTAACAACCAAATTCAGAGGGAAAAATCTCCATTTCATGATAAACAGGGTCTTTTCAGGATAGGAAACACAGATGAGCAGCACAGATTCTAGCACTGAGACCAAAGAGAATTGTACTCTGTTGTTAGTCACTCAACTCTGTAGAGTAACAAGTTTAACAAGAACAAAGCAGAACGAAATTTCCAAAAACTGCTTCTTAGAAAGTTCTACCATGACTTCAACATGGACACGTCAATGTACAGCTTAGGAAACCTGAGCATTGCACTTAGGTCCAGATTTGCCACTCTGTTGGACAGGTTTATCCAGATGGATGTATTACATGTTCTTGACATGTAATTGAGTAATTGCATAATTAATCTCAATTGAGTAATGGAAACCAATAAATATTGCCTCTCTCAATGAAGTTCTTCATTAGTATTGAGTGGTAGGAATTTAGTGTTAAAAACAAGAGCTAAACATTGAATTTAAACAATTAACCAAATAGGTAGGATTTACACTTTCAGAAAACTACCGTGAGGGCTTAAATGGTCCAGGCATTTTCTAAGGCTTCAGTATTAGGTTCCCACCACTAGTGTGGTAAGCTCTGGTTATACAACGCTTGTCCACACTTATCGATATCAAAGTGTGTTTGTAGTGCTTTAATAGAATTGAACCTTTTCTCGGTGACTATTACCTAAGATATCTAAAACACACATAGCAACAGAAGAGGATAGAGTCTAAGCAAAATCTCCATAACTCAGAGTTTTTAAGATTTCTGTGAAAGATATGGTTATAAGCTTCAATTTCTAAAAGTCAAAGAGAAGTATTTTATTTATAAGAAATATATAGCACAAAAGTACTGTTTTGTAATTTTCCCTGTCTAAATTGGAAGAGTGAATACTGGGGGTTTGGATTCTCAAATACAAGTATATTTGATTACAGTCTTCAAGGCTCTTTCATTTTCCATTTTCATGCATGTAGATCTGCTTTTGAAAGTTAAATCTAGAAGACGTTAAGGTGATACTGGGGTAAAGAAGAATGCCCTGTATAGGGCATAAATGTACAAGATCTTTAAGATAAGAGAGAACTGGGAGGCTGGATATCTAAATGAGTTGTATCTTAATTTAAAAAAAAAAAACAAACTTTTTTTTTGCAAAAATGCTACTTAAATTAATGGCAGCTAGTTTTTTCTTTGCAATTCCAACTTTAGAAATGAGTAGTTTGGTTGGCTAGCCACAATTTGCTTATTGCTTGTTACTGGTCATCAGATCTATGGAAGGTTTATGGATTTTAGTGGCTCACAGTTAAGCATAAGTCTGCCTGGAGTTTGGGGGAAATATCCATTTTTATGGTATTAAATGCCTCACATTTGCAAGCAAATTGGCCAGGCTTAAATTCTGTGATACAAATCACAGCAGCAACACTCCCTTTGTGTTTGTTATACTGCTTCAGCTCCTACAATCTTTATCTTCTTCCTCTGATAACTTCACCATTGCACCAGATACCAGCATTTTATGTTTATTTCTCAGCAGTGTGTTCAACCTAGAGTGATATTAAATTAGTGCAGTCGTAGAATACAAGTCCCTTCTAAACTGCTGAATGCATAACATCTGCTTTACAGTTGCATACATCAGCCTCAGTAATCACATTGGTAACAGTTTTATAGCGAGAACTAACATATGCTTTCTCAATCCTTACCCTTCCACATCTAAATTGAGAAGGCACCTGTAGAACTTCTGCTTTCTGAGAAGGCAGTGATGATTGCTTTAAGGTGAAGAAGTTCAGAATAACCATGTTTGGTATTAGCAGTTTGGTATTATTATTCTAAGGCTTGGTGACTATTCTCCATGTTAACATGGGATACCCTTTTAAAAATAGTGTTCTTTTACATCTTGGTCATAGGAAAGTTTGAACATATTGTATATTTTTGATTATTGGTTTGGATAATAATAAATCTTTGAGTGTCTTAAACTTTCATCCTAATTAATAGTTAATCACTTGGAGACATAGACAATGAAGTGCTTTTGAGATATGAGTCATTAAACCTAACGTACCTATTTAAAATATCAACATTGGTGGGATAAATTAAATATTTTTTGAATACTAACAAAATGTAATTTTGGGTATACATAACAATTAAAGAACAATGAAATTATGTATCAGTGTGTTTTAAATTATCACATTTTTAAGTTATGTTCATAACAATATCAAGCATTTTTCATGATTAAACTATATGTTTTTAAAAGCCTTAAAATATGATTAACAAATGTATGAAAGCTAATATTATATATATATTTTTTTCCCCTTAATTTTAGTCATGATTTCATTGGAGAATTTACAACAAGCTATAGGGAACTTTCTAGAGGGCAATCACAGTTCAATGTATATGAGGTAAGATGAATTTTATTTTATTATTATTTTTCTCTGGAATAAGTAAATTGATGCTTTTAAAGTATAGATTTTTACAAAAGATAATTGCCAAAGGTTACCAATATGTCTAACAATCTTTAAACTTATTGAGAAGATTGGTTTTTGAGATTAAATAATAGTATTTCTCTTCAAGTCACATGGTCTTTTGAATCTGCTTTGAGTTATTTAAAAATTCTTGCACATGAAACATTTTCTTATTTTAAAAACAATCAATATGGTTGCAAGTTTATTTTTCCTTGAGCTTCAGCCTTTATGTTTTGCCTTCCTACCAGCCTCCTCCTCAATCCTTTTTCTAAAAAACCTTTTATTGAGGTATAATTGACATACAATAAACTGCATATATTTAAAGTGTACAATTTGATATTTTTTTTCTTATTAGTAATGTATATATGGCAATCCCAATCCCCCCCACCACTTTCGCCACTTGGTGTCCATATGCTTGTTCTCTACATCTGTGTCTCTCTTTCTGCCTTGCAAACCAGTTGATCTGTACCATTTTTCTATGTTCCACATATATGTGTTAATATACAATATTTGTTTTTCTCTTTCTGACTTACTTCACTCTGTATGACAGTCTCTAGGTCCATCCATGTCTCTACAAATGTCCCAATTTCATTCCTTTTTACAGCTGAGTAATATTCCATTGTATATATGTACTACATCTTCTTTATCTATTCCTCAGTCCTTTTTTAATCAGAAGAGAAAAATATGCATTTTAGTTGTGTCAGCATGGTGTTATATAACAAGTTGTTTTTTTGCTTAGTGTGTTTGAGCATCTTAACTGCTGTTTAGATGAAGGCTGAAGGAAATGAGAAAGTATGATTAGTCATTAAAGAAATTCAAGTTATTAAGGCAAACACACTAGTTATTTCTGCCTTAAACCTATCTTGCCATTTAACTACCAGATAAGTGTTGAGCATAATGTGTATTCTAGCACTGTTAATCCTAGAGCTTTGTTATCTGTACATTCTCTGTGATTTTCTGTTAGAGATTTTTTTATGTGGACCACTTTTAAAGTCTTTATTGAATGTGTTACAATATTGCTTCTGTTTTGTTTTGGTTTTCTGGCCTGGAGGTGTGTAGGATCTTAACTCCCTGACCGGAGATCAAACCCACACCCCTCGCATTGGAAGGCGAAGTCTTAACCACTGGACTGCCAGAGAAGTCCCCTCTGTGACTTTTTAAATTTAATATATATTAATAGCAAAGGAGAATATCTCATTAATTAGTCAATAATGATAACTCCTTACGGATTGATACTATTTGACGCTAAAATTGACCTCCTTTAAGTTAAAAGCAGAGGAATCTCCTTCTCCTATCACTTTCTTATTAGGCTACAGCAGATGTATTCCACACATTCATTCATTTATTAGTTTATAAATAAAATATTTATAACATGACTTCTATATTCCACACTCTATATTAGGCCTCAAGGATGCAGAAATGAATGAAAATTTCACTGTCTAATGGGAGAGACAAACACATAAAATATACTTAGATTATCTTGATAGGTGCTATATAGCTCTAGGGGACTATGAGATATCTAGGGGGGGGTACAGCAAACTTATCCCAAGAAAGCATACCAGGCAAAGACAAAGTTGGAATAATGGATCAATTTTTCTATCTGGGTCTTTCAGGGACAGAATATTAAGGCTCTAAATAGACAGCGGAAGCAACATAAGACAGGTTGTACTTATTTGGATGCCTGTTTTTTTCTCCATACCCTCAAGGCTGAGGAGGAACACCACATACATACTAGTCCTCCTTGTACTTAGAACTCATTTACTGACAGTCACATAACACTCCCGAGATCAATTATTTTGAGTTTCCTTAGCTCTAAAATGTCTTCTTCTCTTTGGATCTCTCTTAGCCAACAAAGCTTGCTTAATGAGATTGGTGTCACATCTGATGAGATGACAAAGAAGCTTAGTAACAATTATCCCTTACTAAATACCCTGCATGAATATTTGTGCCATAACTTCAAATAAAGATGTATTCTTTTTTTTCATATCATCAATAGAAGAGACCAGTCTGAAGAAAATCTGGAAGAACGTTGTGTGTTATGTATAAGTAGTTTTAGAATTTCAATGGACAGCTAGCTTTTGGTCCAGTACATTGGAAACGTCATTTTCTGCACACATGTAAGGGATTCAGTTTTGTTGAGGCAAACATGGAAATTTTCAACCATTATTCCTTCAAATATTCTTTCTGCCCCTTTCTCTCTCCCTTCTCCTTTTGGTACTCCCAGTATATATATGTTATTATGCTTGATCGTATCCCACAGGTATCTTAGGCTCTTTTCGTATTTTTTCTTTTTGTTTCTTAAACTAGAAAATCTTAATTGACCCATCTTCAAGATCACTCATTACCTCTTCTGCCAGCTCAAATGTTTTTTTAAGCCCCTCTAGCGAATTTTTCATTTGTTACTGTGTTATGTTGAGAATTTCTATTTGGCTCTTTTTTATAATTTTTATCTACTTGTGATTTTTCTACTTGGTGAGACATTGTTTCAAGCTTTACTTCTTTATATATAGCTTCCTCAGTTTTTTAAACATATTTATAGTAGCTGATTTAAAGAATTTATTAAATAAATCTCATATCTACAAGTTCCCACGAGCAGTTTCTATTGATTGCTTTTTTCTTATACATGGGCCATACTTTCTTGTTTCTATGCATGTCTTGTATTTTTGGTTGTTGTTGAATGCTGGAAATTTTAAAAAATATAATGTAGTAACACTGGAGATCAGATGTCCTGCCTTTCTGCTTTTGTTGTTGTTGCTGTTTGTTTGTTTAGTGACTTTCCTGGAGTAATTCTATAAAGTCTATTTTCTTTGCTGTGTGGGTCACTGCAGTCTGTGCCTGGTTAGCCAGTGGTCAACACTTTGACAGAAATTCATGTATGTTGTTGCACTTCTTATATGCTCCAGTTACAAAATTCTGCCTTGGCTTTCACTTGATATTTAAAGAGAGACTCAAAAATCACCCAGAGACAAAGGATTAGGGCTTCCTCAAGGTCTTCCCTGGCCATGCAAACAGTCCTGCACAAGCACATGGCCTTCTAGATCCCCAGAAATATGCCTGAGCTTTTAAAAGCCTCCTACTTGAGACTGAATCAAGATGGTGGAGGAGTAGGATGTGGAGCTCACCTTCTTCCACAAATATATCAAAAATACATCTACGTGTGGAACAATTCTCACAGAACATCTACTGAATACTGGCAGAAGACCTCAGATTTCCAAAAAGGCAAGAAAATCCCTGGGTAGGGCAAAAGAAAAAAGAAAAAAAGAGGGGAAAAGGAATCAGGACCGGACCTGTGCCCCTGGGAGGGAGCTGTGAAAGGGGAAAATTTTCCATGCACTGGCAAGTCCCTTGCTGGCAGCAAGATCAGCGGGGACGGAGGAGGAGCTTCAGGGCCTTGGAGGAGAGCACAGCAACCAGTTCACAGAGGGCAAAACGCAAAGAGACCTGCACAGATGGTCAGTGCTGCCCAGCACTCCCCAGCCTGAGATGCTCATTGCTGGGGCAGGTGGGGGCTGGGTGCTGAGGCTTGGGCTTCAGAGGTCAGACCGGGGAAGAGGACTGGGGTTGGCTGTGTGGAGACAGCCTGAGGAGGGTAGAGTGTGGTGCAAGAGGAGGCCTGGGCCCACCAGAGAGGGATGGTACTATTGTTGGGGGGCATGCAAGGAGAGGGGTGGGCCCGCCATACAAGCTGCCTTCTCCACACGTGCTCTCAGGAGGCAGGGCACCACCTGCACGAGTTCTGGGGGTAGGTACAAGCTGCCGCTGCCATCTCGGCCTCCAGAAGTAAGCACAGACTGCTACTGAGGGTCCTGTGATGGGGAAGCAACCAGTGCTCCTACCTTCCTGGGAGCATGCGCAGCCTGCCACCACCATGGAGGCTCCTGCCATAGAAGACCAGCTGCTGCCCTGGACTCCCTGGGAGGGTGCGTGACCCACCACAGCTACTGAGGGTCCCACAACACAGAGCCACCCACTGCCCTGCCTTCCTGGGAGCCTACGTGAGCCACACACCTGCACACCCCTTATCAAGGGGAAAATAACCAGCATGCTCTGAGGAAAGAGATGGCAAGCATTCAAACCAAAAACAACCCTCACGCCAAAAAAATATTAAACCCACATAAGCTATGCAGGGAGGCTCCCACACATAAATAGCCCTTCAAGACTACAGTAGAAAATTGTTTCCCCTAAACTCACAGAAAAAGAGAAATATAAGCAAAATGAAGCACCAGAGGAAACACTCCCAGTGAAAAGACCAAGAGAATTCACCTGAAGGAACAAATAATGAAACAGACCTCTTCAGTCTAATAGACACTGAGTTCAAAAAGGAGGTAATGAAAATGCTGAAGGAGTTAAGAAAGGCTATGAACAGAAATTCAGATTACTGTAGAAAGGACTATAAACTATAAGGAGAAGCCAAGAAAAATTAGAACATTCATTTGCCAAGATGAAAGCTGAGCTAAAGGCAGTGAGCAGCAGAATGAACAGTGCATAAGAAAGAATAAGTGATCTAGAAGATAGAATAATGGAAATTACCCAATCAGAACAGCAGATAGAAAGCCAAATTGAAAAAAAAAAATGAAAGCAACATAAGAGACCTATGGGATAATATAAAGTGTGCCAATCTAGGCATAATAGGATTCCAGAAGGAGAAGAAAGAGAAAAGGAGATTGAAAACATATCTGAAGAAATTATGGCTGAAAACTTCCCAAACCTAAAGAAGGAAACAGATATCCAGATACAGGAAACAGAGGGTTCTAAACAGGATGAATCCAAACAGACCTACACCAAGACTTACTGTAATAAAAATGGCAAAAGTTAAGGAGAGGATTCTAAAGGCAGCAAGAGAAAAACAAAGAGTTCTTTACAAGGGAAACCCCATACGGCTATCAGCTGATTTCTCTACAGAAACACTGCAGGCCAGAAAGGAGTGGCAAAATGTTGTCAAAGCCTTGAAAGGGAAAAATCTGCAACCTAGAATACGGTACCCAGCAAGATTATCATTTAGAATAGGTCAAGAAATAATTTCTCAGACAAGTAAAAACTAAAAACATACAGCAATACTAAACCTATCCTAAAAGAAATATGGAAGAAGCTTCTCTAAATAGAAAAGAAGCAATAAGATATAAGAAGGAGGAAATCATAATTTGAAAGTAAATCACTTAAATTAGTCAGTACACAGATCAAAAAGAGAGAAAAAAAAAAAAACCTATTTGTGAAAGCAATGATAAACACAAGGTACAGCCAAAGGAAAAACATGAAGATGTAAAAAAGGACATCAGTATCATAAAATGTGGGGAAGGAGAATAAGAAAATGCAGATTCTTCTTTTTTTTTTCTTAGAATGTGTTTGTACCTATGTGACTATCAGTCTAAAGCAAGCAGATATAGGAGGGGGTTACCATACTTGAAAAACAGGGCAACCACAAATCAAAAACATACAGTAGATTTACAAAAAACAAAAAGAAGAGAACACAAGCATAAAATAAAAGGAATTCATAAAACCACAAAAAGAAAAAAGAAAAAGAAAGGAAAAGAAGAAACAAAGAATCAACCAGGAAACAGGGTTTAATATGGCAATAAACACATATGTATCAATAATTACTTTAAATATCAATGGATAGAATGCTCCAATCAAAAGACATAGAGTGGCAGCCTGGATTAAAAACAAGAGTTTACAATATGCTGCCTACAAGAGACCCACCTTAGGGCAAAGGACACACATAGATTGAAAGTGAGGGGAGGGAAAAAGATATTTCATGCAAACAGAAGTAAAAAGAAAGTGGGAGTTGCAATATTCATATCAGATAAAATAGACTTTAAAGCAAAGCCATAAAAAAGATTAAGAAGGACACTATAGGACTTCCTAGGTGGCGCAGTGGTTAAGAATCCCCCTGCCAATGCAAGGACACGGGTTCAAGCCCTGCCCCAGGAACAAGCCACATGCCATGGAGCAACTAAGCCCATTTGCCACAACTATTGAGCCTGTGCTTTAGAGCCCATGAGCCACAGCTGTTGAACCCATGTGCCACAACTACTGAAGCCCATGTGCCTAGAGCCCATGCTGCACAACAAGAGAGGCCACAGCAATGAGAAGCCTGCACACCGCAACAAAGAGTAGCCCCCGCTCGCCGCAACTAGAGAAAGCCCATGTGCAACAACGAAGACCCAACACAGCCAATAAATAAAGTAATTAATTAATTAATTATTTTAAAAAAGGGCACTACATAATGAAAAAGGAGCAATACAGGCAAGGATTTTATACTCATCAACATATATGCACCTAATATAGAAGCACCCAAATATGTAAAACAAATACTAACAGACATTAAGGGAGAAATTGATGGGAATACAATAATAGTAGAAGATTTTTACACTCCACTCACATCAATGCACAGATCTTCTAGACAGAAAATCAGTAAGACAACAGAGATCCTAAATGATAGAATGGTTAGACTTAATTGATATTTTTAGGACATTACATCCAAACAACAACAACAACAACAACAAAACAGAATACACACTCTTTTCAAGTGCATATCTAACATTCTCTCGGATTGGCCACATACTAGGGCACAAAACTAACCTCAACAAATTTAAGTGTATAGAAGTTATTTCAGGCATCTTCTCTGACAATGACAGCATCAAACTAGAAATCAACTACAAGAAAATAAATGAGGAAAAAACAATTACATGGAGATTAAACAACATGCTACTAAAAAACCAATGGGTCAATAAGGAAATTTAAAAATACCTTGAGACAAATGTCAGTGAAAACAGAGCCATACAAAATCTATGGGATGCAGGAAAAGGAGTTCTTAGAGGGAAGTTCATAGCAATATAGGCCTTCCTTAAGAAACAAGAAAAATCTCAAATAAACAGTCTAACCCACCACCTAAAAGAATTAGAAAAAAAAAGAGAACAAACAGAATCTAAAGTAAGGACATAATAAAGATCAGGGAGGAAATAAATAAAATAGAGATTTAAAAAACAATAGAAAAAAATCAATAAAACAAAGAGCTGGTTCTTTGAAAGGGTAAACAAAATTAGCAAACCTCTGGTCAGGCTCACGAAAAAGAAAAGAGAGAGAACCAAAATAACAAAATAGGAAATGAAAAAGGAGAAATCTCAACTGATACCACAGAAATACAAAAAACCATAAAGCAATGAACATAGCATAAAACTATGAACAATTATATGCTAACAAATTTGACAACCTAGAAGAAACGGACAACTTTCTAGAAACATATAACCCACCAAAATTGAATCAAGAAGAAATAGGTAATTGTACAGAGTGAACTCTAGAGTGAAATAAAATTGTAATATAGGAAAAAAAAAAAAAAAACTCCTTACAAACGAAAGGAGCAGATGGCTTTACAGGGGAATTCTACCAAATATACAAAGAAAAACTTATACCAATTCTTCTCAAACTCTTCCAAAAGACTGAACAAGAGGGAACACTCCCAAAGACATCTATGAAGCCAACATCACCCTGTACCAAAACCAAACAAAAATACCACCAATAAAGAAAATTATAGGCCAATATATTTGATGAATTTAGATGTAAAAATTATCAACAAAATATTGGCAAAGTGAATCCAACAACACAAAAAAAGATCATACACCTGACCAAGTGGGATTCATTCCAAGCTCACAAGGATGAGTCAACATACACAAATCAATCAGTGCAAAACACCACATTAACAAAGAGAAGTCAAAAGCCACATGATTATCTCAATAGATACAGAAAAAGCATTTGACAAAATTCAACATCCATTCATGATAATAGAGGGAACCAAGCTGGGAATAGAGGGAACATATCTCAACAAATAAAGCCCATTTATGACAGACCCACAGCCAATATAATTCTCAATGGTGAAAAGTTAAAAAGCCTTCCCACTAAAATCTGAAACAAGTCTAGGATGCCCACTCTCACCACTTCAAACTTAGAATTGGAAGTCCTAGCCACAGGAATCAAATAAGAAAAAGAAATAAAAGGTATCCAAATTGGAAAGGAAGAGGTAAAACTGTCACTATATGCAGATGACATGATACTATACGTAGAAAACCCTAAGGACTCCACGCAAAAACTATTAGTTTAATAAATGAATTCAGCAAAGCAGCAGGATGCAAGATTAACATTCAGAAATCAGTTTCATTTATTTATACTAACAATGAAATATCAAAAATGGAATGTAAAAAAAAAATACCTTTCAAAATTGCACCCAAAAAAAAAAATAAAATACCTAGCAATAAATCTAACCAAGGAGGTGAAAGACTTATATGCTGAGAACTATAAAACTAAAATAAGGGAAATTAAAGAGGATTCAAAGAAATGGAAAAATATCCCATGCTTTTGGATTGGAAGAATTAATATTGTTAAAAGGGCAATACTACCCAAAGCAGTCTACAGATTTAATGTAATTCCCTATCAAATTGCCCATGACATTTTTCACAGAACTAGAACAAATAATTCAAAAATTTATATGGAACTGTAAATGACCCAGAATTGCCAAAGCAATCCTGAAGAGCAAAAACAAAGCAGGAGGTATAACTCCCCCAGACTTCAGACAATACTACAAAGCTGCAGGAATTAAAACCGTGGTATTGGTACAAAAACAGACATATGGATCAATGGAACAGAATAGAGAGACCAGAAATAAATCTACACATCTATGGTCAATTAATCTTCGACAAAGGAGGCAACATGGGAAAAAGACAGTCTCTTCAGCAAATGGTGCTGAGAAAGTTGGACAGCTGCACGTAAATCAGTGAAGTTAGAACTCACTCTCACAGCATGCACAAAAATAAACTCAAAATGGCTTAAGACAAGACACCATAAAACTCCTAGAAGAGAGCATAGGCAAAACATTCTCTGACATAAATCATAGAAATAAAAACAAAAATAAATAAATGGGACCTAATCAAATTTACAAGCTTTTTCATAGCAGAGGAACCCCATAAAAAAAAAGAAGAAGAAAAAACAAAAAGACAACCTATGGAAGGGGAGAAATATTTGCAAATGATGCAATGGACAAGGGCTTAATCTCCAAAATATAAAACAGCTCATACAACTCAACAACAAAAACAAAAAAACCCAAATGAAAAATGGGCAGAAGCCCTTAATAGACATTTCCCCAAAGAAGATATACAGATGGCCAGCAGGCACATAAAAGGATGCTCAGCATCACTAATTATTAGAGAAATGCAAATCAAAACTACAACTATGTATCACCTCATACCAGTCAGAATGGCTGTTATTAAAAAGTCTACAAATAACATGCTGGAGAGGGTGTGGAGGGAAAGGGAAGTTGGTGCAGCCATGATGGAAAACAGTATGGAGGTTCCTCAGAAAACTAAAAATAGAATTACCATATGATCCAGCAATCCCTCTCCAGGATGTATACCCAGACAAAACCATAATTCCAAAAGATACATGCACCCCTATATTCATAGCAGCACTATTCACAATAGCTGAAACATGGAAACAACCTAAATGTCCATCGACACATGAATGAATAATGAAGATGTAGTACATATATGCAATGCAATAATACCACTCATAAAAAAGAACAAAATGCCATTTGCAGCAACATGGATGCAACTAGAGATTATCATACTAAGTGAAGTAAGTCAGAAAGAGAAAGACAAATAATATATATCACATATGTGGAATCTAAAATATGGCACAAATGAACCTATCTACAAAACAGAAACAGACTCACAGACATAGAGAACAGACTTGTGGTTGCCAAGGGGGAAAGGGAGATAGGGATGGACTGGGAATTTGGCTTTCATAAATGCAAGCTATTACATTAAGAGTAAACAACAAGGTCCTACTGTATAGCACAGGGAACTATATCCAATCTCTTGGAATAAACCATAATGGAAAAGAATATTTTAAAAAAAGGAATGTATATATGTGAAAACTGAGTCACTTTGCTGTACAGCAGAGATTGGCACAACATTATAAATCAACTAAACTTCAATAAAAAATAAATTTAAAAAATAAAAGAGACGAAATTGAAAAAATATATAAAATAAAACAAAACAAAATGTTAAAATCAAAAGCAATCCAAGCCAGCAGGAGCCTCTAAGGAACACGATTAGTATCTGTGGGAGCTGGGATTTAATCAGATGTTTGGGTTATTGTTGTTTTTGACTCCAATAATGGCTAAAATCTTTTTCTTCATTTATTCTTTTAAAGGCTATGTACAAAAATGAAAACATACAGATTACTTTTCTCATATATTCTTGTAAAGAGTCTTTATAACTACCAATAAAAAGATGAGGCAAAGAGAAGGAGGTATGATTCTCAGCCAGGCAAAATTAAGTGGGATGATGAAAAGCCCATGGATAATATTATTTAAAACCCAACTGAAAACTAAAAACAATCCTAAAATGAAAATAAATGAGTAAATAAATAAATGCCTCCTACTGCTTTACAAACTCATTTTGGCAGGTAAAAACCTTCAGCTGGTGGTTCCCCAGGCTTATGGGACTACCTTCAAAACTGCAGTTGTGCTGGTTTGGAGCTAGTTTTAAGGCTGTTGCTAGGTGTACAGTGGAATCTGCAGTTGGTGTGCTTGTTACTAGGGGCTCAGGTGAGTGTGGATTATGTCTGGTTCTGGGGGGATAAGACTGCCTCCAGTACC
The DNA here is from genome assembly GCF_030028045.1 of Hippopotamus amphibius kiboko. Taxonomy (NCBI): domain Eukaryota; kingdom Metazoa; phylum Chordata; class Mammalia; order Artiodactyla; family Hippopotamidae; genus Hippopotamus; species Hippopotamus amphibius. The sequence goes on from NC_080197.1 coordinate 97,456,798, forward strand.
TTTGTTCAGTAGGGTGGTCCTGGGCCTTTTCAGGGTACACAGTTGGGTCCCCAGTCAGTCAGCCTATTTCTAGATTTGTGAACTGGTGTGACTCTCAGCAGGACTCCAATAAGGACTCCGAACTTTTGCACATTATTATGTGTCTGATGGAAATTACTACCATTATAAAGCAGTAAGTAGAGCCCCTAAATATTCACGTATTTGGGTGATCTGTCATGTTACTGTATTTAATCAAATTGAAAGTCTTTTGAATATATTTTATTTACTAGAGAAACCCATAGTTTTTCTGCAAAGCAATCTCTGTCATTTGGGACCTTGAATATTAAAGATCTCTCTCACATCAAGAAGATGTATATAGGTAGGGTATTCAATGCATAGAGTAATTGAGAAAAATATTACTGAAAAAAAGATTTTTGTTTAAGAAGATGATCACAAGTAACTTTTGCAGAGACGTTTCAGCTGATAAACTATCTAGGAGACATACTACAGGCATTTGTAAGTGAATAAATACATAAGAAGTGAAGTCACCATGTTGGACTACACACTTTTAAAATATTTCAGTATAAAACCTGACATTGTAATTGTTTTATCTATTCTTTAAGGTGATAAATCCCAAAAAGAAGGGAAAAAAGAAGAAATATACTAATTCAGGAACAGTAAGTCAAATTTTATGTTATTCATTAAGTATTCAAATAAATGAATAAAAAATATATACAACATTTAGAACCAACTAAAAACTGAATTGTTTCACTTAGGGTTTTAATATGAATGTATACAATAAAAAATTAACTTGCCATGGAAATAGTCGTAATGGAGAACACCTTATAGAAGGTAGCGACACAGCTTCCTGCAAGTAGTCCTAGGGGTTGAATGGCCTCTGAGAGAAGATGAAGTTTTATTATGAATTCTTCATTCAATGAAATCACACTAGAGAAAATCGAGTACACCTAAAAAAGTGTAATTTGTAATAAGAAATACTATACTCTTTATAAGCTACACTTTAAGTCTTGTTTTATGAGATGTGAAAGTATTTGTTTATAGCGCATTAAAATTTACAACTCTGGAAATGCTAGACTAAATCCATACAGAGGGTGCGAAGAGGAAAGTATGTTAAAATTGTGAAAAATCAAAATCATCCTATTGTAATTAAAAAAAAAATACTGAAAATTTTGTCCTAAGATTAACTGTCCTTGGGAGAAGCAAATCTAAGTTCCCTCCAAGTTTTCTTTTAAAAGATTTTTGTAAAGCAAGACATTTAAAATATTAGATGGCCTCGTTACAGGACCCTGACAAAAACACACGTTTCTTTTTGTATGGTTTAGCTCACAGATTTTGATGTTTTAATTTTAACCACTTTCCAACTCCCTTTTGTCTTTCCTTTATATGTAAGATGGGAGGTAACACAGTGTCCTTGTAGATAATTTGCATGTTGCTTTTCAAAGTAAGTAAACTGGTCATAGAAACGAGTCACTTAATTTTTTGGCCCCTTTTCTTCTGATAATTTTAAATGTAAGAACAATCCATCCTAGCAAATTTTAATAAAGAATAATATCTTTACTGATTTTCAAAATGCTAGGAAACATGATTTTCTCTCTAACAGTTAGGGGAAAAGTCCATTTGGGGTTGTAACTAGTACTAGCAGGTAATTTTGCCTTGTTTTTCTTTTCTTTTTTCAGGTCACGTTACTGTCTTTCTTGGTAGAAACAGAAGTTTCATTCCTTGACTATATTAAAGGAGGGTAAGTCATTCTCTGAAATTGTTTCATTGCTTAAGCAATGGTGAGAGGCAAGTTTGAATGTATTTAGAAACTTCAGTGAATCAGTCAGAAACATCACTTACTTAAACCTCTTCCTAAATATGATTAAGCAGGTTTTTGTTTGTTTGTCTTTTGTTTTTTTTGCCAATACTGACTTATTGCTAGAGTTTTGTCAGGCCAAAGAAGGGATGAGAAAATGAGGGTTTGCAAAGGAACAAAGACAATTTCCCCCAAAACAGAGAGCTTACCCCCTTTTGCTCTTTCTTAAGAAAACAAAACAAACAAAAGCTTTACTTGCCCAAATGGGGAATCTTTGCTAGATATGGACATCTTGAGAACTTCTACCTGGATACATAGACTCAGAAGCTACAGGGTGATTGTTTCAATAAAGTTAAAGGAAAATGTACTAAGTAGGAAAAAATGTTTGCCAACTCTCCTTAGTATTCCAATGTCTGTGCATATTTTTGTCTTTAGAAGATGGGAAAATAGAAAATTGAAACTGTCATAAAAAATAGATTCCTGTATAAATAAACTCCTTGGTAGCTGTAGATAATAGTTGATTAAAAAGATGGACATCTCTTAGCATGCTCTTTATAAACTTAAAAAAAAGTGCTTGATAGATCTGGCTATAATTTGCATGTTGAAGTGATGATTTGAAGTTTTAAAATATTAAAATTTCCTTTCAGTTTTTGTTTTGTCTTTTGCTTAGCTTTGTGAGCATGTGGAGTTGGTGGTGTGTTTGTGTGTGTGTGGCGTGTGTGTGTCAAAGAAATACCCAATATGTATTGTCAGCAGTACAAATCTAGTAATATTTTGCTGTGAATCTATCCGTAAAAGACATTTTCAGAACTGTTACCAATAAATCACTTTTATTGGTTGTTCACATTCTCCTTTTGAGGATTCTTAGGGCTAATTAGAGCAAATGGGTTTCTACAATACCTAAGCAATAACAGCATTGACGACTGCCATTCTTATGCTGCTTAACCGCCTCCAAGGGTTTTTGTTTTTTGTTTTTGGCTTACGCACTTCTACTTGGATAGCATTGCCTGTGCTGGAAGAAATGCTAGTGACCTTTTTCTGATAGAAGTCAGTGTTTAAATGGAGCCCCAACCTGTGAGGTGCACTTTGTTCCAATCCTGGCTTCCCAAGACTTTTATAAGAACCCATTTTTTATTTACAAATGGGGCGTGGAGAAAAAGACTTTGAAATTTACTACATAATTAATCTCACTGGGCTTATATTAATTTTTATATAATCATATTATATAAAAAGGACATGAAAAGTATATGCATATAATTCATTTTATATGAAGATGTGTATCATAAATGTATATATCTTTTCAATTTACTACAATTACACTTTTACCTATTATTCATCACTATTTCTAATATTTATTATACAGGTATTGTCTCTTTTGATAATGGAATCTGAATCAAGAAACAATATAATTGTATTGTGTCTTTATGTGTCTTTGTTCTTAAGAACTTGTTATAAGCGACTGGGCACAAAATTTAAATTCTGATTTATATTAATAATATGGTGCAGAGATCTAGCTTTATCACGACACTCCTTATCACTTCAATTTCCTATAGTTTACATGAGTCACCTTAGTTTCTTTCATGACCTTAATGATATTTATTTTCCTTAACTCTAAAGTTATTCTTTATTTTCCTACAAAAAACTTACTCTTACTTATCAACTTACTATACAGTGTAATTTGCATGTAATAATAGCTAACATCTGCTGACAGCTAAGTGCCTCAAGTTACTTAATTACTCATCTCTCCATTGGCCCCTTTCCCTTTCTGCTCACCGCCTTTCTCCTTCTCCCTCTTTCTCTCATGAGTAATATTCCTGTTGGTAATTTTCTCTTTTTTCTAAAAAAATAATGAAGTTTGTTTATTTGATGTACTATTAACTTTCAGTCTTTGTATAACTAATATTTTCTATATCATTGCTGCTAGTCAAAAATGAAGTTTAATTTACATAGCCTAAGGGAAAGTAATGCTTTGGCATGCAGAATATCTAAAAATTTTACTATCAGATATTTGTGAAGACTTAAACTGTGAGTTATGGGGATTTATTAAGATGGTTACTTTATAGAATTCTTGATGGACTCTAATTATAAGAAATGAGAAATAGTTTTATGTTCTTTCTTAAAAATCTCTATTGGTATGAAAATAACAAACTGTAGCAATTTGAAATGGAGAACATGAAGCCAATGTGGAAATGTAGCTACATCTATTCCAAATATTTTAGCAAATTTATTTTATTTTTCTTAACAGATTTCCTATTGAATTTTTTTTAGACATTGTAAGGGACTTCCCTGGTGGTCCAACGCTTAAGACTCTATGCTTCCACTGCAGAGGTTACAAGTTCAATTCCTGGTTGGGGGTCTAAGATCCCACATGCCACGTGGTGTGGCAAAAAAAAAAAAAAAGACATTGTAAGCTTTCTTCCCTTGCTATTAAGAAATCTCTACCTCCAAGTAGATAAATGCACTGCAATGATGGAAAATTATATTAAGAGCAGACACATAATTACACAAACTTTGTGAATAATAGCAAAATAGAATATAATGAGCTACATTCATTTCAAAATTAGAATTAATTATAATTCACAATTAATTATTATAGTTTCAGTAATGGCTATTGACTTGTGAATAACATCAGTCAGAATTTCTAGTCTCTTGCAACTAAAAAATTCTGTAAACTGTTAAACAATTCAGTAATGTTTAGTACTCTTCAGAGTAATTTTTTTCAGAAACCGCAGAAACTTTTATTTTATTAGTGTTTTATTTTCAGTTTAGGGGAAAAGAAGTATTATATCTCCCAATTTTTAAACATAAATATCTATATTTGTGTTTCGCATTGTAAACATGAAATGTGAAATGGTAAAAAGAAAGAAATGTAAAATGAAAATAACTTATTATGAAACCAGAAACCCCTGTAATCATACTCTCTAGAGATAATCACTGCTAGAAATTTATTTATTCCCAAACACATCATTGTTTTTAATGAGTGGTATCACACTGTGCCTAATATTCTAATGTGTATTTTCTTCATTAAGTATATTGTGTACATATGTTTCTGTGTCAGTACTTACAGATCTACCATATTTTGACATCATATGGATGTACATAATTTAGTTTAAGAGTCTTCTGTTGATACATACTTCAGTTGTGTCCATTTTATTTTCCTGTTGCAAGCAAGGCTGCAGTGTAAACTCTGGTGCATAGCTTTTTGTACACTTCATTAAGCATATCTACAAGGTCACATCCTAGAAATAGTATTGTTGCTTTAAATGGTATGTGTATTTTACAATTTGTCAGATATTTCTAAATTCTCATGTTGATGAAAGTGTGATAATAATAACATATACTTCTAACATCTGTGTATGCAAGTTTACCATACACTGACCCTTATTGAATAGCATCACTATTTTTTCAACTTTGTTAATCTAGTAGATAAACTTTAGAAATCATTGTCAGTTTTTATCTGAAACCTGTTTATTAGCCAATGTGATGTCCTTTGTAAAAGCCCATATTTAACCAGCTGTATCTTTGGAAACATAGGTTTCAGAACGTTTTGTTTTTGCTTTTCCTCTGCTCCGTCTTCCCTATTCCCACCAAAAGGGACTGAGTATTTTCAACTGAGAACACAAGACCAAAGGTAGCTGGGAGCTACATCCTTTAGTAAACACTTCAGCTGAACTTCCCCAATATTCACATCTTGGTCTTTGATAGCATTTCTCTTCTGCACATATTTAAAGAGACTCTATTTAATCTGGCCTTGCCTTTTGAAGAACAATAAAATTAACTAACACTCTGGGCTGCAATCAGTGAAGCAATCCGAAGTAGTATTTTGGAGGTCATAACTGTTTGCAGATTTGTGGAGTTATCAAGGTTAGTTCTTTTGACGAGATGTCCCACCATATTTGTGAATAAGGATGATATTTCAGAAGTGCTGGAACCAAGGGTTGAATTCAGTTTTGTTTTTATGAAAAATTATAGTAACTACTCACTTTTAACTTAAAATACCAAGATATCAGCATTTGTTGTTGGTATTTGTGGATTGCTAACATAGGTGAGCATCATTATTGCTAATTTGAGTGGCATTAATGCAAGAACTTACCATATTCTAGTCTAGTAGAAACTGTTGTTGAGTTTTGCTTATGCTGAATCTTAAATGACAAGTAAAACTAGAAGTTTTCAAAAAAGGTGAAAAATCATCATATAAACATGAGTAACAACAATTAAATTGGTACTCTGTCTAGCTGTGGGTTATCCAAAATAACATTAGTTTAGGTTTTCCTGTATTCATTTTATTCTGTACATTAATTGTATAAACTATTTTCCTTATACTGGACAGCATGTGGGAGCGTGAGAATAGACAAAGAGGGCAAAACAGGTGACTGGTGTGGGACGTGTAGGGCAACAGATGGTGATTAAACTCTTAGAAGGATATTCTTGAACTGCACTTTAAAATGTAATCTCTCTTCTTGTTTCATCTCACAAAAATAATTGAATAGCAAATTATGAAAAATTGTTTTCTCATGAATCCAAGAAGAAATCATGCATAGTTTAGAATGAACACAGTAAAATATTAAACAAAATTGTTTTCACAGTCCTTTAATATCTTCCACTTCAAAGGAACTTCTTTATAGGTCTGATTCTTAGTATTGGATATTCTAGGCTTCCGTTACTTTCATCATTGTGGATGAAGATATTTACTTGATGGAATGTTTGTGAAACCATGTTGTTAGTGTGTTACTTTTCATTCATTGTCTCAGTTCCTAACACACTGTGTGTAGCTGCAGTAGACAGGTTCATGGATTGAGGTGCACAGTGAGCAGGTGAGACAGATGCATTCGCAATCAGCCAAGGTCCAATTTTTTGGAAATACTGTGTGAAATAAAAATTTAATTTTTAGAGCTTTTTTCTTTTTTTCCTTTTATTTATTTATTTATTTATTTATTTATTTATTTATTTATTTTTTGCTAAGCACCATCATTCTTTCCCTGATGCATAAGATACAATTGATTACTTGAGGTAGGAAAGCGTTGTATTTTCTAAATACAATAATATCCACAAAGGAGGTCTTACTGCAGAGTGAAAAAAAATGATTGCCTTGGTGTTATTTTTAATCAAACACTGTGCATTTTTGCCTGTGGTCATTTTATTTCTGTGTATTAAAAAATAATTTTAATACTAAAAGTCTGATATAATTGGCAACCAAAGATGTTTACTCAGTAATCCTTAATGTATGACATTGTATATCCCAATCATCATTGATAAGGACAATGTCAGATTCATTTAAAATCAGATACAGTTCTGATATCTAAATACTCATTTAGGGTAGCATCGTCATTTTATAATAATGATTATTATTTGTGAAATGGGTTTATTGACCCTTACAGACAATAGCTCACACTATAAGTATCTGAGGACAGAATCATAAATTTCAGTTGAGTTTTGTCTGCCTCTCAGTCATCTGTGTCTCTCAGGTCTTAATGAAACTCTACTCCACCACTAACATGACCAAGGAACAAATATCTGTAAAGTTTTTTCACATTTCTTTGACTGGCAGATGAATGGTGAAAATAGATTTCAAATTCTTGTGCGCACTGAGTACCCCTAAGCAGCCAGAATGTCATGTGAACCTGAAACCCTAATCTACACTTTTATCAGAAAATTGGGTGTATTAGAAACTTGCAGCCCTACAGACTGCCATTTACTTCCTCTGAAGAAAGCACAAAATGTCATCAACCTGGTCCCAAATGAGCCTCACAACCACTTATATACCGTGGTTGCTGGTTTCCCTGGGTGTCATTTTAATTGTTCATTTGTAGATGTTTCTCCTCAAAGAGACTGGCAGTCTAAAACTATTTTTATAGAGCTGAACATAGAGTAGCCACTGAATAAATACAGATTAATTAGAAAGCCACTTTAAGCCTGACTTTCCACTCTTTTTCCCAAATCTCTTAGCATAATGAAACATTATAAACAAATAGGAATTTTAAGCAAAGAGTGTGACAGTTTAGTTAATTGGATTACAAACCCCCATGACTGTCTAGCTCAGATTTTATCATCTTGTGACCTTCCTCTTTCCATGCCTCATATCACAATCACCAGACAAAACTGATGCACGAGGCTTTCCAGGATAAGAAAATATGCTTTTGTGTTGCCTCTGCCAGAAATGATCTCAACTCTGTATCTGGATTTTAGTGACTTGGAGGAAGGCAAGATCAAGAGTAGAAGCATGAACTGCTTATTTTCCTCACGTATTAACTGAAATGGAGCATGAGAGAAGGTAATAGGGGAGACCCTGACGGGGCAAGTTCTGGGAAAGAATCAAAATAAGGGTTAAATGTTTGGCAAAAAGTCAAGTCGGTTCAATAAGTGGTTGCTGATAGTAGTGCATAATAGTGGCCAAGAATTTGGGTTCTGGCACTAACTGCCTGGTTCAAATCCTAGATCTGTCTCCTGCTAGCATAACCTGTTTCCATCTCTGTGAAACAGAAATAAAAAATAACAATGCTTATCTCACAAAGTGACTTGTGAATTAAATGGCATATACCCTTGATAAACACTGTCATTTTTCTGAATAATCTGAATTTGTTTAAAGTTCTAATATGTCTTGTCATTTGATCATCATAATATCACTGATGGTAACTGTCCTAATTATCAGAGACATGGAGAGAAACAGACATATTCAACTTTATAAAGTCAATAAAAGTCTTTTTTTTTAGTTCAGTTCTCTTCAGAGGATAATGCCAGGTTATTCCTTCCTTTGTCATCAGTCGCAACCCAAACTCTTGACACTGAATCTAAAACTTGTCTGAAATTATGCATAAAAGATTTATATTCCACTCCAAGTAAAAAGTCTTGGGAGAAAAATTAAACCTAACTACCTATTATAAGCTCATTGTAGAGGCTAAAAGTGGGCATCTTAATATGTTTATTTTAAAGGTGAGTTGAATATCAGTAAGTGCCATTATTAACAAGCCCCATAAGGATTTTTTTTAAAATACTTGAAGCAAGTGCAATGACGCTATAAAATGTTTGCCTTAGTTTTATAAAATTTGTGGCATTATCTTGGATATGTTGTCTCAGGGAGCACATCTTGCCAGAACATGCAACACTTTAAGATTTTTTTCCGGTCCAGTTTCTTTTTGGAAACTGAATATACATATCTAGGATTTTTTATAGTGCTTCTAAATGTGGCACCCAAATGTTTTGCGTTCATCAAATAAGTCAAGAGCTAAACCCTGCAGTGCTGAATGGGGATAAATATAATAAAAATAAAGTCATTCCACCTTCTAGAAATACACTCACATAAACATTATTATATCTAAACTAAACTCATCTAAAATGTGATTTACAAAGGAAACGTTTGGAAGTATTAAGAAGGCTCATAAATGCTGTTTTGGTTAATACTTGATTCTAATTTTTGTATATACAAAATGCATACTTGAGCATGCTAAAGATGTCCAGTTATAGCCTTTAAGATTATGACTTAATTGCCAGCTTATGTTATTTTTAAATGATTTTTTCAGAACTACATATTTCAAAGTCAAAAAAATTGCGTGTATGTTTCATCAGAATCAGTGCTAATTCAGCCAAAATATTGACAGTCTATTTTGTACCAGGCAGTTTCTTAGTTATGTTTCACTATCAGAGTGTGCACTTTTAGCCATGCTATGTCTAAAATAGTTTCCTTCTGGTGGGCAACTGAAAGGTTGGGAGCCAGGGGAAAGGGAAGCAGAGTTAAGCAAGTAATCGTGGTTTACCAAGGGCAGGTTGTGGAAGGGTGGGAAAATTTATCACTAACATTGCTTAGAACTGCTATTGTATGTGATATTAAAATGTAGACTGTGTATTAGCAGATTACGTAATTGTTTTTAAGTTATCTGCAGACAGTGTACCTCCTACTGCCTACACCTTTGGGGGTTCATTACCCCAGCCGTGATACACCACTTACCTTCACTATGGGAAGAATTAACGAAAAAAGAAATACATGTATGTTAACATAAAGAGAGAAGTGTTTTCTCTGATTCAACAGAAGAAAGGATTAATATGAATAAGGAAAGGATGACATGGGTTGCTCAAGAGATTTGTCCTCCAGCATGCGGAATATTTATTATGTGCAGGTACTTCAGGATTTTATTTCTAGTAACTAGAGGACTTCTTTAAAGTAGTTGTTATTTATCACATGAGAACACAGATTCAGAGACGTGATAATTTTGCAAATGAGTCACAACAAGTTAGCTAGCTATGATTCTGGAATCCAAACTCCAGTCTATAAAAGTTCATAGTTTTCCTGCTACGCATCATTGCCTCATCAGCAACTACCTCATTTAAAATGGGATTCTAGGGAATTCCCTGTCAGTCTAGTGGTTAGGACTCAGCACTTTCACTGCTGTGGGCCCAGGTTCAATCCCTAGTTGGGGAACTAAGATTCTGCAAGCCACCATGTGGCCAAAAAAAAAAAAAAGAACATGGGATTCTATTGGGTAGTGTTTCTATTTTTGGTTAAGGGTTGTTATGTTTTATTTTGTTTTTATGTCACTTATGAGATATTTTCTAAACTAATGATTTAAAAAAAGGTTGGCCATCTTACATACCTTCCTTGATAAGGAACTCTTGAACTACAGGAAGATCAGCTTACCTACTTGCAAAGTTGTATTTTGGAACACTTCAATTGTATTCCAAAAAACACTTTGATTGTGTTCCAAAAAAATACTGAAATCAACCTTCAAATCCTGGAGAATGTACAAAGGTTTGTTAATTTATGAGAGCTAGATTTAATAAGGACCAAAACTATTAGAATAAACAGTTCAGGAATCATATCACTGTCTCCAATTTCTTTTTATTCTTACATTTGACATTTCACTCATCCCACAGAAATCCAAAATTTTAGGAAGGATAGAAAGGAAAATAAAGCCGGGATCAAAGCTTATATTTACTTCCTGCAGGGCAATTTTATTTGAGGAAGTACCCAGATGACACCTTCTAACAAAATTACTTCATTTATGGTGCTGTTTTAGATTCGGTAGACTGGAACCTGAGAAGCCAGTGTGAAGGAAAGGAAATCTGACATGGGAGGATCAGATGCTAGAAAAAGTCTGGAACTCTGATAGATCCAGAAATTTGATAAACACTATACATTCCAGTTTTCAAAGATATATGCTAAACTTGGGTTCTAAAAAACTGGCTTCAATATGGTGACAGTAATCATAACAACTGCTTCTTGAGTGCCTGCAACAATCCAAGAAAGATTTTGTTAACCTTCACTTGTTACAAATGAGGTGCAAAGAGGTTAAATAACCTTTCAAAGATCATATTGCAGGTAGGTGAAAATATTTATATTTTAATTTGCATTTGTGTATCTCAGTGTCTGCCTTCATTCTAGCAGATTTCACTTGTCAAGGGCAAATAATCCTGTCAGTAGTTCATGGGCACAGGAAGCAGGAATTTTGAAGATGCGGCAAAATTTAGAGTCAGGCAGCTGTCTATGTTATCATTCAGGTAGTTGAACTGCTTTTAAGAAAGAGGGAAAAGGTAAGACAGAAAAGTTCAAGGTATAGCCCATGGTGAGGTAGGGTCAAGAAAGATTAGTCTGGATGACAGTGCCTGAGGAAGTGAAACTGAGTTCAGGGCAGGTACCGGAACCCAAGTGTGAACTACAGTATCAGTAGATCAAGGCAGAAGAAGCATTGTCTTGGTACCAGCATGGCAAGAATGAAAAGAATATTAGAGTTAGGCTGGATATCTCACTTTCATTTATGGGTCCTAGATTCCAACAGCTAATTGGTCTGAATCTGCCTTTGTCAAGATTAGTTTAAAGAATGGTGGAGAAAGTTCATCTTTCATGCTTGATAACGTTGTTTGTTCAACTGAATAGAATTTGAAATTGGGAAAACATTAAAACCATCCTTCTTCACATCCCCTTCACAGTTATTAGTTCTTGATTTTTAATTCATAACAGCTGTAGAAAAGTTATGTAAGATGGTATCACTCTGTGTGTGAGCATGCATGTGTATATGTGTAGCTTTCTTTGACATCATGTATATACTTGTTTTCTATGGATCTTTGCTCTGCTAGTTAAAATTTCCACATTGACATCTGATATTTCTGTCATTCACAACTTTTGGAAAGGTGGCAGAATGAAATAAGGACATTTTCCAGGAATATATTTTAGTAGTACTAGGATGTATGCATTGGGAAGTGTCGTGTGATGTTACTACTAACTCATGAAATTTGGCAGCCATACCTGTTTTATACTCCAGAATATAGTACTCATATCTGGATTTCTTGAAATCCTGCTCTTTCTTGTCTGCTTCTGAAACATAAAATGTGAGCTAAAATAACACTTCCTAGGCAAAATGTTTCAAGGATTTCTAAGTGATAGCTTTATGAATACTCTGTCAGGAGACATCTCATGTGAATTCAGTTCATTTTTGGGGGTTGTTTGTTATTTTTTGTTTTTTTACTTTGACACATGATTGCTTCTTTTTTTCTCTAAAATTAGGCTTCAAACAATATTAAAGGTAAAGTAAATAAATTAAAAAAAATAAAAAGTAACAGAATTACTGATGAAGATTTTTTTACTTTTATGACAAAGCATTCATCAAAGTCTTCAAGAAATCTGTCTTAGCCTAAAGTTGTAGCATTGCTAGCAACTTTCTTCAGAACCTTTATTAGTGAATATTTTCAAAATACATAAAATGTGGCCCTTGGCATAATGAGTATACATTATAATATGAACAAGAGCGTTTCAGAATCGTGCAGATGAACAAGCTGTTATCCACAGTAAATGCACAGTTAGTTTAGGCGTTGATTATGAATTCCATGATAAGTTGCTGTGCTGTTTTGTCTTTGTTTTTCATTGTAGAAAGCTGAAGTTGAGCTCTGCGAGTTCAAGGACAGTGTTTGCTTTGCTCCCATTTTCTCCTTATCACTTAACACTGTGCTTGACAATCAGAAGATGCTCAGTAAATAATTGTTGAGTTGTAGTTTTTTTGATGGAAAAATCCACATGGTGTGATAACAGGTTGAGGGACCATCCCAACCATGAAATGGTTGATTAGAATGCTGTTGATTGAATCTCACAAGGAGTGAGATTCTTTCTGAAATGCAGAATGAGGCAAGAAAGCAATCAAATCTTGAAATCAGTTAACCACCGAATATGCATCTGTGATTGTTTTACTCTTTGAGATTCTGTTGCACCATGATTATCAAATGGTCTGAGTTATCATGTAGTGCTAAATGCACCTTTTATATCGTCTTGGAATGTCCCAAGCTTCAAAGCGTCATTAGGTACTCTTGGTACAGCCTGGCTCCCTTCCTTCCTCCCTCCTTCTCTCCTTTCCTTCCTTCTTTCCTTCCTTTTTTTCTTCCTTTTCCTTTCATTTCTTTTTAAATTTTCTCTCTTTTTTTTTTTTACAATTTTTCTTGTACCTAATCTACTTGGTTTTATAATTTAGTTTGTTTAGCTAGCTAAAGGCTTTAGTAAATAAATAATTTTCTCTCATTTTTTATTCTTATGTACAGTATAGTTATTTAGTTAGTGGCCATATCTTTTCTTTGCAGCTTTGCTAGATACAACTGGCTTTGAAATGACCTTTGTATCTCTGATTATTGAAGTTCTTTATCCACAACTAATGCTTCTAAGAAGTTGTTATTTATGCTACACATCCTGAGCTCCCTTAGGGAGTATATTAGAAACAATCATAAAATGAATGCATTCAGTCACCCAATAAATGCAGTGAGGTTCTGCTATGTAGAAAGCATTGTGCAGACACTGTTGTAAGAGAGAGCTGAGTCAAAACAAGGTGTCTATCCCTACAACCGAAGCAAGATTGAACCCAAGACTCAACTTCTATATTGACCTTTATAATGTGCTAAAACACATGTTCTTGAAGCTCAGAGTTATTTTTCATTCCTAAGGAAGTGTCATTTGAGTAAAAGAACATAAAAAGGCATTTATACCAATTATCTTGTGATTTATGTATGTAACATACTTGATAGAAGGACAGATTTGCCCAAGCACGGGAATATGTCCTAACATCTTTATCATTAAGGATATCTGTATAGTATCACTTTTCAGTTTGTAACATAGTAATCACTATCCTTTATTGTGTTATAACCAGACAGTTTACAAATATTTAATTGCAGAATTAGGGTAGCATAGAGTTTATGAATATGGTCTTGAAGGTTGCATGTGAATTCAGATTCCAGTACTGGCATTTATTACTTATGTGGAAAGTTAAGTTTTATGAGCATAAATTTCCTCATCTATAAAAGGAGAATACTAGTATCTTCCTTTAAAAATTACTATAAGGTTAATTTACATAAGCTATGTAAAAACACATTCTATATGTATATGTTTTATATAGAGAGATAGATTATAATATTTCATGTAGTTTTTCTGTTAGTCCATGTTTTATTGTTATGTACCAGGCATCTGCCCTCTGAGAATTTTAAAACTTGGCTAATGTCAGCAACTGGATTGCTGAAATTCAAACCTTCAGTTCTTTCTGACTCAAAAGCTAATAAACTCTTTCTAATACACCATACTGTACCCTGTATTATAGTCACTTTCTCTCTAGCAGCAGAATGACAAAGCAATGTGCTGATGGTTAGTGTTCTTTTCAGTTCCTCCAGGGATTTATTATCTCAAAATATTCTCCCAAATGTTTCACTGATTCTTTTTCTAAAATTTTTATGTGTTAAAAGTGTTATGCTCTGAATTAGCCTATATTCTTAGCCTATAAACCTAATTTCTACTCTGAGAAAAAAATTACCATACAGCTATAAAGAGAATGTATGTTAGTTTTTATTAATAAACACAAAAGGCTGTTTATTCCTTAGGGAAAAAAGTGAATTTGTTGCAGCACCTGAATAGTATTAAGGATTTTTCAGGCTGAATTTTTATAGAAAGAAGGAAAAATTACCATAGTTTATACGAAAAGAACTACAAGGGACCCTGCACTGCCATCATCACCATCATCATGATCACACCACCATTTAAACAGCAGCTCAAACTTTGAAGTGTTAAATCAGTTGTACAGTGTATCAAAAGTAATTTGTTATTAAAATATTATAGTACTCATGTTTTCAAATTGTTTACTTTTTAAATTAAAGATTATTTTGTAAATTAGATGTGATAACAGGTTATGCCAATAGTCATATCATTGTCACTTATTTGTGTTTTCATGCCTTCTTTGGTGAGAAAGAAGTGGAATTACATATAGATAGAGCCAGAGGTATATCCAAAAGAGTGAATTTTTAATGTGAATGCCACCTCTTTGGATTCTATCAGAAAAAAGAAAAAAGGAAAAAAAAAACTAACCCACTAAAAATAATTTTGGATAACTACCATGTGCTGAAAATTTTAAGTATATATTTTAAATATATTAAGTATATTTCATCTATATATATATTTATCTATATCTATAAATACAGACATGTACACAGGAATGCTTTGAGCACTGAGGGATAGATCAGTATTTGAAATGCTTGAGTTTGAAGAAAGCCAAAGAAAATTCTGTGTTTTCAGGATTGTTGGAAAAAATTAGTTTAAGGAACGATATTATTAGACATGATTTTAGCAATGCCATACTTTTAAGGGCATAATAATTTCACATTGACTACAGAATAGTTTTGAAAGCAAATTAATAATAAATGTTGACATTGGAGGCTGGCAAATAATTATTTACAGTTTGACTTCATGATGAGCTCCTCACTTAGTCACTGTGCTCTCAACTAGGAGCTATTTTTATTCCTGATTACTTTATTTTGTATTTTACAGTTGCATGATCGTAAAGGTATCTTGCCAAATTCTTAGCTTGTAAAACTGCTTATCTGATACTATTCAGTGTGTGCTGTAACATAGTTGCTAGTTATAACATTCAAGAAAATTACTGATGTTAAAAATATAACAAAAATGGAAATCAAATTCCTTTTTATGAGATTATTCTTATTAATGATTCTTATTTACTTACATTTTAGAACGCAAATCAATTTCACAGTGGCAATTGATTTTACTGCATCAAATGGTGAGTATTATGACTATCCCATAGTAAAAATTATCAGCAATTACATTAAAAATAAAGATTTGTTTTCATGAGGTTTAGATGTTTTCTTTCCATGTATACATACCTCTGGAGTGTTTCATATAAATTTCAGGTATTTTCCTTTTTTTTAATATTATGAAATAGTTCAGTTATACAAAATACTATAAGAAATATAACAAAAGTACATAATAGTCCCATTCAAAATTACTAAATATTGAAATAGTGTCATTTTTGTTTTACATATTTTTAAAAGGAAAATTTTAGATCTAGTTAGGCTCATTATGTACCCATCTCTTCTACCCTCCCTTCTTCTTCATACATAACTACAGTCAAAAGTGTCTAACTATATTCCTCATTTTCATAGTACTTTTCTGTGTATTGTTTTATATAAAAGGAATTCAAGTATGTGTACCTTAGCAGCTTGCTTTACTTTTACTCAATTATTTTTAAGAATTATTTATGTTAGCACATTCATATTTAATTAATTCAGAGGGGCCGTCATAGAGCACCCCATGTATGGATGTTCACAGGTTGTATCTCAAGCATTTTAAGAAAGGAAAGATAGTGGACTTTTAATCTTATTTTGAAGTAACTTTGTTTCAAACAGAACAATCATTTGAAATCAGTTATTATATATCATAAGAACATGAGTCTCATGTTCTTTTATCAGAAGTCACCATCAGTTTATATATTCATCTATTTTTTCTCAAATTGTTTATTGTGCTGTAACTCTCACATTAAATTACCTTCACTTCACATTTCTGTCACATTCACTCACAGTTCACAAAATAAGAATTTTTTTAGGTAAGAAGGCACCTTAGAGATCACTTATTCCAACCATCATCCTCTTATACAAATAAGAAAACTCATATCTAGAAAATCCTTTTACTAATAGGTACATTTTGGCTTGTTAGCAGTAGAATTACAAATAGAGATGAGGAGACCAAACTTTAATTTAGCTTACCTTTGACTACATGATAAATTTATTCTCCAACATTGTGGATTCAAGTTAATGACTTTTACATATGTCTTATTCAGTAAAATATGAAACATATACACCTAAAGTCTAACTGGATTAAAATACTAGCTTTCATTTACTGATGAACATTTACACAACAACTAGAAGTGTAAGAATTTATTCAATAGAATGATACAAACTACTGAGACTGACTTAAGAAAATAGACAATCTGAATAGACCTGTAATAGAGACTGAATTAGTAATTTAAAAACTATCCACAAAGTTTATGTGGGCCCAGGTTTAGATAGCTTCACTGGTGAACTCTATTTAAAGAAGAATTAATGCCAATTCTTCACAAATTCTTCCAAAAAATAGAAGAGGAAGGAACACTTCCCTACTCATTCCAAGAGTTGATACCAAAAACAGTATCATAAGAAAAACTGAAGATCAGTATCTTTTATGGATATAAAAATCTTCAACAAAATACTAGCAAACTGAATCCAGCAGTATATATAAAGAAAATTATGCCCTGATCAATTAAAATTTATCCCAGGAATGCAAGGTTGGCTTAATATTCAAAAATCAAATAATATAATACACCATACCAATAGAAGAAAAATGTAAAAACCAGATGGTCACCTCAGTTGATACAGAAAAAAATTTGACAAAGTCCAACATACTTTTATAATAAAAACAGATAAACTAGGAATAGAAAGTGACTTACTGACCTTATGAAGGGAAAATATAAAAACCTATAGCCAACATCATACTTAAGCATGAAAAGCTGGATGCTTTCACTTAAGATGAGGAAAAAGACAAGGATGTCTGCTGTTGCTACTTCTGTTTTACATTGCACTGGTGGCCAGGGCAATCAGGCAAGAAAAAAAAAAAAAAAAAGACATCCAGATTGGAAAGGAAGAGGTAAAACTATTTTATTTGCAGGTGACATAATTTTGTATGTAGAAAATCCTAAGGAATCTATTAGAACTATTAAAAATCTATTAGAACTATTAAATGAGTTCAGCAAGATTGAAGGATGGAAGATCAACATATAAAAAACAATTATTTTTCTATATACTTCCAGTGAACAGTATGAAAATGAAATTAAGAAAACAATTCCATTCACAATAGTATCAAAAGGAATATAGTACTTAGGAATAAACTTAACAATGTGAGTGCAAAATTTATACCTTGAAATTATATTTTGAAAAAATTTTGAAAGAAATTAAAGATCTAAATAAGTTGAAAAACATGCCATATTTATTGTTTAGGAAATTCAACATTGTTAAGATGGCAATATTTTCCAAAGATATTGACAGATTCTCTGTAATCTCTTATCAAAATCTGAAAGGTCTTTTTTAGAAGAAATGGAAAACTGACCCAAAAATTTATATGGAATTTAAAGGGACCCAGAAGAACCAAAGCAGATTTGAAAATATATATATATATAACAAAGTAGGAAGGGTCATACTTCTCATTTTCAAAACTTAGTACAAAGTGACAGTAATCAAGGCAGTGTAGGGCTGGGAAAAAGAGAGGTATATTGATCAAATGAAATAAAATTAAGATTCCAGAAATAAACTTAAGCATCTAAGGTTAACTGATTTTGAGAAGGGCACCAAGACAATTCAGTGGGGAAAGAATAGTCTTTACAACAAATGGTACTGGCACAATTGGATAGCCACACACACAGAAAATGAGGTTGGACCCTTACTTAGCATCATATACAAAATTAATAGAAAATAGATCAAAAATTTAAATGTAAGTGTTAAAATTACAAAGCTATTAGAAGAAAACATAGGGATACATCTTCATGACCTTGGATTTGACAACTGATTCTTAGATACGACACCAAACACATAAGCAACAAGAGCAAAAATGAACTCCGTCAAAATTAAAACTTTTTATGCTCTGCACAACATAATTAACAAAGTGAAAAGACAAACCACAGAATGGGATAAAATGTTAGCAAATCAAATATCCCACAGAGGACTTGTATCTAGAATGTATAAAGAATTCTGATAACTCAAAAAAAGACAACCCAATTAAAAGTGGTATTCCAGTTATTCAAGAAAGCTATACAAATGACCGATAAGCATGTCATACTTACATATCAGGAAACACAAACCAAAATCATAAGGAGATACTATTTCACACCCATTAGGATGATTATAATCCAAAAGTCAGAAAACAGCAAGTGTTGGCAAGCATGTGAAGAAGTTAGAACCCTCATATACCGCTGCTGAGAATGTAAAATGGTGCAGCCGCTTTGGAAAATTCTTTGGCAGTTCTTCAAGTTGTTAAACATAGAGTTACCATATGACCCAGCAATTCCACTCTTAGCTATATATGCAAGAGAGATGGAAACATGTCAACACAAAAATATGTACATGAATGTTTCTAGCAGCATAATAGCCAAAATGTGGAAACAACCCAAATGTCCATCAACTGTCCATCAATGGATTTAAAAATGTGGTATATTCATACAATAGAATACTATTCAGCAATAATCAGAAATGAAATATGAAGTACTAAAACATGATAAAACCCAGATGAACCTTGAAATCACTGTACTAAGTGAAACCTAGTGACAAGAGACAACATATTATGTGATTCATATGAAATGTCCAGAATAGGCAAATTAAAGACACAAAGTAGATTAGTCATTGTTTAGCACTGGGCTGGATGGTGTAATAAAGGAATGATAGTACATAGGTAGATATTTTGAGGTGATGAAAATGTTCTAAAATTGACTGTATTGATGGTTCTGCTTATTTGTAAATATAGTTAAAATCATTGAATTGTATATTTTAAATGGGTTAATTATAAGTTACATGAATTATATCTCAATAAAGCTTTTGTAAAAGAGCCTACTCAAGTGTTATTTTTTTAAGAAGGCATTGTGCACCTCTAAAACAAAATCAGATATGTTTGATAATATTCAGGGTTTAAAATATTTCAAAATCCTTAAGCAAAGAGTTATGCCTAAGAGTAAGGGCTATGGAATCTGCCTAGATTCATATTCTAGTTTCACCAATTATTACTGTGTGATTTGGCAAGTTATTTAATCTGAAAGTTATTTGATCTGAAAAATAGGTGTAATAAAAGTACTCATGTCATAGATTTGTTGAAAAGGGATTAAGTGAGATATGAAATAAGTTCATGTTATATTCCATGCTATTATAATTATTATTATCAGCCGATAACTCAATGTTACCAACCTACTACAAATTCATTTTTCCGTATGCATTGCTGCTGATATAGAGGTGGTACAAATATGGTCCCAGATTCAAGGAACTGCCAATTTTTATGGTACAGAACACAAGAGCATCAGTGTAGGAGAGGAAAGACAAGGGCTGGAATAAAGAAGGAAGGTTGTCTGATGCATGTGAGACATAAGTTGGAGGAGGAGAAAGTGAATTTCAGAATAGGGTGGCAAACTGAAAGGTAAGGATGGAACAGAAGATATCCGTGGTATAGTGAAGAGATTGGTCGGAATGAAGATGCTACAAAGAGATAGGGAACATCTTTGAATGTGTAGGATTGGGCTCTGAGGTGCATGATAGGTTAAGATGTTTAGATATGCTACGATATTAGTAGTATTTTTATTTTAATTTTAAATTGTGGTTTTCTTAGAGAAATAGAACTAGTTGCACATTGTAACCGTTGGGTAACAACTCTTCTTATATTTAAGAGTTGTGTTAAATAACCACTTAGACAAGTAGTATTGTTTATCTGTGGCTTCAGTAGGCTTTTGAACAAGAGGCAAAATCCCTGTTTTAGAAAGAACTGTCAAAGAAAAATTGCACCAGGTAAGTTAAACAGGCAAGGAAGGCTTTTTTCAGGATTTTTGCAATAGAGATCAAAGGTATTGCAATGCAAGAAAGAAATTGAACTCAACTCCTCCAGAACAGAAGGTGAGAGAGGGTTTTTAAGTGCTGTGGTGAACTGGTGGAAAAGTACTGAGAGATACTGGAGGGGAAATTGGTCTGTGTGATTAGGCCATCTTTACTAATTAGTGCTTATTGATGTTAGGCTCCTGCTTTCTCATAGAGACTTGGCAACAGAGGTGGGTTTTGTTTTTTGTTTTTTTGTTTTTTGTTTTGTTTTTGTTTTTGGATGATTACATTTCAAAGGGATGGCTCCCAGGTCCATGAGAAAGACATTCCTGGATTGTAGAAGATTTACATCTCAAAGGAACAGAGAAGGAACTCACAAGTCCAAGTTTCTAAAGTAAATGCTCTAAGAAATAGGAGGTCAGGGGCCTATAGTCTGGAGAAACCTTTCTAAAGTTTAGTCAAGCTGAGGGGAACATTACAGCCCATCTTGGTCAGAAGACACTTTTTTAGAAATTTTGTCTTGTGGCCCTTGAATGCTGATAACCCTTTGGAAATATAAATGCATTTATACAGTGAATTATCTTTAAACCAAAAATGTGCTGGGTATTTATTATATGCTTTATAAACTGAAGGTTATTTTGTTTCTCTCTGGATCTCAAGTGCTTATTATTATTTTTTCCCTATCAAAAAAGAACTATGCCTTGAGGCGTTTCTTCTTCGGGTAATGTTTTAAAGTAGAATTGAGCTTTATGAGCTGTTACAAGTCCCGTTTAATTTCCATTTTCACTTAAGAAACTAAAGGGACTTTCAGGTTGCCTTTGTGCTGAGAATTAGGGCAACTGAATGTGAATCTCGATGTGTTTGAGTGGTAGCACATATATTACTTTCCCTCTCAAATTCATCTTTATTCAAATGAAACATCCTACATTTGTGGATGACCAAGACAATAACAGTAGTAGTTAAACTTTACATTTTTATGGTACTTTACAATTTTTAATCACTTCCACACACATAATCTTATTTTGTCTTCCCAGTAAACACTGTGGTGGGATTTTTTTTTTTTTTGACATACAATAAACTGCATATATTTAATGTGTACAGTTTGATGTTTTTTCTTATCAGTAATGTATATATGGCAATCCCAATCTCCCAATTCATCCCACCCCAGATCCCTCCACGTTCCCCCCTTGGTGTCCGTATGTTTGTTCTCTACATCTGTGTCCCTATTTCTGCCTTGCAAACTGGTTGATGTGTACCATTCTTCTATATTCTGCATATATGCGTTAATATATGATATTTGTTTTTCCCTTTCTGACTTACTTTACTCTGTATGACAGTATCTACATCCATCCATGTCTCTACAAATGTCCCAATTTGGTTCTTTTTACAGCTGAGTAATATTGTGATAGGATTTATTACAGGAATTTTATAATTGTCCTGCAAATGGCAAGACATGACTTTAGACCTTTTGACTCCTAGTTTAATGTCTAGTTAGAAACTCTCAATAATTTTTCAGAGCTAGATGTTTAATTAGCATGAATTTGAGAATCTCTACATTTTTCTCTTTTCAGTTGATTAAATTAGGATATGTCTCAAATATTCAATTTATGTTTGTAATACAACTTTAGGAAGGCCTCATAATTATTGAAGCCTATTACATCAGTTGGGTCCTCTGATTATAGGCATAAGAATTCAAGCTAATGGCACACAACTTTTTAAAAAATATTATAATAAAAGATTACAATAAAAGATGATTAACAAAAATACTTTTATGCTTCTTCTGTGGCTGAAACTCAAGAATTGACTATGGCATTGACAATGAGAAATCATTTTTTTTTAAATCTGCTTATGTTTTAACATATCTTTGGGAAACTTTCTACATGCCTGATCTAATTTAGTAAATATCTCTATGTCAATATTTATCCAAAAGAAACTGTTTAATGTATTGTGAATGTAGGCAGAAAAACATGATTTTTTAATATTTCAATGTGAAATAGATCTCAAGAAAAATGTCCAAAAGTTGTATCTTTAGCCTGATCACTCATGTTTGAAATATTTTTTTGTCATCAGGCAACCCTGCCCAGCCCACTTCTCTCCACTACATGAATCCTTATCAACTGAACGCCTATGGTATGGCACTGAAAGCAGTGGGAGAAATCGTTCAAGATTATGACAGTGATAAAATGTTCCCAGCTTTAGGTTTTGGTGCAAAACTTCCTCCAGATGGAAGGATATCTCATGAGTTTGCTTTGGTAAGAATATATTGAAAGAATTGCTATTTTGAAAAAAAAATATGTTGGATCTTTTCATTGGTTCGCTGCTTATGCTTTAATTACTCATGTAGCAACTTCTTATGCCTATACACTCAGCTCAATTTTGGTGAATGATTGATTTGGGAGTGTGATATTAATGGAAAAAATGACAGTTAAATACATTAGAAGTAAATCTACCTAAAGTGTGTCTGATTTATAAATAGGGGCTCTATTCTGATTATCTATTGCTGCATAACATCTTCCATGATACTTGTGATTTGTGGGTCAGGAATTTGAGCAGAATACAGTGGGGGTTGGTACATTTCTTCAAGATGTCTGCAGCCTCACCTGGGATGCCTCGATTGGCTAGAGATGGCTGGAATTGTCCTATTGGAGCCATACCTGTGGGGTTCACTCTGACTGTTGGTTGGATTCTTCAGTTTTTCTCCATATCATATCTCCTGGAGCTAGTATGTTCCCTAAGATGACTCATTTGCTTATGTCTGATGCCTAAGCTAGGATAGTTGAAATAGCTGGGTTGTCTAAGCATCTTTCCTTCTTTCTATATACAACATATCCATGTGTTTATCACAGGCTACATCACAGTGTAGTGGTCTCAAGGTAGTTATATTTCTTACACAGCAGCCAGCTTTCCCAGAGTGAGTATTCTAAAAGGCAGGGACAGAAACTGCAGGAAGTCCCAGAAAGTTATTTGTCCTACATTTTCTTGGTCAAGCAAGTCACTAGGTTCAGTCCAGTTTCAAGGTGAGGGAAACACCCCTCATTGGGAGGGGTATCAAAGATTATGTAGCTATCCTTAATCTTCCATCTTCTAAAATGTCATTTCTTTTCAAATATAAAGGATTAGTTATGACTGGAATCAATTTTTTCAAATGTGAAGCAATAATTATGGCTATAATTAATTATGGTTTCAATATATGGAGTAGATATGACTCAACTAAATATTTCTCTATTTAATGTTTGATTTACATAAATCTACTCCTGCTGTATGATTACAAATAAGCAATGTACTGCATTCTACCTTTAAAATAAACTTCATACAGATGGTGCTTAGGGGCCTAATCAGCCTTATTCTCACTTGCACTTTCTGATGAAATAATGGGAAAATCAATGTAGGAATGGTTAGATATCATTTTGGAAAAATTTAAATTTTCCTAATAGAAATGCCTCTCTACCCTACCCTATATAATGTAAAAGTAAAGTCTTCCATACCTAATATTTTTGTAGGTCTCTTTTGTTTGTTTGTTTTTATTCTTGTTACAAAAGTAATGCATGGGATTTTTCTTTTTAAGTTCTGCAAGAAAAATAGAAATAAACAATAATGCAATCATTTATTAATTACCAAGTATCAAGCCAGGTGCTTTATACTTATTCGTTATATAATCTTCATAAAATTCTGATCTGGTAGGTATATCACAACTGTCACATCACACTATTCTATCAAGAGCCAGTCGTATTAAATACAGTGAAAAGAGTACCCCCAGGAGGTGTATAAATTAGCCCAGAGTCACAGAAGTTAATCAGGTTTCCAGAGGACAGGACTTGAACCCAGATTAGTCTTATTTTAGAATCCATGTTCTTAACCACTACTAAACCACATTTTATAAAAACATCTTTTATAAAGATGGGATTTCCCTGGTGGCACAGTAGTTAAGAATCTACCTGCCAGTGCAAGGGACATGGGTTCGATTCCAGGCCTGGGAAGATCCCACATGCTGCGGAGCAGCTAAGCCCATGTACCACAACTACTAAGCCTGTGCTCTAGAGCCCATGAGCCACAGCTACTGAGCCCGTGCACCGTAACTACTGAAGCCTGAGTGCCTAGAGCCCATGCTCTGCAGCAAGAGAAGCCACCACAGTGAGAAGCCCATGCACCACAATGCACAGTAGCCCCTGCTTGAGGCAACTAGAGAGCCCACGGGCAGCAACAAAGACCCAACGCAGCCAAAAATAAATAAATAAATAAATAAATAAATAAATAAATAAATAAATAGTGTTTGTAATAATCCCCTCTCTCAGATATGTCCTTTATGAACACCATTATGTATTTATACACACATACACACACACCCGGAAGATTTCATATGATTAGACTTCATCTTCCTTAAGTATATTTTAAGGGCTATATTTTAACTTTTTTTCCCTATACTTATTCTTGCTTTTTCTATTCCATCATCCACACAATTTCGGGGAAGTTTGCTGGAGGTTTTCATTCTTTCTTCTGTGAAATAGCCCACAATGCCACAACCACCAATGTCATATAAAAATGAATATCTGTTGGGATTTTGTTGTGTCTTAGAGAATGCAATTCTCCCAGAAACTTATAGGACCATAAAAATCAATTGTGTGATCCTAAGTCTTAAGTGCCTCAGGTAAAAGGTCAGGAACAAGGTCTTAGGGCTTAAGAAAAGAAATAATTATGTTAAACTAAATGATAGTGATTAATTTTCCTTCCATACGTTTCTTCTCACCCTTGTGTATGATTTTTTTTCCTTTTTATCCCCCTCTAATTTTCTGCTTTTCCTACCTCCACATTCATTCCCTGTAACCAGACCTATGCAAAGGACTTTTTTTAGTATTTGCATCTTAAATTATTCTCTGAACCCAACTCAAATATTTGTAGGAGAGAGATCATACCCCTTTAAATTTGTGAAAAATAGTTTCTAAAATTAATGAAAACGACAGTGCTGTTGATAATGATGGTGCTGATATATACCTCAGCTTTAATGTTACCTAGTAATTATATGACTTTAATTTTTTTCAAAGTACTTTTGTTTTCTTGAATACATAAGACAGGCAAAGGTTAAGTATGTCTTCAGAGAAATAGTACTCCATTTGATTTTTGTGTTAACTTCATCCTAAATAACTACAGTATTTATCTGTACGTGCTGAAAATGGCAAATAGAAAAACTTCAGTCCATGTCAATCTAGCAATTAGTGTACTACCTAATGTTACCAAACCCTCATATTTCCGTGGTAAGAATTTGTGATATATATTCACAATCGTTAATCTGTTTATCACAGCAAGTTTAAATAATCTTTCAGATAGCAAGGGAGGGTTTTAAAAAAATTTTTAAATCCTTAACTGGTGAGTTTGAGGCTAGCACATAGGTTGAAATTGAGCTTTACTCAATCTAAAGGATCTAAGGTAACCCCAGCTTTTCATTTGAAATATGCGTAAGAATAGATGTAGTAGAAAAAAGACAGAGGAATGAAAAAAGAAAGGAAAAGTATCCTAGTATCACCACTTTAGCTCTTCCAGTTGTGGAAAGAGCGTCATGTCTCATGATGATTCTTGACGACTCCTTATGGTATTATAACTGAAGATACAATAGTGTAGAGCTTTAGAGGAAGTATTTCTAATGGGCATGTGGCCAGTGACCCTTAAAAGAAGGCCTTCTGCGTTGATCAATACAGAGAAATACTACTGATCACATATGTCCAAGAGATTTCTCCTACCAAATATCTAAAATCACTTCCAGACTTTACACTTAATTTGGCATTTATAGAAATCTACTGAATTTAATATTTATGTGTACACCTTTTCTTCCAACTAAATTCAACAGTATAATCACCAAAGATCTTTAACACTGCATGCATAAAATAGAAGCTCACTAGATTTTTTTTTTATTGAATAAAAGGGAGAAATCTCTCCTTTCCCCTGCAGTAAGCAGTCAGTCTCTGGGCAGCAACAGATACATTTCAAAGAGTAAAGCAAAAGCTCCTGACAGCTCTCTTCAGCACTTTGTCAGTGTTAGCCCCACTGAAAGGTGTTATAGCCTCTAGGCAGCAACAGAGACTATAAACCTTTCTTCCAGAACTGAATCTAAATCCCCAGTATAATCCCTCAGGGAGCCAGATGAAGGGAAAAACTAGTGAGGGCTGGACACTCCTCACTTAAGTCTGTGCTTGGGATTACTGCTCGTTTTGAATTCTGTTGTTTATACTTCTATGTGTTCTACAAATTAACATTCATTATTTCAGAAGTGGCAAAGGTTGTTAATTAAAAAGGAAATATAAAATACTGCATCCACTGTCCTCTTCATGAATAAACACAATTGAATGTACTTATTTTCAGAAACATTCTGTGTTTTACTTTTGTGTTAGAGCCACACATAAACTTATTTTTATTTGTCTTATTTTAAGAAATGGGTTGTTTTTAAAGATTTATAAAATATTTCTATCGAGATAAATGAAATGGTGGGGAAAATGGTGACCTTTTTATTTCCAGAGGAATAAAGGAAATATATAGTTTTATAGAAACATAAATCCCCCCCCAGTCAAAATGTTAAAATGCTGATCAAAAAAGTAACTCAGAACTTTGTAATTGTTCCCTGAAGGCAGATATATAATATATTTTATATGCCCAAAATCAGTAATGAGTTTTAATTTTAATTAGCTTTATACCTTATCAAGAGAAAAAACACCGTAAAATTTTATTTAAAGGGAGGTTAATTAAAGGTCAGCTCAGATTAACATCAGAACCAGCCAAAGACGGCTTTGTGCTAAATATTAAACTTCCACATTTTAATTTCAATCAATTCATCTAGCTAATATTATAATATAAAAAGTTCTTTTATTATTTTTATTTTTTAAAAAAATTTACAGGAAGGTTAGTTAAAAAGTTTGAAGAAAAAGACAAAATTAAAAGGGCAAAGTGGGTATAAATCCTTCTTTCACAAATGACAGAATTGAAGTGGTTGGTAACATCTGGCTTAGTTCCCAAAGATCCTCGGTCTTTCACAAGACTTAGGATTTTGCAATATGCTGGGATAGTGGTGGTTAAGAGATGAGGCTCTGGAAATGTTAGCTCTGTTACTGGTGTTGCGTGACTTTGGGCACAGGGTCTAAGCTCTCAGTGCCTCCGTTTCTTCCTCTGTAAAGTGAGAATAATGGTAGTATTTTATCTACTTTTTTAGGGTTGTTATAGTATAAAAATTATATAATGTATGTAAATATTTTAATATAAAGCTTAGTATACAGAATTCAACAAATTTAAGTTATACATTACTAGTCTTTTTTGATTGTTCAGGTAAAAACATACATGCTAAAATTACTGCTAACTATGCTTAAGCATGGTTACATCCCTAGTGTTTTAAAATAGAGCTACAATTTATATATATATATATATATATTACCCTGTTCCAGAGATAGAGCCTAATTCCTCTTCCCTTGAGTGTGGGCTACACTTAGTGGCTCATTTCTAAGAAACAGATGAAAGTAGAAGTAATGCTATGCGACTTATAAGACTAGGGGCTTATTGGCACTTCCTCCCTGTTCTCTCTCTTGGATCACTCATTTTGGGGAAGTTAGTTCATGTTGTTGGAATACTCAAGCAGCCTTAGGCAGAGTTCGTGTTGGCCTACAGCCAGCAAACCACGTAAGTGAGCCTTCCTAGAAGCAGATCCTCCAACTCTGGCCTGGCTTTCAGATGACTGCAGCCCAGGTTGGCTTTTTGACAGCAAGCTCGTGAGAGATCCTGAGCAAGAATCACCTGGCTAAGCTGCTCCTGGACTCCTGACACCTAAAAAATGTATGGGAAAATACATGCCTACAGTTTTAAGCCACTAACTTTTGGGGTAATTTGCTACATAGCAATAGATAACACTACCTTATTTGTGTTATTTGTGGCATCTGGACTAGGAGGATTAAACCTAACAACAACAGAGCATTTAAAGTACGAGAAAGCTAGACTAGGCCTCCAGGTTTAAAGTTGCCCTTCTGGGTACTATCTGCAGAATAAGAACTCCTGTGGCAAGCTCCAATTCCTTTGAACAATACGGATATGTTTCTTTGATTCTTTTCCTTTTACCTTGTCTTGATGCTACTCACACCAAATTACATTCCCTCTAATCCCTTCTTTAGTTAGGGTTATCAATTATGTCCTGAAAATGTGCGTGTGGCTGATATTTTACATTTTTACTTCTACAAAGTAAAACTGTTTGAATTGATAGAATTTTTTTCTGATTTTAATACATGTCTGCAGAAAACTTGGAAAGTGTAGAACAGTCTAAACAATGAAATAAACATCAATGATTATATAACCACTCAGAGGTAGCCACTATTAATATTTTGTTTCCTTCTTTTTAGATTTTTATCTGTTCATCTCTATATGTACACAGACCTGTGTATAAATAAGACACT
This sequence comes from Hippopotamus amphibius kiboko, assembly GCF_030028045.1. Lineage (NCBI taxonomy): Eukaryota > Metazoa > Chordata > Mammalia > Artiodactyla > Hippopotamidae > Hippopotamus > Hippopotamus amphibius. Next base: position 97,485,847 of record NC_080197.1, read on the forward strand.
ATTAATTGCAAAATGTTGTGATATTCAGCTTCTGAAGATTATTTAGAGTTAGTTTTCTCCTGCCCTTTAATTGAAAAGTATCCATTTGTAATGATTGCACATTACTTCCTATCACAATCTATATAATATATAATTACCTATGTTGATCACTTAATTTATTATTATTTTTCCTATTATAAATATGTAACTGAGTTTTCTTCCAAAAAATTCTTTATGAGTATCAACATGTATCATTCTTTTTTAATTGATCTTTACAGACACTATTCATTGTTTACCTTTTTTTGCCTGTAACTTTCTACAGAATGGGAACCCTCAAAACCCCTACTGTGATGGCATTGAGGGTGTCATGGAGGCTTATTATAGGAGTCTGAAATCTGTGCAACTGTATGGACCAACCAACTTTGCTCCTGTGATTAATCATGTAGCAAGGTAAGTGGGAGTAGATAAGTTATTTATTCTAGTTTAACATTACTGTTGGCATGACTCCACAAATGAAAGTTGTTTTCTTCTAATTTACCTCCAAGAAAGTGAGGGAAAAGATACATACTAAAAAGAATCTCCATTGAGCTATCATGATACTTCATAAGAACTTTATATCAAAATCTCAAATGAAGAAACATACACTGGCTTGTGTGAGGACCTATATTTGTTCAACCAAGGGAAAAAAAAGTTTTTCATTGAAAAGGTATCTGTGAAAGCAATATCAATCATATTCTCAATTGTGTAAATCGTTCATATTTAATATATATTACATAGCAGCTCGGAAGTAATGAGACTGAATTCTATGAAGACAACTGAAGCCTTTCAGTGGTATATAGGGCACATTATTTTAACCTCTCTGAAATTAATATAATAGCTAATTTTATAAATTCCCAGAGCTCTACCTGTATATAGTACATGGTATTGAGATCAGAAGATAATTGCTTATAATTCTAAATACATGTTCTAGAAAAAAATGTTTATTGTAAAATTCTATATACACTTGCGTATCATTTTTTACTAATGCATAAGTAAATTAGACACCACTTTTTAAATCCTTAAAATGTTTGTCTTGACTCACTTGCAAATCCTATGAAACCCTGCCTTATTTTTAGATAATTGAAAAAGTATAGCTCTCATATCTTTCCTAATATGTACCCAAAACTTGAAAAAGTACTGCATTTGGATTAGTTTATCAATGTTCAAAGGCAGTATGAAACCTCAGTTCTCTATTTGAAGCTTCTGGTGCTTTACCTCTCCCTGTTAGACATTGTCAGCAACTTAAATGCGTTCTACTTTTCATTATCTGGGACATGGACAAGATGCTAAAATACCCCTGCACCCAGGGCTGATGCCAGTGGACTCTCCTGTGGAACTCCACCTCAGGTTGACAGTGATACGTTGATGACCATTTTCTGAGTGTGAACCTTTAGCTCAGGTTTTTCAAGCATTTTCACCCATAATCTGTACTAGGTTAAGAATTTTATGTCTCAACATTGGACACACACAACTAAAATAAAAGATTATGAAATAATACTTATCCTTCTCTCATATTTTCTCTTTATTACTATGGTATCCTATTCTTTTCTATTACTATTTTTTAATTCAGGTCTTGACCCACAAAATTGATTTCAGAATTCACTAATGGGTCATTAGCTGTAATTTGAAAAACACATCCTAGCTCATTGCGTTAGCCTATATAAGTAGTGTTATCTATACTTTCTTTTCCTAGTTTTTTGATGACTGTCAAATAAAGCAGAATCAAAAATTATATTAATGCAAAGTAAATTATAGTTGACTCACTCTCTCTTATACACTATCATAACCATCACTGTTTTTTATAAAAAGATAAGAAAAAATGATAGGATTTATTTTGTGTGAACTCATGCTAGTTATTATAAATGTTCTTCTCAGTATTTACCAATTAATTCTGTACATTTTGTACTGGTATATCTCTACTATGAAAGTTAAACTTTTAGATATAAAATTCCTAGGTGCATTTCTATATACCACCTAAAACTACAGGCTCCGCTCTGTTATATTGCCATTTGGTGGGGGGGGGGGTACACCAAGTTCAATCATCTGTTTTTATACACATATCCCCATATTCCCTCCCTCCCTCGACTCCCCCCCACTCTGCCCGTCCCAGTCCTCTAAGGCATCATCCATCCTCGAGTTGAACTCCCTTTGTTATACAGCAACTTCCCACTGGCTATTTTACAGTTGGTAGTATATATATGTCTATGCTACTCTCTCACTTCGTCTCAGCTATATTGCCATTTTTTATGTTTTGTCCAGCATTTAAAAAATTCTCAAATATAGGGGTAGTTGACAGTTAACACTTTCAAACTCTTTGAAAATAATCTATGATCTAATAATTCTTTATTGTTATTTTTAATAAAAGAAAATAAGAAATACAAAAAGATAGGATTTTGGGGAATCATCTTTTCCTTCCAATACAATTTGAAATTCCATGTATCTATCTCTTACTATGAATCTATCTAAGAAATACTTTTCTCCTGTTTTTGTAATCTTTGAGAGTTATGTTTAATTTTACTTTTAATCTTTTATTGACCGACAATTTCTGTCTGATCCAAAATTGTCATCTAAAAACTTTGTCAGCTAAAAGTCAAGCTACTTTTTTCAAGAACAAATAGTTTTAGGACAAATAGTTCAGGACAACTATTTGTTTCTGAATCAAGAGAAGCGCCGTTATTCCAACGTATATGACCTTTATTTATATAAAAGTCCTGGTGCGTTTTGCAGGTCGCTCTTAAATATATTTCAACAGTGCTTCACCATGTACTCAACAAGTGTCTAGTAAGTGAATTCTGTATATGTTATGATATTTGTCATTAAAAATAATTTTTGTAAAGTCAAAAGTAAATACATACCCAAATTTTTTTAATTTGCTTGATTTTTCATCTTAAAAAGTGTGTTTTTTAAGCTTAGTTATTTGTAGTAGTTTTCTATAAGCATTTTATAGAATGCTTTTTCTTTTTAAGAATAATCATTTTAAGCACATGCTCATTTTTAGAGCTCATTTTTAGATTTTTAATTTCTGTGTGATGACTTTTGAAATAATATTGAGATAACAATATTGTGAAATAGTCAAGACCCAAAGCATCAAGTTTGTAAAACTTGAAGTCTTTATGTGCTCTTCTGAGGCTTTCCAATTCCTAACTCTAATTTTCTGCCTTCCCAATTCTCATTTTATAATGCTGTCCAGAGAACAGCATTTCAAATGATGTAAAAATCCTGCTCAACCGCCATTGATGCTTGTCACAAATTTAAGTTCCAGCACTCTAGTTTGGTATTCAAGAACTTCCAGTATCCAACTACCACCCATCCATCCAATCTCATTTCCCTCCACAGTCTCCAAATTGTACTGCGCTTCAGTCATAGAGAATCACTACTTCTGGTCTGTGATGCCATTCTATGTATATCTCTATCATAGCACTTACTAATTTGATCCTACTGCATTGTTACATAGAAATCTTTTCCACATTGACAAAAAGAAAGTTTCACGGTTTTTTTCCCTTGACTTAAATAATACTCATTGTTTCCCAGCTATTATTCATTTGTTCCCTATGCCTAAACAGTCACTTGTTTTGAGCCTGTCACATTTTATTTCTTAAGAGGGATTTTAATTCTAACTTTTAGCTAGAATGTTGTATTTTTTCTTTTTTTCCTCTGATGTTAAGCTAGAATATTGTATTTTTTTCTTTTCTTTTTTTCTGATGTTAAGAAATTTTCAGGATCCAGATAACCAGCTAAAATTACTTTTCATTTCTCAGGAAATAATATTTGTTTGTTTTGGAATTTTCATAACTAATTTTCAAATTAAGCTAAAGAATGTATTATGTTTTGTCTTTTCCATCTGCATGATCAATAATAATAAAATCAAAACAATCATTATTGAACCCATAATCTATTTTAGTCAATATGCTCAGTGCTATAATGTGGGTTATTTCCTTTAAGAGGTGACAATAGTGTTATTATTCATATTTTACTGATGACAAAAGGGATACATATAGTGACCATTTGTGGTTGAGCTAAAATTCCAAACAAAATAATCTGATTCCAATTCTCTGTGTTATGATACCTTGCATACTTTTTATCTCTGATGCAGAGGTAAAAATTCACAAAAGAAAGTGCAACAAAATGACCTATCATTGTGGATACTGTTGGTCACTTCAGTACACTATCAAAAGTAGTTTGGATAACAACTTAGTAACATAAAAATAGATGTGTTACTTTGTACTGAAATATTTAAATGTATCCCATATTGAGAAGATTTAATTCATTGTGTATATCAAAATTGAACTACTTAAGTAAAACATTTCTGGGTCAGTTTCTTACCTTTTCTTATTGCCCTCTCTATTCCTATGAACTAATAATGAGCTGAAACAGTATTCCACAAATCTGAACCAATCACTTATGAACCTTTATAAAAATAATCACAGAAATTTACTTGATAATGACTCCAAAGAACTGTGTTTGAATTCCAAAACCCTGACAAAGTTAACTTCTCCCTAAGATTTGTCACAGTAATGTTAAAATATCAATTATAGATTGCCTATACTTGAAAAAATATAGAAGCAAGCTTATTTAATACCTTTAAAATATGCTTTGATTCTGTAAGTCTATATATGTGTTATCTCCTTGAAGAAGAGTTAGGATGTGATCAGCCTCTACTTTCTACTTCATACATTTCTGTAGCACTTTAATTATTTTATTATAAATATGTAACACTTTTTAAAAAGCTAAATTAGAAGAAATGGTAATACAAAAGATTGTTTTGTTTGAAATTTAGATTTCCTTGCAAAGTGCAACAATATGCCAATGTGTAGAGCAAATACTATAGAAATAATTGTTTTAAAAGATTAATTCATGCTGCTGATGGTGACAAGACTAAAATGGATTGAATAGTACTTATGTAAAATGTATTTTATTTTCAAATTACTATAACTAGCAGTAGTTAGAGCCACACAATAAACTTACGATTTTTCTACAGCATTCATTTTCCTCAAAGTTAAGGCATAAAGAATTAATCAAGCCCATTTATTATAAAGTAAAATGCAAAATTTCTATGAATTTTTAAGATAAAACAACAAAGTTCAAAGGCATTTCAAGTTTACTGTATCTGCTTCAGGTTCTATCTTTAATGCTCTTGATAGTATGAAAATATTCTCCGTTTTTCTTAGGTATATTTTATGATGCATCAAAAGAAAACCAAAGTGTAAGTGGATTAAATTCACCAATCAAAAGACATAAAGTGACTGAATGGATAAAAACAAAAAAGAACCCAATTATATGCTATGAGAGACTCAAATTTAAGGACATACATAGGATGAAAATGAAGGAATGGATAAAAAGATACTCCATGCAAATGGTAACTAAAAGAGGGCAGGCAAGGGCAGCTATATGTAGACAAAATAAGCTTTAAGTCAAAAATGTCACAGCAGTCAAAGAAGGTCATTACATAATAAAAGGGTCAATTAATGTGATACATATCATTTTATAGATATATATTAATATAATATATATATTATAGCCTGCCATTTGCAACAACATGGATGAACCTGGAGCGTGTTTTGCTAGGTGAAATAAGCCAGACACAAAAAGAAAGAAACTGTATCGTCTCACTTATATGCAGAATTTTTAAAGCCAAATACATAGAAGCAGAGAGTTAGAACAGTGGTTAACAGAGGTGGAGACGTAAAGGAAGTAGGGAGACATTGGTCACAATAAACAAAGTTGCATTGCATAGGATGAATAAGTCTGGAGATCTCATGTATTGCATGATGACTATAGTAAATACTGTATTAAATGCTGGAAATTTGCTAAAAGAGTACATTTCAAATCCAAAAATTATGGTAACTGTGACATCATGATACATTATCATGCTTAACTATAGTAATTATTTCACTGTGTATATGTATATCAAATCATCATGTTGTATACCTTAAATACAATTTTTATTAAAAAGAACATAATTTTTAAAGGGTCAATTCAACAGGATGATATAATAATTATAAATATGTATACACCCAGAATCAAAGCACCTAAGTATATATTTTTAATACATCCTTATTGGAGTATGATTGCTTTACAATGTTATGCTAGTTTCTGCTGTACAACAAAATGACTCAGCAATATGTATACATATATCCCCATATCTCCTCCCTCTTGAGCCTCCCTCCCACCCTCCATATCCCACCCTTCTAGGTCATCCACAAAGGAACAAGCTTATCTCCCTGTGTATGCAGCAATTCCCACTAGCTATCTATTTTACCTTTGCTAGTGTATATATGTCAATGCTACTCTCTCACCACATCCCAGTTTCCCCTTCCTTCTGTGTCCTCTAGTCTGTTCTCTATATCTACATATTATTCCTAATCTGCTACTCTGTTCATTAGTACCATTTTTCTAGATTCCATATATATGAGTTAGCATATGATATTTGTTTTTCTCTTTCTCACCTACTTCGATCTGTATAACAGACTCTAGGTCCATCCACCTCACTCCAAATAACTCAATTTCATTCTTTTTTATGGCTGTGTAATATTCCATTGTATATATATATACAACATCTTCTTCATCCATTCATGTGTCAATGGACATTTAGGTTGTTTCCATGCCCTGGCTATTGTAAATAGCACTGCAGTGAACATTGTGGTACATGTGTCTTTTTGAATTATGGTTTTGTCAGGGTATATGCCCAGTAGTGGGATTGCTGGGTCATAGGGTAGTTCTATTTTTAGTTTTTTCACAAATCACCACACTGTTTTACATAGTGGCTGTATCAATTTACATTCCCACCAACAATGCTTGAGGGTTCCCTTTTCTCCACACCCTCTCCAGCATTTATTGTTCCTAGATTTTTTTGATGATGGCCATTCTGACTGCTGTGAGGTGATACCTCATTGTACTTTTGATTTGCACTTCTCTAATGATTAGTTATGTTGAGCCTCTTTTCATGTGCCTCTTGGCTGTCTGTATGTCTTCTTTGGAGAAATGTCTATTTAGGTCTTCTGCCCATTTTTGGATTGGGTTTTTTTGTTTTTTTGATATTGAGCTGCATGAGCTGTTTGTATATTTTGGAGGTTAATCTTTGTCCATTGCTTCATGTGCAAATATTTTCTCCCATTCTGAGAGCTGTCTTTTCATCTTGTTTATGGTTTCCTTTGTTCTGCAAAAACTTTTGTTTCATTAGGTCCCATTTGTTTATTTTTGTTTTTATTTCCATTACTCTAGGAGGTGGGTCAAAAAGGATCTTGCTGTCTTTTATGTCATAGAGTGTTCTGCCTATGTTTTCCTCTAAAAGTTTTATAGTGTCTGGCCTCACATTTAGGTCTTTAATCCATTTTGAGTTTATTTTTGTGTATGGGGTTAGGGAGTGTTCTAATTTCATTCTTTTACATGTAGCTGTCCAGTTTTCCCAGCACTACTTATTGAAGAGGCTATCTTTTCTCCATTGTATATGCTTGCCTCCTTTGTCAAAGATAAGGTGACCATATGTACGTGAGTTTGTCTCTGGGCTCTCTATTCTGTTCCATTGATCTATATTTCTGTTTTTGTGCCAGTACCATACTGTCTTGATCACTGTAGCCTTGTAGTATAGCTTGAAGTCAGGAAGCCTGATTCCACCAACTCCATCTTTCCTTCTCAAGATTGCTTTGGCTATTCAGGGTCTTTTGCATTTCCATAGAAATCATAAAATTTGTTGTTCTAGTTCTATGAAAAATGCCATTGGAAATTTGATAGGGATTGCATTGAATGTGTACATTGCTTTGGGTAGGATAGTCATTTTCACAATGTTGATTCTTCCAATCCAAGAACATGGTATACCTGTCCACCTATTTGTATCACCTTTGGTTTCTTTCATCGGCATCTTATAGCTTTCTGCACACAGGTCTTTTGCCTACTGCATTAGGTTTATCCCTAGGTATTTTAATCTTTTTGTTGCAGTGGTAAATGGTAGTGTTTCCTTAATTTCTCTTTCTGATTTTTGGTTGTTAGTGTATAGGAATGCAAGAGATTTCTGTGCATTAATTTTGTATCCTGCTACTTTACCCAATTGTTTGATTAGCTCTACTAGTTTTCTGGTGGCATTTTAGGATTTCTTATGTATAGTATCATGTCATGTGCAAGCAGTGTCAGTTTTACTTCTTCTTTTAAACTTTGTATTCTTTTATCTCTTTTTCTTCTCTGATTGCTGTGGCTAGGACTTCCAAAACTATGTTGAATAATAGTGGTGAGAGTGAGCATCCTTGTCTTGTTCCTGCTCTTAGAGGAAATGCTTTCAGTTTTTCACCATTTAGAATGATGTTGATTATGGGTTTGTCATATATGGCCTTTATTATGTTGAGGTGTAGGTTCCTTCTATGCCCACTTTCTGGAAAACTTTTATCATAAGTGGGTGCTGAATTTTGTCAAAAGATGTTTCTGCATCTATTGAGATGATCATATGGTTTTACCCTTTAATTTGTTAATATGGTGTATCACATTGATTGATTTACATATATTAAAGAATCCTTGCATTCCTGGGTTAAACCCCTCTTGATCATGGTGTATGATCCTCTTAATGTGGTGTTGAATTCTGTTTGCTAATATTTTGTTGAAGATTTTTGCATCTATGTTCGTCAGTGATATTAGCCTGTAATTTTCTTTTCTTGTGACATCTTTGTCTGGTTTTGGTATCAGGGTGATGATGGCCTCATAGAATGAGTTTGGGAGTGTTCCTCCCTCTGCTGTATCTTAGAAGAGTTTGAGGAGAATAGGTGTTATCTCTTCTCTAAATGCTTGATAAAATCACCTGTGAAACCATCTGGTCCTAGGCTTTTGTTTGTTGGAAAATTTTTAATCACTGTTTCAATTTCAGTGCTAGAGATTGGTCTCTTCATATTTTCTGTTTCTTCCTGTTTCGGTCTTGGAAGTCTGTACTTTTCTAAGAATTTATCCATTTCTTCCAGGTTGTCCATTTTGTTGGCAAATAGTTGTTTGTAGTAGTCTCTCATGATCCTTTGTATTTCTGTGGTGTCAGTAGTTACTTCTCCTTTTCTATGTCTAATTCTGCTGATTTGCGTCTTTTCCCTTTTTTTTCCTGATAAGTCTGGCTTATCAATTTTGTTTATCTTCTCAAAGAACCAGCTTTTAGTTTTATTGGTCTTTGCTATTGTTTCTTTCATTTATTTTTCATTTATTTCTTTTTTTAATTAATTAATTTATTTATTTATTGGCTGCTTTGGGTCTTCATTGCTGCACGTGAGCTTTCTGTAGTTGCAGGGAGTGGTGGGCTACTCTTCATTTCAGTAAGCAGGCTTCTTATTGTGGTGGCTTCTCTTGTTGCAGAGCACAGGCTCTAGGTGCACGGGCTTCAGCAGTTTTGGCACACGGGCTCGGTAGTTGTGGCTTGCAGGCTCTAGAGCACAGGCTCAGTAGTTGTGGCACATGGGATTACTTGCTCCATGGCATGTGTGATCTTCCCAACCAGGGCTCAAACCTGTGTCCCCTGCATTGGCAGGAGCATTCTTAACCACTGCACCACCAGGGAAGCCCTTTTTCATTTATTTCTGATCTGATCTTTATGATTTCTTTCCTTCTGCTAGCTTTGGGGTGTTGTTGTTTTTGTTGTTGTTGTGTTGCTTTGGGGTTGTTGTTCTTCTTCTTCTTTCTCTAATTGCTTTAGGTGTAAAGTTAGGTTGTTTCTTTGAGATTTTTCTTGTTTCTTGAGGTAGGATTGTATTGCTATAAACTTCCCTCTTAGAACTGTTTTTGCTGCATCCCGTAGGTTTTGGATCATTGTGTTTTCATTGTTGTTTGTCTCTAGGTATTTTTTGATTTCTTCTTTAATTTCTTCAGTGATCTTTTGGTTATTTAGTAGTGTGTTGTTTAGCCTTCATGTGTTAGTACTTTTTACAATTTTTTCATGTAATTGATATCTAGTCTCATAGCATTATGGTCAGAAAAGATGCTTGATATGATTTCAATTTTCTTAAATTTATTGAGCCTTGATTTGTGACCCATGATGTGATCTATCCTGGCGAAGGTTCCATGTGCACTTGAGAAGAAGGTGTATGCTCTTGTTTTTGGGTGGAATGTCCTATAAATAGTATATTTTTTAATTGACATATCTGAAGGGAGAAATAGATATCAATACAATAGTATTAGAAGGCTTCACTACCCCACTTTCAATAATGAATAGATCACCTGGACAGAAAATAAATAAGGTAATGGCTAACTTGAGCAACACTCTGGAACAAATGAAACCTAACTGACATATACAGAACATTCTGTTCAATAGCAACACAATACATATTCTCTTCAAGCCCACATGGAACATTCTCTAGAATAGATCACAGACTAAGTCACAAAATAAGTCTCATTAAATATAAGAAGATTGAAATCATTCCAAGCATCTTTTCTGAACACAATGGGAAAAAACAGAAATCAATAACTGAAAGAAATTACAAAACTCAGAAACAAATGGAAATTAACACAATCTTAAATGATCATTGTGTCAAAGAAGTCAAACAGGAAATTATAAGATATTATCAGAAAAGTGTAAACACAATATACCAAAATTTATGGGATACAGTAAAATCAGTACTAAGAGAGAAATCTATAATGATACCACATTTTTAGAAAGAAGAAAAATATGAAATGACCTAGGTTTACACCTCAAGGAACTAGAAAAATAACAACAAACTAGGCACAATTTAGCAGAAGGAAGGTAATAATAATTTAAATTAAATAAAAATTAGAGCAGAAATAAATAGAATAGAGACTAGAAAAACAATAGAAAGAAATTGGCAAAACTAAGTCAATATTTTTGAAAAGATAAATAAAATCTACAAACCCTTAGCTATATCTACTAAGGGGAAAATTGACTCAAGTAAATGAAATCAGAAAGAGGAGACATTACAACTGATGTCACAGAAATAAAAAAATATTACAAGGGACTATTATAAACAATTGGAGTCCAACAAATTGGACAACCTAGCATAAATGAATAAACTCCTAGAGAATTACAACCTACCAAGAATGAATGAAGAAGAAATAGAAAACCTGCATAGAGCAATAACAAATAAGGAGATTGAATCATACACATACACACACAAACAGACACAAGGAAGTGGAGCTAATGGATATGTTTATTACTTTGATTATTTTGATGGTAACATGAGTATATACATATATTGAAAGATATCACATTGCTTATATTGATTATGTGCAGTTTTTTGTATACCAATTATACCTCAATAAAGCTGCGGGGGTGGTGGGAGACAATAATAATAACAACTGAGACTTTCTCCATAGGTAACAAGAAGTGTTGAAAAAGAAATAAAAAGTAAATGCCCCTATGTAGAAGACTAACTTCTTTCCCTGATCAGAGGCACAGTGGACCAGAGGCCACCCAAGAGGCTGAAGTCTTGCTTGCAGCAAAGTGGGCTTCTAGAGCTGAACCTGGGGCCCCAATCTGACATCTGCCAAGGTGGTGGAGGAATAAGAGGACATGGAGTTCATCTCTCCTCACAAATGCATCAAGAATACAACTAAAAAATGGAATAATTCTCACAGAGCACCAGGTGGACACTAGCAGAGGACCTCAGGCACCTAAAAGGACAAGAAAGATCCCCATGTAACTGGGAAGGAAAAATGAAGGAAGAAAGGAAAAGAAAGAGGAGAGGAAATGGGAAGTTATCTGCACCCCTGAGCAGGGAGATGAAGGAGAGGAGACCTCACATCAAGGGAAGCCCCTTCACTGGTGGGGAGATAAGTTAGAACAGAAGGGAAGCTTTGTGGACTATCAGAGGAGAATGCAGCAATTGGTCTGTGGCTAGCAGGACAGTGTGAGACCTATCTAGATAGTCTGTGCCAAGCCTTGCATGCCCCAGCCTGAGACGTGTGTCCACCAGTGTGGATGGGGGCTGGGTGCTGGAACGTGGAGTTTGAAGAGCAAGCCCAGGGAGAAGACTGCTGTTGGCTGCAAAGAGACAACCTGCGGGGATGGGAGTGAGGAAATCTGCAACTGGGAATGCTTGTGGAGGAAACCCAGACCTCCATAGGAGCAAGGTGCCATTGTCGAGTGACGCACAAGGGGTGGGGCAGCCATTGCAGCCTCTCTCCCCACATGCTTGCCCCTGCCTCTCCAGGAACTAGGAGGGGTTCCCACTAGGGCTGGCTCCCCTGTACACCCAAATCCCACAGGGGCCAGCTCTCTTGCACCTGTGGCCACCTGCTAAGCCATGCGCCCCATCACCACTGGGGCTGGCTCTCTCACACCCACAGCTACCAGCTCCCCTGCATGACCTGTGCCCACCTGAAATCCCACAACCCTGGATGCTGCCTCATCCTCTGCACCCTCTCCTCACCAGGAGGACTCATGTGCTCCAGGGCAGCCTCAGGGGCAGACCCCTGTGGGTGGCCCACAAGAAAAGGTGAGGCTGAAACCACATCTGAGCCCCAGGGGTTGTGTAAGTAAGAAAGAAAAGCTGCAGTCTTTCCTCTCAGCTGTGCAAACTGTGAATTGTTACCCCCACAAGTGGCTTTGTAAACTGAGTGCCTACAGAACATCTGAACAGACAGTGAGCACTCCCATAGCAAAGACAGGTCTAGCCTTAGCATCTGCAGACTTTGTGGGAACATATGTGCCAGAGTTGTGCCAGGCCAGAGTCTGAGTTGCCACCATAGTGCCCACAGAGGGTCCAGATCTATGATTACTGCAATCCTGGGACCTGACTTCAGTGGACCAATGTTGGTGGCCTGGTGAAAACAACATCTGAGAGACACGAGGGCCAATTTCTGGCATACCCACGGTTGAGGTGGGGCCGAGAGCAGTGCCAACAACAGTGTAATCTGAGAACTTGCACCATGGGTGAAAGGTGACATGACAGAGCACACCCACAGGTGAATACCTCCAGAGGAGGAATGCTCAGTGGCTTTACTTTCAGTGGGAGTGCTCTAATCCTGCTTATTTCACACCACAGATCAGAAACACAGCTAGGAAACAGATCTTAGGGGCTCTTCTCCAGCAACAAGGGAGAAAACCCCATCTCTGACAGGGCAGTGACAACCGCAGGGCAAAGGGAGGCCCTGCTCAATATCCAGTACAGGCTTTGGTCACCACAACATCAGTCACATCTCCTATCAAGGGGATAATGGCCAACATACACTGAGGAAAGAGGTGGCAGGCATCTATACTAAAAGCAGCCCTTGCACCAAAAAATATTAAACCCACACAGGCTGCACAGGGATGTCCCCACATAAAAATAGCCCTCCAAGACAATCTGAGGGTCTTGAATTGGAAGAACCCCCAGAGCATTTAGCTTTGAAAGCCAGTGGTGCTCAAGTGCAAGAGCCCCATAGAGCTGGGGGAAACAGAGACTCCACTCTTGGAGGATGCATAAATGTCTCATGTGCACTGGGACCCAGCACAAAATATCTCCATAAGAACCTAGGCTACACCTACTTAGGGGTCTTGAAGGGTCTCCAGGGGGGCAAAGGTTGACTGTAGCTCACTGAGGGGGCACAGACACTGGTGGCAGAAGCCCTAGGGAATATTGATCACAGTGAGCTCTCCCAGAGGCCAACATTTTGGCACCAAAACAAAACCCCACCCAACTAGCCTGCAGGCTCCAGTGTTGGAAAGCCTCAGGCTAAACAGCCAACAAGATAGGAACATCAGCCTTATCCAACAGAAGACAAGCTACCTAAAGTTGTACTGAGCTCAGAGCCACCTCAAAACACACCCTTTGACATGGCCCTACCCATCAGAAGGACAAGACTCAGTTCCACCCACCAGAGGGCAGGCACCTGTGCATCCCACCAAAAACCTGCAAAGGGCCCTGGACCAACCTTACCCACCAGGGCGCAGACACCAGAAGCAAGAGGAGCTATGATCCTGCATCCTGTAGAAAGGAGACCACAAACACGGTAAGTTAGACAAAATGAGATGACAGAGAAATTGGTACTATTGAAGGAGCAAGATAAAAATCCACAAGAACAACAAAATTAAGAGGAGATAGGCAATCTACCTGAAAGAATTCAGAGGAATGATAGTAAAGATGATCCAAGATCTTAGAAAAAGAATGGAGGCATAGATCAAGATAATGCAAGAAATGTTTAACAAGGAGTAAGAAGATTTAGTGAACAGAGATGAACAGTACAATAACTGAAATGAAAAAAACACTAGAAGGAATCAATACATAAGGGAAAACAATGAATAAGTGAGCTGGAAAACACTGGTGGAAATTGCTGCCGCAGAACGGAATAAAGAATATGTAAACAGCAGGGTGCTAATGTATAGTGCAGGGAACTATACTCAATATCCTGTGATAACCATAATGGAAAAGAATATACAAAAAGAATCCATATATGTGTATAATTAAGTCACTTTGCTGTACAGCAGAGATTGGCACAACATTGTAAATTAACTATACTTCAATTAAAAAATTTTTTTGAAAGAAATAAATGAAAAAAAATGAGGACAGTCTCAGAGACTTTTGGGACAATATTAAACACACCAACATTATAGGGGTCCCAGAAGGAGAAGAAAAAGAGAAAGGGCCTAAGAAAATATTTGAAGATACTATAGCTGAAAATTTCCCTAACATGAGAAACACTCACTAAAGTCCAGGAAGTTCAGAGAGTCCCATACAGGATGAACCCAAGGAGGAACATGCTAAGACACATATGAATCAAACTGACAAAAATTAAAGACAAAGAAAAGATATTAAAAGCAACAAGGGAAAGCAACAAATCACATACAAGGGAATCTCCATGAGGTTATCAACTGATTTTTCAGCAGAAATTATGCAGGACAGAAAGGAAGTGGCACAATACTTTAAGTGATGAAAAGGAAAAACCTACAATCAAGAATACTCTATGCAGAAAGGCTGTCATTGAGATTTGATGGAGAAATCAAAAGCTTTACAGACAAACAAAAGCTAAGGGAATTCAGAACCACCAAACCAGCTTTACAGCAAATGCTAAAGGAACTTCTCTAAGTGAGAAAAACACCAAGAACTTAAAACAAACTTGTACACATATACTGCTATATCAAAACCTCATGGGAACAGCAAACCAAAAACTACAATAGATACACACACAAAAAAAGAAAAAGTATCCCAAACAGAACACTAAGGAGGGCCATCAAACCACAAGAGAACAAAAGAAAAAAGATCTACAAAAATAAATCCAAAACAATTAAGAAAATGGCAGTAGGAACATATATATCTATAAATACCTCAGATGTAAATGGATTAAATGCTCTAACCAAAAGATATAGACTGGATGAATAGATACAAAAACAAGACCCATATTATGCTGTCTGCAAGAGACCCAATCCAGACCTAGGAACACATACAGACTTAAAATGAGGGGATGGAAAAATATTTTCCATGAAAATGGAAATCAAAAGAAAGATGGGTAGCAATCCTCATATCGGATAAAATAGACTTTAAAATACTGTGACAAAAGACAAGGAAGAACACTACATAATGATCAAACAATCAATGCAAGAAGAAGCTATAACAATTGTAAATATATCTGTACCCAACATAGGAGTACCTCAATATATAAGGCAAATGCTAACATCCATAAAAGGGGAAATTGACACAATAATAGTGGGGGACTTTAACACCCACTTACACCAATGGACAGATCAGACAGAAAATTAATAAGAAAACACAAACCTTAAATGAATCATTAGATGAGATAGACTTAATCAATATCTATGATATTCTATCTGAAAGCAGCAGAATAAATTTTCTTCTCAAGCACACATGGAACATTCTCCAAAAAAGATCACATTTGGGCCACAAATCAAGCCTCAGTAAAATTTTTTAAAAAATGGGAATCATATTAAGCATTTTTCTGACCATAATGCTGTGAGAGCAGAAATCAATTACAGCAAAAAAAAAGATAAAAAACACAAACACATGGAAGTTAAAGAATATGTTACTAAATAACCACTGGATCACTGAAGAAATCAAAGAGAAAATCAAAAAATACATAGGGAAAAGTGACAATGAAAGTATGATGATCCAAAACCTATGGGACACAGCAAAAGCAGTCCTCAGTGGAAAATTTATAACAACAGTCTTACCTCGGGAAACAAGAAAAGTCTCAAATTAACAACCTAACCTTACACATAAAGCAACTTGAGAAAGAAGAACAAACAAAAGCTAATTAGTAGAAGGAAAGAAATTATAAAGAACAGAAATAGAGACAGAGAAAACAGTAGCAAAGATCAATGAAACTAAAAGCTGGTTCTTTGAGAAGATAAACAAAATTGATAAAACTTTAGCTAGACCCAACAAGAAAAAAATGGAGAGGGCTCAAATTAATAAGATCAGAAATTAAAAAGGAGAAGATAAAATGGACACCACAGAAATACAGAGGATCATAAGAAACTACTACAAGCAACTATATGCCAATAAAATGGACAATCTAGAAGAAATGAACAGCCTTCAATGGACAATCTAGAAGAAGGTACAACCTTCTAAGACTAAACCAGGAAGTAATAGAAAATATGAACACACCAATCACAAATACTTAAACTGAAACTGTGCTTTAAAAACTTCCAACAAACAAAAGTCTAGGACCAGATAGCTTCACAGGTGAATGCTGTCACACATTTAGAAAAGAGTTAACACCTATTCTTCTGAAACTATTCTAAAAAGTTGCAGAGGAAGGAACACTCACAAACTCATTCTACATGGCCACCATCGCCCTAATACCAAAATCAGACAAAGATATCACAAAAAATAAAATTACAGGCCAATATCACTGATGAACACAGATGCAGAAATCCTCAACAACATACTAGCAAACCAAATCCAACAACACATTAAAAGGATCATACATCATAATCAAGAAGAATTTATGCAGAAATGCAAGGATTCTTCAATAAACACAAATCAATCAATGTGATACACACATTAACAAACTGAAGAGTAAAATCCATATGATCACCTCAACAGATGCAGAAAAAGCTTTTGACAAAATTCAACACCCATTTATGATAAAAGCTATCTGTATAGTGGGCATACAGGGAACCTACCTCAACATAATAAAGGATATATATGACAAACCCACTGCAAACATTATTTTCAATGGTGAAAAACTGAAAGCATTTCCTCTAAGATCAGGAACAAGAAAAGGATGTCCATCTTGCCACTTTTATTCAACATAGTTCAGGAGGTCTTAGCCAAGGCAACCAGAAAAGAAAAAAAATAAAAGAAATCCAAATTGGAAAAGAAGTAAAACTGTCACTGTCTGCAGATGACATGACACTATACATAGAAAATCCTAAAGATGCTGCCAGAAAACTACTAGAGCTCATCAATGAATTTGGTAAAGTTACAGGATACAAAATTAATACACAGAAATCTCTTGCATTCCTATATACCAGCAATGAAAGATCAGAAGGAGAAATTAAGGAAACAATCCCATTTACCATCACTTCAAAAAGAATAAGATACCTAGGAATAAACCTACCTAAGGAGGCAAAATCCTGTACTCAGAAAACTATGATACTGATGAAAGAAATCAAAGATGACACAAACAGATGGAGAGATATACCATGTTCTTGAATTGGAAGAATCAATATTGTCAACATGACTATACTTCCCAAAGCAATCTACGTATTCAGTGCAATCACTGCCAAATTACCAATAGCATTTTTCACAGAATTAGAACAAAAAATTTTACAATTTGTATGGAAACACAAAAGACCCTGAATAGCCAAAGCAATCTTGAGAAAGAAAAATGGAGCTAGAGGAATCAGACTCCCTGACTTCAGACTATACTACAAAACTACAGTAATCAAGACAGTAAAGTGCTGGCACAAAAGCAGAAATATAGATCAATGGAACAGAATAGAAAGTCCAGAGATAAACCCATGCACCTATGATCACCTAATCTATGAGAAAGGAGGCAAGAATATACAATGGAAAAGACAGTCTCTTCAATAAGTGGTGCTGGGAAAACTGGATAGCTACATGTATATTTTTTAAGAAATTTTATTGAGATACAATTGACATACAATAAACTGCATATATTTAAAGTGTACAATTTGATTTTTTTTCTTATTAGTAGTGTATATGTGGAAATCCCTAACTCCCTATTAACCCCACCCCAACCCCCACCCCCGCTTTCCCCACTTGGTGTTCATATATGTCTGTTCTCTACATCTGTGTCTCTATTTCTGCCTTGCAAACCAGTTGATTTGTACTATTTTTCTATATTCTGCATATATGTGTTAATATATGATATTTGTTTTTCTCTTTCTGACTCACTTCACTCTATATGACAGCCTCTAGGTCCATCCATGTCTCTACAGATCCCAATTTCATCCCTTTTTACGTTTGAGTAATATTCCATTGTATATATGTACCACATCTTCTTTATCCATTCATCTGTTGATGGACATTTAGATTGCTTCCATGTCCTGGCAATTATAAATAGTGCTACGATGAACACTGAGGTGCATGTGTCTTTTTGAATTATGGTGTTCTCTGGATATATGCCCAGTAGTAGGATTGCTGGGTCATATGGTAACTCTATGTTTAGTTTTTCAAGGAACTTCCATACTGTTCTCCATAGCAGCTGTATCAATTCACATTCCCACCAACAGTGCAAGAGGGTTCCCTTTTCTCCACACCCTCTCCACCATTTACTGTCTGTAGATTTTCTGATGATGCCCATTTTAACCAGTGTGAGGTGATACCTCATTGTAGTTTTGATGTGCATTTCTGTAATAATGAATGATGTTGAGCATCTTTTCATGTGCCTTTAATCCATTGGATAGCTACATGTAAAACAATGAAATTGGACTATTCTCTAACACCATACACAAAAAGCAATTCAAAATGGTTTAAAGACCTAACTGTAAGACCGGATACTGTAAAACTCTTAGAGGAAAACATAGACAGAACACTCTTTGACATAAATCATAGCAAGATCTTTTTTGATCCACCTACTAGACTAATGAAAATAAAAACAATAATAAACAAATGGGAACTAATTAAACTTAAAAGCTTTCGCACAGCAAAGGAAACCATAAACAAAATGAAAAGACAACCCACAGAATAGGAGAAAATATCTTAAGGAAAAACTGAAACAAACTTTCTGGCCCATCCATATTTGTAAATGAAGCAACCAAGCAGACATTAATCTCCAAAATATATAAACAGCTCATGAAGCTCAATATCAAAAAAACAAGCCAGTCCAAAAACATGATCTAAAAAGACATTTCTCCAAAAAGGACATAGAGGTGGCCAAAAACACATGAAAAAAATGCTCAATATCACTAATTATTAGAGAAATGCAAATCAAACTACAGTGAGATATCACCTCACACCATTCAGAATGTCCATCATCAAAAAAATCTACAAACAATGCTGGAGAGGGTGTGGAGAAAAGGGAACCCTCCTACACTGTTGGTGGGAATGTGAACTGATACAGCCAGTATGGAGAACAGTATAGCATTTCCTTAAAGAACTAAAAATAGTGCTACCATATGATCCAGCAGTCCCACTCCTGGGCATATATCCTGAGAAAACCATAATTCAAAAAGACACATGCACCTCAGTGTTCATTGCAGCACTGTTTACAATAGTCAAGACATGGAAGCAACCTAAATGTCCATTGACTCAGGAATGGATAAAGAAGATGTGGTACATATATACAATGGAATATTATTCAGCCATAAAGAAGAATGAAATAATGCCATTTGCATAAACATGAGTGGACCTAGAGATTATGATACTGAGTGGAGTCAGACAAAGACAAATATGGTATGGTATTGCTTATATGTGGAATCTAAAGAAAGGTACAACTGAACTTATTTACAAAACAGAGTCATAGATGTAGAAAACAGACTTGTGGTTACCAAGGGGGAAAGGTAAGGGAGAGATAGATTTGGAGATTGGGAATGACACATATACACTATTATGTATAAAATATATAACTAATAAAACCCTACTGTATAGCACAAGGAACTCTACTTAATACTCTGTAATGGCTACATGGGAAAAGAATCTAAAAAAGAGTGGATTTATGTATATGTATAACTGATTCACAATGCTGTACAGTGGAAATTAACACAGCATTGTAAATCAACTATACTCCAATAAAAATTAACTTAAAAAAAAGTAAATACCCCCAAAAAGGGATCAGTTAAGCCACTTGAAATGATATTCATAAGATTGCATAATACTCAACTTTCCATATTGCTTCTCACCATTTTAAAAGCATCACTTGGTATGAAAAAAATAAAAGCCATATTATTGTACTCATAGAAGCTTTTCTCACTACTATTTATAACCTCCCCTTAATCACATGAAATATAAATTATGATTTTGAAGCATAGTCAGTAAAAAATGCTTTTTTAAAATAATGGATATTTTAAAATTTAAAAAATGAATTCCAGAGGGAGATCATCCTACTTCTTAAGAAAAAATTTAAGTGTAAAATAGGAGAGTAGATTCATACATACTTCGGATTTTCCATTGCTTTTGTTACTATCAAGTTAATACAAATTCCTTCATGTCCAAGATCAACTGTTGAACATTGTGGGAGCATTTTTGACTGTATGTTATAGAACAAGTTCAACACTATTTTGAACTGGTTCCAGAGTGTGAACATGTCACTAACTCTATTCTCTTCATCAATCTATAAAATTACCAATCATTTTATTAACAGCATGAGCAATTATTAGTTTCTCTTGTCTATGGCAAAGTTGTAAATATTATCTTGTTCATATAGTTATTAATTCTGCTTTACAGGAAATAAGTTTTGCCCTAACATATTATGCTATTGGTTTGTCTCCGACCTATTCAAACTTGACTATTTAGAGCCCATGAGATACTGAAAGATTTTCATTGGTAATCAATAGAAGTTTTCTTGAAACCAATTTTTCTGTGATTTACTTGATGATTTTTTACAGAAGCAGACCCAAATCTTCTTGTTAACTATTTCCTATGAGCACCATAATGCTTTCTCATTGCTAGATATGTATTAGAAATCATAAAAGATATTCTATTAAGAATATAATCTAGATACCAAGAATGATAGAACACAATGGAAAAAAACGATAGAATATAGTATAGTCATAAAATTCTCCTCTAAATGTCTGAGTATTATTGGATGAGAATTCTGCACTAGAGTACAGAAAAAAAGTACTAAAATATGTTCTCATTACATTCCTAATGTTTGTCTTTGTTTACTATAATTCTCCTTCCCATCTTTCATGTATTCTTCCCAACTTAACATGTATTAATAACTGGAACTATAGCTATGTTTCTTCTGTTGCATTTTTTTTTTATTAAGGGGAAATTCACATACATAAAACCAACCATTTTAAAGTTTACAGTTAAGTGACATTTTGCATATTCCCATTGTTGGGCAATCATCACTGCTATATAGTTCCAAAACAAAAACCTTAATCATTTAGAAAATCGACCATATGTAAAATCTACCAGTTATATAACTGTATAAATATTTACTGCCATACATGAAATTTCTTTATTAACAATACAGAGTTGCATTATCTTGATTTTAAAGGTAAGCAAATAAAGTTTAAGTAGCGTATGTATAATTTATACTGAAGATCATACACGTAATGTGTTGCTTAGCCAGGATGTATATTTCCAAAAGCTGTAGCCATTCCTCTGTGCTAACGTACCATCCAGCTCACCTTTTATTAGTGAATGAATTTCTAAGGCAGCCAGGCATTTCTGTACGCCAGCATGCAGTAATGTTGCTGTTATTCTAGTTGCTGTTTCAGAAAAAAAAGTATATTTGAGAATTTGCATAATATAGGCTCTTAAGATATGTTTAAATATTTTCTTGAGATTAAAAGGTTTGTTGACTATTCTAGATTATATTTAGCAACTATCATGAAGAGAGGAACTGTTTTATTTTGTGGTATTCTTTACCTTTTCTTTGCCTTTCAGATATGCTTCTTCCGTAAAGGATGGCTCCCAGTATTTTGTGCTCCTGATTGTGACAGATGGTGTTATCTCAGATATGGCTCAAACTAAGGAGTCCATAGTTAATGTAAGTAGGAGTCGTTCACTCTTGGGCTGGCTAACTGAATGCATGGTGCTACTTAAGTTGACTAACTAGAGTCTACTTAGTTGACTTAACAGTGAAACAAAATGCCCATGCCTTTGCAGCTGATTGCATTATCCAGACAACTCACACACATTTGTACCATGCATCCATAAGAACTAAGCTAAGAGGTGTGAATAACTGGGTTGTAACAAAATTATTTCCAGAAAATTAAAATAAAAATAAATAATAGCATCACCTTCACGTGCATGAGTGTGTTTGATGTATTTGTATATAGTCTTATAATTTGTACAGAATATTTCTTAATATTTACGTAGCTATAGGAGAACTGTGCTACCTTCTATGTTTATAGAACTAGATAGGGACTAGCATTGATTCAAAATCCATTTTTCTCATTATTCCTAATTGTGTGTTATATTTATGGTTAATTGATTTCTTTATGAGACTATAATCTATAAAATCTATATTTACTAGACTGCAATCTATAAAATTACATGTTTTTATTTGCCTTTCTATACACAGGTTTAGCAATGTTTGACACAAAGTAGATGTTAGAAAGAATGGGTTGTGTGAAAGAATTGTTTATCATACTTCATAATTATTAATAGCATAGGGAAAGTATAATTAGCTGCTTGTGTGAGAAAAAAATAGTTACATGTGGGAAAAAATCAAATGTTTATAGACATATACTTAGCAAAACCAAACACAAAAAGGAAGAGAGGTAAAAGCTTGCACATTTATTTCTTTGTTTGTTTTGACTAGACACACTGAGTTGAATTTGTCTTGATTTCCTTTATGTTCTGATCATTAGCCTGCTCTTTAAATGGGACTTTTTAACTTAGGTTTAAACTAACAGGACATGCACTAAGGAACAGTTATTTATAATTCAGCGACCTTCACAGCTGAAGATATGGTTGCTGTACTGTTCCTCCTATCTGTTGGTGGATCTCATATTCTACCGTAAAATTACTTAATCATCCTACTAATAACTTTCTATAATTATCATTTGTATTCACTCATTTACTATGAAAATCGCTTTTTCTAACCATAGCTGTGAATAAGATAGAGTACTACTTTTTCACAAATACGGTATCTTTTTTTCCCTTTTAGCAACTGAAAGATTTTTGAGTGGAGAGGGAACATGGAAAAAAGAGACCAAAGGTATCCAGGGTCAGCTTAGGAAAGTTTTGTCTGAGAATAGCAAGCGAAAGCAGATGCTTAGTACTTTTTTAAAAAATATTATCCAAGACTGGTCATTTCTAAAGAATATCCCACTGAATTAGCATATGTACAGAGTTCAAGAAGGATAAGAATGGAATCAAATATATTATGCTGTGTTAATTTTAAATATGTTCAAAACTATTTTAATGAGCATCTATGAAAAATTATCAAAACTCAGGATATTATTTTTTTCTTAATTCTTAGTTGTTTTCTTAATTCAGTTTCTTAATTGTGAACTAATTGTGTGTTCTCTTTGAAGGCTTCAAAACTTCCAATGTCAATAATTATAGTAGGTGTTGGACCAGCAGAATTTGATGGTAAGTAATAGAATTTCAACACTATTCCTTGGGAGTTTATTTAATCTGACTCATCATACATTTAGGTTTCTATCGCTCTGTTTTTCATATAATGATGTGAGTGTGCATGTGGATTTGTATACAATGTCCATGTACATATAGACATAAATGTAGATATCGCATTATAGAGTCTATTAAGGTGAGCAAATTAAAAGAATGCCTTCTGAGTAGGACATTATCTCTCCTGTATAGGTTAATTCAACATGTAGCTGTCTGTTTTATTAGAGATGGTTTGTACCTCAAAATATTTCCTAAGACTGAGTGATAAATTGAGTTTTTGTTCCCAAAGCAAATCACAGTTTGGGTTCCATAAAAACTTTTAAAGATGAGCACTAAGTTAATAAACCCCTAGGTTGTGAAATAGAAATATTAACACAAGCATGATAATGGATTGTCAGACCTTGGCTAGTTGATATATATTATCTTTATACGTATTTATGTTCTGTCATATGAAAAAGCAAAGTAAAATGAAAATGGAACTGACCACCTTAAATTTAATGAGACTTTATTTATGCTAAATTCATTTATTGGGTAGTTTTCTGTTTGGGCTCAAGCCGTCTTCAGATGCCAGTTAGAGTGATGGGTGTTTGTGTGACTCGTGATCTGGGTAAACTTCTCTAAGGATATTCTGTTCCTCATTACCTGATGAATTCCTTTAAGAGAACTCTGTGCTAGACAGCAACTGTGTAACCACATACCATTCACCTTGTTCAGGTGTTTTTACATTAACAATGACAGTAGTTAGCTTGGAACTTTAGAAATGAGAATAACTTTAGAATACTTGGAACAATTTTTGATATGCTACAGGTTAATTTAGGCACACAGGTGGCTAATCATAGTATGGCCATCACTGGGATGATTCTCATTTAACCACCAGTGCCTCCTCCGTGAGGATAGTATAGATCTCTCAGTCTCAGATAAAACAACACAAACAGGTATCTTGCTGATCCTGGAAATTCTTTCTTTGGATTCCATGCTTGGCTGGTCACACTTTGCATCATTATAACCTTCCAGTTCCTAAAGCAAAAGTCATTTTAGCCCTGCCTGCTGCTGCTCCTGCTAATATTTTCTCTGTCTCTGAATATTTACATCTGTTTGCACTGTCCATCGGGTATGAATCTGAGATACCTCTCTGGAGTCAGGAAAGCTAAGACACATCTTTCTTGTTAACACTTTGTGTACTTGATCATCTGCACTGAGCAGGGATTGACTGTGGTTCACAAACATTACCGATTGCTGCGTTAAAATAACTTGTGATTTCTTCTTCAGTTACTAATTTTCTTCTGCCTCTCAAGTACGCATTTCTCATTGGGTACATCCCAGGTCTCCTAGGCTCCTATGGAAGGCCGTTGTTAGGTGTAAGACCTCAGTCACTTGTTCCTCAAGAGCGCCCACACATAATGTGTGAATATAGGGCCACTGAGCCTTCCTGTGTATATTTCTGGTCAAATATTTCTATTCAAAGCAGCAGGCACAGCTATTTGGGTACTACCCTCTTACAACTGCCACACCTATTTATTTTCTTCAATTCATGTGTTCCCAGTGAATTATTTATCAGGGTTTTGAGGTATGAAATTTCATCATTTCCCTCTCTGACTTCTTGAATTAACAAAAAACAAACAAACAAAAAAAGCATGCAGGAATCACTTGGATAGAGATCAGAATATCAGTTTTATTAACAGTAGCGCAGAATTGGAGAATTTAGGTTTTCCTATGCACAGAATCAGACTTCTTGCTACTTTTTTCCTCTAAGATTAAATGACCTCACCTTTATCTCCAGGCCTCCTCTGTACAGGGGCAGAGGCTTGCCTATTAATCATGCCACAGAGAGAAATTGTCTTCAGCCTGAGGATAGGCTGCTCCAAAAGAGAGAGATTCAAGTTAAGTTCCATCTGCCAATCTTAGTTATCCTGTGAATCACTCCTCTTTTCATGAGGAAAAGTGAGCAAAGATTATAGACAAAGAGGGAAATTGCCTTACCATAGAATTCCTTCCTGGGAATTAAAGTGAAACTTTGCTCTGGCAAACCTGTGAACAGGGAATTGGGGTCCTGAAACACCTGATTTCTGCTTTCACCTGATGGAAGAAAATTTCTGACTTACATTCAAGTTGCTGCTATCCTATCAGAAGAGCCTTTTTCTAGGCACTTTCAAATCTACCATAAGTAAGTTTAAATAGTACACATATAAAATGACATAGGAAAAGACAAATAAAAGACTGAAATAAAACTTGCAGATTTTATCAGTTAACCACATAAATCCAACATCTACACATATTTTAACCAGGAGGTTCACATAGGCAAGAAATGCATTGTTTTGCCATTCATTCTTTGAAGGTAGAGGAAATATAAATAAACTACTAGATTAATGAGCATTTAAATGTCTTATTCCTGTATTTCAGTAAGAACAATTTAAAACGTTCTGTATAATTTCTCAAAGCAGGATTTCTTTATCCTTAAAAGGCAAAAAGTCAAATGAAAGCAGCATTTGGTTAACTGCTTTGATCCAAGTTAGGAAAGGGGGAGAAATATATGTTCTAACAGCATTTTGTCTCCCAAGGCTAGAAAGAAATACAGGTCTGTTTCTTATACATCTTTTTTCCGGAGAGGGGTACTGGTAGGGAACCGGAGCCTACAATTTCAGGCTGCTTGAGGACCAGATGATCTGGAAAACTGAAGGCTGAACATTTCCCTTCCACCACTTATATGCCATTTCTTTTCTCCTTGCTTTCAGAATTGTAGGTAGCCTCCACTTCTGCTACCAACAGCCTTTTAACCCAAAGGACATACTGAAAAGTGAGAGATATTGTATAAGATCTCATTCTAATACATTATTTCCTGGATAAATGTCATTTTCTTTAATTGAAACAAAACACTCACAAAAGTCAGTGGAGATTGTAGAGTATTGTGGAAGGAGAGGCCCAGATTATCATCCAATTTTTGTTTCCCATTTTAGAGTAGTATAGGGTAATCGTTATGAGTTATTAGCAAATTACATAACAAAGGAGAAGATTCTCTGATTGCTGGCATGTCACCATCAATGTCCATGTACATTCATGTCTCAAAGTAATATGAAAATTTTGAAAACAAACTTAGACCCAAAAAGGAATTAACTATTGAAAATATTTTAGTATAATGAATTTTCCTATTTAGATCCTTAATAAGTAGGAGATAAAAATAGCTCTTTTGCATTTTGAATGTTAATTACCTTATTAATGATAATTTACACATTTTACTAAATTATGGCATATATTATATATCTAAACAAATTATTTGATGGTGGCTCACAATCAATTATGTGTCCTGGCAGTGTTTCAGCCCAGACATTGATTCCTGAACATATGTAAAAAAGTAAAACTTAAAACATGTTTAAAAAAAAACAAAATAAGCTTATAGATATAGAGAAAAGACTAGTGGTTGCCAGAGGATTGCCAGGGTTGGAGGTGGGAGAAATGGGTGAAGAAAGTCAAAAGGTATAAACCTCCAGTTATAAAATGAGTAAGTCATGGGGATGTAACATACAGTGTGGTGAGTATAGTTAATACCGTATTGCATATATGAAGGTTGCTAAGAGAATATATCTTAAAAGTTCTCATCAGAAGAGAAACAACTTGTAATCATGTGTGGTCAACTAGACTCACTGTGGTGATCATTTCACAATATATACAAATAGCAAATCATTATGTTGTACAGCTAAAAATAATATAATGTGATTTGTCAATTATACCTCTATCAAAAAAAAAAAAAAAGGAAAATGTCTTTAACCCAAATGCATTATCCGAGCACTGAAGAAAATAGTGAAAAGGTGAGGATTGTTTTCTAATATTTTTTAGAGGGCGACAAAATAAACATCATTGCAAGTGGCTCTCTGGAGTCTGGTGAATATCAAGTGTATACAAAATGAATCAGTAACAAGAGAATTATACTTCAAGTACAAGTGAGCATTTCTCATGTAATTAGTTATTTAGAGAATTCTCACTTGGAAAATAATTGCAGCATTATTGTAACATTACTGTATAGCAGCTGTCCTGTTATATCACAGCATTCCAAAATACCAGTTGATCTATGTAATGTTGAAATTATTTTTAACGAACAAAAAAAAATCACACCTCAGAAAAATCATGCTTTATCCAATCACTAGAAGAGCAGAGCAAATGCCTCTTTGTTTTTAAATCTACTCATAAAAAGATTACAGACAATAGGATTGTAGAGCTTTGTTGTAGTTTCAAAGAGAATAAAGTTCAAATTGTTATTGGAAATTCTATAATGATTAGTGCCAAGTTTCTTAAATTAGAAAGGAAAAATTAAAGTTGAATGAATTAGCATCACTTGCTGATTCAGTCATGTAAGCATGTAACCCAGAGTTGAGAATCTTTAGAATGGGGAGATGTTCCTAAAGTCTTCTACACTGCACAGGGTTCTCCTCCTTTTTTCAAAGGGTCACATGAGGTCTTTGCTTGCTTTCTCCATTTGTAAAATTTGCACTCAGTTAAGTTTTACGGAAGAAATCACTGAGGAGATGAAAGGATCAACAAGCTTTCTGCCTTTGCAAAGGACATATCACTACTTCATACATCTTGCTTCCCTTTTTGCCTACACTGTTATAGTATATGGCTAAAATGCACTGAATAAATGATCCTATTTTATTTTCAAGCAATGATTGAATTGGATGGAGATGATGTAAGAGTTTCCTCCAGAGGAAAATATGCTGAAAGGGACATCGTACAGGTAAGAAGTTTAATGAAATTATTGATTTTGTTCATTGTGAAGAGCCCACATCAGCTCCGATTTGTAAATGAACAGTCTGAAATCAGGAGTCTCAGGTTCTGTTTAATTTAGGCAGTTAATTCTCTATGAAATGCATGTTAAGTAACAGGGCCTAGAATAAGGACCCATTTACTTTCCCCTGTACTTCATGTTCACCATATATAAAATAGAATTATTAATGTGTCTTTCCTACTTTATTATTACCAGAAAATATCATTGAGATCTTTAGTAAAATTAAAAGCTAGAAACATAACGGACTTTTAATGATGCTTATATATTTATTATTTAGTCCTCAATAAAGATTAAATATATTTTAAGACAGCTGGTACATATTCAGTGTAAGTAAACTTAGTAGAAACAAACCACAAATGTAAATTTTTTTTCCTATTTCCCCCATAGATTATGGTTAAAAAAGTAGAAAAATAGATCTTAGAGTTATATATAAATATAAAAATTATATAAAATATATAAATAATATATATTAACATAATAATACATAGTAACATAATAATATGTATAATAATATAATAAAATATGATAATAGGTTATGTATCTCTATATATAGATATATAGACATATATATGATTCATAATTCTATTAGAGTCAAGAAAAATACTTAACTAAAGCCTACTATTTTGGGAGTGAATAGAAAGAAAAAATCAGTAACCAAAAAGTTAAAATTTATAATTGAAACAAAGAAGTTAAATCAACTAAATTTCTGCATACTTTAGAATCTTCCTATCTTTTAGGTTGCCAAAAGCAAAAAAAGACTGTGAAGTATACCTTTTAAATAGGAAAGGGAAGTTCTCAGTTCCAT
Source organism: Hippopotamus amphibius kiboko (assembly GCF_030028045.1). Lineage (NCBI taxonomy): Eukaryota > Metazoa > Chordata > Mammalia > Artiodactyla > Hippopotamidae > Hippopotamus > Hippopotamus amphibius. The sequence continues at coordinate 97,515,071 of NC_080197.1, forward strand.
CTGAGCACATGAAAGAAAAGTTTTGAAGGAGCAAACAATGGAATTCAATATTATCTCCAAAATAATAACCTATATATTCACCCATTATACAGTCATTGAGAGAATCTAAGTTGGAATCCAACAGAATTTGGTTCAAATCCTGGATTGTCCACAGTGATAACTTAGATAAGCTTTCTAAATTTCAGTGTTCTGGCATTGTTGTGAAGATTTACTCAGATAATGTATATAAAATACATTACTAAAATAGAACTCAGTAAAATAGAACGAAAATAATTCAAAAAATTAGAGGGAAAATAATATAAAATAATCTGTAAATATAATATAAAGATTAATCTTGACAAAGATAAAGAAGCATTGTTCTTCATCAGTCAGCAAAATTAAGTTTTAAAATACAACATCTGTATAATGGTTTCTTTAAGAAGATAATTAAATATGATTTAAATTTTTAATCTAATGTTCTTGGTAGAGTAGAAAGCACACACACATGAATAATTTGTTTAAAAGCAGCCGAGAAAGGGAACATGGTGATGTGGTCATCTATTTAAGAATCCCACTATGTTTTGTTTTCATAATTAGATACATGTAATTCACCTTAACCTGATTAGCATAATTATAAGTCCAAGTAATTACACTTTTTCTAAAATTCTCTCCATAATGTCTGATTCACAGTTACCAAAAAATCAAATTACTGCAGGGAACTATGAATTTGAAGTCCTTTAAAATATGTTATGTTGCTGTTGTAATGCATTTTTACATTGTTAAAAGAGACAGCTTCATATCTTATAGTATCATCTAAACAATGCTTAAGGGAAACTGGTATTGCTCTCTCCCTTAGAAGGTAGTTAAGATTGCTCACATCATTAAGGTTTCCTTTCAGAGGACTAATATGTTATGTTAGTGACAATCAACAATTGTTGGTTATTTTATTTATGAAACAAAAATGCCCTTGATCATGAAAGTATTTCATCTCTAGTTGGATATGCTACATTGGACAGAATAGTGAGATAGGCCTCAGATGTATGAAATCATAGTGTTGTCACTCTGATCTTGAACAAGTCAATAAATCTGCTTTGAGTCTTTCTTTTGTTACCTCTAGGCTCTACATTCTTTTATCTTTGCTCTTTCCATGATGTTGTGAATCTCAGAGGAAGTAACAGACATGAAAATATTTTGTTACTTATCAGTATAAAAAATATATATATACACACACATATATATACATATATATAATTATATGTTTCCTCCCATTGAAAGTCAGAATCTTGAGACTAGTTTATCACCATAAAGTGACACCAAAGATTCTGACGACATCTGAGGATATAGCTAAGCACTCAAGGTATTCTGCCATATAAAGTTGAACTGAAAGAGTCATGAGATCTTACAGATACTGCACAGGAAACTAAAATCTTCCCAGAGAATTAGTAGCCTCCTGAATGACAGTGACAGTGACTTACATATCTATATTTAGTTAAGGATATTTGATGCACCCTTTTCTAGTTTCATGGAAAAGTTCCTAAATGGTGATTGGGCTTTTAAAAATAGTTTGCAGGATAATCATTTACATATCGCATTGTGTTAAGAAGAATTAGCATTTTTTCTCTCACCGTGAATAAAATTTTTAAACATTCCACCATTACAGGTTTCCTGGTTCTACCATTCACTAAAACATTTTTAAATGAGTTATTTTTAAGAATAGAAATATTCTTGAGTGTTTACAATATTGGGATTGCAAGGGCACACCAAAAATCATATTTTCAGTCTTCCTACCACCAGGAAATACCTAAGCCGTCATAATCAATGCTGTGAACACTGCTGGAGAAAATAACATCAGAAAATAGGGTCTATTTAGGCTCTCTTACCTTTGCATTACTTTCAGTTTCTTACATGTTGCTAATCAAGTTAACGCACTACAAATGAAATCCCAAATTTCTTAAATGGACAAACAAAAGCCTAAGACTATAAATAGTAGTAGGTAGCTGAGTTTCAACAGAAACTTGGGAGTAGTAGATGGGGTTTTCATTATTATTGCAAATCTTAAGTGACGTCCAACTTCATTAAATATTTAATCATTTATTAAGTCCTTCATCTGCTAGGCAGGCTAAGAGCTATAACAGTACTTCACTTTGACTTTATGAGACAGGTACTTTGATTACCATATTTTATAAAAGGAGAAATTAAGTTTTTTTAACTCCTCTTGTCCATAATCACATAGCCGGTATGAAGTAGAGTCATGATGTAATCTTAAAATGTCCTATTCTAAAATATTTAACGAGTATACTGTATATCTTTGATTCTAAAACCTAATCATAGCATTTAAGAGTATACATGGCCTGACTCCAGTCTTCCTCTTTAGCTACACACAAACACACACACATACACACACACACACATACACACTTTGTCTAGGCAAATAGGACTATTAACTGTCTTTGCATCACCCATTTCTGTAGCTCTTGCTCTTATTTTCTGTTCTCATTGCACCTGGAATACTCTTCCTCCTCACTGAGCTGATTAAACCCTACATTTTGAAATTCCCACTGTATACAGCCTTCCACAGCCCTCTCTCTGTACACTTGAACTGATTTCCCCTTTTCTTCACTTCATTAACATATTACTTTATATCTTCCTAAAAGTGCTGGCCCCTTTTTGCCTTATAGTAGTTTATAAATAAGGATATCTAACCCCAAGATGGAATGTTAAACAACTTGTGCAAAGTTATTTAGGTAACGAATCAGCAGGTCCAAATAACCAACAGAGTTCCGATTGCAGAACCTCTTTCTGTTACAACACACCTACTCTCCTAAAAGGCCAAATTATACTTAAGATTAGTAGGATCTGTTCTCCTTTTCACATCACTGTAGTGGTTAATGTATAAGAGATCAATTCCAGTTTAATTAATGTCTCTGATACTTACAACTATCTGATCTTGGGGTAAGTGTATTACACTTCAGTTTCGATTTCCTCTTCCGTGAGTTCACAGTGTGAATAACGTGCTTGTAAAAGCTGAGATATTGTACTAAATCACTTAGTAGAATGCCCCTCACCTGCCAGTTGCTTAATAAATTCGTTAATATCAGTATCAAGTATTATTTTTAGTTAGTATGTCGGCATAGTCCGGTGGAAAGGCATTTCTATGTCACTGTTTCATAGTAGCTGAACCTTGACCTGTGACACTGTAGTCTGTCTTATGTGTGATCATTTTCATTGCTTCAATATTCACTCTTTTATGATGATAATATAAACAGTATGCAGGATGAGATTCTATGGTTGTTATTCTAAAACTTAAGTGAGTGACTTTTTTTTTTAAGAACTTTTATTGAGATACAATTAACAGACAATAAACAGCTTATATTTAGAGTGTACAATTTGGTACCCCAATCTCCCAATTCATTCCCCCCCAACCCTCCCCGCTTTCCCCAGTTGGTGTCCATATGTTTGTTCTCTACATCTGTGTCTCTATCTCTGCCTTGCAAATGCGTTGATTTGTACCATTTTTCTGTAGTCCGTATATATGTGTTCATATACAATATTTGTTTTTCTCTTTCTGAAGTGAGCGATGTCTTTAAATCACTATATGTAAAGGCTCTCCATTTGCTTGCTTTTTGTGCCATGGACTGACCCTTGTACATCATGCGATATCATTTCTCGGGGCTGCATTCAGCTGCTGTCCAGCCTATCCATTCCCTTAAAAGTTATATTTACATCAGATCTTCCATTAAAAGGAGAATAATAACCTTGAAGACTTAGACTTGACTATCACTAATGGAGCTCTGCAAAGTAGGAAAAATCAAATAAAATTGAGCAGAACTGCAACTAAAAGCTCATTTGGCCAAACTGATTCAAACTGTTTTCACAAATAGGCAAAGCTCGCTGTTAGAGCAACCATGTAGAACATTTTCCTTGTACTGAATATATGCCAAAAGAAAGATGGAGAGTGTCAAGGATATGGTATATTTCAACTGAACAGAATGCATTATTGGTATTCTTCATGTGAATGGGATAAATTAGTGCAAAGTAAAAACTGATTTGTTCTTCTAACCAGAACAGTTTAAGGGTCTGAGTTAATTTGTGGTCATAGTCAGTGATCAACATACATTCACAAATGTGTAGGTGTTATTTTGAACAGGAGGTCCCCAGGTACAGTGATGAGAAATGAGTGATTAAAAGGGACAATAAACAGAAGGGGCTGAGAAATTGAGCAGAAAATTGTTCCTGTAGAAGGATATGAGCAATAGTCCAAGAAGAAAGAGGATATATTTTGTCATAAAAAGTGTAAGATTCAACATTAATAAGAAGTAAAGGAAACAGTCACGTGTCATTTTCATCTCTCACTTAAGGAAGTACCTCATGAGATGTACTGAAGAGATGAATGTTCCTTGGAAGAAAAGGATTAGATAATTTAGGTTAGTGAGTAGAAAATTCTCAACATCTTTTTCCCTGCTGCCAACACACACGTGGGATGAGGCATACTCCTGTTGATAACATCACTTGCTATAACAGTTACTCTTAACCCAGGGGCAAGGTCCCTTAATACTCAAGGGGCGTATCAGAATCTGTGCCCATACTTAGCAAACGTAAGTAAAATGAGATATATACTTCCCTCCTTGGCTGAAAACTAAGATTTACTTCTTACCCATTATTTATGAACATGTTTTAAGGATGAGTAGAATTGTATGTATTGTGAGAACAGTGATTATGAATCTTAGTTTTGACATTCCAGAGTCTCATAACATTCTTAAAAATCAATTTATATTTACTTCAGTACAAAATTTAGCACATCTTATAGCATTTGCTGGAAAGGTGGAAAAACAGATGTTTTAAAATAACAAAAAGTTCAGGAATTACAGTTTTAGATTATAATACTGGCACCTAAATTGGAAAGAGATAAAAAGCTGATAAAAATATTTCTTGTATTTAAAGTTTGATGTGAATGTAAATAAGACTAGTAAGAAAATAGTCTTGTATTTATATTGCATATATAGATGTATAAATTCATGAATAGTAATAATAATGACTGTCATACGTATTATGAGTTGAACACTGTTTTAATTTTAAGCACTTATATGTTGACTTATTTACTACAACAACCTAATGAAGTAGGCATTATTATTATTATCCTCATTGTATAGAAGAGGAAACTAAGTCAGAGTAGAAAATAACTTGTCCAAGATCACGCAGCGAATAAGCAGCAGAACCAGCACCTGAATCTGGGAAGTCTAATTCCAGAGTTTGTGAGAATAGGGAATAAAAAGATAACTGAAAAAAAAAAGATAACTGAATTTAATTTCCATGGTCTGGGAGAAAAGTTAAGACCAAAATAAAAGTAAATACAAGAGCAAAGTTGAGGTACAGGAAAGACACAAGCAGGTACAATAAGATCTCCCCCTTCCCTAGAGAAGTATCAGCTATCTGCCAGAGTGTCGCCATCTCCCTGAAATGTAGGTATTAGCTATGGATTCTTCAAAAGCTGATCTCCTAAAAAATAGTTTAAAAGATAATTATGTATATACTAACCATATCATTACTAAATGTTTCTTTTTAAAATTCTATGCCTTTTAAAATAAGAATGAAATAAACTGTAGCTGAAATTAGAGATCGTTTTCTCATTAATCCTTCACTATGTTGATTCTTATTTTCTCACCTTTCTAATTATAGTTTCACAGAGAAAATAAACCTAACTTTGTTTGCACCTCTTTGCTTTTTAGTTAAAAATGTCAGGTCTTGTCCAAGTTAGATAATATGACTTCACAAATGTTGATATCCTCCTATTTCTCTTTTGAGCTGAAGAGTATATTCACTCAGTTCTTTCTTATCCTTACTTAGCTACCTTTTAGGTAAGAGAAAGATTTGTCACCTTTCTATCACACTTTTCTAAAAGTTGTGCTGAGTTTTCCTCCTGGTATCAAGACAGGGTAAACTTATGGTCATATAGGTTTGCTTCTGTCTATAGAGTGCCTTATTTTAAAGAGAAAGGAGTACTTTTCTACTCTTCCTTAAAAGAGACTTCTTTCACTGAATAAATGGTATTGCATTTGCTATTTGATTTCTTAACATTTTAACTTGCTTTATCTGTTGCAACCTGACTGACTGGCTTAAAATCTGCTTTCTAATAACAGTTGTTTTCTGAAGGCACATCTTAAGTAACTGCTTAAATCAAAAGTAAATTTTTCAAAATAAATTTAAAACAGTTATGTTACAGTATGAGATGAAAGTGTGCTCACTCCCTGTTTCTCTGGAGGAAAATAATGATTTAATTTAAACTTTAAAATATTGTATTTGAAAATTGTTCAACCTCCTCAAATGTCTTCACTGTGCCTTTTCTCCAAGGCCTAAAAGTACTGTGTCCCCAAATTATCAAAACATTAACAGTTCCAATCATTCCCAAGTTGCTTTCAAGAATCGAAGTCTGGGGGCTTCCCTGGTGGTGCGGTGGTTAAGAATCCACCTACCAAGTAAGAGGATATGGGTTCAAGCCCTCGTCTGGAAAGATCCCACATGCCACAGAGCAACTAAGCCCATGCACAACAACTACTGAGCCCTGAAGCCATAACTACTGAGCCCTCGCACCACAACTACTGAAGCCCATGTGCCTAGGGCCCATGCTCCACAAGAGAAGCCACCACCATGAGAAGCCCGTGCACCGTGCAACAAAGAGTAGCCCCAGCTTGCCACAACTAGAGAAAGCCCACGTGCAGCAACGAAGACCCAATGCAGCCAAAAATATAAATTAATTAGTTAATTAAAAGTGAAAGAATCTAAGTCTCTAAGGGGAAATTGAACTAATGCTCTCAAACAGCACAGTGTTTATTAAGTAACCATTATAAATGAGAATGGAATCAGGCAATCTATTGCCAGTGATACGGATTCTCACGTGATTGTTTATATAAAGACAGAGCAGTCATTTTTATGTGATTGTAAAAATAAGAATATTGATATTTGATGATATTTCAATAAGAAGTATACCAAAATCTTATGCTGAGGGTTTTTGGTTGTTTATTTTTTGCCTTTCCAAATAACAGATATAAAAAACAAACAATTTGGGGCAGGATTCAATGTGCTGAATATTTCAGGTACCTACTCACGTGAACTGTGTAAATTTTATATTCATTGTCCATGTGATTTGATGGTCTAGTAATATAATTAAAAATATTTTACACGTGTTTAGGACTTTTTAACAATATACACTATTTTTTAAATCCCAAATTGAGCAATATTTCTACATTGAAAGTGGAATTAAACATCCATTAACTCCATTTGACGAGAAACTGAGCCCTGAAGAGGATAACGCTGCATCCAGTTAGGAGTCAGGTTAGGTGTATAGCTCAAAACTGCAGCACACATGTAGCAACATGACGGGTGTATCAGGACCAGGAGACAAGTTATTGTGGGGAAAAACATAGATAACGATTAGATCCCTTGCTACATAAAGTGTATATTAGAAAGTTGTGGTCACTATTAGAGCTATTTGTAGTAAATTAAATCTCTTTAAAATGCATAGCTATTAGCCTGCATCTCACCATAACGCTGCGCTTCTCTGATTCTCCTACAACCACATGTTTATGTATATTGGTTTTTGTGTCTATTTTTATTTATTAAATAGCATAGTAAGATCTGTTAAATAACTTTCTTTCACCTCTGTTGCAGTTTGTGCCATTCAGGGATTACATTGACAGAAGCGGAAACCATATACTGAGCATGGCAAGATTAGCTAAAGATGTCCTCGCGGAGATCCCTGAGCAGTTTCTCTCCTACATGAGGGCCAGAGGAATCAAGCCATCACCTGCACCTCCCCCATACACCCCACCTGCACATGTGTTACAGACTCAAATATGACTGTGCTTCGAAATGCTAACATAACTACACTTCAGTTAGAACTGCTGAGTCCATGCTTTTCTCCTGGTGCTCTATAATGAACCAGGGAATGAGATACTTTTCTCCGTTTGGTTTCAGCAGTATTGGTTAGTATGCTTTCTTGGGATCCAAAATTTATTATCTTCCTAAACCAAAACTGTAAATACAGTTGTTGCATGAGCAACAGAAAAGTTGTTTAAATGCCTGAAGCAAAATATGGGTGTCTTCTCTGAATCTTTAAATTTTTTTTTTTTTGGACAGAAACAGCTAATTTCCAATGTATTGTTGGGAAAAAGCACAATCTGTGTTTTTAACTCAAATATTGTCCTCGACTGCTACGTATATTGGAAAGCAGTCTCTCTGTATCAATGTTTACATGTTACTACTTTTTAAATTCCAATACTTTTATAACTGTTCTTAAGAATACAAGTTTTGAATATTGAATCCTTTGTCTTCTATATTGCAATAGCTATAATCGCAACAGCAATATCTCTTGGAATGACTGTCTGGACAAATGCAATTGCAAGCGAGGGACAGTAAAGATACTTTCACATTTCTCAGTAAGTGAATTGTCTTACGAACCTGCATCTGCTTAGTAATCAGGTCCTCTGTGCTATTTGCCAAATATGGGAGTTTACACTTAGCAGATGTGTATCCTGAAAAAACATGCATTTTTCATGAAGTTTGGGTTCTAAATTTAGACTGAAGTTTGTTTATGTTTTGTAATGCTAAGTAGAAATAATAAAAAGTCAAACATCGTGAACTATAAATGCACAGAAAATACTTTGTGTATAAAGTAGCATCTTTATATTACAGTACTATGTAGAAAGACTAAAATCCAGAACATTTAACTGTTAACCATGTAGCAGATGTTTTAAACTTTTTATTTCATTATACCTTGTCTAGATATTTTAAGTCAAAGGGATACTGGCTCTCTTGATTTGGACTCCTTTCCAAGTTGCCAGGCAGGGTGCACAGGCTGGAAGTTTTTTGTGAAATTCCCAGTTAAATATACACAACCATGTGACTTAGTGCACAACACATTTGTGAAATAACCACCCCTATATACTGATCTGCCTGTCCACAATTAACTGTAAAGAGTTTTTGCATGTACAGTTTTTACAAGAATTACAGTTTTGTGACAAGAATGATGGTTGGGTCTAAATTAAAGCATTTCTTTGGAACAAATGGCCTTAAATTCTCACAGAATTCCTGGAAATGATTGTGAATCGCCTTTAAGTAATACAAAAGTATATTTATTTTTATTTTGTGTCAATAATGTAACTGCTTTATAATATTTTCCTTACTTGTAACCTATTTACTACTTGGTTTATTTCTACTCTATGTTGTTCTCTTTGTCCCAAGTTGACTTAGGGTGACTTTTATAAGCATGAAACTATTTTATGGAAAAGAAAAATATATATATTCACATATCTAACAGTATCAATGTTATATAATTATGTAATCTTTAATTGTCCATTTTGGGGTATATATTAAAATCTTTGAAAGGATAACTATTTGCTCTGTAAATTTTATGTATAAATGACATGAAATCTGATGATTTCCTTTCCTTTATTTCCTTTAAATATTTATGCTAGTATAGTTTATTAGCCTACAATTTTATTATTTGCCTTCATTCATCAGTTCAAAAAAAATAAAAATAAATAAGTTCAATATTCTTCCTTTTTTCTCAAACATCAGTTATTTTTGTTTGGATTGATCAGAAAAAAATGAAAGGTGTACATTTCTTTATCCAAATAATAGTGTGCCCAAACCTAGTGGGGGCAGATGGTTAAGAAACAGTTTCAGTTACAAGCTTTATCCTTCACGTGGCTGAGAATAATCATTAGAAATATGTGTGATGTTAGTTCTATGTGTAAGATTAGAAAATACCTAGACTTGTCTCCTTGTTGTATAAATGAAGAAACCAAGACTGAGGGGGTTAGGTGATTTATCCAAGACTATGTAACTGGAGGTAATCTCATTACCATTGTGTAACTACTTAAATTTTGGGAGTTGCTGTTAGGGGATATACAATGAAAAATACCAGAGACATATTCCGTAAATGCAAATATATTCCAACAGTTGCACATATGATCTAGGGATATTCAGACATTAGGTAATGAGCAATGAGAAAGACGTATCGAAAGAGGAGTGATAGCTCCAAATCATCAAACCTGCTGCAGAAAGTGGACTATGACTGGGCATCCTCAAGAACCCTGAAGTCTTTGGATGCTGTCCTCTCTCTCTAATCCCATTCCCTTCCTTTCTGATGAAAACCATCTTAACTCCAGGATGAACCCTCAGCCTTCTAGTCAAACATCTCTATCATCTGGTTTTACACAATTATATAATATCAATTCCCATTGCTTTCCAAATGAATATTAAAACTATCCAGGCGTGTCTCATCACTCTTCCCCAACAAATCTGAGTTCACTTGGAGTCTCAGGCATAGTTCATAATTTTTCTTTCTATCAAGCTCTCTCCTGAGACCTCCACCTAAGATATTCTTTGCATGTTCTAACTCAAGCCCCAACTCCTCCTACATTGTTTTAAAACTTCCGCTAACAACAATCAGTACCTTCTATGATCTCATCTTTACTTTGCATTTTAACATATAATCACCTCATGTTATATACAAACTATTTTACTTTGTCTGGGGCATCTTGTCTCCCCAGCACCAGAGAATATGATTTAATGGCACTTGGAACAGGTACATTTTCAAAGCTTCCCAGGTTACTGTAATATGTAACTAGAGCGTATAACTGTTGCCATTAAAGAACATCGGATGATTCAATCACTACTTTTAAAATTCTCTCTCCCAGAAAGTAATATGGGGAGAAAAGAAAAGGTAGATACAAGCCTGAATAGTGTTGGGGGAGAGTAGCAGTGACAGTAGGTGTGCAGCATAGGCTATTTTGTTCTTTAGACTTAGTGAAGATAGTTAGGTGGACTCGTACTTTTTCCCTCCTGTAGCTTGTCATCAGCTTCGCGTGTAAAGAGGTTTCTCTCAAAAGGATGAGGTCAATGTGGTTGTTTCTTAGAGGACCAGCAACTGCCAAAGAGTCTACTGAACAGCATGCCTTGTCCTTTCAGCTTGTGTTTATTTTAACTATTTTATGCCTTTGCGTTACTTATATCTGTAATTGACACAAAATGACAAGGTACTCAATAAAAATTCACTTGAAGACTAATTTATGTTATTAGCACAAATAAGATACACTTCCTAATAAAGAAACAGAGCTGAGGATCAAATTGGTTTCCTTTGACTGCATGTGGTATCACTTAATAAATATCAAAAGGATGGAAATCTACTTGTAAAACGTTATGCTTGTGCAGAGCTTTCCTGTCAATGTGTGAGACAGCTTACAGGTGTATGCCTTGCAGATGGGCTACAAGGTATATACCTTGGGACAGTAGGGACACCCAGGCTTCAGCATCCTTATTGGCTAATCTCAGGAAATTTTACAAGTATTCTTCTTTTTAATCTTGACTTTAAAATGCAGGAACGTCTATCTTGACTTAAAAAGGTAGAAAAGCCCTGCATTACAGAGATTATTTCTCAAATAACCTTTGCTTACAACAAGTATTGTCTTTATTTTCTACCTATATTCACTGGTATATTCATACTACAATTAAATGAAAATATTTCACATTTAATTCCACAACAAATCTATTGTAGAAGAAAGGCCCAGAAGAATTACCTGTGAGTTCTCATGAGAAACTCAAGTTTACATTAATCATGTACATCTTTTTATATTGAGTTATAGAATTTCTGACAAAGCTTTCTCGCCTTTTCAATCATCTAAACAAACATTCTACCATTCTCAGAAAAAGTGAGTTCCTTAATCTGTGTGTCACCAGATGACCCACAGGACATCGAAGCACAAAATCAAAGGGATTCAAAATTGTTGGGTTTCTTTCCCTTAAAATCAACATAATTCTAAATGGCTTCCCCTGCTCACCATCACCCCGACCTTCCCACCAAATATTCCTCTATTTGCTCTGCTGAAAGTCATTTAACAATAAGCAAAGCTCTTCATTCTACAAAATATAGGGAGGTGTGGAAATGAAAGACATGGGAATTTTAAGAATTAATAAACACATTTTATAAACCTACTGACATAATTGTTTGTACCAAGAATTTTTTCTTTTTTTTCTGAAAGGCTTTTCCTCATCAGATCTTGATTTTAATGAGGGAAGACTTGGTACATCATGAGCATACAAATGCTGAACCTTTGAATATAGGAAAGGGGAAACGAGATTAAACAAATACAAGCCTGAGCTATGTTTATCCCTCTTTTCACAGATGATCATTGTAGCCACATTCACAACTCTTATTTCAAGTTTCACAACCAGAGTAAGAAGCCACCAAATAGAAGGATTTGCCAAATAAAGAGTGGGATAAATGCCCCATAACAAAATCATTTTTCTTTAAATTGATATGACCTCCAACAACTATCCTCTGGAATGGAAATTTTTATTTTTAATTGAAGTATGCTAACATAATACACAGATATCTCATAACATAATGATTGTATTAATATTATTACTGAAGAGATACTTGTTCTGATTCCCATCACAGGCTTCTGAACGGTTTTAGAGGAAACAACTTCAAATGTCATAAGGTAAGGTTGTTGCTTAAACCCATCATCTGCCATTATTCTTACTTCCCAGGCCTTGGAGATGTTCTGAGATCTCAAAATTAAATGTCTGATCTAAGAGAAAGATGACTACTGAGCTCTTACCATGGAAAGAAGAAAAGCAAACTGAGCTTAAGATTTGATCACTTAGTTTTCAAGCAACAGTGCCCATAACATAATTTCTCATCACACAAGTTATTTGCTAGTTTAATTCCTATGAAACAGAATGTTGGGCATGCCTAATGTATTTAAATAAGTTGATTTCATACCGATAAGATTTGCGATTAGTTGAAGAGGTGGATATCATTGATCTACAAATTAAGAGAAAGGTGGAAGGAAGAAATATGATTAGGATTGGCTTAAAAATCACTCCTCTTGGGAGTTCCCTGGTGGCCTAATGGTTAGGATTCTGGGCTTTCACTGCCATGGCCCAGGTTCAATCCCTGGTCAGGGAACAGAGATCCCACAAGCCTCATGGTTGGCCAAAAATAAATTAATAATTAACTAATTAATATAGCTCCTCTTTCAGAAATCTTCCTCACCTTAAAAAATAATTTAATTAAATAAAAGCTGTAATAGTGGTTCAGTAATTTTGACAGAGAACAACTAGTTTAATAACTCTTAAAATTTCCACAAGAAAATTCTGACACACTAAATAAAATATCAGATCTTTTTTAAAAAATATTTAAATCTGAATCTACCTAAAATTAACAATATTATTTCACTATTTTATCATTTTCAACAACAGCAAAAGACTATTTCCAATTTAGAAATGTGAAAATTTATCATATGGACCTTAGGATAAAAATTCTGCATCAGAAGATTTGAAAAAAAGTGGGGGAGCCCTGGGAAAACAAAGCAACGATTACTAGAAACCCTTCTGGGTTCATCAAGAAAAAACTTTCAAATCCCTGCACATATGGACCTAACCAAAAAAAAGAAATCTATAATAACAGTTTTCAAATTCTGAGTTAGGTCATCAAATGGCAGTCTGGAAAGGTACAGAATAATAGGCACTCAATTGTTTATTTATTTTCTGATGATAGTAGTTTTAAATCAATGATTTGAAATCTAAATCCCAAGAATTGTATATGTGCTTGGTCTCTTGAATAGGCTGGTTATAATGTTGCCAGAAGCTTTACCAGAAGGAGCATAACTCATTAGATCTAACTTTCTATCTTGGCTGTCTGACTTTAGAAAAAATATCACTTAAATATCTAATCTTAGTTTTTATCATCCAAATAAAATGGATGATATTTCCATGGGTCCTTAAAACACTGTTCTGTGGTCTTCTCAACAACGTGTTGCTTTAATTGGAACACACCCTGAAGCTTAATACACCCTTTAATAGCCTGATGGGAGGAGGTTATTGAATGAACTTGATATACTGAGCTATCAAAGAGCCTCCTGAGAGATTGACCAACAAGTGAAAAATCTCAGCTTCTTATTTAAAAAGGCAAGTTATTAGTTTAGCCATTACGTCAAGTTAATCACATATTCTGAAAATGTTCCTCTTTGCCTGAGAACACAGTGGATATGGGAAAGATGAGGGAAAAAAAGCACAAGTCCCATTGCTTTGTGAATGTTTCTGAGCTTATTTGTATGTGCCTTCATGCCTACGTCCCTGCTCTTATCCTCCTGTCATTTATCACAGTTAATTACTTGTTTGTTGTCTGTATTTCAGGCTTGTCCATGAATTCCATGATAGCAGAAAGCAAAGTCTTGTTCACTCTTCTATACAACACAGAGCCTATCTCTTAGTAGGTAATCAATTGAATTATTGAAAGTGAATTGACAAAAAGTTGATCACTAAGAATGTTACATTAGTAACTTGGTATTTTAAGATAAGCCTGATTCTCAGTGTATCTACACTGAGAGAGATCAGCAAGATCTTCAAACAGCACCAAGCCTCAGTTTTCCCATATTCATTTATCATTCCTCTAAACCAGCACTATGAAAGGGAATGAATAGCTATCAACAGCTTCTTGGTCTCCAACTGCATTAGGGGCTAATTAGCAGTGAAATGATCAAAAAGCAGTCAGGCGACAGGAGAGAAGAGATTAAAGATGCTTTGACACAATCTAATAGCCACAAGTCCTGACTTGGGATGGTTTGAAGAGAAGGTATCCACAAGATGCCAGAGTCATGTTATTTCTGCTCTGAAATTTCCTTTGACCAAGGATGCTAAAGAAAACAAAATAAAGCAAAATTAAAGATTTTACATTCTACCTTAAAAATGAAAAGCCAAGAATTTATATTTTAGCTATTGAAAAACTATACTGTATCCTTACCTTTGTGTTTATATGTGCTTTGTGTATTTCCAAGTGGATTGTGCATGTGTGTATTGAGGGGGGAGGAGAGGGTGAATATATGCCTTCACTCATGCATATACCTGCATATATGTGTAGGCAACAGTGCACGTGGAGACAGTAAACAAGGGCTTGTGGTACAGAAGAAATGACAATGCTTTACAAGCGTTTATTGCCTTTCCTGGTATGGATTTTATATGCTGGGGGAAGTATTTCCAGCCTGTACAGGATGTGGACAAGAAAATAGAAGGCTAGAATTTTGCAAATGCATTCATAATAGGACAAGTAGACTTGTAAACCCTGTGCTAACGTTTATGATTTTTAAATGTATTCTTCCATTTTCTGCTTTGCAACAAGGGAGAAAGATTTCATGAATATGGATTGGCTGTAGGGAAGAAACGTGGAGTACTGTAGTTATTACATATTGGCATTTCAGCCCAGAAATCCACCTACTAGTTGATAAGAATGAATTCCATTTAACTTTCTAAGAAGGAATAAATGAATTCTCAAAATCCTACCTGCATCCTCCATTAGATAATCCACTTCCTGTAACTATTTCCTAAACCATAGTGATGAATTTGGTTTAGCATTTAACCACTTAGAAAGCACTACCTGACATGTAACCTCTGTCCACACCTGTCAAAACTCTGCTCACCCACCAAGCCTCAGCTCAAATTCTGCTTTTCAGCATTGATTTCCTGCACTCCCTAGATTGCTAGGAATTAATGCCTCTTTTTTCTAGCCTCTATATAGTTATTCTGCCCTGCCTCTCTAGAGGCAGGCTATGTTTGCAGTGGCCAGGATGCAAGGGGTGGGGTCTTGCTGCTGTAACACTGTCAGGGAGCTATCTAAGTCTGAGGCTCCTTAACAGGAAGCCTATCTGCGTAAAGATATGAGTCACATTCTTGAATAGATATGAGTCACATTCTTGAATATATCCTTTGTCAGAAATAAAGGTAGTGCTTTACCTCCCCTCTAATTTATTCCTTTGTCCTACTTCTCATTTCTTTAGAGAAGAAAGGGGGTGATTTATGCAGTCTTTAAAAGACCTCAACAATCTCACAATGAGTTCCTGCCTACAGTGTTACTCAATCTCCCCCATGACTCTGCACAGCCACTTCAGACTGGGATTCCTCCTATCTTGCAGGGTAGAATCCACAATTCTTAGTTGTATTTTTCCCTAGAGCAGAGCCCAAGACAAAGACTTGGGGTGCATGTAGTTTATCAGGAAGGTAATCTCCCAAAGTGGGAGTGAGGTATTTGGGAGAGAGATGGAAAAAGAAAAATCCATTGTAAGAGTATGTTATCAAAGTCACTGAAGGCAACACAGCTGTCTCCTGCCCCCAGACTTTTGAGGATCATATAGAATGCTTTGTCCACCTGAGAATTAACTAGGAGACGTGTTTATCTGTGAGCTCCCATCTCCTATTAGTTAGAGTGGCCTGCACTTCTAGGCTGCTCACACATGCTTGAGGCATGGACTTCTCCAGCATCTATGGCTGGAGCCACAGGGTAAAAAGCTAAAGTCGTGCAGTGCATGCTTGAGGTAAGACACTATCTGCATAATGTGAGTTGAAGCGTGCGTCCTCAGCTATGGCTGAAAACAGAAGTGAGGCTAAGAGAATGAGCTGGGTCGTCAGAAGCATATGAAACAATGGTCTTCAAGAGCTGGCATTGCCTATATGTCTAGCCTTATATCCTGCCACTTCTTCACACATGAAAGGCAACTTGGATTAAAGTGCATGCAGTTCTAAGAATACATCATTCTACTTCATACTCCATACTTTTCCACACATCAATCCTTTCTCATCCTTAAGCCTACTCATCTTCTAAAGCTCTGATGAGGTATCCCTGAATAAGCTAATGTTTCCTTACTTTTGTGAAAATAAAGGAAACCTCATTTAAAATGGAGTCAGGAAGCTCTGAAGGAGGAGCTCCTGTGCACTACCACTCACCTTTGCTTGTAGATCCCAGCAGGAAACAGCTTAATTTACACACCCCAGCAGGCCCACCAACAGCCAGCCAGTGAGAAACTGCCATTCAGCCAATGAGAGCCACCACCATCCTGGACTTCTGCTCTTCTCCAATGAACTTTGTTCGAAACAGCCCCTCTCAGCTTCCTCCTCTTTCCTCTATGAAAGAGAGCTCTTCTCCTTTATTCTCTGGACTTGCCTATGGTTCATCATAGTTTCTTTTTCCCAAATTGTAATTCTTCTGCTATCCCCAGATAAACTCACTTTTCTGAAAAAAAAACAAAACAAAACAAAAAAAAAAAAACAAAAACTGCCTATTTTATTTTTAAGGTTGAAACTTTATATTTAGTAGGTTAAATATCATAATGTGTGTTCTATGTCACTTTCATTGAAGTATAATATGCTTAAAGTGCAAAATCATGAGCACATTGCTTGATGAATTTTCACAAGAGGAACACACTTATTTAGCCACCATGCAGATAAAAAATATAATGTTACCAGCAGCCCTCTGTTTGCCCCATTATAAATCACAAACTGCTGCTTAAAGTAACTACTATCTTGACTTTTATCTCTATATGTTATATTTGTCTTTTTGTGGATTTTATACAAATGAAATTACACAATTTGTTTTCATTTGTCTTATTACTTTCATCCAAAATCTTGTTTGTGAGATTTATCCAAGTACTCGTGCATGGCACTTTTTTCTCAGTTCTATATAGTATTCCATTAATATATCACAATTTGTTTTTCCTTACTTGGTGAGCATTGGAGTTATTTTAAGCTTTAGGATATTATAAAGAAAGTTTTATGACTAATACTGCATGTGACTTTTGATAGAAATATGCATCTATTTCTATTGGGTGTATACCTAAGAATGCTTCCTGTTTTAAAGTCTACTTGGTCTGAAATTAGTATAGCTAAGCTAGGCTTCTTTTGCTTAGTGTTCTCATGGTTTACATTCTTTTGCATTCTATTAGTTTCAATCTTTCTTACCCTTATATTTAAGTTTTCTCTTTTAATATTAGCATTCACTTGGGTTTAAATTTGTGCTTCTCCCAGTACAGGCTTTGAATTTGCAGTGGGGAGGCCTGCCTAGTTTAGTGCTGTGGATTGGTAATTCTTTCTAATTCTGAGGTTCAGTATTAGGAAGCCCTTCTGCCAGGAGTCACATTCTCCAGTGGGAACGATAACTTTATCAGTGATAAGAGTGCATCTTGGGTTGCCAGATAAATACAGCATGCTCAGTAAACTTTGAATTTCAGAGATAAAACAATGTTTTAGCATAAACATGTTCCAAATATTGCATGGGACATACTTATACTAAAGCATTATTTGTTGTTTATCTGAAATTCAAATTTAAGTGGGTGTCCTGTATTTTTACTTGATAAATCTGGCAACCTTAGGTATTCAGTCTGACAATCAAATGTCAGTATTTTGTTCATAACAACTATTGTAATTACTGCTATATTTAGGTTAATATCTACCATCTTACTACTTTTTAAAATTTGCACCATTCATATAATGTTCTGTCTCCTACTTGACTTGCTTTTGATTAATCAAGTATTTTTATTTCATGATAGAATTAACAATCTATTAGCCTCCTATTACATAATATTTTTCTATTCTCTGAGTGTTGCTAGAGATTATAATATGTATCCTGATTTATTAGATTCTAGAGAAATTAGCATATATATGATATCACAGGTAATGTCAGGATCATAGACTCTTTTAATTCTAAACTTTTGTGATTTAACTGAAATGTATTATGTCTACATATATGTTAAACTCCACAATATACTGTGATTATTTTGTACAATTAATATTACTTTATATTTACCCACAAATCTTTTCATTTTTCTTCATTATTTTATGCATTTCAGTGTTTCCATCTGGGACAGTTTTCCTTCTGCCTTAAGAAATCTCTCTGTTTTTTCTTTTATTGACTCTAATGACAAATTTTTTGTCAGTTTTTTCTCAGTTTTTGTTTCTCTGGAAAGCTCTTTATTTTTCTGTCAACTTGTGCAGGATATCTTCTCTGCGCAAAAAGGTTTAGGTTTACTTTTTTGTTGTTGTTCTGCTCATTAAAGTCATTTTATTGTCTTCTTACTTCCATTATTAAGAAAACAACTATCTAGAACTTACAGTTTATCATTAAAGCCTCCTTCACCACATAGAAAGGTTATCTTTTGCTTTTAGTATTCGTCAATTTTACTATGATATACTTAGGTGTGGTTTTCCTTGTATTTATTTCATGTGGGTCCATATTCTTCTTGAAATTGTGGATTAATATTTTTGATAAATTTTGAAAAATTATTACTCATTATTCATTTAAATATTGCTTCTGCATCATTCTTTCTCCTTTTCTGGGATTTTTAGTTACATGCCCTATAAATTATTATAAAATCTATAAGTGTCTTGCATCCATTTTCCTCTATGTACATCCATTTTCCGCTATGTACTTCCTCTAAGTACATAGCGGGAAATGGATGCAGGATTTTCTATTTTCTATTAATCTATCTTCTATTTCATTAATCTCTTGAGTCCAATCTCCTGTTAAATTCATCTACTATCAATATATTCTCAGTTTTGATTATCGTACTTTTTATTTCCATTCCATTCGATTTTATAAATTTCAGTTCTTCAGTGAAAATTTCCAACATCTTTTCTATCTTTTGAGCATATTAACCAGTTAACCAGTTATTTTAAAGTTATGTCTGATAACTTTAAGATCTGGGATGCTGTATTTTTTGTTTAGTCTCTTGACCTGTTTCTTTTTTTCTTTTTAATTGAAATATAGTTAATTGACAATGTTGTATTAGTTTCACAACATTGATTCAGTTATACATATGTATTCTTTTCCATTTTATTTTATATATATTATTTTTCATATTATTTTATTATAGTTTATTATAAGATATTGGGTATGCGATAGAGGAGGACCTTGACCTATTTCTTTGTTTGTTTGTTAATTTTTATTTAATGTCTGAAACATGTCTGGAAAATTATAAAATGTCTAGAAAATGTTGGTTTCTCCATAAGTATTTTCCTTACTGTCCTACAAATAGGTGAAGGATTGTACTGGATAGATCACCTCAATCTAATCAGGGGCTGAGCAGTTTCAAGGCAGGAGTGCACACTGTTAGGCTGATTCTACCTCTTCACCCTTGCTCCTAGAGTGTGCTTTTGCAAGGGTTCCAAATAAGATATAGGGTATTGACTAGCTTTTCTTCTTCATGGTGGCTCTGGGTTCTAAGTTTTGTTTCCCTAGCTCCATAAGATTCTTATGGCTGGATTCTCTCTTTCTTGCCAGCTACTCTCAGCATTGTGTCTTAATGTCTACCTCCACCTCCCAAGCCAAAAATCAGCAAATGGCCCAAATGAAAAAAACCAACAGAGAATGTTGAGCTTGACTAAATCATCACCCTTTCTCTCCAAGACCTTGTGCCCTCTTTAGTCTTGAGCTTTGGAATCATTATCTCCCGAATTTTTTCCCTATTCCTTCAGGGTGAAATTCCATTACGTGCTGTTCTAGTACCCTGGGCTGAGGATTCCTATCGAAGTTAAATACTTGTCTTCCAGCAAGTTTCTGCTTCTCCTCCCTCCCTTCTCTTTCTCCATTTCCTTCTTTCCCTTCTTCTCCCTCTTCTTCTTCTTCCTGTTTTTCTGGCTTTTCTAGTAGTTTGTTTGTTTGTTTTGTGGACGTATTGGTTTCTTCATTCCTAGTTATAAATGGAAGCTCCTAGAATTACCAGCATGTCTGTATTTCCTACTATAATGAAAGCTTCCTAAGGACAAATAATATGCTCTTTTTATGATGATCACACTAGTATTTATTGGATGAGAAAGAGCTGATCTTTACCTGAGCACTGTTTTAGAAGAGGAAATAAGACTGAGGTGGTAAGAAAAGGAATTGACTAATAGGCATCTATGATTTTAGAGAAACAGTAGAGTCAATGTTTATTCATTCATTCAAATACTTATTGAATTTCATAGTGCTGTGTGGTGGTCAAATATATGACAGGAAAAACTGAGGCCTTGCACAGGCAAGATGTAATCTGAAATCAGAGAATATGAATGAGAATCATTTGCATTTTCTGCTTCTTTGGTTTTAACCAAACATGGAACATTTTAAGATATGGCTTCTGTTCATCTTTCCAGCCTTAAATTTTATCTCACCCAGCTTTGATACATCTGCTTCAGCCACACTGAACTTCACTGTCTCAAAGAAATCATGGTCTCTTTTAGTTGTAGACCTATTCACATCCTCTGCCTCACATTCTTCTCTTAGTTAACTTTTTTCCTCATTCAGGTCTCACTTCACACAGCATTTTCTTGAGGACCTTTCTCTGATATTCCAAAATTGGGATAGATTTCCTTTATGTGTATCCTGCTGGGTCCAGTGCTTAGTACTCCTACTTACAACTGTGTTTGTGACACATATTTTTTTCACTTACAGATCTGTTTCTCTCTCTGTACTGTGAGCTTTCTGAGGACAGGGACTGCATTTTTATATTTTATACCACAGCCAGCACAGGGCCTGATATACATTCAGTACTCAATAAATACATGTTAACCAAATTGAATGCCCAGTGGATTGAAAATATAGCGATAGTCTAGAATCATGTGCATAAATTTTAACACAAAGGAAATTTTTAAATATTTGACCCATTCTATGAACTTTGCCAGGAAAAGCACAAAGCTCAACAGAGTTTTCACACTGTTCAGATCCCTTTTTGATAAAATCAGTTTTGCAAATAGCTTAACAGACTGTTTTTTGGGTTTTTGTGTGTGTGTGTGTTGTAGGATGGAAATCATTCCTCTAGTCTCAATGTAAAGCAGCAAGCCAGTAGAAAGATATTATATTTGACACAAAATATCATTACAGGTTAAAGAAAAATAGCTCTGAAAGCCTCAAGCTTTTTTCAGTGGTTGATGTTTCTTCACCCTCTGGTTAAAATAAACTACAAGATGAAAACTTTAGCCTACCAGCCACCCATCAAACCCAACTTCTTGAACTTGTTTCTGCTCTGCCTTATTCTTGAGGCTTTTCCCCCATTCCCATGGCAGCAAAATAAAAGACCAACTAACCATTCAGTGATTTAAGTAAATTTGGGAAACTCTGTCTGATAATGTCATTGCTTTGGTTATTATTTCCTAGTTATTTCAATAAACTCGCAAGAAACCATCTTCCCAAAACAGTACAATATTCTTATTCCTGTTTAAAGATTGAATCTTCAATAATCTTATTTCATCAAATATTGAAAAAAAAATAATGTAAATATGGTATGTAGATCTATTTTATGTAGCTCCATAGAGAAAAAAGCAGGATTAGTTGTAAAGTTACAGGAAAATGTATTTTCTATCAGTATGAGAAATTTTTAAAAAATTAGAATCCTTCAACTACAGAATGGCTTGACCTGGGAGATAGAAAAATCTTCTCTTAGTGGATCTATTTGACAGCCATTCAAAATATGGTAAATAGAAAGCATATCAAGATAACAACTTGGCTGGATCATTGCTTGGTCTACAGCGAACACCCCTGATGACTGTTTTTCCTGTATTGGTCTATCAGCTACTCCTTGGAATTTCTCAGTTCTTTGTAATTATTTACTGCTTTTCATTGATTTCTTAAACAACTTAGATGAATAAAGAAAAATAAAATAATAAAAGAAAAAAGATATGGGATTTACAATTTTTTCATATATTGCCCTATTTTTTCTAATTCGCTTTCAGCCAATTTTTCCTGCCATATTTACTTGTGAATGTTTTCATAAAATTTTAAATTTCATAACTTGCTTGAGTGAGCACATGTAGTTATTAGAAAGCATCATTTGAATAAACATATAGCTTATAATGAAGGGGATTGGTATAATTTCAATATATAACTTCCTCTTATGATTACTAAAGAGTCTCATTATCTCTTAGCTAGATATTATATAATACTAAGGCTTTACTGCTTCAGGTATTTGTGTTGCAAGATAGCTGTAATAAAAAGTAATCCTGTCTGGAAGTGTTCTACACTGGCAATTAAATTTGAATGACCCACTGAAACCCCAACAACGCCTTTAGCTATTTTTTTTTTTCTCAGCATCTGAAATTAAAAAGACCACAGGGCATTTGCTAGGGATTAAGGTCTAATAGCAGTATCTGGCCAAATCAGCTTCTTCAGCTTCAAACCATTTACCTCAGCTATGTATGTTTATATAGAAAATCCTATATTTATCTATGTATGTGTGTGTATATATATATATAGAGAGAGAGTCTTCCCTTGGTAAGTCTTTTCTTTCTTTTTTGTTTTTTCTTTTTTCTTTTCTTTTCTTTTTCTTTTTTTTTTTTTTTTTCTTTTTTTGAGCACAGCTCTATTTCAATGTCAGAATAATTCCTGCTGATGCTTTGTATACTTTTCACCTTAGTTTAGGTTTGTCATTCACCCAATGTGACCAGCATATTTGGTAGATCTTTGCAAGCATGATTCTTCATCTCCTCAAAATTGGCTGCTGCAAATCCCTGTCTGATTGCCAACTTTCATAATGAAATGCCAATTGTATTATGTCACTTCTCTGCTTAAAATTCTTCAATAATTCCCAAAGCTTTCAGGATAAAAGTTAAACCCCTTTGATTGGCATATGAAACTCTTAATAGCATGTCTGATTCCTGCCTGCTACTTCAGGTTTATTTCCCATTATTGTCCCCACACAACCTTTGTTTTCATTATTTGGAAATTTCCTTAGTTTCCTTGGTCATCTTGCTGTAAGCTACAGTTTTCTCACTTTAAAATTTTTATCCTTCTTGCTTCTTCCATTCTTTATCTAATTAACTTTTACTACCAAAACATGGTTTGTTTTCTGCTGTTCTTCTGCTGTACATCCTCTAATCACAAGATTTATGACATAGCGCTGTCATTGTGGAGTTGGTGGCTGCTTTTATCCAAGAAAACTAAAGCTTCTTGAGAGAAAATACCAAGTATTTAAGTCCCAGATCCTAGCAGCATTTGTTCATTTTGAGTGTTCAATGAACGTTTGTCAAATAAGTGAATAAATGAATGAAGAATATTTGTTGTTCTTGGCTCAATTAATTGAACTGATATACTTATCAGCCATTTTACAGAATAAAAATCTTGATATTCATTCTAAAGTCTTAGAAAATAATTCTAATGGCATCAACTAAACCTGGTCTTTCCATATACCTTATAGCTATAGCCATTTCTCTCCCCAATAAAAATTAGCTAAACTCTCCTTCCTCTTACCTCTCCCACATTCTTTGCAGGCTATATAAAACTGTCTTAGCTTTAAACCCAACATTAAAACTGTAGAATCTTTGAATGAACTAGAAGTCGTTAAATAAACAACGTGTTAAACCAATAACTCATTTTATTATTTATTGAAATACTAAGACCAAACAAATATTATATCAGTATCCACGATTCAAGTTAGTTTTATTTTTTTAATACTTGATTAATTTAAGTTTCTTTCGAGAGATCCCCAGAGATATCCAGTTTGAAATATATAGTTAAATAGGAAGCTATTCATAAAAACACTCTCATCAAAATTTGCCTTATTTTCTTTGATTTTTAATTGCCTTAGTCAACTCCACTTTTTCATACACTCTGTACCTCAGGTTGATTTTTCGAAATTCCAATTATTTATTTGCCATACCCTAGAATTGTTCCGAATTGCCATCTATCCAGGAATTATGACTTAGTAACAAAGGCAAGGGCACATGCTGAAGCTGCTCTGTTCATGTGTTTTTCCCTCTGAAAGAGGTCTAGCGGTGACTTTGTAGTTAGAACAATGTTAGTTCTTGCCATTGCCAAAATCAAGGAAATAATTACTAGCTCTGTAAATAGTTAACATTCAATCCAGAGAACCAGAAATCACTTCTTTCTTTTCTCCCACATCATGTCACTCAATCCAGTCTGTCTATTCTATATCTTGATTATCTCTTAAGTTCACCAACTCTTTCATTTTCACTGCCCCACTCTATGTGAATCCATTATTATCTGACTTGCATGGCTACAACAGGTTTTTAACTTGCTTCCCTCTCTTATGTCTTAATTGCTGCAAGCCTTTTTCCACACTACAGCCTGCATCTTCATGAATCTGAAGATATTCCTCTCCCTCATTAAATCTGTCAATGGTTCCCTATTGCCTTTAGGAAAAGTTCTGCATTTTTTGTTGTTGTTGGGTTTTTTTGGCCACACCCCATGACATATGGAATCTTACTTCCCTGACCAGGGATTGAACCCATGCCCGTTGCCTTGGAAGTGCAGAGTCTTAACCACTGGGCCACCAGGGAAATGCCAGAAAAATTCTGCATTTGTTATCATAGTCTATGGGTTCCAGTTTACATCTCCAGCTTCACATCTTACCTACTCCTTCCCTCTTTCTTAATTCCTTTTCAAACACACATGTGTACATACATACCACTTGACCTTTTAAATCCTTGAAAATGACACATTTTTGTCTCCTCTTCTGTTGCCTTGGCTACTCTTTTTCGGATATAGTTTGCCCTGAGGAAGCCTCCCTGCTCCCACACACTCTGTTAGGTACTCCCATACTACCTGTTACATTGTGTTGTAATATCCTCCTCCTCCCCCTGCCCCTCCCCCCTCCCTCTTTTTCTTACTCTTCTTCTTACTCTTCTTCTTCTTCTGAATAGTTCTATTCAAGGTTTAGAATCCACATGGTTTGGATTGTTTGTCACAATGTGATGTACTTTATACAGTGCCCTGAATTAATAGAACAATTCAATTTATCTCCTCTATAACCACATGGCACAGATTTTTTTCATCTGCACATGTAGAGGACTTACTCATAAATTATTATGGAGGAAGTGATCAAAAAGAGCCTCCATTAACATTTGGCATGAATCACCCACGAGAAAAAATTCTGCTTTAAATATTTTTAGTTTAAAATTCAATTTGTTATGAGATTTTTCACATATATCATGCAGTCTCTGCTTTGGAAGGATTCCAAACAATGATCTATCTAAATAATGCTCTGATCACAGAAGTCAACATTGTTTGAAGTTCTGGGATGACTTCAGAATGTCCTTCATCATATTAAATTAAACAAAAAGAATTAGTAAATACAAAGTTAAATAAAAAGAGTTGACATTTTCAATATAAGGAAAGGAGATTCAACAATGGTGAATAAAAATTTCCCTTATTTTTTTCTTTTCTTTTCTTCTTTTTTTGATAGTTTTATGTGCTTATTTTATGTTTTCTTTGCCTTTTTGGTTGCTTTCTATTTTTCTGTTATTTTACATTTTTTGTTTTTGTAAGTTTAGTCCTAATTGATTGTTCTCATTTTTTCATTTGTTCTCATTTTTCTTTTCTTTTTCTTTTCTGTCTCCTTCTTTGTTTCTGTTAGTTTCTTTTTGTTGTTATCATTTGCCTTGGATTTAATGTGTCTGTTGGTTTTCTTTCTTTCTTTTTTTAAAAATTTATTTGTATATGTGTGTTGTGTCATTGTTGTTGCTGTTTGTTTCTTTTTTTGCTATTTGTCTGGGATTTTGTTTGTTCATTTTCTTTTCCCTTTTCTTCTTTTCTTTTTTATTTCCTCTGGCCATGCTGTGCACCTTGTGGGCTCTCGGTTCCCTGGCCAAGGGTCAGGCCTGGAGTGGGAGCACCAAGTCCAGGACACTGGACCACAAGAGAATTCCTGGGCCCAGGGAATACTAATCAGCCTGCACTCTCCTGGAAGTATCCACCTTGACACCAAGACCTGGCTCTACCCAACTGCCTGCAGACTGCAGATCTGGACACTTCACACCAAACAACCAGCAAGACAAGAACACAACCCCACCCATCAGCAAACAGGCTGCCTAAGCTCACAGATACTACAATACACATCACCTGATGCAGCACTTCCCATCAAAGGGAAAAGCATCAGCTCCAACCACAAGGACACAGGCACCAGTCCCTCCCACCAGGAAACCCACACAAGCCCCTGGACCAACCTCACTTACAGGGGGCAGACAACAGAAGCAAAAGGAACTATGACCCAGCAGCCTGCGGAAAAGAGACCATAAACACAGTAAGTTAGACAAAATGAGACGACAGAGAAATATGTTGCAGATGAAGGAGCAAGGTAAAAACCCAGAAAACCAAATAAAGAAAGAAGAAATAGGCAATCTACCCAAAAAAGAATTCAGAGTAATGATAGTGAAGATGATCCAAGATCTCAGAAATAGAATGGAGGCACGGATTGAGAAGATACAAGAAGTGTTTAACAAGAACATATGGAAGAACTAAAAAAAAAAAAAATCAGTGATGAACAACACAATAACTGAAATGAAAAATACATTAGAAAGAATCAGTAGCAGAAAAACTGAGGCAGAAGAAAGGTAAGTGAGCTGGAAGATAGAATGATGTAAATAACTGCTGAGAAGCAGAATAAAGGAAAAAAATGAAAAGAAATGAGGACAGTCTGAGAGACATCTGAGACAACATTATACAAAACACCATTCAAATTATAGGGATCCCAGAGGAAGAAGAGAAAGGGCAAGGGTCTGAGAAAATATTTGAAGAGATTATAGTCAAAAACTTCCCTTCAGGCTTCCAAGGTGGCACAGTGGTTAAGAATCCACCTGCCAATGCAGGGGACATGGGTTCGATCCCTGCTCCAGGAAGATCCCACATGCCGCAGAGCAATTAAGCCTGTGTGCCACATCTATTAAGCCTGCGCTTTATAGCCTGTGAGCCACAACTGTTGAGCCCATGTGCCACAACTACTGAAGCCCATGCACCTAGAGTCCATGCTCCACAACAAGAGAAGCCACAGCAATGAGGAGCCCACACACCACAACGAAGAATAGCCCCTGCTCACAGCAACTAGAGAAAGCCCACATGTAGAAATGAAGATCCAACATAGGCAATACATAAATGAATAAATTTATTTAAAAAAAAGAAAAACTTCCCTAACACGGAAAAGGACATAATCAATCAAGTCCTGGAAGTGCAGAGAGTCCCATATAGGATAAACCCAAGGAGGAACACACCAGGACACATATTAATCAAACTAACAAAAATAAAGTACAAAGAAAAAATATTAAAATCAGCAAGTGAAAAGCAACAAATAACATACAAGGGAATTCCCATAATGTTATCAACTGACTTTTCAGTAGAAATTTTGCAGGTCAGAAGGAAGTAGCAGGATATATTTAAAGTGCTGAAAGGGAAAAAGCTACACCAAGATTACTCTACCCAGCAAGGATCTCATGCAGATTTGATGGAAAAATCAAAAGCTTTACAGACAAGCAAAACTAAGAGAATTCAGTACCACAAAACCTGCTTTACAACAAATGCTAAAGGAACTTCTCTAGGTGGGAAATGCAAGAGAAGAAAAAGACCTACAAAAACTAACCCAAAACAACTAAGAAAATGATAATAGGAACATACATATTGATAATTACCTTAAATGTAAATGGATTAAATGCTGCAATCAAAAGACACAGACTGGCTGAATGGATACAAAAACAAGACCTGTATACGTGCTATCTACAAGAGACCCTCTTCAGACCTAGGGACCCATACAGACTGAAAATTAGGAGAGGCAAAATGTATTTCATACAAATGGGAATCAAAAGAAAGCTGGAGTAGCAATACTAATATCAAAAAATATAGATTGTGTGTAAAC
This sequence comes from Hippopotamus amphibius kiboko, assembly GCF_030028045.1. Classification (NCBI taxonomy): domain Eukaryota; kingdom Metazoa; phylum Chordata; class Mammalia; order Artiodactyla; family Hippopotamidae; genus Hippopotamus; species Hippopotamus amphibius. The sequence goes on from NC_080197.1 coordinate 97,543,486, forward strand.
AGTAATATGAATGTTCCACTTGATCTATTTCCTATCTAACCTTGTTAAATGGATTAAATAGGTAATGGAGCATTTTTTTAAACCTAGTGGATTGGTTGTTTCTTGCCCTACTAACTTGTATACCTTTTATCCCAAAAGATACCATTTATTCACTTATCAAATATTTAATGAAATCTACTATTTGTAGGAAGCTGCTTAAGGAAATAGAGACTCAGCAATGAACAGAAAAAATGAAAACATTTTTCCTCCTGTTCTCATGGAACTTACTTCTTAGTAGCCATGCCAGAGAACAGTAATTAAGTTCATATAGCTGACCCCTGGCTTGATTCATTTCAAAATATCAATTACACATAGTTATTATTGCTTGCATAATCAGATTGACAAAAATAAAGGAATAAACTAGATAATTTGATTGGAAGAGGAGAGCAAGTTTCAACTAACTTACCCAGTCATGTTCTTAACAAACATTTTTATTGGGGAGTTAGAGATTCTTAACATAAAAGAGACAATTTTTTTGGTCAGTGTTATATAATATTATATCTGTATTAGTATTTTAACAAAAATCTTCTGTTGTTTATTTTTCCTTTAAGTTAATAAAATCCATCAAAATGTTTATAGCTTACCCATTTTCCTGACCATAAGGAGATTTATGTATATAAAGAGAGCAGTTCTTTTCAAATCAGTACCAATATCACATAAAACCTATGATGAAATGCTCAGTAGTAAGACATTTTTTTCTCCATCATATAGACCACTCTTTGTGCCTAAAGCAAGATTTAGGTAATTGCTGTAAAAGCACTATCTTACTAAGCCTCTTTGGTGAATAAAATAAGATACATTTAACTCAAGTGAATGTGAAAAATCTTTAAACTTCCAGGTTTTGATACATCCATGTGTGGGAGGGGTAAACATTGACAGAGAACAAGGAGACTCTCAATGAAACAGTATTTTCTGTTAAACAAGTGCTATTTTCCTTCATTGTTGCAATAGGAGATAGCACATATCTTTCTCTCACAAGAGAGAACTATTGAAAATTCAGCAGCTCCCTTAGGGATCCATGTGGATAATTAGAATCACCTGATTCCACATGCTATGAATGGATCCAATAATAGTCTGTACTATAACGGATTTAGAATTTCACCCTTATTCTGGGATGTCCACCTGGTAGAATCTCAAAATGTGCAGCCTGGGAAAGGGCTGGTACTTTGTAAAAGATATGAAGCTTTCCCAATAGAACTCTGTCTTTGTCATTCATTCATTCATGCATGCATTCATTTAACATGTATTTTTCAAGTGTTCATATAAGCAACAAATGTCAGTATAAGGAAACCTCCTGACTTCCCTAAAATGATCAAGTCCAGATCTTCTCTAAAGTGAAAGCATGCTCATGCTTCTCTCTCCTTTGCATATTGCTCCCTAACTCTTGCTGTTATTGCCACATTAACCTTAGGATTTCCTTACAGACTAAATCCCAGGCACTGTAACTCTATTAGAGAGTACAAAGATAAATAATGTAATCCTCCTACCCTCAAGGAGTTTATATTCCAGTAGGAGATAGAAAGAAGAGAGCTGATAATTTTAGAAAAGTGTGACCTGTGTTATAAATATGTATTCACAGAAGGATTAGTAGCACACAGAACATATTTTAATTTAAGTGAGTCAACAGAGATGGAGGGACCTTGAGGCTACTTTTAAAAATGTGTAGGAAGTCGTTAAGCAAAGCAGAAGGCAGTGGGGTTGATTAAAAGAAAGGAAAGATTGTGGTCAGGAAAGAAAGTCAGGAAGTTATTTCAATAACCCATGTAAAATTTGAATCAGCAGTTCACAATAAGAGAACAGGTAAAAACTTCAGGAACCTGACAATATTAATAGTATTAATGAGTATAAAGAGGTAGTAGTTACTGGTTATTTTTTGTTTATTAGGCACTTTTTGAATCCTTACATGTATTATTTTATTTAATTCTCATAACCCCCTTATGAAATAGGTATTACTATTTTTTCCCATTTTATATATAAGGAAACCAAGGTACCAAGAGACTAAATAATATGCTCAGGATTATACAACTAGTAAGTTATGGCACGAAGATTCCCCATTAGACCTTGTGAGTCTAGAATTCTTGCTCTTGATTGTTATGCCTCAAAGGAATCCTTGCCAAAAAGAATGGACATTCCTGGGTTTCTGAAAGCATGGGGCTTGTGCAGTTGTTATGAGTCATCATCTGAAAATAAAATTTCATCCAAACAACTTAGTTAAAGTGTCAATAAAGACAGGGAAGGAAAAGGCAAAATAGTTATGTCTACATCTTTGAAAATTACTGGATTTCTAACACTACTGTATCCAGTGTCAATAGCACTTGGTTAGGAGTTAGGAAACATTTCCTCTCTGCCCTCACCTAGCAAAGTGATCAGTCTTGACTTCCAATATATGAGATGATAGGACTGGGCTAAATTATTTTCAAGGTCTTTTCCAGATCTAACACTTTGTAATTCTGAATGTCAGCTAAGAGGATGCTACAAAGCAATTACTGGTTTGACTAAGGGGGCAGCAATCCTTGAATAAGACTGTCATCCATAGTCCATGCAAAGCCTTGGCAGTGGTAATATGCCTGGCAAATGGTAGCTTGTACTGAGCACTCAGGGTAAATTCATCTGTTCTTGCCAAGAGTTAATTGCCTCGCTCTGCGGTCACTCTCAGGCCATTGGATTAGTTTGTGTGGGCTGCATTTAATAATAAAGAAATGAATTTTGAAAAATAGAATTGATCTCTACAGAAACATGCTACATTGATGCAACTTTTAAGTTTGGCAGTTCCAGGGCCAAAAAGAGTTGTCAATCAAAGGTGAGGATCTAAATAAAGTATCTGGACTTAAGCATTGAGCAACAGCAGAACTCAATATGTTCTTTGAACTCAATTCGGTCTTCGAAATTTTTCAATTCATTTTTAATTATCTGCATAAAATCAAATGTTCTAGCTAGGTTTAAAGTGAACATTACATCTCTGCCTCCTATCTCCAATTCTTAAAGTGTTACTCCTCAGGGGTAACCACTATTTGCAGCTTCTTTCATATGGTTTCATAAAATCTACTCAACTACAAACATCTTGGATATTCTTTCCCTCTACATATACACATTTGATTATATTATACTTTTTTTCTGAAACTTGCCTTCATTAGTGAATATATTGAACATCTTATCTACATATAGAGATAAACACTTTATTTATTTATGCTGAACTATAATTTATTTGCCTTTACCATATTTTCTTGGCTGCTTGGCTATACCAAAATGTAATAAACAATCTCCAATTAATCAACACTTGGATTTATTTCAGGTTTTTATTACTATAAATAATGTTTCAGTGAAGTTAATTTGTACTTTCATGTTTACATATCTACGATAAAGTCCTGGATGTGAAATTGTAGAGCTACAGTTAATTTGAAGTGTTCTTTATATTATGGAGAAAAGTCGTGCTTTGTCTACACATATTGCAAATGACTTTTTCTAGATTAAAAATGCTTTCTTTATAGTAGTGGGCTATATATTTTCAGTAAAAATTGACATTCCTTTACTTTATGAGTGAAGCTCTTCTTTATTTCACATGGATGGAATTTTACACTCAAAAATTATTGCCTTTTCTTTCTCTAATACTTTATTTTTTAACATTAAAATATTTGATTCATGTAAAATTTATTTTTATATAATGGATGACAACCAGTCTTATTTACTAGCTGGCTATTTGTCCCAATGACATTTCTTGAATACTTCATCTTTTCCCATTGATATTTATAATCTTTTAATCTAATCTCTCTGTTTTCCTTATATCAGTACCAACCTTCATTCATTGAAGTGGCAGTTTAGTATGCTCAGATATCTTGTATGATTATACTCTCCCTTTATTCCATTTTCTCTTTCTGGTTTTTAAATTCTATTTCCCCTCACCAAAAAAAAATCAGGTTAAAGACAGTAGAGTTTGATAATATCTATTATGAAAGACAAACTATTCTTAACTTTAAGACTCCTGAATGGCAGGTTGGATCTACAAGCAAATTCAAAAGTTTTATGTCTATATTTGCCTGTTTTGTGATGTTTGTCATTTGTGAACTGAGAACTTAGAGCATCTGTCTCCTACACTTTTGAATGATTTCTGTCAGGAGAGTACAGAAAGAGTCATATCTTCTTTGGCAAGTCTGCTTGCTGATACAAACCTCAGATGGTACAGTATGAACACATATCTGTATACAGAATCTGCTTATGGGCATAGCATATCTGTATAAAACTCAGATTGTTCATATCTTTGCTACTTAATAACTCTTAGTATTCTCAGCACTTATAATAACTATAACTATTTGGCAAGAGCTTGTTATTTAAATTCTATGTCATATTTACTATACCTAGTAGACTCTAAGTAGACAAAGTTTTGCATTTGTAATGTGATTTTCTTTGTGCTTGGTAGGTCACACAAATGTTCTACTTTCTCTTTGCTTTAGTAACCTGAGTCTCTGGAGGCAAGTGAGAGGGAAGCAGCAAATCTGAGCATCTTAATCCTTTTTAAATCACCATCAATAATTCTGTTTTGATTCTTAATTTAGCTCCCAGTGATAGAAGTTTTCTTTATACTGCAAAATTTAGGCACATATGCAGAGAGAGCTACTAAGTTGCCAGTACCAAAAGGTTAAACCATTTATTAGCACAGTACATGAATCTAAACCTAACATAAACTCTGTTACTCCTCTACAATTACCTGGTGTACTTTGGAACTAAAGAAGTGGGAATGCAATCAACATAATTATATGGCCAAGCTTTGGAGGAGTGATTTCAGAGTTAATGTAGAGCGTATTGGAAAGGAATAAATATTAAATGACCTGAATCTACAAGAAAGATAATTTTTTATACATTTCTAGGAATTTGTCCGTTTCTTCTAGGTTGTCCATTTTAGTGGCAATATAATTATTTGCAGTAATCTCATGATCCTTTGTATTTCTGTGGTTGTGTTGTAAATTCTACTTTTTCATTTCTGATTTTCTTGGTTTCAGTGCTCTCTCTCTTTTTTTCTTGATAGGTCTGGCTAAAGGTGTGACCATTTTGTTTATCTTTTCAAAGAAGAAGCTTAGTTTCATTGATCTTTTCCATTGATTTTTAGCCTCTATTTTTTTTTATTTCTGATTTGATTTTTATGATTTCTTTCTTTCTACTAACTTTGGGTTTTTTATTCTAGTTCCTTTAGATGTAAGATGAGGTTGTTTATTTGAGATTTCTCTTGTTTCCTGATGTAGGCTTGTATTGCTATAAACTTCCCTCTTAGAACCACTTTTGCAGCAACTCATAGATTTTGGATCATTGTGTTTTTGTTTCCATTTGTCTCCAGGTATTTTTAAAGCTCTTTATTGGAATTATAATTGCTTTACACTGTTGTGCCACTTTTTGCTGTACAATAATGTCTCCAGGTATTGTTTGATTTCTGCTTTGATTTCTTCAGTTACCCTTTGGTTTCTTGGTAGCATATTGTTTAGCCTCCATGTTTTGTGGGGTTTTGTTTGTTTGTTTGTTTGTTTTAGTTTTTTTCTTGTAGTTGATTTCTAGTCTCATAGTGTTGTGGTTGAAAAAGATGCTTGATATGATTTCAATTTTCTTACATTTACTGAGACTTGTTTTATGGCCTAGGATGTGATCTATCCTGGAGAATGTTTCATGTGCACCTAAAAAGAATTGTGTATTCTGCTGCTTTGGATGGAATGTCTTTTATGTATTTATTAAGTTCATATGTTTTAATGTGTCATTTAAGGCCAATGTTTCCTTATTGATTTTCTGTCTGGATAAGCTGTGCAATGTTGTAAGTGGGATGCTAAAGTTGCCTACTATTATTGTGTTACTGTTAATCCCTTTATTTCTGTTAATATTTATTTTATTTATTTAGGTACCCCTATATTGGATGCATAGATATTCACAATTGACCATTATGTAATGTCTTTATCTCTTGTTACGGTCTTTGTCTTAAAGTCTGTTTTGGCTGATATAAATATTGCCACCCTGGCTTTCTTTTGATTTCCATTTGCATGGCATACCTTTTTCCATCTCCGACTTTTAGTTTGTGTGTGTCTTTAGATCATAAGTGAATCTCTTGTAGGGGACATACAGATGGGTCTTGTTTTTGTATCTTTCATGCTCTCTATGTCTTTTGATTGGAAAGCTTAGTCCATTTAGCATTTAAAGTAGTTATTGGTTTGTATGTTTTTATTGCCATTTTGTTCATTGTTTGGGGGTTGTTTTGTAGTTCTTTTTTGTTCCTTTCTCCTTCTGTTGTTAATTTCCCTTGTGACTTGATGACTAGTGTTATTTTTGGATTCCTTTCACATTTGTGTGTGTGTATCTATCATAGATTTTTAGTCTGTGGTTACCATGAGGTTTATATGTAGCAATCTATATACATGATTATTTTAAGTTGATGATGACTTAAGCTGAGTACATTTTAATAACCCTATCTTTTTACTCAGCCCCACCACAATCACTATTTTTGACATCATATTTTACGTATTTTTGTTTTCTGTATCCCCTACTTATTTTATATAGGATTATTTTATTACCTTTGTCTTTTAACCTTCTTATTAGCTTTATAAATGGTTGATCTACCATTTTATTATATATTTGCCTTTAACAATGAGATTTTTCCTTTTGTATTTTTGTATTTCTTGTTTTGGCCTTTATTTTTCCAGTTAGAGAAGTCCCTTTAACATTTTTGTAAAGCTGGTCTAGTGGTGTTGAACTCTTTTAGCTTTTGCTTCTCTGTAAAATTTTTTATCTTTCCTTCAAATCTGAATGATAGCCTTACTGAGTAGAATATTCATGCTGTAGGTTTTTCCTCTTCATCACTTTAAATATATCATGGCAACTTCTCTGACTTACAGAGTTTCTGCTGAATTGTCAGCTGATAGCCTTACGGGCATTAACTTGTACATAACTTGTTGCTTTTCCCTTGTTCCTTTTAATATTCTCTATTTTTGCCATTTTAATTACATGTCTTAACATGGTCCTCTTTGAGTTGATCATGCTCTCTGTGCTTCCTGGACCTGGATATCTGTTTCCTTTGCAAGTTTGGGGAAGCATTCAATTATGTCTCCAATTACGTTCTCTGTTCCTCTCCCTCTCTTCTCTTTCTCGGCCTCCTATAATGCAAAAGTTAGTTGTGCAAAAAGATGTCATCTCCAACATCTATTAAACTGTCACCATTTTTAAAATTCTTTTTCCTTCTTTAGTGTTGAGATTAAGTGATTTTGCTATTCTCTCTTCTAGTTCACTGATCCATTTCTCTGTATCATCTAATCTATTATTGATTCCCCAGTATATTTTTTCCACTTTCTGTATTTTTCAACTGTGTTTGGTACTTCTTTACATTTTCTAACTCTTTGTTAAACTTTGCGTTGTGTTCATCCATTCTTCTTCTGAGTTCTTTAAGCACCTTTATGATCATTACTTCTAACACTTTCTTGTGAAGATTGCTTATCTCCACTTCACTTAGGTCTTTTTCTGTGGTGTATCTTGACTCATTGTTTGGAATATATTCTCGTGTTGCCTCATTTTGCCTATTTCACTGTTTTTGTTTCTAATTATTTGGTAGGTTGGTTATTTTTCCTGATCTCAGAGAATTGGCCATATGTAGAAGACATCTTATGGGGCCCAGCAGCACACTTTCCTCTGGCCACCAGAATTATATGCTTGAGGAGTGCCATCTCTATAGCCTGCATGGGTCCTCCTGCTATGGCAGTCTAACTACAGTTGGCATGCTGGTGGACATGTCCGACTCCCAGTCCTGTTGTTTGCCAGGGCCTGCCTTGTGTGGATGTTGTCAGCCACTAGCTGTAGGGTGGGTCCTGGCATGGCTGGCTGCATGGCCTGGGGTGTTCTGGTCCTGGTGCCAGTATGTTGATGGGCAGGGCTGGGTCACAATGTGGCTGTGGAGCCCTGGGGGTGTCTTGGGACTAGTGCTGGCCCACTGATGCTTAGAGCTAGGTCCCTGCATAGCCAGCTGTGAGACAGGGCACCCCAGAGCTAGTGTCAGCCTGCTGGTGGTCAAGGCCATGTCCAAGGGCTGGCTGCAGGACCCTAGGGGTCCTGGGGCTAGTGCAAGCCCCCCATTGGGTAGTGCTGGGACCTGGGCCTTCTGCTGGGAAGGGCCAGGTTCACAGGCAGCTGGGGGCTTAGGAGGTACTATGGTAGCAGGCTTGCACATGGATGAATCTGTGTTTCCACTCAGCTATTTGCTTGGTCTTGGACGTCCCAGGACTAATGTCAACTGGCTGGTGGGCAGGGCTGGATTTTGGCACTAAAAAGCAGAGGAAGGATTCCAAAATGGTGCTTGTCAGCACTAGTGTTCTTGTGGTAGGATGAGCTCCCAAAAATTGTTGCTGCCAGTGTCTATCTGCAGGTTGTGTCCTAATTGCTTCCTGCTTCTTCAGGAGTCTCTCCAAGATCAGCAAGTCGTTCTGACCCAGGCTCCTTTCAAATTACTGCTTCTATGCTGGGTCTTGAAGCATGTGAGACTTTGTGCATGCCCTTTAAAAGAGAATCTCAGAGAAAAAGATGGCGGCAAAGTAGAGGGACATGGAATGCATCCCTCTCCACAGATGCATTGGGAATGCACCAAAGGATGCAATAATTCCCACAGAGAACCAGCTGAACACCAGCAGATGACCTCTGACACCAGAAAGGACCGCAAGGATCCCGACATAACCGGTAGGGAGGCATCTAAGATGGCTCAGAGAGGGTGAAGCGGCAGAGCTGTGGCAGATGGGAGGGAGTGAGAAACACACGGAGGGTCCACACCACAGCTCAGTGTTCCCAGACCGTGACGTCGATCCACAGCTCAACAGAGGGTCCGGGAGCAGGAGTGTGGGAACTGGAGAGCTGGTTCAGGGTGAGAAACATTGTTGTCAGGAAGGTGACGGACTGAGAGGACAGGAGGGAAGAGGTACAGGGCGAGGAGTGCCCGTCCCTGAATGCTGCCCTGCCATGATGGCGGCTGGAGGCTGCAGGCTCACGGGCAGGGGGGAGGAGCCGCAGGCATAGCCTCTCTCTCTCTTTCAGTGCCTCTGCAACAGGCACTGGAGAGATGCCCTGTGGGCCACCTAAGGCACTCAGGGATAACAAGTACCCTCAGGCACTCGGGTGGGGCTAGACTAAAACCCCTTGGAACACCGGCAGCAGGGAGGCTGCCAAGAAGAAAAAAAAAATCCGAGAGAGGCCCAACTCTGAGACTTTCTGTTTACACCTGAGCCACCAGTGTCCCTCTGCAACAGGCACCTCCAAGCCCGACTGAAACAATAGTGCGCCACTGTTCACTCACTCCCAGGGGAAGGAGCCACTATCGTACCCTCTCCCTCCCCACACACCGACGCTTACAGACGAACAATAAAGGAAATTCTGCTGGCCACAGAATAATGCAAAAAAACCCAAGACAAGTAGAAGGACACTTACCGCTGAGACTCTAAGGAAACAGAAATATTAGTATCAACCCTATTGAACTGGTCCATTCTGGGATCAGTTCTGGATTTTTTTTTTCTTTATTAATTATGATCTCAGTCCTAAGGGATCTAAAAGTTTTATAACATAATTTTTTAATGCTATTTTTTATTCTATTTTACTTTTTTGCCTTTTAATATACTTCTATTTCTAGCTAAGTTTTTGGTAGTAGGGACAATATATCTCTCATACTTTCCTTTCATCCCTATCTCTTATATATTTCTATTCCTTTCTTTTTATTTGCATATTTACAATCACACTACACTCTTCTGTTCCCCTTTCTTCCATCCATTTTAAGTTTATTTTATCTTAACATACTTATAAGCAACACTATCAATCTCCTCAGACTCCTTGCTCTATTCTCCAGATGACACACCGCCTTGGTATTTTATATTAGGTTTCTGTCTTTATCTTAGTTCTTAGTACAACTGTCTAATTTCATTCTGAAAATCTCCATTCTGTCTGGTGGTACTCTAGCTCTTTTCTATATTTGATCCTAGCTTACAAAATCTCCCTGGATTAGTGTTTGTATGTGTAAGGGGTTATTTGTTTGTTTGTTTGCTTTTGCTTTTGTCTCTGATTTGTTCTGTTTCAGTTGTCAATTTCTTTTGGGTTTCTCTTTGAATATCTGATAGCACACTGGGGTTCTGTCAGGTCTTTCCAGAGCCTTATGTCCTAATGGATTCAGTAATTGTGTGTCTTATACATGTATGTGTTTCCTAGACTTAGTATTTGTTTAATCCAACACTTGGACATTAGTCTGAGGCTTGGACAGTCTTCTATAAACACCTCTATCACCAGGACAAGCAACCCCAAAAGTTTGGACAACCATGAGGAAACAAAGAAACACCATGCAGGCAAAGGAGCAGGAAAAAAAACCCACAAGACCAAATTAATGAGGAGGAAATAGGAAAAATGCCTGAAAAAGAATTCAGAGTAATGATAGTAAAAATGATACAAACTCTCAATAACAAAACAGAGAAAGTACAAGAAACAGTTCATAAGAACTCAGAAAAACAAACAGCAATGGATAACAAAATAACTGAAATTAAAAATACTCTAGATGCTATAACCAGCAGAATGACTGAGGCAGAAGGACGAATTAGTGAGTTGGAAGATAGAATGGGGGAAATAAATGCCACAGAGCAGGAAAAAGAAAAAAAAATAAAAACAATAGAAGACAGTCTCAGAGACCTCATTGAGAACATTAAGTGTACCAACATTCGAATTATAGGCATCCCAGAAGAAGAAGAACAAAAGAAAGGGTCTGAGAAAATATTTGAAGAGGTTCTAGTGGAAAACTTCCCCAATATGGGAAAGGAAATAATGAACCAAGTCCAAGAAGCACAGAGAGTCCCATACAGAATAAACCCAAGGAGAAATACAACAAGGCACATATTAATCAAACTAATGACAATTAAACACAAAGAAAAAATATTAAAAGCAGCAAGAGAAAAGCAACAAATAACATATAAGGGAAAACCCATAAGGATAACAGCTGACCTTTCTACAGACACTCTGCAGGCCAGAAGGGAATGGCAGGATATACTGAAAGTCCTGAAAGAGAGAAACCTACAGCCAAGAATACTCTACCCAGCAAGAATCTCATTCAGATTTGAGGGAGAAATCAAAAGCTTTCCAAACAAGCAAAAGTTAAGAGAATTCAGCACCACTAAACCAGCCTTACAACAAGTGCTAAAGGAACTTCTCTAAGTAGGAAACACAAGAAAAGAAAAACACCTACAAGTACAAACCCAAAACAATTAAGAAAATGGTAATAGGAACACACATGTCAATAATCACCTTAAATGTAAATGGATTAAGTACTCCAACCAAAAGACACAGACTGGCTGAATGGATACAAAAACAAGACCCTTCTGTATGCTGCCTACAAGAAACCCACTTCAGACCAAGGGATACATATAGACTGAAAGTAAAGGGATGGAAAAAGATATTCCATGCAAATGGAAGTCAAAAGAAAGCTGGAGTAGCAATACTCATATCAGACAAATTAGACTTGAAAGTAAAGACTATTAAAAGAGACAAGGAAGGACACTCCATAATGATGAAGGGATCTACCCAAGAAGAACATATCACAATGGTAAATATCTGCCTCCAACACAGGAGCACCTCAATACATAAGGCAAATGCTAACAGCTATAAAAGGGGACATCGACAGTAACACAATAATAGTGGGAGACTTGAACACCCCACTTACATCAATGGACAGATCATCCAAACAGAAAATAAATAAAGACACACAAGCTTTAAATGACACATTAGACCATCTCGACTTAATTGATATTTATAGGACATTCCATCCAAAAACGACAGACTACACGTTCTTCTCAAGTGCACACGGAACATTTTCCAGGATAGATCACATCTTGGGTCACAAATCAAACCTCGGCAAATTCAAGAAAATTGAAATCATATCAAGCATCTTCTCAGACCACAATGCCATGAGACTAGATATCAATTACAGGAAAAAAACTGCAAAAAATACAAACACATGGAGGCTAAACAATTCACTCTTAAACAACCAAGAAATCACTAAAGAAATCAAAGAGGAAATCAAAAAATATCTAGAAACAAACGACAATGAAAACACAACAACCCAAAACCTATGGGATGCAACAAAAGCAGTTCTAAGAGGGAAGTTTATAGCAATACAGTCCTACCTTAAGAAACAAGAAAATTATTGAATAAACAACCTAAGCTTACACCTAAAACAATTAGAAAAAGAAGAACAAAGAAAGCCCAAAGTGAGCAGAAGGAATGAAATCATAAAGATCAGAGCAGAAATAAATGAAAGAGAAAGGAAGGAAGCCATAGCAAAAATTAATAAAACTAAAAGCTGGTTCTTTGAGAAGATTAACAAAATTGATAAACCATTAGCCAGACTCATTAAGAAAAAAAGGGAGAAGATGCAAATCAACAGAATTAGAAATGAAAGAGGAGAAGTAACAACGGACACCTCAGAAATACAAAACATCATGAGAGACTACTACAAGCAACTATATGCCAATCAATTGGATAACCTGGAAGGAATGGATACATTCTTAGAAAAATACAATCTTCCAAGACTGAACCAGGAAGAAATAGAAACCATGAACAGACCAATCACAAGTACAGAAATTGAGGCTGTGATTAAAAATCTCCCAACACACCAAAGCCCAGGACCAGATGGATTCACAGGCGAATTCTATCAAACATTTTGAGAAGAGTTAACACCTATCCTTCTCAAACTCTTCCAAAATATTGCAGAAGAAGGAACACTCCCAAACTCATTCTATGAGGCCAGCATCACCCTGATACCAAAACCAGGCAAAGATGTCACAGAAAAAGAAAACTACAGACCAATATCACTGATGAATATAGATGCAAAAATCCTCAACAAAATACTAGCTAACAGAATCCAACAGCACATTAAAAAAATCATACACCATGATCAAGTGGGGTTTATCCCTGGGATGCAAGGATTTTTCAATATATGCAAATCAATCAACATGATACATCATATCAACAAAGGATTGAAGGATAAAAACTATAAGATAATCTCAATAGATGCAGAAAAAGCTTTTGACAAAGTTCAACATCCATTCATGATAAAAGCTCTCCAGAAAATGGGCATAGAAGGAAATTACTTCAACATAATAAAAGCCATATATGAGAAGCCAAAAGCCAACATCGTTCTCAATGGGGAAAAACTGAAAGAATTCCCTCTAAGAGCAGGAACAAGACAAGGGTGTCTACTCTCACCATTATTATTCAACATAGTTTTGGAAGTTTTAGCCACAGCAATCAGAGAAGAAAAAGAAATAAAAGGAATACAAATTGGAAAAGAAGAAGTAAAATTGTCACTCTTTGCAGATGACATGATATTACATATAGAAAACCCTAAAGCCTCTACCAGAAAACTGCTAGCACTAATGGATGAGTTTAGTAAAGTAGCAGGACACAAAATTAATGTACAGAAATCTCTTGCATTCCTATACACTAACAACGGAAGAGCAGAAAGGGAAATTAAGGAAACTCTCCCATTCACCATTGCAACAAAAAGAAAAAAATACCTAGAAATAAACCTGCCTAAGGAGGCAAAAGATCTGTATGCAGAAAACTTTAAGACATTGCTGAAAGAAATCAAAGACGACACAAACAGATGGAGGGACATACCATGTTCCTGGATTGGAAGAATCAACATCGTGAAAATGACTGTACTACCCAAAGCAATTTACAGATTCAATGCAATCCCGATCAAATTACCAATGGCATTTTTCACAGAACTAGAGCAAGAAATCTTACGATTTGTATGGAAATGCAAAAGACTCCGAATAGCCAAAGCAATCTTGAGAAGGAAAAATGGAGTTGGTGGAATCAGGCTTCCTGACTTCAAACTATACTACAAGGCCATAGTGATCAAGACAGTATGGTACTGGCACAAAAATAGAAAGGAAGATCAATGGAATAGAATAGAGAACTCAGAAGTAAGCCCAAACACATATGGGCACCTTATCTTTGACAAAGGAGGCATGAATATACAATGGAAAAAAGACAGCCTCTTCAATAAGTGGTGCTGGGAAAACTGGACAGCTACATGTAAAAGAATGAAATGAGAACACTTCCTAACACCATACACAAAAATAAACTCCAAATGGATTAAAGACCTACATGTAAGGCCAGACACTATAAAACTCCTAGAGGAAAACATAGGCAGAACACTCTATGACATACATCAATGCAACATCCTTTTTGACCCCCCTCCTAGAATCATGGAAATAAAATCTAGAATAAACAAATGGGATCTCATGAAACTTAAAAGCTTTTGCACAGCAAAAGAAACCATAAACAAGACTAGAAGGCAACCCTCAGAATGGGAAAAAATAGTTGCCTACGAAACAATGGACAAAGGATTAACCTCCAAAATATACAAGCAGCTCATGAAGCTTAATACCAAAAAAGAAAATAACCCAATCCACAAGTAGGCGGAAGACCTAAATAGACATTTCTCCAAAGAAGACATCCAGATGGCCAACAAACACATGAAAAGATGCTCAACATCACTCATCATCAGAGAAATGCAAGTCAAAGCCACAATGAGGTATCACCTCACACCAATCAGAATGGCCATCATCACAGAATCTGCAAACAACAAATGTTGGAGAGGGTGTGGAGAAAAGGGAACTCTCCTGCACTGTTGGTGGGAATGTAAGTTGGTACAGCCACTATGGAAAACAATTTGGAGGTTCCTTAAAAAACTACAAATAGAACTACCATATGATCCAGTAATCCCACTCCTGGGCATATACCCCAAGAAAACCATAATCCCCAAAGAAACATGTACCATAATGTTTATTGCAGCACTGTTTACAATAACCAGGACATGGAAGCAACCTAAATGTCCATCAACAAATGAATGGATAAAGAAGATGTGGCATATATATACAATGGAATATTACTCAGCTATAAAAAGCAATGAGATGGAGCTATATGTCATGAGGTGGATAGACCTAGAGTCTGTCATACAGGGTGAAGTAAGTCAGAAAGAGAAAGTCAAATATTGTATGCTAACTCACATATACGGAATCTAAAAATGGTACTGATGAACTCAGTGACAAGAACAAGGATGCACATGCAGAAAATGGACTGGAGAACTCGAGGTTTGGGGGGGGCAGTGGGTGAAGGGGAAGCTGAGACGAAGCGAGAGAGTAGCACAGACATATATATACTACCAACTGTAAAATAGATGGCCAGTGGGAAGTTGTTGTATAACAAAGGGAGTTCAACTCGAGAATGGAAGATGCCTTAGAGGACTGGGACGGGGAGGGTGGGGGGGACTCGAGGGAGGGTGGGTGGGGGAGTCGAGGGAGGGAGGGAATACAGGGATATGTGTATAAAAACAGATGATTGAACTTGGTGTACCCCCAAAAAACTAATAAATAAATAAATAAAATTAAAATGTGTATATATGTGTGTATATATACTGAAGGCAGGACTTGCAGATTTTGTTAATGTTCCGTAAGTCATTCTATTATACATCTTCTCTGGGAGAACTTATTTGTATCCCAATTTATATATTAATTGACTTTTCCTTACTTTTGTTGTTGTTGTTTGTGTCTCCCTTAGTACAAGTCAATGCGTTCCATGAAGGCAAGGACTTGTCTTTTTATTACGTTACCCCCAATCAACCAAAACAGGACTTAATAGAAAATAGGAATCTAACTCAATTTGTTAAGTGAATAAAGTATTTGATGAGTGAAAAAAAAGTAAAATAAAAGGGAATCTCTGTTTCTCACAACCCTCTGTGTCTCCCTAAAGTAAGCCCCCTTGGCCTTCAAAGCCAAAAGTTCTGGGGGCTTGTCTTTCTGCTGCAAGACCCCTGGACTGGGTATCCTGATATTGGCCTTAGACCCCTCACTCCTTGATGAGAACCTCTTCAATTGTAATTGTCCTCCCATTTGTAAGTGCCTACCCAGAGGTATGTGTCTTGACTATACTGTCTCCACTACTTCTACTCATCTTATTGTGTTTTCTTCTTTATATCTTTAGTTTTAAAAGATCTTTTCTGCTAGTCTTCACACCATTCTCATTGATAGTTGCTCTGTAAATAGTTGTTTTTTTGGTATGCTCATTGGAGGAAGTGAGCTAGAGTCTTTCTTCTCCACCATCTTGGCCACTTATCTGTGATAAAGAAAGTATAGTTCTTAATTTTATATGTGGAATTGTGATAAAGTCTTTAAAGAATTACCTTGAAATGGAGCCATAGCTTTTAATAGCCTTTATTCTTGACATTTGTTCCATTTAACTGCTTCAAGATCAGAAGTATTTTGAAATGTATGAATAAATAGATGAACCATAAAACCTCATAAATAGGATCCTTAACCTGAATCCCACAGCCCATGAGTTGGCTTTATAGGGTGGTATATGCATACAAATGTGATAACTGTGCCGGCAGGTGCATGTTGCAAGCAGACAGATTGCATGACTCTCAACAGATTCTTAATTGGTCTGTAATGCAAAAGGCAGGTTAAGAACTACTACAAGAAAGAGATCTAAACAATGTACACTATATGTGCTATCATTGGTCAGTGTGTTTTTATGAGGATGGAAAGACATTAAAATTGCTATTGCACCACAATTTACTGTAATTATTAGGTGTTATCAGCTTTCTCATTTCTTGTCATTCACAAAGTAAATGGCCATTTAATTATCTGATGATAAACCTTATAGTTTAAAATAATACTCATTCTTCTCTGACAAATGAAAAAATTACCCCCAATTATATCCATATTCTAATAGCTAGGACCTATGGATATGTTTGTTACCTTACTGAACTGGGCCAGGGTTTTACAAACATAGTTAAGTTAAGAATCTTGAGATGGGGATATTATCTTGGATTGCACAGGTAAGCCCAATGTAATCACAGGGATATTTATGAGGAAGTTTAGAATGTCAGAGAGAGACGATGTGAAAATAGAAGCAGAATTCAGAAAAAAAGGTAGACTTTAAGATGTTATGTTGCTGGTTTTGAGGATGGAGAAAGGGGATAAGAAGCAAATAATGCAGATGGACTCTAGAACCTGGCAAGGAAATAAATTATCCTCTGGAACCTCCAGAAACAACACAGCACTGACACCATAATTTTAATCCTGCAAGACCCACTTCTGATTCCTGTCCTCTAGAATGGTAAGATAATAAATTTGTGCTGTTTTAAGTCACTAAGTTTGTGGCAATTTGTTATAGTATTGATAGGAAACTAGTACATCTCCTACACAGTTTCAGTAATACTTAAATAATTTTACCACACTTTCTCCAAATATTCCAATTAATTGGTTCCATCTAATATTAAATACCCAATACATTTTATACCCTTTAAGATTATACAAAGACACCATCTGAAACACACACACACACACACACGCACATGCACACACATGTACACACACTTTATAGATGAGAAGATTGTTTTTGTCTCTCTTGTTCTACTACTTCTTCCCCTTTCTTTAAAAGTTCTACTACTTTTGTTCAAGCAAAAGTGCTGATTATCCCTACTTATTACACTTAAAAAATTCTTGACTTTGAAGAGATGTTTAATTATATTCTTTCTCTTTATGGTGATCTGCTTTACCTTTAAAATTATATTCTTCTAGCATATCAAAGTTGGTCAGTATTTATCTCCCACTAGGAGGTGCATATCTGATGCTAATATTTAAAATTATTAAAGAGATACAAGAAGGGAAATAAATTTACAATGAGAGCACTATGTAAATTTAAGAAAATTATTTGTGGAATTTATCAATGTGGAACAGAGACAAACAAAATCTGTAAGAATGACAAACATAATTCTCAAATAAACAACACAATGAATGTATCAAATGGAACATTAAATTGAACTTAGGCATACAAATTTAGAAAACAGATTTAGTAATTTATGCAGAATAAACTGTGGTGAGACAAAGAGATGAAAATACTTATGGAAAGTGAATGATAATCTAACATATAGTAATAGGATTTTCAAAATTAGTATTAAAGAAAAGGTTGGTAAGATAATAGTCCAAGAGAAGATAATGGCTGATAATTGTCTAATTATGAATAATGCTATTAGTTTGCAGATTGAAGATGCTCAAAAAGGTGAGTGAGAAGAGATCCATTCTTATGCACCTCCTAGTGAAAGTAAGTCACATGATCATCTCAATTGATGCAGAAAAGCATTTGACAAAGTTTAAAATCCTTCTTATTAAAACTCAACAAACTAGCAATAGAAAGAATTAACCTTAAAATAATGAAAGCTGTTTATGAAAAACCCATGGAGAACATCATACTCAATGGTAAAATACTGAAAGGTTTTCCTCTAAGCTAAGAACAAGGCAAGAATTCCTGCTCTCACCACTCAATCTCCTTACTAGTTATAGGTCTAACCAGATTTTCTGTTTCTTCATGATTCAGTTTTGGTAAGTGTTGTATTTCTAGGAGTTTGTCTGTTTCATCTAGGTTATCCAATTTTTTGGTGTATAATTGTTCATAGTACTCTTGTATAATCCTTCTTATTTCTGTAGAATCAGTAGTAACATTCCTATATTTTGATTTTAGTAATTTGAGTTATTCTTTTTTTTTCTTGGTCCATCTACCTAAAGTTTTGTGAATTTTACTAACTTTTGGTTTTGTTGATTTTCTCTATTGTTTTTCCATTCTGTTATTTATCTCTCCTCTAATCTCTATTATTTCCTTTCCTTGGCTAGCTTTAAGTGAAGTTTGTTCTTCTCTTTTTAGATTCTTCAGCTGTAAAATTAGGTTGTTGATTTATTTGATATCTTGCTTCTTTTTTAATGTATGAGTTCATATCTGTACATATTTCCTTTAGCAATGCTTCCACTGTGTCACATAAATTCTGGTATATTGTGGTTTTGTTTTCATTCATTTCTAAATATTTTCTAATTTTCCTTGTAATTTCTTATGTGATCCATTAGTTGTTTTAAGAGTATGTTGTTTAATTTCCACAAACTTACAAATTTACAAATGTTTTCTCTTTTCTTTCTGTTATTGATTTCTAATCTCATCCTGTTTTGGTCAGACAACTTATTTTGTATAATATCTCTTTTTAAATCATTTGAGACTTAATTTGTGTCCTAAAATATGGTCTCTACTGGAGACAATCCTGTGTGCACTTGAGAAAAAAGTGTATATGTAGAGTGTTCTGTATAAGTCTGTTATATCTACTTGCTGTATTGTGTTTTTCAAATCCTTTATTTCCCTATTTATCTTCTGTTTGTTCTAGCCATTATTGAGAGTGATGTTGAAGTTTTCAACTATTATTATAAAACTACTTCTTGCAACAGTTCTTCAATTTTTGCTTCTTATATTTTGATGGTCTATTATTAGGTGTGTAAATGTTTATAATTTTTATATCTTCTTCTTTTGAACATTTTATTATTCTATAATATTCTTCTTGTTCTCATAAATTTTTTGATTTAAAATCTCTTTTTTATATTAATATATTTATCCCTGCCCTATTTGCATGGCATATCTTTTTCCATCCTTCCTCTTTCAAACTATTTTTATCTTTGGACCTAAAAGTGAGTCTCTTGTAGACAGCAGATAGTTGCATTATGTATTGTAAACCTATTCCTCCAATTTCTGTCTTTTGAGTGGAGAGTTTAATCCATTTACATTTAAAACAATTACTGATAAGGAGGAATTATTTCTATCACTTTGCTAGTTGTTTTCTATATGTATTTTAATTTTCTATTCCTTGTTCCCTGCATGTTTTGTCTTCCTTTGTGTTTAGTTGTTTTTTTCCTAGTGAAATATTTTAAATCTCTTTCTTTTCCCTTTGTGAGTATTTTATACTTATTTTAAACATTTTACCATAAGGATTACTTCTAACATCCTAAACCAAAACAGTCTGATTTGAATTTAAAGTAGCTTAACTTCAATAGCATTCAAAAACTTTGCTCCTATCATCTCCAGTCCTACCACCATAATTTACTGATGTCACAAAATTACATCTTTATGCACTGTGTTCAAAACATAGACTAGAACATTTTAATGCATCAGTCTCAAATAAAACAAAAAATATTTTTTTGTAGAGGGGAACACAGCCAGAACATGAAGATGGCACCATCAGTCTTCATCCAGGAGGGTGCCCAGGAGGCATCCAGAAGGGTGTCAAATTAGCTCTCTGCCCCTCGGGCCTAAGCTCCAGGACAAGCAGAAAACAAATAAGCTTCTCCCACACAATCTGGGTGGCCCTGAATCTGCTGTTTTGGTGCTGGGTCCTGGGATAGATTCTCTACCTTTGGATGAGTGAGACAAGATGGCAGAGTAGAACCTTGAACTCACCTCCTCCCAGAAGAACATCAAAATCACAACTAACTGCTGAACAACCATCAATAAAAATAGACTGGAACCTACTGATAAAAAAGAGACTGGAACCTATCAAAAGAAAAGGATATTCTACATACAAAGACAAATAAGAAACCACAATGAGACAGTAGAAAGGGCACAATCGTGATATAATAAAATCCCACATCCCCCCAGCTGGGTGATGCACAATGTTGCAGAGCTTCTCTCAAGGGAGTGAGAATTCTGAGTCTCACATCAGGCTCCCCAGCCTAGGCTTTAGCTTCAGGAGGAGGAATCCCAAGAGCATTTGGCTTTGAAGTTTAGTGGGACTTAATCACAGGAGCTCCACAGCACTGGGGGAAACAGGAACTCTGCTGTTGGAGGGTGCACACATGTAGTTGTGCACACCAGGACCAAAAGGCAAAAGCAGTGACTTCATAGGGGCCTGGCATAGACCTACCTGCTGATCTCGGAGGGTCTCCTGTGCAGGCAGGTGGTGGCTGCAGCACTCTTGAGACATAAAAGCTAGTGGCAAACATACCTGGGAGTACTCATCTGAAGGCTGAAGTCTTTCTTGGGTCATTAGCACCAAGATTTTGCCTCACCCAACAGACTGTAGGCTTGAGCACTGGGATATCTCAGGCCAAACAAACAACAGGGTAGAAACATAGTCCCACCCATCAACAGACAAGCTATCTAAAGAATTCCTGAGCCCACAGAAACCTCTAGACATCTCCCTAGATATGGCCTTGCAAACCAGAGGCCAAGACCCAGCTCCACCCACTAGTGGACAGGAACCACCCCCTCCCACTAGGAAGCCTTGTCTACACCAGCCTCACCCTCTAGGGGGCAGATTTGAGAGCAACAAAAATAAAATCCCACAGCTCTTGGAACTAAGTCTGCAAACACAGGTTAGAACATACTCTGAGACCAGCTGATCCCTGGCCATTGGGTGCTAAGAGGGGAGTGTGCTGCTGGGACACACAGAACATCTGCTACAGGGGGCCATTTTTCCAAAGCTGAGAAACATAAACTCACAAACATAAAAATAGAAATATAGACAAAATGAGACAGTAGAAGAATATGTTCCAGATAAAGGAACAAGATAAAACCCCAGAAGAGCAACTAAGTGATATGGAGATAGGAAATCTACCTGAGAAAAATTTCAAAGTAATGATCATAATGGTGATCCAGGGACTTGGGAAAAGAATGTATGAATAGGGCAAAAGGTTACAAGAAGTTTTTAACAAAGAGTTAAAAAATATAAAGATAAATCAGAGATAAAGAATACAATAACAGAAATGAAAAAATACATTAGAAGGAATCAATAGCAGAATAAATGAGGCAGAAGAACAGACAAGTGAGCTGGAAGACAGAGTTGTGGAAATCACTGCTGCAAAACAGAATAAAGAAAAAAGAATTAAAAGAAACAAGGACAGTTTAAGAAACTTCTGGGACAATGTCAAATGCACCAATTTTCAAATTATATGGGTCCCAGAAGGAGAAGAGAAAGAGAAAGGGTCTGAGAAAATATTTGAAGAGATAACAGCTGAACAGCTCCCTAATATGGGAAGGGAAACAGTGACCCAAGTCAAAGAAGCACAGACAGCCCCATACAGGATTAACCCAAAGAGTAACATGCTGAGACATATAGTAATCAAATTGACAAAAGCTAAAGAGAAAGAGGAAATATTAAAAGCAATGAGGGGAAGGCAACAAATATCATACAAAGAAACCCCCATGTTATCAGCTGATTTTTCAGCAGAAACTTCAGCAGAAGGACATGTCATGATATATTTAAACTGATGAAAGGAAAAGAACCTACAACAAAGAATACTCTACCCAGCAAGGCTCTCATTCAGATACAAAGATGAAATCAAAACCTTGACAGACAAGTGAAAGCTTAGAGAAATTTGCACCACTAAACCAGCTTTACAACAAATGCCAAAGGAACTTCTCTGGTTAGAAAAAAATGCCACAACTAGAAACAAGAAAATCATGAAATGGGAAAGTTCACCAGTAAAGGCAAACATACAGTAAAAGTATGAAATCATCTGCACACAAATATGATATCAAAACCAGCGATTGTGAGGAGAGCACAAATGCAGGATATTTGAAATGTTTTGAAATGAAAAGATCAGCAATTAAAACAATCTTGTTTGTATATTGACTGCTATATCAAAACCTCATGGTAATGGCAAACCAAAAATCTACAACAATTACACACACCAAAAAAGGAAAAGGAATCCAACACAACACTAAAGTTAGTCATCAAGTCACAAAAGAAGAGAACAAAAGAGGAAAGGAAGAAAAAAAGACCTACAAAATATCAAAATTAACAAAATGGCAATAAGAACATACATATTGATAATTACCGGAAACATAAATGGATCAAATGCTCCAACCAAAATATTTAGACTCGGTAAATGCATACAAAAACAGACCTGTATATATGCTATTTGCAATAGACCCACTTCAGATCTAGGGACACATATAGACTGAAAGTGAGGAGAAGGAAAAAGGCATTCAATGCAAATGGAAATCAAAACAAATTTGGAGCAACAATATTCATATTGGGCAAAATAAACTTTAAAATAAAGACTGTTACAAGAGACAAAGAAGGGCCCTTATAATGAGCAAGGGATCAACCCAAGAAGATATAACAATTGTAAATACATATGCACCCAACATAGGAGCACCTCAAATATAAGGCAAATGTTAAGAACATAAAAGGAGAAATTGACAGTACACAATAATAGTGGGAGATATTAACACCCACTTTCATCAATGGAGAGATCATCCAGAAAAAAAATAAATACAGACACACAGGGCTTTAATGACATATTAGACCAGATGGACTTCATTGATATTTGTAGAACATTCCATCCAAAAGCAGCAGAATACACATTCTTCTCAAGTGCACATGGAACATTCTCCAGGATTCATCACATGCTGGGTCACAAAGTGAGCCTCAGTAAATTTAAGAAAATTGAAATAATATCAAGCATGTTTTCTATTCACAATGCTATGAGATTAGAAATCAATCACAAGAAAAAAAACTAAAAAATACAAACATTTGAAGGCTAAACTATATGCTGTTAAATAACCAATGGATCACTGAAGAAATCAAAGAAGAAATTTAAAAATACCTACAAACAAATCAAAATGAAAACACAATGATCTAAATCCTACCAGATGCAGCAAAAGTGGTTCTAAGATGGAAGTTTATAGTGATACAAGCTTACCTCAGAAAACAAGAAAAATCTCAAGTAAACAATCTAACCTTACATCTAGAGCAAATAGAGAAAGAAAAACAAACAAAACTCCAAATTATTAGAAGGAAAGAAATCATAAAGATGAAGCAGAAATAAGTGAAATAGAAACTAAAAAAGAAAGAAAAAGGAAAAGAAAAAAGATCAGTGAGACTAAAAGCTGGTACTTTAAAAAGATAAACAATTTGACAAACCTTTAGTCATACTCATTAAGGAAAAAGTGAGAGGTCCCAAATAAGTAAAATCAGAAATGAAAAACAAGAAGTTGCAAGCACCACCTAAGTAATACAAAAGACCATGAGAGAATATTACAAGCAATATATACTAATAAAATGGACAATATTGAAGAAATGAACAAACAATTAGAAAGTTTCAAACCCTCAAGACTGAAACAGGGAGAAATAGAAAATATGAAAAGACAAATTAGCAGCACTGAAACTGACTCTGATTAAAAACATCTCAACAAACAAAAGTCCAGGAACATGACTTCACAGGTGAATTCTATAAAACATTTACAGAATATTTTACACCTATATTTCTAATATTATTCCAAAAATTTTCAGAGGAAGGAACACTTCCAAATTCATTCTCTGAGGCCACCATCACCCTGATACTGAAACCAGATAAAGATACCACAGAAAAAGAAAATTACATGCCAATATCACAGATGAACACAGACACAAAAATCCTCAACAAAATGCTGGCAAACTGGACACAACAACACATTAAAAGGATCATAAACCATGATCAGGTGGGATTTATCCTGGAGATGCAAGGATTTTTCAATATCCACAAGTCAGTGTGTGATACACCACATTAACAAAATAAAGAATGTAAAGAACATGATAACTTCAATAGATGCAGAAAAAGCTCTTTACAAATTCAACACCCATTTATGATAAAAAAAAAAAAACTCTAGAAAGTGGGCATAGAAGGAACATACCTCACTTAATAATGGCTATATATGACAAACTCATAGCTAACATCATACTCAACGGTGAAAAGCTGAACATATTTCCTCTAAGATCAGGAATAAAACAAGGATGACCCAGCAATCCCACTACTGGGCATATACCCTGAGAAAACCATAATTAAAAAAGAAATATTCACCCCAATGTTCATTGCAGCACTATTTACAACAGCCAGGACACAGAAGCAACCCAAATGTCTATCAACAGAGGAATGGATAAAGAAGATATGGTACATATATAGAATGGAATATTACTCAGCCATAAAAAGGAACAAAATTGGGTCATTTGTAGAGATGTGGGTGGACCTAGAGACTATCATACAGAGTGAAGCAAGTCAGAAAGAGAAAAACAAATATCATCTATTAACTCATATATGTGGAATCTGAAAAAATTTGTATAGATGATCTTATTTACAAAGCAGAAATAGAGATACAGACATAGAGAATAAACATATGGATACCAAGTGGGAAGGGAGAGTGGGATGAATTAGGAGATTGGGATTGACATATATACACTATTGATATTACGTATAAAATAGATAACTAATGAGAACATACTGTATAGCACAGGGAACTCTACTCAGTGCTCTGTGGTGACCTAAATGAGAAGGAAATCCAAAAAAGAGGGGATATATATATACACAAAGCTGATTCACTTTACTGTACATTATAAACTAACACAGCATTACAAAGCAACTATACTCCAATAAAAATTTAAAACAAAAACAAAAAACAAGGATTCCACTCTCACCACTTTTATTCAACATAGTTTTGGACGTCCTAGCACAGCAGTCAGAGAAGAAAAAGAAATGTAAGGAATCCAAATGGGAAAGAAGAAACAAAACTGTCACTGTTTACAGATGACATGATAGGATACATAGAAAATCATAAAGATGCCACCAAAAAACTACCAGAGCTAATCAATGAATTTAGTAAAGTCACAGGATACAAAATTAATACACGGAAATCTCTTGCATTCCTATACACTAAAAATGAAAGTTCAGAAAGGGAAATTAAGGAAACAATCCCATTTACCATTGCATCAAAAGAATAAAGTAGCTACAAATAAATATACCTAAGGAGTTTAAAGACCTGTACTCCAAAAATTACAAGACACTGATGAAAGAAATCAAAGATGACAAAAACAGACAGAAAGATATGCTATGTTCCTGGACTGGAAGAATCAATGTAGTTTACAGATTTAATGCAATTCCCATAAAATTACCAATGGCATTTTTTTCACAAAACTAGAACAAATACATTAAAGTTTGTATGGAAACACCAAAGATCCTGAATAGCCAAAGCAATTGATAAGGAACAATGGAGCTGGAGGAATCACGCTTCCAGATTTCAGAGTATACTACAAAGCTACAGTAATCAAAACAATGGTGTACTGGCACAAAAACAGAAATATACATCAATGAAACAGGATAGAAATCCCAGAAATAAACCCACACAGCTAGGGAAAATTAATCTATGACAAAGGAGGCAAAAATAACAATGGAGAAAAGACAGTCTCTTCAATAAGTGGTGCCAGGAAAACTGGACAGTGACATGTAAAAGAATGAAATTAGAACATTTTCTAACACCATACACAAAAATAAACTCAAAATGGATTAACGACCTAAATGTAAAACCAGGTATTATAAAACTCTTAGAGGAAAATATAGGCAGAACACTCCTTGACATAAATTGCAGCAATATTTCTTTGGATTCATCTCCTAGAGTAATGGAAATAAAAACAAAAATAAACAAATGGGACCTAATTAAACTCAAAAGCTTCTGCACAGAAAGGAAACCATAAATAAAATGAGAAGCAGAATGGGAGAAAATATTTGCAAATGGTGCAACCAACAAGGGACTAATCTCCAAAATATACAAACAACTCATACAGCAAAATACCAAAGAAAAACAAACAACCCTGTCCAGCAGCAGTTTGAAGAATTAACCCTCAGGAAATTCCTGAAACTGGATAAAGAAAGAACCAAGAACAAAATTGCAAAGGAAACCAACAATAAGCAGAAAGAATTTGAGGGAACTGCAAGGAAAGTCTGCTGTGCCATTGAGCAGCTGGCTGCCTCAGAGTGACGCCTCCCCCACTGTTACTGCCCCACAGTGACACAGACACATCATTTCCAAGGCACAGCCCTCAGTGTTACCAGCTTTTCTCTGGGGCCTCTTAACTGTGCCTTAGGAAAGGAGAACATCAACATTTTGAAATTACAATATTTAAGCTGTTTTTTTTTTTTTCTTGAAGGTGGTGCCAGGGGCTACTTCTGTTGTACAGATGGTGCTAAGTACAGTGACCGATTCTCTCTTTTCTCTTTGGTAGTTTTTGCTTTATTGGTTCCTGAACTTAGCAGGGTGAGGGAAGAAGTCTGTCCACCTGGGTAGAGCGCTTTTACAGTGATGTGTCTGGGCTTCACACTGATGACTGGCTGTCCAGTGGAGATGTGATTCGTGAATGCAATCATAGGTCTGTTGTAACTGGACAAACAGGATTAAGAATGCTACCTTAAATTTCATTTGCATAGTAATCTACATTTATGGTGTGCACTTCTCATGTTCCAGGTGCTCTGTATTATTTCATGTTGATATCTGCAGGTCCTGTAACCATCCCTTTTACCCCATCAGGTCTGTGGTGTCTCAGCAGCTCCCTTCCTCCAAGGCAGATTGTATAGACCCATCCCTGCTATGGCTTGAAAAATGCCTTGTGTATTAGGGGCTCCTCACCATCCCATCTTGTGATTTTCAGGTTTACAGGGGAAGTATGGGATTAGACCCTAAGCTCTGCCTCCGGGCTTGATCTGTGTAAGAGCCCTTTCCGTGACTGTAGCATGAACGGCTAGGGGGGCAGAGGGGATGTAGAAGGACTAATGTCTTGAGAGTAGGGCTGGCCTCTTGCTTTGAGGCCAGCTGAAGATACTTCTTTACCTCCAATGGCACATGGCAAGGTTGTGACATTTCTCTACAATAGATGAGGAGAAAGTCCTTCATGCCAGACAAGGAACTTTTCAGAAACCTGGCTGACTGCTTCCTCCTCTCTAGTTAGCAGGGGACACAGCCAAAGTGGATTCTTCCTGGGGAGTCCTGCTCTGCACCAGCTGTTATCTGTGGATGGGGCAGGCAGGGATGGGATGAGAAATCCAAGGCAGGAGTTCCAGTTCTTAATATTTCTAATCCTCTTCAAATAGCTACTTCCCATCAATGATGTGGATTAGGCAGCTGATAATTCCCCTGTCTTTCTAATGTAAATCTTCCTTAAGGAATAAATTTCTTTAAAAAGTGGATTGGAGAATGTCTTTGGGAGAAACTTTTTTTAAAAAGTAGATGACTTGTTTATATTTTTTGCAATCTTGCAAGATCACAAATTCAGTGATGTTTGAGTTTCAGCCCCAGCACAGATTAAGTAAAGAGTTGGAGTAGTTGTAAAAAAGTCATGTGGGACACCCACTCCAGGCCCTAACCATGTTCTCTAATGGGTTGCTTGCCTAGTGGACTTGGGCCCTGCACCTATTGAATAGGAGCTGCAGTTTCCTTACCAGTAACATGCGGATCATAGAAATTTGCTGCCTCAGCTGGCTTTTTTTTATTGTAGCAAAATGTTTTTCATGTGAGAAGAGGCATTGAGACAAAGCCCTCAGCCCCTCCTAAGATCCTTCAATGTTGTTTCCTTTTTTGTTTTTTTGTTTGAATTATTGTTTCACAGAACAGGACAAACTACAATTAAAAGTGAGCACAAAGCTTTTCTTAGTCATTGGTGACACCAATGTGAACTTTAGGTGGATTTGGAGACAAAGT
This sequence comes from Hippopotamus amphibius kiboko, assembly GCF_030028045.1. Taxonomy (NCBI): domain Eukaryota; kingdom Metazoa; phylum Chordata; class Mammalia; order Artiodactyla; family Hippopotamidae; genus Hippopotamus; species Hippopotamus amphibius. Next base: position 97,571,884 of record NC_080197.1, read on the forward strand.
AAGATAGCAGGAAATATCTAGCAGAAACTGTCATTTATGAAATTGCTGCACGATTAGCCAACCCTTGAGCTGGAGGGCGCACACCGGCTGCTTCTCCCCAAGAACAAGGCAGTGGCCTGAATCCCTTCTAAATGACTTGGCTCAGCACTGTGGGGACTTGGTGGGCTGCTGAAGGCGATCTGTCAGCCCCGATTGGCTGTGTCTCCATTGCTCCACATCTGTGCCACATTCTCCACATCATCGCCTCTACATGGGTTACCCTGCTCTCCTCCCCGAGGTTGGCTCACACGGGGCTGAGACCTGATGTTAAGATGATAGATTTGATTTCACCCTCCTTCATGAAGTTAAGCTGCAGGGTGGATCATTACTGTCCTATTGGAAATCTCTAGGGGTCATCTTGGTAGTTGCCAAAGAATAAAAACTGTTTAATTTCAAAACAAACACACAAAACCAAAACAAACAAACAAAAAAAACCAAACAACCCAGTCAAAAAATGGACAGAAGACCTAAGTAAACATTTCTCCAAAGTAGACATACAAAATGGCCAACAGGCACATAAAAAAATGCTCAACATCAGTAATTATTAGAGAAATGCAAATCAAAACTTCAACGAAATATCACCTCAAACCAGTCAGAATGCCCATCATGAAAGAAATGTACACAGTCAGAATGCCCATCATGAAAGAAATGTACACGTAACAAATGCTGGAGAGCATGTGAAGAAAATGGAACCCTCCTAAACAGTTGGTGGAATGCAAATTGTTACAGCCACCATGGAGAAAATTATGGAGGTTCCTTAAACAACTAAAAATAGATCTACCATATTATTCTGAAACCCTACTCTGGGGGGGGCATATATCTGGAGAAAGCCATAATTCAAAAAGATACATGCACCCCAATGTTTGTTGTGGTACTATTTACAATAGCCACAACATGGAAGAAATCTACATGTCCATCGACAGATGAGTGGATAAAGATGTGGTATATATACAATGGATTATTACTCAGCCATAAAAAAGAATGAAATAATGCCATTTGCAGCAACATGGAAAGACCTAGAGATGATCATACTAAGTGAAGTAAGTCAGACAGAGAAAGATATATATCATATGATATAACTTATATGTGATATCTTTAAAAACGATACAAATGAGCTTATTTAAAAAACAGAAATAGACTCATAGACTTTGGAAACAAACTTATGGTTACCAAAAGGGGAAATGGTTGGAGGGATAATTAGAAGTTTGGGATTAAAATAAAAACACTACTATTAATAAAATAGATAACCACCAAGGACCTCCTGTATAGCAAAGGGAATCATACTCAATATTTTGTAATAATCTATTATGGAAGAGAATTTTAAGAAAGAATATCTATCTATGTCTATATCTTTATATCTATACCTATGTCTATATTTATATCTATCTATATATATTTCTATATATATCTGAATCACTTTGCTGTTCATCTGAAATTAACACTGCATTGTAAATCACCTGTATTTCAATAAACATTAAAATAGACTTTTTTGAGAAAACAAAAATTAATGTTACAAATTTACTATTAGGTTTTAGACTAACCATATTTTAAATGTATTAGACTCAAATAATGTAGAAAAATGAAAGCTGAGTTACAAACCAAAATTACAACAATGCTAGCTTTTATCATTGCCCAGGTGTTTACTTTTACTGAGATCTTAATTTTACTCATATGATTCTGAATACCTATCTAATGTCCTTTCGTTGCAACCTGCAGGACTCCTTTCAGCATTTTTTGGTTAAAAAAAAAAGTCCCTCATCTTCTGTTTACCTAGAAATGAGATAATTACTCCCTCATTTTCGAAGGACAATTTTGCTGGATGTAGGATTCTATTTACTATTGTGAAAACTATAGATCTTCAGAAAAACCCATAAACTATTATTATGAAGACTGTGCTATTAACAACATTTAAATTTTTGTTAGATTCTAAAATAATTCTCTAGTTATTGGGATTTCAGGGACATTCTATGCCAAGTTCTGTAACTGCTGAAGTGAGTCAAGTTATATCTACAGATAATATCATACGGACACTTGTAGGTCTCATCAGCAATGCATTTCAACCAAAGAGCAGAGCCCCAGATTTTTATTGATCCCTAAAAGAGTTAGGATTGTCAGTTTGACCAAAGTTTGTAGGAATTCAAGGATCAACAGTTTTCAGAGAGAGCAAGAGCAGAGGAAGAAAAAACACTGAAATGAGGATTCTCAACATATTTACAAGTAAATTCTTGAAATCCATTGTTGTTCATTTATAAAGCTGAGATCAGTTTGTAAAACAAGCAAGCTCTAGCACTACTCATGGTTCTTCTCACCCCACATATGCCACTGCTCTTTAATTCTGACTTGGTGGGATAACCAACAAATAGACTGCTCATAGCCAGAGTAAGTACAATAAAAAGGCAAACACTTTTCATTTTAAACCTGAGGCATTTATTTTTAGCAATTATTTCCACCTGGCAAAACACAAACCTCTGTGAAAGGAATAAATCCTCCTGCTGCTAAGACCAGTTAGCTATGACACTTATCAAAGGTCACAGCAGCATGCAGAGAGATTTCTTTATTTCTTACTTTCCATGGATCTCAAAGTCCTCAAAGGATGTTATTTTAAAGATTAACAAGCTGCATTTTTCAACTTCAGACTTTAATATAGTGCAGCAGAATATAGAAAATTTCTCTGCTCATGGAATCCAACACACACACACACACACACACACACACACACAAATCATGAATTCAATTACATTTAACTGTAATGTGATAAATCTATGTTGCATAAATTACCAGGGAGGAAAATTCCTAATCTATGAATAGCATACTAGGTTTTCACCTGCCTTTTCTCTCAGTCAGAAACTTCTTGTGAACAAAGGAGAGGTGAACAATAATTCCTGTGAAAATAAGCAACCCTATCATCTCTTCAACCTGATTTACAATTAGAAGGATGACATGGTAGTTAAAGGGACAGGAAATTATTTAAAAAAATAAAACCCACAGAAAATATTTTAACTTACTCCAAGGAACCACATAATTGTTTAATTATAATTTGTGGAAAACAAAAAACATAATCATCTGTAGTATTCTGCTGTATCTAATAATGTTATAGAGCAATTATAAAAGGGGTTATGTACTTTATAGTCAAACAAAAATGCAATATTAATGCATGTTAGGGAAAGATCTTATTATTTTTTGAGTAGTAATTAGAGCTCAGCACTTTGTATATATTGTTTGTAACCCTCACAGACCTTTGTAATGTATCATAATTAGCATTTTACAGTGAGGAAACAGAGGTTTCCTCAATGTCATATAGCTAATGTCATGGTATATCAAGCAGAAAACATGTTAGGTATTTCAAGTAGAAAGGGATTGAATGGAAAGAGTAAATATGCTTACGAAATGTGTAAGCGTAGGAGAGATGCAAGACTGGGAGTTTCCAAGGACTTCTTGTTTTTAGGTCACACCACAGTAGTTGAGATGTAGAGGTGAAAAGCTATGATTAGTGCTTCTGCTACTACAGGTGACATCATACCTCCCTCACAATTGTCACACATTTATCACTGTTGGAACATTCTGGTTAGCTGTCACAGCCATGGGGTCTCCATTACATTTTCCCTTTCCAAACCTTATGTGAGTAAATTTCATGGAAAAAAAAAGCACACTCAGAATTCTAGCTGTAAGGGAAAAGTGCCTTAACCTATTAGTGCCTGTAACACAGAAGGGAACATAAAAAAGTGGAGTGGATGCTCTCCTACTTTCTGGTACTGTCAACCTGTTTGTTTGCTCAACATGCATATCAACATAATACAATTCTCTATACAACTTATACTGTTCCCAAGAGGAAGGGAAAAAATTCTCTATCACAGTGTTTATCTTAGAGTGATGTTCATTCTTATTCTATCTCTATCACCATTACAGCTTGATAACCTATGATCTTATGATTAAATTAAAAATTACTATCATTGGCTTGCATTATAGGTCAATATCTTTGATGAATATAGACACAAAATTCCTCAACAGAATATTAGCCAACCAAACCCAACAATACATGGAAAGGATCATAGACCATTATCAACATTATTCCAGGTTTACCGAGGATGGTTCAACATCTACAAATCAAGCAATGTGACAAACCACATTAACAAAAGAAAAGACAAAAGCACATGATTGTCTCAATAGTCACAGAAAACACATTTGACAAAATTCAATATTCATTCGTGATAAAAGCTCTCATCAAAATGGGTATAGAAGAAACATATCTCAAAGTAATAAATGCCATTTATGACAAACCCACAGCAACACAATTCTCAATGGTTAAAAACTGAAAGCCTTCCTGCTAAATTCAGGAACAAGGCAAGGATGCACACTGTCCACCATTTCCATTTAACATAGTATTGCAAGTCCTAGACACAGCAATCACACAAGAAAAAGAAATAAAAGATATAAAAATTGGAAGGAAAGAAGTAAAACTCACTGTTTGCAGATGACACAATAGTCTACAGAGAGAACCCTAAAGTTTCCATCCCCCAAATTAATAGAACTAATAAATACATCCAGCAAGTTAGCAGGATACAAGATTAATATACAGAAATCTGTTGTGTTTCTATACACTGATAATGAAATATCAGAAAGAGAAAGTAAAGAAAGAAATCCTTTAATATTGCATCAAAAAAAAAAATACCAAGGAATAAACTTAACCAAGGAGGGGAAAGACCTATATGCTGAAAACTATAAAACAATGATGAAGAAAATTAAAGTTGAGCCAAAGAAATGGAAAGATATTAGTGTTCTTGGATTGGAAGGCTCAGATTTATTAAAATTATCATACTATCCCAAGCAATCTATAGATTTAATGTAATCCCTATCAAAATAATCATGATATTTTTCACCAAACTAGAACAAATAATCCTAAAATTTATTTTGAACCACCAAACACCCTAAATTGCCAAAGCAATCCTGAGGAAAAGGAACAAAGCTTGAGGTATAACCCTCCTAGACCTCAGACTATATGACAAAGCTACAGTAATCAAAACATTGTGGTACTGGCACAATAACAGACACATAGATCAATGACACAGAATAGAGAGCCCAGAAATAAACCCATGCACCTATGGTCAATTGATCTATGACAAAGGAGCCAAGAATACACAATGGAGAAAAGACAATCTCTTCAACAAGTGGTGCTGGGAAAGCTGGACAGCTACATGTGGCGCAATTAAATTAGAACATTTCCTTACACCAAATACAAAAATAAATGCAAAATTGTTTAAAGACCTAAATATAAGACATGCCACCATAAAACTCCTAGAAGAGAACATAGGGGAAACACTCTTTGACATAAATTGTAGCAATATTTTCTTAGATTAGTCTCCCAAGGCAAAATAAATGAAAGCAAAAGTAAACAAATGGGACCTAGTTAAACTTAAAAGCTTTTGCACAGCAATGGAAACCATCAACAAAACAAAAAGACAACCTATGGAATGGGAGAAAATATTTGTAAATGATGTGACTGCCAGGGATTGATATCTAAAATATATAAAAGGCTCATACAACTCAATATCAAAAGAATAGAAAATCCAATAAAAAATAGGAAGACTTGAATAGACAGTTTTCCAAAAAATACATACAGATAATCATGAGATTTGTGAAATCATGCTCAACATTGCTAATTATTAGAGAAATGCAAGAAAACTCACAATGAGGTATCACCTCACAACTGTCACAAAGGCTATCAAATGATCTACAAATAACAAATGTTGGGGGATGAGGAGAAAAGGGAACCTTCATACAATGTTGGTAGGAATGCATATGTGTACCCCCTATGTAAAACTGTATGGAGGTTTCTTTTAAAAACAAAAATACAATTGCCTTATGGTCCAGCAATTCCACTCCTGGCTATATAAGCAGAGCCTGGTAGTCAAACAGGCCAGGGGCCAATCATGGCTACAAGTGGCCCAAATAGTGGGCCTTGCCACAACAGAAGGGCCCATTCAGATCACACAGAGGGGACCCCTACAGCAAATACCTCTGGTGAAAAGAGGAGTACATTCTGGGACACACGGGATGGCTCCTACATAAGGCAGCTTCTCTAAGATAGGGAAATGTAACCAAACTGCTTAAAACAGAAATAACAAGAGAGAATTAGTCAAATGAGATGGCAGAAGAATGTGTTCCAAAGGAACAAGATAAAATCCCAGGTGACGTCCTAAGTGAAGTGGAGATAAGCAAACTACTCAATAAAGAATACAGGATAATGGTCATAAATATACTCAAAGAACTCAGGAGAAGAATCAGTGAACACAGTGACATTTAACAAAGAGAACCAAACAGAGATAAAGATACAACTGAAATAAAAAATACTAGATGGAATCAACAGTAGATTAGATGATACAGAGAAAGGGACCAGTGAACAGCAAGACAAAGTAGTGAAAAATCACTGAAGCTGAACAGAAAAAAAGAAAAAAAAAATAAGGACAGTTGAAGACACTTTGGAGAAAACATCAAACATACTAAAAATTGCATTATAGGGGTCCTAGAAGAAAAGAGAGAGAAAGAGCAAAGACATATTTGATGACATAATAGCTGAAAACTTTCCTAACCCGGGAAAGGGAACAGACAGCAAGGTCCAGGAAGCACAGAGTCCCAAACAAGATTAACCTAAACAAGACTACACCAAGATACATTGTGATTAAAATAGCAAAGATAAAGATAAAATCTTAAAAGCTGTAAGGGAAAAGCAACAAGTTACATACAAGGTAACTCCCATAAGTCTATCAGCTGACATTTCAGAAGAAGGTCTGCAGAGAAGAAGATGGCATGATATATTTAAAGTGGCGAAAGGGAAAAAAACTACAACAAAGAATATTTTACCTGACAAGTCTAGCATTCAGATTAGAAAGAGAGACAAAAGATTTACAGACAAAGTAAAGGCAGAAGACTTCAGCACCATGAAACCAGCTTTACAAGAAATGTTAAAGGGACTTCTCTAAGTGAAAAGACCATAACTAGATATATGAAAACTATAAAAGGAAAAATCTCATTGGTAAAAGCAAAGATACAGTAAATGTAGAAAATCAACCACATATAAAAAAGCTAATAGAAAGATTAAAAGACAAAAGTAGTAAGATCATATATATCCACATAGAGTAGTGAAGGGATACACAAAGCAAAAAGATGTAAAATATGATGTCAACAACAATAAATGTTGGGGTGGGAAAGTAAAAATGTAAAGTTGTTAAAGTGCATTTGAACTTAAGAGATCAGCAACTTGAAACAATCATTCATATATGAGGGTGAGTCAAAAATTATCCACACTCTGGCTGTATAATTTATTTTAATTAACCTCTTAGAAAAGACAAATACAACATTTTTTCCACATAATATCCTTGCTTTTCAATACACTTTGTCCATCTGTCGACAAGCTTTCATATTCTCTCATTAAAAAATGTTTTAACCTAAATGTCCATCAACAGATGAATGGATAAAGATGTGGCACTTACATACAATGGAATATTACTCAGCCATAAAAAGGAATGAAATTGAGCTATTTGTAGTGAGGTGGATGGACCTAGAGTCTGTCATATAGAGTGAAGTAAATCAGAAAAAGAAAAACAAATACCATATGCTAACACATATATATGGAATCTAGAAAAATGGCTTGATGAACCTAATGGCAGGGCAGGAATAAAGACGCAGACATAGAGAATGGACTTGAGGACGTGGAGGGTGAGGGGAAGCTAGGACATAGTGAGAGAGTAGCATTGGCATATACACACTACCAAATGTGAAATAAATAGCTAGTGGGAAGCTGCTACAGAGCACAGGGAGATCATCTTGATGCTTTGTGAAGACTTAAAGGAGTGGGATAGGGAGGTTAGGAAGGAGGTTCAAGAGGGAGGGGATATGAGGATATATGTATACATATAGCTGATTCACTTTGTTGTACAGCAGAAACTAACACAATACTGTAAAGCAATTATACTCCAATAAAGAAAAGAAAAAAGAAAAAAAATACAGTTTATATTGCCACCCCTTCTCCCCACTCACTAAAAATAAGACTCATGAAATCTTATATTTACTACATGCAATGTCTTTGATATATCCTACTATTTACTTAATTTGAAAATGCCTACTATATTGATTTAACAAAACACTAATATGCTAAGCCTTGCAATTTAAAAACAATACTTGAGACCATTTGTCATTTTCCTTCATAATTGCTTTTTATTCCTGTTACAGCTTAACTTCCTCAGAGAAATAATCTTCCAAAACTGTGCACCTTGTAATGTAGCATACATAACATTGTTATTCAGAAACTCTTTGTCTTCTGTGTGTGCATATGTAACTGACAAGATTACTGTATGCCTTTTCAACGTGTGTGTCCATTGGTGGAAATTGAGACTCCAAACTATTTTGTTGATTTAGAGATAGTAGTTATGAACTTGCCAGTTTGAGTATATGTTATTAAATAGTATATATTACAAAAAGGGGAAAAAAGTGTTTCAGGCTGAGCTGCAAGCCATGCCTGCACCACTGTCTTCATTCTTCATCAGAAGTGAATCTTCATCCTTGTAGGGCTACTTTCATGGGACCAAACACAGGTGAAAGTCTGATGAAGCAAGATCAGGACCATAGGGAGGATGATTTAACACCTCAAAATGAAGTTTTTGCAGAGTGTCTATAGTATGGGCATACGTTTGTGGATGTGCACGCCCTCCAACCCCAAAAAAAGAATCACTGCATGCTGCTCTTCTTCCATGCAAATCATAAGTGGGGTGTCCATATTTGCTCACACCACAGTTGCAAATGAACTGATGTAACACATTCTCACCTACACAACAGTGACTGGGGAGACAGTAGGCTTGAATGGAAAGCACTGATAAGACAATGTGGCCAACAGGAGTTTTAATATAAACAGAGTGCTGATAATTTTTGACTTGCCCTCGTGTGTGTGTGTGTGTGTGTGTGTGTGTGTGTATGTGTGTGTGTGTGTAAAACTCATGGTAACAACAAACCAAAATCTGTGATAGATATACATGCACACAAAAGAAAGGAACCAAACATAACACTAAAGATAGTCATCAAATCACAAGGAAATAGGGCAAAAGAAGAAAGAAGAAACAAAAAGTAACTACAAAAACAACACCTAAACAATTAAAAATTGGCAATAAACAGATACCTATTAATAATTGCTTTAAATGAAAATGGATTAAATGCTCCAATCAAAAGACAAAGACTGGCTTAATGGATTAAAAACAAGAACCACTTATATGTTGCCTACAATAAACTCATTTCTGATTCAAAGACACACATGGACTGAAAATGAGAGGATGAAAAAAGTTATTCTATCCAAATGCAAACATAAAGAAACCTGGGGTAGCAATACTTATTTCATACAAAATATACTTTAAAATAAAGATTGTAACAAGAGACAAAGAAGGAAATACATAATGATCAAGGGATCAGTCCAATAAGAAGATATAAAAATTATAATTATCTAAAATGCACCCAATTTAGGAGTACCTAAATATATAAAGCCAATATTAACAAACATATTGGAGAAACAATAACACAATAATAGTATGGGACTTTACCAACTTCTTACATCATCGTGCAGATCTATCAGACAGAAAAATCAATGAACACTGGCTTTGAAAATCATATTAGACCAAATGAACTCTATACCTATATATAGAACATTTCATCCAAAAGTAGCAGAAAACAATTTTTTTTGAGGTGCACATGAAATATTTCCCAGGAGAGATCACATTCTAGAGCACAAAACAATTATCAGTATATTTAAGAAAACTGAAATAATATCAAGCATCTTTTCCAACAACTATGCTATGAGGTTAGAAATCAACTATAAAAAAAATTGCAGAAAACAATCACGCGGAGACTAAAAATATGCTACTAAACAACTAATGAACCCAAGAATAAATCAAAGAGGATAAAAACTACCTGTAGACAAATGAAAACAAACACAGCAATACAAAACCAATGGGACACAGAAAAAGCAGTTCTAAGAGGAGAGTTTACAGCCATGTAAGCGTTCCTCAGGAAACATGAGAAATCTCAAAAAACCTAACCTTATAGCTAAAGGAATTAGAACATAAAGAACAAACTGAACCCAAAATTTGTAGAAGAAAAGAAATCATAAAAGATCAGAGCAGAAATCAATGAAATAGAGACTAAAAAGCATAGAAAAAAATCAGTGAAACTAACAACTGGTTTTTTTAATAGATAAGCAAAACTGATAAACTTTTTGCCAGACTAATCATGAAAAAAAGAAAGAGGGCCCAAATCAAAAAATCAGAAATGAAAATGGAGAAGTTACAGCCAACACCACAGAACTACAAAGGATCACAAGAGATTATATGCCAATAAAATGAACAACATAGATGAAATGGAAAATTCCTAGAAATGTACAATCTTCCAAGACTGAACAAGAAAAAAATAGAAAATATTAACAGACCAATTACCAGTAATAAAATGCAGTCAGGAATTTAAAAAAAACCCCACTAAACAGAAGTCCAGGACCAGGGAGCTTCAAAGGTGGGTTCCACCAAATAGTTAGAGAAGAGATAATACCTATCCTTCTCAAACTGTTTCCAAAATTTACAGAGGAAGAAACGCTCTGAATTCATTCTACAAAGTCAAAACCAGACAAAAATACCAAAAAAAAAAAAAAAAAAAGACAAAAACACTAATAAAAAAAAAAGAAAGAAAAAGAAAAAGGAAATTAATGGCCATATGTGTAATAAACAGATGAGCAAAAGTCCTTGACAAAATATTAGCAAACCAAATTTAACAATTATACACCATAATCAAGTGAGATTTATCCCAGGATGCAAGGATGGGATATCTGCAAATCAACTGACACTCCGCAGTAACAAATTGAAGCATAAAATTCATATGATCATTTCAATAGATGCAGAAAATGCTTTTGACAAAATTCAACATCTATTCGTGATAAAGACTCTCAACAAGTGGGTATAGAGGGAAAACACCTGAACATAATAATGAGAAGCACAGAGCTAACATCATACTCAGTGGTGAAAAGGTAAACGCATTTCTCTACCATCCAGAACATGACACGTATGCCCACTGTTATTCAACATAATATTGGAAGTCCCAGCCACATCAATCAGTCAAGAAAAAGAAGTAATTGGAATCCAAATTGGTAAGGAATAAGTAAGATTGTCACTGTTTGAAGATGATGTAATTGTATGTATAGAAAATTCATAAGACACCACCAAAAAACTACAACTCATCAATGATTTGGTAAAGTTGCAGGATACACAATTAATATACAGAAATGTCTCATGTTTCTATACACTAACAATGAGCTATCAGAAAGAGAAATTAAGAAAACAATTCTATGTACAATCATATCAAAAATATGTAAGAATAAGTCTAAGTAAGGAAGACCTATACTCAGAGAAATATGACAGGAAAAAAATTGAAGATGACACTAGCAAATGGAAAGAAATATTGTACTCATGGATTGTAAGAATTAATATTGCTAAAGTGATGAGACTTCCCAAGGCAATCTACAGATTCAATGCAATCCCTATCAAAATTCCAGAGGCATTATTCACAGAACTAGGACAAATAATTCTAAAATTCGAAAGACCCTGAATAGCCAAAGTGATCTTGAGAAAGAAAAACAAAGTTTGAGGTATCTCACTCCCTGATTTAAAACTGTACCACAAAGCTACAGTAATCAGAACCCTGTGGTACTGGAACAAAAACAGCACATAGATCAATGGAACAGAATAGAGACTCCAGAAATAAACCCACACTTATATGGGCAATCAATCTGTGACAAAGGATGCAAGAATATGCAATGGAGAAAAGAAATCCTCTTCATTAAATGGTGTTGGGAAGACTGGACATCTACATGGACTACTTTCTCATTACATATACAAAAATAAACTCAAAATGGATTAAAGACTTAAATATAAGACCTGAAACCATAAATCTTCTAGAAGAAAACATAGGCAGTATGCTCTTTGACATCAATTATAGCAATATTTTTTGGACCTGTCTCTTCAGGAAAGGGAAAGAAATGCAAAAATCAACAAGTGGGACTACATCAAACTAAGAAGCTTTTGTACAGCAGAGGAAATTTTCAATAAACAAGATAGTCACCTTAAAAATGAGAAAAGTGATTTGCAAACAATATATTTGGTAAACTGTTAATATCCAATATATACAATGAACTCATACAACTCAACATCAATAAACAAAACAAAACAAAAACAACCCCATTTAAAAATGGGCAGAGAATCTGAATAAATACTTTTACAAAGAAGACATACAGATGGGCAACAGACATCTGAAAAAGATGAAAAATGCTCAACATTACTATCAGGGAAATGCAAATCAAAACCACAATGAGATACCACGTCACATCTTTCAGATGACTACTATCAAAAAGACAACAAAGAACAAGTGTTCACTGGGATGTGGAAAAAAGGGAACCCTAAAGCTTTGCTGTTGGGAATCCAAATTGGTGCAGCTGCTATGGAAAACATTTTGGAGATTCCTCAAAATATTAAAAATAGGACTACCATACATCCAGTAATTCCACTCCTGGTCATTTATCCAAAGAAAATAAAAACACGAATTCAAAAAGATATATACACCCTTATGTTCATTCAGCATTATTTACAATAGCCAAGATATGATAGCTATCTAAGCACCTACCAATAGATGAATGGAAAAGAGATGTGATATATATGTATATACAGTGGAATATTTAGGCATTAAAAAATAAAATCATGACATTTAGGACAACATGGAAGGATCTAGATAATAGAATGCTAACTTAAATAAATAAAACAGAGAAAGCAAATACTGTATGATTTCACTTATATTTGGAATCCAAGAACAAACCCAATAAAACAGAAAGAGTATTACAGATACAGAGATTAAATGGGTGGTTTCCAGAGGGGAGAGTCATGGAGGAATTAGTGAGGGAGATTAAGAGATACAGACTTACAATCACAAAAGAAATGAGTCATGGGTATAAAAGGTACAGTGTGGGGAATTCAGTCAACAATTATGTAATATTTTTATATGGGGACAGATTTTTAACTAGACGTATTTGAGTGATCATTTTGAAATACATAGAAATAGTGACTCACTATATTGTGCACCAGGAACTACCACAGTGTTGTAGGTCAATTGTACTTCAAAAACAAACAAACAAACAATTAAAAATGAGACCAGATTTGTGGTTACCTTTGACTAAGTGTTGGGGAGGAGGGGTAATTGGATGAAATCAGTTAAAGTGTAGAAATTTCCAATGATAAGATAAAGTACTAATGATATAATGTACAACATGATAAATATAGTTAACACTGCTATATATTACACAAGAAAGTTGTTAAGAAAGTGAATCTTGAGTTCTCATCATAAGATAAAAACTTTTTCAATCTTCAATTTTGCATCTATATGAGATGATGAATATTCACTAAACTTATTGTGGTGATTATTTCCTGATGTATGTAAGTCAAATCATTATTCTGCACACCTTAAATTTATTCAGTACTATATGTCAATTATATCTCAGTAAAACTAGAAGAAAAATTCCAACAGAAAGAAAAGTTAAATAAATTTTAAAAATTGATAGACTGAGTAAATCAGATTTCCCTCCTTAAGGCTGGTGGGCCTCATTCAATCAGTTGAAGGCCTGAATGGAACAAAAAGGCTGACCCTCCCCTAAATAAGAGAAAGTTCTTCCTGCATCACTGCCTTGAACCTGGGACATCCTTTTTTCCTGCCTCTGGACTCTAATGAAAACATTGGGTCTTCCTGAACTTAAGCCTGCAGGCAACTGGACTAGAACTACACAATTAGTACTCTTGGTTCTCAAGCCTTCAGATCTGAACAAAAACTACACTATTAACACTACTGGATCTCCCTATCTTGCTGACTGCAGATCTTGGGACTTGTCCGTCTCCATAGTTTTGTGATCCAATTCCTTATTATTAATCATACATGTGTGTATATGTAAATACACATACTATTGTTTCTGTTTCTCTAAAGAACTCTGAATAATACATCAGGCATGCAAAGAAGCAGGAAAATATGTCTCATAATTAGGATAAACTAATTAAAAGTGACCCACAAAAAGCACCTTAAAACAGTTATTATAATAATTCTAATGATCAAAAATTAACTAGAGATATAGAAGATATAAATAAATTAAACTTAATTATAACACAAAAATGTATTAGATGAAATCAATGACAGTTCAGACAGTGCTGAACAAAAAGATGCAGGAAAAGAAGTGTCTAATAAATAGCAACAGAATCTATCCAGAATGAAACATATAGAGGAAAGAAATCTAAAAATAAATAAATTGGAGGAAACTTCAAACTACCTAATACACAGGTAATTTGAGTTTCTAAAGAATAGAGAGAGCAATGGGTATAGAAAAACATTTGAAGAAATAATGGGTAAAAGTTCTTCAAATTTGATGGAAACCATAAATTCTATAATTCAAGAAGCTTAATGAAAACCAAGAATAGGAAACATGAAAAAACATATTAAGACATATGATGATCAAATTGTACAAAACAGTGGTAAGAGACAGCTGAGGATGAAGAAGAGGGGACAAGCATTACATATAGAAGAACAAAGCTTGATAACAGATTTCTTATCAAAAACACTGCAAGCAAGATGACAGGGGAGAAGCAAATTTAAAACACTAATAGTGAATACACTTTCAACCTAGGATTCTGCACTTAGTGAAAATTTTCAGCAACATATGAATAGAAGGGAACTCCTTCAACCTGATAAAGGGCATCTATGAAAAATGTAATGTAAGCGTCATACTTATTGTGAGAAACTGAATACTTTTTCTCCAAGATTAAGAACTAGTCATTATGCTAGTTCATACTATTGAACATTATGCTAGAGGCTTCTAGTGAAAGCAAAAAGGAAAGACAAAGGAATAAAAAGCATCCAGATCAGAAAGGAAGACGTGAAACTGTCTTATTTACAGATGACATGAGTGGTGTGCAGAAAACTTGATGGAATCTACAAATAAGCTAGTAATACTAATAAGTGTGTTTAGCAAATTCCAGGATGTAAGATAAATATTAAAACATTAATTGTATTTCTACATACAATAAATTAGGCAAAACAAATAATCAAAAATTGAGCTAACATATCATTACAATAACATAAAAATATGAAATAATGAGATAAATCTGACAAAAGATGTGAAAGACCTGTACATTGAAAATTACAAATAGTCCTTAGAGAAATTAGACTAAATAAATGAAGCGATATGTTGTATTCTGAGGGGAAAGACAGTATCATTAAGATCTCAATTTTCACTAAATAATCTGTAGATTCAACAATCCCAAAAGAAATATCAGTAGGCTTTTTTTAGTAGAAATTGACAAAATAATTCTAAAATGCATTTTTAATTGTAAACTACTAAGAATAGCCAAAATAACTTTGAAAAAGAACAAAGCTGGAAGATAAATTCTACTTGATTTCAAGGTTTATTGTAAAATTGTAGTTATCAAGACAGTGTATCTGTAGTTGTGCTGAAAAACTATGTCAATGGAACAGAATAGAGCTTCCAGATATACATCCACACATGTATGGACAACTGATTTCTGGCAAAGAAGCAGAGGCAATTTGATGGATAAAAGGCAGTCTTTTCAACAAAATATGCTGAAAAATAGATATCAATAAACAAAACAAAAACAAAAGATCCTTATTTTGCAACATGTACCAAATTAACTCAAAATGATGTGTACCAAAATCTGCAAACTAAAAACTGTAACAATTATAGAAAAAAACACAGAAAAACCTTTGTGACTCTGGGTTAAACCATTGTTGTTTTAGATATGACACCAAAAATCATGATCCACAGAAGAAAAATTGAAAAATGAAATGTCATCAAAACTTTTTTTTTCTGTTGGAAGGCATTGCTAGAAGAATGAAAAGAAAGTACAGAGTAAAATAAAATATTTGCAAATCATATATATGATAAAGATTTTGTATCCAGAATTCAAAAAGACTCTAAACAATTCAATAATAGGAAAACAAACACACAAAAAATGAGCAAAATATTTCAACAAGTATCAAACAACGTATACAGATGATAAGCATTAAAAGATATGCAGTACCATTAGTCTTTAGGGAAATATAAATTAATCATAATAAGATATCATTATACACATAACAGAATGTCTAAAAGTGAAGGGACTGGCCGTAGCAAGTGTTGGCAAGAACACAAAGTTGCTGGGACCCTCACACATTTCCGGTGCTAATGTAAAAGGATAGAGACACTTTGGAAAATACTTTGCCTGTTTGTTAAAAGTTAAACATACACCTACCATATGATCATTCCACTACTAGCTATTTACACAAAATATATGAAGGCAGTTGACCATAAAAAGACTTGTACATGAATGATTATAGCAGCTTTATTTGTAATAGACTCAAACTATAAACAACAAAAATGTCCATCCACAATTGAATGTATAAATGATTGTGTTTGTACAATGGAATACTGTGTATTCAGTGTATACAATGGAACACTATTTTGCAATAAAAAAAGATTATACTGTTGTCACAGGCAACTACATGGATAGATTTTAAAATAATTATTTTGAGTGAAAGAAGGAAGACAAAAGGAGCAAATATTATGTGACTCTATACAAAATTCTATCAAATGAAAACTAATACATAGCGATAGAAAGCAATTCATAATTTTCCTAGAGGATGGGTGGGAGGGAAGAATAGGAAAAGGCATTAGGAAAAGTGGCAGTAGCCATTGAAAGTCCTATTAAAAGCCAACAGACTTCTGTTAAGCAGCCTCATTGAAAATATACAAATCTAATTTTATTCTATCCAAAAAAAATGCCCAAACACAAGTGTTTAAAAAACAATAACTCAAAAAGTAATCAGAGAACAGCAAAAGAGGAGACAGCAGAAAAAAAAAAAATGGAAGCTGAAAAACAGATGGGCACATTGTAACCGACTAGCACATCGGAGAAAGTTGACTCCTTAATAGGATTACTAAAGCCAAAATTCAACCTGATTTATGCTAAAAATCCCTCATATACTAAAAAATAGTGACATCAGTTTCTATTGAAAGCAAATATAAATGGAAGGGTTATAAAGTGCATTAATTAAAAACTTAAGAAACAGTTGAAAGGTCAAATCTCTTTCCTTCTTTCACACAACCTGTAGGTTTCCCACAACCCAGAAGAACACTGAAGAATTTCTTTGTGCTGAAGGTAGGGGGTTTTATTGTTTGTTTTTGGACTTGGTCACAAAAAGTGCAGTTAGGTCTTGTTTTGAAACTATAAAAAGGGGAATCAGGAAAATATGTGACACTAGGTTCTGACATCTGCCAGAACAATGGTAGTCATGCTTTCACCTGCTGTACAGAACGTTGGAAAAGCCATTTTTAGGGAATAGCACCATTCCAATGGAAAAGACTTTAACATCAAGATTTCACAAATAAACAGGACAGTCTAATCTTCCTGCAATGAATCATATAGTTGATAAGTCCAACCATATATTACTCAGAGCCTTCCAAACAGCACTTTTAGTCCCACATTCTTAAATATGAGCATGTAATTAAGGATTGCCAGACATTTGTGGAAGGCAGTAATATGAAAGATATGAACCAAAATGAATAAGTAGAAACAAAAATACAAATAGACAGCAAACATGAAAGACGTGAGAGAACTTGTCACCGGGAAACAAACAAAAAACAGTGAAGGTCAGCAACATTAATCATTTTGGGGAGATGATCTGGGGATTTAATGATTTCTTAAATTTTCAACCAATTTTCCTTATTTTAGTTTCTTCTGTTTTCAGATTTCGAGTAAGCCAAGCACTGTTGATTCTTGAGATGTGAAGGGGACAGGGGATTATTCAGTATGGTTGGATTTTCCTTTTATCAATTCCTAATAATCAGCTTTGTCAGGTATTATAAGTCAATTACTATTTGTCCATCAGCTTTCTAATTTCCTTTTTTTTTTCTTTTTGCATTTTTACTCTTCTTATGTCCTCTCTTTTTGTTGTTGCTTGAATTTAAAAATATGAATTCAGAAATGAAAATCTCAAGAAAAGTAAATTACAGAATTAACTCAGGATGCCAAATACATGAATAACAGAGGTTCCAGAGAGAGAGAGAGAGCAGAAGGAATCTAGGGTAAGATATCATCTATGAAGGAATTTAAGAAAAATTTGTAAAACATAAGGGCATGATTTTCCAGATTTAAAGTGCCTATCAACACAAATGGTGCCTATCAACACAAATGGTGAAAACAGACTCACACTAATGTACATAATAGTAAAATTTCTGAATGCAGGGGACAAATAGGTCCTTCTGATTTTGCAATTCTTAATAGTAATAGTGGAAGCTAATAGAAAAATGAATCATTGCTTTCAGGATTCAGAAAAAAAAAGATTTTAAATCTAGAATTTTATATCCAGACAAATCACTCATGTGATTATAGGGGAAAAAAAGCTATTTTAATATGTGTAATATTAAATATATTACTTCTCATGTACCTTTTTCAGCAAACACTATCAATATGCTCCTGAACCATGAAGAAATAAACTAAGAAGGAAAAAGACATGGCAAACCAGAGAGCCATTACAAAAAATGTGGTGAAGATGTATGATCAAGAAAATGGTGAAATCCAAGGATGATAGCTATACATCAGACTCAAAGAACAATCAAGATCAATCAGTCAAGATTATAGCAACATTATGATACCATAGTGTTGAATAATACTATTCAAGAGAAATGTTCCTTCCCAAGGGAAAAAAAAATGGAACTGATAAGATTATCTCATGTCTTCTATTTTAATGAGACATGAATGGAAAGCTAAGAATTACTAAACATTTGAAAAAAGTACAGAAATATAGGCACAAAAAGTAACAAATAGGAAAAAAACCTCAGAAAGAGAATGCATTCATGAAATCGGACACAATTTTATGTCTTTGGAAAAACTAGTAAGAGGAAGGTCAAGGATTAAGACAGTGTTCTTAGAAATTAAATAATGTACAACATGATGGCTATAGTTAACACTGTTGTATGGTATATCTGAAAGTTAGTTTAAGAAAATAGATCCTAGAGTTCCTACTATAAGGAAAAAACTATTCTTTATTAATTTATTTTTATCTATATGAAATGATGGCTGTTAACTAAATTATTGTGGTAATCATTTCCCAACATATGTAAATCAAGTCATCTTAAACTTATAAAGTGCTGTATGTCAATTATATCTCAATAATGCTGGGGGGGAAAGAGTAAGAAAAGAAAGAAAGGAAAGAAATTAAAAAGAGGACAGTTAAACGTTTTAAAATCCAAAAGGATTTTTTTCTCTGGATATATGCTCAGGAGAAGGATTGCAGGATCATATGGTGACTCTATTTTTAGTTTTTTTAAGGAACATATATACTGTTCTAAATAGTAGCTGTCCCAATTTACATTCTCACCAACAGGGTAGGAGGGTTCCTTTTTCTCCACACTTTCTCCAGCATTTATTATTTGTAGACTTTTTGACGATGGCCATTCTAACCAGTGTGAGGTGATACATTGTTGTAGCTTTGATTTGCATTTCTCCAATAATTAACAATGTAGAGAATTTTTTTCACCTGCCTGTTGGCCATCTGTATGCCTTGTTTTGGAGAAGCGTCTATTTAGATCTTCTGCTCATTTTTTTTATTGTGTTGTTTTTTTTATTTGATATTGAGCTGTATGAGCTGTTTGTATATTTTGGAAATTAATCTCTTGTCAGCCGCATCATTTGCAAATATTTTCTCCCGGTGTGTAGGTTGTCTTTTCATTTTGTTTATGGCTTCCTTCGCTGTGCAAAAGCTTTTGAGTTTGATTAGGTTCCATTTGTTTATTTTTGTTTTTATTTCCATTACTCTAGGAAATGGATCCAAAGACATATTGCTGCAATTTATGCCAAAGAGTGTTCTGCCTATATTTTTATAGTATCTGATTTTACATTTAGGTCTTTAATCCATTTTGAGTTTAGTTTTGTATATGAGGTAGAGAATGTTCTAATTTCGTTGTTTTACATGTAGCTGTCCAGTTTTCCCAGCACCACTTGAAGAGTGTTGTCATTTCTCCAAGAGACTGTCATTTCTCCGCTGTATGTTCTTGCCTCCTTTGTCATAGATTAATTGACCATAGTTTTCTGGAGAAAACTATAATTCAAAAAGATACACGCACCCCAATGTTCATTGCAGCACAATTTATAATAGCTAAGACATGGAAGCAACCTGAATGTTCAACAGCTGTATGGATGAAGATGATGTGGTATATATAAATACATAATGGAATATTACTGTCATAAAAAAGAGTGAAATAATGCCATTTGCAGCAACATGGAGTTAGAGAAAGACAAATATCATATGATATCACTTATATGTGGACTGTAAAAGAATGATACAAATGAACTTATTTACAAAGCAGAAACAGACCCACAGACACAGAAAACAAATTTATGGTTACCAAAGGGGAATAGGGGAGGGATAAATTAGGAGGATGGGATTAACATATACACACTGCTATATATAAAATAGAAAACCAAAAATGACCTACTGTATAGCACAGGGAACTCTACTCAATATTTTGTAATAACCTATATGGAAAAAGAATCTGAAAAAGAATCTACATCTATATCTCTATCTATCTATCTATTTATCTATCTATCTATCTATATATCCATCTATACCTGAGTCACTGTGCTGTACACCTGAAATTGTAAGTCAATCATACTTCAATAAAAAAAAGGATTTGATAAACTCCTAAAGAATTTTCATAGAGACTAGACTCAAAAAGACCAAGATATTTACTATTAAAGATAATTAGGGAGTAATTCCAAGTAATCCAAAATAGCAAAGACAAGAAAAATTATCAAAGAATAATATAAGAAAAATTTCTGTAACTAAAGGACATGAGTTTCTAGATCACAGAGTGGCCAACATAATAAACAAAATATACACAAACACTTTCTACTCAGAATTCTGGTGGGTATAAAGAAGCTCCTGAAAAAGTTCCAGAGAGAATAACAAAACAAAATAAAAAAAGCAAAAGCAAATAATAACCAACAAAGCAGAAGTTAGAATGACCTGAGACTTTTCAATAGAAGCAGTATTGCAAATCTACTGAGTCAGCTGTGAATAACACACACACACTCGTATACATGATATACGTGATAGTTATCTGTGTTATAGATAAATATTATATGGTCATAAATAATGTTTCGACCTAGTTAGGTCAGCTGTGGAAAATATTTACATGACACTGTGATTTGTACACTGAATATTGAAATAACTAAAAGCTGTGAAGTAACAATTTGGAAGATGGAGAAAAGAAAGAAAGTACAGATAGGATGGAGCAGTGCTGAATTCTTCTACAATAGACTATCAGTAGATTGTGTCTAAAATTGAAATGAAAAGGAATAGCTAATTTTGGAAAGCTAAGGTAACTATCAGGAGAAAAAACTAAGAATTTAAAATGGTTTCATCTGGAGAGGGTGGCTCAAGAATAAAGAATAGAACAGAAGCTTTGTAGCAATATTAACAAAACAAAGTAAGTTTATTTCAAAGGAAGAAAAGTAAGCATTATTCATAATAACCCAAAAGTAGGAACAATCCCCTGTTCATCAACAAATGAATATATAAAATGTGGTGTATCTATGTATACTATTAGTGGATATTATTCAGTACATTCATTAGCTCGTACAACCGTCACACCAGAACATGGATGAGTCTTGAAAATATTATGCTAAGTGAAAAAAGCTAGGCACAATAGACCGTATATTGTATGATCTCACTTACATGAAATGTTTAGAATAGGCAAATTCGGAGGGCTGGAAATAGATTAGTGGTTGCCAGGGGTTGAATAGAAGGGAAAATGGAGGGTGACTGCTAATGGATATGGAGTTCCTTTTTGGGATGATGAAAATGTTCTGGAATGAAATAGTGGTGATGGTTGTATGAGCTAATGAATATACTAAAGGTCACTGAAGTGTACACATTAACGTGGTGAATTTTATGGTATGTGAATTATATCTCAACAAAAAAAAAATAAGTGGAATACGAAAAGAAGAGATAAAGAAGAATGACAGCCCAAATTTTTAAAAAATGGAATAATGTGTCAGGAAAGTAAAAGGAAATTTTCCTAGGACATTGGAAGGAAGAAGAGCATTGCATATAAAAGTAACATATATGAGGCATGGAGTCATGGAAAAATACGATTTTCAGGAATAGTGAGAAGTGTAGCAGGAGCTGTTCAGTGTTTGCGTATGATGGAAAGAAAAGGTGAGCAGATGAAGTTAGAGTTTCAGAGTAAAGGTCTGAGGAATATTTAGGATCTGACTGTGAAAGGCGTCTTAGATCATGAGAAAGGGTTTGGATTTTAATTTGTTGGGCATAGAGCACAACAGGAAGTATAGGATGATGAGGATGGTCAGGGCAAGAAGACAGGTTGGAATCACTGATTAAATGAAGAGAACTTGGATGGCTGTGGAGGTAAAGGCACAACTGGGGACATGGTTAAAGAGAAGTATGCACTTATTATATGAGAAACAGTAGTTTAAACTAAATTCATAAAATAGAAGTAGTATGGTTTAACTTGGGAAGGGGAGAGGGGAGAAATTAAAGATTACTGAGGTTTCTAACTTAAAACATTGGGAAAACATTTAGGAGATTATAGTAGGAAGAGAAGGCTTAAATAGACATGAAGATAAGTTTACCTTGTAAGATGTTAAGTTTGAGATACTGTGGATTTTCCAGTGATTGCACCCTCATATATTCAGTATGTTTTGATGAACAAGTTTCAACTAAAATGAATGAGGCTTTTATTCAGAATAAGAGTGAATGGGTGTAAATGAGACAGAAAGAGGTGACTTTCCTTCCTGTGGAGTCTCATGCACTTTATCACTTAGGGTAGAATTCTCTACATCTGTATTACAGTGATGTGCTGAGGATTACAGATGTCAGCTTGCAGTTTTGAAAACCTAAAATTCTCTTTAAATTTAAATCACCACTTAAAAGTGATCTCATATCTCATCCGGTACTTTGTCACAACAGGCATTCTACTTAGGCGAGGAAGCTAAGGTCCTGAAAATTCAATAGGCTTTCTCAAGATTTTCCATTTAGTCAGGGAGAGAACCGAGCCTTGGTACAAGTTGAGTGTGTTTTTTTAATCTCCTAAACTAGACTTTAAAAATCTTCTATA
Source organism: Hippopotamus amphibius kiboko (assembly GCF_030028045.1). Taxonomy (NCBI): domain Eukaryota; kingdom Metazoa; phylum Chordata; class Mammalia; order Artiodactyla; family Hippopotamidae; genus Hippopotamus; species Hippopotamus amphibius. The sequence continues at coordinate 97,595,165 of NC_080197.1, forward strand.
TTAGTGATTTATCTATTATGCTACTCTTCCTCCCTGAAAAGGCAAAATACCTTGGGTAAAGAGCCATGTATGGGACGGCACAAAATGTGCATTAATGGCCAGCTCTGATCATGTGTGACTATTGGCCTCTAATACTCTGGGCATCAGTTTTCTTTCGATAAAATGAGAATGTTTACTCAATCAATATTGACTAGAACTTTGAGATTCTTCCTAATGAGCTTTCTAATTAGAGATCCCTCTCTTTTTCCTAGTGGATGACTAGCAAGACAACAAGAGCAAAACAAAATGAAACAAAATGTATTATTATCAACTCATATCTAACACACATTTGCCATTTTTTTCCTGACAGATGACTATTTTTATATTAAAGTATATAAGTATGCATATGCTGAACACAAATATCATTCCTCCCCCTCATTTTCCATCATCTTTATTATTTGAATCTTTTTTTTTTTTACATCTACCCTAAAGGTTTTCATCATGCTTATACTTTTGCTTTAAGAAAAATTTCTATAAGCAATGTGGAGCATGTAGGCATATTTTTCATTTACTGGTCCATATTAAACATCGTTCTAAACATTAAAGGCCTTAAGTGTTTAGAAAGACTTCTGTATTCCTTGTTAGATAGTCAAGAAGATATTCTGAAGCCATCTAGTGGATCTATTTGCCTACTTTGGAACGATATCTAAGCACTCTGGTGCTTTCTTTAATAGTAATATTAACATCAATACCTGGAAAATGATTTTTGGCAGGAGCCTCTTCTTTAATATTTATAACACTTGACAATACATGAAGTAGAACTATCACTATGACATCTCAATTCTCAGTTATAAGACTTAGTATTTTTTAGTACACAAAGCAAGTGAAACATAAAAGTAGAACCATATACAGATTGAGATGGGAAAACTGCCTCAATCCAAAGCAAAAGCAGATGGGAAGGCCCCAGAGGAGCTTTACCCTAAAGGGAAAGGTACAACACGCCATTTCCACTCACTGTTGCAAAACTGAACACTAATTAGGATAGACTATTTTTGCAAAAGCTTTGAAATAAAAATACATATATTGTTAAAAAATTATTTTTCGGGTATTTTCATTTTAAAATATTACTAAATTCACTTATGATCAAGTGAAAGTATTCAGTGCCTCCGGACATGTTAATGGTTATTGTTTTGATTCCTATACATTTTTTGTTGCATACATTGGGAGATTAGACAGATATATAAAAAGAATATTGATTCACTATCTTTTGACATCTTCTGTGGTCAAGATGTCATAATTTATCCGCTATAGCTTCTGGTCTTCCTGTTTTGTTTACACCTACCTCCTCCCAAATATCTTTTCCTTTTACCAGAGTGATCTTTTAAAAACAAAAAGCTTGTCATAACCTTTTCATGTCTTACTATCACAAATCATTATACAAGCATTCAATCAACTAATATTCATGAAATGTTTCCAATGTTTAAGATCCAGCTAGACAATATAGAAGATATAAAGATTCCTAGAATACAGTATTTTCTTTCAAAGGATACAATCTAGTAATGAAGCTAAAACAGTTACCAATGTCAACATCAACCTTTACATTGTGTTCATTATAAAAAATGCCTCCTTTATATTATTCAATTTGTTACAATCTCTGGAGTAATCATGGCAAATAAATGCATTCATTCATTTTTTCTTTCCATACATATTATTGAGCACTCACAATGCACCAGAAACAAATCTGCATTCTGGAGTCATTCAGGAATCAGCTGAGAGAAAGAACAGGAAAGAGATTAGCAACAGTGCACTGTGACATGGGCTCCACGAGGTGTGCAGTGACTGGTATGAACATGGAGGACTGACAGGCTTACTTGGAATTGAATCCAGGATCTACACCCCAGGAACTGTGTGATTTTTGACCAGGATATTTAACTTCCTCAAGCCTCAGTTCCTCATGTGTAAAATACATCTGTTTCATATAGCTGCTATGAGAACTAAATGATGCCTGAATCAGTAACTAGATGATCACTTCTCCAGGAATATGTCAATCTACTAGAACAAATTCTCTTTACCGGCTCCACCTCTCTTTAAGTACTTTGTCTCAGCTCTCAAAATGTCAGACATTTTGCAAGATGAACAGCAGTGTGCATTGGGCTGGAGAAAGAGAAACAGCAGAGAGGAGAGTCAAAAGAGCCTTGGGAACCATCCATCACAGAAGCCATGTTCCTTAAGTTAAAAGTGCGATTCTGTAGGATTCTGGCAACTCCCGTGACTGAACAACCTGCTAATGTTAGTAAAGTGCTAAATATAAATTAGCCTTGTTTATTCAATTGATTACAGCCAAATAAGAAGAAAACCTGAGACTGAGAAGAAATAAAAACCAAGAGCACTTCCCATTCAATTGAAATTGTTATTAATAAACATTTATGAAGACCCAGTTGTTCTCAAAAGATCAGAACTGATAGGATTCAATGTTGTCAGCTTGCTCAAAAAAATTGTCCCCTAAGCTTCAAAACCAGCAATCAATGAAAGAAGAGAGTGGAAGGATGCAGAGAGGATGAGTGAAAGGTTCAATTTGTTCATGTTGGTAGGGGATAAAAACCTGACACTGCTAGAATTCCCACTGAAATAAAAATTGCCACCAAAATAATGTTAAAACAAAACAGTATTTTAGATTTTACTGCCTGCTCAGCTTTTTAGGGAAGAAAAATGGATTAAAAAAATTAGACTTGCAGAAATGAGTAGTAGAAAATGGAATAAAGTTCTCTTTTTTAAATGATTGTTTCTTCAACTGTGTGAAGAAATTCTTGGAAGGAGAGTGATGATAAATTTCCTTCTCTATTCTTCTGCCAGTCTTGGAATAGACCTGACAGAGTAGGAGTTCAATAATAAGTTATTTGAGGGACTTCCCTGGTGGCACAGTGGTTGAGAATCTGCCTGCCAATGCAGGGGGGACACAGGTTCGATCCCTGGTCCTGGAAGATCCCACATGCCCTGGAACAACAAAGCCCATGCACCACAACTACTGAACCTGAGTTCTAGAGCCCATGAGCCACAACTACTGAAGCCCACAGGCCTAGAGCCCGTGCTCCGCAACAAGAGAAGCCACTGCAATGAGAAGCCCGTGCACCGCAATGAAGAATAGGCCCTGCTAGCGGCAACTAGAGGAAGCCCATGTGGGGCAACAAAGACCCAATGCAGCCAAAAATAAAACTAAATTAATTAATTAAAAAAAACAATAAGTTCTTCTTGACTGATAGCTATGAATAGAAGATAAGCAAATCACAGGACACCAACTATTATTCCAATATGAATTTATGTCAATATTGCATCCATAGAAAAAGACTAAGGATGAGAAACAGAATAGAAGTCATCTTGTTATTGCCTTTCACTTAGCCCACTTAGCCTGTTTAGCCCACTTAGCCCACTTAACCTGCGGTGAATGTTTAACAGAAGTTTGTTGAGGGAGTTAATAAGAAAAACAACAGCATGGAAGCAACTGGACGAGTGACACTGCATTTCTGTTGACTTGATAAAAAGAAACATCCTCCTCTCACTTCAGCTGGTGTTCTGGCAGCAGCAGCAGCAGCAGCAGAAGATGTGCATGCAGCTGTGTCTTTTTTAAAAAATAGGATCATGGATCTACATTACAAACTGTGACCTCCTGAAGGGTGTAAGTCACGTGGTCTATCTCAGTGGCTAGCATCCAGCTGGGCCCTTGACAATGACCCAAGTTGATTGGGTCATTTGTTTTGATTTTCCTTTCTTGTCTCTTTCTTCTTTGTCTAGGTTTTCCATGTTTACCTGAAAGTTTCTTCATTGACCCCATTCAAAGCAATCAAACAAAAATTCCAACTTTATTGAGATTATGTCTTTGTAGGTTGTTTGCCTACGTTTCCCAGTTATAACATGATCTTTTGGAAAGGAAGTCTCCTGTGAAATATGGAACATGGATCTACCATCTACTTATGAAAACTCACACAGCAAGGGGCTTGAGTTTATGATGTGTCCACCCTGAATTTCAGGCAGGTCTGGGAGAATTTCAGGACTGCTGGAGAAATGTTACAAGCAAGGATCTAGTTACGTAAGGAAGCAAGTCCTTCTGGTCATAGAGTTCAATCATTCAACAAGTATTTATTGAGTGCTGTGTGGCAAAATGCCAGGCTTGTGCCAGGCACAGAAAGCCATGATATCTGCCCCCAGAGAAGACAGACAATGAGCTTGTAAAGTCAGCATTTCAAAGATTTATAGAATACTGTGGAAGCACATTACAGGGTGACCTAACCTAGTTTAGGGAGGGAGGTCTGAGAATACTTCTCTAGGGAAATTTTATTTATGCTGAAACCTGAAGAGTGAGTTGAGTTGCATCAGTGTGGATCAAAGAAAGAATAATAGGCCCTAGTGAAGAGTGGAAAGGTGTTTTTGAGGGCAACATGGTGTCTTTCACATGAGTCATCTCCTGGATTAGCTTGTTTCTACTGATATCTGAGACTTAAAGTGCGGTGACAAAACAAAGAATGGGTGGGGAGCTGAGTGCAGCTAAAATCTAGAAAAGCTGGAGCCTCTACTCCAGAAAAGCCAATATTTATGGCTTGCATGTTGAAGAGAAATTATTGCAGTGGCTTTTGTAGCTAAGGGACACAGTGCTCTTTTTTTTAGTATCCATAGACTTTACATACTTAGTAGTAGGCAGAAGGGGTCACTTTGGGTAAGCAGACACAAGCATATAATTACCGCAACTGCAAGTCAAACCAGTACAGGCACATAGACAAGAAAGTAATGTGATGGCCACAAGTGGAAAGTCATGGGAACTCCCAGAAAAAGCTGGGGGAAACTTGAGACAATCTAAAACTCCTACCTGGAAGATAGAATTAGATGGTGTAGGCGAAATCATGCATTTTGATACTTATGGTAACTTTGTTGCCAAAGCTTAGGCACACAGGTTTCCCTTATTACCTGTAGACTTTGGGTTTCAGTTTGTCTTCACATTCTCTCATCTAAAAACCCCTCCTGGAACTTGTACATTGTTTTTTTAATGGGAGTTTTTTTATGGGAGTATGGGCAGATGGGCTAAGTGAACTAACAGAGAATTCTTCTATATTTGCTAGTGTGTGGTTCTACTTTTTGGAGTATTTAGTCCATAAAAATTGTGAGATAACACTTTTCTACTGCTCTCCTTACCAGACCCCAGTATGTGGCTGCCTCTTTTCTATACCTTGTAGATTTTGCTGTTCTCATAAATGTGGCCCTGGCAGTGATAAGAAAAACACATTCAACAGGATGCTTTGTCTAAATGCTTGAGATGTTTAGTAAGTAGAGCGTGTCCATGAGGCAACGCATTAAATCTCTCATGGTGTAATTGGGCTCTTATTGTTCCAGACATTATCGTAGGTATCATATTAATGAATATTTTATACTTGGAAAGCCATAGAGCAAAAGGGATTTATGAGAAAAATGATAAAGTCGTTGGTACAAACAGAATGCTTAGCCAGGTGTTGTGGGCTTCATATGAAATTTTTATTAGCCCTACAACATAAACTAGAATATACCTTGGTCATATCAATTAAAGAAGGCCTAGATTACCAGTAAAATCCCATTTCAATGAATGCAATTATAATGACAAGCTCTCTATGTCTAGATAATTATTATATTTTTCTGGTAGTCCATAATAAATAGGTCTAATTGACATGGCCTTCATGGTACTTTTGAAGTGAAAAATTTCTTTAACACTTATATGCACATTCAGAATATTTTAAAATCTTCTCTAATAATACTTGTATTCTACAGCTGTTTCACAGTACTTATACTATGTTAAATGTTCCTTCTGAACACAGCACTTTTTAAGGTTACTTTTGTCTTTTAGGCATGGTAATGAAAATGGAGAAGTTTTTTTTTTTAAGTATTTTTATTTTCTTACTTTGTAAAGAGGCCCTTGATATTTGCTCTGGTGGAATTTCTAACAGAAGCTCCAGATTTGGACCTAAACCATGAAGTGGCTGATATGTAACCAGGTGAAGTGATCCCCATCACCCAGAAATTGCATCCTCTTCATCGGTGAATTTTTTGCACCTAGCACAAAACAGTTGTCAATGTTAATTGAATGATTTAAACAAAAATGTAAGTCCATATCTTCTCTTTTTTTAAAATAAGTTTATTTATTTATTTATTTATTGGCTGCATTAGGTCTTTGTTGCTGTGCAGGCTTTCTCTAGTTGTGGCAAGCTGGGGCTACTCTTCATATATTTCAATGGTACAGAATAGAGATCCTGGGTATAAAACTACACTTTTGTGGGCAATTAATCTATGACATAGGAGACAAAAATGCAATGGGGAAGAGACAGCCTCTTCAATAAATGATGTTGGGAAAACTGGACAGCTACATGCAAAAAAATCAAACTGGATTACTCTTTCACACTATGAAAAAAAACAAATTCAAAATGCGTAAAGGATCTAGATGTAGGACCTGAGACCATAAAACCTCCAGAAGAAAACTTAGGCAGTATAATCTTTTACATCAGTCCTAGTGATATTGTTTTGGATATAGCTCCTCAGGCAAGGGAATCAAAAGCAAAAATAAACAAATAGGATACATTAACCTAAAAAGAATTTGTACAGTGAAGAAAGCTATCAACAAAACCAAAAGGCTGCCTAATGAGTGGGAGATGATATTTGCAAGTGCTATTTTTAATAAGGGGTTAATATCCAAATATACAAACAATTCATACAATTCAACATCTGGGAAAAAAAAACCCACCCCAAACAACCCAATTAAAAATAGGCATAGGATTTGAAGAGAAATTTTCCCAAAAAAGACATACAAGTGGCTAACAGGCAAAGAAAAGATGATCAACATCATCATCAAGGAAATGTAAATCAAAATCACAATGAGATATCATCTCACACCTGTCAAAATGACGATCATCAAAAAGACAACAAAGAACAAGCATTGGTGAGGATGTGGAGAAAAGGGAACCCTTGTGCACTGTTGGAGGGAATGTAAACTGGTGAAGCCACTATGGAAGACAGTATGGAGGTCCCACAAAAAAAAAAAGATTAAAAATAGAACTACCATTCAGTCCAACAATTCCACTTCTGGGTATTTATCTGAAGAAAACAAAAAAACGAATTTGACAAAATATATACGCCCCTATGTTCATTGCAACATTATTTACCATAGCCAAAATATGAAAGCAACCTAAGTGCCCAGAAATAGATAAATGGATAAAGAGGATGTGGCACACATATACACAATAGACTATTACTGGGCAACAAAAAAGAGTAAAATCTTGCCTTTTGCAACACCTTGATGGACTTTGTGGCTATTGTGCTAAATGAAGTAAGTCAGAAGAGAAAGACAAATATTGTATGACCTCACTTATATGTGCAATCTAAAAAAGAAAACAAAAGAACAAAACAGAAACATTATAGATACAGAGAATAAACTGATGGTTGCCTGAGAGGAAGGGGCTTAGTGGAGAAAAGAAGTACGTGGTGGAGATTAAGGGTTATAAACTTCCAGTTGCAAAATAAATGAGTCAGGGATATGAAATGTACAGGAAAAGAAGATAGTTAATAACTATGTAATATCATGGTAACATATCACGACTGGACTTGTCGTGGAGATCATTTTGAAGCCTATAGAAATATTGAATCACTGTTTTGCAGAAGAGAAAGTTAAACAGTGTTGTAGGCCAGTTATACTTCAAAAAACAAGTAAACTCACAGAAAAAGAGATCAGATTTGTGGTCACCAGATGCAGGAGGTGGAGGGAGAGGAAATTGGATGAAGGCAGTTAAAAGGTACAAACTCCTAGTTATAAGATAAATAGTACTAGGGACATAATGTAGAACATGATAAACGTATTTAACACTGTCATTATATATGAAACTTACTAAGAGAGTAAATCCTAGGAGTTCTCATCACAAGGAAAAAATACGTTTTCTATTTCTTATTTTTCTGCCTATATGGCTTAATGGAAATTTACTAAACTTTTTGTGATAGTCATTTCATGATGTTTGTAAGTCATATCATTATGCTATACACCTTAAACATAAACAGTATTGTAAATAAATTATATCTCAGTAAAACTGGAAGAAAAGTAAATAAATAAAGGCCAGGTAACAAATGGGAGAAAATATTAGCCAGAAAAAGATGCTTGGAGTCTGAAACTGGAAAAATGTAGCTGCCAGTTAATGAACTGAGAAAAGTACAGGAAGAGGTTTCAGATGTGAGAAAGTTGCACAAGGGTCAAGACATGAACACAGTAAGTTTAAGATGGCTATTGTACATAGAGGTAGGGAGTGGTCATATGAGACTGTTAGGTCGGTCAAACTGATAGGGATAGGGTAGGATAATTAAACAGTTAGTTTAGATGTCCCACTAGGGGATTAAAGACAGAAAGGAAATTTTAAGGGAATTTGGGAGACTGTTGTAAGCTAATGACCACTCAAGAAAAGAATCCAGTAACCTAGCAAGAACCTATACTACCTTAAAGAAAGACCAGGTGCATTCAAGTGCCAGGCACACTCAAGCCACCAATCCTAATAGTTAAAACACAGGACAATAGATATGTGGTCTGAATCTTGTTATATGAATTCACGGAGTTGATGGTACTTGAAGAGCAGCATTTCTGCATGTAGCCAAGAGAAGAATATAAGTGAAAGCGGAAAGGAACTAGGTGAAACCTGAGATGAGTTACCATATGTTAGTATATGTTACCACCTTTCTGCTAATATACATATGATTTAAATAGTGCCATGACAACCCTGGTTAGACCATATGGGATCAAAAAGAGGAACTAATGGTGTAAGCCTTGACATCTACCCAAAAATGAGGAAGAAGGTGGTCTTCTCCCCTCCCCACTTTTTCTTTGATTATAGAAACGTAGCCCTCTCTGTTCTTGGGGCTGTGCTCCCTTTTCTGGCCTGCTTGTATCTCCCACAAGTGTCCTACGCTAATAAGCTCACTCTTTGCCTGCCACTTTGCCTCACAGCGAATTTTCTCTGCAATGAGACAAAAGAATGGGAGCTTCAGTAAGTCCTGACACCAGGTGAGAGGTTTTAATTAAAACACAGTGCAACCTAAATGTCCATCAACAGATGAATGGATAAAGAACGTGTGGCACAGACATACAATGGAATATTACTCAGCCATAGAAAGGAATGAAATTGAGCTATTCGTAGTGAGGTGGATGGACCTAGAGTCTGTCGTACAGAGTGAAGTAAGCCAGAAAGAGAAAAACAAATACCGTATTCTAACACATATATATGGAATCTAGAAAAATGGTACTGATGAACCTAGTGGCAGGGTAGGAATAGAGATGCAGATGTAGAGAACGGACTCAAGGACACTGTGTGGAGGGGAAGCTGGGATGTAGTGAGAGAGTAGCATTGGCATATACACACTACCAAATGCAAAATAGATGGCTGGTGGGAGGCTGCTGCAGAGCACAGGGAGATCAGCTTGATGCTCTGTGAAGACCTAGGGGGTTGGGATAAGGAGGTTGGGCGGGAGGCTCGGGAGGGAGGGGATATGGGGATATATGTGTACATGTGGCTGATTCACTTTGCTGTACAGCAGAAACTGACACAATACTGTAAAACAATTACACTCCAATAAAGATTAAAAAAATAAAAAATAAAATGAAATGAAATGAAATAAAATAAAATAAAATAAAATAAAATAAAATAAAATAAAATAATAAAATAAATAAAATAAAATATAGTGGGTTTGAGTCCCCTCCTAAGTCAGGGATTGTGGTTTCAAGTCCCAGTTTGAGTTTTGGCTGGGTTCAAGTCCCATCCAAGAAGGAGTGTGGTTTCAAAAGGCTGTACTGTCTTTCAGCTTGGCTTTAATAACAAAGCTCTTAGACTGAATATGTTTGTTATTTGATCCAAATCTTTACACTGATTATCATTCCCTGGTAAGTTCAAGGTCTAGGAAATGACCAGTGGTATTGTCCACATCTTCCTGTTGTGTAGTTCTTGACAAAATTCACTGAAACTCAGTGGTTTGGAAATATTTGACTACAGTAGCAGGTTTTGAATAGAAAAAAATCAGAGAATAGCAGAATGTTGAAGCTTTTATTATTTTATTATTATTTATATGCTTCCTCTTGTGAACTTGATTTATTTCACTAATATGAACTGTTGGAGCTTTAATGTTATTTCTTAACAACTTGCATAATCCCTTTATATCAATCTTTGTTTACTGCAATATTTTTCCAATTTACAATATCTTAATGTTAGCCAGGAATTATTTATTTTAAAAAAGCAGTCATAATTAGCTTTCTTAATCATAAACATAGCCCTACTTAAAGAATATATATATATATACAAATTTCCATATACCTAACAATTGTGAAATGTGAAATAAACAATCTAGTATACCATCTATTAAGTGAATTTAGCTCAGCAATCATCATTGTTATTATGATGGCTAAAACTGATGGAACACTTATTAGGTATTAATCTTTTTCATGTAATAAAACTCATTTAAATCTCACAGCTCTCTGAGTCAGGTATTAGTATGACTAGACATGTCAGGGTTTACAGTTAGTAACTGAAAGTTGGTCGTGATACTGTGGATACACAAGCTCTGAAAGAATAATTAGACAGGCAATACAAAAGTCATTTCCTTTGGAGAAAAATGTTAAAAGGATTTTTACTATAGCTAGTCAATCTTTTGTACATGGAGAAAGCAAGCACAACTTGAATCACAGGTATCCTGTTTTTTCTTGTTAGGAAGTATGGGCCTTTGAACAAGCATCATCCCTCACCCCCAGTTCAGTGTTTTATACAGTAATAACTTCTCCAGTGTCTTCATTTACTTATGCCTTCCTTTGTACTGCAGGTATGCAGCTGGCAGAAAAGTTAGATATACTCTAAATCAATCTTGAAAAGACTTTGAGGTCAGCCACTTACCATATAAAATATTCCATTGAGGCTCTTTTTTTCTTTTTTTTCCTGTTTATAAACCAAGCTTCCATTCAGAGACTGCTCTTACTTAATTTTCTTTCTCTAGCTTATCTGGAATGGAAAGTACTGACCTCAGAAATAACTGCCATTGAGTACTGAAAGAAAAAGAAAAAGAAGGGAAGATTGGGATCTCTTGATGTCACCGGAAGTGAATGTGAAATGCACTTTTAACTAGGACTTTAGCAAATTTATCACATAAGCAAACTCCTGTAAAGAAATAGTTCTCAAAAGTACAAACTACCTTGGAGGACTGGGGCAGGGAGGGTGGGGGGGAATCGAGGGGGGGGGCGTCAGGGAAGGGAGGGAATATGGGGATATGTGTATAAAAACAGTTGATTGAACCTGGTGTACCCCCAAAAAAATAAAATAAAATAATTAAAAAAAAAAAAAAAAGTACAAACTACTTTACATAGATAAAATTGTTTAAAAATTCTCTTTTTTTAGTATTATTTGTCAAATATTGTAATCTGAAGTCCCATATCTGTAAAATACATTCTTTAGTTGAGACTGACGTTCATGCTATTTTGTTTCTTTCCTTTGGCTGAAAACATGTTGGATACTTTTACAGTGAATGGAATTAATTATCGTTGATCAAGTATTGTTGGCATATTCTGTGCAGTTCAGCACTTAATTGAGGAGATACAATTCCTGCCCTGGATACCTTAAAAGATATCTAACACATTGTGTTAGACAAAATGGCAATATACTTTGTAACCAATCCTGATGGTATTTTTATCCTACAGTGTGGTGTAAGATTGCCATTTGATGTGGTGCGCGCCCATAGTTTCCTTTGCTGAACAATTGCTAGATTGTGTTCTGGGGACACACACTGTGTGGAGAGTAACAAAGAGTAAAAAGACAGTGTCCGAGGTTCACACAGGAAGATACTGGGTCACAAGTGATGTAATTAAGAGTACATGAAAAAATCAACTTGCCAAAGTGGAAAGGAAACATCAAAGAAGATTTGAAGCAAAGAGAAGGATAGTTTTCTTGCAGGATGACAAGGCAAGAAAAAAATAATTCAGAGGTTATTATTTAGTTTTCAGCAAACTAAATGGCAAAATATTAATACATGAGAGGTTTTGAACTTTTGACTTTGGCAGAATGTCAGATGCAGTTGATTAAGCCCTGTGTCCTTAAGTATATAGTTTTGCTAAGAAGCACTGAGAAACATACGTTTCCGATTTCCTTAAGTTCGTTCACTTGCCTCACTCTCTACTTAGTTACTTCTGCCCATTATATAAAATATCTCCATCTAAGAGTGCTAAGCACTTTACACAATTCTCATCATTTTTAATATTTTAATTTCTATGATGGATACGGGAAATTATTTTTTAAATTTGTTATTTTTATCAAAATGATGTGGGCTTCCCCAATATAGGAGCACCTCAATACATAAGGCAAATGCTAACTATGAAAGAGGAAATGCAAGGCAGAAATAGAGACACAGATGTAGAGAACAAACACGTGGACACCAAGTGGGGAAAGCGGGGAGGATTGGGGGGGGGATGAATTGGGAGATTGGGATACCAAACTGCACACTCTACATATATGCTGTTTATTGTCTAACTGTATCTCAATAAAAGTTGTTTAAAAAAAAAAATGATGTGTGCTTCATTATAAAGTCAAACAGTTAACAAAGGCCTGCAAAGAAAATGAGAAATCTGTTTCATTCCTTCGCATTACTAATGACCACTCTCAGAGATAGTAAAGATAACTTTCAAAATGGTAAAATTATGGGTCTTATCCAGATATAAAATGAGCCTATATCTATAATTTTATTTAACTCATTAATTAATGAGGAAACCCGTGTAAAGAATAATCCCCAAACCAGTGGAAAACGAACTAAAAATACAAAAAAAAGTCTTGAATAAACCCTGCCGGCTAAGAATTCTGAATATCATAAATACCAAAAATAAAACTGTAAAGTGAACAAAAATTTTCTAGCATTTTCACACACCCTTTTTTCACTTTGTGGGTAAGTCCTGCCACTGAGCTTATCGTAGTTTTAGAATACCCCTGTGCCTTCCCTATCCTCCTTGAAACTTTACCCCCGAATGAGATTAATTATTGCATTTTATCTTGTCTATTTCTCCTATCAGGTTAGTTATAATTTAAAATTTAATGTTTCTTCTGGAACTAAAGGCTTAGCCTTTAGCTGAGGAATTTAAAACTTTTAGTGAACTGGTGAGATAAGCCTTTGGAGGAGTTATGGGCTCCTCTCAGCTCCCTGAAATAATGCTACGTCATGCTATACCTACCTTCCCCGCGTGTGAGACTGATGATACAGGGAGACATAGACCTTCCAACAAGATCTCTGAAGCTGAATGGAGCCATTGCTGCCCATGCTGTCAATGTACCTCAGAGGAGGTGGTCATTAAAAACATACTTTTCAAAATGTATTTAATTTTCTTCCCTCTTAACATTACTTATCTATAAATTTCCTCTTTGCAAAAAGATCATTTCAGAAAATGAATTTAACAGCATTAACCCGTTAAAGACAAGAAATGAGCTGATCCTTTAACCCAATAAAATAAAAATACAAATACTGAGCAGAATGGTTTCTTTGAAAAGAAAGACAGTAAGTAAGGTACCGTTGCTAAAACTCAGCCTCTGTTCATGGGTGCTGAATAGAAAGGCAGAGATAGAGTTTTGGGTGAAGTAGAAACGAGTAGCTTTTATTGCTTTGCCAAGCAAAGGGGGCCACAGTGGGCTCATGCCCTCAAGACTGTGTGACCCAGAGAGGGTAGTGAGGGTTCTTAGAGTGTTCAAGGAGCAGGGCATGACCAGCTCATCCACATTCGTCTGACTGGTTGGTGATGAGGTAATTGGGAGTCAACATCATTAATCTTCTGGTTTCAATTGGTCTGGGGTCTACGTGTTTATAGGCAGCATACAGTTAACTTCTTCTGCATGGAAGGGGCTTCAGTATCTGCAAAATAGCTCAAAGGACATGGCTTAGAATATTATCCATAGACCTAGAAGAAGAACTAGATGTCCTTGACTTTGTTTAATGGCTAAAATATTATCATTTTGTCTTGCTTGACTGTTTTCCCTTCTACATTGTCTCACTTCTCTGATTAAATTTATTCTTTAACTAAAGTTTTTCTACAGACAAAAGGCAGGCAGAGCACATGGATGGGGGTCTATTCTGGGAAGGCCTCATAACATCCTGCTCAGTTACAGTACTTCACCTATATAACAGAGTCAGAGAGAATAAAAATAATTAGATATACTCTTACAGGGGAATGATTAGAAAAGTTAAAAGAAAACTGGGGGCTTCCTAGGTGGCACAGTGGTTAAGAATCCACCTGCCAATGCAGGGGACATGGGTTCGATCCCTCTCCTGGAAGATCCCACATGCCGCGGAGCAACTAAGCCTGTGAGCCACAACTATCGAGCCCATGTGCTGCAACTACTGAAGTCCATGTGCCTAGAGCCCGTGCTCCACAACAAGAGAAGCAACGGCAATGAGGAGCCCACGCACCACAATGAAGAGTAGCCCCCACTCACCGCAACTAAAGATAGTCCGCACACAGCAAAAAAAGACCCAACATGGCCAATAAAATAAATAAATAAATAAATAAATAAATAAATTTATAAAAAAAAAAGAAAACTGGGCAGAACATATTTGTTCTAAGGATAGCAAGTGAAATTTCTCAAGGAAACAGTGAAAGTTCATGTCTTGAAAAAATGTAAACTTATTCTGAAGAATAATGCATTTGGAGATTATAAAATAGGAAGTAAAATTACCTTGAAGATAAAACAAAATTATTCACTCATTTTCCTCTTATATTTGTGATTTGATATCACAACTTGAGAATATATAAAAGCTTGAGTGCTTTTTCCACAATAGCCACTCATTCACCATGCTTCCAGACCTTTCCCTTGGATGAGAAGGAGAGTAGGGAATGGAGGAAGGACTGTGGTAAGTGGAATATAGAGACTTAAACTTGTTTGGTAGTTATCTTCAACCACAGGTAATTCAAATGGTAAAACTGTCTTTTGCATATAGAATCCATCTGGCTTGCCCTTCATTTTATTATCTATAATCTGGGATTGTTAATGTGCAATTTCAAACAAATATTTAGAAATGGTTGCAATTGTAGAGCCAGTGAAAGTATTTATTTTAACATTTGGTAGAAAGAGGTCCTGGGGAGAAGTGTTACAAAAGTCATCTTGGAGAAATCTCGGTAGCTTAATTATTATCTATCAGAGAATTTAGCATCATTTCACAGATTTCCTAGAACTCCATTCTGATCCATTTGCTCTTTTTTTTACCAGTCTTTATTCTAGCTTCATAGATGCTTGAATCTTGCTCAGAAAACAAGTTCCATTCTGAAAACAATTTCCTTTTGTTTTCTCCTAAAAAGAGGAAGCTCGTTGCGTTACCAAAGTAGTGGCACCCTTCTCTTGTTTTACATGCTGTTTTACTCATGTCCTTTAGATATTCTGTTCATTTATCCTTTTAGCATGAAGTAGGGGGTGGGCCATGCAGCAGGGATAGTAGAAGGAGGGAAATTTTATTGGCTGCCTATTGGTTTAGCATCTGCTGCATTTTGTTAAGAGATCAGTACAGGTCTCTATCCAAATATTTTACAGAGGATCCATTAACACTAAAATTACACCAAGGAGCAAGTATTTTCTTTACATTTGATATGACCATCCATGCCATGGCACAATCTCGGAGACTCTTAACCATACTGAAGTTGTCCAAGTGCTTGAGCACATGGATTCCAGCTATATGAATACTATTTTAGAAGTTTTGTGATGATTCATATCACAGACTCACTCAGTTATCAGTGAGAATGAGATAATAAATTCATTGAGAAAATGACATGAGATCGC
Organism: Hippopotamus amphibius kiboko; assembly: GCF_030028045.1. Classification (NCBI taxonomy): domain Eukaryota; kingdom Metazoa; phylum Chordata; class Mammalia; order Artiodactyla; family Hippopotamidae; genus Hippopotamus; species Hippopotamus amphibius. The sequence continues at coordinate 97,610,968 of NC_080197.1, forward strand.
TTTTGAAAGGTAACGAGACATTTGCCAGGCAGAAAACACAGACCGAGTCCGTCCTGGGTAAAGGAAGTGGTGTGAGAAAAGCAGGGAGGTGTGGCACGTTCAGAGAGGCAAAGGCAGTTGGCAAGAACAGAGACTAAGTAAGTAACTAAAGGAGGGCCAAACAATGCAGTTCTTCACAGGCTGTGTTACTGGTGTGTTAAAACACTGAAATACTTCCAATTAACAAGCATATATACAATAAAATTAATTTACATAAGTTTATAATATAGAATGTAGCTCATTTAGAAAATGATTTGGAATTTAAAATTTTTAGTTTATATTGGGATATATATGTTGACTAGTAGTACCATAAGATTTGTTAAATATTTTTAATATCCCCTGTGCTTAGCCATACCAGGAGTAGGGTGGCTGAGCTTGCACTATGTCATCTTTTTTCTTTTAAACACAGTAATATGTGCACATGGGTAATCCCTCAAATCTTTTTTAGAAGGGCTTGAAAGAAAAGCGATGATCTCCCACAGGACTCTTTATAACCTGCCTCTTTTCCCACGCCCTGACCTGCTTCTGTAAGATAAGCACATCTAACATTGTTCTTAAGTGAAAGGATAAATATTCAGCCAGAAATAGGAATTTTTGCATAGTTAAACATGTAAAAATGTTTCATGCTTGTATCTCAATGAGCTAAAACCTCTCACTACATCCTTTACATTAATAATTACAAAATAGACATATGCATACCTAACAACCTACTTTACATAAATGTGCACATATTGATAAAAACTTAGGGCTACTGGAAAACAATACAGGCCCTTATTTCCGAGTGCTCTAACATTTATTGAAAGTCTGTTGTGGACTAGGAACTACATGAGGCATTTTACATTTGATATCTTATTTAATACTTATAATTATCATATAAACTAGACCTTCTCCGCATATAGAAAGATCATAAAACTTGTGCTTATGCAGTGAGCCAATACTGAATTGTCAGTCTACCACCTAATTAATTCCTTAGAATTGCTCCATTATCTACCCCTATCCACATGGTGAAAGATGTATTCACAATTAGTTGATCTAAATCTTCTCCCCAGGACGCTAATTCTCCTGCAGAACTGGACTTCTGCACTGTATCCCTCCTGCCAAACTTGTTTCCCCAGAACTGGACTCTGTCCCACAGCTGCCACATGAATGGCAGGAGCCTACTGCATATGGGGGGTTTCCTCACATTACTACCGCTCCTGGAATTATGAAGCGAATATGCACCTGTGGTGTCTCTCTTGACAGACTGTTCATCAGATTGGACATCTCTATGTTCATAATGGCAGAAGAGCTCCACTGAGGATCTTTGTACCATCCAGGTACCTTTTCTGGATTTAATCTCTGTAGCTGGGTTCCTTTCTTTTGATCTGTCCCACATCCTTCACTTAACTTCGGCTTCTTTCAAGTCCCTGTCAGCCCCAGAGGCTGACCTATAGGAAGGCTTCACATTCAACATCACCTGTTTAAACAAGCAGAAACTGCCACTTTTCAAATGCTAAATCTATTGAGTTGCTTATCTTTTCTTACATCAATGATCATTTTCATTGCTAGTAAACTTCTTCCAAAGTTGTTGACTTCTCATTTACTTTCGAATAGCCTAGTTTTCTTTGCCTGTGGTTGGTTCTAATGAACACATTAGGGTTTGTCAGTTAACACATTCCCACTAGGGTTTGTTAATGTGGAAGAGGACAACTGTCTTCACGTGGTGTTTGTTTTAGAGTACGTCTGTCTGTCTGGGTATGTCTGTCTGTCTGGGTATGTGCACTGTGCATGTCCCATAGTCCCTTCTTGATTTTAGACTGCTAGAAAACTGGAGTTTTATGTTTGAAATGAGGCATCCTTTATATGATGACCTGAATCCACAGGATTAGTATTATTGCCCTGGCTCTACCAATAGCCATCTGTGTGTCTGTGAGCAGGTCCCTTAACTACCTTTGCATTGTTTCTTTATATATTAAATAAGTTGTACCCTCCCCCCACCCCAGTTTCCTTTCAGCATTAAAGTCCAATTCTTTACCATAAAATTGTTTCCTCAAAACAGGAAGGTTTAAATAGCTTACAAAGCTGGTGGTTAAATATCAGGCCTTTCTATTGTTTATATGTTTCTTTTAAAAGTATCTCATTTTCTAGAGCTCAAGATTAGTTGCCTTCTTACACCCTGTGGTTCAGGAACCATAGTTTTGATTTTGCTAAGCTACTAAGCATGTAACTCACAGGGTTTGGGCTAATTGGTAAGCACAAAGCGAAGTTGCTGGTATGAAATTTTTTTTCTCCTTGATTTCCTCTCATAATCCTCCTAAGAAAAATTTCAATCTCCAGACAGGCTGGTATAAATAAAAAAACTTTTGTCAAGACAAAAACATCTGCCCTGGAACTAAATGAACAGATTGTGCAGTTCTACTGTGTGACAGGTTTGAGAAAGAGGACTGGAAACTGCTAATTCAAACAAGAAGAGTTTAATACAATTTTACAGATTTCCAATTTAAATTGGGCTATGTTACTATTTGGGGAAAGAAAGCCTCCAGCACAGAAACTCATAAGTTAAGGAGAAGCAGTGGCAGACTGAAATTTTGCTGCAGCTTCTGATGAAATTGAGAGTTAATACGTCTGGTCTCCATCTAAGTCAAATCTATAATGAATTGGAAGAAAGTAATTAGAAAAGTATCTGATGATGAGAGCCAGGAACTTTCACCACAGGGAGAGATGATACATTTGATAAACTGAAAGTTACACTAAAGACTTAAGCCCATCCATTTCTTCTCTTCAGAATTCCAGACCCCAAAGAGAAAAGTAAACCTGTTTGGTTTAGTCTATATAAGATTATTAAACCACTAGAGAATTCAGTTACCCATGATCTGGGATCAAGAAAGAACCATAAATACAATAGGAGACTCCTTCTGGAGTGTATCTCAGACCTGTAGGTGGAAGAGCTAGGATTGAATTGTCTCTTTTTGATAAGCAAATACCTTAACTCAGGAACTGCAAATCCAAAACCCACGCTGGGAAAAGTAAATGAGGTGGGCTAAGTATAGCAGTGGTATGGTCTGGGGTGAACTTGCTGGCACAAACCTGTCACAAAGTGGCAGCCACTACTTAGTTCCAGCTGGCCATGGTCAAGGGTATATCTGGCCCCAGTACTCCAGATCTTCTGAATTGTCAGGTGAAACCAGTAACTCACAGTCTGTATGTGAAATATTCAAATTTTAAACACTGGCTTACTTTTAAAATAAAACAAAAATACTTTTTGAGTCAAAGCAGGAACACCTGTGACCCTCTAGTTTGTGGCTGCTCCAACCTCTATGGCCTTTACGAACTTCATTCATGATAGGGACAGCGCCTGCTTCAGATGGCTATATGCAAAACAATCTCTAGATTTAGAATTGTTGGGTCAAGAATTTGCATGTTTTACTATATGTATATTTTATTTTTTATTGAAGTATAGTTGATTTACAATGTTTTGTTAGTTTCGGGTGGTTCCTAAATGGTTTTTGCCAGATATATGCCTGGGAGTGGGATTGCTGGATCATATGGTAGCTCTCGTTTTGGTTTTTTAAGGAAACTCTATACAGTTCTCCATAATGATTGTACAAATTTACATTTCCACCAACAGGGTAGGAGGGTTCTCTTTTCTCCACACCCTCTCCAGCGTTTATTGTTTGTAGATATTTTGATGATGGCAGTTCTGACCGGTGTGAGGTGGTACCTCATTGTAGTTTTCATTTGTTTTTCTCTAATAATTAGTAACAGAACATCTTTTCATGTGCCTGTTGGCCATCTGTATGTCTTCTCTGGTGAAATGTCTACCTAGGTCTTCTGCCCATTTTTTGATTAGGTTGTTTGCTTTTTTTGGTATTGAGCTATTTGAGCTGTTTGTAAATCTTGGCAATTAATCCCTTGTCTTGTCTGTTGTATCATTTGCATATATTTTCTCCCATTCCATAGATTTTCTTTTCATTTTGTTTATGGTTTCCTTTGATGCGCAGAAGCTTTTAAGTTTGGTTAGGTCCCATTTGTTTATTTTGTTTCAATACATTTTATGTATACTGTCATATTGCCTCAGAAATTGTAAGCATTCACACTCCCTCAAGCAGCATATAAAGTAACCACTGTCCTTACTTTGAATAATACTGGATATAATTGGACATAAATTTTAAATTAATCAACTTTTAAAATTAAAAGAATCATTATTTATAATTACAAACATAATATAGTTTTCAAAGAGTAATCATTGAAATACAAAAAATTAAATAAGGAAACATTAAAATCTTTCATCTTTCCAAATGGCTCTTTTTAGATACATCTACACTCACATACATATAAAATTTTATGTAAATGAGATCACTTTGTAAATACTATTTCCTAACATGCTTTTTTTGCTAAATAATATCAGTTATTTCTATGTCACTACCAACATAGATATATTTTACATTTTTAATGTACTTCATGGAATTTCAGGACGAATATCTTTATTCAAATAAGTTAAAATAAAAAATACAAAAATATTGTTTATTTAGCCAGTCATTATTTATGAATACTAAGCTTGTTTGCACTATTTCACTGTTAAAAATGATAGCAAAAATTTATGTACTATACACATTTAATCATTTGGCAATTATCTTTTTGGAATTATTTCCTGAACCATGGTGTACATATACTTAAATTTTCATGAATATTTCCAAATTACTTTTGAAAAGTTTGTGTTAACCCTCTTATCAACAATGTAAGATATATTTACCGTTTTGTATATCATTTTGTTACTTTTATTATTACTTTTTGGTTAATCAGGTAGATGGAATATGAGTAATCAATTTTGTATTTATTTTCTTTTCTCTATTAATGAAATTAATTTTTAATATAATGTTAAGATTACACTTCCCATGATTCACCTGAATATCTTCTGGATACTTTTTTCTATTTATAAGAGCTCTTTGCATATTAGAGCTATCAATCTTTTGTCAGCTGTGCTGCAAATATTATATTCTCTCAATTTAGAATTTTTCTTACAATTTTGTTAAAGGTGTATTTTCTGACATAGATGAATTTAATTTTATTTATTTTGTAGTTAAGTTTATCAAAATTTCTGTACTTTCTGGCTTTAGTCATATATTAGGTAGAACTTCATTCAATTCTATCTTAAAAATTCACTATACTTTTTCCCTACAATTTTAGTTTTAATTTTTACATTTAAATCCATTGCTTTTTATATTTAAATCTGTTCCATTGATTATCTCATCTTTATCTCTTTCAGTACCATACTATTTTAAGTTCTGAGACTTTACAGTATATTTTACTATAAAAAAAGAGAAAGAATTACAAGTTTCTCACTTTTTCAAAATTTTCTGATTTCTCACAAATATATATTTCTGGATAAACTGCAGGAACACTTTGGTCAAAAAAACTTTCCTTGGTGTTTTCACTGAAATTTTATTGCACTTAGCGATTGCCAAGAATAATTTATAGTTCTCCAATATAGAATTATTTATGCCCCTTAGTTGATTTTAATAATTTCCCTCATAAGGCTTGCACATGTTTTTGTATGCATTTGCTGAATAAGTTTTTTCTGCTTTAAGTGGAATTTTTTATCATTTTCATTAAAATTTCTAACTGGTTATTTTTAATTAATAAAAAGTTACCCATCTTTGAATAGCAAATCATTACCTTATTAAACTATCCTAGATTTTCCAGGTATTCAATAATATCATACCACATGCATACAATGATAATTCTGCTGCTTCATTCTAATATCAAAACTTTAATTTTATGCATATTTTTAGGAAAGAACTGTCAGGTATCTTGTTTTGAATTTTTAAATCACAAATTAAGTGGTACCACATACATATTCTTTTTTGAGCCTGATTGAACCAACAGGTGCTATAGATTTTCAAATATATGGAAAGGGATTTTAGTCATATGTTGACTGCTCATTTTAAAATTCTGTAAAATTAATTATACCTATTACTCATGATCCAGTAATTAAAGCCAGTAATTGAGGGGAAAAAAGATATAAAGATAAAAAGACACACATGCACATATATACATATATACATACATGCATACACATAGAGTCATCTCAGGTACTTAGTTTCTTAATAAGTTTATTCAAATTGTTCTTCTTAGGCATGGAAGGGTAAAATTATGAAATTACCTTTGCTTATTAAGAAGGAAGGAGGCAGGGGCTTCCTAGGTGGTGCAGCAGTTAAGAATCCGCCTGCCAATGAAGGGGACACGGGTTTGATCCCTGCTCCAGGAAGATCCCACATGCTGCAGAGCAACTAAGCCCATGCGCCACAACTATTGAGCCTGTGCTTTAGAGCCCATGAGCCACAACTATTAAGTCCACGTGCTGCAACTACTGAAGCCCACGTGCCTAGAGCCCATGCTCCACAACAAGAGAAGCCCCCACTCATGGCAACTAAAGAAAGCCCACGTATAGCAAAAAAAGACCCAACACAGCCAATAAAATAAATAAATAAATAAATTTATTTAAAAAAAAAAGGAAGGATGCAGCTGTCTCCATATCCTCTCCTCCTTTTAAAGTCTCCTTGTAAACATAATAAGGCCCAATAATCAGAGGCCTGAACTTGTGATTTTACAATGCAAAGCCTTTCTGATCTTTGAACCTGTAAACACACACTTCCAAATTTAATTCATGATTTTTTCATGGCCTTTACAGGAGACAGTCACAAGGTGCATCTATGTATCTCTCAAGGAGATACATTTTTATTGTTCTTTCTTCGACTTTATAAATTTGTGTACAATTCTGTTCAGGGTTTGTAGTCATTTTCCTACTAACTTACATATATGTAAATCCGATAATGCTTCCCCAATGGTAAATTATATTCTTTCTGCTGTATTTTTATGGAGAGTGTTTTTGTTACCAGTACTGTATTATATTTCCAGCAATTGGTAAGATATGAATGCAGTGCCTTTAAAGCAAACATCACATCTATGAGTATGAAATCACAATATCAGATCCAATGAACATTATTTCAAATACACTAATAACATGATCTAAGAAATATAATCAATTTTGTTTTGGTTCTTGTTTTTCTTTTATAATGACTTTTTATTATGATTTTTCTTTTATAATGACTCCCCATAATTTTGTTAGTGTTTATATGTACACATATCTTTGTTTTAAAATTATCTTAAAATACAGAAACTTGGTGTACCAGAATTTCTGTTCCAGAAGATATTATTATAAAAAGTTAATGATGTGTTTCCCTGCAACATAATTCAGTACTTATACTGGCCAAGGGAACAACATTACAGCTGAAATCCCCTACTTAACTTCTCAACAGAGTTCTTCCTGGCTCTGGAAGATGATTGAAATTTACAAAGCAGTGCCAAATCCAGAACCCTGTGGATTACATAATAAAATTTTAATTGCATTGAGTAAAATAAATGCTTGGGAGCACTGCCAAGAAAAACAAACAAACAAAAAATCTGGGTTTAAAACAAATGAGGAGAAAAATAGACTACAGAAAGAATGATTAATGATTAAAAGAGAAGCTGCTTTTCTGATCACTATGGGGCTTTGAGCTGTCATCCTGAGATCATAGCCCTTTGGAATATGGTTCATGTGGTGAACCTGATGGATTTAATAGTGACTGCTGCAAACTTGGTCCAAGCAGCAATAATTTCTGAATCCCACCTCATTAAGTTATATCAAGCAGTTCCTTCTCTGGACAGCACTTTTTTGGTTTGTTTTCTCTCCTTTTTTTCCTAATTACTAAAAGTAAAGAATGATTCTTAGAATAGAGTGCTCTTAAGATACAAAAGTTAGATTCTCATGATTGGGAAAAGTAGCTTCTTAAAATAGAGCTAACTAGAATTCATTCGTGCACGATTTTAATCAGTTGATCACACGTATCTCTCAAGAAATAACACACTTTAAAATACGACTTCTATGTATATGATTAATGAGATAAATGTGTACCCCTTAATATTACTTGGCAATTGGGAAACTGTCAATACAAATACAATGAGTAAAATTCATGTAAAATAAATTCCTGGAAAGGTGCACCGGAAGCATATCAAAGTGATGAAGACGATCGTGTAATCAGAGAAGAGACAGATGGAAATCTTGGGGGGAAATGATAATTTTGTATTCTCCCATCACTGTCTAGAAATTGACTTTACTGACTGGCTGATACTAGGATCCTTGTTTCCTTAAAAAGCAGCCCTACAGGAAATGGTCACCCATCAGGTTACAACTGTATGAGAACACTTCTTAAAGTCATCCGACCACCTGCTTTCTGATACTTTTCCTCCATTGGCGGAATGTTCTGGAGGAGAATTTTATACTTGCTCATATGTATATTTGATCCCTTTGGCAGTGTCTATTTCAGAGAAAATAACTAAGTTGTTATTTTGGCTTACGAGTAAAATTAATTTGTGTTTGTTGAACTTGAATCAGTCCTTCAGAGTCTGACCACCACATCTTAATAAACGAATGCTTTTGTAAACTCACTGAGTAATAGAAGTGTAAAATGGCAACGAAAGATAAACAGAAAAGAGAACCCGCCCCTACACAAACATAAAATAATACCTAACACTTACATAAAACTAACTGCTAGGTAATATTCCAAGCCCTTTCTTAAAAGAATTCATTAATCCTTAAAACAGCCTTGTAAGTTCCTTACCAAATTTATCATCTCCTTACACATGAAGAAATTGCCGCTGGTAAGTAGCAGAACAGAATTCACACCCAAGTAGCCTTCTTCTGCATTCTACAGTTAAAACAGGAATTTACTGCCTCAGCTCTGTAGAATTCTCCCTTTTCTTTTGTGTTTGCACCTACACTCTGCTTTGTTTCTTTGGGAATAGCATGAGTTGCAGGCCTCCAAATCAATATCTGATAAGAGTACCCCCTATCTTTCATAGATTAATTAAAACTTTTTTGGTAGCCTTTTTCAATATAGAGGCTGTTTGTAGAGAGCTCATATTAATCTTTATAGTTAATTCCCACCTTTCTTATGAAAGCTTCAAAATCTATCTCTCTGATAATTTCTGGGAGCTTTCTGTGGTGTAAAAATTGAAATAGGCATTGTAAAAATTATTTTCTGTAAGGTGATCCTATTGGCTCTACTTTCAAGATAAATCTACAACCTAAGTATTTATCACCAATCCCATTGCTGTCTCCTGGTCCAAGCCTCCATCACCTCTTACCTCAGATGTTCTAAGTGCTTTCTAGCTGATCTATCTCCCTGTGCCTGCCCTCTCCTGCCTAGGGCATATCTTCAACACAACAGGAAGTCTGATATTAAAAACATCAGCCAAGCTTCCCCTTCACCCCCTACCCCGTGTCCTCAAGTCCGTTCTCTACATCTGCATCTTTATTCTTGCCGTCACTGGGTTCATCAGTATCAAGTTTTAGATTCCATATATATGTTAGCATACGGTGTTTGTTTTTCTCTTTCTGGCTTACTTCACTCTGTATGACACAGGGAGATCAACTCGTTGATTGGTGATGACTTAGAGAGGTGGGATAGGGAGGGTGGGAAGGAGTCACAGGAGGGAGGGGGTATGGGGATATATATATATAAATACAGCTGATTCATTTTATTGTAGAGCAGAAACTGGCACAATAGTGTAAAACAATTATATTCCAATAAAGAGCTTAAAAAAAAAAAAAAAAACTCTCCCTGCCATCCAGAAAAAAAAAAAATCAGCCAAATGGCATTATTCTTTTACTCGAAACCTTTCAGTTGCTCTTAAGTATAGGTCTTTCCAGGGATTTACATGACTTTACATGGTCTGTCTTCAATTCTCCCCTGACTCCATCTCCCACCATTGTTCTCACAACTCACTCTACTCTAGCAACATTGAGCTCTTTAATATTCTTCCATCGGATAGGCAAAGTTATGCTTTAGAACTTTTGCACTGGCTGTTTACTCCATCTAGAGCATTCTTCTGCAAGATATGTTCTTGGCTAGCACATTTTTTCAAGTTTTTTTTTTTTTTTTGAGAAATTTGTGCCTTTATTAGAATGGTGTTAGGCTTTAATATACCAATTTGGATAATCAAATTATTCATTTTTTAAAAAATGTATGTATTTATTTTATTGCCTGTGTTGGGTCTTTTTTGCTGTGCGCGGGCTTTCTTTTAGTTGCAGTGAGTGGGGGCTACTCTTCGTTGTGGTGCGCAGGCTCCTCATTGCCGTGGCTTCTCTTTTTGCAGAGCACAGGCTCTAGGCACATGGGCTTCAGTAGTTGCAGCACATGGGCTCAATAGTTGTGGCTCACGGGCTTAGCTGCTTTGCGGCATGTGGGATCTCCCTGGAGCAGGGATCAAACCTGTGTCCCCCGCACTGGCAGGCAGATTCTCGACCACTGCACCACCTAGGAAGCCCATATTCATTTTTTAATAAGAAATGACACTACAGAACTGCAATACTGGTCCAACAGTCTTGTATTTACTTTTCCTTTAAAGCAAGAAACAATGTGAGTAATCAGAAAGCACTAGCAGGCATCGGTTAATCCAAGATACTAGCTTCTTAGTTCCAAAAGCACTTGCAAAGAAAACCATTAAGGGGCATAGGAGGATGGAAGCAGCTTGTAATAACTGGAATCCCATGAGTGTGTGTGTACCCCAAGTCTCATAGGTTATTTTTTTGTATTTACCCTTTACTTGGTCACTTTTTTTCCCTCAAATACTAGATTTTCTTTGACTTTTTTCCTCAAAGTGTAAAAAATATGAAATATAAACTAGCTCTTGCATTGCACACTTCGAAGTGTACAATTCAAGCATTGCAGAGCTATCTATATAGCGATAAATCCCATCAAATCTTGGATAACTCAATAATATACAAAATACCAGGGCACAGAAAGAACTAAAACCCACTTCTGTTACACATAAGATTCAAATATTCACTCTAAAGAAAAACACAATCGTTTTGGCTCTCCTCTACATTCGCATGTTGATATACTTAATAAAATATCCCTCTATAATTATGTTTGGTCTTATTATTTCAAGTCGGGTTTAAAACCTCAAATGCAGCCATCCAGACAAAACAGGTCATCAGAAAGATTGTTTCTTTCCCATCTCCCTAACCCCAATAGCTATGAAGCCAATTTTATGACATTTCTCCAAACACTGGATTATGCCGACAAATGCCAGGTCCAACTTCATAAACCTTTTTGGTGTGGCATACTTGGTAGAACTCAGGTGTGGAAGACAGCATGGATCCTCCAAACCAAACTGCATGTCGCTGCATGTGGTGTGTAATGACTTGTACCCCAGTAGGTTTTGGCTTCTATCTACCACCACTCAATTCCTCACTTAATTTCAGCCTGGCATCTACAGTTCTTTTCAATTCTCTTTGCAAGCGAGGTCCAAAGTCCCAGAACATTGGCTGAACCTCCAGAGAGGACGATATTCTCGTAGAGCGGACGTCCGACGTCAATAGGAAGATTCTGAGTTACTTCATCTACAACTTCTGAGATAGGCTGAGAAAAGTCCGTATTAGCAAACTCTAGATGAAAAAAATTTTCAGGTCCCAAAAATCGCCCATATCCAACATCAATGGAAAATTCTTTCTTTGAGATAGCATCGATTCCAGTATACTGTTTAATCCGCTTTGATCCATCTGTATCAACCTTGTTAAATTCTTTTACGAAATCTGAGCAGACGTATCTATAGCACGCCCTTACTGCCTTAGCAGTTTCCAAGGATTGCTCTGGAGGAATTCCTACTTCTCTGTCTCTCAGCAGTTGCTGAAATAAAATGTTATATCGCGTCCTGTGGTTGAAATGTGCTTAATACAGCTGCCAGTCACATACACTTCAGCCACAGGGATGACACAAGTGACACCGTCTCCACTATTACCATACCCATCAGCGTCCTTTCTCCTATTTGTCTGGAGGTCCAGGATGCAGCTAAGGCAAGAACAAACTGTACAGCAATGTACAAGCCTGGAACATTGAAGGACTCACATATTATTTCAGCAGTACATTCCCCATTCTCTGGAGTATTTAGTGGAGGTTCAGCCAAAAGAAAATAATGATCTTCAGGTTCTGCCCTTGAATATTTAAAGATCACTTGCTCCGTAAACCAGACATAGGTTTTGCTATTTCTTCATCGCCAATGAAGAAGTCTAGGTCATCAGCACCTTTCATCCTCCTCCTCTGAGCTTGATCACCCACTTTTGCTGACTCCTTAACAGCAGTGCAGGCAGCGATGATAAACCGTGGTTCCGTATTTCCAGCATATCCTAGTTTTGTGTACCCCGTGCCACCATCCACCACACAGGCCGGCAACAGTCGCGCCGTTTTCCTCCTCGCCTGCTGCCGGCGCGGCCACCCCTGCTCCGTGCGGGTTGGGGCCAGGGATGGGCGGCAGAAGGTAGAAGCTATCTGACCATCCACTGCCAGGCTGCCCTCTCCGTCCAGGGGGGAGCCGGGAAGCCAAAGCAGTAGCGAAAGAGCAGCAGGCTTGGTCCCCAGATGTTTCTTATATGGATCTTCTCCATTAGGCTTACCCTGACTAGTCTGTTTAAATTTGTTAATTCCTTTCACTCTTGATGAGGTACTCCTAAATGACCCTGACCCTTCTCTACATTTTCCCATAACAATAATCGTACTCTCTTTTTTATTATGCTTGTTGATTATTCTCTGTTTCTCCCCTCCTCAGACTAGAATATAAACTCCATGAGAGCTGGAATCTTGTCCATTGTATTAACTTTTATATCCTGAACCCTTAGAGCAGCACCTTGCACATAGCTGGAGAGAGATCAATTTTTTGAGTGAATGAATGATACTAATACAAAAGGAGTAATAGTTTATCAGCATTCACTTGTTCCTGAAAGAATTCTAAGCATTTTAATTTTATTACTTCTTTTAATCTTCACAACAAACCTATGAAGTAAATGTTAGGATTAGTCTCAGTTCATAGATAATAGAACTCAGACACAGAAAGGCACAATTGTCTACCAATTAATTATTAAAAATTAACTGAATTTCTGCCTAAAATGCTGACCAAAGGAACAAAGAAAGAAAAAAGAAGAGATAATAACTGTCCAAGATTTTTAGACTTCTGAGTCCTGGGTCAGAAAAATGTTTATTTAAATAGTCTACTTTGGTGAAATATTACGATAATTTTTAAATATTGAAAGTGAACAATTATTATATATACTCTAAAGAACAGCTTTCTTCTAAACCTAGATTTTTCCACTGATTTTTTTCCAAACACTAGACCAAGGTCTGCTTTAGCCAGTGCTTTTCTGCTAAATTACTTGGAGATACACACAGTATAAAATAAAAGCGAAATTTTTGTGCTATTATGCAAATACAAAATGCCTCAAGTGGCAGATGTAAATTAAATCTTTCTCAGTAGAAGTAAGGAGTTATGATCTATTGAAATAATAACATTATTATTATTTTAAAAGCATTTTTCAATTTACCAAGTACCTTCATATATGTTACCTGATTTTTGCCATTACAGTAATTCTTTGAGAAAGGTATAACAAACATTATTACTCGCATTTTGCAGATATGAAAACACAGCCTCAAAAAGCTTAAATTGTTTGGTTTAGGCCATGCAATTAGCAGAACCGGGATTCGAAATCAGTGTCGAACTGATTTTGATCAGTCACCAAACCAATCTCACAAAGACTTTTAGAAAATATTCTGAAATACATCACTGTATTTCCTGCCAAAAGTGATAGGTGGAATATCTTGAAACTGGTATGACTTTAAAATCCCAAAGCATACCTATCAGCAAATATTTATTGAAAAAGTGAAGCTAGGAAGTAAAGACATATGAATAAAGAGAAGACCTGGGTATCTTAAGTATTTTCTCAGTGATGGAGGGAATGACAGTGATGGTGATTGTATACATGGGAGGTGGAAGTGAAGGTTTAACTGTTGTGTGTCAGGGTTTTTGGTTCTGTCTAAGGAATTTATTGACTAAGAACACTCTCAATCTGTCATTCCAACCATTTACCAGGTGCAATTAAGGAAGGAAAGTTCTGTTTCTTATTTGATTCATAAATAGCACAGGACTCAGGAGAAACTAAGATTTCTGCCGCAGTCACATAAGAAAATACCACTCGTACAGCATCAAAATTTTTATTTCTGAAGACTTTGAGGAAGGTTCTTGTTCTCTGTGAAAACAAACAAAAAAATCATTTCTTCAGAATACTAAATGCCTTTGTCCTACATGTCTAAGATGTCTTCAGCACACTGTGACCCACAGAGCATCATCAACATGTTGTACCTCTGATCCCACACCAGCAAAGCAGTGCTATGAAATGAACCTCTGAAAAGAGGAGTAATCTCTTTTTCTTTTTCTTTTTTTTTTTTTTACTGTGTTAATTCTTTTTATTTTTTTATTTTTATTTTTATTTTTTTTGGGGGGGGTACACCAGGTTCAATCAACTGTTTTTATACACATATCCCCGTATTCCCTCCCTTCCTTGACTCCCCGCCCCTCGAGTCCCCCCCACCCTCCCCACCCCAGTCCTCTAAGGCATCTTCTGTAAGAGGAGTAATCTCTTGATGATCAAGACATGCAGCATCATTACCCATACTGTGCACAATGCATTTTTTTCGTCCATCAGAGCATCCCCTCAGTAACAAAGGAAACAAAAAATATCATGTTGCATGTGTTTGCTTTTTAATATCTGATATAATAAAGAAAGTTACTGAGGGACTTTCCTAGGCCCTTTCATTATAATTAAAGTGCCATTTAAATGATCTTCAATTATTATACTATATCATAGGGATTGGTTTGTTACATTCAAACTAAAGCCATTAGAAAACAGAGTTAATAAGCTTAGCTGAAAAAAAAAAAAAAAAAACCTGAGAATAGATACCATAAGCTTCCTCTTCTTCCTCTGCGGAGTTAGTGGGAAAGTCATGTTATAGCAGGGGTCTCCAGCCTTAATGCTAGGTCAGTTGTGCCCATGAAGATGAGGAAGAATGCAACCCCTCTCCACCAGAATTTGAGACAGTCCTTCCATAGCCTGAGATCCAGAGACAGCTTGTCAGTGCAGCAACTCAAGAAGTCCCTCTAATCACTCCTCACTCTTCACTTCTACTAGGATAACATGACATATATCAGAATGTACATGCTGCTTTTCAGAAGCTCTGATTTCCCTTGAGGATCTTTGTCTCTGTGGCTCAAAGTATAGGTCACCATCATGACTCATTTTAATGTGATTAGGCCTTGAAATATTCCCCACATGATTTTAAAAATATCACAGGCAACCTATTTTGCCAATTCCATCAGGAAAGCTGTAGGCCGTTTTAGGGAGCTTACAGAATTCTTAGTTTACTCAGTAGTATAAAATTTACAATATCAGAAGCTCACACGTTCCTCATAAGAAGTATTGGTGTTGAAACTTGAAATGCTATTTCAGATTATGTGACCCCTCAACACCCCTTTTTCCAAGTCTTTAGAGAAAAAGCTCGAGTAAGTCCCACCTACTCTGATAAATAGAATTGCATTGCATAGAATAGATGTTCTTAACCTGGGATTTGGGAACACCTAGGAGAGCCCTTGAATAGGTTTCAAGAGGTCCATGAGCACCTAAAATTGTACATGTATTTGCCCATGTGAATTATTGTGAAAAGATCTATAACTTTCATTAGAATCTTAACAGGGACTGTGAACACAAAATTGTTAAAATCACTGCCTAAGGTCTATGTTTTGAGGAATATGAATTTCTAACTTCTCACTCCAGATAATTAGAGATGAGAGAAATAGGCAAGAGTGAGTGAAGAGCAAGGGCAGATGTTCTCATACTGCCCTAGACAGTCCCACTTATTTTTAATAATTAAAATAGATGAGGGATACAATATTAAGTCTGCCAAATAATACAGAGAAAAAAAGAGAAAAAGAAAAGGAACTCTGATTTACTTACAAAAAATGTCATGTTATTCAAAAAATTTTAAATGTTTACTACTTCTGAGTAATACAAGCTTAGGTGCATGAACAAGAAAAATGAACCCGTTTCTGTTCCCTCAGATTCACTATTTATCTTGTGTTGTGATCATTAAAAGAAATAACAAATTTTTTTTTATTATGTGTGGTAACAGATGTTAACTAGACTTATTGTGATCATTTCACTCTATATACAAATATCAAATCATTCCATCGCACACCTGAAACTAATATAATGGCGTATGTCAATTATACCCCAATTAAAAAAAAAGAATGCTGTGAAATATTAACTGCAAATATAACAGAGTATATGTCCTAGTCTGCTTGGACTGCCATAATAGAGTACCATAGGCTGGGTAGCTTAAACAACGGAAATTTACTTTCTCGCAGTTCTGGAGACTAAAAGACTAAGATCAAGGTTCTGGACTGTTCGGTTTCTCATGAGGCCTTTCTTCCTGGCACGCAGACAGCCTCCTTCTCACTGTGTCCTCACACGGCCTTTCCTCACTGCACGTAGAGAGAGCATGCTCTCTGGTGTCTCTCTTTATGAGGTCAAAAATCTTATTAGATTAAGACCTCTTATAACCTCATTTAACCTTAAGTGCCTCCTTATAGGTCCCTTTTGTAAATTCATCCACATTTGGGGTGAACTGGGGGGCAGGATACAAATGTTCAGTCCATAACTAATTTGTGATACAAAAATATAACTGGAGTCAGCAAAGCAAGCTATAATGGCTAGAGGAAATTTTTATTTTGAAGGGATGGTCTCACTTTGGGCTATTAAGGGTGAGCTTATTTCAAAATATTCTTTTTATTTTAAACTTATGGTTTTCCTTCTAGAAATTTTGGGTATGTTTGCAAAACTTTCCTTCATAAGAATTCCTTATAAGTTTCCACAGACTATATTTTAAAAGAAAAAGTGCCTCACTCATTAGAGAGAAGCCACATTAAAAGATTCAAGTATTTAATAATGTGGTTTGGTAGGGGAGGTGGGGTATGTTAAGAATAAGCTCCCCATATCACCAAATCCAGCTATTTGTGTGTATGTGTACATACATGCACACGTGTATACTGGCATACAAAAGCTATTTCACTTATACTGGCTTTTAGACGGCAGAGATTTTATTATAAAATTTATGCCTAGATCACCTTGAATAACAATTTGTTCATTTAATCCAATGTTCAGACTAATAGTCGCTGAGTATTTTATTATGTAAGACACAAGGAATAAAAGATATAAATAGATGAAATACAGTACAACTCAGTGAGTGTAATGGTTGAAAATTGAACGACCAAACATCTGCAGGTTGTGGATAGCCTGGCAGAAGAGATGGCACCTGGGCTGAATCTGGCATGAAAGGTGGGAAAGAGGAAGAACAGTTCATTTCAGATAAAGGAAACGGTTGAAAGCAAAGCTGCAGTCATGAAATTCAGTCGTAGGTAAGACTATAGAGGTCTCCCATCTGTATAAAGCCCCAGGTAGTATGTGTACTCCCCTAATTTATATCCATATGCAAAACAAAATCAAAGGGCTAAGATTCTGACTCCTCCATACTTCTAGTCTGCCAGGTAAATGAACCATCCATACATCAAACTGCGTATGTTCAAGTCATAGTCTTGATATTTAACCTTTCTTGGCCTATTTGAAAATCCTAATTAAAATGATGATTAAAAATTGGAACATACTTTGCTTTATCAAGAAAATGAGATTTGAGCAAGGAACTAAAGGTAGGTCATTAGACGATTGGATATCTGAGGGAAGAATGTTCCAGAAAGAGGAAACCCTGAGCCAAGACTGTGTCTTGTGTGTGCATGGTAGGAGGCTAATGCAGCTGAGGGGAACTAATGTGAGGAATAGTTGTGGGAAATGAGGCCAGAGAGGTGACAGGAAGCAGATTACGTAGGCCTTGATAAACCATTGTAAGGACGTTGATGTTTCTCCGGGTGAAATGAAGAGCCATTGTGGAATATTGAGCACAGAAGAGACAAGATTTGGTTTAAGTTTTTTTTTGTTTTGTTTTGTTTTTAATTTTTTTTTTATTTTTATGGCACACGGGCTTAGTTGCTCCGCGGCATGTGGGATCTTCCTGGAGCTGGGATCGAACCTGTGACCTCTGCATTGGCAGGCAGATTCTTAACCACTGCGCCACCTAGGAAGCCCTTGGTTTAAGTTTTAAAAGGATTACTGAAAAGGATTGTTGAAAATAAATGGAGGTGGAATTTGGGGAAAGGCACAAGACAGAAAAAGGAGAACCCATTACCAGGCTATTATAGTGCAAGATATCTGGTTACTTGGACAAAGGTGATGGCAGTAGAGTGGACAGGTTCTGGATGCACATTGAAGGCAGAGCCAGCACTATTTCTTTAAGGACTATATACATATATATCATATATATGCACATATATATATATATATACACATATTTATATACTATATAATCTCTACATTTATATACTATATATTTATACGTGACCTACTCTCTACTCATAGGTTATTGTGATGACAATTAAGTGATTTAGCACATGTAAAACAATTAGAATAGTACTTGACACATAGCAGGAATTCAATGAGCCATTTCTATTCATGCTTGCCTTACTATACATGTCTCTTTAGGGCCAAGTTAGTTATTTTCTTGTGGGACTTTGACTCATTAATACCTTCTAGGTCATACCCAAGTTACCATGTGACCGAGAAATTCAACCTGCTAAGTAGAAAAGAATCTGTAAAACTTTTCTTTAGCAACTTTATTTCATGGCAAATTTTTTAAGACCAAAAAAATCACCTTCAGAGAGGAAATGCAGGTGCCTAATAGATCATAGCTCACAGGCTGTTTCATCTATAGAAAGAGAGTGTCACTGTCATGATTGCAAAGGATTCAGAGAAAATGTGGGGTATTACAGCTCAGAATGGAGGCCTTGACATAAGCAACGAGATCAAAGTGGTGATGGAAGATCTTGTAGCTTTTTACTTGAACAGGAAATTGAAGGAGTGATATGAGGTTAAGTTAGAATTTTTTGAGGATCTAAAAAACGTGATAAAAATGTTAACTCCCAATCATAGACCACTAACATGGCCATTTCGGATCTCACCCACATCTTTGGAAATAGCCATACTTGTACTGAATACATAATTGTGTTATTTATGTCAAATGAAGCCATATTTTTCTTTCCCATACCTATATAGAGGCAACTATTTTAAAACCTTACATGGGAATACTTTGAATAACTTGAAAAAGTGACCTAATGCTTGGAAATTTTGCACATGGTGTTGACTAGATAAATACCACGTGAAACTAGCAGGAAGGATCAGGGGCAGTCTAGAATGTTTTCATGAGGAATAGCCAGATCAAAGCTAGTGTGTGCTTTCTTTAAATTATTATTAAATCAGAAGCAAGAAATTGACCACAATTCGAGCAGTAATAAAAAGGAGTTGCAAATCAATAGCCAGTTAAAATTCATCCCACAATAGAAACAAGATTATTAACTCACAGAAGAAACTCTATAAACACTCTCTAGTTTGCAAGTAATAGATCTATTAGCAGACCTTCCTCCTAGGTAGCTTCTCCAGACTTATAATATGCTCTAAAACACATCTTTTTCTCTTGAGGTTTTAATATCACAACAAGGGGTAAATTAAAACTGGAACTACCTGAATAATAGATTTTTGTTCAGGTAATTAAAAGTAACAGCTGGAGTTTTGACTTCTATTGACATGTCTAGGAAGAGAAAGAAAAATGATCCTTGACCAACATGCTGGAATCCCAGTGGGGGTAAAGTGGTTTTCCACAGGCAGATTGATTAATCTGAGCTCAGAAGAGCTCTTATTACTCTTCCTGCTCTGTGGATTTGATAATTTTGTGTTGCAAAGTATTCAACTATGACAGTTTACAAATAACATGGCCTTGTAATAAGGATAATAACAAAAATTTATTTTTTTTAATTTCTATCTCCAGAGGATTCTGAATCAAATCAATTCTACCCATTAATTTCATAAATAGAACCATGAATGTATTTATTTCTGCTGCCATAGGGGGAAAAAAAGAAACACAATGTTAAAAT